>NC_138767.1:16678196-17878196 GCF_965113315.1 Podarcis vaucheri
GGAGGAAAAGCAGCGGCAAGCAGCAGTCGACACGCTTCTCCCCGGCGAATTCTCCAAATATTTCCCGGCGCGCAATGGCCGTGCGTAAAAGGCGAGAAACTCGATCCGGCGAGGAGTGTGACAGCTCTCCTGCCCTATCGAGGCAGGGCCCAGCCCGCCTCCCGGAGCCAATCGAAGCCGCGGAGCCGAGCGAGCCTCCTTCCTTCCCTCCCTTTGCCGGCCAAATTCGCCTCGGAGGGGGCGGGCTCCTTTGCTCGAGGTCCGGGGGCGCGTGATGCAACGCGGCGAAATGACACCGGTCCTCCCCGCCCTCTGCACGG
The DNA here is from genome assembly GCF_965113315.1 of Podarcis vaucheri. Classification (NCBI taxonomy): domain Eukaryota; kingdom Metazoa; phylum Chordata; class Lepidosauria; order Squamata; family Lacertidae; genus Podarcis; species Podarcis vaucheri. Next base: position 16,678,517 of record NC_138767.1, read on the forward strand.
GCCAATAGTAGCAGCGCTTACATTTGCGCGCTGGGCGGTTTTCTCCTCTCTTTCCTGATATTTGCATGACACTTAGGAGGGGAGCGAGGTGGGGTGGAGGGTTAAAGCGCTCGCTTGCAAATCCTGGCCAGAAGCCGGCTATGCAAACGGCTTGCTTTGGGCTAGAAACGCTCCCCCGCGTGAGCAGCGGCGAGCCTGCTGCGCTTGCCAGCTGAGCAGCAGGACAGGGAAAACAGCAACCCAGTTTTGATCCGCAGGATGGATAATTAGCAAGCTTTCCATTTACGGATCTATGGCGTGGCTTGCAACTATTTGACATAAGGTTGTTGTGTGATCCTTCGGTGAAATGAAATGGCGCGTTTGATCTGGAAGTGTATAAAAAACATTGCTTTGGATGTGGATCTTAGCAGCCTCCTCCTTATTTTTGAGCCTGTGCCTGTGCACATTTTTATTTCAGTAAAGGCCTATCTTTTGACTTGAAGCCTGCTTCCTTTCCTTTTGGGATTCTGTGTCAGTAACCTCCACTCTAGGAACATCCGTTTAAATTTCTCCAACAGCGTGAACACACTTGGAATAATACTGTGTACAGTTCTGATCGCAGCACCCCAAGAGGGATACTGTAGAACTTTTAAAAGGTTCAGAAAACAGCAACCACAATGATCAACCCAGCCAGATGGGCAGGGTATAAATAAATTGTTGTTATTGTTATTATTAGGCGCCTGGAACAATTCCTTTTCAGTCTAGAAATAAAGCAAATAAGGAGAGGGTGTGTGTAATATTGTGCATGAGGTTGAGAAAAAATACAGCACTTGTTTTTTCTCCTTTAGGGATAATGCTAGAAGCCCAGGCGTCATCCAGATAACCTGAATGTTGGAAGAATTAAGAATGCATGAAAGAAAGTATTTCTTCACACAGCACTTAATTAAACTTTGGACTTCAGTAGCACAAGATGTAGTCATGGCCACCAACTTGGACTTTAAAAGGAGATTAGATAAATTTATAGGGGATTAGATAAAGTGATGAAGGATAAGGCTATCAATGGCTGCGAGTCATTATGGCTGCATCCTATCTCCAGTATTGGAGTCAGTAGCCCTCTGAATATCAGTTGCCAGGGGGCATAAGTGTGGGGAGTGCAGTTATACTGTGCACTGTATGAAGTACAGTCGTACCTCAGAAGTCGAGCGCCTTGCGACTCAAACGTTTTGGCTCCTGAATGCTGCAAACCCAGGAGTGAGTGTTCCGGTTTGTGAACTTTCTTTGGAACCTGAACGTCCGATGTGGGTTCTGCGGGTTCCGATTGGCTGCAGGAGCTTCCTGCAGCCAGTCAGAAGCTGTGCCTTGGTTTTGAAACGTTTTGGAAGTCGAACAGACTTCTGGAATGGATTCTGTTCAGCTTCCAAGGTACGACTGTACTTTCTTTTGTCCTGAATCTTCCAACATTCAGCAGGAGCTCAAATGCCAAATGCAAACCTTTTCCTCATATGGGGGTTCTCCCGCCCTTGATCATTTTGGTTTTCCTTTTCTGAAACTTTTCAAACTCCACACTATCCTTTTTAAGAGGTGAAGCAACCACAACTGTATAGTATTCCAAATGGGGTCACATAATACACTTAAAAGTCATTATGATATCACTAGTTTTCAGTTACTTTCTTAATGATCCCTGGCAAGGAATTTGCTTTTTCCGCAGCTGGGTCTTCCCTGACCCATTTCAGGAACTCCTTACACTCCCTGGGAAAATGGAGATTTTCTACATTCAGGTTCCAGTCTCCACAAGGTGCGAATTATGTGTCATTTTAGACAGCGCCTGATGCAATAGTGCTCTGATCTTGCCACTGAAATGCAAGCTTGTAGCAACACATTGGTATGTTTGCTGTCCTGGTTACTGCGAGCTGGTCTATCACAATGGTTATGTTTACAGACTTTTGTGACCCTAGAGGCAGAAATTAAGTGTTCCTTAAGCTTCATGGCTGTGGATGTTTCCTGCAAATACAGAGGGTTGTGACTAGTGCTCAGCCAGTGTGGTGTAGTGGTTAAGAGCGGTAGTCTTGCAATCTGGGGAACCAGGTTCGCGTCTCCGCTCCTCCACATGCAGCTGCTGGGTGACCTTGGTCTAGTCACACTTCTCTGAAGTCTCTTAGCCCGACTCACCTCACAGAGTGTTTGTTGTGGGGGAGGAAGGGAAAGGAGATTGTTAGCTGCTTTGAGACTCCTTCGGGTAGTGATAAAGCGGGATATCAAATCCAAACTCTTCTTCGTCTTCTTCAGCAGATTATGCAGGCAGTTTTGAAGACAGGTATAAGTTGACAAAGTTAAAGCACATGAGAGCAGATTGGCTGCTGTGGAGGAGTGTCGTTTGCTTCTACTTACAGCCTCCTTGTATATATATATATTTTAAAAAACAAGCAGTACGGGCCAGTCGTGACCAACTCTAGGGTTGTGCGCTCATCTCACTCAAGAGGCTGGGCGCTGTCGCCGTCCGAAGACACTTCCGGGTCACGTGGCCAGTGTGACGAAGCTGCACTGGTGAGCCAGCACCAGTGCCGCACACGGAAACGCCGTTTACCTTCCTGCTATAAAGCGGTACCTATTTATCTACTTGCAGTGCTTTCGAACTGCTAGGTGGGCAGGAGCTGGGACTGAACGACGGGAGCTCACCCCGCTGCGGGGATTCGAACCACCGACCATATGATCAGCAAGTCATAGGCACTGAGGTTTTATCCACAGCGCCACCCGCGTCTCCCAAGCAAATATTACCTAGACACTTAAATCTCCAGTCCACTGTAAGCCAAAGGAAACCTCTTGTTGCTTGTGAAAGTGAGGAGTGCATAGCAATGTTCTAGGGGTTAATCTCTTAAACTACCATAGAAACAGCACTTCTCTGTTTTCCATTCATTCTGCTCCTTATTTGCTTGGCTCTCCCAACTGGTCCCATCACCTCCTGGCAAATAGAAGGGGAAGAAATGGAGGCAGCGAGAGATTTTACTTTCTTGGGCTCTATGATCACTGCAGATGGTGACAGCAGCCACGAAATTAAAAGACGCCTGCTTCTTTGGAGAAAAGCGATGACAAACCTAGACAACACCTTAAAAAGTAGAGACATCACCTTGCCAACAAAGGTCCGTATAGTTAAAGCCATGGTTTTCCCGGTAGTGATGTATGGAAGTGAAAGCTGGACCATAAAGAAGGCTGATCGCTGAAAAATTGATGCTTTTGAATTATGGTGCTGGAGGAGACTCTTGAGAGTCCCATGGACTGCAAGAAGATCAAACCTCTCCATTCTTAAGGAAATCAGCCCTGAGTGCTCACTGGAAGGACAGATTGTGAAGCTGAGGCTCCAATACTTTGGCCACCTCGTGAGAAGAGAAGACTCCCTGGAAAAGACCCTGATGTTGGGAAAGATGGAGGGCACAAGGAGAAGGGGACAACAGAGGACGAGATGGCTGGATAGTGTCTTCGAAGCTACGAACATGAGTTTGACCAAACTGCGGGAGGCAGTGGAAGACAGGAGTGCCTGGCATGCTCTGGTCCATGGGGTCACGAAGAGTCGGACACGACTAAACAACAACAACAACCCAGTTCTGTAATGTGATATGTTTCCATGGGATTCTTCTCTCTGATCCTGAAGCTGAAATGCAAAGAGGTGTTCAAGCTGCAGTAATTATTTGTAAGAAAAAAAGAGGTTGATGTTACTCCAAAAGTCTACATGTATATATCTCTGCTTCCACCGAATTTAGGACAGTACATATAGGGTTTATGGGAAACTGGCCATGTGTATTGTGTGTATTGGCCACATACACTCAGGCACAGTGAAATACTGTGCACCGTTCCCAAATAACTCCAACTCCTCTTTCACAGTCTTCCCAGGACCTATCTCAGTGTTTCCCATACTTTTTGTTCCATGGCACACTGGGAAATTGCTCAGGTTCTTGGCAGACCACTTAATGATGTTTCCACCCGACCCGCTGTAACAATTGTATTGTGCTTTTCGAGATCTGCATGATTTTTAACTCTACCCTTTTGCTTTGTTTGTTTCTTATGCATTTTATTTTATTGCATTACAATTTAAATTGCATAGGTTTCAAACTGTAATGCAATAAAATAGAACATAAGAAATGAAAGATGCAATAAAAATACAGTTAAAAATCAATAAAGATGTTTAATGCAGTGGATGCATCGCCTCCCACCTTCAACGTCAAATCCGTACACATGCCCTGGACTACCTGCATGAAGCTCACAGACCACGGGTGGTCCATGGACCAGAGTTTGGAAACCTCTGACCTAGGAGAAAAGCTGTGGCAGGCATATATTAAAGAGTCCTGCCCTGGAATGGAATAAAAACCTGTTAATAAACCAGTTAAGTTACCAACACCTGTGAGAAGGCTGAATTCAGTCCAGATTCAGCAAACCAACACCTTCTTAGCTTTAAGCTAGGGCTGGCCCAAGACTCTGGGGCATGAAGTGAATGACAAAATGGGGCCTCCTCCCCACCAGGGAAGAAGGGTGAGTGAAAATCTACATCAGGAATAAGGGGGCAGGGTAAAGATCTACATTGGGATCTGCTGTCCCTGCAAATCCTGCCACCTAAGGCAGCCCCCTCACCTTGCCTCATGGTTGAGCCGGCCCTGGAAGAAACCTGCACCAGTTATCCTTTAGTGTTTGCGCTTTGATTTCCCATGGACTATGGGAGGGTGGGAAACCTCTGGTTGTTTTCCATAATACAACTCCCATCATCCTTCACCGTTGGCCATGCTGGCTGCAGCTGATGGGAATTAGAGTCCAACAACATGCCAAAGGCAACAATTTCCCAATGTTTGACTATAGGCAGGACCGGTAAAGTAAAAGGTTTCTGTGCAGTAAGCAGTTTAATGATTGAGGACACTCTGGATTTATTTTCTAAGCCAAAGAATGCTGCCCAAGAAGAATTTTTTTAAAAATGAGTTTTTAAAAAGCAATAGCAGAGAAGGCTAAGCTCTTCTGGTTATCTCTTACTTAACATGCATGTCTCCATAGCAAATTCCTTTAGAAAGCTGTTTGGCTCAAGTTCTCAGCCTTAGAGAAGGAAGCTGAACTCCAGGCTGCTGTCCAATATGCAGTTAACACTTACATCCCTCTTTGATACTGCATGGTTTCAGCCCAGATTGTGATGTTTATTATACTCCAGGCAAAGGAAAGGCAAATAGGTGTCCTTGTTTGTCTGTTTTTTAAATACCCATCAGTACCTACTGGACTCTGCTTCACACAGATAATTGCCTCCTTTCTTCTGAAAATAGAATATTAGAGCACAGAATGGGTGTAGCAACTGGCATGGATTGCTATTGGCCAGCTCTTTACCCAATAGCAAAGTCTTTCCTCTCTCCTTAACCGCTGCTGAAAATTGCATCAACAAGGCAGATAATACAGTTCGCCGTCTTCTAGAAATTTGGACTTATTCCCCTTAATCCCATGCATGGAAGGTTGTGTCTCCCGCTGTTCCCCGATCTCTCCACACCTCTTACAATAGAGCAACAGTAAATATATGATTTAAAGGCTAAACATTAGCAACTGAGGAGGAAAGGAGAGTTTACATTCCTCAGGTCTTGCTGTCAGTGAAAGCTTAAATTGCTTGTAATCTCTAGCAACCTTGGATGACTCACTGACATGTCATGTTGAACCTGCCCCATTCTTTGCTAATAAAGATAAGGCAGTGTTTATGTAAAGACTCTGGGTTGGAAATTTAAGATAATCCAAAATGCAGCACTCGAGATTACAGACTGAGGTTAAATTCAGAACTCCACACAGCTTCTCTTTTAAAACAGCTGTTGCTGGCTGCCACTTTGTTTCCAGGCCCAATTCAAGGTGCTTACATTAGTGTTTTGGGGATGCGGGTGGCACTGTGGGTGACAGTAGGACTTGCTGATCAAAAGCTCAGCGGTTTGAATCCCCATGACGGGGTCAGTCTTGGTCTTTATTGAAGACTGTCGCGACCGGACTCCCACCTGCCACAAGGTGGAACAAGATGGAAGCTCCGAACAAAAGAGAACCCAAACTTTTATTAGCTGCTAATCCCCATGTCACACCTCCCCAAACTACATCACTAATACATCATGGTTACATCATGAAAGGGGAGGTCTGGTGGCAGTAATCTGAGCATCCTGGACCCTGCCCTATGGTTCCCCTTGCCCTCCACCAAACACCCATCAAGTGTAACAAAAGAGATATCTACATTTCCCTGTTCCCCAGCCAAGTTAATCACACTCTCTTGTCTTCAACTGGGTTTGTTATTTCTGGAATGGCTACCTGTCTAGCACTCAGGTATCAGGATGCCAGGAATTATCACTCAGGCAGAGGGGCTACTGAGTAGCTGAGCTCACATGTCTACATCAATTTCTGAAGTTTTCCCAGTGAGCCAGTACGTAGATACATTTATCAGTGAGTTCTTACATTTGGTATTGTGCAGCAGAGGCCCTTTGAATAGCTAGGAAGAAACTGTGATGAAGTGTTTTGTGGGGACAAATCACAAAAGTCACTAAAGTGATTGTGCTGATTTCGGTAGTGGGCTGCATGTGCATGATATCTGCTGGAGGGGCAATCCCACCCCTAACCTATACATAAATTTCTGCAACAGGTCCAAAGGAAAGCAGAGTGATATGTTTGGCACCAGCTTGGCTGAAGGTGTTCCCATAAGGAGGTGTACAAGGCACTGTCCAACCACCTTAGCAACCTGGGGGCTCCGTGGCTGGTGCCTCTGTTGTAAACAAAATTTGCCCTTTTTCCCTTATGGGGTATCCAAGAGCCCATATAGAATCCTTACGTAGGTTCCCTATTGGTAGGGGAAATAACAGGCCAACCAGAGAATATTGAGAAGCAAAGCAGCTAGCAAGCCTGATCTTTATTGATCTGTTGCAACAGGGTGCTCCCCTCACCCACAGGAAAGGAGGAACCCAGAACAATGGTGTGCAAGGCCTTATAAAGACTTTTGAAATTGCCACCCTGTAGCTCAAGACCACCCCCCCAGAAACATCATACCTACATCACAAAAAGGGAGGTTTACAGCAGGAATCTGAGTGGTTTGTTTACCTCCTGTCTGTCAGGTAACCTGTTTAATGGTCACTTGATTGGATTGCCTGGAGAGCCTGGCCAGTCTTTTGTAGTGATAAATACTTAGTTCCTGAGCCAAGTCAGGCTCACACCCTATTCATATCTTAAATGTGCCCTTAAGACAGGGTTTGTGAAGGAAAAGACAATGGGGAGGCTTTTCCATTTTCCTTTGACCTTGCAGAGAAATAATTGAGGTCAGTTTGGGAATCAAAAATGGTTTCAGGTCGGTCTTCCTGTGCTGATCTATGTACGTGCTTGGTTGGTACACTTATGAACATTTAACATATATCTAAGACCTCAAATCGAATCCCCGCGGCGGGGTGCGCTCCCGTTGCTCGGTCCCAGCGCCTGCCCACCTAGCAGTTCGAAAGCACCCCCGGGGGCAAGTAGATAAATAGGTACCGCTTACCAGCGGGAAGGTAAACGGCGTTCCGTGTGCGGCTCTGGCTCGCCAGAGCAGCGTTGTCACGCTGGCCACGTGACCCGGAAGTGTCTTCGGACAGCGCTGGCCCCCGGCCAATAGATGTGAGATGGGCGCACAAACCCCAGAGTCTGTCAAGACTGGCCCGTTCGGGCAGGGGTACCTTTACCTTTACCTTTAAGACCTCAAAATTCCTATCACACCCACTCTTCCTCCTCATCCAGCCAGATCCTGACAACCCAAGTCCATCACTGGTCCTATCTGTGGAGATCACACGTTGATTTTACATACAGAGAGGGAGAGAGAGAAGGTCTAATTGCAGAAGGGAGCTTTTCTGACTACCAGCACACCACAATCCCTCCCCTTTAATTAAATCTCTGGTCATACATTAATTGAAATCAGAGAATTATTATTTTTCCTGCTTCTCTCATAATATAATACAGCTACAGGTCTTTCCATGAAGCTGAATGCCGCTAGGCTCAGGAGAGAGAAAGTTTTTTGCACAACACAGAGTTAAACTATGGAATCTGCTGTCCCTGTGGAATCTTCAGCTCCATGTTCTTTGCTGTCACAGTGCCTCATGAGTGAAGCGTAGTCCCGGAGCTGAAATTACATCGCCACAGAGGAGGACCCAGTCCACATATAACCCTCCATATAACTGACTGCAGCCAACAAGCACGAGACAGGGGGGGAATACGCAATAAATTTGCAAGTGGCGTCAGTAACAGGTGCTGGACATGCTACAAACAGCAAGAGGGTGAGATGTTGGTAGTGGCATGCATGGATGAGGGTCTTGGTATGCTGTAAACTGGGGAAGGGGAGCTTTTTCTTTTAACTCTTCTGAGTGACCTTCTGGGGCCCATGTGCCTAGGGTGAGTGGCACAGAAGCAAAGGTGGCTAGAGTAACAAATATACATTTCACTTTTGTGTGGTAGTGTAGTTTCTACATAGAGTCACCCCCTCCCCTCTATTCTCCAACAAGGCAAGTGTTATAATAATTTTAAGCTCATATATGTTGTTGTTGTTTAGTCATTTAGTTATGTCCATCTCTTCGTGACCCCATGGACCAGAGTACGCCGGCACTTCTGTCTTCCACTGCCTCCCGCAGTTTGGTCAGACTCATGCTGGTAGCTTCAAGAACACTGTCCAACCATCTCGTCCTCTGTCGTCCCATTCTCCTTGTGCCCTCAATCTTTCCCAACCTCATGGTCTTTTCCAGAGAGTCTTCTCTTCTCACGAGGTGGCCAAAGTATTGGAGCCTCAGCTTCAGGATCTGTCCTTCCAGTGAGCACCCAGGGCTGATTTCCTTCAGAATAGATAGGTTTGATCTTCTTGCAGTCCATGGGACTCTCAAGAGTCTCCTCCAGCACCATAATTCAAAAGCATCAATTCTTCGGCGATCAGCCTTCTTGATGGTCCAGCTTTTTTATGGTCCATATATATTAGATGTTCATAAATGTACCAATCAAACACATACAAATATATAAGCCGCATGTCTGAAACCCACAGAAAACTCCTGAAACCATTTTCTCTTTCCCAAAATGACCTCAAATATTTCTCTGCAAGGTTGAAGGAAATGGGAAATCTCCCTATTGTCTCTTCGCTCACAACTCCTGTCTTAAGGGCCCGTTTAAGATATGAATAGGGTGTGAGCCCAGTAGTTATCATAACAAAAGAATGGCCAGTCTTCCCAGGTAATCCAGTCAAGTGACAATTAACAGGTAACCTGGCAGACATGATAAAAACAATGAACTCAGATTTCTGTTGTAAACCACCATTTCTGTGATGTTGGTATGATGTATCTCGGCAGTGGTTTGGGGCTACACCCCTTCTGTGATGTATGTATGATGTTTCCGGGGGGTGGTCTTGTTCTCCAGGGTAGGCAATTTCAAATGTCTATGTAAGGGCTTGCACGCCTGTGCTCGTGGTCTCTCCCCCCCTCCTGTGTGTGAAGGGAGCACCCTGTTGCAACAGCTTTAATAAAGATCAGGCTTACTAGCTGCTTTGCTTCTCAATATTCTCGGGTTGGCCTTTGTTATTTTCTCCTACCGATAGAGAACCAAAAAAAGGACTTTGTATGGGAAAAGGAGCAGTTTTTATTCTTATAACACAAGCAAGAGCTGAAGGACACATGTCAACCACATAAATATATTAGGGGTGCGAAACATTATGCCATCAATCCCCCTCTCACAAACCTTCTAGGATTTTTTCTAGGTGGTTATTTGGAAGTTTATTATTACCAGCTGCATATTTGAAGGGATGTTTCGTCAGTAATGAAATAGTGTCCCTGGGAGAGAGAGAAACAGTCCCCTGCAAAACAAAAAAATTTAAACAAACAAGCAAAACTAAACCAGCAGCTCAAATGACGTAAGCTTTTAGCCCACCAAGTCAATGGTATGAAAGTTCAGGGTTGTACACATTGACAAAAATAAAGCCTGCCTCAGTTTCAAAATACACATAAGTGGCTGAGTTCCCAGGCATACTTGCCTGGAAGTAAAGAAAATTATATTTGGAGGGATTTACTTCTGAGTTAGCTTATTCAGGATGGGGTTACAGGAAATAAATTACCTGACAGTGCAATCTTAAAAAAAAGTCTCCTCAAAAGTAAATCCTATGGAGTTTAATCGGGGCTTTCCCCCCCCCCCCAGCCAGAACTCACTGGAACTCAGTTCTCTCTCAAGTGGGCATTATTGCCATGATAAGAGAACAAGGAAGGCATTTGTGGAGAGTTCTGCCACCTCTTTTTCTAAAAAAAATAGCACCGAGGGTGGAACCTACCCTCCAACTGTCCAGGACATCCCATTTTAGGGGGCTGTGTTCTCGTGTGAGAGCATGGTGTCCAAAAATGCGTGGACCACATCACTTGCACGGCAGCACATATCAGTTTTGTGCTAGGCCATATTGGAGGGTACGGTGGCACCATCTGCATAACAAAAACTACCACAGATAACTCGTAACAACATTTGCATAAGTAGGGGGCCTTTGAGAAACAGGTGATCTTAAGTTTTCTAGTGGACTAAAGCTGGTTTGAGGATAAAAGACATCAGATAGCAATGTTTCTCAAGAAAGTACAGGATCAATGTGGATACATCATGTGTATGCAGCTTTTAAAAAGCCAGCAGTGTGAGAGCATCAGGTGTAGAGTTGGTGGTGGCCTATGCGTCTGTGTGTGTGATAGGTGCTGTTCACACAATGCAGGAATCTCCGCTAAAGCACCCATGACTTCATCAGTCAAGATTCCCTTCTCACCTGCTAACACAAGAACTCTCTCGGCCCAATTTCCCTTCTGCAAGATGGAAACAAGTGATGTTGCACATCTTGAGTTGCATAAGGATGAAGATGTGCTGAGTAAATGTGCCCACTAGCGGGCACATTTACTCGGAAGTAAATTCCACTGAGTTCAGTTGTCTTAACTGTTTTTTAGTGCTCCAGGATTATAGCCACAATTCAATATGCATTTGCATTTAACTTGAACTCAGTGGAACCATGTTCTGACTCAATGACTTGCATTACAATGTGCAAATAGCTGGATTTGTTGTATGACTTCCACCAAGTTGAAATATTTTGGGTGTGCACTGCCCTCTGCTGGGGCAATGTATCATTAAATACTGTGCAGTGACAAAAACAACCCTGCTGGTCTAAGGCTAGAATCAGGATTTGCCCTTCCATTAGGCAGGCCCTGATTCTGCCTCAGCTTGTGCAGTTCTGCCCCTCCCTCCTGAAACTCTGTCCTTTTGTCTCTGCTAACTTTGGGAGGGGTTTTCCCCATTTGCTTTCTGGCCCAGAGAGTCTCTGCTTATAGCCTTCTTAATGGGCTAAAAGCCATTTCTTTGTGCTTTTTCAATGGCCTGTCCCTCCAGGCGATGACTTCATCAGCCAGCCTTATTTTTAAACACGCCTTATATTTTAACATAGGGACACGGGTGGCACTGTGGGTAAAAGCCTCAGCGCCTAGGGCTTGCCGATCGAAAGGTCGACGGTTCGAATCCCCGCGGCGGGGTGTGCTCCCGCTGCTCGGTCCCAGCGCCTGCCAACCTAGCAGTTTGAAAGCACCCCCGGGTGCAAGTAGATAAATAGGTACCGCTTACCAGCAGGAAGGTAAACGGCGTTCCGTGTGCTGCGCTGGCTCGCCAGATGCAGCTTTGTCACGCTGGCCACGTGACCCGGAAGTGTCTCCGGACAGCGCTGGCCCCCGGCCTCTTGAGTGAGATGGGCGCACAAACCCCAGAGTCTGTCAAGACTGGCCCGTTCGGGCAGGGGTACCTTTACCTTTACCTTTTATATTTTAACATACTAAATCCAATGTCTGGCACCCTGGAATTAGAAAAGGGAGTACAGGCACCCACAAACTTATGACACTAGCGCCACTGTTTCTCCTCTGCCTCCAGGCAGTAATGTTGGCATACTGCCATGGGCATACCAGGATTTTGGGGGCAGGCAGGCCTTTTGTTAGGGGGGCAGAACCTCACTTTGTTATGTATTTTTATTTAGGGGGCAGCTGCCCCTGCTTGCCCCCCCCCCAGCTACACCCTTCTTTCTTCTTCTTTGGCGATCACTCAAAGCCAAGATTGTCTTCCATGAACACGGTCTTAACAGTGAGTCTGCAAGTGACTGTGGAGGCCAATTCTGGATCCACACATGGTGTGGACATAGGTATCTGGAAGGGAGTTGATCACGGTGAGGGTTTGCCAAGCGTGCCTTCCTCTTAGCACGTTTCTCCCTTTCGTCCTGAATTCGAGTGTCTTCAAAGTCCATGACACCTTTGGTAAAGGCTGTTCTCCAACTGGAGCACATCTGCAGCCAAATGGAAAATTAATGATGTCTCCTGCACCTCGGAGAGGAGTGTGGAAGAGGGAATTTCATCAAGTGTCTTATGCATGACAAACTGCTCCTGCTGAATTCCTTCTGTGCAACCATTCAAGTTTGCAAGACAAACAGCCCTGCCCTTTCCCCAACCATATCTGGCCACCCTAAAGCGGCGTTCATTTTCCAGCCAGGTGCAGCCAGCCAGGCATGATGCGAAAGCTAGCTGTGCTGCAGGATCCACCCACAGCCTAGACTCCCTCACTGTGTGAATTCCAGTGGGAGTGCAAGCTTGGTGTGCTATTTGCAGCCAAATCCAGCAAAGAGTAAAATAAGGCAAGAGATAGGGCTGATGACTGAGACAGGGCCAAAACAATGACTGTGGGAAGAACAGGGGAAATTAAGAGATGTGGGGAAAGGGGACTAATCGATATGAGGTGGGAAATGAGGGGAAAAGCAGAGTGTAACAGAGAACGGAATACAGTGGTACCTTGGTTTGCAACCGCTTTGGAATACAACCGTTTTGGATTACAACCACGTCAAATCTGGAAGTGTGTGTCCCTTTTTTTGAACCCATTTTTTTTGGGGGGGGAGATTACAACCCCCCCCTTTTTGAGGCCCCATTGGCGAAAGCGCACCTTGGGTTACAACCTGTTTTGGTTTACAACCAGACCTCCAGAACCGATTATGGTTGTAAACCAAGGTACCAATGTAATGGAAATGCAGAGTTGGAATGGACCCCAGAGTCATCATCCAACCCCTTACAATGTAGGAATCTTTTGCCTAACACGGGGCTATGTTGGTGCAGAGAGCACAGTGGGGTTATAGTTTGAAAACACCACTTTGCTCCTTTTTTTAAAATAATATTTTTTATTAGTTTTCAATTACAACTGCTTTGCTTCTTAAAAGAACAAGGCTCCTGTGCATTTAACAGCCACCTAACAGGCTGAAAATCAGCTAATGTGACTTCTTGCAGCAACAAGTGTTACAGTGCACTTGCAGGAGGCTGACACACTGCAACCTAAGGTGTGCAGCACTTTAAAAATACAGTATGCAGCATTCGAGGAACTTCAGTAATAGCTGCAAGGTAGATATAAGAATTAAGATATATTAAGAAAAAGTTTAATTATGATAAAAGTGTGTACAGTGGTACCTCGGGTTAAATACGCTTCAGGTTACAGACTCCACTAACCCAGGAATAGTACCTTGGGTTAAGAACTTTGCTTCAGGATGAGAACAGAAATCGTGCTCCGGCGGCACAGCTGCAGCAGGTGGCCCCCTTAGCTAAAGTGGTGCTTCAGGTTAAGAACGGACCTCTGGAACGAATTAAATACTTAACCCGAGGTACCACTGTATTGGCAATAAGTAATGTGAAATCAAAATATGGAATAGACGGGAAGTTGGGTCTTTAGCGTTAAGACCAATTTATGTTTTATCGTTTATTAAGAAAATTATGTGTCTATGGTTATTCCGGTGTGTAATTTGGTATTTGTATTTTCTCTTTCTTCTTTTCTTGCTGTATCAATTAAAAAATAATAATAGTGGAATAGTGGAAGAGATAAAAACACAGTATGCTTGCCAACACACAACAATACCTGCATTTATTTATTTTTAAAGGTCTTCTTATCCCTCCCTCCTGCAGTTTTAAGAGCTGTGTGACAAGCAAAAAGGAAACTCCCTACTCCTCCAGCAAGGAGAGGGATGCAACGCAGGAGGTTGGAATAGATGACCCTGGTGGGTCCCTTTCCAACTCCACGATGCTGTCAAATCTAAGCTTCACTCCCTGATTCAGATCCTCCGAATATTTTGTGGGCGGGGCCCTCTGGGAGAGGCGGCGCGGTTTGGCCACCATTCAGCCCCATAGCTCAGTTGCGCGCAAGGGGTGCTCGGCCAGCTGGAGGAAAGTTGAACCGAAGTTGGGCAGGGAGGGAGCAAGGATGCCGACGATGCTGTGCTGCTGGGGGAACGGCTCCTTCGGACAGCTGGGGCTGGGCGAGGACGGGGTCTCGGAGCCGCTGCCTTTCCGTCTGGCCCCCGAAGCCCCCGGCGGGCCGGAGGTGGTGCTGGTGGCCTGCGGGGAGCGGCACTCGCTGCTGCTTCGGGCCGATGGCAGCGTGGCTTCTTGCGGGGACAACGCCCAGGGGCAGCTGGGCAGGAGGCTCCCCCCGGGGCAGCGGCGCGCTCACGTGCCAGGTAGGGACACTACGCGAAGGGTAAGGGGGGGGGCGCCTGTCTTTTTCTACCATCTCTAACCCTCTTCTCACTTCGCAGTTTCTAAATCTGGGAAACCTCTTTCCATCACGAAGGGGAGAGAAGGAGGGGAGGCCCCGATCCTAAGAGATCACACGCCCCGTCGAGTGAACGGAGCATCTTCCTCCTTGCACTTCCTTTCCAAAGAAGCCAGAAAGAGTATTTTAAATGCTGCTTTTTTGGGGGGGGGTGTATTGGTTTGTTTTGCTTTTGTTGTCTTGTTTTGCGTTTTCATTTTGTCACTTTATGTTGCGAACGGCCCTGTGATCCTCGGGTGAAGGCGGTTTACTAATAATAATAATAATAATATATGCATTGATGTGAGCTGCCCGTACATTCCTGGCCGGGCATGCAAATATTCTTGGTGAAAATGAAAAAAAATGAAGTAGACGTCCCCTGGCAAAGGCAAAAACTTAGCTTCCCCCTCCCTCCCTTTGCTGAGCTGGGATATTCGTCCCTCTTT
Source organism: Podarcis vaucheri (assembly GCF_965113315.1). NCBI lineage: Eukaryota > Metazoa > Chordata > Lepidosauria > Squamata > Lacertidae > Podarcis > Podarcis vaucheri. The sequence continues at coordinate 16,693,531 of NC_138767.1, forward strand.
GTGTATAATACTGTATCCTAAGGATCCTTCCTTTCAACTTTTCCTGTTTGTAGACTGGAAACACACACACACACACACACACACACACACACACCTGGGAGGGGGGCAAATATCTAAAGGATGTTGTGGAGAAACGCAAGCCATTCCCTTCCTACCAGGGGACACTCCCGGGGTTGGGGGCTTGAAATTAAATAGAATCCTAGAATGGTAGAGTCGGAAGGGATCGCCAAAGACCATCTCTTCCAACCCCTGGTCCACACCATCCAATTTGAACCCATACCGGACCTTGCCTAGCAAATGTGCTAGCAGTTTTACCACTGCACCACTTGGCTGCTTTTAAAGTGGTTTGGGGTGGGGGGCTCTTCTCCTCGCCCACCGAGAGAAAATATTTCAGCCCTTTCCCCGCCACGTAGGGATGAGTCACCGCTGTACCTGAGAGCGCCTTTTAAGTTTCAGTTTCCGCTTCTCAGCCTTGACTCGCATCCTTCTGTAAGAGCCTCTGGTGAGGAGGCGCGCTTTGCAAAGACGCTTTCGGTTTCCTTTCCTCTCTTCTGCGCGCTCTTGCCACCTGCTGGTCTCCCTGTTATTTGAGATAATGAGGTTTTTTTGTCTGCTCCGGGCACTTGTCCAAACTGAAATTAGGCTTCCAGAAAAACACAAAAAAACTAGACGGCTCTGCAAGTGGAGGCTTGATGACCTTTTGCCATTTCGCATCACATCCTTTTCAGCAAATACCTTCCTGGAAAATATTGCTTTCACAAAGAGCGTGGAAGGAGTAATTAATCCAAGACTGCCTTTAGAAAAGGGATGGAACAAATGCAACTACTAGTTGTTGGTCACTGCCTTTCTTTTGTTACGCCCTCATCCCTTAGGAAGAGGAAGATTTCCCTTTCTCTTGTGGGGCTACCTTTGAAGGTGACTCGGAAACTACAGTTAATCCAGAATGCGACAGCTAGACTGGTGACTGGGAGCAGCCGCCAAGCCCACATAACACCGGTCTTGAAAGACCAACTCTGGCTCCCAGTATGTTTCCGAGCACAATTCAAAGTGTTGGTGCTGACCTTTAAAGCCCTAAACGGCCCCGGTCCAGTATATCTGAAGGAGCGTCTCCACCTCCATTGTTCTGCCCGGACACTGAGGTCCAGCGCCGAGGGCCTTTTGGTGGTTCCCTTGCTGCAAGAAGCCAAGTTACAGGGAACCAGGCAGAGGGCCTTCTTGGTAGTGGTGCCCACCCTGTGGAACGCCCTCCCACCAGATGTCAAAGAGAAAAATAACCACCAAACTTTTAGAAGACATCTAAAGGCAGCCCTGTTTAGGGAAGCTTTTAATGTTTAATAGGTTATTGTATTTTAGTGTTTTGTTGGAAGCCTCCCAGAGTGGCTGGGGGGACCCAGCCAGATGGGCGGGGTATAAATAATAAATTGTTGTTGTTGTTGTTCTCACCAGATCTGCACAGCAAGGTTGTTTCCCCCCCCCCTCTGTGTTTCAAGTTTGCTTTCTTACCTTCCTGACACATGCATTAGAGAAGTGGATGAGGTCTCTTTAACCCCATGGGGCATTACCTGATTTGTTTCCCTGCACCAAACCGTGGTCTCACTGAACCTGCCAACTTGTGAGATCACTGAAAGGAATAATGTTTTTAACTGCTTTAGATGCTTTACACGGGCATTGTTTTTTTAAGAACATTTTTAGAATGCCTTTTTTTTTTTGCTTTGTTTCCGTTTTCCAATTGTGCATCTGCCTGGCGGAAAGACTGTGCAGATGTCCTGCTTTTCTCATCCCCAAAAAGTTGGGTGGTATGTGCTTGGGATAGTTGACCCATCATATCTATTCTTTGCAACAACAAAAATGCCCTTTATATAGATTGTGCAATAAATAATAGATTTATATATTTTGGAAAGTTGTTTGTTCATCATCTGTTTGCTATTCATTTGGACACCTGCTAATTCATTACTTCAAGCTTTGCGTGATGGTTTCTGGAGCAGGATTTTGTCTATATTTGGATGCAAGTGGACGCCATTTTGATTGAAGATGGCAGACTGATCCTTTGAAGACTGCTCTGATTTTAACCACTTGTTTCAAAACTGCACTGGTGTGTGGGGTTTTTTTTTGGGGGGGTGTTCTTAGAATTACCAAACACCACCAGATATGAGGCTGCTAATCATTTTTTAAAAATCACATTGAGTGGCGTGTTCAGATGTTAAACCATGGTTTAGCATTAGTGGAAACAAGCCTGGGGTGCGTGCCCTCCCCTTTTTGAGATCAAAATCCTCCACTCTTGCTGTAACCTTTGGCCTTCAAACTTGAGGACCTATGGTTTGTTCTAACTATAGTCACCTAAATTAAGTCAAGATCAAACCGTGGGTATCTTGACTCACAAATGGGGGAGTTCATGAACCCAAGTACCGCAATCACCATTTACCTTTCTAGATGGTTTAAATATGTCAATGACCCCTCTGGCTATACAAATGAATGTTCTTATTTATGTGTCCGTCTCTGAAAGAGCAAATCCAAGCGCTGGAAACACAGACCATTGTCCACGTGAGCTGTGGGAAGGAGCACTCACTGGCCGTTTGCAACAACGGGAGAGTTTTCTCGTGGGGAGCTGGAGCTTTTGGACAGCTGGGCAATGGAGAATTAAAAGAGCGCTTGATTCCAAAGTAAGCAGCAAATACAGTGGTACCTTGGGTTACAGACGCTTCAGGTTACAGACTCCGTTAACCCAGAAATAGTACCTCGGGTTAAGAACTTTGCTTCAGGATGAGAACAGAAATCGTGTGGCAGCGGCGCGGCTGCAGTGGGAGGCCCCATTAGCCAAAGTGGTACCTCAGTTTAAGAACAGTTTCAGGTTAAGAACAGACCTCCAGAACGAATTAAGTTCTTAAACCGAGGTACCACTGTGCGTAATATTCTCAGTGCTTGCCAAAACAGAGTTGTGTAGTAAATGTGGGAGTACAGCCGTACCTCAGTTGACAAACGCCTTGCGAGTCGAATGTTTTGGCTCCCAAACGCCGCAAACCCAGAAGTGAGTGTTCTGGTTCGCAAATGTTCTTTGGAACCTGAACATCCAGCTTGGAAGGCATGCCTTGGGTTTCTGAACGTTTTGGAAGTCGAACGGGCTTCCGGAATGAATTCCGTTCGACTTCCAAGGTCTGACTGTACTGACATCATCCAGGGAAAGGGGAGTTCGAATCCCCTTTCAGCTATGCTTTTTCCTGACAGCCTTGGGAGTTTTTCTCTCCTCTGCCTCAGATCCGGGCTGTACTTGCCTCTTCAAAAACTGCCCACCTTTCCTTACCTGGAAATGCTAGGGATTGTGAATCTGGAACCTTCTGCATGCAAACCGTGGGTGCGACTATTGAACTACATGGCTTTCCTTTTTTGCAGATAAGAAAAAACTGAGAAAGTTGCTTGTAGTCAAAATCCTGGGGAAGGAAATGCTTCTCCCAGGTTGATTGCTTGCTTAGCACAGCTGCCTTTAAACTTTGTTTCAGTTTTGTAATAGTTGCTGTTACTTCTCCCTCTTACCTTTTGCTTGTTATTTTCTTTAAGAATACATATTACTACTGTAGGCTGACCCTGGTGTTCTGGTTAAAAGCTAAAGAGAACGACTGCTTCAATGAGTCATCTGCATTTCTAGAAATTTAGCATAACATTCAGTTATAGTCATTAATTTAAAGTAGCAATGATTTATTTTGTCATTGGCACATTAGCAACTTGTGGTTGTCTTTTTTTAAATGCTTTAAAAATAGTTTACCATTATTTGCCAGGCCAATTGGCCAACCCCTTTAAAAAAAAGAAAAAGAAAAGAAAACATCATCAACCTGTTTAAATGCCTAAACCCCCATTCTAAAAGTGTCAATCACGATAAGATTGCTTCCCCGAAGCATGCTTATTAAATAAGCCTAATTAATATATAACCCTAGGCATGTTGACTTCATAAATTTATTCTGTCTCAATACTTTTTTCTGAATTGTAAAATCTAAACTTTTCTTTCCATAACTTTTACAGGAAGGTGGATGGTTTGTCTAAATACAAAATAATACAAGTTGCTTGCGGGAATTATCACTCAATAGCCCTGACAAAAGGTAACCATTCACTTCAAACTTTGCTCCATTTCTATGATTTGCTTCTAATGCTTGGTTGTAATAATAGAGTCTCAAAATGTCATATAATTGTAGAGTTGGAAGGGACCCTGAGGACCATCCAATCCAACCTCCTGGCCCATACGGGGATTCGAACCTGCAACCTTGGCGTTATCAGCACCATGCTCTAACCAATAGAGCTATGGCTTCAATGGAATCTTAGGCAGGCCTTAATCCCAGAGTATGGAACTGGCCCTGACTAGTGGGCAAAAGGGTTACCTCCCCAACCCTTTGTGGGTGGGGCTTGATAGGTGGGTGGAGCCTCCCGCCTATCAATCACCTGATACCACAATGACGTCAGGTGACCTTTTCCTCGTCTTTCATATTGCTGTCTTGCTCAGATCTTTGCATAGGGCATTGCAGGCACCTATTTTCACCTGCCCCAAACCTGATGGTGGATGTGGCATGGCTGAAATGGCCTTTTGTGGGGCCAAGTGTGGAGGCCTGGTGGACTAGCCAGGCCCACAGACCAGAGATATCTCAGCTCCAGCTTTAGCCCAAAGGGAGGTGAAGGGTTGTCAAGGTTGGGAAAAGCTGCTCTGGAATAGACCCTGAAATCCTCTGGTGTTTCCAAGGGCTCTTCAGCAGGCAGCTTTGTGTAAAAATGGTACCCTTGACAAAGAAAGGTTTGCCGGTCTTTCCAGCTTGTGAGGAGGCTGCCATGTAAATACGTGATCTGTTTTCTTCCTCCTCTTCTTCCTCAAATGAAGATGGCAGAGTTTTCTCATGGGGGCAGAACACTCACGGCCAGCTTGGTCTTGGTAAAGAAGTCACGAACCAGGCTAGGCCACAGCAAATTTCTGCTCTTGACGGCATCCCGTTGGCTCAAGTGGCTGCCGGCGGGTCACAGAGTTTTGCCCTGTCCCTTTCCGGAGTTGTGTACGGATGGGGAAAGAACAACGCACACCAGCTGGGATTGAGTCAGGCTGATCCCAAAGGTAAGCATGGTCTTTAAAATCCTGTTTCCTTGATGACCAGCTCTTGGTTGCTTCCACTTGCGGGTTGTGTAATGGTTCGGGAAATGGTTGCCCAACGAAGTGAGGACTATTGAGGGGGGGAACTGAAGTGGAAGCGGTTTTGATGATTCCACAACATCCTGCAGAGCGTAGGCAAGTTAGGGTGCTTCAAGGGGGTTGCGTAATAGGTACTCCTCATGCATGCAAGACTCCCCTTTCTCCAGTGTCCACACAATGTTGTTGGCATCACAAGATAAGCCATAGTTTTCCTCAATTAATCTAGATTCTCCCAATTCTGGTTGAGAGAACCTGTTAGCAACAACTCCCTTGTGATATTAAGCCCCTATACAGAAGCATCCTTTAAAATTAGTGTTCAGACCACTTCACCAGACCTTTAAATATGACATCTGTCCTGGAAGACACAAGATTTGCCCACACTGGAAGAATGGCAGACGCAACTGATAGACTACATGGAGTTGGCCGAGATGACTGGCAGAATCCGAGACCTGGGAGAAGAGGTGGCGGAAGAGGACTGGAAAAAGTTTAAAGACTATTTACAAAAACATTATAAGTTGTATGAGTGTTAAGAAAGTGCACGAAAGGAAATAACATGGCATCAGTAATTTAGAGGAGAAATATATGAGAATAAGCGGAACAATAAAGATGAAATTTGAAGTAATGTTATGTCTAAATCAAGCAGTTAAGCATTTGATAAAAATACTTAAAATTTGAGGCATAATATATGAGAATTAGAAAATAAGAATTGAAATAAGGTAATAAATTGCTGTTTATAACTTTTTTATGGAGAACGCAGGAAAGGGAGATGTGAGGAAGTCCAGATAGTCATGAAAAAACAATGTATGAACGGTTGTGACCTTTTTTTATTCTATGTTTATGTTTTTGTTTATTTATGTCTTCTTTGTTTGCTACTTATTGGTGATGGTGTTTTATATGTCTGGTGATTTTCTTTTGTTAAAAACTTGCAATAAAATATTTTTTAAAAATAAATAAATATGACATCTGTCCTATATAGTTATGTCTTTGTTTGAGGCCCTGTTTTTTCACTTAAAAAACAAAACAAAACAAAAGCATATTAAGTTTTTAAAATAAAAAGACTTCCAAAATTTGCTGCTGGCTCTGATCTAGCCTAAAGTGGTGATGGTTCCCTTGATAGGAAGTGAATTTGAAATCTGACCAGAAAGTAGCATAATGACATTTAAAAAAAAATATTGGACATAACAATGCATTTCATTATGATAAGCAAATATGCCTCTCCAACAGATCAAATCTTTAAACCGCACTCAATAGCTGCTCTGAGGAAACTTGATGTGATTTACGTCAGCTGTGGAGATGAACATACTGCTGTGCTCACTCAGGTTGGTACACCCCAAACCTTTTGATGTCGACTAGCACCAGATTGTGCCTGAAAGTGAGGGAACAGCCCTTACCTAGAGATACCTGGGGTTGACTCTTAAACCTTCTGCATGCTGTACTTCTGAGCTATAGTCCCTTCATAGCAGATAATTTACAAAAGCAGTGTGTGGGGTTGCAAGAGGAATGAGAAATTTGAACCGTCTTATTTTCTTGGAACTGGAAACATGCAATAGGCATTATTAACAAGAGTGATAATAGTTTAATGCTAGAACTCTGCTTTGCCAAAAACTCTCAATAGAATGGCAGTGTATTCACATTTGGAGATGACAGCACTGGACAACTCGGACGTAGTTCTTCAGCCCTAAAGACTGGCCCCGAAAAACTTGACTCAGTTGAGGGTCCAGTTTCTCATCTGGTGTGTGGAAGGTATGTACCATAGCTTTACTCATATGTAAATTTGGTCTTACAGGGGACACGGGTGGTGCTGTGGTCTATACCACTGAGCCTAGGGCTTGCTGATCAGAAGGTCAGCAGTTTGAATCCCTGCAATGGGGTGAGCTCCCGTTGCTCAGTCCCAGTTCCTGCCAACCTAGCAGTTCGAAAGCACGCCAAAAAGTGCAAGTAGATAAATAGGTACCACACTGGCGGGAAGGTAAATGGCATTTCCGTGTGCTGCTCTGGTTTCGGTGTCCTGTTGCGCCAGAAGCGGCTTAGTCACGGTGACCACATGACCCGGAAAAACTGTCTGCGGACAAACACTGGTTCCCTCGGCCTGTAAGGCAAGATGAGTGCCACAACCCCAGAGTCATCTGCAACTGGACTTAACTGTCAGGGGTCCTTTACCTTTACCTTTTTTAACGTTGGTCTTGGTCCTGACATCATGCAATACCTGCTTGCTGTCTATTGACACTTCTGCTGTGTCTGCATATGTTTCAGGAAGTGGGGCAAGCTAGTAGACTGCCATGAGGGTGTCGGAGCTGGTGAACATCTCATTTCCTGCTTACACCGATTCACCCTACAGAATTTCACCTGGATGGGGGTGTTTTGTGAAAGTGAAGTGGCACATCAGTGAAATTGTAAAGCACAGATCATGGGGAATCTGTGTCTCTGCAGATGCTGTTAGACTACAGTGCTCGTCATTGCTGGCCATTAACATGCTGGCTAAGCAGCTCTGGAGGGCTACAGGTTCCCCATCCCTGCTGTAATGGGACATGGAAATCCTGGCAAGCAAAAAACCACACTTGTCAAAATCCATTGGTATGATGGAAAACGAGCAAGGTCCCAACTAAAGAAGAATGGCAACTTAAGCTGATGGAATATGCGCAGCTTGCAGACTTGTAGAATAAGAGAACATATGTTTAGAGAAGACTGGAAAATGTTTATTGAATATATGAGGGGAAATTATGTACTCTTGAAAACGTTGGCAGCATTAAGATAAATTCAACAGGGTAAATAAGTTTTGATAGACGTAAAATGAAATACTGAATGGTTTAGTTTATGTAAAATATGCAGGGATTTATGGTATGCATAATGAACCATGGAAAGAGAAGAAGGGGATGTTTAAATGAGTATTCTGAATTGTAAAACAGAAAATTATATCCATTGCTGTGAGCTAACATAGCATTTTACAATTACCTTTCTGTACACTTTATTTTTACGTACACTGCTTAGAAATGCTAATGACTGAGCGGGACATGAATGTCTTAAATAATACAAAGGGTCATTTAACTGATACAACAGAAACAAGAGCTTCACTATTGGACCTCAAGTCATGTTCTGTAAGGTGCATCACAGATTAAACTTACACTTTTCTCCCCTCAAACAGCTATCACACTGTTTGTATCTCTGCTTCTGGGCAACTGATATCTTTTGGACGTGGACCCCAGCAGCAGCACAATGGAAGCGGACCGTCTTCTAGCAAAAGCGACGGGAGACGATGTTTTAACATCAGTGCTCTGGTTTCTCCTAATGGTACATCTTTTCTCTTTCAAAAAATAAATTAATTGATTCACCTGCGTTTCTGAAAATTGTACAAAAGACTTAGAAAATAAAAACAGCAACAATGTTTAGAAAAGAATCTGGCTCTGTGAAGACTACAAACATACTCTTCATTATTAAAATGTATATTTAATACTGAATCTACTGTGGTCTGTATCCTGTATCAGGGATGTGGAATCTGTGTGCTTGTGGATGTCGTTGGACTCCATTTCCCATCAGCCCCAGCCAGCCTGGCCAATTGGCAGGGAACTGTAGTCCAGCAGTATCTGCAGGGCCATGGGTTCCCAATCCCTTTCTTTCTGACCCAGGAGCCACCTACCCACAGAACTGTCTTCCCCAGATTCAAACCCAGTTTATTGGTCGTCCACTGCTGCATTAAGCTACTGACTCAGGGCTTGCACAGCTTCTCCTGATTAAATAGTCTTTTGTGGATACCCCAAAATGGTCCCTGTAGAATTTGCTTTGATGATCCCAGGAGAAGAGGGAAGGGAAAGTACCAGGAAAAGAAGCCCAGTTAACATGGGTTGAGCACTTAGGGCTGATCCGCTTTCATGTTCATTGCAGAATTGCTGGGTGTCCGAGTAAAACGGATTTTTGCTGGCCCATACGTCACCTTTGCCACAGTGCTTCGGAAGCAGGTAGATGGCTCACCTTTTCTGTATATTCTGTTGACTTTGGGGTGTTTTCTAAAGGATGGGGGCACAGCCATAAATAGCTTGTTCATGTCGGCTTTCAACAAGCCTTCTCAATGGAGGTTTTTTATCCCAGTGGATATCTGCATTGGATCTGATTTGATTTTATGTATATACAGTAGAACCTTGGTTTTCGAGTGTCTTGGAAGCCAAATGATTTGGAACCCGAATGCTGAAAACCTGGAAGTTGAATGCTTCCATTTGTGAACGCGCCTCAGAACGGCTTCTGAGGCGCATTCCTCCATTTTCTCCCATCAAAATTGCTGTCCGCCTATTGTGCCTTGGTTGTCAAACGTTTTGGAAGTCAAACGATCTTCTGGAATGGATTACGTTCGACAACTGAGTTTCCACTGTACTGTTGTTCTCTTGAGCTCTCTTTCTGTGTGTGTTTTGAGTTTTTAAATATATTTATAGAGCTGTTTATATATGTTTTTATTCTATTGCAAAGCACTTCAGGATGGCTCATAGGAAGCAATGCATAGAGAAATAAAATAATGCAGCAGCATACTTCTAGCTTTGGCGAACTGCTAATAATAACTTTAGTAATAACTGAAGATAATGAGGCTGAAACTCTTGAGTTCAAACCACAGCTTGGGCCTGAACTCACTACATTGTGGCTTGCCTAAGGTGTTCAGCCTTTTCCTCTTTCTCTGCTTCTACGTTCCTCCCCCTGACCCCAGGTGCAGTATGGGAAGAATAATTCTGAGCTTCCTAACCAGGCTGTTTATAAGGATTGCTGAGATAATTCTATCTGGAGTATATTGAAACCTATAGATACACTTGCACATTCTGCATGGCATTTTGTGAATTGTCCCAGTATTCAGCTATAACAGTGAACTGCAGCTGTAGTTTTCACTACAGCTAAGTTTTCACCAGCTGATCTTTTAAACCAGGCTTCCTCAAACTCGGCCCTCCAGATGTTTTGAGACTACAATTCCCATCATCCCTGACCACTGGTCCTGCTAGCTAGGGATCATGGGAGTTGTAGGCCAAAAACACCTGGAGGGCCAAGTTTGAGGAAGCCTGTTTTAAACTATTTGGACCAAATTTGAGCGGCCCGTACCTCATCCCAAACCTGTGCACCGCTTCTGGACAAAACATCAGGAAGAACTTTCTGATGGTGGGAGCTATTCAACAGTGGAACAGGCTCCCTCGGAAAGTGGGAGGGGGACTATCCTTCATTGGGGGGGTTATGGGCAGAGGTTGAAGGACCATCTGCCTTGTTGAGATTCCTGCATTCCAGGGGGTTGCTGTAAATGACTCTTGTGGTGGGAGGTGTCCCTTCCAACTCTACAATTCTGTGAAGATGATCTCTGTCCCTGTTGGGCTTCTATTCTCAATGATTAGCCATGTGACACTGGGGGATACTCTCTGATATGACATTTTGTTTTGTATGTGACGTGTTTTTGTTTCAAAGGATTCTGCATATGCAAATACACCCACCTCTATGGAAACCTTGCCAAAGATTAGCATGATGGACAGGGCACTGATGGAGAAGTGGTTGTTGGCAACAGCTGAAAGTGTGACGCGGCAGACGGCCAAAAGGTTGCAGTCTATATTTTCTTTTCCTTTAATGGGAGAAAAAAACAGAGCATAAACCTTCAATCCTGTTTTTATCAGGCTTTACAACTAAGACATCGTTGGAGAGCCACTGTAGACAGTTCTGCTTTCTGTCAATAATGGCATTCTTAATTCTATTATTGCAACGATCCTTTCCAAAACATTAGACAGATTTACAATTTATTGTATAAGCCGGATGATGATGATGATGATGACGACGACAACAACAACAACAACAACAACAACAACAACTTTATTATTCATACCCTGCCCATTTTGCTGGGGCTGTGGTTCCCCAACTTTCCCCATCACGGACCACTTGAAGATTGCTGAGGGTCTCAGGAGACTACTTAAATATTTTTCTGCCTGTTGTTGCAGTGCACCGTGCTTGATGCTGTCTTATTTTTTATTTCTTATGGCAATTATATCTTGTTGCATTACAACTTGGAATGCCATAGGCTGTGAATCAGTAAGATACAATACAGAAAGTAAAAGAAGCAGTAAAAATGCAATTAAAAATCGATGTGAATATATATAATGCAATGGAATCCACATGAACACAGACACAGCTGAATTACACTCATGGACCCCTAGTGGTCTATAGTCCACAGTTTGGGAACCCCTGCTGCAGACAATTAATTTTATGATGAGTCTTACTTGGGTGTTGGCAACTGGATGTTCCCTTGCTTCTGTTTATGACAGCATAAACTGTGGCCCTCCTGATGTTGCTAGACTACAACTCCCATCAATACCAACCATTGACCATGATGTTTGAGACTAATGTTATTTGGGAGGCCAACAACCTATGGAGAACTGCAGGTTCTCCATCCCAGATTTAAGCTCTATTTAGAATGCAATCCTAAGCGTACTTCCTGGGTCCTGCTTCCAAAAACATAGGATTAATATGTTAATATGGAACACTTCATAATCCAAAAGTATTAACATAGCAATTACTAGGGTTCCTGTAAGCTGGATTTTAAACTATTTCTAAATGATCCACCGGTACCCCCAGACAGAGTGCTTACATGAAATCCAACACGCCTGTAACCAGGCTGACTTGTTGCTGGTTTTTAAAATTGGTTTTCTTCCCCTTTTTCTGCAGAGAAATCGAAGCAATATTTTCTTCCTCTCCTTGTTTAGCAGCAAGTTTTCTGAAACCACGGTAAGTAGTCTTCACTGCATGGGATGAAACATGCAGAAGACGCCCGGATGTTTTGTAAGGAAATTATTTTGATTTTCTTACATAGTCATACCTCGGGTTAGAGATGCTTCGGATTGCGCATTTTTGGGTTGCGCACCATGCTGAACCCGGAAGTGCCAGAACAGGTTACTTCCGGGTTTTGGCACATGCGCAGAAGCACTAAATTGTGCTTTGCGCATGCACAGAATCTCAACCCGTGCGTGCACCGATGCGGTGCTGCGGGTTGCGAACGTGCCTCTCACACGGATCACGTTCACAACCTGAGCATCCACTGTACAGTGGTACCTCGGGTTAAGAACTTAATTCATTCTGAAGGTCCGTTCTTAATCTGAAACTGTTCTTTGCCGGAGGTACCTCTTTAGCTAATGGGGCCTCGCGCCGCCACCGCGCGATTTCTGTTCTCACCCTGAAGCAAAGTTCTTAACCTGAGGTACTATTTCTGGGTTAGTGGAGTCTGTAACTGGAAGCATCTGTAACCTGAAGACCACTGTATAAAGTGTCAAAATGGTAACTTTACCCCCAGATCTGCCATGGAGACTGGCTGCTGCGTAGCAGTGGATCTTCGGAAAGCGAGAGAAATGCTTGAGGAACTTGCTACAAGGGACTGGATTGCTGGCAGGGTAAGGGAGGAAAGACCCCTTTTTCCTAGTGTCAACATTTGGGTTTGAGTGGTCCTCCCCCCCCAGTGGCGAGACTGGTTCCCATGGAGACTTGTAGGGCAGAAGGCGAAGAGGCCGACAGTATGTGGAGACAGAGCCAACCATTTCGAAGTTTGTCTCCATCCTTCTTCTCCCTCTTTGAGTTCTATAAGGAGCAACACTGGGACCAAGGAGCAACTGACTGGCAGTGCCACCCCTTAGACTGATTTTCCTTAGGCTTGTAATCTCTGATGGATTTCGAAGAGCATGTGCACAATGGGTGATAACATGCACTCTGTTCTGGATGCAAGCGCCTTTTTTGGGGAGGGGGTGCTGTTCATATGATATCACCCCCCTGTCCCTCTTGTCAGTCTAAAGCAGCTGGAACGGTTATGATCCAGTTTGTGCTGAGAATGCCCTTCTCAATGGCTTGCTGCATACGTGTGTACACTGAGAGTGCTTTCTCAGGTCTACTGACATTGCGGTGCAGTGACTTAGTTGCCTCTAAGTCTAATCTAATCAACCTCTAATCAACACAACAGTTTAAAACCCCCTTATTTGAAAGAGAGAGAGTATTAAAAATACCACGTTAAGGACTCGGCTACATTGGTAAAGAAACAGCAATTTGAATGCGCTATAAACATGCAACACCAGATGGTGCTGGAGAGCAGGAAATTTCAAAATGTGGTTTTCCGTAGAGATTTTTTCCTTTTGTTATAACAAGCTAATTTCTGACTTACTTATAGTGTGTCCCCCGCCCCGTGTCTAGATCCACCTTAAGTGAGGGGAAGAGAGATCACCGTTGCACACTAGTTTGAAAACATGCCCGCCTCTGTGTACAGACATCAAGGATGTTAGTACTCAACGGTGTGTACAATTACAAACAGCTACGTGCAAAAGTGCCGTGTGCATTACAATTGTACACAGCCTTGGCTTCTGTTGGGTTGTTTTGCTGCTGCCCTTTGAACTGTCTAGCCCTACAGATGTCAGAGCCAATAGGAAGGCCTTAGCAGTGTGCTCCAATTCCTACATGTAAAGTTATTTACAAAAGTAAAGCTAAAAAGAAGTTAACTGTAAGGAGGTAGGAGCTGGTGTTTGCAATCCATACCCAGTTAAACACGCTGTTTTTCTTTCTTTTTTGCAAAATCGGCTGTAGATCTTTTCTTCTTTGCTGGACAACCTGATTCCTGCCCTTCCACTGAACTCTCCTCACCAGGAGGCTCTCTCCAGCTTCCTCCTGCTGCCTGAGTGCTGTGCAGCGCTGGAAGCCCAGAAGATGCAGCATTTGGCTATTCCCTTTGCAAAGGCTGTCAATGGCCTGAGCAAACGCTCTTTGGACATTCTAGGTAATTGGAGGGTTGGTTTCCTCCCCACCAACTGGTCACATGAAACCGCAGTTTAGTGTGATATCGGTATGTGGTCACGATGTGAGCCTGGATTTCCAAAATGTGACGTCCCATGGGTTTGGAACAGGCTAGAGGTAAAAATAGGCTCCCAGGAAGTCCTTAGTGCAGCAGTTCTTCTTGCTTAGGTAGTGTCAGGATACTGCCATCGGAACAGGGTGGGGAAGCAGAGGGGTAGTTGGGTTACAGGGATCCTCAGAAAATCTTGCAAAGCAGTTCCTCTTCCTGTGGTGAGGAAAGCCACACCTCCAGCGGGGAAGAGGGGAAAGGACCAGAGGATGCTGCTGGGAGCCTCAGCACTGCTCCACGCCCACCTTGCGCAGAGGTGTAAAATGCAAAGAAGGAAGGAAAAGGCTGGGGGTGACGAAGCTCTTATGCTGGGGGAAGACCCGGAAATGACCACTCCTGGATTCCGCTAGCGACTGAGGCAGACATGACCTTGTGGCTCTGCACTGTAAATAGTTTTGCACCAAAATAAAACCTGTAAAAGACAGGTCGGAGTCCTGACTGGTTACTCACGAGCAACCACCATTGCCATCTGACAGGTAGATATGACAACTGTTGGGAGTATGCTCATGAAAAGCTAGAGTCTTGAAGGGACACAAACCTAAGCAGTTCTTTTCGTGGGGTATGCATGCGTCCTAAGAAGTAACATATATTTGAAGCCCCTGCAATTAGCAATTCTGCAAAGAAATTCTGGACTCCTGTGACCTGTGTAAATCTTGCTCAGGGTACATTTGCTCCCATTTTGCATTGACCAGCTTAAGTCGTATTTTGCAATTCATCCTTGGTTTACTTGCCATGGGGAGGTTCAGATAGTTTTGCTGAGAGCTGAACTCCCATGTCCAGCTGCTGCAAGTCTTGCTTGGCCAGCTTTTGAGATTTTGGTTGGCATTGCTGCCTGCACAATGCCACTCGTTAAAAACTTGCAGCATCTTTACAATGAAAGCGCTGATTCCCAGGAACCATGAATCTGTCTTCTCTTGGGCTTCCATAGAAGGATAGCAGACACAGTCCTGTCTGTCTTAGAAGCCAAGTTGACATCATTCCACTGTCCTTGCACAGAACTTGGTGTGGATAATGGAATTCTATAAAATCCAGTGATTTATTTGAGGAATGGAGATGGGAGTTTCTAGGTTCATAACGGTCGGAAGTGAAGCTTGCAAGTGAGTTGGTGTGCCTGATGAAATGGGGTCAGCTTCAGTTTTGAGGCAAAATGCCCTCGAGGAGACCCCAGTGTTGCCCCACCCCCAAAGATTTCTAGATATTTTGATGAGAAGCAGAATGCCAAGTGTGGTGCAGTGATTAGTGTGTCAGTCTTGGACCTGGGAGGCCAGAGTTCAAATGCCCACTCAGACATGAAGCTCACTAGCTGACCTTGGGCCTGTCGGCATGCAGAGGGCCAGGAGGCCAGCTGGTTATCCCCGGCTGGGCCGTCTCCTTCCAGCCATCCCACTCCTTCCAGCCATCCCACTCCTTCCAGCCATCCCACTGCGAAGACCATCACCTCTGCTCCGATGTAAATCAGCAACCCGGGCTTCTGAGCCAGGGCACACTATAAGCAGATCAAACTGCTCACACAGAATAGGCGTGAGGCTTGTGGAAGCATACTACAACTACAGATTTATTAAGCATAAATCAGGACAAAGAAACATGTCGTCTCTCTCTCATGTCATCTCCCAGTACGTTTCAAGCACAATTCAAAGTGTTGGTGCTGACCTTTAAAGCCCTAAACGGCCTCGGTCCTGTATACCTGAAGGAGCGTCTCCACCCCCATCGTTCAGCCCGGACACTGGGATCCAGTGCCGAGGGCCTTCTAGCGGTTCCCTCATTGCGAGAAGTGAGGTTACAGGGAACCAGGCAGAGGGTCTTCTCGGTAGTGGCACCCGCCCTGTGGAATGCCCTCCCATCAGATGTCAAGGAAATAAGCACCTATCTTATCTTTAAAAGACATCTGAAGGCAGCCCTGTTTAGGGAAGTTTTTAATATTTAATGCTGTATTGTTTTTAACACTTGATTGGAAGCTGCCCAGATTGGCTGGGGAAACTCAGCCAGATGGGCGGGGTATAAATAATAAATAATAATAATAATTATTATTATTATTATTATCATGTCAGAGAGAACAGCAAAAGCAAAAACTATACACACAACGGAAGTTCCCAGCATACTGTGCTGGAATGTGAACAGATATGTGACACGTAACAATCCCATGTCTGTTCCTTAAGGTGGAATGGAAATGTCGACAGGGCCTGCACTGCCTCTCAGCCTAACCAACCTCAGGTAATCTGATGCACTTTAAATAAGAAGTTTGTTGCAGCAGGACAACAAGCAGAAGAAAACAGGACTGCTTGTGTGGGGAAATATTCCTATCTGAATAGTGAGCTGTGGGGAAGTAGAACAAGATTTGCATGTTCTTTTTCTTCTTTCAGAAAAATGTTGGTCCTTCTTGCCAGCCTCGCATTTAGACCGAATAGTTCAGATGCTGAAGAAAGTGGTGCTCTCTCAGCTGCCCTGTTACTCATATTACCCTGCCTGCCAGGTGTTGTTACCTCTCCTGGAAGTCCTGAAAAAGCTTTACAAGGTAGGCAACATCTTGTAAATGTGGGCTGATGATCTGGTAGCTATCGTATTTTTCTCTCTATAGGATGCACTTTTTCCCCTCCAAAAATTAAGGGGAAATGTGTGTGTGTCCTATGGAGCGAATGCAGGCTCCTTGGTTTCAGGGATAGCAACGCGAAGCCTCCAGAGCGCGGAGGGAGCGCTTGGGTTCCTTTTGCTGAAGCCGGGAGAGCAAGACTCTCCTGTCTTCAGCAGAGAGGGAGAGCTGCGCAGCGCCCCCTCAGCCAAGCGGGAAGAGAAATGGAAGGGGCACCTTGTTCTCCCCCTCTAAAACAAGGTGTGTCCTATGGTCGGGTGCATCCTATTGAGCGAAAAATACGGTATTTCTAGGTGTAAAATCATACGGACCTCAACCTTCTTCTGCTTGTCCTTCAAGGTCAACAAGAGGGCTAACTGCAAGCTCCCGCTAAGCAACTTCTACATTGATGAAATCCGTCAAATAATTAATCCCTTTGCAGATTTGGCAAGGTGGCATGTATGGGTGGAAGCCATGGTAAGTATGATTGCTTTGTGTCAAAAAGCTAAGAAATGCCAAGCTCGTGTATCTTGCACAAATTTGATAAGGGTGAGAGAATTTATTTCATTTTGGGTTAGAACGTTGAATTATTTCTAGTTCACCTTCAAGTGCAATCGCTTACATGTGTTTTTTGCTCTTAAAATCTTGGGGTCTAAGCTTAAAGATCATTGGGAAAACTAAACAATTCTCATTCCAGTGTGCATGTTTTGATGTTCTATTAGTCTGAACTTTATTTTACATAGCAGTATATGTGAAATTACATATACAGCAGCTTGTCACATTCTGAGGATCCTTTGGATGAATTGAACTGAACGTGAGCCGAACTAGTTTGTTTTGTAAAGGGCAGAACACAAACTGAAGTCGGCTCCTATTTAGATTTTTGTCCCTTATTCAAAGTGAACTTTCCAAAGTGAAGAAGCTACCTTGTTTGAGTTAGCTGTTCACACGTTAATAAACAGCATCCATTGTGGAAGGGTAGCCATTTTGTATCAGTGTAATCAACGTTTGAATCACACAGGGATGAAAGCATTTGAGAATTGTGGTAATGGCTGCCATATGGCAAACGACACCATCTTTATTCTTGCCACAGAAAAGTGTATGTGAGAGAGTCAAAGTTGGGTGGAGACCAAAGACTGCTGGAAAAGGGAGTATGTTTGTTTGACCTACCACATGAACCCATTCTTTTAAACAACATTCTTTCTTTGCAAGAAATTGGACAAAGAGGACAACTGTCCCATCTCTTTGTGCTGCTTTCCTTTTGTCTACAATCCGCTGACGAAGATGGAAATATTTGATTACGAGTCTTATAACCTGCAAGAGGTAAGGGTGATACCTAAATGATTGTTAACCCAGCCTTGCTCTTCTACTATTTCTTGTGAGACGAAAGGCTACGGTGGATTTGGTTCTTATTTTCCCACTCTTCTTAGTGTGCAGGAGTCTCTGCATGCAGAGACGGGTGCATAATGGAGGAACAGAATTGTGTTTGCTCCTCCAGGCCATTAGCTATGTGGAAGTGACTCTTCCAGAGGACAGGGATGGGGAACCCTGTCCGAGGGAGGGCAATATATAAATTTAATAAATAAAAAAATGTATGTTTGTCTCTTCCCCCATCCCTCCAGCTCATCATTTAAGTGTTTTGTGCAGCCGCAACTGGATTTTAAAAAATATAACCTCCCACTCTTCTCTCTCATTGGAATTATTTCTCATTATGCCTTTCATTCCTTCAGGGACTCCTGCCTGCCTTGAGTTTCTTTCCCGATTAGTATATGGTACTTAGCAATTTGTTATGTACTGAAGTTCTCACTCTGGGCCAGCAGGGGGATACTGTAGATAGATATGCAAATAAGGGATCGAAAGTGACGTTCAGTGATTGGATAGTTTTAGAAAATTGTTACAGTTACATTGTACTGGAGCTTTATATAAGCAGGCTGACTGAACCCTTCAGTTCAGTTCTGTTCTGGCCTCTGAATAAAGAAGAGCTGTTTGAAGAATCGGTATGCCGTCTGATATGTCCACCCACAACTTAACACAATGAATGCCTACCTAGCTTCTCTGAAGCACTTATTAAATATGTGCCGCTTTCCGCAGATTGTAAAGGCCAATGCTTGTGATACATTGGTACGCAATAAACTCCTGAGAAAAGGCGAACTCCCTAAACTGCCTGTCTTCCCTTTGAGGGTACGACGCAAGAACCTTGTGGAAGATACTTTGCGCAAACTGAGTCAAGTAGAGGACATTAGCCTGAAAATGCAACTCTTGGTAAGCTGCCTAAGGCCTGCTAAAGTAATGCATAGTCATGTTGTTCAGGGCTAAACTCTGGAACTAGGTGAAACGACCTCAATGACTAGGTCTGGATTGGGCAAACTGGGGATATTCCGACAAGGAAAGACAATCCTAATATCAAATAGCATGTCACTCAGCTCTGGACAAATTTGAAGCACATTATTTGGTGAGGTTTGTTTGTTTCGTTTGCTTTTATTTTTTTACATGTGTGACGTTGTTTTCCTGGGTGCTGCCTATTTCCATTTCCACAACTCTGGGCGGCTTTCAACAGAATATTAAAATACAATAGTCAATTAAAGATTAAAAGTTTCCCTTAAGAGGGCTGCCTTCAGATGTCTTCTAAAAGTCTGGTAGTTGTTTTTCTCTTTGACATCTGGTGGGAGGGCGTTCCACAGGGCGTGTGCCACCACCAAGAAGGCCCTCTGCCTGGTTCCCTGTAACCGCCAGAAGGCCCTCGGAGCTGGACTTCAGTGTCTGGGCAGAACGATGGGGATGCAGACACTCCTTCAGGTATACTGGACCGCGGCCATTTAGGGCTTTAAAGGTCAGCATCAACACTTTGAATTGTGTTCAGAAATGTACTGGGAGCCAATGTAGGTCTTTCAAGATGGGTGTTATATGGTCTCGGCGGCCGCTCCCATTCACCAGTCTAGCTGCCACATTCTGGATTAGTTGTAGTTTCCGGGTCACCTTCAAAGGTAGCCCCACATAAGCGCATTGCAGTAGTCCAAGCGAGAGATAACTAGAGCATGTACCACTCTGGAGAGACAGTGCACAGGCAGGTAGGGTCTCAGCCTACGTACCAGATGGAGCTGGTAAACAGCTGCCCTTGACACAGAATTGACCTGCGCCTCCATGGACAGCTGTGAGTCCAGAATGACTCCCAGGCTGCGCACCTGGTCCTTCAGGGACACAGTTACCCCATTCAGGACCAGGGAGCCTCCACACCTGCCCACGTCCTGTCCCCCAAAAACAGTGCTTCTGTCTTGTCAGGATTCAACCTCAATCTGTTTCCTACAGCCCCAAATATATCCCATCTTATATCTCTCCCATGTACAGACTCCTGAACAGGGCCTCAAAAAAAGGGGCCCCTAACAATTAAAGATTGGGTGGCCTAGTAAATGTGCTTTTCCTATTTTCTGTTCTCTCCTTTTGTGAGGTTAATATGGTTGGTTTTTATTTTTGGCTTGTAGGTTGAATTTGAAGGCGAGATGCCTGGTCACGAAACCGGAGGGGTCTTGTTTGAGTTCTTTTCCTATGTGTTTGAGGAGATGGTGCAGCCAGACTATGGGATGTTTATGTGCTGTGAGCAAAACTCCCCCATATGGTTTCCTTCTAGGGTAAGTATTTCAGACAGAGGACCTGGCCGAAACAAACATCTAGGTCAGACGTAGGTGACACCCCCCAACCCCTTTTTTAAGCCAGTGGGCACATTCCCTTCTGATGTCCACATGCCACAGGTGTGTGGGGCCAGAGGTGAAAGTAGACAGAGCCCAAATGAAATTTTTATTGCTTTTCTACAGTAGGGCTGTGTACATACAGTGGTACATTGGCTCTCAAATGGCTTAGTTGCTGAACAAATCGGAACACAAACGCTGCAAACCCAGAAGTAAGTGTTCTGGTTTGTGAACATTTTTTGGAAGCTGAACGTCCGACGCGGCTTCCGCTTGAGTGCAGGAAGCTCCTGCAGCCAATCGGAAGCCGCGCCTTGGGTTTCGAACGGTTTCAGGAGTCAAACGGACTCCCAGAATGAATTAAGTTTGAGAACCAAGGTAGCACTGTCCTATTCCTCTGAAGCATACTCAAAACACATTCTTTCCTTCAAAGGATTCTGGGCACTGTAGTTTGCCCTCACAGGGTTCCAGTGCCCAACAACCCTTAACAAACTACAGTGCCCAGAATTCTTTGAGGGAAACATAGGCGCCGACTCCATGGGGCCTGAGGGGGCCCAAGCCCCCTCAAAAATTTGTTTGGGGGGGCTCTGCCCCCCCAATAATCTCGGGCGCCCCTCCAGCATCAATCCCCACACCCGCGCCGCCAGCCCCCGACGGGCGCCCCCTCCCCGGCTTGCCAGCTCCGCGGGTGCTCCGCCTCGCCTGCCAGCTCGGCTCCCTCCTTCCCTCGCGCAGCTTGTTTTGAAATTCCCCTTCCAGCTCCGCCGCGGCTCGCCCGCTCCCTCCGCCCTCGCCGCCGCCTCCTCCTCCTCCTCCAGTCCCCTCCCCTCGGCTGTCCCCGGCACAGGCTGCCTCACATACGCGGCTGCAGGCAGCCCCCGGAATGGAGTCCCCGTGCGTGGAAGGGAGTGGCGGGCGCGCAAAAGGAGAGAAAGCCGCCGGCGCGCGGAAGGGGCCGGTGGATGGATGGACCGGCGGGCGGCGGAGTCACCTGGCTGGAGGGAGGTGGTGCGCAGCGGAGCTTCCAGGAGCGGCGGCAAGCATAGGTGCCGACTCCATGGGACCTGAGGGGGCCCGAGCCCCCTCAAAAAATCGTTTGGGGGGCTCCGCCCCAATAATCTCGGGCGCCCCTCCAGCAGAGCACCACCGCCGCCCCTCCCCCAGCCAAAAATGCACAGGGTCGGGCTGCATGCCTCCTGCCCTCCCTCCCAAGCAAAAGCTCCACCCAATTTCCTTCGGAGCTGATTAATAGGCGCAGCACGCTCTCCCCTATTCGCTCACGAGGAGGCGGCGCCACTTTATTTGCATATTCATGAGCTTATTAATTATTCATGAGCTTTCGTGGGCTCCCCCAATGTTTTTTATAAGTTGGCGCCCCTGGAGGGAAAGAATGTGCTTTAAAAGTATGGTGTGTAGTCAGCCCCAAGCTACACTCACATCCCCCTCTGTATCCTCCCATACAGAGAAACAAGAGTTCTAGGACACATTCCAGCCAGGTAAAATAAAACACTCCCAGGATGTCGCTCTGCCGCTGGCCTTGGTTTGTCCATAACAGACCAGTTTCCTTCTTAAGGTACATCTGCCTTAGAACATCCAACCCATTTCTGTGATCTTGTATCCTTGCAGCCCTCGGTGGAGAAGAATAAATATCTTTTCTTTGGGATCCTCCTCGGGCTCTCCATGTTCAACAGAGTCACTGCCTACGTGCCTTTCCCGCTTGCTGCCTTTAAAAAACTGCTGGGCAAGAAACCTA
The DNA here is from genome assembly GCF_965113315.1 of Podarcis vaucheri. Classification (NCBI taxonomy): domain Eukaryota; kingdom Metazoa; phylum Chordata; class Lepidosauria; order Squamata; family Lacertidae; genus Podarcis; species Podarcis vaucheri. Next base: position 16,715,563 of record NC_138767.1, read on the forward strand.
CCCTTGATGATCTGAAGGAGCTAAGCCCTGTCTTAGGGAGGTAAGTGGCTTGAATTCTTCCCACCTTTTCCCGTAGTTTCCAGTTTCTTGTTTTGCTTGGTAGGACCAGGCTGAGTCTCCTAACTATAGGATATTCTATCCATTTAAACTTACAAAGGCCGTGTCACATTCAGCCCCAAGATTCAGCCTCCACAAGTAAAGGGAACCTCAGTACTGTGAGATGATTTTAGGCAAGAGTAAGGAAGTTCTGGCAGCCTAGATGTTGCTACATGGCAGGCCCTGACCATTGGACATGCTGACCACCAGGAGTTTGGGGAGTCTAGCAAAATCTGTAGGGATGCCTCCACCCCTGATTTGAAACAAAATGATGCAAGACATGGAAGTCACCAATCAGATCTTCTGATATTTGTCTTGTTTTGGTTCCCCACCCCCACTGAGTTCTTATAGTACCTTGGGAAACAGTTTAGGTAGGAAGAAACTGTGTGTGGAAAGGGTTAAATCCATTGCCCCACTTGGAGGCACTGCTGCAATCAAAACAGGGCTCCCCCCAAAAAGCCTGGCATCAGGCTATTAGAAACCACATAAGCCACTTAGTTGTCTAACAGGTGCTCAGTTGAGCATCTTACCTATAGACAAGAACTTGCTGCTTCAAAGGAAGGGTTTTCAGGAACAATTGTACTAGGGCCTCCTAGGAAGATTGGGACCGCACCATTTCAGTAAGGAATTTACCACCTCCTGGAGCCAGACAGCCATCTCTTCCCTGCCAGATGCAATGAGCCCAGGAGCAATGATAGATTGATTGACATGTGCTTGATGAGGTATGTCCAAACACATGGACATACACTTGGGGCCCTAAACTGAGAATCAAAGAAGAAAATAAGACCAGATGGATGGGGAATTTCTGAAACAACAGTGGGATATTAGCTCTGCCCAAGGCATGATGGAGAACAGCAATAACCAGGAAAAGATAGACATAATGTTTTACAAGGACAGGAAGAAACATCACGGACAGAATCATTGCCACACACAGGAAGAACAAGGATATAGTTTGAGTGCCTCACCTGTACTTTTATAAATCATTTAATGTGTCAGTATGAATGGAAGTTGTTAATATTGCAATTGTTATATAAGGGATTGTTATTGTGACCGGAGTGTAATTGAAATTAATAAGATTTTGGAACACAGAAATAAAGTAAATGATCAAGCCATCAATTCTAGTACGCAGGGTACCACTAAACTATATAACTTGGTATCTGAATGATTGGTACAGTATTAGTAATTGTATTATAATTTGGCATTGTTACAATGAGTCTATTACTGGATTATTGTAATTGAAAGCTAATAAAAATGATTATAAAAAGAAAGAAAATAAGACCAGATGGGTTGGCCTTTCCCACTCTTTTAACTGTTTGAGTAAGGCTTCAAAATATATGCTGTAAACATTTTAGGGGTAAAAATATATCCATTTCTATTTCCTTTTGTTTTGTTAACAAGGAGTTTGCAGGCAGTTCTTGATTATGAGCATGATGACTTCGAAACAATCCATGAACTGACTTACAATGTGAGTACCTAAAAATATATATATATTCTCTTCTTGTGACGTGGTCACCGTGTCTCTTTCACCTGGTAATGTCTAAGAATCGCTTGTCTTTTAAGTTAACAGCAAGCAAGCAACTCCTGAAATGTGCTTTGCCTCATTGGCTAATTTTCTTCTTCTTCACCCTACTCCATTGTGGTATATTCTGGAGTGCTTCTTCCTGCAAGTGATGGTGGCTCTTTTTTGGAATGTGGCTAAAATATGATATAAAAGCAACAGTCATGGGAATTCATTAAAAAAAATCAAATGGTTCTCCCTAGAAATATAGCTGTTTCAACAGAAATACAATGGTACCTCGGGTTAAGAACTTAATTCGTTCTAGAGGTCCGTTCTTAACCTGAAACTGTTCTTAACCTGAGGTACCACTTTAGTTAATGGGGCCTCCTGCTGCCACTGAGCGATTTTTGTTCTCATCCTGAAGCAAAGTTCTTAACCCAAGGTACTATTTCTGGGTTCACGGAGCCTGTAACCTGAAGCGTCTGTAACCCGAGGTACCACTGTATAGCTATTTCAACAGGCGTGGTGCTTGTACCTGGTCCATGAACCCCTAAAATGGCTTTTAATGACTGCATCGTTAGCCAAAAGCTGTTCATAGAATTCCCTGTAACTTAAAGGTATTGTATGAAGCTTATCAAGTGTTAAGTGACAAAATTACAGTGTGTGTGTGTGTGTGTGTGTGTGTGTGTGTGAGAGAGAGAGAGAGAGAGAGAGAGAGAGAGACTTTGTTTTCAGTACCTTTCCTTAAACATATATTTCCAGATATCTTGGGACAACGTGGATGTCGACTTAATTCCAAATGGCAGTTCGGTCGCTGTGAACAATTCAAACAAGTATGTGATGATGCCCGAGGATGTTGGCAGGAAATGTGTCAGGGTGGGTCTGAGGGCGATTGGCGGGTGAGGGATGGGACCACAGCTGGAATTTGTTTATTTTGTTAGGACTTTTAAAGACACTATTGTGTTTTAGATTCATAAAACTTCAAAATGACATGATTTTATTAGTGAGGGTTTTTTTAAAAAAACCTTTTGACCGTGAACTACTTTGAAGAGGACCTTTGAAAAGCAGTATGCAGGTTGGACTGTTATGTTGGTGACATCTTACCATATTTTTCGCTCCTTAAGATGCACCTGACCATAAGACGCAACTAGTTTTTAGAGGGGGGAAACAAAAAAAATAATATTCTGAATCTCAGAAGCCAGAACAGCAAGAGGGATCGCTGCGCAGTGAAAGCAGCAATCCCTCTTGCTGTTCTGGCTTCTGGAATAGCTGCTCAGCCTGCATTCGCTCCATAAGACGCACACACATTCGCCCCTACTTTTTAGGACGGAAAAGGTGAGTCTTATACAGCAAAAAATACGGTACATTTCAGATTTTCAGTTCGCCCTATCCCCAAGGACTCCACGTGTGGATAACAACAGTCGTTCGTCGATATCTGCAAGGGTTCCTTTCCCCAAAAATCCAAGTCAAATAAGTGGAATATAGAAAAGGAAAGCAGTAGCTAGGCTAAAGGAAGAGACACAGGTGTTTCAATCTGCAGTTAAAATAGCCCTAACCATTTTGAATTGCATCTCCTGGTCTGCTGCCATCTTGATCAAGACATTGTTTCATTATGGTGTCTCCCCGGCCATTCAAATCTTCTGGGCCACTGGTACATTTTACATCACGGTATATCCTAGTAGGCCCAGAACATTAATTTTTAGGAGTCCCTAATAGCTCTGTTAATGATCCTGGCAAAGGAACTTGTACATTGCTATTAAGTGAACATATGCAAACATAGTATGATTGAATAGAGTGCTGGATTTGGACCAGGAAGACCTAGATTCAAATCAGAGTTTGCCTGTAAATGGGTCTGCGGCCTTCTGGTGGCTGCTAAAGTATCTATCTATCTATCTATCTATCTAGGCAGTCAAATTACCTACCCACTTATTAAATATTTTACCCTCATTTCTTCAAGGAAGGAGTTTGTCAACAAGTATGTGGATTACGTCTTCAACAAATCAGTGGAGGGAATTTTCCAAGAGTTCAAGAGAGGGTTTTACAAAGTCCTCGATGAACGGATGGTTGCCTTCTTTGAGCCTCAGGAACTGATGGATGTGGCGATTGGGAACGCAAATTATGACTGGGAGTTATATGAGAAGGTTGGTGGAGAGGGGTGGGGCGTGTGGAACTACTTGCTAGGCCATCATTATATTGGGTTTATTTTATTTTTTTCAAGCTTCACTTATTCATCTTTCGCTTTGTCTGATTTCATTTTCCTTCCCCTTTTCTGTGAAGAACACTATGTACTGGGGGATATACAGTGAAACACACCCTACCGTAAGGATGTTCTGGAAGGTTTTCCACGAACTCACTTTGGCGGACAAAAAAGGCTTTCTGTGTAAGTATCCCATTCGCAAGGCCCAACCTTCAAGCGGTCATTCATTGAAAGCCCCTCTTTTTCTGGAAATGAACTGGTGTGAGCCTGTCTTTCAAGCATTGCGCTTGAAATCCTGCACTGAAACCTCAAGTGATTCTCTTAATTTGTATATAGAAACAGCACTGGACCTAATGGTCAGGGGTCCCTTTACCTTTACCTTACAGATGGTTCTTAAATTTGGAATTTCCTTAATTTGCACAAGAACACAAAGTTCTGCTTAAGGAAACAATAAGCATGATTTACCCCTGTTGAATTTTCTGCCAATAGGAAGAGGTATCAGTCGGTCACATTTCCCTTCCTGTCCAAGCTGCCCTTCTGCTCCAGTTCCAAATGAGTAGATTTCCCCCAGGTCCGCGATGTAGACAAGAGTATGCTACCTGTTCACAGAATTAAAGTTGAGTATGTTATGTACTGAAGTTCTCACCCTGGGCCAGCAGGGGGATACTGTAGATAGTTTTCACTCAGGTCCACATATGCAAATAAGGGATTGAAATTGACGTTCAGTGATTGGATAGTTACAGAAAGTTGTTACAGTTGCGTTGTAGTGGAGCTCTATATAAGCAGGCTGGCTGAACCCTTCAGTTCAGTTCAGTTCTGTTCTGGCCTGTGAATAAACAAGAGCTGTTTGAAGAATCGCTGTGTCGTCTGATACGTTCACCCACAACTTAACACTTTTGATCAAAACTCTACTGGGGAGGAAAGACAACTTGCAAAGCTAGATTGTAGCATTAAAAGATGTTTGGAATGGTCTGAATATTTTCTGTTTGTGCCCTTGCATTGTCTAATCCTCCTCCTTGTCGATTTAGTGTTTGTTTTAGGAAGTGACCGGGTCCCTGTGGTAGGAATGGACTCCTTGAAGCTAACAATCCACTCGCATAAGTCACTTACAGAAGAACATATCCCTGAGGCCCAGATCTGCTTTCACCTCCTTCTTTTGCCACCTTATTCAACCACAGGAAAACTGAAGGAGAAACTTCTCCAGGCTATTGAGAACAACCGTGGCTTTGGCAAGCAACTCTAATACAGGGACTTGCAAGATGTGTAGCTTTTGTCTTCAAATGAAGGAAAGTTTGTCTTATCAGGCAGTCTGCTCACTGGCCTTTTACCTGGCCTTTGGTCAGTTGATTGACTGATTTCTCTCTCCCCACACCCACAATTTAAGAAAAAATATTTTAGACCTTAGTATAGCCTGCTTCTATGTGTAATCACATCCACAGTGGCCTCATTACTCCAGGGCTAATTCATCCACCCAGTTATTTCCTAAATTGTTATATTCCTGTAGTTTTCTTATTATCCCACTTTCAAGGTGCATTTTAATGATTACTTTTAAAGGTACCATTGCAACAACAGCACAGATATTTTAATGTGTGAACAGACAGGCTGGTGCCTCACTCCATTTGGAGATGCAGAATGTTATCTTTTATTGTTCTTATTTATTTATATGTACCAAAATGTAAGTGAGAACACAGAATAGTTTCAAATCAGCACACATTATTCCGGAAAGAGTACTAAAAGCAAAGTATATTGGAATTATAGACTTTCAGGCAAAACAGACTGTTCTAAACTGTGTGTTTAATATTTTACGGTAAAAACCCTGCTAAATAAATTCTTAGCTGCTTATTGTCTCCTTTCTTTCCAAAGTGTCACTGTCTTAACTTGACCCATATGCAGCTAGTTCTATTGAAGCAATCTTCAAAGGATCATATGGGAATTTCTGTTTACAAGACAATTGAGGAACAGTTGAGGGAGCTTGGGTATGTTTAGCCTGGTAAAGAGGAGACTGAGGGGAGATATGATAGCTATCTTCAAATATCTAAAGTGCTGGCACATGGAGGATGCAGCAAGCTTATTTTCTCCTGGTCTGGAGGGTAAGACACTAACCCATGGGTAGCCAAACTAAGGCCTGGGGGCCGGATCTGGCCCAATTGCCTTCTGGATCCAGCCTGTGGACGGTCCCGGAATCAGCACATGGATCGGAATGGGGATTCTGATCGTTTGGACTGTGCCATTCCCTCCCTCCCACACACACACCGCGGTGGCAGCGCCTCCTCCCTCCCTCCCTCCTGGTTTCTCCTCGCCCTGCCTAGAGGATGAGGGGTATCCAAACAAACCCCTGCATTGCAAAGAGAACGTCAACAATGTCTAGGCAATGTCTTGGTCATCGTGTTGCCTAGAGGAGGAAAGGGGTGTCGGGATTCACAGAATGCTTGCTGTGTAAGATAGTAAGTCTGCAGGCTTGAGTTTGCTAGTTGATGCAACAGGCTGATGCAATACTTTCTATGGAGGTGCTGGGTCAGAATGACTCAGTAGTAATGTGCTGACAGTTGACTGTATTAATTGCTTCTGTAGATATTTGTAGATAAAGGTAAAGGGACCCCTGACCATTAGGTCCAGTCATGGCCGACTCTGGGGTTGCGGCGCTCATCTCGCTTTACTGGCTGAGGGAGCCGGCATACAGCTTCCAGGTCATGCGACCAGCATGACTAAGCCACTTCTGGCGAACCAGAGCAGTGCACAGAAACGCAGTTTACCTTCCTGCCGGAGTGGTACCTATTTATCTACTTGCACTTTGACGTGCTTTCGAACTGCTAGGTTGGCAGGAGCAGGGACCGAGCAACGGGAGCTCACCCTGTCGCGGGGATTCGAACCGCCAACCTTCTGAGCGGCAAGTCCTAGGCTCTGTGGTTTAACCCACAGCACCACCCGCGTCCCATTTGTATATATAGCCCACAATAAATAATACTGTACTGAAGAACCTGGAACTCTGAGCATTTCTGCTAAAGCAACGCAAAGAATTCACGACAAGGGGCTGGGCTTTGTTGAGCCGCGGTTGGCTGAGCGCTATTTTAAGCAGCCCCTCTCCGGAGCCCGCCCTTTCATGCCGCTCATTGTCCCTCCACCGCCACCAGCCCCTGCCGCTCACAAGGCACAGGTAAGCAGCCACTGGGGCTTGTCCAGTGCTGTGGAGAAAGGAGGGGAGAGCTGGTAGGGGGGGATTATCCCCCCCAATATAGTCCTGCCCCCCACAAGGTCTGAGGGACAGTGGACTGGCCCCCTGCGGAAAACGTTTGCTGACCCCAGCACTAACCAATGGATTCAAGTTCCAAGAAAGGAGATTCCGACTAAACATCAGGAAGAACTTTTTGACAGAGCAGTTTGACCATGGAACTGACTCCCTTGGAAGGTGGCGGACTCTCCGTCCTTGGAGGTTTTTAAACAGAGACTGGATGGCCTTCTTACATGGATGCTTTGGTTGAGATTCCTGCATTGCAGGGAGTTGGGCTACATGACCCTTGGCATCCCTTCTGATTCTTTCATATAAAATCAGGTTGGTGACTCTTGAATGGAGAGGATGGGACACAAAGCTCAAATTGGTAGAGCATGAGCCTTTTAATCTCAGCATCGAGGGTTCCAGACCCATGTTGGGCAAAAGATTCCCAGATGACCCATGTGGTCCCTTTCCAACTGTACAATTCTATGAATTCGACCACTGCTAAACTAGCAGACCACTTGCAACTCTGCCACTGCCTTTAGCAACCCCTCTCTCTCTCATGTATGGGGGGGGAAACAAACACCTCATTCATTTTTATGTCTCCACTTGAAGGGGCAGGAACCACCAACTTGGGGTCCTCAAGATGTTCTCGAGCTACCATTCTCGGCCCCAGCCATTAGGGCTAGTGATCGTGGAAGTTGTAGTTCAACAACAGCTGGAGACACCTCATTGGTTATCCCAACTTGGCAAAAACCCTTGTCATATTTTCTGCTGTTGTGTTGCAGCAGCACACCTGCCCTGCATACAGAAGATCCCAATTTTATTTTTGTCAGACTTACCGTATTTTTCGCTCTATAACACGCACCCAACCATAACACGCACGTAGTTTTTAGAGGAGGAAAATCCGTAGGCATGCCACCCGTAGGCATTCCCTCCATAACACGCACAGACATTTCCCCTTACTTTTTAGGAGGAAAAAAGTGAGTGTTATGGTGCAAAAAATACGGTAGTTAACTGGGTTGGGTAGCAGTTGTTAAAGAGAGTTGTCTGAGAGTCACTGCAAGTCAAAGTAGGCAGGATGAGGCTACATGGGCCTAAGGCAGCTTCCTGGGGACAGAGAGGGACAGGTGAACCATTCTGGGTCAGGCCTGCTTTCACAGCGGTCAACCAGATTGCCAATGAAAGCACGACCAGAATGCAACAGTACTGTCCTTATTTGTGATTCCCAGCTGCTGGTGTTCAGAGACATTGCCTCTTGACAGTGGAGGGGAGAACATGCCCATTTATTTATTTCATGAGATTTGTATACATGAAACCTCAAATCAGTTTACAGAAAGAATAAAACAAAGGATCAGAAAACGCTTAAAAACAACCACCTAAAGCATTATAAATAATTAAAATCAACGATAAAAAAAAGTTCATGTCAACATTCTACATGTCTGTGTCAAAAAGAGTATTTATGAACAGCGGTCCCCTTCTCAGATGCATGAACCTTGAGTTGCCATATACAAATGATTGAAAGTGGGTAGAGAGAATGTAAACAATGAGGTCAGAGAGAAATTTAAAAAGTATACAGATAATTAGGAACTGGCAGTGTTCATTCACAAAACTGATTTTTGTTGATAACACAGACAACCTGGCATAAGTTGACCTGATTAACACGCATGGCATGAATTTATAACAACCTTTGTCCCTGTTCGATTGACAAGGTGACAGCACTGAACCTCTTAATAAATCAAACTGTTGTTGTCTCCCTTTGAAGTTCAACTGTATAGAAACAGGGCATATATTTCTTCATAGAGAAAGGCATCACCTCAGTGACAATGCCACAGCAAGCAATGTTCATTTTTCTTACGGCATGCTTCTTTTGCGAAGAGCAGTGAGAGCCTGTTGGCACAGCCTTTACACATTCATTATACTGCATAAGCTTTTGTGAGCTGCAATCCATAGATATATCTGATTGGGTGAACTGTTGTCCACAGACAGTTTTTACCTTAATAAATGTGCTAGTCTTTAAGCTGGTGACACCAGACTCTTGCTTGTTCTGTTGCAACAGGTTAACAGGGCTTCACTTCTGGGATTTGCAGAGAGAGAATCTTTCTCACTGTCAGCAGTAGCAGCAGCAGCAGCAGCAGCAGCAACGGTTTCTGTTTCCTAGGAAGACCCGCCTCCTACTCTGTTTCGAAAGCAAATGCGTAAACAGAAACTAGAGAGAAACAGCTCTCTCTTTTTTTGGCTCCTTTCCCCAAGAAGTCTCACTCTTTGGCATTCCTTAGAGCAGAACTCGGGTGACAACTCAGAGAGGAGCATCAGCCATCCATCCAGATTGCTGACATCCTGAACGCTTGTGCTCCTTTTGCATCTTTCAATTCTGGCCAAAGTCGGAAACCTTTCTCTCTCTGGCAGAGACACAACAATGGTTTGCGTCCCAGAATAAAGGGCTGGCGCTGGTGGTCCTAGTTCTGAGAGTGGACTGCCTGCGAGGAAAACCGGGAGAGAAGATGACAAGGAGGTCCAAAAGCCGTACGCCCAGGACTGAGGTGGGCACCCGGTCGGACTTGCCTCCTCCCTCACCCTTGCGATCCAAAGCCTTGCTGCTGTTCCCAGAGGCTGTGGGCTACCATCCCAGCCTTTGCAAGGAGGACCCTGGAACCATCCGCCAAGTCACCTGCAAACAAGGCTGCTTGGCTATAGTGAAGACGGACAGGACTGTCATCGTTTATGACAGGGCAGGGGACGGAGGATGCCAGGGGGGTCCCAGTGAGTAGCTCATGACGTTTGGGAAAGTTGCTTTTCACAAAATAATAATACTAATAATACTAATTTATTATTTGTACCCCGCCCATCTGGCTGGGCTTCCCCAGCCACTCTGGGCGGCTTCCAACAAAGATTAAAAATACATTAAAAAAATGTGTGCATTAGGCGGAATTGCATGTACGTGTACATTTGAGACTAAAATGCTGGTGAATTTCCGTGAGGATTTTTAAAATAAGAAATTGCAGACTTATGTGGAGATTTAAGACTGGAAAAGTGGGGGGGGGGGAGAGAGATGATAAACTGGCAGATTCTCTAATTGCTAAGGTGCTCTCTGCACTATGCATTTAAAAGCACATTTATACCATAACTTTCCCCCAAACAATGCTGAGGACTGTAGTTTAAGACCGCTGCAAGTTGATAGGAGACCACCTCCACTTGGAGCTATAATTCCCAGCACAGTTAACAAACTACGGTTCCCAGGATTCTACGGGGGAAAGCTATGACCGTTAAAGTGATATAAAAGTGTTTTAAATGTATGTTGAAGGATGTGACATCTCTTGAGCCAGTGTGGTATAGTGGTTAAGAGCGGTAGTCTCGTAATCTGGGGAACTGGGTTCATGTCTCCACTCCTCCACATGCAGCTGCTGGGTGACCTTGGGCCAGTCACACTTCTTTGAAGTCTCTCAGCCCCACTCACCTCACAGAGTGTTTGTTGTGGGGGAGGAAGGGAAAGGAGAATGTTAGCCGCTTTGAGACTCCTGAGGGGAGTGAAAGGCGGGATATCAAATCCAAACTCTTCTTCTTCTTCTTGGTCTCATTTGAAAGGAAACTCTCCAGTGATTTGCAGGCATCTGATGTACGTAGCCCTTCTTGTGTTTCTTTTTTTCCTCGACATCCTATCAACTCATTCCTGTCATCTGCAATATGAGGTTTACATCAGCACCAGTTTCACTTTCTATTCTGGAGTCACAGCAAATGTCCAGCTCATGTCATCATCCGCTGGCTTGTGCAAATAACGGTTGTTGTTTTTTTACAAAAAGAGAAGGAAAGAAAGAAAGAAAGAAAAAGAGAGAGAGAGAGAGAGAGAGAGAGAGAGAGAGAACAGACTAGGCCTTTAGCTAGAACAGCCACAATGGAAATATAGGAAGCTTAAATTGTTTAAAGCTAATTGTACTGAATGTTAACAAAATAAAATTTAAGTTTTGTTTTTGTTTTTTTAAATAAGGGCTTAATACTTATCAATTATCCTGGTGTCTTTCAATTCATTTTCCATATTGGAAGACAGGGTCAAATTCATGTCTGAATGGACAATAGAGAAAAAGTACTAGGACCTGCAACATAATTTTGTGTGGAGTGCTTCTGTTCAGGTTTCCAGCCGCCTCGTTCTTTTTCTCTGCACACACCTCAATGTTAGTCAGTTCTGGGGTGTCCCCTCTTAGTTTTTTCCCCAAAGGGTTTTTTTAAAAAATTAAAAAAGGTACTTCTTCCCACTGTACATACTTCCCCACCTAATGCATAGATCATGCCATTTGTTTTGAGGGGGAAAGCACCAGACAGCAAGCAGTATTTGTCAAGGAACTGCAGGGTCAATATGGACTGAGGGTGACATCTTGTGAATGCTGTTTCAAAAAATAATAATACTAATAGCAATGGGAGATTTCTGGATGTGGAGCAAGTGGTAATGTGAACATATCCTTCGTCTTAGAACTGAGCAAGCACTCCCTGCATAGTTAGAAGGTGGAATGATGGCAAAGACTATGAACATCCAGTTAAACTATGGAACTCATTGCCACAGGAGGCAGGGATGGCCACCCACATGGATGGCTTTAAAAGAGGATTGGACAAATTCACAGGGGACAAGGCTGTCAGGAGCTTGTCCTACACTCAAGTAGGACCCTGGCAGAGACACATGCCCGACTGGCATGTTCCCTCCCTCCTGGTCAATCGTTTGGAAGCTTCAAAAGCTTTCTTCAGCCCGAAAATCAGAGCGACCGATGCCAACAGACATCGGCAGACTTAGGGATCCGCAGAGTCTTCGCAGCTTGCGTGACAGACCTCAGCAACTTAGCATTTTGGCTAATCTACTTTATTTACATATAGACACACACGGAGCACTGCAACATGGCTCCCTCTCTCTCTAGCATCAGACAGCAAAGAGAAAAAGAACAAAGGACAATAGTCCCACTTCACGGAACACAGTAACACAAACATCCATCACTTCCCACTTTGTGGAGTCAACATATATACTGTCATGTGATAGACAACAATCCCATGACTGCAATCATGGAGCAGGAATTCTAACAAGGGCTGCCCATGACTACTAGCCAGGATGGCTATACTCTGACTCCACAATTGGAGGCAGTACTTCTTCTGAATATCATGTTCCTGGAAACTGCAGGAAGGGAGGAGCGTTCTACTTGAGGGTTTCCCACAGGCATCTGGGAGGTCACTGTGAGTAAAGGATGCTGGACAGGCCAGTTGCCCTTCTTATGTTCTTATGTTTCCACGTTGTCAGTCCTGCTGAACACCAGCCACCACTGGCGCTCCTTTAAGTGTGATTATGCATAAAAACAATTTCTGTGCTTATCTTGTTCGATCTTCCAGAGCGTATCAAGTTAACCAAGGGAGCCAAGGTAGATTTGCTAGACGGCGAAGCATCTCACCTGCTCATTCTCTCATCAGAAGGAAAACTTTCTGAGCACAGTATTGCATCCAGAGGTGTTCATTCAAAGCCCAGGTAGGAAACCTGAACTTGACTGACTGACTGGGGTGTTGTTGTTGTTTTTAAAGCAGCAGAATTATATTGAAAAATAATAATAATTCCTTTGTGATCCACACATCTCAATAACGCATGTTTACACTTGAAATACTTGCTTGGATTATACATGAGAAATGTCATTATTTGATTGGCACTGTTTCTACTTGCTTTTTGAAAACAGGTTATTGAAAGAATTGGGAGACAAACGCATCGTCCAAATTGCATGTGGTGACCATCATTCCCTGGCATTATCAAAAGGTACTGAAAAATTCTCACACAGCTTCCTTGGGTGTTTTGGTTGTTGTTTTTTTGAACATATATACCCTGCCTTTCCGTTCCAGCTGGCGTACCCCAGGTAGCTCACATCAACTTTTGCAAAGCCCTCAGCTAAAAGAAATTAAATCCTTGAAAAAGACAAGGGATGTGGCTAAAGAAGAAAATCAGCTGCAAGTGCAGGAAGCTTGTGGCTTTCCCACATGCATCTGGTTGGCCACTGTGAGAACAGGATACTAGACCAAATGAGCCTAATCCTGCAGGCTGTTCTTGTGTTCCTGGAGCCCGGACATCAACAAATCATACCCTGATCAGGCCAAAGGGCTGCTGCAGATTTTGATGTGGGAAATCATTAATCCCAGCTATTCCTTCTGAGCTGCGTTCTGAATGGTACACTGTTTCCATAAAATTCTGTGTAGTGGGGGCACATCGTGACCTCTCAGTTTCACCTACCTTGGGGGGAAAACATGTTTCCCAGAGATCCTTGGAGGAGGGGGTGAGATAGACATAGGAGGGGGCAAGTGGGTGGGCTTGTATCTCCCCCTAGCAACTAGCTGTTCCTCTGTTCCTCTCTGCCCCATAAAGGTAAAGGGACCACCGACCATTAGGTCCAATTGTGACCGACTCTGGGGTTGCGGCGCTCATCTCGCTTTATTGGCCGAGGGAGCCGGCGTACAACTTCTGGGTCATGTGGCCAGCATGACTAAGCCGCTTCTGGCAAACCAGAGCAGCGCACGGAAACGCCGTTTACCTTCCCGCCGGAGTGGTCCCTATTTATCTACTTGCACCTTGATGTGCTTCCAAACTGCTAGGTTGGCAGGAGCAGGGATTCAAACAGCCGACGTTCCAATCAGCAAGTCCTAGGCTCTGTGGTTTAACCCACAGCGCCACCCGAGGGCCAAACCAGATGTTACATTAGCACATGTAAGTGCAGGGTCCCTACTCGGATTGGTAAGAAAGTGTAAAGTCAGTGGGTCATTAACCCATTGTCCCCCTCCCTCCTAGGCTTCTTCTGATTTGGATTGAGGGTCCAGCCCCTAAAATTTGCACAGGGAAAAAAACTCCCCCCCCCCGTTCTATTTTTTTTACAAAAAGAGGTACTGGAACTCACCATGAACATCTCCAACATACTCTCAGAATGGCAATGGCACTCACCTGAGAGGTGCCGGAACTGAGTTCTGGCTGGGGGGAAAAGCCCTGGTTTTCCCTACCCCACGCAAATTGCAGGTACAGAGCCCCCAATCTGGATCAGGACCACAGAGGGTGGGTATGTTAAAGGGTTAAAGCCCGCCACCGCTGCCACCGCCCAGCATATAAAGTCATAGATCCATAACTAAAATGATGTGCAATTTGGCCCTGAGATCAACTGGTGTGGACCTTAGTCACTAGGTAGGGTTTAGTGGGTGTATACATGCCCAGTGCTTTTTTTCGGGGGGGGGGGTGCGCAGGGGTATGCATACCCCTAAACATTTTGTGAATCTAAGTTTGGCCTCATTAAGGGGCAGTATTTCAATACGAGTAGGAAAATGAGAGTACCACTAAATGTTTTTTTAGGGGGGGGAATCTCTGTATATGCCATCTCAGAGATATAGAGTGGCCCAGACCACTTCCAGCTTTTGAGGCCCTAGCTATAGTAAAAACTGAAAATGCTGACCCCAAAAACCAGTGTGTGTGTGTGTATACCAAATGATTAATGATTTTTCCAGTCTCATTCTATGCAGATGCATTACTTTGCAGCTCTAAGGCGAGAGTGTTTTGCCCTGGTGCTCACATAAGCACATTGCAAAGCTTACCGAATGCCAAAAAATGAACAATTTGATGCCCTTTTGAGCCTGAGGCCCAAGACAAATGGTGCTCCTCCACCTCCCCGCCCCAATTGTCCCATTATATATATATAATGGCAAATACATCTGTTGTACTTCCTTTTGTATGTTGGGTTAAGGAGGAGAGCTCTTTGCCTGGGGTCAGAACGACTACGGCCAGGTTGCAGCGGGAAGGGAGATCGATGCTGTTAAGGAACCACGACTTGTGTGGGAGCTCGGAGGCATCCCTTTGGCCAAGATTGCAGCTGGATCTGCTCACAGCGTGGCCCTCTCTGTGTTTGGAACTGTCTATTCTTGGGGAAAGAATGCTTTTGGACAGCTGGGCCTTGGAGACACAGAAGGTAAGGAAAAGTGCTATCCATGTGGTTGAATCTGAGGAATATTTATGAAATGCTGGGCTTATATGGCTAGGGCCCAGGCTACCTGGAAGACCACATCTCCCTACTGGTGTTTCTCAAACTTGGGCCCCCCAGCTGTTGTTGGACTACAATTCCCATCATCTCAGTGGTCAGGGATGATGGGAGTTGTAGTCCAACAACAGAGGGGGACCCAAGTTTTAGCAACACTGCTACAAGCCTACCTGGATGTTAAGATCTTTGGGTGAGCCCCTTCTCCCAGTCCCATCAACATCAGAAGCCCGGTTGGTAGTGACACAAGAAGGAGACTTTACTGTGGCTGCCTCCAGATTGTGGAATTCTCTTCTCCGAGAAGCTTGACTGGCTCCCTCTTTGTTGTCCTTCTCCCAAGAGGTTAAGAGCCTATTCAGACGTAGCCATTTGAAAACTAAGGTGCAGGTGATTCTGATGACCAGGCTGCTGTCAGGGCAAAGTGTACTTCTATGCTGTGTTTTAGCCAAGAGTCAGATTTCATAACAACTCATTCCCATAGCTGGAATAAATGCTTCATTTGCCTATACATACAAAATGGGATTCCTTGAGAAATGGTTTATTTGCATTCTATATTTGGTTTGCGGCGTTTGGGAGCGAAAACATTCAAGAGCTAAGCTGTTTGAAAACCAAGGTATGACTGTATATGCATATAGCTATTTATTTGTTTAACGTATTTGTATCTCACTTTTCTCCCAAGACAGCTTGCAATGTTTAAAAACATCTTTATGAATACAAAGTAATGAAACATTTTTCTTTAAAAGCAGGGAGGAGAGTTTTTTCAGCTCAAGGGCCACATTTCATTTTGGGAACCTCCTGGGGGCCACTTGCCAGTGTTAGGTGGGTGGAGCAATGTACAGGACTTAACATTTGTGCAGTCGGCCACATTCCATGCATGCAAAAGTCAAGAGGTGTCTACACACAGACCCACACAGACTGTTCCATCCCACATTCAGTCACACTGCATTATCACAGTCCAAGGCCACATTCCCACCAAGCAAAAGCACCTGAGGGAGTAGAGTCCAAGCTACCAGACTTGAGCGAAGGGGTGGCCTGAAGAGAAGCAGGTGTGGTCTGAGGAACATCCCAAGGGCTGGAGAAGAGAGGCCTGAGGAACCTGAGGTTTTCCAACCCTCTTTGAAAGGATCTCTTGATGCCCTCTCAAACTGGTTCCATTTCACTTTTTGTTCCCATTTCAGACAGATGCTCCCCTACAATCGTGAAGGCCTTAGAGCATGAGAAGACAATGTTTGTTTCGTGTGGCGGGGAGCATACTGCCGTTCTCTTGAAGGTTTGCCTAGTTGCCGTTGTTTTAATTTAATAATAATAATATATAATAATAATAATAATAATAATAATAATAATAATAATAATAATTTATTATTTATACCCCGCCCATCTGGCTGGGTCCCCCCAGCCACTCTGGGCAGCTTCCAACAAAACACTAAAATACAATAACCTATTAAACATTAAAAGCTTCCCTAAACAGGGCTGCCTTTAGATGTCTTCTAAAGGTTTGGTAGTTATTTTTCTCTTTGACATCTGGTGGGAGGGCGTTCCACAGGGCAGGTGCCACTACTGAGAAGGCCCTCTGCCTGGTTCCCTGTAACTTGGCTTCTCGCAGCAAGGGAACCACCAGAAGGCCCTCAGCACTGGACCTCAGTTTAGTTTTGCTATCTCCTTTACACTCGCTCTCTGAATCATCTCTGAGAGGTTACCTTAAAAAATAAAAAATAAAATTAGAAGATGTTTGTGGCACATCTTTGAGAGAAGAAAGGGCTAAGGAATAAACCCTACACAAATCTGGATTGGAGTCCCTAAGATAGTTGCACATCTCCTTGTGGCAACACCTGCAGCCAAGCTAGTGCCAAACGTATTGCTGTGCTTTCCTTTGGACCACATCAACCTGTCATCTGGGCAGCCCAGGGCCTCCATAGACAGCGCCCAGACTTGTGCCCTAGTGCTGCTAACACAGCAATTGGACTACACCAGGAGTGGTGTAGTGGTTAAGAGCAGTAGTCTCATAATCTGGGTTTGCATCCCTGCTCCACATGCAGCTGCTGGGTGACCTTGGGCTAGTCACACTTCTCTGAAGTCTCTCAGCCTCACTCACCTCACAGAGTGTTTGTTGTGGGGGAGGAAGGGAAAGGAGAATGTTAGCCACTTTGAGACTCCTTCGGATAGTGATAACTAAAGGGTAAAGGGACCCCTGACCATTAGGTCCAGTTGTGACCAACTCTGGGGTTGCGGCACTCATCTCGCTTTATTGGCCGAGGGAGCCAGCCAGCTTCTGGGTCACGTGGCCAGCATGACCAGCGAACCAGAGCAGCGCACGGAAACGCTGTTTACCTTCCTGCCGGAGCGGTACCTACTTATCTACTTGCACTTTGACGTGCTTTCGAACTGCTAGGTTGGCAGGAGCAGGGACTGAGCAACGGGAGCTCACCCCGTCGTGGGGATTCGAACCGCTGACCTTCTGATCGGCAAGTCCTAGGCTATGTGGTTTAACCCACAGTGCCACCTGCGTCCTAGGATAGTGATAAAGCGGGATATCAAATCCAAACTCTTCTTCTTCATTATCCAACTGCCTTGCCCACCTTCATAGAAAACTTTCTTATCCCCAGCTTTGTAAACAAGATATGTTTATGCTGATGCATCTCACTTCTCTCTCTCGCTCTATCTCTCCCACCAAGGATGGATTAGTCTGCACCTTTGGAGATGGCAGCTGTGGACAGCTTGGCCACAACTCTAGGCGCAACGAGCTGTTACCACGACTTGTAGCTGAGCTGTTTGGTGCTCGGGTGTCTCAGGTGGCCTGCGGAAGGTATGGCACTTTTTATGGAGATAATGTTCTATCAGCTGCGGTCAGGCAAAGACTTCTCTGCCTTCCAATGTCGTAAAGTGTCTTACCCGGGAGACCCGAGTTCGAATTCCTAGTCCATCATGAAGGTCACTGGGTGAACCCATGCCATCCACCTTCTTTCAGCTCAACCTCCCTCTCAGGGTTGTTGTGATGAAGGGGGGAGGGAAGGGAGGCACAGAGAACTATGTATGCCACCTTTGAGCTCCTTTCTGGAAACCTAGGATATAAACGTAATAATAAATAATATGAATGACAAGTATGCCAGGTTCTAAAAAGGCATACCCCAGGATCCCTAGGGATCTGCAAGCACCGATTCCCTGCGTACTGGCTCCACAACCAGAGGAATAAATTCTGGGCAATTCCAGGTGGGGTATTCACAAAACAGCCTATAATCCTCCTGGCCTAGGAAATCATGTGGCACCAGAGAGCCTATCTGATGCCACTGACTGATATAAATCTGTCAGGCTGTGCGTATATTGCTGGCTTAAAATGCAGCTAGGATGTTATTTTTCTCAATTCAGATTGAAGCTAGTTTGGGTTAGAAATGCATCAAAACACAGTATTTCATTTAAAAAAACTACCCAAAGGGTAGATATGAATTGTGGTGAAAATCATATTCATATCACTTCCCAAACCAGTGGTGGGAGCACATTGGATGCAGAGGAAACAGGAGTGTCCACACAGCCCTAGTCTGGGTCAGTGCTGGATATCCGTATAAGCTAAACAAGCTATAGCTTAGCGCCCCACTCTCTTGGGGGGCTCCCAAAAAAATTAAAGAAAAAAACCCTGGATGTACATTTTCCAAAATATAAGATTAAAAAAACAAATAAAATAAAACCTACATACAGCAACAGTGTTTTGTGTTGTGCAGGCTCCTGTGATGTAAGTAATGGGCCCCGCCTGCTCCCTAAACTATCACTGGTTTGCTCATTTCTCTATATAGGGTGCCTACATTCTGCATGGACTGGTTGCATGGCAACATGAAGCATGCAGCTGCAGACTGCAGTGCAGCACTGTTGAATGTAGGTCAAGCTGTTGTACCTAATATTAAAGAGTGCTTGTAGACTGATGATCAGGCAGCATAGACTAAGGGTATGAGTCTTATGCCTACTGATTGATTTCATGTAATACATAATTTATTTATTTTGATCTCATTATAAAATTACTTTAGGGGAAAAAAATTCATCTTTATTATTTAGTAGGCCTATATAATTATTTACTAGTACAGTTCCCTATTACCTCCACTTGCTACTATAATACTATAGATAAATATTATAATTATGTTAAATATTTTACTTTCACTATTAATATTCTTCTTCTCTATTGTATTTCAGTTCAACCATTACTTTGATAAAATACATATTTTGTAATGTGCTAATGACTTTAGATACGAAAAATTAGCATGTAGCATATATCCAACACAAAAAACAGCGACAATTTGTTGTTGACAACGGACAGCTGGACATATAAAGGGCCCCATTACCTTCAGTAGCTTAGGGCCTCATCAAACCTAAATCCAGCCCTGGCCTGGACAATGTGTTGCTGAGGTCAGAGTTTCTCTCTGTACCACCACACTACTGGCCTTCAGCTTGCTTGACTTTCTAATAATAATAATAATAATAATAATAATAATAATAATTAATACCCTGCCCATCTGGCTGGGCTTCCCCAGCCACTCTGGGCGGCTTCCAACAAAATATTAAAATAAAGTAATGCATCAAACATTAAAAGCTTCCCTAAACAGGCCTGCCTTCAGATGTCTTCTAAAAGTCTGGTTGTTGTTCTCTTTGACATCTGGGGGGAGGGCGTTCCACAGGGCAGGTGCCACTACTGAGAAGGCCCTCTGCCTGGTTCCCTGTAACTTGTCTTCTCGCAGTGAGGGAACCGCCAGAAGGCCCTCGGCGCTGGATCTCAGTGTTCAGGTAGAATGATGGGGGTGGAGACGCTCCTTTAGATATACTGGACAGAGGTCGTTTAGGGCTTTAAAGGTCAGCACCAACACTTTGAATTGTACTTGGAAACGTACTGGGAGCCAATATAGGTCTTTCAAGACCAGTGTTATGTGGTCTTGGCGGCCGCTCCCAGTCACCAGGCTAGCATTCTGGATTAATTGTAGTTTCCGGGTCACCTTCAAAGGTAGCCCCACGTAGAGCTCATTGCAGTAGTCCAAGCGAGAGATAACCAGAGCATGCACCACTCTGGCGAGACAGTCTGCGGACAGATAGGGTCGCAGCCTGCGTACCAGATGGAGCTGATAAACAGCTGCCCTGGACACAGAATTGACCTGCGCCTCCATGGACAGCTGTGAGTCCAAAATGACTCCCAGGCTGCGCACCTGGTCCTTCAGGGGCACAGTTACCCCATTCAGGACCAGGGAGTCCTCCACACCCACCCACCTCCTCTCCCCCCAAAACAGCACTTCTGTCTTGTCAGGATTCAACCTCAATCTGTTAGCTGCCATCCATCCTCCAACCACCTCTATTTTTTTGAATATAATATTTTATTAGGTTTTATCAATAGAAAAGTTTAGAAAAATACAAAAACGAAAAAGATACAAAATACAAAAATACAGACATTAAACACAAAAAAGAAAAAGAAAAAACACATATAAAAGGAAACAAAAATTCCCTCTTTCTTAATTTCTCATCTTTAGTTAACTTATTTTCCTGACTTCCTCACGTCTCCCATTTTTGTATCCCTTTTAAAAATTGGTTCAGCAAATTCATGTCCTATTAGTTTATCTATTATTAATCCAATCTTACATTTTACCTTGTTGCTAGAACCCCTGCAATTCGTTTCAATGTCATCAGCATTCAAAAATTTTACAATATTTCTGCAAATAAGTTTTAAATTTCCTCCAATCTTCTTCCACCAACTCTTCTCCCTGGTCTCGGATTCTGCCAGTCATTTCCGCCATCTCCATATAGTCTATTAGTTGCATCTGCCATTCTTCCAAGGTGGGTAGGTCTTGTGTCTTCCAATGCTTTGCGATGAGAATTCTTGCTGCTGCTGTAACATACATAAAGAAAGTTCTATCCTTCTTTAACACCGATTGGCCAACTATGCCCAGGAGAAAGGCCTCTGGTTTCTTCGGGAAAGTATATTTAAATACCTTTTTCAGTTCATTATATATCATTTCCCAGAAAGCCTTGATCCTTGGGCACGTCCACCAAAGGTGAAAAAATGTACCTTCAATTTCTTTACATTTCCAACATTTGTTATCGGGCAAGTGATATATTTTTGCAAGCTTGACTGGAGTCATGTACCACCTGTACATCATTTTCATAATATTCTCTCTTAGGGCATTACATGCCGTGAATTTAATCCCGGTGGTCCACAACTTCTCCCAGTCAGCAAACATAATATTATATCCTATATCTTGTGCCCATTTTATCATTGCAGATTTTACCGTTTCTTCCTCAGTATTCCATTTCAACAGCAGATTGTACATTCTTGAAAGTATCTTAGCATTGGGTTCTAACAATTCTGTTTCTAACTTTGATTTTTCTACCTGGAAACCAATTTTTTTATCCAAGTTATAAACCTCCCTTATTTGAAAGTAATGTAACCAGTCTCGCACCTTCTCTTTAAGTTTGTCATAACTCTGCAATTTCAGTTTGTCACCTTCCTGTTCTAAAATTTCCCAATATTTTGGCCATTTAGCCTCCATGTTGAGTTTTTTCAAAGCTTTCGCTTCCATAGGTGATAGCCACCTTGGGGTTTTACTCTCCAAAAAATCTTTGTACCTTGTCCAGACATTGAACAATGCTTTCCTGACAATATGGTTCATCCCCCAACCACCTCTAGACACTCACACAGGACCTTCACCACCTTCACTGGTTCTGATTTGAAAGAGAGGCAGAGCTGCCTCAAAGTCTCACCCAAACTGCAGAGCACCCCTACAGATGCCAATTTGTGTTTGGCAAATTTTAAAAACGAGATGCCTCTGTGGGGTTTTTGAAATAGCTGGGTGGTTATTGAGGAGTGGTAGAGGAACATGAGGCATTAATTCAGGGTGGGGGAAGCTCAGCCCCATGTGTGGGGCAGTATGCAGTGTTTGGCCCCCAATCAGGAATTGCTACCAATAAAAAATGACTGCCCCCAAAGCAAAGGTAGTGGGAAAATTAAAAGCAACCGCTGGGTTCAACTTGAGTCAGTTGCACTTCTGCACATAATCTGTTAAGTTGTGGGTGAACATATCAGACGACACAGCGATTCTTCAAAGAGCTCTTGTTTATTCACAGGCCAGAACAGAACTGAACTGAAGGGTTCAGCCAGCCTGCTTATATAGAGCTCCACTAGAACACAACAGTAACCATTTTCTGTAACTATCCAATCACTGAACGTCACTTTCAATCCCTTATTTGCATATGTGGACCCGAGTGAAAACTATCTACAGTATCCCCCTGCTGGCCCAGGGTGAGAACTTCAGTACATAACATACTCAACTTTAATTCTGTGAACAGGTGGCATACTCTTGTCTACATCGCGGACCTGGGGGAAATCTACTCATTTGGATCTGGAGCAGAAGGACAGCTTGGACAGGAAGGGAAATGTGACCGACTGATACCTCTTCCTATTGGCAGAGAATTCAACAGGGGTAAATCATGCTTATTGTTTCCTTAAGCAGAACTTTGTGTCCTTGTGCAAATTAAGGAAATTCCAAATTTAAGAACCATCTGTAAGGTAAAGGTAAAGGGACCCCTGACCATTAGGTCCAGTCGTGACCGACTCTGGGGTTGTGGCGCTCATCTCGCTTTATTGGCCGAGGGAGCCGGCGTACAGCTTCCGGGTCATGTGGTCAGCATGACTAAGCCGCTTCTGGGTAACCAGAGCAACGCATGGAAACACCGTTTACCTTCCCGCCGGAGTGGTACCTATTTATCTACTTGCACTTTGATGTGCTTTAGAACTGCTTGGTTGGCAGGAGCAGGGACTGAGCAACAGGAGCTCACCCCGTCGTGGGGATTCGAACCGCCGACCTTCTGATCGGCAAGTCCTAGGCTCTGTGGTTTAACCCATGGTGTCACCCGCGTCCCAGAACCATCTGTAAATTACAATAAAGACAGTGGCTGCTGCTACCATAGGCGCCGACTCCATGGGGCTTGAGAGGGCCCGAGCCCCCTCAAAAATTCGCCCCCCCAATAATCTCCGACGCCCCTCCAGCAGAGCGCCATCGCCGCCCCTCCCCCAGCCCAAAATGCACAGGGTCGGGCTGCCTGCATGCCTCCTGCCCTTCCTCCCGAGCAAAAGCTCCACCCAATTTCCTTTGGAGCTGATTAATAGGCGCAGCACGCTCTCCCCTATTCGCTCACGAGGAGGCGGCGCCACTTTATTTGCATATTCATGAGCTTATTTATTATTCATGAGCTTTCCCGGGCCCCCCCAATATTTTTTATAAGTCCGCGTCCCTGGCTGCTACTCATCATCCTCTGAGCCCAGGGAGAAGTCCCTCTTCATTTTCTCTTTCCCTGATGGTAACAAAGTACAGAGCCATTGGGGTGACTATGGGGAAGGGGTAAATGGTCCAGTTGCACCTAACAGTAGCAGGATAATGCCCTACTGAAGCAGGGAGTGGCCCTCAGGGCAAAATTTTAATGGTAGCTTTTGAATTTTTCTACCCTTCTAATTTTGTCACACCTATAGCTTTGCCGGCTTGTTCACATAAGTGGAATCTACACACACGTTAAAAAACGCTGTGAAGATGCTTTTTTAAAAAAGGTTTTGAAAAATACATTGAATTTGCCATAGCTCACTGTCGCCATCTAGCGTCACATTTGTATACTGCACTTTACAACACATTTAAAACGTTTTATTTGCACCTGCATAGCTGAGTCCCTAGTGGTTAACTATATGCCCATGATGTTGTACGGATACTGCAAGAAACTTGCATGCATTCAGAGCACTGATCCCACAATAAACAGCCACCTGGAAGCTCCTCCATCTTTTTGACTTGCATCTATAATTGTCAGTTTTAAAGGACAAGCTTTTGCTGTCAAAATGTGTTATAAATAGCTTTTTATGGTGGTTCATGGTTTATATAACTAAATTCAGATGACACAGTGTGAGATCTCTCCTCGCTGTACTGAGCTATGCTAGAATTCCTAGCCAAACTTCTATATACCACGTTGCAGATGGAAGAGTTCTTAACAATAACGGATGGCTACTTGAATGGATGGCTTCTTTATGATCTGTCACCCTAGGGGACACGTCAGAGGAGCTGGTTAAAATCATCGCTGGAGAGAACCAAAGTATTGTACTTCTTTTAAAGGAAAAGGTAAGCAAAATTTGAGGATCTCCCCTCCAAAAAGAAAAGAAAAGAATGTTGTGTGTAATTGCAAATGCCAGAATTATGGTTGTGGTTGCTTGTGTGTAGTTACCAGAAAAAATACAAACCATCCTTTAATCTAGAGATGGGGAAGCTTTGGGTCTCCAGATGTTGTTGGGCCTCAACTCCCATTAGTCCCATTCAGCATGGGACCAGGGAATGATGGGAGTTGTGGTCTAACAACATCTGAAGAGCTGCGTGTCTCTCTCCTCTGCTTTGATCCCATCCAGTGCCAGCCTTGCCATTAGAAAAGGAGAACATTTGTCCAAGACTCCAGGCTTTGTAGGAAATGCTGCTTTGCCAGCTGTTCGCATCTGGACCCAGAGTTGTATCCAGGGTTCCAAAACATCTTATTGGTTATCCAGACAACTGGCAAACTGCTGTCTCACCATGTCTTGTCCTTCACATAACAGCCCCTATTTTAATAATAGCAATAAAAGGTAAAGGGACCCCTGACCGTTAGGTCCAGTCGCGGACAACTCTGGGGTTGCGGCACTCATCTCGCTTTATTGGCCGAGGGAGCCGGCGTACAGCTTCCGGGTCATGTGGCCAGTATGACTAAGCCGCTTCTGGCAAACCAGAGCAGCGCACGGAAACACCCGTTTACCTTCCCGCTGGAGCAGTACCTATTTATCTACTTGCACTTTGACGTGCTTTCGAACTGCTAGGTTGGCAGGAGCAGGGACCGAGGAACGGGAGCTCACCCCGTCATGGGGATTCAAACTGCCAACCTTTTGATCGGCAAGCCCTAGGCTCTGTGGTTTAACCCACAGCGCCACCCACATCCTAATATAATAATATCATATCATATCATATCATATCATAGCAATAATAATGTATTCTGTACAGTCAATGGTTCTATAACGTTGTTGTTGTTAAAGACTAACTTACTGCTTTACCGTTGATGTGAGACAGCGGTGGAACACTCAGGCACAGAAATAAACTTCTCACACACAGATGTGAGCGTGGAGAGGAGCTAAAGTTGCGTTGCTTGTCCCTGATCACACAGTTGGCAGCATCCATTACCCAAGAATGTCTTTGGCATTGATCCAACCACATTCCATATACAAAAATTCTGCAAATGCAGTATCGGAGGGAAGAATCACATTTTCCATCTGAAGCAACAATCGCATTTCCCCAGCTACTGAATATACCATAGTATACCCAGTATGAGGGAATGTAGGAAGCTCCTTTCTACAAAGCCAAGCTATTGTTCCATCTAACTCCGTATTGTCGACAGACAGAGCCACTGACAGTCGATCAGGCAAGAACCTTTTCCAGGTCACTAGGGATTGAACCAGGAACCATTTGCATGCAAAAAACAAAACAAAAACGCGCTGTGTCACTGAGTTACTGTCCTTCCTCAAAGGAGGACAACTGCCCTAACTTTCTACAGTGCAGTTTAAAGTCTAGCTTTTCACTTTGTTCTAATGCCATGATTTTTACATTATCCCGGTTGCACTGCCCACATGCAGGAATAGAGACACAGACTCTCACACATTCACCCAGCCACTATTTCCTGTGGGACTCTGGCCCAATGACAGATCACCAGAGAAGACCTCTTAATAGGCTTCTGAGAGAATTTCATGTTCTTTTGTCTTATTTTGCACAGAAGTCATACGCAAATTTAAACCGAACGATTGCCAGAGTGGAGGAGGAAAAGACAGAGAAGTGGGTTTCTAATTCGGATCCCAATTGCTGGCAGACTATGAAACAGTAAGTAAATACACACACACACACACACACACACACTATGCAGCAAGTGCAGGAATCTAGCCATCGTTAACTTTTGAAAGATTTGTTTGAAGCATGCCCCGGTCTCATTTTAAACTTTGTGGGGTTAGCCTTAGAAATTCCAATTTAAAAGGCAGGTTTTATGCACTATATCATCGTTGCACAATGGACTGGGGTGAAGGATGTAGTCTGTTGGGGCAACTTCTAGACAGTTGCTGTTTTGTGGGTGGGCTTTGATCACAATGAAAGTGGACAACAAACCCATTTTCTCAAAAAGCAAACAGACTTTGGGCAGTAAAGAAAGTGATGGGAAATGCCCTGGGAAGTGTGGTGTAACAGTTGTCAAATAATCTCCCTGCATGTTTATGCTGCTGTGGCGCCTCTCCCACCTTTTTGAAAATTTCAGCATTGTATTTCAGGCTTGATTATTGTAACTCGCTCTACGCGGGGCTGCCCTCGAAGCTGACCCAGAAACTCCAGCGGGTGCAGAAGGCCGTGGTGAGGCTCCTTACGGGGTCCTTGCTGCGGGATCACATTCATCCAGTGCTTTAGCAACTGCACTGGCTCCCTGTGGAGTATAGGGTCAAGTTTAAGGTGCTGGTTTTGACCTTTAAAGCCCTATGCGGCCTAGGACCCATGTACCTACGGGACCGCTTCTCCTGGTATGCCCCGCGGAGGACCTTAAGGTCCACAAATGACAACGTTTTGGAGGTCCCAGGTCGCAAGGTGGTTAGATTGGTCTCTACTGGAGAGCCAGTGTGGTGTTGTGGTTAAGAGCGGTAGTCTCGTAATCTGGGGAACCGGGTTCGCGTCTCCGCTCCTCCACATGCAGCTGCTGGGTGACCTTGGGCCAGTCACACTTCTCTGAAGTCTCTCAGCCTCACTCACCTCACAGAGTGTTTGTTGTGGGGGAGGAAGGGAAAGGAGAATGTTAGCCGCTTTGAGACTCCTTCGGGTAGTGATGAAGCAGGATATCAAATCCAAACTCTTCTTCTTCTTCTTCTTCTTCTTCTTCTTCTTCTTCTTCTTCTTCTACTACTACTACTACTACTAGGGCCAGGGCCTTTTTAGTACTGGCCCCGACTTGGTGGAACGCTCTGTCACAAGAGACTAGGGCCCTGCGGGACTTGACATCTTTCCACAGGGCCTGCAAGACAGAGCTGTTCCGCCTGGCCTTTGGTCTGACCCTTATGTTTCCCTCCCCTTATGGTTTTGATCTATGGGCTACTTTTAAAATGAGGCTGCATTTTAAATTGCATTTTAACCTGTATCTTAAATTGGTTTTTTTCTCCCCTATTCTGTTTTTACTGTAATTTTACTGGTGTTAGCCACCCTGAGCCCAGCTCTGGCCAGGGAGGGCAGGGTATAAATAAAATCATCATCATTATTATTATTATTATTATTATTATTATTATTATTATTATTATTTCCACTATAGCTGGGGGAGAGAGGGTGAATCCTTGTCCTGCAAAGCAGGGACTCATCAGGAAGTTTAAAACTTAAATCAGATGTCCTTTGTCCAGTTGTACCTCTGTTGCGAGTCAGTTTCTCAAAGCAAAGTCTGAAAGATCGCTTTCTTCCTTTCCAACAAACAGGGATGTAAAGTTGATCTTCTCCTCAGCAGCTTGCATCAACGGAAGCTTCGTGGAAAAGAGGTAAATGGCACTCATTTGAGGACCAGTCGTAAGGACACAAGAAGAGCTTGATGGATGAGGCCAGTGGTCCACCTAGTCTAGCATTTTGTTCTCACCGTGGCTACCCAGATTCCTGTGGGAGGCCTGAAAGCAGGACCCAAGGGCAACAACACTTTCCCCGCTTGTGATTCCTGTTGGTGGCGAGGAAAAATAAAATAGGTCTAAAAGGAAAATTTCTGGATGCCAAAATTCAGGTTGGGGCAAGTACTCTAGTGAGAGAACCCCAGCAGAGATTTAAAAATCACAAAATATGCAGCCAAGTAAAGTTTGGAAATATACGCTATTGGACATTTAAAAGATGCCCTTGTGAGTTCCAAAACGTCCCTCTCCCCTTAGCATAGAAAAAGACCACACATTTGGTAAGCTTAAAATGGTGTACTTACAAACTCCCCAAAGGTCAGATTCATATGATTTTCCATACAGCATTCAGAAAAGGTTGCACAGGCAGTAAAACTGAGCTTAGTTACACTGGTGAAAGTTCCTAATTTATGGGTATAGGAATTGCAAAAATAGCTTGTGAGAGCCGTGGAGTCTGAGCTTCTTTGGTAGACTGAAGGGGAACAATAGGTTTGATTACCTTCCTCCCAAGGAGAGGTGGAGTGACCTAACTAAGCCTGGTAGGACAGCTTACTCTATGGCATTAACCCCTTCATGCATTAATTCGACTTAAGCATGTTGGTTATAGGAGGTTGGTTATTTGACAGTTCTCAGCAATTGGCACTCAGGGGCATACTGCCTTCAACAGTGAAGTTAGAACATAGAAATTATGGCTAGTAGCCATCAATATTCCTCTCCTCCATGAATTGTGTCTAATCCTCTTTTAAAGCCACCTAGATCCAAATTTATGAACTAGGGAGAATGTGCTAAACACAAAGCTAACTAGAGCCCCTTTCAGATATTCACACCCACATATAGCTGAAAGTTTACGCAGTTTGCAGATTTCCACAAACAAGGGAAGGGATTGTGATCTGCCTGTTTCTTTCTAGCAGAGCGAAACATTTCAGGACTTCTCAGGAGGTTGCGGCTGTGGACATGTCCGCTGTGTTACTTTTCCATGAGAAGATTTCTACTAAGCCTAAAGTCTTCACAGCGGTAAGATATGGAATGCAGAGGCAAACAGTGTTTCTTGACTTTTATCCAAAGGCAGTAGTTTCCAGATAAATAATGTAAGAGCAGACAAGCCTACTTATGACTGTTACAAGGAAACCACTATTACCAAGGTTTTCACTTCAGGATGTAGGATAGTATTGGTTTAGTTCTAGGACAGGCTTCTCCAGGCTGGTGCTTCCAGATGTTTTAGAATATGACTCCCATGGGCCCAGCCAGCATGGCCAGTGGTCTGGGATGATGGGAATTGTAACCTGGCAACATCTTGAGGGCACCATGTTGGGAAAGCTTGCCTAGGACTGGGATAGTCAACATGGAGCGCACATGTGCATGCACACACTCTCACTATGGAGAAAAATAATGGTAAGAGCTGGGACCAAATATCCATTAAATACAAAAGTACTGTCTTCAACAATTTTGTGTAAGCTTACATTTATAGAAGGTACACACAGTGATCATTCACAGCAGTAGTTGGTGGCAGCCAGCAGAGTCATCCTAGCTTTGCTGTGTTAATACACCTGCATTGGGACAAGAAACCATTGTCTCAATCTAACCCTAAACTAATAGAATCAAACTTCTTGATGGGTTCTAGGTCTCCCTTTGAAATCCCTTTGGTGAAGAATGTCATCTTTCAGGCTGGCTGCAGAATGACCTGGGAAAGCAAAATATCCCCTTACTGGTTTCTGAGTTTTGCTGTTTCTCAGGCTAAAGTTACTGAAGACTATGACATGGAACCATAGATTTGTAGAGTTGGATCCCATGCAATACAGGAATTTGCAGTTGTCCCATACGGGAATCAAACCTGCAACCTTGGCATTATCAGCACCACGCTCTAACCAACTGAGCTATCCAGCTGGAATGGTGCACCAAAGACTCTTGGGTCTACCTCTGGTAGTTTATGCTGAAGCAAAATGAAGTTTGTTTCCTTCTGTTGAACTAAACTTACTACAAGAAAGTAAACGTTTAACTTTTATATTCTTCCTTCATCTCTTCAAGGTGATAAATGCCCTAAAGATACTCCTGCAGTCTGTCCTTGACTTCCCTGGCTCTCCTGAAGCGCTCAGAGTCTTCCTCATTGTGCCCATACTCTTACGGAGGCAGGACAGCCAGTCAGATCATCTCCTCCTTGAACTGGCACAAGCCGTATGGTTTCGCCCACAGAAAGAGAAGCAATTGCTTGGTGAGGCGGGTTCACTAAGCTTGGTAACTTTGCTTCATTCCAGAGGTGGGGAGCATGTTGATGGGCCACACCTCCCATCAGCACCAGCGAGGCCAGTGCTCAGGGATGCTTGGGGCTACAATTCAACAACATCTGGAGGCTACAGGTTCTCCATCCCTGTTCTAAACGCATTCTGAAAGGCTCTTGAGTAAGTGGGCTTCTGGAAGTTGAGGACTGAGCAGCGCCCAATCTTAAGATTCAGCGTTGCCCTTGTAGAACTCAGCTGGGATGCAGACAGAACCAAAAGAAGTTGGCTCTGGTTCCAACTACTGTTTGGGCTCCCTGCCTTTCGCCCTGCCAGTCCCAATGGGCACCAGCCTCCAGTACGTACCTCTCCAGAGCCCTGAGGTCTTGCTTGTGGCCCCACCAATGGGCATGGCCTATTGCGTAGGCAGGGCCTTCTCTGTGGCATCACCCCGTTTGTGGAATTCCCTCCCTGTGGAACTACATGCCCTCCAGATGCCCTTTGTACTGTGCATTCGTGATGCTGTCAGGGAGGTCATACGCAGGCCTACTTTCAATACCGTTTGCGCCTGTGAAAGTTGCAGAATGGCCACACGGCTTCATTTCCCATCAGTGCACACACCCTGTAACTTTCTGTTAAAATCCTTTAACTTTTTCAAACCACAAGTGGTTTGTTTTTTCCACTGCTTTTGCTGTTCTGTAACCTCTCCAGAGATGGGACGCGGGTGGTGTTGTGGGTTAAACCACAGAGCCTAGGACTTGCCGATCAGATGGTCGGTGGTTTGAATCCCCGCGATGGGATGAGCTCCCGTTGCTCGGTCCCTGCTCCTGCCAACCTAGCAGTTCGAAAGCACGTCAAAATGCAAGTAGATAAATAGGTACCGCTCCAGCGGGAAGGTAAACGGTGTTTCCGTGTGCTGCTCTGGTTCGCCAGAAGCGGCTTAGTCATGCTGGCCACATGACCCAGAAGCTGTATGCTGGCTCCCTTGGCCAGTAAAGCGAGATGAGCGCTGCAACCCCAGAGTCGGTTACAACTGGACCTAATGGTCACGGGTCCCTTTACCTTTACCTTTAAACCTCTCCAGAGAGCAGTAATGCACTAGCATTGTGGGAACACCTCAGAACAAGCTAAAGCAGAATAAATTTACCACTAATGTGCTATCATCATGCATTGGTCTGGGGAGGCCCAATACTTGTCCCTTTCCATGGTTTGGCATCATCTAAAGACACACCTGTTCTGTCTTTCGGGGTCTGAAGGAAATTCTGTGCCTTTTTAGTTTTGGGGTTTTTGTCTGCTGCATGATGAAAGTGTTTCGGTTGTTGTTTTAAGCAGGTGGTTTTAATTTATTTTTTTTTTAGATTTATTGTTGTATTTAGGTATTTGACTACGCTGTAGACCACTCTGGGAAGAAGGGTAGTCTAGGAATAAACTAAGACAACAAAAGTTTATTTCTTTACAGAATCTTTGTGGGCCAACCTAGAAATTGCCTTCTTCAAGGATCTGGTGTGCATTTATCAGAGGCTTGCAACTGCCAAGCTGTCTTCTCTCATTGAATGTAGAAGATATCCTGAGGAAACACTCCAAGTTGTTTTGCTTCTCCATGTCCTCCGAATGCTTTATGAGGTAGGGAAGCGCTTGAAATGAAGGCGTGAGGCGTCACATGAGAGATCTAACTGGTGAAGGGACCAGCTGTTATTGTAAACCAGGGAACCAGGCAGAGGGCCTTCTCGGTAGTGGCGCCCACCCTGTGGAACGCCCTCTCATCAGATGCCAAAGAACTAAACAACTATCTGACTTTTAGAAGACATCTGAAGGTAGCCCTGTTTAGGGAAGCTTTTTAATATTTGATGAATTATTTTTCGCTGGAAGCCGCCCAGAATGGCTGGGGAAACCCGGCCAGATGGGCGGGATATAAATAATAAATTAATAATAAATTATTATTATTACATTATATTATTATAAACCATGTAAATGGTCCCAGTGTCAGTCCCCAGCATCTCTAGGTGGAGTTGGGGCGATCCTGTCTGGAATTGCGGGTGCTGCCTGCTGGTCAATGTTGAAGCAAACAGAGCTAGTCTTGAGTATACACACTGCTGCCGAAACACTGTAAATTGATGGGCCATTCGCTTGGCACCTCACTGTTCTTTCTCGTCCCCATGGTGGGAGCAGAGGAGGCCGAGGACCACATCCTGAATCTCTATGGCATACCCTTCCATTAGGAAGTATAGCAGTAAAGTCTTTTAACTTTCCTACTAATAGACACACTGTGGCATGTCTAGAACAGTCTACGTCTTTAAAAAGCCAAGAGGATCTTGCTCAGAATAGCTTCTGCATGGTGACTACTCCATTCAGTAACCAGCTGCTATCAGGAAGTCTTGAGGTGGGGCAGAAACTTCATCCACCACCTTGGAAATGTGAAATCTGAATTCAGCAGGGGAATCCCTGCTCAGGGTGTGAGAATCTACTGCTTTTGGGGGGTACACTGGTTGGACTTGGAACTAATGTCTTCCCAATAGCTGGATGAACCCTTTGAAACTCCCTACAAAGCTCACCTTACTACAGTGGTACCTCGGGTTGCAGACGCTTCAGGTTACGGACACTTCAGGTTACAAACTCCGCTAACCCAGAAATAGTACCTCGGGTTAAGAACTTTGCTTCAGGATGAGAACAGAAATTGCGCTGCAGCGGCGGGAGGCCCCATTAGCTAAAGTGGTGCTTCAGGTTAAAAACAGTTTCAGGTTAAAAACTGACCTCCAGAACGAATTAAGTTCTTAACCCAAGGTACCACTGTACATCCATATATTTCCTATATTCTTATGAGTTGGTTAGCTGGTTTTATTTTTGTATTAATTGAAGCTACTAAGTTATGGTGTCTTTCTTTTGTAATTAGCTAATTTTGGTTTTTAACCCTACACTTACAAATGCAGGTAAATTGTAGAAGAAGCTTCAGAATCCAGGAAAGCAACTTCCAGATCCCTGAAGTGATGAAAATGCTGGCTTTTCCAGATATTCTTAAAGGAGCTGAGGTAGTTTAACATTCAAGTGTTATGTTACTCTTGCCATCTCGAAGTTGTTTTCCAGTGTATAAAAAAAAAGAAAAGAAAGTCTCTCTCTCTCTCTGGATAAACCAAACTTCCTTTACATCCTCACTAGGAAGTTATATTTTTAAAAAATCAGTAATTGGCAGATCCTTTTTTTGAGAAGGGCAAAAATGAAAGTGCTAATTTTACATTTGGAACAAAATGTATTTAATCTTCAGAGAATAGAGCCATGTTTCCATATTCTCCACTTTCTTCATACTGATTTTTAAATACTTTTATCTCATGTTGTAAATTACTTCTCTGTGTCATTTCAGTTGCTCAGAGAACTCTTTGAGTTCCCTTTTATCTTTGAGATGGAAGTTAAGGTTTTCCTGCATCAAGCAACATGCAACACTCTAAAGATGATGGTATGTATACCCCAAAAATATTACATAGCATGTAGGGTCGCAAAACACTAACAACTAGTAACACCAACATTTGTATCCTCATAGGCAAATTTTGGCATGACCAGTGAACTACTTGTAAGGAGAAAACATCTGGTACAGGATACCTGGCAGAGTTTAAGAAATGCAAACAGAGATCACCAAGCCCTTAGGGTAAGAAACCAAATTTCATACCTATACTCATGACTGTGGAACATTCATTTAGGTGCATTGTGAGTATTTATGATCAAAAGACTGCATACATATTCCCAGATTTTTAGAGATCCATGTGGACAATACACTCGCACCTTGCTGGGTCACTAAGCTACTTCTATGGGAACAGAACAGTGGACTTTAGCCAACAGGTATAAAGAAGCATTGCAATTTCATCATAGAATATGCACAAGTGATCACTAAGAAAGCTGAGTTGTTAGTCAGGGGTATTGTATACATGAATCCAACTCCTTGAAGGATTCCATCAGTGGTGTCTCCGAAAAATTTTACACATCACTTGGGAAGACAGGTGTACTAATATCAGTGTACTGGAAGAAGCAAAGATCGCCAGTGTTGAAGCAATGATTCTTCAACATCAACTTTGTTGGACTGGTCATGTTGTGCGGATGCCTGATGATCGTTTTCCAAAGCAACTACTCTATTCCGAACTTAAAAAGGGAAAGCATAATACTGGTGGTCAACAAAAGAGGTTTAAAGGCTGTCTCAAGGCAAATCTTTAAAAATGTAGTATAAACACTGACAACTGGGAAACACTGGCCTGCGAGCGCTCCAGTTGGAGAACAGCCTTTACCGAAGGTGTCATGGGCTTTGAAGACATTCAAACTCAGGACGCAAGGGAGAAACGTGCTAAGAAGAAGGCACGCTTGGCAAATCCACACCGTGATCAACTCCCGCCCAGAAACCAATGTCCCCACTGTGGAAGGATGTGTGGATCCAGAATTGGCCTCCACAGTCACTTACGGCCTCACTTTTAAAACCGTGTTTATAGAAGACACTTACTCGGCTATGAGTGATCACCAGAGAAGAAGATACATGAATAGAATAAAAAGACAGGCAGCCTTCTTTAAAGCAAACTCAAAGTACAATACTAAGCAGTGCGTTTGTTTTCATGGGTACTTTACCTGCTATTCAATGTCATTTTAATCTACACTAGCTCAGGTGTCAGAATCTCAATTCTGCTGCATGCATGAATCCAAAGATGTACGTGTGACAACAGCGCAGCTTTTAAGAGTGAGAGAAACCCCGAGCCTTAGCCATTATCACCATGTTTACTATTAGATAGACAATAACCTGAGAATTCAAGAGTTGGCACACCTGGAGCCATCTCTTACAGTATCTAATTCCTGTATGCAAGACCCTTCTGCCACAGAAATATTTTGCATCTAGAGCACACACTAGGCCAGGCTTCCTCAAACTCGGCCCTCCAGATTGAGACTACAATTCCCATCATCCCTGACCACTGGTCCTGCTAGCTAGGGATCATGGGAGTTGTAGGCCAAAAAACATCTGGAGGGCCAAGTTTGAGGGAGCCTGCTCTAGGCAATGCACTGCTTGTCAGCATTAGGTAACATGTGACCATTATACAGTGGTACCTAGGGTTACATACGCTTCAGGTTACAGACTCTGCTAACCCAGAAATAGTACCTCGGGTTAAGAACTTTGCTTCAGAATGAGAACAGAAATTATGCTCTGGCGGTGCAGCGGCAGCAGGAGGCCCCATTAGCTAAAGTGGTACTTAAGGTTAAGAACAGTTTCAGGTTAAGAACGGACCTCAGGAACGAATTAAGTACTTAACCCAAGGTACCACTGTACAGCTCTGCACAGAGCTTTCCCCTGCCCCAGGGACCAGAAAGGATGCATGACTGCATCTCCTGTCGCCCCATTCACACAAGCCGACCCCTACAGCAGCTGTCCTCTTGTGCATGTGTCAGAAAGGAAATGAAGAATGCATGAGATGCTGTTGACACAAGGCTCGCCTGCCTTGCTCCCTTAACCGCTTCATCGGCTAACTTAGTGTGCAATGTTCTAACAGGCACTTAAACCTTATCCAAGCAAGCTTAGCGCACACTGCTCCTAACTGATCATTTCAGAGCCTTGGGACAAAACATTAGCCGTGGATAAAGAAAGCCAAAACTACATTCTTTATTTGACACCCGCACCCCAAGAGGTCTGACGCACTTCCGAGCCTAAGCTAGTTGTGGCGGAAGAGTTTAAGGCCCATCCAGGTCCAAAGGTGGAAGAACACATAAACTGGGATCGTAACCGGAAGGAGCAGGCTGTAGAAACACAAGCTGCTTGTGCTAGTGCAGCCCTGGGGAAAGTTTTCATCCACGCTGGCCGAGTAAAACAGACCCGCTAAAGACAAGAGTGGGATGAGCACGGTCATTGTAGGGAGTGACAGGAACATTCTTCTTCCGCTTGTGCTTGTCTTTACGCCCAAAGATAATTGTCTAGGCCTGCCCAGGCTCCTCTTCCTGCTTCTCTTTGCCAATCATCCTTGCAGCCTGGGGTATCATATTAGGAATGCCATCAGTGATGGGGTAGGCAATACCCAGTTCTTCGTTAATTAGTTCATTGGTGGATTCTTCGTACCTAGTAAATATAAGCAAATACTGCATAGGTCAGACTTACTGCTTTCACTGGTGTAAAGTATATTATTATTATTTACAGAAAGGCAAACTCAAAACCAAAACTAAAAATGAGTAAAAACAACCTAAAATGCTCACCAATTATATATCTATATCTGTATCTATCTATCTAGATAGACAGACATATATATATAGATACAGACATGAGAATGATCCAACACAACTCCATCCCACTAAAATATAACCAGAAAATTAAGGTCCCTAAGCTTGGGTGAATAAAAACATTTTTGCCTGGTGCCTAAAAACAAATAAAGGTAAAGGGACCCCTGACCATTAGGTCCAGTCGCGGATGACTCTGGGCTTGCAGCGCTCATCTCGCTTTATTGGCCGAGGGAGCTGGCGTACAGCTTCCGGGTCATGTGGCCAGCATGACTAAGCCGCTTCTGGCGAACCAGAGCAGCGCACAGAAACTCCGTTTACCTTCCCGCCGGAGCGGTACCTATTTGTCTACTTGCACTTCGTGTTTCTGAACTGCTAGGTTGGCAGGAGCAGGGACCGAGCAACGGGAGCTCACCCCGTCGCGGGGATTCAAACCGCCAACCTTCTGATCGGCCAGTCCTAGACTCTGTGGTGTAGACCACAGCGCCACCCGCGTCCCTCCTAAAAACAGATAATAATGGCAAATGCTAATACTATAGAAAGAACGCATAATGGGCAACTTATTATTCCGATATGTTATGGTCATCATGTTTGGTAAGCCAGCGGCTTACAATTTCACATCTTATAAGAACATTTTCTGCATTTGCTGAAGGCTCCTCCCCCAACAATATGGGGGGTGGGAGGAGGTTTGCTGCACTTTCAGAAAGATGCAGGTGAGATCAGTTGGGCCTCCCTGTTGCCATGTGCCAACCGAATGTTCTAGAATAGGCATGTCACTGTCGCGTGATTTTACACTGCACTGTTACCTCTCAGGAAACCTTACCCTTCCCTTTACTGATCTTGTCCTACAGGAGTTCCCGAGAAGCTCCTGACCTTAGAAAAACTATTCTCTCTTGGCCTCAGTTCTCCACCTGCAATATGGATATAATGCTGGGCTGCCCCTGCAGGGCTGTTGCAAGAACTTGCAGCAAGATGGGGCCTGTGAAACGCTACGTCCTTTCTAAAGTGCCGTATCCTAACCGCGCATTGCATTGCAGTGCGCGCGCGCACGTTAACACTGAAGCCAAAGGCGCTCGAGAAATTTATACCAAGGAACCGCTTTTTGCAGAAACCGATGAAGGGCGGCCTACTAAATCTAATAAATAAGAAAGCAATAAAAAGGAGGCGAGGGCAAGGTGGAAGGTGCATTCGGAAAGGGAAGGACGCAAGCAAGCGGAGAAGGGCAGCTGTAGGCGACACGGGTTTAAAATTGAAGCGAGGGACCCGGGTTGCAAGAACGTCTGGAAGCAGAATGACAAAGGCCTTTGCAGAGGTGTAGAAATCAACGCCAAGGCAGCCGGCTAACCTGAGCGGCTTCTTGGACAAGGGGCACGCGAGGATCTCCAGCAGGGCAGGGTCGAAGGGCGGGCGCTGCTGTCCTTGGGCGCCGCCCGCCTTGTCCTCGCTCTCGGCCGCGGAGCACCACGCGCGCCGGGCCGCTGCCGCTCGCGCCGCCTGCCCCCTGCGCGGAAGGCGAATCAGGAGCCGGAGCCCGGGCAAGGCTTGCATGGTCTGCAGCTGCGCCCTGACGCTGCGCTTCCGTCTCTGCAGCGCCGAGGCCAGCCAGGAAGGGCAGAATCGTTTCCTGGGTCAGGCGATCGCTGCTGCTGTTGTCACATAGGGGGAGAGAGGGAGTCTGCGTAGTAGGTTCCTCGTAGTCGATCGCGCGACTGCTAGGTGGTGCTGAAGGACTGCATACGCTGCATAGTAGTAAGCCGTGGAAACTTTTGTAGAGGACGCCTTTCAGAGTAAAGCGCAGGGCATTTGTGCATTTACTTGCAAGGAAGCTTCGTTGACTTGGAGTAAGATGCATGCAGGGGATCGTGGCTGCTGCATTTGTGCGTTTACTTGCAAGGAAGCTTCGTTGACTTGGAGTAAGATGCACGCAGAGGATCGTGGCTGCTGCAATTGTGCGTTTACTTGCAAGGAAGCTTCGTTGACTTGCAGGAAGATGCACGCAGAGGATCGTGGCTGCTGCATTTGTGCGTTTACTTGTAAGAAAGCTTCGTTGACTTGGAGTAAGGCGCGCGCAGGGGATCGTGGCTGCAAATCCCAATGCGGGCTTGCTTTTCAGGAAGCCTCTTGGAACCCCCTGGAACTTCTGAGTAAACGTGCATGCATTCGACAGGGGCTCCGCCGCTGCAATCCTGTGCATAAACTTGGCAGATCCTAGGCATGTTCCTTCCAAAGTTTGCCCCACTGATTTACGTAAATGGGTCTTTCTCCCAGATGTGCAGGGCATTGCAACCATACTTCAAAATGAATGAAGAGAGGGGGACTTATTATTTCTGGGTAAACAAATCTAGGCTCGGATCCTCAATACCTGAGTAGCTACAGTCAAGGATTGCAGCTTTACATGGGAGCAAGTCCTTCTGATATGAGTGGGGCTTATTCTGAGTAAACCTTTGTACGATCAGATAGCACAATTTATGCAAAATCGATTTAATACATGGATGGGGAAGTAGTGTCCCTCCAGATGTGGTTGGATCCCAATTCACATCAGCCATAGCTTGCAAGGTCATTGGTTTGCATTATGGGAATTTTTGGAGCCACGCTTTCCGCATCCCTGAAATCAATCAAGCCTCTTCCAATTTCAGCTGGCTTAAGGGGAGTCACGACAACTCAGACACAGTTTTACATCTGCACAGTCCTCTTGTACCCCACACTGTCACAGGAGGCACAGCTAATTGGTAAAAAAAATGTTTTTACCAAGTTATTTTGCTAAGATGGCTGCAGTCATTCCTGGATTGAGAAAGCTGGACCACCATTGTCCATGCATTGGTCACCTCAAAGTTTGGTTACTCTGCAAGAGGCTCTAGGCAGCTGCCCTTGAGGTTGGTGTGGAGGCCACAGCTGCTGCAGAACATGGCAGCTACAGATGGCTGTGCAGGCAAATGACTGCCAACGTATAACACCTTGCTCACGGGATTTGTTCAGGCTGCCAGGTGAAGTTCAGGGATGTTCACCCAAATGCAGAAGGCCTGTACAAGTCAGGATCAGATTATTTATGCAAACCTTATACAGTGGTACCTTGGGTTAAGTACTTAATTCATTCTGGAGGGCCGTGCTTAACCTGAAACTGTTCTTAACCTGAAGCACCACTTTAGCTAATGGGGCCTCCTGCTGCTGCCGCACCGCTGGAGCACAATTTCTGTTCTCATTCTGAAGCAAAGTTCTTAACCTGAAGCACTATTTCTGGGTTAGCGGAGTCTGTAACCTGAAGTGTATCTAATCTGAAGCGTATGTAACCTGAGGTACCACTGTACCTTGCATACCCAGTAGGTCACTGCACTCTGTGGGGGAGCTTCTCTTGCAATTCCAAAGCTTTCAGTAGGCCAGGCTTCCAGTGTTTCTGCCCTGAGATACAACAGGTGCCCACTTTCTGCACTTCCCAGAATTGCAGAGTTGGAAGAAGAAATGGAATATTTTTTGCCCTGGTGAGCTTTCACAGATGGATGAATGGGTTTGTATTTTTTTTTAATGCTGTTTTCTATGTGTTTAGTGGGTGTTTTTTTTTACTAGCTTATTGCATCTTGTATATTGCCTTGAGAGGTATATGTGTGAGTGTAAGACGATAAATAAAAGAGGATCTAATTGTGATGGACCACATAAAGCTGTTAGTGCTGCTTGAATTCGACAAAGAAGCACTGCCCACACTCAGTCTTTGTAAGAGAACCACTCCTACAAATTGCATATAAATAATTTGCTGGGTCGCCCCCCCCCCAGGTGCGTTTTGAAGGTGAACCAGGGATTGATGATGGTGGGCCATCCCAGGAGTTCTTCACCATCATCAGTAGGGACCTTTGTGCTCCAGAAGAACAGATATTCAGGCACTTCGAAGAATCACATCTGATTTGGTTCTCCCACAAGGTATGTATGGTTGCACTTCCATGATGTGCTTAATTTATGTTGCGTCCCCAACATAGAGTTTTTCTGCAGGATCAGATCTCAAGGACCATCAGTTCCAGAACTGTGTTTCCAACAATGGCTATGCAGATGCCTCTGGGGCCTCACGAGTAGGGCTTGAAGGCAATAGCCATTCCTTGTTTTTTGTTCCTACATCTGGTACTTACAGATATACTGCCCCTGTCAGCGGAGCTTCCATTTAGCTAAGATAGATAATAGCCTTTGAGAGATGTAACGGTAAAGGGACCCCTGACCATTAGGCCCAGTCGTGACCAACTCTGGGGTTGCGCGCTCATCTCGCTTTACTGGCCGAGGGAGCCGGCGTACAGCTTCTGGGTCATGTGGCCAGCATGACTAAGCTGCTTCTGGCAAACCAGAGCAGCGCACAGAAACGCCGTTTACCTTCCCGCTGGAGCGGTACCTATTTATCTACTTGCACTTTGACGTGCTTTCGAACTGCTAGGTTGACAGGAGCAGGAACCGAGCAACGGGAGCTCACCCCGTCGCGGGGATTCGAACCGCCGACCTTCTGATCGGCAAGTCCTAAGCTCTGTGGTTTAACCCACAGTGCCACCCGCGTCCCTTGAGAGATGTACGCCTCCTGAATTTGCTACCACTTTTCAGGCCATCACATGGCGGAAAGAATAATGCTTCTCTTATACTGCAATTGGCTTCCTAAGTCTATTTTTCTTTTCTTTTCTGAACTGCAGTTTATCACCTAGCCCAGGGGCCAGCAAACTTTTTCAGCAGGGGGCCAGTCCACTGTCCCTCAGAACTTTGGGGGGGATGGAAGGACTATATTTTGGAGGGGGGGGTGAACAAATTCCTATGCCCGGCAAATAACCCAGAGATGCAATTTAAATAAAAGGACACATTCTACTCATGTAAAAACACTCTGATTCCTTGACCATCCGCCGGCCAGATTTAGAAGGCGATTAGGCTGGATTCTCCCCCCGGCTCCTAGTTTGCCTACTCATGACCTAGCCTGTATTGTCAAATGAGGGCATACGGGAAGGGATTGTCTCTGCACAGGATCCAGATTTCAGAGCACCAGTGTTGCGCACAGATCCAGATATTATGAGCCCAGCTGCTTCCATAGCTACTTCTCAGTGGCATCTGGTTCCAGGGATGCAAGTCAAGTCTCATCAGCCTCAACCATTGGCCATGTTAGATGGGGCTGATGGGATTCAGAGCCCCCACACCATCGGGGTGGGGGTGGGGATATAGGTTCTACATCTCTGACCTAATCTGCATTTTCCAATATATGCACATATATATATGTTTTTTTTCAAATTAGGTACCAGCGCAGGAAGACATATATTTTCTAATCGGGAAGCTGTTTGGGATAGCTCTCTATAATATGAAGATAGCTGCTTTCCCTTTCCCCCTTGCTCTGTTCAAGAAGATGGCAAACATTCAGCCAACTCTGGAAGATTTAAAAGAGCTCTCTCCTGTGGTAGGAAGGTATGGAATATTCTGCATGTCCATGTGAAATCGCCTTGTGAAGAAGTACCCTTCCTTGTTTCATTACCAGAATTGCAGGGTTTACTCTGGGGTGACTAACCTGTGTTCCTTCAGAGGTAGTTGGACTCCAGCCCAGCCAGCATAACCAGTGGCCAGGACTGACCATTCGCATCAGGAGGAACACGGGTTAATCACTCTTGGGTTAGATAGACCTTATACAGTGGTACCTCGGGATGCGAACGCCATCCATTCCGGAGCCCCATTCGCATCCTGAATATAACGTAAGATGCAACAGCACGTGCGCGGGTCGCGTTTAGTCGCTTCCGCACTTGCGCATGACGTCATTTTGACTGCGCATGCGCGAGCGGCGAAACCCGGAAGTAATGCGCTCAACCTGAATGTGCTCAACCTGAAGCGTATTTATCCCGAGGTATGACTGTATGTTGAAATCCTTTTTGCATAGTGGGGCATAGACTACAACTACAGTTTTAAACTCGCTTATTTGGAGGGCTGCAATCCAAACCCCATTTCCTTTGGAGGGTAAATTCAGTAGGATGTTTGAGGCGGCATGGTTAGGACTGTGCTAAAAATTCCCTTCAAATCAGTCGGAGTAAATGTCAGCAAATACATTTAGGATTGGAACCATTCTATTTCCCCTTTTCTCTTTTACCCATTAGTAATCTTCAGGCAGTCTTGGATGAAGATTATGAAGATGTCATTGAAAACATGATGTTGGATTTCACAGTAAGAGATGTTGATAATCTAACAATCCCTCCCTATGTTTCTCCCATGCACATGCGAGCAAGCACATTTCCTTTTTTGTGGCTGAACGGAAAGTTTTTTCATCCATTAACAACAACAACAAAATCAACCCTACTTTCCCACTCTGAAACATGCAAACCATGCAATAAACATTACAAATCATAACAGTAAAAGTACCTGTAGTCTTATGGTACTAAAACAGAACGATAGAACACTTTTTATGAACCCAACTTTACAGGATAAAGGTTGCGGGTGTCAATTAAAAGCTCAGATCACTAGAACATTGGGAGTCTATAGTGGGGTGAAGGAGCATTTTGCTATTGAGTGTCGTAATTTATTGGGGGCCGTACCTGAGCCAAAAGTTGGATGGCTACCCCATTTTCTCTATTTCTCCTACCCCCTTTTCTATCTCTGTCACCCCCTTTCCCTTTACGAGATTAGCCCAAGGGTTGCATGTTGCCACATCTTCTGCCTAAAAGACAATAATTCCAGAATGAGGGTGCCACCACAAACAAAGCCCTCCTTTCATTTGCCCCCTCTCAGAAGATGACCTTCATTCCCAGGTAACCCAGTGCAGAAGGCATTCCTACAAACTGCTTACGTGCCTTTACACAGTACCCAGCTTTCAAAATAAAAGAACGGAATGGCTTAACGACACACGTTTGTTTGTTGTATCCCTTTTTAGATAACAGAAGAACGTGATGGATCCATAGTTGACGTTGAATTGAAAGAAAATGGTGCGAACGTTCCAGTTACCAAGTGCAACAGGCAAGATTTGTTAAGTCCTCTCCACCCCACCCTGTTTTTAATCAGTTATACTTGGACAGAACTATGTGTTGCAATGAAAACTCTGGGTTCTCAGTTCTGTGTTTCCCTTATAATGCTAATGGAGGGTTATCTGGAGGTGGCCAGAATGAATCTGGCGGTGTGTGGGTGGGTTCTTCATTGATCCCCCCCCCCCCGAAAATGCTCCTGCTGGAATGTTTCCTTCCACCCCTCCAAAATCACTAGTGAGACTGGCTGTGCTGGGGGATTTGCAGGGGAGAAATGGCAAGCTCGGGACTGGTTAAGCACCCCTCTTTCCTTTCCACCAATGCTCCCCCGTAACTGGAAACCAGGCATTTGTCGATGCCAAAACACAATACAACAACATAAATGCTCTTAGATACCTTTCAGGGGTCAAAGCTTTGTTTCAGCAAAGCCGGTGGCTAACTCAGATCTTTGGTTGGGCGAGGGGGGAAAGCAACCACATTTAGTCCTGGGGTTTAAATCACCTTTCTGCTAAAGATGCTAGGTAATGTTGTTGTGAGATTGTGCTATCCTCTGTGGCCCCTTTGAGCTTGAAAAGCTCCAGAGATGGTACCTGGTACCTTTGCCAGAGGGGAAAAAGCATAGGTCAAGGTCCCAGGGCCATACATATGGCAAAACATAATAATCATGGATGTTGGATGTTGAATCATATGGGTGATACTCATGCATGCTTATCGTAACCCACTGCTACAAATTGTCCATGGTTTCACTGGCTCCAGGATGGCTGCTAGAGGAGAAAAGGCTGAGGAAGCCATGAGCAAATCTTAGATGGAAACTTTTCAAGACTTTCAAACTTCACACACGTTTTTAGGGGAAGGGGGCATGGAGACCTGGAATGCCCCCATCTGACATTCCAACAATCAGGTGACATGGTTGTAGCAATAATACTACTTAGCAGTTATATAATTTTTTTCAGATACCTACCCCAACTCACATAAATTGCCTTCTGTATTCTTGGCAACAACCCT
Organism: Podarcis vaucheri; assembly: GCF_965113315.1. Lineage (NCBI taxonomy): Eukaryota > Metazoa > Chordata > Lepidosauria > Squamata > Lacertidae > Podarcis > Podarcis vaucheri. The sequence continues at coordinate 16,759,649 of NC_138767.1, forward strand.
CTAAACTCGGGTTCAGTATAATCTCCTCTGATTTATGGGAAGCTGAGAGGGTGGTTTCCCCGAGGACACCCAGTAATTTAACAGGAAAGGCACAGTTCAAACCAGGGACTTTCCAATTCCCAGCTCAGTCGCTTCGGCTGCTGTTCTGTGCCAGCTTACCTGAGGTTGGCACCATTGAATTCAGTGGGACTTAGTTCTGAGTAGTCAGGCTTAGGTTTGAGCCGAGAGCTGATCTCACCAGATAGTATGGGCACAGTTGCTTTCTGCAGACTCCCTAAATATACTCTCTTCAAAAGTTAAGAACTCAAGTTACACTGCTTATCTGTTTCATGAACTGGCGAGAGTTTATTTCGATACTTTTACATCTGTATGTATAGACCACTTTGGGTCCTTCACAGAAAATCAGGCTATAAATATAGTAAATAAATGAACCGCGTTAATCTGTTTCCAGGAAAGAATACGTTGATGCTTACGTGAACTACATGTTCAGTACTTCAGTAGAAAAGCAGTTTGGGGACTTCGTGCGTGGATTTAAAACAGGCTGCCCGAATGAAATTTGGAAAATATTTCTTCCTGCTGAGCTCCGTGTCGTTCTCCTTGGACATACAGAATATGACTGGGAACAGCTAGAAAAGGTAAAACATAAATTTACCCAGGGCTCAATTGACTACTGGATGAAATATGCTATAGGAAAGGGATTGGGATGCCCTGACACTGTTATGATTTGTTTTTGTGGTTCTGCATAATTTTATTTATGTACATTGTTTAGAGGTATTAATTATTTTACTGAAATTGTGGAATTTTTTATTCTTCGTAGTTGTAGTAGTAGTATTGTCCAATTGTGAATGTAGAATTTGTATTGTATTGTATTGTATCAATTCATTTGGCTGGGATTTAGAAACAGCTTAAGAGATTTCGGGTCAAATATGAAGAAATATATAAAGTAACTAAATATTTAAAAAGGCAAAATAAAGGGAATGTGTGGAGCAGCCCTCAGATTCCCTGCACAAAGTCATAAGGTGGACTGAAATATCTCGCGGAATTATGTTGGGCAACAAATGTTGATTTATGTAAAGAGAAACTGAAGGATTAACTGCAGGGCTATTTTTATTTCCTATGACAGAATGCGAAGTACCATGGTTATGAAAGGTCGGATGAAACAATTGAGGATTTTTGGGCTGTGTTTCATGCTCTTCCTGAAGAAAAGAAGAAGAATTTCCTCTGTAATAACGTATTTCTTTTAAAAAGTCAAAATGAATCATTTGTTTGATATTAGAATAGGAGAAGATGATGCCAATATATTTCACATCTGGCAAATACTGCACCAGATTTGGTTTCATATAGTACATGGGTCTAAAAGCAAGTAAGGTGTTCCAATAGGGACACATTCCAAATATTCCTTACTCAGATTTCAACAGGGATTTCTATAGGTTATTTCCAGTATTGGGCTATTGTTAGTCTGCATAGACTTGAAAGCCAGACATCACTCAGCCCTAACACACATCATTTGTAATATATTGCCAGGTCAAAAATTATGAAACCAGTATCATAATAAGGACTTCAAAGCAGTTTGGGACGATATATCAATATATCGCCCAGCCCCAATGGACATCCTGGATTCTCACCTGCCAGCTAACCCACAGAAATAGACAGGAAAAAGAAGCTGCTGAATTACAACTTATTACCCAACTTAAAACCATATTCGATTCTCATCTCATTATACACGATAAAGCATTTTTCACCATCTCACCCCTTGCTTTTTTCTGTAAGACCAATTGCAATCGTTAACAGTCGCACCAGGTTTACCACACCTGTCAGCCAATCACCCATTCCCACTACCTTTCTGAGTAATACCCTTCCCCACCCTCTCACTATATATAAAGGTCTGGTGACTTCCATTTCAGTGTATCTGAAGAAGTGTGCATGCACACGAATGCTCATACCAAGAAAAAACTTAGTTGGTCTCTGGTGGCACTGTGGGTTAAACCACAGAGCCTAGGACTTGCTGATCAGAAGGTCTGTGGTTCAAATCCCTGTGATGGAGTGAGCTCCCGTTGCTCTGATCCCTGCTCCTGCCAACCTAGCAGTTCAAAAGCACGTCAAAGTACAAGTAGATAAATAGGTACTGCTCCAGCGGGAAGGTAAACGGCATTTCCGTGCACTGCTCTGGTTCGCCAGAAGCGGCTTAGTCATGCTAGCCACATGACCTGGAAGCTGTACGCCGGCTCCCTCAGCCAATAAAGTGAGATGAGCGCTGGCTGCAACCCCAGAGTCGGCCACGACTGGACCTAACGGTCAGGGGCCCCTTTACCTTTAAGGTGCCACTGGACAATTTTTTAAAATTTTTTATATATATTTCCACAGGGTTGGGTCATCATCATTATTTGCTAAGATGCGTTCTGGCTATGTGTTGTTTAATTTCTACCATCTCTTCCAGCTTTTCTCACAGGGACCGACTGCTTCCCAGCTCATGGAATGGAACGATTCACAGTCACTATTGCGGATTTGAGAAAAGAAGATCCAGACCTGTGGTACCCTGAGGCCTCCACTTGCTACCGAGTCTTGCATCTTCCTAGATACAGCAACAGGGATGTTCTCCAGAAAATGCTCCTCATCGCTCTAGAGAACTATGAAAAATTTGGCCTCTCTTAAAAAGCCTGGGTGTAATTTCGCTGTCCTCTGCACCCCACCTCGAAACTGCTGTCGTTTCCCACAATTTGCTTAAGCAGCTCTTTCCATACAAGAGATATAGGTCACTGAAACAGTCCAGCAGAGTGTATGGTTTAGTTTTTATTAAGTTTATGAATCGCTCCCCACAGCCAATGGAAGTCTGTGTTGAAAATGTATTGGCACCAGGGAGAGCATTCCATATTTTTTTGGGGGGTGGGGTGTCAGCACATAAAAGGCCTGTTTCCTTGTTGTCACCCTTTGAACGTCTCTTGTAGGGAGCATCTAGAGAAGGGCATCAAACGTTGACGGGTCCAGTATGGGGAGAGGTGGTTATAGAAGTATTGGGCTCCTCAGCCACAGAAGGGCTTGGAAGTCAGAAGCCGCCCTTTGAATTGGGCTTGGAGACAAATTGGTAGGCATTGGAGATGGAGCAGAACCCAAGTTGCATTTCCACCCAGCTCACTGGGTGACCTTGAGCCAGTCACTCTATTTGTCACCTACCTCTCAGGGTTGTGGTGAGGATAAAAGCTGAAGGGGGCCATGTTCACTGCCCTGTGATCCTTGAAAAAGTTATAAATAAATTATATTTTCATGCAAGTCGAAGATGCACTCTGAGTCTGCTTTTATCTGGAAGGCAATGGAGTGTATTGGCTTTGCTCTACCTTTGCTTCAGATCCTAGTTGCTGGCAGGAGGGAAGAGGGCATTTGGGCTCATCTTTTGCTTGCTGGTTTCCCTCAGACATCCGGTTGGCCACTGAGAGAGCAGGATGTTGGATTGAGTGGGCCATTGGTCTGGCTCAGCAGACTAGTCTTATGTGTACTTGGTGAAGACTGGAGTATAGTGGTACCTCGGGTTACATATGCTTCAGGTTACATATGCTTCAGCTTACAGACTCCACTAACCCAGAAATAGTGCTTCAGGTTAAGAACTTTGCTTCAGGATAAGAACAGGCGCGGCAGCAGCAGCCGGAGTCCCCATTACCTAAAGTGGTGCTTCAAGTTAAGAACAGTTTCAGGTTAAGAATGGACCTCCGGAACGAATTAAATACTTAACCTGAGGTACCACTGCACAGTGGTACCTTGGTTTACAACCGCTTTGGAATACAACCGTTTTGGATTACAACCACGTCAAACCCGGAAGTGCGTGTCCCCTTTTTGGATTACAACCCATTTTTTTGGGAGGCCCCATTGGTGAAAGTGCGCCTTGGGTTACAACCTGTTTTGGTTTACAACCGGACCTCTGGAACGGAGTATGGTTGTAAACCAAGGTACCACTGTATTGTGTCCAGTTCTGGACACTACTATCATCTCTAGCTAGCAGGACCAGTGGTCAAGGATGATGGTAACTACAGTCCAAAAACAGCTTGGAGACCCATGTTTGGGAAACCCTGATGTAGAGGACTGAGAAATAAATTCCAGATGTACCGTGAGGGCAACAGGTTAGCTACCCTGGCTGCAGACAGGCACAGCCCTGTGTTGCTGAGTCAAAGGCAGAGATCTGTGAGGTCACTAAATCGGCAACAGCTGCTACAAGCCTTTGTGAACTCATTGGCTTAGCCATCCTTTGCTTGCAAGCGGCAGAATGAAACACTGGCCTCTGTGAGGCTGGTGGCTTGGCTGGAATTCGGGGGAAACACCTGACTGAGAAGTCACCATGTCATCTTGAGCATGGTCAGTATGCATCGTCTTGTGTTCAGGTATGAGGCAGCACAGGTTTTAAGAAAACAGAAGGGCAAGGTCATTTAATAGGTGATTTCTACGTCATCTAGTATTTCTCCAGCAAACAAACTGGTATGTTGGGGGAAAGGCATAGGGCACAGCTTGGGAACCTGTGACACTCCAGACATTTAATTTTTATTTATTTATTTATTCAACTTAAATGCCACCATTCATCAAAAGTTTGCCAGGTGCTGTACAACATTAAGAACACATTTTATGGAGCATAATAAAAATACCAGTAACAAACAGAATAATAAAATAATAATAGGGCTCCCCCACCCAGCTTTAACAGCCATATATTATTTACTGGCCAAAGGCCTGGGGTGAAGAGGGATGTTTTCACCTGCCACCTAAAGAGATGTAATTATGGCATCAGGCATGCCTCTGGGGAGAGCATTCTGCAGACGGGGAGCCGCCAAAGAAATTGCCTTTGATGTGATGCACTCCAACACCCATCAGTCCCAGCCAGGATGGCCAATAGGGAAAACTGGATTTGTAGTCCAACAACATCTGGAAAACCACAGATTTTGCATCCTTGGTGAACAGCACAATGAAGGAATAACTTTGTGTGTGTCTACAAAGGATACATTTAGGGGTAGCAAAAGAAGTGGTCTCCACCCTCTATTCGAAATCTTACGTGGTTATATATGACCTGTATCGGAGACTACTGACAAACTGGAACGTGTCCAGAGGAGGGCAACCAAAATGGTCAAAGGCCTGGAAACGATGCCTTATGAGGAACGGCTAAGGAAGCTGGGCATGTTTAGCCTGGAGAAGAGGAGGTTAAGGGGTGATATGATAGCCATGTTCAAATATATAAAAGGATGTCACATAGAGGAGGGAGAAAGGTTGTTTTCTGCTGCTCCAGAGAAGCGGACACGGAGCAATGGATCCAAACTACAAGAAAGAAGATTCCACCTAAACATTAGGAAGAACTTCCTGACAGTAAGAGCTGTTCGACAGTGGAATTTGCTGCCAAGGAGTGTGGTGGAGTCTCCTCCTTTGGAGGTCTTTAAGCAGAGGCTTGACAACCATATGTCAGGAGTGCTCTGATGGTGTTTCCTGCTTGGCAGGGGGTTGGACTCGATGGCCCTTGTGGTCTCTTCCAACTCTATGATTCTATGATTCTATGACTAATGTACTGTTTCTACAGATTTTGGTATCTTTTGGTATGTAGGTATCTTTTGTCAACAAGTCTGTAGTCCTATAATTGGGAACAAGCCCCACTGAACCTGGTGGGTGTTCCTTCCAAGTACAGTGGTACCTCGCAAGACAAAAAACTCGCAAGACAAAAAGCTCGCTAGACGAAAGGTTTTTCCGTTTTCGATTTGCCTCGCAAGACGAATTTCCCTATGGGCTTGCTTCGCAAGACGAAAACGTCTCGCGACTTTGTTTCCTATGGGAAACCGTGCATCGCAAGACGAAAAATTCGCTAGACGACAAAACTTGCGGAACGAATTAATTTCGTCTTGCGAGGCACCACTGTATCTATACCTAGTATTGGGCTGCAGGGATGCGGCTTTATAGAGACTCTGTACAATCATAGCCCTATTTAGCTGGGAGCAAGCCCCAATGAATTCAACAGGACTTCTGAGTAGACATGGTTAGGATCGCAGAGTTATTTAGAAAGGAGCACCACCGAACTCAGTCTTAGTGGGAGACCCTTTGTTCAGCTTCTCTTCCATTCCATCGTCCTCCGGAAAACCTTCCCAAGGGTCCTCTAGTACAGCCCATTGAAATGCAGGAATCACGGCTACATAATCCCTGACAGATGGCCATTTTTCCATCTCCACCGTATTAGGCAGTTGGTCCCTTACCTTTCTTGCCCTGATTTGGCCACAGTGATCCATGCGACGGTCACCTCCAGGCTTGATTATTGCAACTCGCTCTACGCGGGGCTGCCCTTGAAGCTGACCCAGAAACTCCAGCGGGTGCAGAATGCTGCGGTGAGGCTCCTTACGGGGTCCTCGCTGCGGGATCACATTCACCCAATGCTTTACCAGCTGCACTGGCTCCCGGTGGAGTACAGGGTCAGGTTTAAGGTGCTGGTTTTGACCTTTAAAGCCCTATGCAGCCTAGGACCCATGTACCTACAGGACCGCCTCTCCTGGTACACGCTGCGGAGGACCTTAAGGTCCACAAATAACAACACTTTGGAGGTCCCGAGCCTCAAGGAGGTTAGATTGGTTTCAGCTAGGGCCAGGGCCTTTTCAGCACTGGCCCCGACGTAGTGGTGACAGTGGAACGCTCTGTCACAAGAGGCTAGGGCCTTGCAGGATTTGACATCTTTCCGCAGGGCCTACAAGACAGTTGTTCCGCCTGGCCTTTGGTTTGGACTCAGTCTGACCCTTATGTTTCCCTCCCCTTATGGCCTTGATTTGTCAGCTATTTTAAAATGAGGTTGCATTTTAAATTGCATTTTAACCAGTATTTTAAATTGGTTTTTTTCCCCCTCCCTCTCTTTTCCCCCTATTATGTTTTTACTGTGATTTTATTATTGGTGTTAGCCGCCCTGAGCCCGGCTCTGGCCGGGGAGGGAGGGGTATAAATAAATTTATTATTATTATTATCATCATCATCATCATCATCATCTAAGCTCTTGTTTGAAACCCACCACTGAAGGAGAACCCACCTCCTTCTGAGTCAAACAGCCTTTACTGTCAGAAAGTTGATGCTAATGTTTCGTCAGAATCTCTTTTCTTGTAACTTGAATTCATTGATTTGGGTCCTACCCTCCAGAGCAGGAGAAAACAAGCTTGCCCCATCCTCCATGCGACAGCCCTTCAGGTGTTTGAAGATGGCTATCATATCACCTTTCTTACTTTTCTTTGTCATCTGAAGGGCTGTGTCACCACCCTTTTCAAATTAGCTGCTTCTGATGCGTGTTTTGAAATATTGTTGGTTTAGTCCTAGCGTGTGTTCATTTTACAGTATGTGCTTTAGTTTTGGGGGTTTTTTTGGCTTGCTTTCTGCATCTTATCATCAGACATGGTTTCAAGTACTGCCAGACTGTAGCTGTCGGCAACTAGGATGAGACTGAGGTTGCAACTTGAATGTTAACATGGGGATCTCTGATGTGTTCTGTTGGAATGTTTGTCTTTCATGACAGCCTGTCCACATTATGTCAGGACATTATGAGCATTTTCGTTTCCTCAGCGTGCTGCGTCTGATTCAAAATGGAAAGGAAGTTATCGTGTGCATGCTTATGAGCACGAATTAAGTACTTAACCCGAGGCACCACTGTGCATCTCCTTCATGAAAGTTGTTCAATGGGACTGGTACTCAGGACCCTGCGCAATGGGGCATCCTGACTGGCAGAGCTTTCCCCATATGAATAAGAGATCTAGGTGCATAGAGACCCTTCACACGCTAGCCAAACATACTGATGGCAAGGATGCATGACTGCTGAGACGGTCTTGCAATCCCTTAAATCTCCTGTTACAGTGGTACCTCGGGTTAAGAACTTAATTCATTCTGGAGGTCTGTTCTTAACCCGAAACTGTTCTTCACCTGAAGCACCACTTTAGCTAATGGGGCCTCCTGCTGCTGCCGCGCCGCCGGAGCACGATTTCCGTTCTCATCCTAAAGCAAAGTTCTTAACCCGAGGTACTATTTCTGGGTTAGCGGAGTCTGTAACCTGAAGCGTATGTAACCTGAGGTACCACTGTACTTCTGTTGCAAACAGTCACAACGCTCCGTTTGCCTGCATGTAGCTTTAAGCGAATTGCTTTTCGCATCCCTTGCCACACACACACACACACACACACGGAAGTGCCAACTGAGGAAAACGCTTTTTACATCTGGCAGAGTGGACTCTATCGTCCGCCAAAAGCTTATGCCATAATAAATCTGCTGGTCTGCAAGGTGCCAAAGGCTCTTTGAAGTTTTTGGTATCAGAGCTTAAATGATTATAGGTCTATTTACAGGTTAAGATCGCTTCCTTCTCCTAGTCTGTTGCAATGCAACTGGCCTATAGGAGATAAAGCTGATGGGTGGGTGGGGGTGGGGGGAGAGACTTTATAGGCCATTAAAACCTTCCCTCCATAATCCCTGTTCCTGTAAGAACTGCCTCTTTGCAAGCAAATTGAAAAGCCTGCGGCTCTTTTCTTCTTAAATGGTTTTTGGAACGGCTTAATCTCTGCTTTCACTAATACATTCTGCCTAGTGCAAAACAAATGAATACTATATTACACTATAGGAGAATCAATGCATAGGAAATCGTTTCAGGTGCAAACTACTCTACAGCTGTTGCTATCTACCAGAGACAAGCCCTCTTTTCTGGATCCCGTCCCAGAAAAATCACTGGCCCCATTTTTGCCTTTTTGTTCGGGTGAGCTTGTTTCAAAGAAGCATTCAAGATCCACCTTTCTGGAAAGGTTAGACAGGCAGGGGGGCACAGTCTTTGTATCGTACCGTACAGCACTTTCAGCACCTCCTTCAGTTCCCTGACTCGGAAGCAGGAAGAACTCTGGAGCAATGGGATTTGCTGAACAAGTGAATAGTTACCAAATCATCACAAGTTAAGTAGCACGGAATCAAAATAGCTAGGCACGCAAACGCCACACGGCCTGTGGCTTAGCAAAAGTACACTCACGGTTCAATTAAAAGTTGATTTACAGTGTAATCCTGCGCATATCTACTCAGATGTTCAATGGGGCTTAGTCCCAGGAACATGTGGGTACAGGATTGCTGCCTTTAAGATCAATAAAAGCGAGAAATAAGAAAATTTCACGAAAGAACACAGTAATTTCTAGCTAATCCGGGCTCAGATGCAATAACTAAAAGCTCCTCCAGGTTAATTGACTATGCATCCTGATTTGTTTGCACAAAAAGGTGTTTTTTCTAATCCTTTACAGCCCAGGTCTCATACCCGCTATCACAGGGGTCAGCAAACTTTTTCAGCAGGGGGCTGATCCGCTGTCCCTCAGACCTTGTGGGGGGCCAGACTACATTTTGGAAAATAAAAATGAACAAATTCCTATGCCCCACAAATTACCCAGAGATGCATTTTAAATAAAAGCACACATTCTACTCATGTAAAAACACACTGATTCATGGACTGCCCGCGGGCCGGATTTAGAAGGCGATTGGGCTGGATACGGCCCCCGGGCCTTAGTTTGCCTACCCATGCGCTATCACTTCAGCTTGGAGATGGATCTCTCCAAGCCCTACCTAGAGATGCCACTGATATTTCTGCATGCAAAGCTCTGACCTTTCCCTAAGAAACGGACTTTGTACCATGCATTTAAAGCACGTTTAAAAATAAGTGCAGCCATGTATTCATGCCCTTCCTTGAGCCAGTGAGTCATGCCTGGCGTTCCCCTCCAATTAACTCAAGAGCGCTTGCCTCCAGCTCTTCCCCTGCGCCTGAAGGGCTCTCTTCTGATTCATTTGTTTGTTGTCAAGCTGAACCCCCGGCCTCAAAACGACATTGCACATCTGCCACATTATTGTACATCAGAACGATAAGTGCATTTTGCAATCCTTTTGTGTCGTGCAGCCCAAACCTGTAACTTTTGTCCTCAGAATTAAATTCTACTGGGTTAAGCATATGCACAGGATTACAGCTTTCTAGCAGGCTTCTGTGCATGTTTACCAAACGTATGCCCCACTTTGTTCAATGGGGCTTTACTTCCTAGTAAACATACTTAGGGTGTCAGCCTAAACACTCCAGGTCTTTATATTTTCCTTCAAATGCAAAGCTAAAATTTTCATCCATGCTTCTATCCAGAATACCCAGCAACCGAAGGGCCCTGCAAGAAATCATTAGCAGAGGAATCCTATACATGCCTACTCAGAAGTAACTACCAGAGAAGTGGGCATAGGTTTGCTACCCAAGTATCCAGTGCATCATTTCTGAGTGTTGCTAATGCAATATAAAAATGCAAGAGCCATTTAAGAACAGACTGTTCCTTCTAATCAATGCATCTCTCTTATTCAGTTAACAAGCACAGCGAATTCAAAATATAGGTTGTTGGTTTTTTAAAGCATCCCTTGCCAAAATATTTAGCTGGAATATGGCCTGGGGATAGATTTCAAACTCACCTGGAAATTAATTCTCATCAGCTGAGGGGACATTCTTTCACCTATGGTGGACTTGTCCAAGATTGAAGGCCTTCTGGGAAATGATTTATAACGAGTTAAAAAAGGTGTTTAAGTACACCTTCCCCAAGAAACCGGAGGCCTTCCTTCTGGGCATTGTCGGCCAGAAGGTGTTAAAAAAGGATAGAATTTTTTTTATGTATGCTACAACAGCAGCAAGAATCCTTATCGCTAAGCTTTGGAAGACCCAAGATTTGCCCACACTGGAGGACTGGCAGACGCAATTGATGAACTACATGGAACTAGCCGAGATAACTGCAAGGATCCGAGATTTGGGAGAAGAGGCAATGGAGGAGGACTGGAAAAAATTTAAAGACTACCTGCAAAAGTACTATAAGTTATATGAATCTTAAGATGCCGTATGACTTTGAATGTTAGCCCCAGCAACGAAAGTTTAATTATTTATGAAATTGGATAACATTTATGAAAGAATCAAAGTTTAAATGGGTAAAAATGACAACATGTTATATTTTTAGAGTAAATGGAAAATAAGAGATTTAAACTTAAACTGCAATTGAAAATATAAAGAAACACACGAAATAAGGTTATAATTTGCTGATAACTTTATTGTCAAGAATGCACTATGTGGGAGACGTGGGGAAGTCCGATGGAAATTTGACATAAGTTGTTGAAATGGTTGTGATTTTCTGTTTTTTTTTCTTTCTTTTTATTCTTTATGTTATTTCTCTTTTCTGTTTTATCTGTAATTTGGAAAAAAATGCAATAAAAATAATTATAAAAAAAAAGAAATTAATTCTCATCAGAAGTTACTCTTTGTGGCACGGCTTATACAGTATAGCAAAGTAACTTGCAGGAACATAAAGGTGTTCATTGTCTACTTCAATTTATCAACCTCCTTGGAGCTTATATGCAATCAGGCTCCCTGCTGCCTGTCTCTGTCAGAAGTATTGTTAGAGGGCTGGGCTGTGGATCACCTGCCCTTGTTCCAAAAATGATTTTAACTTTACTTCCAGGGCTGGTTCACATACTGTGCTGTCCATTCACTTATCCTCTTAATTTGCTCTGGGACCAACATATGCAGCTATACATATGCAGTGCCGTGCTGAGTGTGTCGAACTAGGACCTGGCAGAATCACGTTCAAATCCCCACTCAGCCCTGAAGCTCACTTGAGCCTATCAGACTCTCAGCTTAACCTATTCCACAGGGTTATTGTTAGGATAAAATTGGGGAGGGTGGGGAGAGCCACATTGAGCTTCTGGGAGGAAAAGTGTGCTATAAATCTAAGAATCATTAACAAAATTAGCATATGCAAATTGGAGCCTCAGGCCCCTGAGTCTTTTGAGTGTTTAGCAGAGCCTCTGTACACTGAATAGGGGCGCGGGTGGCGCTGTGGGCTAAAGCCTCAACGCCTAGGGCTTGCCGATCGAAAGGTCGGCGGTTCGAATCCCCGCGGCGGGGTGCGCTCCCGCTGCTCGGTCCCAGCGCCTGCCCACCTAGCAGTTCGAAAGCACCCCCGGGTGCAAGTAGATAAATAGGTACCGCTTACCAGCGGGAAGGTAAACGGCGTTCCGTGTGCGGCTCTGGCTCGCCAGAGCAGCGTTGTCACGCTGGCCACGTGACCCGGAAGTGTCCCCGGACAGCGCTGGCCCCCGGCCAATAAATGTGAGATGGGCGCACAAACCCCACAGTCTGTCAAGACTGGCCCGTTCGGGCAGGGGTACCTTTACCTTTACCTGTACACTGAATAGTTATGATTAGTCTCTGAGAGAACTGCCCTCTGACCTGTCAAATATTTCCATCTAAATATAAAATCTGCACACTTTTAAGTAACCTCCTGCTGCCTAGTTTAGCTTGGTGCCAGTAATAGTGGTTAAGAGTGTCGGACTAGAACGTGGGAGACCTGGGTTCGAATCCCCTACTTGGCCACGCAGCTCACTGAGTGACCCTGGGCTGGCCTCTCATCTTACAGGGGTGTTGTGGGGAATTAAATGAGGGGGAGAACAAACCAAAAAAGTGGGATATAAATGCAAACAAATATCTCAGTTGGTTAGAACATGGTGCTGATAACACCAAGGTTGCAGGTTTGATCCCCATATGATACAGCTGTATATTCCTGCATTGCAGGGAGTTGGACTGGATGATCCTCAGGGTCCCTTCCAACTCTACAATTCTATGGTTCTGTGAAATAAATATACAGTGCAGTTGCACCAGCACAATATGGACTTCACATTTTCCTCCAGCGCCTCTAGGGTTAACTGTCAGGCCGCCTCTCTCCCCCCCCCCTCCAAAACTAGAACTCTGGGCTCAACCTACCCCTCCTTCCCCATGTCAGCCTCTGGTGGAAGCAGCGATTGGTTCAGCCGGAGAGCCTCCGCGGCTCCCCATTGGGTGCGGCTCAACACGTCAACCACGTAAAGGCGGGGCTCGCGCTTGGCTCTCTCTGCTGGAGGAAGGAAGCAAAACTTCGTTGTTATTGTAAGCGCGCAGCAGGAAGCAGAGCACAGAGGTGGCGCCTCCGTCTCCGCACCTGGGACTCCCGGGGCGCAGCAGCAGCCAAGAGCCGGTGAGCGTTCCAAAGGCGTTGCTTTGCGTTCCCCGGGCGCTGCGTGCGATCCTGTTGTGCTGTCGCCTCCTTTTTTTGCAGGCTTTTTTATAGAAGGGGGGGGGGTAGCTCCCTTTCGCTCAGCTTGGATAGCGGACGCTTTGCAAGCTTCCCGATCTCTTTGCGTCGTGCAATTCAAGCTCTCCCATTAGATCAATGGGATCTTTTGCCTCCCGGGTATAAACGGGGGTGATAGGCTTGCATTTGGGGGGCGACGAATAGAGAGACCCACAGCAGCCTCCTAGCAAACCCAACTCCTTTCCGATTCCTGTTAATAATGGCCTCGCTGCCGCCTTTCTCTTTTTCTCCAGACGGGGCGGGTGGAACGAGTAATAATTTCATTTAGCACTCCACAGCCCTGGAGTGACAGAGCCTGACTTTGAGCCCGCGATCCAATACGCACACTTAACCTGAAGGGGTCAGTCGTATTAAGAAGAGTCCACCCCACCCCTCTACTGGATCAGGCGAAAGGCCCACCTCGTCCAAACATCCGTCCAGGTAGCACTAAGACGCCCATGAAGCACGGCACGGGCGCAGCCTGTGGGTCTTGCTGCCGAGTTAGGCGTGCCTAGGCTTGGGTTGGTTTGAAGACTGGAAGATGAGGATACCCCCCCCCCCCGTATTGTCACACGGGGCCCCCAATAATCTCCCTTTCTGCGCTTGATGCTCCCATGCAATGGGGCAAAGAAAGATTGCTGGCTGCGTGTTGCGCATCCGTGCAATATTATTTCTTCCCCCTTTCCAGCAAGACATTTTATTCTACGCGGCCACTGGCACCGATGGATGGGAGGCAGCTACGAGATCTAATAGCAACCGTAGCCGGGGGAAACCCGGAAAATCCTGCGCAAGCCATATACGGTCTCCTTGCATCTCGGCTGCTGCTGCGCAGGAGAACTTCCCGCTGGATTATGCCCGCAGGTTGGCCGTAGAAAGAGCTCTTGGGAAAGCAGTTATTACCCTCGGACTTTTAATTTTATTTTTTAAAAAATGGCTTCTTAAATTATTTGCTGGCCTTTAAATGATTTTATTTTGAAAGGTTGCTAAAGATCCCCTCTGTCTGTGACGTGTGTGTATGTGTGTGTATCGAGGGGTGGGTGGGAATGACAGTCAAACCGCTATTTCAGTAACTCTTGCACCGCGATGCAAGTCATGGCAAACACCGGGCAGTATGTGCAGTTGCGTGCATTGGAAAGCAGAAATCCTAGAAACCCGGACAGCAGGAATCGGGGCTTTCCACGTCACCCGGGGCAGATATTTGGAGGCTAGTTTCCGGGACTTTGCGAATGGAGGTGATGACGGTGGTAACAATCGTGGACCCGCGCCTGTTTCCCGGTTACCCTCCGCGCAGTAGGACCGAGGAGGTGTGCTTGCTTGTTCCCTCCCACCAGCCGATTTCCAGTAGCTCAGGATGAGCTCATTCCAGTGCCTCTTTGAAGCATGCAAAAGAGAATACAGCAAAGCACTTTTGCAAATCGTCTCCCCCAGGCTGAAAACCTTAAAAAAAAAAAAAGAGGAGGCATTTCCGGGGGGTGGGAGATGTTCAGACGTGGTGGGCGCGGCGTATTTTTGTCGGGGTTGCATGAGGAAGAAGCCAACGATGGCGATTGCTTGAAACCCCAATCCTGAACGTCTCGAATGCAAAAGGGGAGAAGGAAGGGTGGCGTCGCTTTTTCTGTTTGCTTTTCGTGATGGGTCGGCTGCCTTTGAGGGATCCCGCAGCCGGCGGAGAGGCACCAGGCGACCGGCTGGCTGAAACATAAGCAGGGAGAGACACGTGCCCGCGTGCGCACGTGCCCCTTCCCTGGGCTTGCAAAGCTAGCTGGGGTGTGTGTGTGTGTGGCTGGCTGCGCGTGCCCGCGCGTGTTGGCTGTACGTGCTTCTGCTGGCGTCTCCGTGCATAGACAGGCATCCTCTGACCCCTCTTCATTCCCCCCCCTCCCATGCCTCTTTCTTTAGCAGAGGCTAGTTTATGGGATGCATTTGAGCAGGCTGTCAGCAGAAAAGTGGAGCTCTCCAAATCTTCAAGAGTTTGGCAAATCTCAACGTGTTTGTGGCATTACTGTTTGCATATAGATGCCCTGGCAGCTTCAGCTGGCAGATGCACACAGAGGTTTATTAGAAATAGCTGAGAGACAGGGATAGGAGTTTCCTGAAAACTCGTTCATTGAGCATTCATCCCAGGGAGACTTATAGATTGCCTGCTTAGGTTAGTAATAAGGGGCAATATTTATTTATTGATTGAGATTGTTTTTCAAAAAATACATAGAACTAGGGAAAAAACATGTCTGAGTTCCTGAGTTATTGAATATTTGGGGGCAAGTTGGGGTTATTGGTTTGTTTGTTTGTTTGTGTTCCTGTTTTTTATCATGTATTTGGTGGTTTTACATTGTATTTTTATGTTGTGAACCACTCTGAGATTTGCAGTTGAAGGGTGGTATACAAATTTATAATAACAGGTATCCAAGGCTGCAAAAGGCTAAATAATATTTCACTTGCACCTGGTGATGTATTTATTTTTTTAAAGGTAAAGGTACCCCTGCCCGTACGGGCCAGTCTTGACAGACTCTAGGGTTGTGCGCTCATCTCACTCTATAGGCCGGGAGCCAGCGCTGTCCGCAAACACTTCCGGGTCAAGTGGCCAGTGTGACAAAGCTGTTCTGGCGAGCCAGCACAGCACACGGAACGCCGTTTACCTTCCCGCTAGTAAGCGGTCCCTATTTATCTACTTGCACCCGGGGGTGCTTTCAAACTGCTAGGTTGGCAGGCGCTGGGACCGAGCGACGGGAGCGCACCCCGCTGCGGGGATTCGAACCGCCGACCTTTCGATCGGCAAGTCCTAGGCACTGAGGCTTTTACCCACAGCGCCACCCGCGTCCCTATTTTTTTTTTTTTACATCCCTGCAATTACCAAGGGTTGGTTCATCAAGATGATTCTCCTTAAAGTGTTAGGTATGGCAGCTAGTTTCGCCTGAGCACAGGCTGACCTTTTAAGGAAATCACTTGTTTCCAAGTAATCCACACTGTTTTCACTCTGGGGCCTGCAGCTCTAGGGCTAGGTAGCATCACACTCATGGCCTGTTTTGGCCTAGGGGTTGCCATTTGCCGCCTTCGCTGCTAGTGTTTGGATATTGAATTAATACTGCAAGGAAATGACTCGTATATTAAGGACATCTCAGTATTTGCTTTGCTTTTTAAGGAAATAACTTGCTGAGAGCCTACGGTTGTGCTGCCCATAGAACAGAGGTTCAGGGATATTGCTGTTGGCACAAGAGGAACCTCAGTACAGTGACCTGGCCCCACTAGAGTCCTGAAACAAAAGTGAATGCTTCTTCTGTTTCAGCATCTGCGTAGGGAAGGAGCTGTTACATGATGTAAGGCAGTCTCCTTCAACCTAGTGCTCTCCCAAAGCATAGGAAGGCCACCAAGTTGCTGAAGGCTGATGTAGGAGGAGTATAGTGTAGATTGGGTGCAAAACCATGGTTTAGTTCTACACAAGTCATCTATGGGCCTGTGTAAAGGTAAAGGGACCCCTGACCATTAGGTCCAGTCGTGGCTGACTCTGGGGTTGCGGTACTCATCTCGCTTTATTGGCCGAGGGAGCCGGTGTACAGCTTCCAGGTCATGTGGCCAGCATGACTAAGCCGCTTCTGGCGAACCAGAGCAGCGCACAGAAACGCCATTTACCTTCCCGCCAGAGCAGTACCTATTTATCTACTTGCACTTTGACGTGCTTTTGAACTGCTAGGTTGGCAGGAGCAGGGACCGAGCAACGGGAGCTCACCCTGTCACGGGGATTCGAACTGCCGACCTTCTGATCGGCAAGTCCTAAGCTCTGTGGTTTAACCCACAGCGCCACCCGTGTCCCTATGTACCTGCCTGTGTACTCCCTCCTTTATTGTGGCTGCAAGGAAGAAATCAGAAGAACCTGCCTACGTTTGCAACTAACCAGTTTGTTTGGTCCCAATGGGATAAACTGTGGTTGATCTTAGCTAACAAACATACATATCGTGGTTCCTGATTTTGGCTTTTT
This sequence comes from Podarcis vaucheri, assembly GCF_965113315.1. Classification (NCBI taxonomy): domain Eukaryota; kingdom Metazoa; phylum Chordata; class Lepidosauria; order Squamata; family Lacertidae; genus Podarcis; species Podarcis vaucheri. The sequence goes on from NC_138767.1 coordinate 16,776,734, forward strand.
GGAATCAAAGCAATCCATAGTTCCCTAGTCTGGACAAAACAACAAACTGGCTATTTGAAAATGGAGGCAGGTGCTTCTGGTCTCCACGCTGCAGAAGTGCAATGGGGTTCTCATGAGCCCGAACCTTGTTCACTTAGTATGGCAAGCCGTACTCTTTCCAGATCAGCTCAGAGTGTCCAGCCCTACTTAACTTGCCCTATGCAGGCTGTCGCTGCCCATGTCACAGCCTCTACTTATACCACAGCAGCTGTCGTTGCATAGCTTGCCCTGCCTTCCTCTTCTCCCCCTGTTAAATAACTATGTTATCAGTGGCCATTACTTCCCCATCAGCAAATAAATTGCTAGACAGCATTCTGCATGGGAGCCAGCCCTGAATGCATAAGACTGGAATCTGGATGCTGACAGTGTCTCCCACCCCACCTGTTCCAGGTTCCTTGGCTATACCATGGCAGACAGCTTCCCATGGAATAGCCCATTTGGTCTGGGGCAGGGGTCTGCAACCTTTAAGACAAAAAGAGCCACTTGGACCTGTTTTCGAAGAAAAAAACAAACCTGGGAGCCGCAAAACCATTGCGACATTTAAAACAAATATATCTCCGGAGCCGCAATCTGACAGCGGGCGGGAAGGTGACGTCAGGACGGTGCGTGACTAACGCACGCACCGCCCCCATGCGATGTCACAGCCAGTACAGTGCCCGCCACAGTGGGGAGTGTCGGGGCGCACAATGCGCCTCCTCCCCTCGCTAGTATCCACCCCGGAGCCGCAGCAAAGGTGTAAAAGAGCCACATGCGGCTCCGGAGCCGCGGGTTGCAGACCCCTGGTCTGGGGTGATGTGCAGTTGTTATTAGGAGCATCTGCCTTAAGTTCAGATGCTGACCTGCGGTGAAACGTGAACACCGACGAGGACATGAAGTGCTTTCCATGTAGAGAGAGTTGTGGAAGGAACAAGCCGTCAATTTACATAACAAAGGCACTGTCAACAGAAACAAATTTGTTCTGGCATTAATGTCCCAGCGAACAAGAGCGTTGAAGTTTTATTTGCTGCTGTGGCTACTCTGCCAGCTGGCAAGCTGCATTCAGAGAACACTCGCCACCGAACATGGTGGTATTTGTGTGTGTTGTGTTTTTGACTTCTGGAAAGGGGGGGGGGGGTTGTATTAGCAACACGTGATCCATCACACCAAGTTCTGAAGGTGCAGCATGGAGGATTATTATTATTATTATTATTGCACTTGGTTTTCATGTGTATTTTGCTTACCACGGTGCCCTTTGGGTTGCTAATTTGGTTTTCGATTGTGGATTATTAAAAATTATTTGATTTTTAATCAGTGTTTTAAGATACGTTGTATACTGCCCAGAGGCCCGCTCCCCTATCCCAAATATTAGCAGTATATAGTAAATTGCTTAAATAAATGAAATTGAAACTGTTAGAAAAATAGTTTGCCGCTGGGCATCTTTCAGGAAAGTTATTCCATGGAATGGAAGCTGCAGAAGAGAACTACTGCTCCTTTGTTTGCATGATGGGACAGGAAATGGCTCCTTTTGCCAGCATCACTTCCTGTGGTCCTGTTTGCCTGGTCTGCAGATGATTCCTGATTTATGGATTGGTTTCCCCTCTTCTCCTCCCTCAGGAAAAAACCAAGATACATGACTTGCTAAAAGAAGAGAAGATGTTATGTTGGGGATATTGGTCTTTGGGACACCCTGGGGAAGGTAACGTGCTGCAAGCGATAATCACCGAGCCCCGGAGCAGCGGGTTCATTCACGAGAAGAGCGTCAAGGAAGTGGCTTGTGGCGAGAACCATTCTATCTTCCTGCTGGAGGATGGCGAAGTGTATACATGTGGCTTGAACAGGAAAGGGCAACTCGGCCACGAGAGGGAAGGAAGCAAGCCAGGTAAGGTTGTGTCACCACACCTGCAGCCAGGTGCTTGTTCACATTTAATGAAATAGCTCTGCTGGTAGCTGGTTCTGGGGTTCAGGTTTGGCTTGTCTATGCTACTCCTTCCATTTTATTATTAATTGTACCCCATCGTGGGAGGTTTATACTGAAGGGTGACCTAGAAATTATATTGAAATAGGAGTACAGTCTGGCAATGACGCCAGCCTGGAGGTGTATAGGGCAGGGCCACAGTCCATTCTGGGTAACCTCCTGGGGGCCACATGCTGGTGCTGAGCAGTAGGGATGGGTGATAATAGCGACATATCATCCGAAACCAGTTTGAAGTCCATATCGTGATCATCGGTTTTCACTATTTTTGACCTAGCAATATATTGCGAATCATGGTGTGTGTGTGTGTGTGTTATGCATAAATCACAGCATGGGGGGAAACGTGATGTCACCCAATGCCTCTCCATAGCCCCATCCTTATTTCAGACGTCATAGAAGCATGGAATCAAAAGAGTTGGAAGGGACCACGAGGGGTATCTAGTCCAACCCCCTTGCAATGCAGGAATCTTTTGCCCAATGTAGGGCTCAAACCTACAGCTCTTGAGATTGAGTCTCATGCTCTACTGACTGAGCTATCCCAGGATATATTAGTATATTTCGGATGTTTTCCTGGTGATACATCGCGATGCTGAAAACCAAATATTGCCCAGCCCTGCTGTTCGCTTCTACATAGTTCCATCTTTATTTCAGACATCGTCATATATTGATATAAGGATGTGGGTGGCGCTGTGGGTTAAACCACAGAGCCTAGGACTTGTCGATCAGAAGGTCAGCGGTTCGAATCCCCGTGACAGGGTGAGCTCCCATTGGTCGATCCCTTCTGCCAACCTAGCAGTTTGGAAGCACGTCAAAGTGCAAGTAGATAAATAGGTACCGCTCCAGTGGGAAGGTAAACGGTGTTTCCGTGCGCTGCTCTGGTTCGCCAGAAGCAGCTTAGTCATGCTGGCCACATGACCCGGAAGCTGTACACCGGCTCCCTCAGCCAATAAAGCAAGATGAGCGCTGCAACCCCAGAGTCGGCCACGACTGGACCTAATGGTCAGGGGTCCCTTTACCTTTATATATTGATATGTCGCAATGTTTAGCTGGTGATGTATCACAGTGTTAAAAACCCAATATCGCCCAGCCCTGCTGAGCAGGCAAAAGTGGGCTAGAGCAAGAATCATAAATGTCATCCTCGTGTAGTAGGCTAGTTTCTCCTCCCTCTCTGTCCTGCAGGAGGCACTGTCATAGTTCAAGGGCACTTTCCCACCGTGGATCAGGGCCTGTGAAGGGAGAGGTTTCCGAAGGCCAGGTAGACAGGCCCCAGAGGCTTTCCTGACAGTGTTCCATTAGTTCTTGCGGCTGGTGCTGGGAGTTTCCATTTCAGCCACCGGCTCCTGTTTGGCTCACATTTCATTCTGGCTGATCCCAAAGTAACCTTTGACAGGAGATAGTAGGCTAGTGTGTCAGGAGAGTGTCGTGTTCAGGTGATGCTGCCTGTCCCTTTACTCTTGAACGAAGAGATGCGTATGAGTTTAGTTTGGTCCATACTGCTGTCCAGATGCTTACTAGAAGGCTAGCAGCCCCCCCCCCCCGTCTGTGGCCATGTCTGCACTATATATATTTCAAGTGGAATCATACCACTTTAAACAGTCGGGCTTCCTACAAAGAATCCAGACAACTTCAGTTTAAGGCAGCTGAGAGCTGTTACCTTCATAGAGCTACAGTTTTCAGAGTTCCCTGGCAATAGGAACTGGTGGATAAACCACTCTGACCACCTTTAACTGGAGGGCCACAGCTTACAGATTCCTGCCTTCGAGGGTCATGGTTCAGGGATTGGGTCTGGGGGGTGGGACTTTTTAGTCTTGATACTCCCACCATGGATAGGGGATTGCCAGTTTGGCAAGTATGCCTGAGATCCCTAATTGTTGTGTAAAAATATCTGGGTGGGAGGTAGAGGAAACTCAGGTCGGAATTACCAGTGAAAGTATACTCTTGGCTAAATTTAGCTTGTGCTTTTGAGTTGCAACCCAAAAAAGTTCTTTTCACAAACTTCCTCTTGCAGATTTTCATTCCTGAGAAGTTTGCTCTTGAAATCCTGTTATTCCATTTCTGTTCCATCTTCTTGTAGGGATTATTTAATCTGCCCCAAGCACCATGTTTTTGAAACTGTTTGTCCTTAATGTGTTTGCAGGGTGGATTTTGGGAGGCTTTGCCAGCTGGCTGTAACAGACTGTGCTTTTTTCCCAACCAGGATGCAGAAAGTTTTCTGGCTTGGTACTGATACGCATAGCATTTGCACTAACTAGCTGGCAATCTGGTCAAGCTCCCAGGTTTGAACTGTGTGCTTCCGAGATCATGATAGTGACAATTCATTTCTCACTTTCTGCACCAAATTGTCTCGTACTGATTTGCGTGATAAAAATAGCAGGAAACTTTAAAATCAGGTACAAAAACACATAAGACTTAAAACACTTATCCATAAATATATATACATCAAAGGAGCACCCCAGTTACAGGCATGAATACAAAAAGAGGTCACAGGCATTGCTTGTTATTCTCCCAATTAAGGAACAAAGCCCTGGGTAAATAGAAATGTTTTTGCCTGGCACATAGAAGAAGAAAAAAGAGAATGATATCTGTCAGGGAACTGACATCGGAGCTAGAGGCGGAGGGAAGGCTCTCAAATGATGCTGGAGAAGGGCCCAGCCGGGAGAGAGGCAGCTCCGCAGATGGGGAAGCAAATCAGCGCAACACCAGGGATATAGAGGGGCTGATGGGGGAATCGGCGAGAGGGCTCCAGGAGTCTTCACCGGACACCAGCGGGGAGAGCACGGGTCCTCCGCTACCCACGCCCACCCTGCGCAGAAGACTTCCGCGCAGAGAGAGCAGGAGGAGACTGGGTGTCAAACAACTTTTATGTTGGAAAAGATTTAAGAAACGCCCACTGATGGATTCTGCTAGCGACTGAGGCAGCCACGAAGTGAAGGGCTGTCCAGACTGAAAGGTTTAGCAAGGCAACATAACCAGGAGAGGCGGCAACTTATGCACGAGCAACCCATACACATTGCAATATCACTAGGTGTACTTCTTTGGAGAAGAGTGTACCACAAGCAGGTAGACACGACTGAAAAGACCCACACCTCCCTCAGAAAATGCACAGGCCTCAGATGAGGAACGCAGGGTCCAGGTTTGTGCTTCTTGAGGCACTGAAGTCTTGAGCTGCATAAGGCTTTATAGGCCAAAGCCAGCACCTTGAATTGAGCTGGGGATTGTGAGCAGGAGAGCACAGTAGCACTCAGATCCTGCTGGTGAAATTTCTGTAATCATCTGGTCGCAGTGTTAGAAACTCAGATATATGAGCTAATCGCTGAATGGCACCTTAAACCCAGGTTACGGTTGCCGCAACAGAGTATTTAGGTGCCATTTCCTCCCTGTTTCTATGCTGCTTTATATTTCAAAGAAAATATCTTGAGAGTGGTTTACAAAACATGAAAATTTCAAACAAAACAATCCAGAATAAAACATATTCAAGCTTCAAGGAAAATATTTCAGACTCTTCTCTTAATGTGACGTTTTGCTTTCTCCATATTTATTTACCAACTTTATATAGCTGTCCTGTAGCAGAAGTACCCTCCAGGAAGCCAGTGTGGTGTAGTGGTTAGAGTGTTGGACTAGGACCTTGGGAGATCAGGGTTCAAATCTCCACTCAGATATGACCTTGGGCCAGTCACAGCCTCTTGATCTACCTCAAAGGGTCACCGTAGGGATTAATTGAGGAAGGCCTCTTGATCTACCTCAAAGGGTCACTGTAGGGATTAATTGAGGAAGGCGTGACAGGTTGGCCAGTTGCCAACCTGTCGTCCAGAGATCTCTGCATGGTCGCAGGTGGACCTGCGCCATTTGCAAAAAGTCCCTGGGCAATTACTAACACTGTCTGGTTGGTCACTGGGGGAACAGAATGTTGGGCTAGACAGTCCTTTGGTCTGATGCAGCGGGACTCTTCTTATGTGTTAGGATCTGACCATACAAAAAAACCCAGCTGTAATAGGCTATCTGATGCCAATCATTTGTCAGCAAGAAGAAGCTCATGGCTGAGGATGCCTCAGGTTTCTATGCCCTCGTGTATCTTGGAGGGATGCAGGATGGAAGTTTGGAGGGCCTGTGAATGCTTCTGTAGATATTCCTGCCCATTGAAATGTCCACATCCGAAGATTTATCCTAGCAGCTGCAATTAAGATTAAGTAACGGGTGTTGTAGTGCAGCAGCTAGGAAGAAAATAAAGTAAATGATTTATGAATCGGAGACGTGTCCTCGTTTTGCACCCCTCTGCTCTTGCAGGACTGAAATCTTTTCCTCCCTGGGATTTTCGCTTGACGGTTTCAGGGACCCTGCGGCAATTAATTGTGCCTCCTTTTCTCCAGATCCCAAACGGCATTAAAGGGACAAGTTGATAGACCAAAAAGCACATTCCATCTGGGAAGGAACTGTTCCATCTGCTTGTGAATCACTGCGATGCGCATAGCAGCTGAAAGTGGGGAAGGGAGACTGTTCTCCTGGACAGCTATTTTCAGTTTTAGCAAGCTCTTAACAGCGCTGCCAGCCTCTTAGCGGGGCACCATCTGTACAAAAGCCTTTCTGTTCTGCCTGGTGTGCTCCAGCAAACTGAGCACCTCCTCTGCTGCTCAGGATAGCTAAATAGTAGTACGTGCCCCTTTCATGCAGAATACACTTCTCTCCATTTAAAACATCTTTACAAGCAAGAGACGGGGAAATCCTTTAGCCCCGAGATCTTAGCTTCCACCAGTCATTATAGATGGCATTCCCCCCCCATTTTTTTATTCATTTTATAGCACAACTAAACAACACAAACAGAAAAACAAACAATACAAACAAATTCTTGTCTTATCCTTATTTTTTCTAAACATTGTTAGGCAAGCTTCCCCAAGTCCCCCCATCCGATTTTCATCTTTAGCAGTTTACATATATCATAATTTCTAGCCCTTTTTTATCACACTTGCTTTTACCATAAAAATCTTTTTATCATTTACAAATAAAACTACTTTAAAATACACTTTCTTCTACTTCTAACCCTACAGCCTATATCCACTTCTAGAGCTATTCTAAGATTTAAATCTTAACATATTTTTTCAAGTATTCTTTAAACTTCTTCCAATCTTCTTCCACCGTCTCTTCTCTCTGGTCTCAGAGTCTCCCAGTCAGTTCGGCAAGCTCCATATAATCCATCATCTTCATCTGCCATTCTAATTGGTAAATCTTGTTTCTTCCAATTCTTCGCTAGTAATATTCTCGCAGCTGTTGTGGCATACAGAAAAAAAGTAACATCCTTTTTGGGGATTTCACCCCCCGTTATAGACGGCATTGGTTAAACAATCACTGCCCAAGTTAGATTGGAGTTACTTTGCAGATGAAAGTGGTCTGTAATGGTTCTAGGGGTTGCTTGTGTGTAAATCAATGCCACCCTTGGCTGGTTGCCTGAATAAACCCTTTCTGTCTGGACAGCCACTCGCCCGTGGCTGTCTCAATCGCTGGCAGAATCCGTTAGTGGGTGTTTCTTGAACTTCTTCCAGCAAAGAAGCTCTTTGACGCCTAGTCTCCGCCTACTTTCCCTGCACGGAAGCATTCTGCGCAGGGAGGGTGTGGGCATCGGAGGACCCGTGCTCTCCCCGCTGGTTCCCGGCGAGGAGTCTTGGAGCCACCTCGCCGATTCCCCCATCTGCCCCCCTTCTTCACTGGTGTAACGCTGATTTCCTTCCCCAGAAGATGTGCTGCTTCTCCCTCCCGGGACACTCTCCGGAACCCCTCTGGAGCCCTCCCTCTCCCTCTGGCTCCGATGGCAGTTCCCTGACATGGTCAGAGGCTTGTTTTGTTCTGTTGTCCCAGGAGGCTGTTCTACACCTACTGGACTTAAGTTATGGGTGACTGTTTCTTAACGGTAGTTAAGAGAAGCTTCTTGACAGTCAGCTCCTACTGCTTGCTTATTTGCTAGGGGAAAGGGCCATAGCTTAGTTGAAGAGCACCTGTCTTGCATGCAGAAGGTCGCAGGTTCAATCCTTGGCAGCTCCCGGTAGGGATGGGAGAGTCTCCTTCCTGAAACCCAAGCAGTTTGTGGTGAGGGGTGGGACTCCTGAGGAAAAATTCTTGCTCTAAGTTGACGGGCTGTGAAGTAGCTCTCTGCATCCTGGCTGTGTGGCTGCACACAGTGCGCACACATAAACACTGCACATGTCTGCTGCATCTAACTAACATGTTTCTCATCAGCCTCTGTATCATTTCAAAATGGGTGAAAGCGAAATGACTTTATTTTCATACACCTCATACCTGGCATTGCTTGTGAAGTCTTAAAAACCAAAAATCAGTGCAGTTTTGAGTTCAGTGACTAAAGTTTGTGCCTTTGTGAAAAGGCTCAGTCTGCCATCTTGATTCAAAATGGCGTCCGGTGGTATCCAAATCCACACAGAAAATCTGATCCTAAACCATCACACAGAATTTGGTTGTAATATATTAAGACCCTGTCCAAATGCGTAGCTGGCAAATGAACAACTTTCCAAAATTTATATTAGATGAGATATTTTTTTAAGGTGTGTATATCTCTTTCTGCACACATACACCCAAACTTTGCTTTGAACGATAATCGCATGTGTTTTGTCGCTTAGCGTGTTCCACCAGCGTTATTCTTCTCTTTTCCCCTCAGAGCAAATTGACGCTTTAGCTGATCAGCGCATAGTCCATGTTGCCTGTGGGGAATCTCACAGCGTGGCCCTCAGTGACCAAGGCCAACTCTTTTCCTGGGGGGCAGGTAGCGATGGACAGCTGGGCCTCACAACGGCAGAAGACTCGGTGGCTGTACCAAGGTAATCGGAGCGGTTACCAAACGCCATGCTTTGCTATGTAGCTTGATACCAGCGGTGTTCAGACTAAATAATCCCTTGTCGCTTTTTAGGGTGTGTGTGTGTGTGGAATGAAATTCTACGCACTGACTGGGCACGCACCCATACCCTGCTGAACTTTATAGTACTACAAGGGACCCTAAATGTGCATATTAGCACACCAATGCACATGTGAAGGGGAAGGCGATGGCACATTTCGCCTCCTGTCATGTGGAAGAACTGTGTGCCTGTACATTGGCGCATGTGTGGTGGGAGAGTAGCTGTGCAATCCTGCAACCCCTTCTCACTTTATTTTAATGTGTGCTTGAGTTTGTGGACGCACCTCCCCTCTTAGTCTCTCGTATTTGCCTTCTCTACTGTTGCCTTGACCCTGGACCAACATTTTGGACCAATGGGCACACTGAATTTTGAGAGAAAGCTGTGGGCATTGGACACAAAATGGCCGCCATGGAGTTGTGACATTACGCAGCAAATTAGATAGCACATGCATGGTGCATCTTTTCCCATAATTTTCTTTTTGTACTTGAAAAGGCTCCACCTGTTGAATTTCTGCAAGCTTCTGTTCAGCCTGCAGTAGAAATCTTCACTCTCCAGTAGTTTTATGTGTTCATTTGCACTGTGCGCTCTGGTACAATCTAAAAGTGCACCAGAGACCTTAATTTAAGAATCTCATCCCTAAGGTGATGCAAGAGCCAGGCATAGTTAGAACACCAAATGAGAGGATACTATAAAAAGGCTATTTTTATCTAAAGCTCTTCTTGTTGTCTGCACTGAACTGCAGTGTTTTAAAAAGCAAAGCCATTTTTGCTTAAGCTTCCAGGTGATGCATTCTAAACTGTTTAACATAAGTTCCCTTCATAACGACACAGTTGTTATTATTTTAGTGTGTGCTTCTGCTGTTGTGTTGTTGTTGTTTTAAAAAATAAAATAAATGAATTGTTTTGCTGTTTTAGGTTGATAAAAAAACTGAATCAAGAGATGATACTTCAGGTCTCCTGTGGCAATTGGCATTGTCTTGCTCTTGCAGCTGGTATGGTAATATTAACTTATAATAGCTAAGCTTTCTTTTTTTAAATTTTTTATTTTATTAACGTTCTTAAGTCACATATGTATACATTATCATATTACATTACAGGGCATATTATAATATAATTTCCAACATGTATATAAAGTTTATATACCAAATTTATGTACCTAAAGAAAGAAAAAATAAAATAAAATAAAAAACAAAGACATAAAGCCATTTCAAAATAACATTTGTACCAACACTATGGACTTCCTGTCAATCTCATTGTATATTCTTTTTTTACAAATGAATGTACTCTTATTATTGTTTATTTCTTTATATTTTATCTAGTACATTCCTATATCAATATGTACCCTTAATGTTGTTTCTCAACTCAATTTCTCTCCAATGTCAATCGAATGCTAGCATAGATAGTGAACCTTTATTATATTTTTGAACATATATGTTATATCTATCCCATTTTTCCATAATTTTTTGTTCTGAATTGCCTCTCAGGCTATTTGTCAACTGCGCCATTTCAGCAAATTCTTGTAGTTTATTATGCCAGTCCATTATTGTCGGGGCTGCTTCTTCCTTCCACCCTTTTGCCACCTCTAATAGCTAAGCTTTCTTACTAGTTCTGCAACATTACTATTAGTAGTATTAGTAGTAACAATTATGTTTTAGATTCTGCCTTTCCTCCCAAATGAAGTACAGTTGTACCTTGGATTCCGAACATTTTGGTACTTGGACCTTTTTGGCTGCTAAACGATTGAAACCCAGAAGTGAGCGTTCCAGTTTGTGAACGTTCTTTGCAACCCAAATGTCTGATGGGGCTTCTGCGGCTTCCAATTGGCTGCAGGAGCTTCCAAACTTGGGTCTCCAGCTGGGTTTTTTTGAATTACAATTCCCATCATCCCTGACCGCTAGTCCTGCTAGCTAGGGATGGTGGGAGTTGTAGTCCAACAACAGCTGGGTTTATTCCTTATCCGTTTCTTCTCCCAAAGAAGGCAAGGCAGTGAAGGCTTAGAATCAGAGTTTCCCTTCTCCTAGATGGGCTCCCTTCCCAGGGTGGCGAGCCCCATCTGCTCCTCACCTCCCTCTACAACATGGGCAGAAACCATCTTCTTGACCACTGGACCCGCTATTGGTCTCATCTGTTCAGTCCACTATAGAATCATAGAATCATAGAGTTGGAAGAGACCACAAGGGCCATCGAGTCCAACCCCCTGCCAAGCAGGAAACACCATCAGAGCACTCCTGACATATGGTTGTCAAGCCTCTGCTTAAAGACCTCCAAAGTAGGAGACTCCACCACACTCCTTGGCAGCAAATTCCACTGTCGAACAGCTCTTACTGTCAGGAAGTTCTTCCTAATGTTTAGGTGGAATCTTCTTTCTTGTAGTTTGGATCCATTGCTCCGTGTCCGCTTCTCTGGAGCAGCAGAAAACAACCTTTCTCCCTCCTCCATGTGACATCCTTTTATATATTTGAACATGGCTATCACCAGATCCTGTCTTTGCATGCAAGGAAAGTCCCTCACTCACTGTGGGTTTGAGACCCATTGGCTACCCTCACCTGGTTTAGCCGGCCAGTTGAAGCCGTTCCCGGGGTGTGGCATGCTGACAGCTCCTAGGAGCTACAGGTGAGCTTGAGTGCAGGGTGGGGACCAAAGGTGGATGGAGCACGGCGTGTCCCTCACCAGAGGTACTACCCCTCTCTTAACACCTCACACACTCATTCTGTCAACACGCTGCTGTAATATAACAGGGGGTTTATTTTTCTGACCGCTGTCAACCTGTGTCTTGGTTTCTTTTTTTCCAGATGGACAGTTCTTCTCCTGGGGACAGAACAACCACGGACAACTTGGGCTGGGCAAAGAGTTCCCCTCCCAAACCAGTCCTCAGCGCGTCAGATCGCTTGAAGGGATCCCTTTGGCCCAGGTGGATGCAGGAGGGGCGCATAGCTTTGCCTTGTCTCTCTCCGGAGCTGTGTTTGGTTGGGGGAAGAACGCCTCAGGACAACTGGGCCTGAGTGACGAGAGAGGTAATTCAAGCAGTCGTCCGTAGACATTGACAGTTTTTGTTTTTGGAATTATTCTTGTGCTGCTCACCCAAAGTGAAAGGAGACCTGTGCTTATTAGTTTTAAGACGTGTAGACTACTTTTCGTTCCTTGGTCCCACGGGGCAGCTAATTTGATTCTAGCCCAGCTTGGTTGCAGAATTAAATCACGGTGTGATACATACTACAGTGGTACCTCAGGTTACATACTCTTCAGGTTACAGACTCTGCTAACCCAGAAATTCATGGAATTTTGAAGTGTCAGGCATAGCTCTAATGGCTTTAGCCCAAACGTAGCAGAGTTTTCCTGCACAGCGAAGAAGCTAGTCGAGTTGGAAATGACTAGTCAGCTAGACTCAGAATAACTATTTACAGGATTTATTAAAAGGAAAAATAAAACCAGCAGAGTTTCTGCATACAAAACAAAGCAAAATAAATCCTTTCTTTCTCTCTCTCTCTCTCTCTACCATACACAGCACTTCTACTCCTAACACACCTAACACCAAACTGTGCTAGCATTTCTAGATAACAGAGTTGAGTGCTGGTCGTTAACCAATCAGAGTAAGTAGTTTCTAGGTCAAGCAGACCTTGGCTTTCTGCCAAGAGTAAATTGACACTGCCTTGAGTTAATTGTGTGAAGCCAGAATCTGTAAGTTCCCATGAGAATCAATTAACAGAAACTGAACAGAAATAGTGCTTCAGGTTAAGAACTTTGCTTCAGGATGAGAACAGAAATCGTGTTCCAGCGGCGCAGCAGGCCCCATTAGCTAAAGTGGTGCTTCAGGCTAAGAACAGTTTCAGGGTAAGTACGGACCTCCGAAATGAATTAAGTACTTAACCTGAGGTAGCACTGTACTACTACTACTACTACTACTACTACTACAGCAGCAAAAACAACAGTTAGTTAGTTAGTTAATAAATTAATTAATATGCTGCCCATCTGTGTTGGCCTCCAACAAATGAAACACATTAAGCACAATAAAACATCAAACATTAAAAAAGCAATTCCTATACTGGGCTGCCTTCAGATGTCTTCTAAAATGTGAACAGAGTTTGGCTGTCTCTTGTGTGACCTCACTGCTTGGCTTTGGGAATAGTATACGTAACTGAGTTGATGGCAACAAGTTATTTTGTTAGTCCACTTCTTTAGCAGCTTACTTTAATTAATATTATTATATATATATATATATACATTGGCTTTCGTAGATTTTCACGGGTACAGGAATGCAGGTTTTGGTGTCTTCGGGTGTCTTCCCGTGTAAGAGTCGGGGTGTCTGGGCGACGTTTCGACGAGGTCTCACTCGTCATCTTCAGGCTGGAGCTTTCGGCTTCTTGTTACTGGAACAGAGCAGAATCTGGTGTTTGAGTTCCTATAAATACTGTTGAGGGGTGTGGTGTATAGCCTCCAACGTTCTGGGCAGAGAGGAAGTTCCTAGATTAGTGTGCCTTTTCTTCTTTTGTTCCTTAATTACTTGAGGGATATCTTGAGTGATTTCATGAGTGATATTCTGAATACCACTGGGTGGGTCATTAAGTGTAGATTAGTGGTAAAGCTTTCGTGTCTTGACCTCTTGAGCTTGTGAAGAGTTTTTCTGAGAAGATGGCTGTGCTGCATTTAGTTGTGCTCTGGCTTGGCTTCGTGTATAGGGGCGAGCTGTAATTTTGTGCCTTGTGCCAGCCAGATCTGTGTAGGGATTGCAGGGGGGTGCAGCATCAGGAGGTGCCACTATAGTTTGGCTACTGGATGGAGTCTGTAATATGTCTGTGGAGAGGGTCTGGGTTTGGGTCTGGTGTGGTTGATTGGTGACGGCGTTCTGTGTGCCTCTGGTTCTGGTGTCGGTTTTTGTGGGGAGGGCTAATTTCCAGATGTCAGGCAGGCGGGACGTGTCGTCACGCTTGTTCATGTTGTGAGGGTGTTTCTCTATCTCGATGGCTTCCATGATTATTCTCTTGTGGTGATGTTCCATGTTAAAGAGCAATTTGGAATCTGCAAAATTAATTTCGTGTCCTGTTTCTTTCATGTGTTGGAAAAGAGAGGAAGTTTTTTCTTCTTTTTTGACGGCATTCTTGTGTTCTGCGATACGTGCATTTATTCGTCTGTTTGTTTGTCCAATGTACGTGGCTGGGCAGACTTTGCAGGGTATTTCATAGACCCCTTGGTTTTCGAGCTGGATTTTGTCTTTTGGGTTTCTGAGGATATTGGCTATTTTTTGGTTGGTGCAGAAGGCTGTTTTGATATTGTGTTTATGGAGGATTTTGCTAATTTTGTCTGTAGTGCCCTTGATATAAGGAAGGAGGGCCATGCCATTGTTTTCTTCTGTGTCTTGGTTTTTGGGGGGTGTTTCTTTTTGGATTAGCTTCGTAACCTTGTTTTTCTGGTATCCATTGGCGATTAACACATTTGAGAGATTCTGTAACTCAGTTGTCAAGTGGTCTTTGTCAGCCAGGCGTTTGGTTCTGGAGATGAGAGTCTTGGCTACGGAGTTTATTTGTGCAGGGTGGTGGTGTGATTGTGCATGTAAGTAGCGGTTGGTGTGTGTTTTTTTCCGGTAGATAGTGTGTCCTAGGGAGCCATCAGGTTTTTTGTAGATTAGGACGTCAAGAAAGGGGAGTTGGTTGTTGTCTTCTATTTCCATAGTGAATTGTATTTTGGGGTGTAGGCTGTTGAGATGTGTGAGGAAGCTATCTAGTTTTTCTTTCCCGTGTGGCCAAATTACAAAGGTGTCGTCAACATATCTGAGCCAAAGTTTGGGTTTGTGTTCTGACTTGTCTAAAGCATTGGTTTCAAAGTGTTCCATGTACAAATTTGCGATGACCGGTGAGAGGGGTGATCCCATAGGTGCTCCTTCTATCTGTTTGTATCTTTGTCCATTGTGGATGAAGTACGTGTTGGTTAGGCAGTGGTTGGTCAGGTCCAGAATGTATTTGGGGGGATTGTATTTGTTTTGAATGGCTGTCAAGGCTTCATTAATGGGCACTTGAGTGAAGAGAGATACAACATCGAAGCTCACAAGTAGGTCATCGGGATGTAGGTATTGCTTCTTTATTGTTTCTATGAACTGGAAGGAGTTAGTAACGTGTGAAGCGATGGATTCTGCATAGGGCTGAAGTTGCTTAGCGAGAAATTTAGCGAGATTTTGTAGAGGTGAGCCTATGGAGCTGACTATTGGTCTGAGTGGTGTTCCTTCTTTGTGTATCTTGGGGAGACCGTAGAGTTTGGGGCATCTGGATGATTTTTCTCTGGGGATGATTTTTAGCTGGATTTCTTCACTGATAGGAGAGGCTTTTATTTTGGATTTGGTAGTTTTTTCCAGATAGGTGGTGGGATCTGTTTTTATAGGTTGGTAGGTAGGGTCTTGGAGTAGATTTGATAGTTTTGCTTGGTAGTCCGATGTGTTCATCACAACAGTGGCGTTGCCTTTGTCTGCTGGGAGAATGATTATGTTGTTGTCTTTTCTCAGGTTGGTGAGTGCTTTCTGTTCTTCTTTGTGTAAATTGGCTTAGCCAAGCCAGAGCACAACTAAATGCAGCACAGCCATCTTCTCAGAAAAACTCTTCACAAGCTCAAGAGGTCAAGACACGAAAGCTTTACCACTAATCTACACTTAATGACCCACCCAGTGGTATTCAGAATATCACTCATGAAATCACTCAAGATATCCCTCAAGTAATTAAGGAACAAAAGAAGAAAAGGCACACTAATCTAGGAACTTCCTCTCTGCCCAGAACGTTGGAGGCTATACACCACACCCCTCAACAGTATTTATAGGAACTCAAACACCAGATTCTGCTCTGTTCCAGTAACAAGAAGCCGAAAGCTCCAGCCTGAAGATGACGAGTGAGACCTCGTCGAAACGTCGCCCAGACACCCCGACTCTTACACGGGAAGACACCCGAAGACACCAAAACCTGCATATATATACATTATCTATATAATAATCTTATAGGCTGAGAAACTGAGTTTAAGAGACCAAGACTTGCCCAGAGCTGCCCTGTGAGTATTGCAATATTTCACAACCTCGTTCTTTGTTTTCTCCAACTGCAGACCGGGAGTCTCCCTGCCACGTGAAGCTCTTGAGGACTCAAAAGGTTGTCTATATCAGCTGTGGGAATGACCACACAGCAGTCCTGACAAAGGTAAAGGGAAAATCCTTATTAAGCATCATCTGGGGTACAGGTGGAGGAGACAGGAGGATTACTTGCAGGTTTTGAGTTTCCACACTTCCTATAGCACCTCCCATCTATGACTAGGCTGCTTTAATGAAAGCAGTATTCTTCTATAATGAAGAGAAATATTCCAGAATGCTTCTCCCTCACCACTGAGAAACTGTATGTACTGTCCCTTGGGTGCACACCATCTGTCTGCTTTGACTTGTTTATAATTTGTCTGCTAGATCTAAAACGTCCTCCTTTGTCACTTCTGTCTGACTTAGTTTTTATGACCTCCACAGAGACATTGGTTTGGGTATGGGCATCTTACTGTAATGCTTCTGTCCATTAAAAAAACCAAAACTAAATCAACAGCTGCCTGAGGATAAAGACAAAACAAGCACACCCCAGAGGTAGAATAGGTCTCCCCTTCTTCTTAGATTTATGTATATTACTTAATAATACTTCATTTTCTTCTACTACTACTATTCATTATTATTACTGTGGTACCTTGGTTCTCAAACGCCTTGGTACTCAAACAACTTGGAACCCAAATACCGCAAACCTGGAAGTAAGTGTTCCAGTTTGTGAACTTTTTTTGGAAGCCAAACGTGCTCGGTTTTGAGTGCCACACTTCTGTTTTGAGTGTTACTCTGAGGTCTGTCTGCTTTTGCTATTTATTTTGTGTTTTGGTTTTTGTGGCTTCTTTTTTTCATTTTTGTGACTGTGTGGAATCCAGTTCAGCAACTGATTGATTGATTGTGTGACTGCAGTATGTTGTTTATTGCTTTTGTTTTATGGATCAATGGTCTCGTTAGATAGTAAAATTCATGCTAAATGGCTGTTTTAGGGGTTCTTTTAAAAAGTCTGGAACGGATTAATCCATTTTGCATTGCTTTCAATGGGAAAGCTCGCCTTAGTTTTGAAACTAAGCTTGGGTTTTGGAACGGACTTCCGGAACGGATTAAGTTTGAGAACCAAGGTAGCACTGTAATATTATTAGTACCTCACCCTTTTGACTGGTTGCCCCAGCCACTCTGGGCCACTTCCAAAAAATATAAAAGCATAATAAAACATCAAACATTAAAAACTTTCCCACATAGATAGTTGTTTATTTCCTTGACATCTGATGGGAGGGCGTTCCACAGGATGGGCACAACTACTGAGAAGGCCCTTTCCCTGGTTCCCTGTAGCTTCACGTGAGGGAACCACCAGAAGACCCTCGGAGCTGGACCCAGAGGCGAAGCAACCTGCTCCTGTACCCAGAGCGGCGCTCATGCCAGAGGGCTTGGTGCACCACTGGGGGCTGGCCACCGAACAGGGGTCGGCATTTTGTCCGCCCGCCTTTGTAACGGCACCCCCTTGGAACGCCCCGGCTGGACCTCAGTGTCCAGGCTGAACCATGGGGGTGGAGATGCTCCTTCAGGTATACAGGGCCGAGGCCCTTTAGGGCGTTGAAGGTCAGCACCAACACTTTGAATTGTGCTCGGAAACATCTTTGGGTGCCGGCAAATAACGTCGTTTGCTACTGGAGATGATCTTTGAAATTCCTATGGCTGCCTGTGGTTTGGCTGCGGGACTTGAGCACCGCTAAAGCAGCTTTCCTGTTCAGCTGGGCGAGCAGCCGGTGCTGTTGTGAGTTCTCTTAAGTGGACCTATTGTTATCTGCCCTTTCTTTGCCAGAGTGGAGGGGTGTTTACTTTCGGCTCGGGCTCCTGTGGGCAGCTTGGCCACGATTCCTTGAACGATGAAGTCAACCCCAGAAGGGTCCTGGAGCTGATGGGCAGTGAGGTGTCCCAAATCGCTTGTGGTAGGTGAGTGAGCGCTTTGGTTCTTCCTTCGCAAGTGTGTGGCGCGGCGACAGGGGAATGGTCAGCCTTGCTTGCCCCCTAGCACAGTAGAAACCGCAGCAGCTGGAATCTGCCGGGCTCAGAGTAGGATAATGGCGCTGCACGTTCTTTCATATATCTTACATGTTCTCTGTACAGTGGTACCTCGGGTTACAAACACTTTGGGTTACAGACGCCGCTAACCTGGAAGTAGTACCTCGGGTTAAGAACTTTGCCCCAGGATGAGAACAGAAATCGCATGCCGGCGGCAGTGGGAGGCCCCATTAGCTAAAGTGGTACCTCAGGTTAAGAACGGTTTCAGGTTAAGAACGGACCTCCGGAACAAATTAAGTTCGTAACCAGAGGCACCACTGTATATAAATCTGTTCTTAAATTAAGTGGCCATTGCTGTTCTGTTGCAGCGAGAGGTTAGGATGCGCAATGGCATCCCTGAAAGCTGCAGGTTCGTATTTGGAATTTTGAAGACAGCTCAGTGCATTTCTTTATATCCGTTACGGCCAGATACATACGAGGGTGGAGGGTGGGAAAAGTAGTATACTGAATAAGTGTTTAAATTGTAATATGGTTGGGGGAAGATAGTATTTATTGTTTATTCAGTTTATGTCCCACCCTTCCTCCCAGAGGAAGCCAAGGTGGCAAACTGATCCACAGCTTTAAACAAAGCATTTTGTTCCAAAACATTGGTTTTATTCCCTGCAGTGTGGTGAGAGCCAGTGTAGTGTAGTGGTTAAGAGCAGTAGTCTCGTAATCTGGGGAACCGGGTTCGCGTCTCCGCTCCTCCACACGCAGCTGCTGGGTGACCTTGGGCCAGTCACACTTCTTTGAAGTCTCTCAGCCCCACTCACCTCACAGAGTGTTTGTTGTGGGGGAGGAAGGGAAGGGAGAATGTTAGCCGCTTTGAGACTCCTTCCGGTAGTGATAAAGCGGGTTATCAAATCCAAACTCCTCCTCTTCTCTTCATTGCAGGGGGTTGGATTAGATGAACCTTGGGGTCCCTTGCAACAGTTCTATGATTTAAAACATTCCAAAAACAAGAGTTAAAAGCTTTCCACCCTTTGATCCCGGGGCTGGCAGGAACCGTTTTTTCCAGCCACCAAATGTATGCACAAAGATGAATGTTTTCCAATCCCTCTTAACAGTTAATAATGAAAGAACAAAACACTTTCTCTACTCCATTATTTTTTTTTACTGATTTTATTCCTGCTTTTAAAAAAGCAACTGTAAGCAGAAATATATATCTGTGCAGACTCTTACGAACTTTGCAATATTTTTGTTCTGTTGTTTGCAGGCAGCACACTCTCGCCTTTGTGCCTTCTTCAGGAATTATCTATGCATTTGGCTGCGGAACCAGAGGCCAGCTGGGAACTGGACACACCTGCAGTCTTAAATGTCCGTCCCCAGTCAAAGGCCCCTGGGCAGCTCACAATGAACAAATCTCTGGTAGATCAGGTAAGTTGTGACTTGAACAGAAGCAAAGCTGAGATTCTGACAATTCTGACACGTGCTCAGTGGGTGTAGGCGAAACCAGTAGGTGTAGGTGAGACCAGTTGAGACCAGTCAGAGTGCAAGTAAGCCTGAATATGCTGTTCTACCTTAGATATCGATCAAGCCATCACATTGCTTATTATTGACGTGTGTCATGTCCTTCTAGATTGTGAGCCTGAGAGCAGGGGGGCTGTCTTAGTGCTGATTTTTGTAAGCTGCTATGGAAAGGGGTTTTTTGTTTGGTTTTTTGCTAAAGGGTGGGTTATAGTTGCCATAAATAAATAAATAAATCACACATTTGTTTCTGAAGCAGCAAATTGATAATGCCCCAGCTTTACCATCTGTTGGGAATGTTGAAGAGTGACAGCTAGTGTGCTGTCACTTTTTTCTCTCTCTGTGCTGACAAAAAAGAGTCCATTATGGATGAGAACTTAAGGCCTCCATCTGCACTAAACATTTAAAGCAGTGTTAAACCACTTTTTAAAATCAATTTTTTAATTTGATTTTCCAAAAAAAAGAAGAAGAAAAGAAAGAAAAAGAATAAAGTTACATCAAAATGTCATACACATTCATGTATTGAGATTACTCTGAATCTCCTGACTCTCCCCTCCCCCTATCCTATCCGTGGGTCCTCTTAATTCTGTTTTCATCTGCATATCAATATTTCTCCAAGTTTTTCATCTTCCTAAATTATCTGTAGTTTCTATTACATTACAAATGTATTTAAAATCCTGCTAATGTTTTGACCTGTTTGCAGTGATTTTGTACATACGTTATAAACATTTCCCATTCTTTTTTAAAATTTCTTGTCTTCTTGGTCCCTGAGCTTCCCAGTTAATTTTGCCATTTCGGCATAGTTCATCAACTTGATCTGCCATAGTGTTACACCACTTTAGACAGCCATGACTTCCCCCAAGGAATCCTGGGAACTGTAGTTTTGTTAAGGGTCCTGAGAGTTGTTAGGAGACTCTTCACATGCAGAAAAGCCCAAGTTTGATCCCCTGTGTCTCCAGTTAGGAATGGGAACAACTCTGGCCTGAAACCCTAGAGAGCTGCTGGCGAGCAATGTAGACAGTACTGAACCAGACAGATCATGGGCCTCCCTTGGTGTAAGCCAGCTTCCTGTGCTGCTGCTCTGCACTGTGTCACAGTATGCCAAATAAAATTGAGTCCTCAGCTAAGTTTCAGAAGAGCATGCTGCTTAGAGGGGAGACAGTCCACCATTTCACAGTTTCTGAGACAACAGTTAATGCAGCAAAGAGAAAGCAGTGGCATAAATTCTAAATAATGTAAATTAAGAACATTGAGTTGTGCCAGGCAGACAGCCACTCCAAAGAGGCATTATGATCTATAGCATGAGTAGGCAAACTAAGGCCCAGGGGCTGGATGCGGCCCAATTGCCTTCTAAATCCAGACCACGGGCGGTCTGGGAATCAGTGTGTTTTTACATGAGTAATATGTGTCCTTTTATTTAAAATGCATCTCTGGGTTATTTGTGGGCCTGCCTGGTGTTTTTACATGAGTAGAATGTGTGCTTTTATTTAAAATGCATCTCTGGGTTATTTGTGGGGCATAGGAATTCGTTCATTATTATTTTTTTCAAAATATAGTCCGGCCCCGCACAAGGTCTGAGGGACAGTGAACCGGCCCCCTGCTGAAAAAGTTTGCTGGCCCCTGAATAGCTTTTGTGATCCTGGTTTGCAAGGGGAAAGGAAGTACGTAGGGTGTTTGTGAGTACTGTGCTGTAACTAATTTGCTTCGTTCTTCTCCCAACAGATGCGTGTAAATATTACATTGTTAAACATATCTTCTCTGGAGGAGACCAAACGTTTGTGCTTTGCTCTGAAACAGAGGTAAATAGGGGCCACAGCTGGTAGGGACGTTATTTGGCTGCTTCTCCTTTCTTCCCTGAGTGGGTCTCAAACTCATGCACTTCTGATAAGAGGGCAAACTTTATATGCAAAGGAAAGGCAGGTCCCATATATGACACAACTGTAACATCACTTGGCTTGGACGAACACTCCAGCATTCAGTGACAGGACCAGAATTGGGCAGGGCAGGAGAATGAGATGCTGTCCATAATGAGGTTGGAGAGGACATCCAAACAGTCCCCGGGGAGGATGGTTCTTGGAGCTGATACATATCATCTCTGTTTAAGTTATCTAGTTGTAGGCATGGCCTATTCTGGGGTGGGGGTGGCGCATGGTAGGAAACCCCAGCCAAAAGGGCCTCCCTAGAGGGAAGCTCCCCTTGCATGTTAACAAAAGCTGCAGTGAAGCCCCTCCAATCCCACTTGGCGAAATCCGCGTTGAGACCTACCTCCTTTTCCAGAATTCTCAGCCAGCGGATGATTTCCGGGCCATAAATCAAAGTGACTACACCTGTTTGATTAATGACGATACAATAGACATGTGGAGACAAAAGCTTTCGGAAAAGAACAATCCTAATTCAGTGAAGTATGTTCCTTTTTTGCTTTTCTGACGCACTGTTCAGTATTTCTTCCTTGTGGCTTCGTATGAAATCTTCACAGGTGTTCAAGGGTTGGGACGTAACCTCTGGAAACAGTATGGTTGCCCTTGGATGGGATGTGTTTGAGCTGCTCCTCCTGTTCTGAAATGACCCTGTAAGCTCATCCGTGGCCTATAGGCTCCTGTAAACCTCATTTTTTTGTCGTCTCCACCCCTGAGATGTGTGTGCCATAATTTCTGCCTTCCAGAGTGGAACTGAAAATCAGAATCCTTTTCTTGCATCACGCACCAGTGAATGTGCTGTTCTCTCTTGGCTGCTGGAGCAGCGGACTTGCAGCTCAGGGTAGACAGAGGGCCTGCTCAGATTGTTGCTTCCACTGAGTGATGTAATGGCTTACATCAGATGCTGCAGAACTGCAACTCCCATCAGCCCCAGCAAGCACGGCCAATGGCCAGGGATGATGGGTATTGTAGTTCATCAGCATCTGCATGGCCAACATCCTTGGCTTACATCAAGCTGTCGATGGAGACTCTGCAGCTCTCTGCTGTAGGCGCGTTCTAGTGTTGAGTCAGAGTTTGTTTCCAAGTATCACTTTCCAAATTTCCCAGCTACTTGTTTAGTCGTCTTCTGCCAGGCTACAATACTTTATGGCATTTCTAAAATAGATGTGGGTGGTAGACCACACATGTGTAAAAGCCAGAGGCTATCTAAGGAGATGTAGACAGTCGTTTAGGCAACCATTGCCATTGTTTTTATTCTTTTTATTGCCAGTTTTTTTTCTACTCTGAAATCCCTTTGTGATATTTTATGGGAAGTGATTCATAAATGGAATCAAATAATTTGTTGATGGGTTTCTGAAAGCAAGGAAATTCTAGGCACTTGTTTTTTGGGGGCACCAGAGGAAGCGACTTAACTTTTAGAAATACTTCACGATCTTCAAGTGAGGGCTAGTCAACTAGTTTCCCAAACTTGGTGAAAAAAGTTCAGTGGGTAGGGGAGCTGCTGCTGTCTGGATTTCTGTTATGGACTCCTCTGCATCACATGGATAATTTTCATCCTGTCTTCAGAGGTCCCCAGCAACATTTGGCAGTGGCCCTGAAGAAACCCCTCCAGAGATGGGCAGGTGGAATCCATGCTTTGAGTTGTTTGATTCAGTACTTCTGAGGCGTGACACAATTGTCCCATGCTGAAGCTGCCTCAGTCAGCCTCCACAAGGCGGACAGTATTGAGGCTGGGTTTGGAATTCCCTTTCTCGTGCAGCTCCAAAGGGAGAACGGGCCACCTGATGTCATAGTGACACCACGAGACTGACCCCTGGGCAGCCAATCTCCACAGATGTCACTTAGGCTACCCTTGCTGGTTCCATGATAATTTCACCTCAGAGCAAGGGCAATGGAACTCAAAAAGTAAATATACTATGTGAAAAACAACAGCGTGGCCATATAATCCATGTCTCTCTCTCTCTCCTTGTCCCTCCACTCTAAGCAGTGAGGTTGTGCAGATCCTGTCCTCGGCTGCCTGCTGGAACGGGAGCTTCTTAGAAAAGAAGTAAGTGCCTTAAACTTACATAGGGCAGGAGGAAACATAGGCTTAGTCCCTGCAGTGGTGACTCTTGATCAAGCAGATGTAAAGCAGGTGGCCAATGAGGTTTCAGTCTATGAGGGCCAGTGTGGTCTAGTGGTCAGGGTGTTGGACTAGGACCTTGGAGACCCGGGTTCAAATCCAGGGAGCTCACTGTGTGACCTTGGGCCCAACCATCATCTCTTAGCCATTAACCTATGTCACAGGGTTGTTGTGAAAATAATACAGAGATGGGGAGAGCCATGTTTTTGCCAATTTGAGATCCAGAGGGGGTGGGGAAGGTGAGAATTATTATATTTTAAGCAATAAGAAGTAGTTGGTGGCTTCCTGACCAAGGAGGGTGGAGGCATAGAAGAGGGGGAAATACTTGGACCCCCAAGACTAGCTGTTCTGCAAATCCTAGTGACGGTTACATAAGAGGCCTCACAGCCTAGGGCCAAACATGTGGAGGGGAGGAGGGACACTGCCTGACCTAGCAGCTTTATGTAAGATTTTTGACGGCTGATGCAGGCATAGAAAAAGCTCCCTGGCTGAACTTACATCCTGTCAGAACCAATTCTGTGTGCTGGCTCTGTACCATTAGGATAACATGATCCTCCAGGCGCCTTGGAAGGAACCTTCTCGGGTCCATTGTCTGTGTTGCTATGGCAATGGTAGCTAAGGTATCAGGGGCTACGTTTAGCTCTCTATGCATCCTATGAGCTTTTAGCAGTCAACTGGCAAATACAGTACATGATTTAAATGGAGCTTCTTCCCCAAGAGGGCACCTGCTGTTGCACCTCAGCAGCTAACTTAGCAGCATGTTTGTGCTGGGGAAGGAATTTGTGGTTGGCGTTTGGAGCACTGACGTGCTCATGGAACGGCACTTCCACCTGTAAAATGCTTCAGACGTTGCTTGTGATGTAACATCTCAAGAGCGTGTTAAGCTGCAGGTTTTTTTTTTGTTTTACTAGAAGGATTGCAGGTCTAGATTACTGGGTGTCGTCTTTCCTCGCTTCACATCAGCGAGAGAATCTCCAGCTGGAACTAGCAAATACTCACGTAATCTATCATCCTTTCCCCCACCATCAGGTGCTTCCAGAAAGCCAATAAACTGGGCATGAAAGCAATTCCCATTCTTTGCAGTTGGTATTCCTTTACAACTGGCATTCAGTTGGCAAATTGCTGCCGAACCTACAATCGGCACATGGTTGCTAAATAAGCTGTGGTTTTATACAGCTCCCCCAGGGGCAGTCAGATTCTGTGGAAAGAGTGCTAAAATTCTGCTGAGTGACAGAATTCTACTGAGAGAAGTGCAAGTCCCTTGCGTGGTTGTAAGTTGCTCGTTGGTCTTGCTGATACTCCTGATAAGGATTCATCTTCAACATAATAGGAAGTTTCTATGGGCAACTATTAATTACAGAGTCTGGAGCTGCGTATAGGTTAAGTAGCTCAAACGTTAATAATTACTGTTTGTAAATACATTGCACACCAGGAATATTTCTCCCTCTGTCTCTCAATTTTCATTTTCGTTTTGTAGAATAGACGAACATTTTAAAACGAGTCCCAAAATTCCAGGGGTCGACTTGAATTCCACCAGACTGATGTTTGATAAGCTGATGACGTCCCAGCATTCCATCTTGCTTGACCAGGTGCAGACTTCAAAGGCGTTAAATTTTTTAAGCTTTCTGCTTTGTACAGAGCTTTTGGGAGGAGATCATGGGAAAACTCATAAGAGAGCAAAGCCACAACCTGTTCATTAGTATGACTCAGTACCGTCCTAAGGGCATACCTTGGCAAACATCTCGTAGGTCCCCCCCCTTCATGTGCAAAATACAAAACATTTTGCCTCGAGTGCATGTCTGAAACCTGGATGCTGGTTCTCCTGATGAAGCCAAACTTTCCCAGTTTGGAATACAGTGGCACCTCGGGTTAAGTACTTAATTCGTTCCAGAGGTCCGTTCTTAACCTGAAACTGTTCTTAACCTGAAGCACCACTTTAGCTAATGGGACCTCCAGCTGCTGCCGCGCCGCCAGAGCACGATTTCTGTTCTCATCCTGAAGCAAAGTTCTTAACCCGAGGTACTATTTCTGGGTTATTTCTTGGTTAGCATAGTCTGTAACCTGAAGCATATGTAACCTGAAGCGTATATAACCCGAGGTACCACTGTACAGTGTGCAATCGCAAGCCAGATCTAAACGTTCCCAAATCTGTTGTACAGTGGTACCTCGGGTTACATACGCTTCAGGTTACATACGCTTCAGGTTACAGACTCCACTAACCCAGAAATAGTACCTCGGGTTAAGAACTTTGCTTCAGGATGAGAACAGAAATCGTGCTCCGGCAGCAGCGGGAGGTCCCATTAGCTAAAGTGGTGCTTCAGGTTAAGAACAATTTCAGGTTAAGAACAGATCTCCGGAACGAATTAAGTACTTAAGCCGAGGTACCACTGTAGTTGTTTGCCATGACACCACGGCACTCCCTGTCACTTTCCCTCCTCTCTTACCTAAACCAAGCTCCAACACCTACTTTGGAGATCACTAAGTTTCACCATGACTTTGTAGAATTCCAAATACACTGGTTGAGTCTCCATTTCTGGAGGCCTGTCGAATTTGCTCCTTTTGTGACTGGTTCATATACTTGGGTTGGCTCCACAGTGCCAGAGTTGAGCTGGAACAAACCTGTGTGGCTGCAGTAGAGCTATGTTTTGAGCCTCATTTCTTTCCCCCCTCTTTGCAGATCCTGAAGAGCTTCGAAAGCTTTTTGATCCCAGGGCTGCCCAGTTCCCCACCGGATGTTGAAGCCATGAGAATCTACCTGATTCTCCCAGAGTTCCCGCCGTTTCAAGACTCAAAGTACTATGTCACCTTAACTCTTCCCTTGGCGATGGCGATTCTGCGTCTGGACAGGAACCCCAGTAAAGTCTTAGGTAGGAGATGCACACCAAGTCCCGCCCCCCTGTTCTTCACACCACTTTTGCTCTCCTACATTGCTGTGGCCATTAACTATGCTTGTAGGGTTGATGGGAATTTTAACATCCAGAGGTCCAGTTTTCCCCCATACCTGGTGTAAAGCGACTGCTTGTGGGGTTCAAGGCGTATTCAGCCACACTACCATAAAC
Organism: Podarcis vaucheri; assembly: GCF_965113315.1. Lineage (NCBI taxonomy): Eukaryota > Metazoa > Chordata > Lepidosauria > Squamata > Lacertidae > Podarcis > Podarcis vaucheri. The sequence goes on from NC_138767.1 coordinate 16,803,280, forward strand.
TAGGGATGGGGAACCTGCGGTCCTCCAGATATTGCCGAGCTGCAACTCTCGGCACCCCTGCCATCAGCTGTCTTTTCGTCAAGTGTGAAGCTTGACAAAGAGCGAAGACCTTTTTGCACTACTTACTTGGGAATATAAGGCCCACGCAGTTCAGTGGGACTTGCTCCTTAAGTGAACATGCTGAAGATCTGTAGGAATGCATTTATCAAACTGCAAATCTGACCCCATTCATATGCTGGGATTTTAGTGTTTACAAATAGTATAGGCATCATACATTGGTGGTTCTTCCCTCCCCCCCCCCCCAGCAAATATGCCTGTTAATAGGATCATCATAATGCTCCTGAAGCCTTGGAGGTTTTTAAGCAGAGGTTGGATGGCCATTTGCCATGTATGATCTAGTTGAGATCTGTCATGTTTGATCTAGATGACACTCCAACTACGATTCTGTGATTAAGCTAATAGCTACATGTTTTGCTTTGTGTAACCCTGTTTAGATAACTGGTGGTCTCAGGTGTGTCCAGGGTACTTCTTGAGGCTGGTGGATCTCTATAAAGGTGCCGTGGTTTACCTCTTGAACGGAAGAAAAACATTATTGATCCCTGTCTTGTATGGCAGTTACATCACAGCTGCACTCAAGCTTCTGGAGAAACTTCATAAAGTAAGGAAACTGCGGTGGTTGTGTCCCTGTGCAGAGTGGCCGTTTTCGCACGTCATGTCAAACCACCATTTAACTTTACACGAATCGAGCCCCTGTGAGCACGAGCAAGACTCACGAACACCCCATCCCCTCTCCAGCTTATTTCCCGGAGGAGAAATAAACCAGGGTTCCGTTTCACTTCTCCTGTCTTGTCAGCAGCACACATGAACCAGGAATTGTGGTTTAGCAAGCAAGCCCACTTCAAAAACCAAGTTGGTTTTGTTTTAAATTGGCTAGGATGTAATTTGAGCCACGTTTTATGGCGTGCACATAATGATCGGCCAAGAATCTATCAAAGCAAATCGGAATCCTGCTTTGTTCCTCTTCCTACCAACCCAAGAAGAGGGAGGGGAAGGGGAAGCAGGTGTGCAAGGCAAGCCCTTTGCATGGGCTCCTTAGAAAACGGTGCCAATCGTTGGTTCATCCAGCTCCACTGATTGGCAGTGGCTCTCCACAATTTCAGACAGAGCCCTCTCCCAGCCCTTTCTGGGAGTGCTACGTATTGAACTTGGGATCTTCTGCATGCAAAACATGTTAGTAATCACAATTACCATGCGTTAACCTACCCTTCACTATCAATTCCCAGAGTTTGGGGCCGGGGGTGTCGCAGCAATTTAAAATCACAGCATTAAAAACAGTTCAAAGCAAGTTAGTCGCAGGAATAGGGTGGGCCCTAAGATCACCTATCTCAGGTGTCAAAAGTCAAGGTAAAGAGCTGTTTCTTCCACTATTGCATGCTCTACCACTGAGGCTCAGCCCTTCCCTTTTCCTGCTAGGGTTAAACTATGGTGTCGCCTTTGATGCAAATGCTGTCAACATGCACAGTGGAAGTTTGTCCTTGTGCTGGGCCCTTTTGGTGTCTAGGCTCAGACCACACCTTGTTTTGATGTACAAAGGTTGTGGTTTGTTTTGCTATGCGCCCGTGTAGGCTCTTCTGCAAAGGTTAAATCTCCTTTGCTTTCATTATGCACCTAGTTCTGTGCACTGGGCTTGTGTTGACCACTCATTCCTCCGCTGTGACCTTTCTGTTCTCGGTGTTCCTTCTATTCCTAAACTTGTTCAGCACGTGTCTGTACTAGTACTGCTTGTAACTGACTTAAATGTTGGGTTTTCATGCCGTTTTGTTTGAGGGAGCTGGTTATTATTCTCTGCTTCTTCAAATAAGTGTTTTACTTCTTCTTTCCCAAATCAGGTAAATCAGAAAGTAAAACACGTAGAATATGACAAGTTTTATATCCCAGAGATTTCCAGTCTGGTGGATATCCAGGAAGACTACCTGATGTGGTTTTTGCATCAAGCTGGAATGGTAAGAGGTGTCATGCAGTTGTTTGTGAGGGGAGGGAACAATCCAGGGTTTGCAGCTGTAAAGCTATGAGCGTTGTGTCAAAGTGGATCACGGTACAAATGCAAATTCCACAGTCGTTATAAGATTTTATTGTAAGTGGTCAGCGTGCATATGTAGCTTGTTTTCAAGATTTGGATGTCAGGGAAACATGGAAAGTTTAGGGATTATGTGGTCTCCCAGTAGGATCCAAGAGAGACGGGTTGATGTGGACATTAGAGATAAAGTGGTAGACAGCAAAGAGGAAAGAACAGTTGTTCAGGATATTGAAATCCCATGTGGAACCTTAAACTTGAGTTCCAAGTCTGTTTTCAGATCATTCTCCTCACAAGGGCTAGAAGCTGGGGTTTTCCCCCCATTTCCCCCATTTTTTTAAAGAAAAAACCCAGCAATGTTCTCAAAATAGCAAGCGTTTGTGTGTATAAGATATCTATACATGCATGCATGTAAAATATCTCCAGTGTAGGTAGTATAGAAACCAGGTGGGCTGCTAGGCTGTTTGGGGCAAACCATGACCATCTTCCCCATGTTTGGCATCCCATATGGTCTCAGGTATGGGAAACTTCAAGATGCAGCTAAAGATACAGTTAATGGCCAATATCCCAAGAACTGCAAGATTAGTTGTGTGTCCGGTGGACCTTTTAGAAATGTGTTTCTTGAGCAGCAGCTTCCTCCCCCACCCCAGTGTTGTGTGACAAACTTTCCTTTGAAACGTGGGAGGGGGAGGCACTGGGAACTGAAGGAGAGACACCCTCCTGTTGGATTAGAGGCCAGAGGAGAGGCCTAGGGCATTGGGTAGGAGCGAGTCCCTAGCCAGCAGGTGAGGTGAGGTGATGGTGGAACTCTTGAGTCTTTAAGACGAGAGCCCTGAGCCCAAAAGCAGGGTGGGGAGCGAACAAAAAGATGTGGGAGAAATGGAAACGCAGAAGGACTTGTCTGTGAAAGGAACACTGGACCCTAAATAAAACATATCTGGCACTTCTCTAGCAGGTTCTGTTCATTCTTGGTTCGAGAGGCATGAACCAACCTTCTCTACCAAATGGGTTTGGGTGGGTCCTAGAGCCACTACTCCACAGAGAGGCAGCTTGTGTGTGTGCATGTAGTTTGCAAACCACAAAAAAGACTTTGTTTTAATCTAGCGCATGGGTAGGCAAACTAAGGCCCTGGGGGCCGGATCCGGACCAATCGCCTTCTAAATCCAGCCTGCAGACAGTCCGGGAATCAGCGTGTTTTTACATGAGTAGAATGTGTGCTTTTATTTAAAATGCATCTCTGGGTTATTTGTGGGGCATAGGAATTCGTTAATTCCCCCTCCCCAAAAAACAGTCCGGCCTCCCACAAGGTCTGAGGGACAGTGGACCGGCCCCCTGCTGAAGCAGTTTGCTGACCCCTGATCTATTGCTTATGGTGTAGAACTTGGACAGAGGAGCCACATATCTTATTGGGGGTGGGGTCAGCCACCCGCATTATCTGCTCCTAAGCCTACCTCATACCGTATTTTTTGCACCATAACACTCACTTTTTTTCTCCTAAAAAGTAAGGGGAAATGTCTGTGCGTGTTATGGAGGGAATGCCTACGGGTGGCATGCCTACGGATTTTCCTCCTCTAAAAACTACGTGCGTGTTATGGTCGGGTGCGTGCTATAGAGCGAAAAATACGGTATTGTTGTTGTGAGAACATAGGCTACCCTTTGGGGGAAGGATAGGATTAAAACATAACTGGTGGTACTGCTCTAAGTAAAAGCTCACACATTATTCATTCTCTCTCTCTCTCTCTCTCTCTCTGTCTTGCCTCGTCCTTTTCCCTCTCCCCAGAAAGTCAGACCATCAATTATGCAGGTAACCATTCCAATTACTCTTGCCAAAGTAGTTCTCAGCAGAGGCCCGGGCTGCCACCGCTAAATTGAACTGCTCCTACTTTCCAGGATGCCGTGACTCTGTGCTCTTACCCTTTCATCTTCGACGCGCAAGCCAAGACCAAGATGCTGCAGACAGATGCTGAGCTGCAGATGCAGGTAGGGCGGCCAGGTCTCCTCTTTCTGCCAATCCCAGCCGTTTTCATCCATGCATTTATTTATTAACATATTTTCTGCACTGACCTTTGCCCCCCCCAAAAAAAAACGGTCACAAGGGTTTTCCGTATTATGAAAAGCATTAATCAAACCCTTGAAACAACAAGGAAAACGTCACAGCATAATGAAAGTAGTATCAATTTTGGAGGGGGACTTTTTCCCTTTTTTGGGGGGGGGGATTAAAAAATGGGATGCCAGATTTCCTACTGGCTCTTGATCTTCAATAACTTTTGCAAAATCTGTGCGGAGGCACACGGCACACCTTTCCCCAGTCCTCCTACGTGGATATTTTTAGCAGGGAAATAGGCACTCTTCCTGGCCCAGTCAAGATATTTCCAAACACTAGGAAGGGGCAAAGCGAGTTAGGAGGGCATCCTTGCAAAGCAGCTGGTTTTACAGGAATGTTGTTTTCAGGAGGCAACACAACATCACTTCTACCCCCTGCCCAAAGCGAATTGCCAGTAAACCCTGTTTCCACAGATGCCACTTCCTCTATGCCGGGAATGGAGAACCCAGGGGCTCAGTACATTTGTTGTTTGTCGTTGCTGCTGCCGCTCTTGACTTTTGTATGTGGTTTTGATAGGTGGCCATCAGTGGGGCGAATCTGCAGAACGTTTTCATGCTCCTCACCCTTGAGCCCCTCTTGGCTCGAAGCCCCTTCCTGGTCCTCCATGTTCGTAGGACCAACTTGGTTGGCGATGCCTTGAGGGAGTTGAGCATCCATTCGGATATTGACCTGAAAAAGCCTCTGAAGGTAAGGCCCAGTGGCAGCTCCTCGCTGCAATAGTTTGTTTGGTGTTTGGCCCTGGCCCTCCTCAGGTAAAGGTAAAGGTACCCCTGCCCGAACGGGCCAGTCTTGACAGACTCTGGGGTTTGTGCGCCCATCTCACTTAAGAGGCCGGGGGCCAGCGCTGTCCGGAGACACTTCCAGGTCACGTGGCTAGCGTGACAAAGCTGCATCTGGCGAGCCAGCGCAGCACACGGAACGCCGTTTACCTTCCCGCTGATAAGCGGTACCTATTTATCTACTTGCACCCGGGGGTGCTTTCGAACTGCTAGGTTGGCAGGCGCTGGGACCGAGCAGCGGGAGCGCACCCCGCCGCGGGGATTCGAACCGCCGACCTTTCGATCGGCAAGCCCTAGGCGCTGAGGCTTTTACCCACAGCGCCACCCGCTGGCCCTCCTCAGTGAGGCACTAAATCTGTGTCTGGCCTGTATCACTTCAGTATGAAAGTGACCGCTCACACAATGGAGTGCATATGAGTGCATTTGTTGTTGTTGTTTAGTCATTTAGTCGTGTCCGACTCTTCGTGACCCCATGGACCAGAGCACGCCAGGCACTCCTGTCTTCCACTGCCTCCCGCAGTTTGGTCAGACTCATGTTTGTAGCTTCGAGAACACCGTCCAACCATCTCGTCCTCTGTCATCCCCTTCTCCCTGTGCCCTCCATCTTTCCCAACATCAGGGTCTTTTCCAGGGAGTCTTCTCTTCTCATGAGGTGGCCAAAGTATTGGAGCCTCACCTTCAGGACCTGTCCTTCCAGTGAGCACCCAGGGCTGATTTCCTTCAGAATGGAATATGAGTGCATATCCATATGTAAAAAGTCTCCCCACATAGAAAAATTGCCTAATCTACTGAGGCCTTGCTCCAAGTTTCCCACAGCAAAGCATACTGAGGTTTGTTTATAATTCTCTGGGTGCTGCCTCAAACAGAAGAATCACATTAAGACAGTAGGCAATAGTAGCCACACATTTAAAGTAGTAACATACCACTTTAAACACCCAAAGGATTCTGGGAACTGTAGTTAAGGATGCCAGAGTAGTTAAGAGACACCCCTGTTTCCCCTCAGAGCTACAATTTGCAGAGCGGTTTAACAATCAATCTCTCTTCCCAGGGAACTCTGGGAATTGTAGTTCTGTGCGTGGGGAATAGGGGGTCTCCTAACAACTCTCAGTACCCTGGGAAAACTTCAGCTCCCAGAATTCTTTGAGGGAATCCCCTTCTGCTTAAAATGGTATCAGCAACTCATTGAAATTGGTGCACTTAAGTCTATTGGATCTGCTCGGAGTATGGCTCAGTTGGCTGTTACTCGGTTGCAATTGCTGAAGTTCCTTTTTGGGCATTGTGGCAGGTGATCTTCGACGGCGAGGAGGCGGTTGATGCTGGCGGCGTCACAAAGGAGTTCTTCCTCCTGCTGCTGAAAGAGCTCCTGAATCCCATCTATGGGATGTTCACCTCCTACCCTGAATCGAACCTGCTGTGGTTTACGGATACCGTAAGTGTGCTTGGTTTATGCACTCACAAAGACTTGGTTTAAATCTTTTTTTTTTTTTTACAGAAAGACTCATTCTTTCTGGTATAATCTTAATATTTACAACCAGATGAAGGTTTCATTTTTGGAATAAAAAATTTCCAGAGTAGTTTTTACAGTTATATAAAAAAAATTGCTGATTATGGTTATACTATTAGAAATACATGGACAAATAATTATGAAATTATTGTGAGGTTTAATAAGTTAACTTTACATTTGGACAACTTTTCTGCTGTACTTTATTGGAAAGGGAGAAAAAATTATTTCCTTAATAACAATTTAAACAATTTATTTAACTAAAACAATAACATTATAGCATATGTATCCATGCTTGCTAACTGATGTGGTTAATGGTTTGTTTGTTTTTTAAAAAAACAGACTTGAGTTTTAGCACACATGAAAAACTTAAAACAAATCCTTATTTCCTGATGAATAGCCTTTGGACTATAATGTAACTTAAATAGAAAACTATCTTTATAAAGATTTTCCCTCCAAAAGCATTTTATTTTAAAAACCTGATTAAAATTTTAAAAATTTGATTTTTTTTTTGATATTTTTTAAAAAAGCACTGATTTTTATTCACCCTGGGAAGGGATTTTTAGCCGCTTTCCAGCTCTAAACCCTTCCAGCTCCTCGCTGACGCTTTCCTCCTGCTAACTAGTCCTTCTCTTTGTGTTTCCGAAGTGTTTTGTAGAGCACAACTGGTTCCACCTGATTGGCATCGTCTGTGGTCTGGCCATATACAACTTCACTGTTGTGGATCTTCACTTTCCATTGGCCCTCTACAAGAAACTCTTGAATGTGAAACCGTGCTTGGAAGACTTGAAGGAACTTTCACCCACGGAAGGAAGGTAGAAAGTATTGGAATTTTGTCTTCCTGTCCGCTTCGCGGTTGGCCTAGAACATGGGTTGGCAAACTAAGGCCCATGGGCCGGATCAGGCCTAATTGCCTTCTGGATCCTGCCCGTGGACAGTCCGGGAATCGCCGCGTGGATCGCCAGCGCGCGCACATTCTTCCCCCCAAAAAATATAGTCCGCCCCCCCGCAAGATCTGAGGGACAGTGGACCGGCCCCCTGCTGAAAAAGTTTGCTGACCCCTGGCCTAGAATTTGGCAATCACACTTTAATAAAATTGGGGCAGTGCTGGGGGTTGGGGATGGAAGGCAGGATGTGTCCCTGTTATGAGGGGGAAAAGCAAACCATTGGAAGAAGGAATACACCTATGTTTCCATCCTTCTCCAATGAGAATATTTTGTGTTGGAGTTCTGTTGCCCCAAACCGATATCAGTGTTACTTTTGGGGATGAGAATTTTTAATTTTCATTACACCCGTTAAAATAAAAAGCAAAACAAAGTCATACAAACATGACATTTACAAAACAGAAAATAATGTGTGAGGTTGAACGCATTCCTGAAGCCTACCATTTTTACGTGCTATAGATAATCTAGATACTTATATAATGTGAAAGTGTTTGGGTGTGACTCTTTGAGTTCTTATCATATATCCATCGGTTAAGAATTCTGCATTTCACATACAGTACTGTTTCTTTTACACTGTTTTAATGTAACTGGAAGATTCCAGTATGCAGCAGTGTTTCAGTTTTTTTTGCCACTGTTAATGAGCAAATAATTCAAATTGAAACTCTCTCCTGTAACTTTTTTTGGATCTGATTGTATTTTTTGGCCGCTTTCCCCCAATTTCATCCTAAAACTTGATACCATAAATCCTTATAGCAGGGCAAGGAAGAGGGTGTGTCTCAGATTCAGATTTTTTTCTTCTCTCCTAATGTCTTTCTGCCTTTATGTTTCCTTTACCTTATTTCTAGGAGTCTTCAACAGCTCTTAGATTACCCTGGGGATGATGTTGAAGAGACATTCTGCCTATATTTCACGGTAAGACCATCTATCTGTCTGTCTCTTGCGTTTACCGTATTTTCCCGTGTATAACATGACCCCATGTATAAGACGAGCCCTATTCTGGGGAGCACCAAAATAAGAAATCAGTATTTTAAAGTGAGCTGAAAAAGATGGTTGAGCTTTTTTTTTTTTATAAGGTCGACCAAAAGGTTTTTAGCTTTTTTTGGGGGGGAAATAGGCTAGGTTGGTTAGGCTGAGAGACAGCAACTGGCCCAAGGTCACCCAGTGAGTTTGATGGCCGAGTGAGGATTTGAACCTTGGTGTCTCAGGTCCTCATCCGACACTCTAACCACTACACCACGCTGTCAAAAGAACACCCATTTTTGAGGGTGTACTTCTTGGCTCACATCCATGTTCATGAAATGGACACCACAGAGAAGGTTTAGCTGCATTTTGAAGTTCTTCCTGGTGTCGATGGAAGTGGAGCTCATTTGATTTTAATCTGGATTGTGCCTCATTGGCTACAAGCCAGCAGTATGCCAAGGGTGTGGAAACGTGGTCAGAGATAAACTGCACATTGCTCTCAAATTGGTAGAGCGTGGGACTCTTGATCTCAAGGTCATGAGTTCGAGTCCTGAATTGGGCAAAAGATTCTACAACTCCCATCACCCCTAGCTAGCAAGGCCAGAGCTCAGGGATGATGGGAGTTGTAGTCCAGCAACATCTGGGGACCCACAGATTGAGAACCGCTGGACTAGATGATTCCCCCATGGGTCCCTTCCCACTCTACAGTTATATGATTTAATGTCATTTTTTATTGAATTAAGCTGTGTTGATGAGATACAGAATGAAGCAATTTTGTTGTCTTTTTCTGGGGTGGGAAAACAAACAAACAGATGTGCAGAGAAAGCTATGGAGTGGCGGAGCAGAAGAACCTCATCCCTGACGGAGACAAAATTCCAGTGCAGAACGATAACAGGTGCATACCATCTGATGCCTAAAGATGCTCTCTGTGGTAATCTCACAAGTGGCACAACAGGGTCCTTCGTAGCAGCTGTTTTGGGATGAGCCTAACAAGAGGACTCTGTATTGGGCTCTTCAGATTGGGAGGATAGAAATGTTAAGAAAATAAAAGTTGGGGGGGGGGAGAAGTACTGTTGTGCAGGAGCCACGAGGGACCGTGCGTGAAAAAAATACCAGACTGTGTTGGGGGGAAACAAAAAATGCAATAAGGTAGAAAAGGTTCTGCTATCTGCTCTTCATCCTTCCTTGTTTCCTGACATTTGGTTTGGTCCAGAGGGGGAACGCGAAACAATAAAATGGATCCAAAGTCTTTTAGATTAACACCGCATATTTTGTTTGGTAATATTTGCCATAGATTTGCATAGGCAAACATCGCCCAGAGCTTGGTTTGAGGTTTCTTTTTTTCTGGAGTCTGAAAATATGATGGAAGGAGAAGGGGAAGTTTCCCCCCCTCCCCAGCTGGTTCATGCAATTGACCACTAAGGGAAGAGGATACTGGACTAGATAGGCCTAACTAGCCTGATCCTGCAGGCACTTGTTATGTTTTTAATTTTAAAAATCCTGTGCCGAAGTAGTGCAGATTGTACAGTGGTTTGCAGTGTACATGCATTTTATGAAATGCGTGTGATCTTCCAAACAACTTTTGGAAGCGGTACCCCTTGCTGTCTGGGTGGACAGTGGCTTCAGCCGACAACACCCTTATCTGCCACTGTTTGCTTCTTTGTAATGACCAGTGCTGTTTCCTTGAATCCCCCAGGGAGGAATTCGTCGACGCATACGTTAATTATGTCTTTAACCTTTCGGTAGACGAGTGGTACATGGCTTTCTCCACGGGCTTCCTGAAGGTGTGTGGGGGTAAAGTTCTAGAAATGTTCCAGCCCACCGAACTGAGAGCCATGATCGTAGGGAGCAGCAACTACAACTGGAAGGAACTGGAAGAGGTAAGCAGGCACATCCTTCTGTACATTTTGCCCTTTGCTACTTGTTGTGTTCCGAAGGCAAAGGAAGGATTGGACCCTGATTAATAAAATAGATACGAGGCTTGGCCAGCAAGACTCTGGGAGGAAGTGTCAATAGCCAATCCCTCGTCCAGGCCGTTTTATTAACAAAAGAACTCTTACGCAGTGTTTGTAAGAACCAATCAGATTTCCCATGAGCATTTCAAAAAATCACCACGTGGGGACAAAGGTAGATCAGAGAAATCCTTTTAACTACAAAGAACTACTTTGAGCATGCATACATGTTTTAGGCTAAATAAACAGGAATCAAGGAGGAATGCATTTAGCAAACCCGGAGGTCATAAACGGGCAGTAAACAGGAAAGGAAAGTCAGGCATTTACCGCCTTCTTATAAACTCTCTTCCTGGCCCTTAAAATCTACCTAAAGATTCACAAAAGCTACATCAAAGCTACCTCCTTATCTTACGTACTGAGGATGCCTGGTGAAGCAACCGGTCTGTGTACATGACTTGTCAGGCAAGAGAAATGGGGCAGAGATGCAGGGGCTTGGACTGATCAGAAATCATGTCAAATGGCTCAAGCCCAGCCAAAGCAATGCTTTCATTGCTGACACAGTGGCTTGCTTCATTTTTCATAATTCCTCATAGCAATCCCACCTGACCACCACACTACTGTCCTGAGCAAAACCTTAATCTTTACCTTCTGCGAATCTGTCTGGCTAGGATGTGAGACCTAAGAATGCCCCCATCTCTCTCTTAATTATTTACTGTTTTCTCCATCCCCCCCCCTCACCTGTCCTCCAAAGTGTGCATGGTTCTCCTCCTCTCTGTTTTATCCTCACAGCCACCCTGCGAGGTAGGAGAGGTTGAAATATCAACCTGTTAGCTTCCTGACTTAAGTAGGCGATATGAACATGCACCTTCTTGTTCCTAGTCTGACACTCAGGAGAATTTTGCTGAAAGGTTCAGTTTGTTGGAGAAAGCACCAAACAGTAAACTAAACATGAAAGCAAAGCCCTTGCTCAAATGATTCTTGAAGTAAAATAATAACAAGGCTTGGCTTTGGTTGGGTTTTTTTGCAATATGCTGTGCTCAGTGCATTTCATTGTGGTGCCTCCTTTTCCACTGCCAGCCCAATCCTGTGCGTGTTTACTTGGAAGTAAGTCCCACTGTGTCCAATAGGGCCGACTTCCTAGCTGGGTATGTTTGGGATTGGAGCCTTACTGGAAAGCTGCAGAGGTCCTGTTCTTAAAAGAGCGTGTTGGTTCAAAATGGTTCAACATCCTCTCTGAGTGAACAGCTGTGTCAGAGGAATCAGCATCCAACAGCTTTGGAATTCAATGTGCTTGCATCTCTAAATTATGAAGATATTTATAACCCTCCTGGACCAAGCTAGAGAATGCAGTTTGAGCATTTGCAACCTTCCGAGTCCTTTTACAAAGTTCAAACTATGTATATGCCTTTGGAAGTTATTACATTGTTTATTTGGAAGCATCTCTAAACTTCTTAATATTTTAAAAATCTCCAAGCACAATACAAAAACACAACATCCATTAAAACAAGAATACAGCCTAAAACCAATAAAATGATATAACATTAAACAGAAATTCAAGGGACTCATACACATAAATCAGGGTTCTATATTAATGGGTCAGGGAAAGGCTGGACAGAAAGTTAAAAGTCCTTACAAGACGTCTGAAGCAATTGGTAGTTGCTGCTTTACACATGGCAGAGGGAAGGACATTCCATAGAAGGGGCAACAGCATAAAATACCCATTTGGGAGTTATTGCCCTATGATGTAAGTGTTCTGACAGGTCCATACAGGGGCAGGCGGTCTTTCAGGTTTGCCATGAGTTCTTAAAACTAACCCTTTTTTTACAGAGCGCAGTTTACAAAGGGGACTACTCGGCTACCCATCCAACCGTGCAAATGTTCTGGGAGATCTTTCACGAGTTTCCTCTGGAAAAGAAGAAAAAGTTTCTCTGTAAGTAATTAGTTTTGGTTTTTTTAGTGCGATGGCAGTTTCCCCTTGGATTTCGGCAGTCAAAGCCAAAAATAATAATAATAATAATAATAATAATAATAATAATAATAATAATAATAATATCTTTATTGTCATTGCCCCCTCTCGGGGACAACAAAATTACTTGGCTGCTCCATCCACCCAGGTAGGGCACTCCACACAAAATCAAAACAACTATAAAAACACTAATTAAAACAATACAGTATAATACAGCAAGGAAGATTAGATGACTTTCAAAGTCCAGGCTTCCCATTCAGGGCCGAGATCGCTCTGGAGAAGAAGCTGTTCTTAAGATGGCTCGTTCTTGTCTTCATCGTCCTGTATCTCCATCCCGACGGCAGGAGCTCGAAGAGACAGTGACCAGGATGCGATGGATCTTTTACTATGTCCAGTGCCTTCCTATGGCACCTTGTGGCATAAATCTGCTCTAAGGTGGAGAGTGGGCAGCCAACAATGCTCTCTACTGCCTTAACAACTCTGCACAACCCCAACCTGTCCTGGGTTGTTCTTGCTAGCTTAATATATACAGTGGTACCTCATGTTACGCACCGTCCCCCTTACGAATGCTGTGGGTTACGCGCTCCGCTAACCCGGAAGTAGATACCCCTTTTTGCAACCTTTGTCCCAGGATGAAGGCGGAAGCTGCGCTCCGGCGGTGCGGCAGCAGCAGGAGGCAACATTAGGGAAAGCGTGCCTCATGTTACGAGCGGTACGGACCTCCAGAAAAGATTAAGTTTGCAACCAGAGGTACCACTGTATGAAACACACCTGAATGCCTTCCACCAGGTGGCAGGCTTCTCTTTACCTGTTCTCTGGCATGGTGGTGAAGGGAGTGAGCTGCTGAGATTGGAACTTCCTGTCCAGATCTCACTTCTGCATTGTGGTGAAGCTTTTGATACTGGCCCTCTCTGCTTGTGGGGAATCTTCCCTTGTGCCTGGAATTTTCTCTGCAGTCGGCTGTCCAAAGTGGCCAAGGAGGAGACTCAACATGTGGCTTTTGTTGAATGTGGAAAACAAGGGTGGGGAGCTGCCGGTATTGTTGTTGTCACACTTCACTGCCCAGGGCAGCAAACACTTCAATTATTTTTTAAAAATGCCGTAAAAACTCCACATACAGTGGTGCCTCGCAAGATGAAAAGAATCCGTTCTGTGATTCTCTTCGTCTAGCGGTTTTTTCGTCTTGCGAAGCAAGCCCATTGACGGATTAGCACTATTAGCGCTATTAGCGGCTTTTAGCGGCTTATCTGCTGATCGGATCAGCTGATAAACGGCTTAGCGGCTTAGAAAAGGGGGGGGGAAGGAAAAAAAACCAGCAGGAACTCGCAAGACATTGTCGTCTTGCGAAGCAAGCCCATAGGAAATTCGTTTTGCGAAGCACCTCCAAAACGGAAAAATCTTTCATCTAGCGAGTTTTCCGTCTTGCGAGGCATTCGTCTTGCGGGGCACCACTGTATTTAAAATTTCTAAAAAGAATAAAGCACAAAACATTAGAAACAAATTTAAGGACAGATAACACCAAATATTGTGCCTGAGCAGGCCCACCGAAACAGAATAGTTTTCATCAATTTCTTAACTTGTTCAGGAAGCAGAAAGAATGAGATGAGGGAAGAGTGCTGGTATTTTAAAAAGGGAATTGTTATAAGAAAAACTGCTCCTTTTCCCTTATGGGGTACCCAAGAGCCCATATAGAGTCCTTATGTAGGTTCTCTATCGGTAGGAGAAAACAACAGAGGCCAACCAGAGAATATTGAGAAGCAAAACATCTAGTAAGCCTGATATTTATTAAAATATTGCAACAGGGTGCTCACCCCCCCCCCCACGCAGGAGGGAGAAGGAACAATGGTGCGCAAGCCCTTATACTGTATAGACTTTTGAATTTGCACCCTGTAGCTCAAGACACCCCACCCAATACATCATACATACACCACAGGAGGGGCGGTCTGCAGCAGAATCCTGTCTGGCAGGAAACCTGTTAAAGGGTTTACCTGGACAGCCTAGCCATTCTTTTGTGATGATAAATACTTAATTCCTGAGTCCAGGTCACAGGCTCACCCTATTCATACCCAAATGTGCCCTTAAGGCAGGATTTGTGAGCACAGAGACAATGGGGAGGCTTTTCCCATTGCCATCCAAACTGCAGAGGAATATTTGAGGTCACTGCAAGAGTCAAAATGGTTTTAGGACTGTTTTCCTGTACTGTTTCAGACAGGTGGTTTATGTATTTACCGTATTTTTCGCTCTATAACACGCACGTAGTTTTTAGAGGAGGAAAATCCGCAGGCATGCCACCCGTAGGCATTCCCTCCATAACACGCACAGACATTTCCCCTTACTTTTTAGGAGGAAAAAAGTGAGTGTTGTGGTGCAAAAAATACGGTATGTATGTGTTTGCCCGATACATTTATGAACATTTATTTTATATCTTAGACCTTATCTCATACCAATAACTAACTTAGTTGGTCTCTAAGGTGCTACTGGAAGGAATTTTTTATTTTATTTTGTTTCGACTACGGCAGACCAACACGGCTACCTACCTGTAACTAGAATGATAGGTGCTTGGGATGGGTGAGCTTCCACTGCCTGATCCAGGATGCCTTCGAATGCCAGCTGGTGGCCCCTCAAAAGCTATTGTCCTGAGGTTCCATATCATCTGTTTGGCCACTTGCGAGAACAGGACACCCTCTTCAGGGCTCTGCTGATGCTTTTATGTTCCCCCTTCCAGTGTTTCTGACCGGCAGCGACCGCATCCCCATCTACGGCATGTCAAGTTTGCGCATTGTGATCCAGTCCACCTCCAGCGGGGAGCAGTACTTGCCGGTGGCACACACCTGCTACAACCTCCTCGACCTCCCCAAGTATAGCAGCAAAGAAATCCTGAGCACGAGACTCACTCAAGCCATCGACCACTATGAGGGCTTCAGCTTGGCCTGAGGGGAAGCCGCCCCCAACACAGACAATTCTTGTATAGAAAGGAAATACTGTCTTGTTTTTATTTTTGTAAGGGAAATGGGATAAAGATACTCCTTGAGATAGGGAGGGTGAGTGCAGGGAGGAGAGAAGGGAAGAGCATAGGATCAAGGACACCCCCCCACCCCCCAGTGAAGTCTGGTCAACGTTCCTCAGGATTTTGACTTTACTACTTTTCAAAAACAAAAATCTGTTGACACGTCGTCTTTCGTCTTACTGGCTGATCGATGCCTTTTTCTTCCCTTCCTCGCCCGTCCTCTTGTTTAAAAATACCTTCAATATTTTGAGATGTCTCTTCACAGTTTGGAAATATAAAGCTGTTTGAAAGCTTTCCTTGTCTGCACACATACGGGTTCCTTACCACCTCTCCAAACATAGGTAATTTCTGTGGTAAAACAAGCCTGCTCCTTGGGTGTTCAACAGTACCGGGGAGCTAAGAAATGGATAATTTAACACACAGAAGATTAGTTTGTGAATGTTTGGGCAGAAATGAAGGTTTTATGAGTTGAATTTTCTAATGTATTCTGCTCCTTGTTTCCCATTGTCTACAAAAAAATGGGAGGAGGGGTAAATAATTTTACTGCCTTCTGTGTTACCAGAAGAATTTCAGGGCCTTGCATGTAGAGGGATGGGAATGAGCAATGCTCATGAAGACCTAGGTGGCCTACCTGAATTATTTGATATTTTATGCTGTTGGGTGTTTTTTAACAGCTGTGTGTGTGTGTGTTTTGAAATACAGTGATGATTCCCTGCCCCCCCCCCCATTTCAGTGATGGGATTCTCACAGCAATTCCTCCACAAAACACACCTCATGTCTCCCCACCCCCCACTATCTCTGCACTTAGGGGTCTTTTGCAAGGTAATACAGAAGCCCTTTCCCACCTTCAGCCCAAGGGTGGGCAGCAGCCACCATCCTGCCCCATCAGGGATGGGATTTCCATGGCTCTCCAGATATTGGATGGACTCCAACTCCCATCAGCCCCAGCCAGCCTGGCCCAGTGGTCAGGGATGATGGGACCGTGAGTCCGGCAACATCTGGAGGTCCACAGGTCCCCTATTTCTGAACTGGATGTTACTATCTCTTGTCTTCTGCAGAGAAATGCAGGACCCTGACACACATTTACACTGAGAGAAGCAGTTTCTGGACCCCTGCCTCTTGATCCCCTACCCCAGAAGAACCCATACCCATCATAGATGTCATGATGAGCACTCTCCTCTCTTCCAAGGTCCATTGTTGATCTGAACTTGTGATCCTGGAGAATGGATTTATTTATATAACAAGGTGGCCTGGGTCCTGCTAAATCAGCCTCTTTCTACTACAGCGTTAAATACAGCTCTATCAGATGTTTATTTTCTATGTGTGTACATAGCCCAGTATTATGCAATAAATGTAATGTTTCCTTCAAGCGTGTTTTCACCTAAGAACAAAGGAAATTCTTGACTCCGCTTCAGAATGGTACAACTGGGTGGTTATAGAACTATGATCTGTAATGATGTGCTTGAACCAGAAAGTCTCAGGATTGGACAAGGCTTGGACGTATGAAGGAGAAACATCACAGTCACCCAGTGCTTGCAGCTATTCCTGTGCACCTACCATAGATCCATGTTACAACACTTGCATGTGCAGGTAAAGGTCATTCATGACACATAGGCCCAAGCCACATGGAGATAAACATCCCAGAAACATCCAGCTTTGGTGGGGGGGGGGCAGTCCTGGAAACAACAAAATGGTTCAGGCCTATAGCTACAGTGGTGCCCCGCAAGACGAATGCCTCGCAAGACGGAAAACTCGCTAGACGAAAGAGTTTTCCGTTTTGGAGGTGCTTCGCAAAACGAATTTCCTATGGGCTTGCTTCGCAAGACGACAATGTCTTGCGAGTTCCTGCTGGTTTTTTCCCCTCCCCCCCTTTCTAAGCCGCTTATCAGCTGATCCGATCAGCAGATAAGCCGCTAATAGCGCTAACCCGCTAATCTGTCAATGGGCTTGCTTCGCAAGACGAAAAAACCGCTAGACGAAGAGAATCACAGAACGGATTCTTTTCGTCTTGCGAGGCACCACTGTATTTCAATTTATGAAATCATGAAATCCACCGAACTATTCACAACCTATGGCAAAATCAGATGGCTTTATTCCCAGCTCTGTTCAAACTTTTGATAACAGAAGCAATGGGACTTGTGAATGTCCTCTCTCCTAATCATTCTTCCATCCTGTTTGGTAGTATAAGGGGAAGATAATACAGTGGTACCTCAGGTTACAGACGTTTCAGGTTATAGACTCCACTAATGCAGAAATAGTACCTTGGGTTAAGAACTTTGCTTCAGGATGAGAACAGAAATTGCGCAGCAGCAGCAGCAGGAGGCCCCATTAGCTAAAGTGGTACCTCAGGTTAAGAACAGTTTCAGGTTAATAACGGACCTTCAGAACGAATTAAGTTCTTAACCCAAGGTACCACTGTATTACTATTACTATTTTTGTTATCAGGGCTCCCCCCCCCCCCCGAATTCACAGGCACTCAGTTCCAGCACCTCTCAGGGTGTGCCCTATTGCCATTCTGAGAGAACAAGGGAGGCATTTGTGGTGAGTTCAGGCACCTCTTTTTCTAGAAAAATAGAACTGATTGTTCTTTATGAAATTCGTATACCGCCCTTCATCTGAAGATTACAGGGCAGTTCACAACATAAAAATACAAAATGAGAACACAAAATACATAATGAAAACAATCCACAATTAAAGTTTGTGTGAGGACCATGGACTGGATAGCTGGGGAGATTCATGTTTGTCATGAAAGGCCCTCATGTTTCTAGCTTGATGAACGGTTGGGCGTGTGTTTGAAAACGGGTAAACAACCAGAAAGTGACTTCTCACATGGTTTCTGGCCATTTCCCAAAGCTGGTTTTAGTGCGACTAATCCCAGTTAGCGTGCAATTTGCTGGCATTAAGGGAAGTTCCAGTGTAGGTTGAACTCTGTTCCTGCTTACATTCCAGTGCTGGGAAGCAACACAATATCAGCGAAAGCAACGCCTTCTCCTGTTCCTCATAATACCCCCTCCTGATATGATTTGTAGAGCAGGACAAGCAAGGGGGGGGGGACTTGCTTTAGAAAGCGTTAGTGGCATTTGCTGTGTTATTCCAGGAAAGTTTCAGTGGCACCTGAAACACATGTTAGTTCTAAAGCGTGTATATATATATATAAATAAAAATAACACCTCTACAAAAAACATGCCAAAATGAACAGCTGAGGCTTCTAACCCACCAAGACAAAAGCTTGTTAGGTTTGCCCACAAATGATACTGCTACTGTCTAGTAAATGACATGGGACTGAAAAGTACCCAAATTATGTTTATCCAAATCCTTACCAGCTGAGAATAGGATCCCCTCTCACCCATGGGCATGGCTTCAAAATATGGGCTGGAAAATACACTTCTTTTTTGCAGCTGTAATGAGCGAGGATTTGATAGTGGTGGTCAGTTAAGTGTTTTTATATACATTAGGTCTTGTAAGGTAAAGGTAAAGGGACCCCTGACCATTAGGTCCAGTCGTGACCAACTCTGGGGTTGCGGCACTCATCTCGCTTTATTGGCCGAGGGAGCTGGCGTACAGCTTCCGGGTCATGTGGCGAGCATGATTAAGTCACTTCTGGCGAACCAGAGCAGCACACGGAAACACTGTTTAACTTTCCGCCAGAGTGGTACCTATTTATCTACTTGCACTTTGACGTTCTTTCGAACTGCTAGGTTGGCAGGAGCAGGGACCGAGCAACGGGAGCTCACTCCGTCGCGGGGATTTGAACTGCCGACCTTCTGATTGGCAAGTCCTAGGCTCTGTGGTTTAACCCACAGCGCCACCCGCGCCCACTTGTACTAATCCACTATTTTTTGTGTTTGCCTTTAGAAACGGGGTGAGGAGAGACAGAACTTCCAAAATGTTCAGGGAGGGGCCATAGCTTGTTGGAAGAGAATCTCCTTTTCATGTAGAAACTCTCAGAATCCTCAACATTCCAATTAAAAAGGCCCAAGGAGCAGTTTCTGGGATCTGTGGAGAGCTATTGCTGAGAGAAGGTAGAGAATTCTGAGCTGGACAAATTATTTGACCTATTATAAAGCAGCTTTTTTATGTTGTTCATACCCACCTATACCAAAAGAGACATCCATTGTTTCAGCAAAGGGGGTTCTCAAAGGGCCATACTTCTCCTCTGTTAATTTTAAGTTCTTGACAGAAAATTTAATCCGGATGCCAATGTGCTACTTTCCTGGGGGGGGGGGGGGCACAGGAATGTCACAGAGATCTGGCACCACTTGTTTGTTCTAGGATTAAGAAAACTTTGGGATTAATTAGAAGCTGCCAGAGGTTTTTAAATCAAAGGCAACCATCTGCATGATCAAATACTTCTCATCAGATACAGCTTAGCAGATTTAATTTTGCAGCTTGTCTTCAATGGCCTGGTTCTAGGTGGTTGTCTCTGGAGAAGGAAAAGGGTATTTTCCGAATATGTGGGGCTTTAATAAACCCAGCCGTTTTCAAGGATTTGTTCCCTTGCCTTCTTTTGTTACTCAGCATTAACTGGTCCATTTGGCACAATATGGACTTTGGTTACTGGTGGTTCTCTGGTGACTTGGCAGAGATTCCCCCCCCCCCCAAGCATCTGGCTTCAGTCCATTTAACTGGAGATGTACAGAACTGGAACCTTCTGTCTGCAAAGAAGGGACCACTTTTTCTCTCGTAGAGGTTGAGAACCGACAAAAGAACATGCCCCTATCAGCAGCGGTAACAAACTGCACGCTTGCACCATTTGTGCTAGTTAGAACAGCTGCAGGACGTCTTGAATAAGTGGCTGCCATCTCATGTTAACTCTCCTAAATCTGGATGACTGCAATCCAGATCCAGGCAGTCCTTTTAAGTCTCCTTTAAAACTTGCAAGCACAAACAAGGCCAAGAAAAATGAATAGGATGATTGGGTGGCTAGACTTAGCCAAGTGTCATGTTTCTGACTTGACAAAGTACCTTTACCAATAGCTTCTGATAAGTAACTAGTAGATGGTGTTACACAATATTGCTTCTCTTTTATTAACGCCATCTTCTGCAACATAACCCTCTCCAGGTGTTGTTGGTCTACAGCTCCCACCAGCCCGAGTCAGGAAAGGCAAGAATTGTAGTGTAACGCCTGGTGGGCTTTTTGTTGGCTACCCCTGGAATGGAAACGGGCTGGGGGCTTTGCTTCATTATAGAGGCCTAAGCCATAAAGCAACATGGTTGTAGTTAGGAGCGAAGATTAGTCACACAACTAGTTGCTTTCAGTGGGATTGCCACTGTTAAAGGTAAAGGTAAGGGGACCCCTGACCATTAGGTCCAGTTGTGACCGACTCTGGGGTTGCAGTGCTCATCTTGCTTTATAGGCCGAGGGAGCTGGCGTACAGCTTCCGGGTCATGTGGCCAGCATGACTAAGCCGCTTCTGGCGAACCAGAGCAGCGCATGGAAACACCGTTTACCTTCGCGCCGGAGCGGTACTTATTTATCTACTTGCACGTTGACGTGCTTTCGAACTGCTAGGTTGGTAGGAGCAGGGACTGAGCAACAGGAGCTCACCCCGTCACGGGGATTCAAACCGCTGACCTTCTGATCAGCAAGTCCTAGGCCCTGTGGTTTAACCCACAGCGCCACCCATGTCCCACTGTTACCTACTGTTAAACCTCAAGAGCATTGCCGCCCTGTTAGCAAGAGTGATGGAGGCTGTTGCAGTCAAAAATAGGTTTTATTTTTTCTGTTTCATACAAAATACAACCCTGTATGAAAAATGTACATATATATATATTATATGTCTACAGGTTTACATTTTTTAAAAAAACAAAAACAAAAAACCACCAGAGTGTTTTGATTGAATTTTGCTGAGTTTAAGTAATGATTGTAAACACAGAACAGAGCGCACAAGATTTCATCAGGTGCATCAAGCA
The DNA here is from genome assembly GCF_965113315.1 of Podarcis vaucheri. Lineage (NCBI taxonomy): Eukaryota > Metazoa > Chordata > Lepidosauria > Squamata > Lacertidae > Podarcis > Podarcis vaucheri. The sequence continues at coordinate 16,824,480 of NC_138767.1, forward strand.
GATCATGAACAGGATTAAGTTGGGTGGTTGTTCTTGAAACCTAGACTGAAGTCTGACAAAGGCATTTATTACAGCTGCATGATATGACTGGCTTTGTTTTCAGCTTTCCAGCTGTAATCAGAACATGAAACTCAAAAAAGGTTTGAAGTCATCTTGTGTGTTGTCCTCCTATTTCAATGACGCTCATGTAGAGAGGACGTCCCTGGGATTGTGCCTGACACCTATATCATAACTAGGTCCTTCACTACATAAATACACAAAATAAGAACATGGGATTGTCAGTGCATGCAAATGTCCACAGAGAGGGCTGAGAACAGGCGCAATTAACACTTGGAATATATGCTTTGAAGCAACCTTGACACCCAGCGGTGCTGCAGAGGTGGAACACAATTTTCTTGCCACTGTAAAAGGTTTGGCTATACCCGTCTCCACAGGAGATTCAAAGAAGTTTGCAAGTCTCCTCTGTTCAGTTTCTTTTGGCATCGGGGATATTTCAGAGAATCCATAGTACCTGCAGGACAGCTGTTAGCAAAGTTGCCTAGAGGAGAGCAGTACTAAGGATATAAAGCATTCGTCATTTTCAAGTACGGAGGGAATCAAATTTTCTCAAAAGTGTCATGTAGGAGAAAAAGCAGCAGCAGAATTTCTGTTTGTGGCATTTTCGTTCCCAACTCTCATGATTTCCTTTTAATGAGTGGGGCAGAATCAATTTGTTAAAACTCACGTGGGAAACAGCAAGGATGATTTTTTTCACTGCAATTTGTTACAAGGGTGTGGACAGATTTTAGGTTTGTCAGGTCTACTTTATCTTTTGCTAGAGCTCAAAAGATCTGCTAGCGAGAGCCAGGTGCAAAATACCATTCGAATGAAAGAAAAGAGTGCCTCTGAGCACATCCTAAGCACAGGAATTTGTAATCGGTATTATAACTGAACTGAGCTCACCGTCCTTTATTTCAGCAGTCCAATTAGCTGGGGCGAAAGCTGTTTTTGGTATTAAAACAACTGGGAGGCAGAAACCCTTACCCATCGATGGCAAATCACCCAGAAATTGACCACTCCATCATGGAACTACCTTCCGCTCAGCCCTAGTAGAGACTGGAGGTAGGCTTTCTAGACTACAACAATTTTATACCAGTTTAGCTGTCCCTCCAAGAAACTTGGGATGTAATTTGGAGAGGGCACCTGTGCATTCATATGGGGGAAACTCTGAAAGCTTAAGCCTCAGAAAGAAGGCAGGGAGATGATGCTCTGTGTGCAGGTTCTCCATTCAAACGTGGTCACTCGGGTTCATTCATTTTGAGGAGGCACAGGTGTGTGGAGGACTGGAGTACACACCTGCCTGCCTGTTTGAATCTGCTCTCTTCAAGTGAAATAATACACAGCCAACTACAGAAGGAATTAAAATGGTAAGAGTGGGAAAAGGTTGCTTAAAAGTGATGCTAATGGAGATTAAAACAGCATCTAAATAATCCCCTATTGTATGGCGAAGTCCTCACGAGAGCCAACCCTGAATTAAGATTCCCTCGGTACCCTTCTGCATTGATCGCAGTAACACAACCGGCAGTTTCACCCCCTCTTCCTTCCCTTCCACTGTATCCACAGACAAACTGAATGGCAAAAGCCGTTTGCATGCTGCAAATTTCCCCCAGCAAAACCCCACATACAGGATAAATTGCTAGGCTGGAAGTACCCGAAGGCTTGATGGACAGCTGCAAAGAAAGTGATCCAGGAATTCCTGTACTAGGAGTAGGAAAGCTCTGTCCGCTCACTGCTGAGATCCTGGTATTTCTTCTACCCCCACAGCCTCTAATGGCTAGTCCCAAGGAAAGATCAGGATCAGGCCTCCACCATTTCTACCTGCTCCTCTCACCACAGGCAGATTTGATTAAAAGTTCCTCCCTGGGAACCTCTTTGGAAAAGGTTTATTCTTCCATTGTCGGGGAGGATCCTGTTTCATTTAAGCATCTGGTTCTCTTCTAAAGGCAAGGAGATGGCGGGAGGGAGTGTGAGAGCTTCAGGAATCTGTGGCAAGTTCTTGCTCTCAAACCACTAGCTGAGCTGACCCCAGGGCGCCTCCTCAAGGCAAGGCCTGAATTTCCATCTTGTGCCAGCGAGTCGGGATGAGAAGAAACCACTAACCCACACAGTTTTTGCTCTCTCGAGTCCACGAGTGCTTTCATTTTGGTGACGGGGGAAAAGCAATTCGGGGCCACGAATAGATGCACATATATAACATACACAAACCTGGAAGCCTACCTAACAAAATGATTAGGAGAAGATGTGTTCATTGCTCCACATTTATTTCAATGTATAAAAAAGCTAAACAATTCGACTGTTCAAGTGTAAACCCATGAACAAATTACAAGTTTTCCTTCTTTTTTTATATATAAAAAAATTATAGGCATTTATATTTGTTAAGTGATTCATTTAACGTGTCATTCTCATTTTGCTTTTAAAATAAACATCTCGACCTCATTTATATTAGCATTTTGTAATATATAAACATGCGCCTTGCTTCACTCTCATTCATTTGTACTATGTCAGTCGGTCGTCCCCCCCCCCCCTAAAAGATCTTAACACAGACACATCACACTTATTTTTTTGTTTTTAAAAATCTAGCAAGCAGCAATTTCGGTAAGAAAAGTCATGTTTGAACAGCTGCTTAGGTCTCATGAAAGCAGTTCACTCTTGGCTTAATGCAATTTTTGGCTGCTTTGGAGCCTCTGCCCAGCTGCACAAACCATAGTAGTACAAACTGTTTGGGAGATAAAATAAAAAATTCCTTCCAGTAGCACCTTAAAGACCAACTAAGTTAGTTCTTGGTATGAGCTTTCGTGTGCATGCACACTTCTTCAGATACACACGAAAGCTCATACCAAGAACTAACTTAGTTGGTCTTTAAGGTGCTACTGGAAGGAATTTTTTATTTTGACTATGGCAGACCAACACAGCTACCTATCTGTAACTGGAACCATGTTTGGGAGATGTCCCTCAATTTCAAAAACAGTTTTCCACATGGCATAAATGGGTGACTCTTTAAAAATGAGTCTAAACCCCTCCACTCTCATAAGGTTCACAGAGTTAAGTTGCTCAGTTTTCTCTGGAACCACATTTATGCTTGCATCAGTTTTGATTATGATAATCTTAGTAATTGCTATTCACTTCAGAGGGGCATTTATTTAATAGGGCTTTAGTATGCTTGTCACCAGGTTTTTAATTCAACAGAGCAGAGGAAGCATTTCTATGAACTCTGATCAGACATTGTTCGTTATATCAAGTGCTCATTAAAGAAAAAAAAGGGCTCCAGGGCTGGTGCTTAGAAAGGTTTCTGCTGATTCCTGTTAGCTGCTTGCTTCTCTAGACGAATCTTAAAGCTGAGTTTTAGACATTGTTTTTCCTTACTAAAAGAACAGCATAAAACACACACACACACACACACACACAAGTCAGGTAGACAAAAGATTTGTTCTTTCTTTAAAGTACTGTTTTGGTTACGCTTTCTTACGATTGGTTTTCGATTTTCTTAAAAAATATAAAACTCTCCTCTGTCTCTCTAAAGTGCATCATTGTACCTATGATTTTTAACACAAGCTATTTGAAAGTACAGCAACAAGACAGTTGCGTTCAACAAGGTGCGGCTACAAACATCAACAAAAAATGTTGCCGCCTCATTATCATTGGATCCCATTAAGATTTCAGGAGGGCGGGGGGAACAAACAGTTTTAAGGGCTCCTTGGCGTAAGCCGACACTGTCCTTAAAAAGCAGCAGCAAGGAAAGGCTGCTCAGAGGTTTCCCACACTTTCTAACCCTGGGAAACCCTTCTGCATCCAATTTGTCTGCTGAGAAACCTCTGCACAACTGCAATGAACCAATGCAAAAACTTGGTGCATCTCACCATGACTCCACATGAACCAATAGTGCATTATAGAGTGACACCACCACTGCAGGAGAAAATGAATATGGGACACGATTCTTTCAGGGTAGCGTGCCTGTCTGCCTGCTACAGACCTTCATATTGAGGAATCTCTATTAAGGTCCCAAGGATTTTCAGGACACAGTTTCGAATCCACAGCCAAGATTCAAACACCTCCGCATGGGAGAGATTAGAGCTGCAATCTGTGCCTCAACTCTGAGGGCTCCCTCTAACTTGCTAAACCAGATTTTACCAAGTTTCCCATTTTTCTCAGCTCTTCTTCTTCTCTGTGTCTTTTCGAAGAGAAGCGCCAGTGTGAAATATTGTTTTTGGGACGGGGAGGGGAAGCAGGAGAAGAAGAAAATGTCTCTCTCCACTCACTAAAAAAAGGCCAAGGGTGGGACACAGTGCTTTCCCACCAATTCGAAACATTCAACTGAGGGCGACCTTAACAAGAAAAGAAAAGCCGCAGCCCCAACAATCTGAGGTTGCATTTGAGCGCGAGATCCAGAGGAGGAGGTGTCACCTCTTCTTTCGAAGCCACAGAATCAACCCAGGATGCAAGCTCCTCCGCATTAGAACAGACCTGGGTGCTTTATTGGTCTGACAATTACAGACAATCATTTGGCGATTCATGATAACTCAAACTAGTTCACCTCTCTCTCGTTGACACGCAGGAGAAGGCATAAAATCAGGCTCTCGTTAGTCTAAGCGTTTCACAAGTTGCAGGCTGATCAAAGCAGAAGGACCCTTCCTTGTGGGATGGGTGGCGAGTCTTTTGAGTGGATCACCCACCTCAGCCCCCTCCTGCTGGCTTGGGTGAACCAGCTTGGAGGCAGGAGAGGCCCCCCAAGTCTGAAGCAAAGATGCAGGGGCCTCCTCCTTGTCAGACACAGCCCCGGGATTGCTGCTAAGAAGGCCCTCGCAGTGCAAGGGCCTCACTGAGTTCTTCAAGCAATCCTTCCTTTGGCTCGGCCAACTTCTTAACTCTACCGGCAAGGTCAAGCGCGCCTTCGTTACATGATCTTGGAGCCAATGTCTCTCTTGCTGATGAGGACCTCCAGCAGCCTCAGCTTGGCCTTAACCTGCTTGTATTCGTTGTATTCTTCCGCCATAGGAGTGCGGTCCTCTTTCTGGACGTTCCTGCAAGAAAGCAGAAGGGAAGGCTTTTTCAGAAGACGTTTCTCCTTCAGACAATGGGCCCATCCAGGATCCTGCTCTCATGGGCACTGAACAGGTGTCCACGGGGAGCCTGTGAGCAGGATGTGAGCACAACAGCACCCTGCAATTCCCAGCACCTGGAATTCAGAGGCATAACACCTCTGGCAGCGGAGGCAGAAAATAGCCATTGCGGTTAAGGAGCCGCTGATAGCCTTGGCCTACATGAATTTGCCTGGTTCTCTTTTAAAGCCATCCCAAGTTGGCTTGGTTTAACTATGTGCTGGTTTAACTATGTGCTGAATGAGGTACCGAAATCCTGACACAAATTGAGGTGCCACAAAAAGAAAAAAAAGGTGTGCCTTGCCAATCCAGATTGGTGGGGTGGAAATGCTTCAGACAAGCATCCATCCGCTAAACTCAAAAGTTAACATGTACGGAAAATGCCAGGGTGAGGTGATGAACGAAAGGAAAGCTAATACCAGGATGAGTAAAAGGTAGAGGGAAAGCAACAGGCCAAAGTTGTAATCGGAGGGACTGATTTACTGGGGGGAGAGGGGTTATAGGCTTGTGGCCCCACCTCCCTTTGTTTTAATCATGCATTTTGGTTTTTTATATTGTATTTTTATGTTGTGAACAACCCTGAGATCTACAGATGAAGGGTGGCATACATATTAAACCAACCAACCAACCAACCAACCAACTTTCTACAGGAAGGAAAGAAAGTGGACGGGACATATTCCTTACATGAATGGTGCAGGTTCCCTGTAGGAAAACAGAGAAGCTTGGCTACTATCTTTAAAAAGAAAATTTCTAGACTTCACTGTGGGCTCTTGTGGACCACAATGCCTGTCGTGACATGAAAATGGAATGGCAGAGCTTGTTTTCATTCCAGGGCCGGAATAGAAACTTCACGTTGCCTCTGGAAATAATTCTCAGATTCACACACATTCTTTCAGAAACAAAACTTGCACACTTACATTAAATCTGCACATATGTTTAGATAGTCTTGTGACATGTGTGAAGGATAAGAGTCTTCAAAGGGTGAACATGAGAAGGTGGGGTTGGCGGTCCCACCAATGATGTTCTCGGTTTCCGCTTATGCTCAGCAGTCTAGAAAGGAATGCTGCTGTCTCAACCCATATCAGGAAGTAAATTCTGAATGAGGCAGCTTGTGCCTCTGGCTTCCAAGGCAGTTTTGTCAATAGAGATTCCCTGGGGGTACCACATGAATAAAATAAATACCACTATTATAAATTGGGGACAGAGAACCTGTGGCCCTGCAGATGATGCTGGATTCAAACTCTCATCAGTCAAGGCTGGCATGGCCAATGGCCAGGGAAGATGGGAAGTTAAACCAGCAACATCTAGAAGGTCATGGGTTGCCCACCTCTGTTGTAAAGATGCAAGCAAAGTGCCTTGCATTGTAAAGGATAAGTAAATGCTGAATATGTTGGTAAATAAAACAAAGGTTCTGATGTGGCAAAGTGAAGGATTGGGGATAAGAAAGAGAAATAAAGTTACCTTCCGTTTTGCCGGAAGAAATTATCCTCAAAATCTCTCAGTTTTTTCCTGATTCTCTTCTTCTCCTCCCTGACTTCCTGGAGCTGTTCTACAAGTTCTGGCCTATGTAATTTAAGAATAAAGAAAATCAAAACAAAAGCGGACACCCAAACGGAGACACAAAAATACTGCAGAAAGCTAAACAAAGCAAAACAACCTTAAAGTGATAACCGCCACGGGACAGATGTTGATTATCACAGTTCAGCTCCCACTGCTAAGAAAGTATAAGTAACAATTATATATTATAGATCCCTTTCCTAATGTTAGTTACCACCTTAGCCCAAACACACAGTACGCAGAACATGAAAATGACAGCCAGAAACCTGACATACATGGAGGCAGCATGAAGATTTGACAGCCCCATATCTTGGCTGCTTTTTGAAGAGATCCTATCATCCACCGGAGAAACAAAGCCGTCACCATCATCTTCTAGATGGTCCAAGAAACTTCTCACGTTGAAGTCTGGCTTTATGGTGACTGTGAAATCTGGTTTCGTGTTGCTGTCTTCTTCAGAACCGTCGTCGTCCTCCTGCAGAGACATTTCGGAGCCAATGATTACCATTGCCTGCACTACCTTTACATGCCGCATTCCCTGAAGCAACGCGGTCACATTCCAAACACACAAAGAAGCGGTCTGTAGCACCAGATTGCGAGAAGATCCCTGCCGGATCAAGCCCAAGGCCCCTTGCAAGCGTTAATACGCAGCTGATGGATAATGGCTGCTGCATGGAGACCACTTCCAAGACTTCTGTATATTCTAAGGCAGGCAAAGCTTAAGTAATGGAAGCCTCAGCTTGTTAAAGAAGTCTCCACAAGCTCCTAGAATGATGTCAGGGCAAGTTAAATGCAGGAGAAGAAGGGAACCAAAAGGACGTTAACTTTCCCCCCTTGGTTTAGAGCAGGGTTGGGGAACTGGTGACCTTCCCAAGTATTGCTGGACTCCCATCATCCCTGGCCACTAGTCCTGTTAGCTAGGGATGGTGGGAATTGTAGTTCCAAACATCTGGAGGGCCGGAGTGTGTGCCTATGTCTGACTTAGAGGTTCTCCTAGCACAATTCACAAACTTCCTTCAAGTTCTGCCCCTGGAGTGAGGTGTGAGTGGGGCCTCTCTCCCCACACATGGTCAAGGGATGGAGAATGGGAAGAACCTCAGGAGTTGCTGGGTTGCGTTGTGGTAGAGTTGGCCCGCCCTTCAAAATCCATTCATATCCCTGCGTTGCAGCAAGGAAACAGAACGCCTGGTTATTCTGCCTTGTTAAGTTGAACAGCTTAACTATTTTTTTTTTGGGGGGGTGGTTTGCTGTGGAAGTTCACATTTCTAACTTTGGACAGGTTATCGCTTCATCTTGAGTGACTTGAACGCTTGAAGCCAGCGGCGGAGGCTGCCACTGTGAGCCGGCTCCAAGGGCTGGTGGGAGAGCTCAGATTCTCCTCTAATTGCAGCGCTCCCAGAGCAAATGCTGCCAAGGGCTTTGCTCTCATCCAAGGAAAGTGCAAAGGGGGCTTTGCCAACTGGGATTTGGCAGAACCAAAAAAGCCGCCATCACTCCGAGCCATGGGTTTATGTTAGTGGAGCAGGCTTTATGTTGAAGGGGCAGAACCTCAGTAAGTTAAATCTTTTTATTGATTTACTTGGTTTAGGAGGGCGGGTAGCTGCCCATGCTTTGAGTCAATGGAACCTGGTATTAAACATTCATGTTCAATCTTCAAATATTTCATATCTGGGAACTGAAAAAGTAGGGGTAGGGGCTGTTGGTCCTGGAAGAGACGATGCAGACAAACGCCTTTAGTGCGTTCCTGAAGGATTCCTCCAGCCCACATTAAGCGCTTAGGATTTGTGCCAGTAAGATCAGGCTCTGCCTCTAAAGAGTATACAAATGCTGGTTATTTGGACCACAGCTCCCATCAGTGCAAGCTGGGGGGAGGCTGCTCTCCGTTACAAAGGTATGAAACCATTACTGAGAACATTTAGGAAAGCTTTTAATGTTTGATGCGTTACTGTATTTTAATATTTTGTTGGGAGCAGCCCAGAGTGGCAGATGGGCAGGGTATAAATAATAATTTATTATTATTATTACATCATGGGGGTGTCACATGAGGAGACACAATTCCAGTAAGTAGGAAGCATGGAAGAGAAGTCTTCAGTTTGCTCAAGCCCAATCTAGGGCAGATTTGGGCAAAATGTGGTGGCAGAATGGCCTGTATCAGTCCAGACTACAGGATGTGTGTGTGGCAGGGGAGGCAATCACATTTTCAAAAATATTTTCCTAAGCAAAAAGGAAGCCACCCTCTCTGGAGTAGAAAGCTTGCAGAAGTGGAGACATTCAGGAGAGAGATCCCTCAACCTGCAGTCTGAAGTGGTACGGTCTATTCTTGCCCCCTCAGAACTCTACCACCTTATTCTGCCGCGGCTGTAGATCTGGGCCAAGGCCCAGCATACGAGCCAAAGAAAGGTAAGAAGTAATAATTGCAGAAACAGCATCTTAGGAAGGAGAAGGCACCAAGGGTGCAAGGAATAAATTGTGCATTTTGCAAATCAAAAGGGAGGCAAAAGAGGAGGAAGGAGGAGGCACTGAAGGGTCAGTTGTAACAGAGGCAGGCAGAACGTGGACAAAGGAAGCTAGACAAAAGCAGCTACTGATTTTGTTTCCTGGAGACATGACAGAAGAACCAACAATTATGGAGAGAGAGAGAGAGAGAGAGAGAGAGAGAGAGAGAGAAAGAAAGAAAGAAAGGGAGGGAGGGAGGGAGGGAGGGAGGGAGGGAGGGAGGAGGGGTGTCTATCACTTTCATTGTGGGAGAAGGGAAGTGATGCAGGCTAAGCAAATGAGTTAGCAGTGGGAGGTTTTTTCACCTTTATCTCCTTGAAGAAGGAAGCAGTTTCACCCTCGATAATTGGCTGCAGCAAAGGGCTTCTCCGCTTGCTGGAGGGGGAACCCTGTGACAGGCGTTAACAAGCAGGTTACATAATGACCCCTTCCTCCATCATCTCTCCTAATTCCCATTCCTCATTCATTTCCAGATTAAAACCTTTAAAAGTCTCCCCAAGAATGCATTCAATTAAGAAGTGTCAGGGTCGAATCAAACAACAACCATTATTATTATTGTCATCATCCTTCCACGCAATATGGAAACACTGTCTAGTGGCTGCCTTACCCATTATGCACTTAGATGCAGAAAGATGGCTGCAGTGTACTCCCAAGGCTAAGCAAATGAGCCTCAACAAAAAGGCTCTGGTGCAAGAGGCAGTTCTGATGCACAATCAGGGGCTGCCTTATTCAAACATGCTCAAATGGAACTGTATGGTTGTGAGCGAGATGGAGATCCAGACTGCAGAGGAGTGGCTACTCAGATGCTTGTCATAGATCATATGAAATATGACATTGACTCCATGCATATGGAATCAAAACAACCCCTCAGAGAGCTTTCCCTTGCTTAAGTGCTTGCTGAAATTAATGGGACTGAAGACTGCATTTGTGCAATTCCTCTTGCTTTCAAGGGGACCTGCAGAAGAGAAATCTTTTGCCGGGTGGTGTCCTGGGCCCAGAAGAAGCACGTGCTTATCAGGGTAAATGTGACAACACCCAATAACCCAAATGGCATCCCATCCATTCATCTGAATAGAAAACTTTTATTCCCCTGCCAAGGCAAAGGTTTGGGCGGTGGGGCAGCAGCAAACTAGATAAACTCTCATTCATGAAAATAAAGAGGCAGAAAGTAAGAGGAACGTATCTCTTGTTTGCACTGGCTGAATGGCCAGAAGGCCTGGTAAGCAGCACTCACAGTGCACTCAAGAGATGCAGTAACCCCATGTGGAAACTGGCACATTTTCTCCCTTTTTCTTGCTCTGAAATCAGGTGTCTGGCTAGTCCTCATGGTCACAAAGGCAAATGTGTTCCTCAACAATTAGGTCCTGCAGTCAGGAGAACGTGGCAGCTCCCCCTCCTACAACTACTGCCCACCCCCCGCTTGACAAAACATGGAACAAATAATCTCAAACTGTGCCAACTTCCTCTTTCAAAAAAATAAAATTTTAAAAAAATCAAAGCTTGGGTCAGAGGCATGCTAACTTAAGGAAGTTTACAAAAAACAAGTTTCCTATTGCTGCCCCATTCCCATCCCACATGACCCGACTCTCTTAGAGAGGCTTTTTGGGAGGAACAGGCCAGTGGGAAGGAGGCAATGGGAAACTTCTCGTCTGTGAATTTCCTTAAGTTATCTTAGGATTCAAGTCAATGCTGCAACCCAGAAAAAATGCTATTCCCCAGAATGTCCCTGAGGCATCAATTCTCTTCCCCTAATCATAGAATTTTGGGTTCCATTTCTCTCTTTTTTTGATGTGGAATTTTGTATCAGCTGAAAAGTCAATTTGCAATCTACCTTTTGTACTATGGTATTTTTTTTTAAAGTGCCAAAGTGATTGACTCTCTGGAAGTCTGTACAGATTGTAATGCAAAATTAAAATATGTGTCTTTGAACTGGGGGGTGGGGGGAGAAAGAGAGATGCCCCAACCTCTATTCAAGTGGGATCTTTCTGTCTTCCTCTGCTAGCACAACTGTGTTTGTGGAGGAAACTGTAGCTGTCTGTTGTACTTTCTCCTCCACGGGTCAGAAGAAACAGGATGTCTAATTGCTCCCTCCCTTCAGCCAAAGGAGTCTCAAGGACGGCCAACTGGGCAGGGATGCTGGTTCCCTCAAAGGAAAACGTAAGCCAAGTCCCTGGCCCAGTCTCCCTTGTGAACTGCCAGAAGTCTTAAGTATACAGTGCTGATGGAAAATCGAGGTGGTGAATATGTGGGGTGAATTACCTGCTTTTTTATGGACAAGGAATTACATTGATATTGGGGGCTGAGATTTTTGACCCCAGGGGTCATGCTCATTCAGCATACCCAAATCTCAGGTGTCTGCATACTGAGAAGAGCTTGAACTGCTCCCTGTCTTACTACTCACTGGCATGGCGCAAGAAACCCACACCAGAGAGGGGTTTAGTGCAGATGGTAGCATTCACATGGACCACAGGTACAATGCTAGTAGCGTTAAGATCTTTTTGTGAAACGCTGCCTCCATCTTGAGGGCCTTCTCCCCAAGGCCTCTGAGACTGATTCAGCAGCAACAGCTCTCCCCATGCAGAAGTACTTTACTCCCAAGGCTGGCACAAGAGACTGTGCTGCCTGAATGGTCTCTCCCCCCCCCCCACTTTCTTCTTGTTGTTTTGCTGCTGTTTTAGTGCCAGCAGTGTTGGCATGGCTTTCCACCTCCTTCCTCCGTCTAGGACGGCCCAAGGTCCTTCATCAGAGTGAAGCGTTCTGGCTGTGGAACTGCTGCAACTCTTAACTGGTGCCCAAAATGGGGGATCGGCCGGGGGGTGGGGGTGGAGTTTAAACCTACAGCAATTTCAAAAATTGCCCCTTAATTCTCGGCACTGTTTTTAGCCTCTTCAAAGCTGCGCCATCCGGAATGAGGTAAGGGCAGAGGGAGCCAGTGTGGTGTAGTGGTTAAGAGCAGTGGACTCGTAATCTGGTGAACTGGGTTTGATTCCCCGCTCCTCCACATGCAGCTGCTGGGTGACCTTGGGCCAGTCACACTTCTCTGAAGTCTCTCAGCCCCACTCACCTCACAGAGTGTTTGTTGTGGGGAAGGAAGGGAAAGGAGATTGTTAGCCGTTTTGAGACTCCTTAAAGGAAAGTGAAAAGCGGGATATCAAATCCAAACTCTTTTTCTTCTTGCTGAATGGCCAGAAAAGGCACAGCAGGCCAGTGGAAGCAAGTGGCCAGGCATGGAGGGGGACTCCCAAATCTGCCTCTCTGGGTCCACCACCTGAAGCATTTAACTCAGTTTACTTAATGCTAGGGCTGGCCCTCTTTACTCTTCCTATGCACATGCTCACCTAGCTGTTTACCATACAGGGAAAAATGGCTGCAACTGAGACATTATGTCCAGTGCGGTACACAAAGATAGGATTCTCCCTCTCTCGCTGCCAGCAATGAGACAAGGTCAACTCAAGCTATCCATGCAGAAAAGGTTTATACTCACGATGATAGGGATGCTGTTGGCTCTCGAGAGGATCTGCTTGACTAAGCGGTATCTGTCATACAGGGGCTTCATCATCTGCCGCTCGTGTTTCGTTACCTGAAATGACGAAGGCACAGTTGGCTGCTTGAGAGGCGTGGTGACGGAGTTTGCAGGAAGCAACAGACTGTGACTATTGTGCCAACTATTTCACTGCCCTCTGCCAAACCTTCTGCGAGAAAACAGGACTATCGCTTCCTCAGCAGGTGCTGAAACTAAAACGGAGGCCAACCCCTCTCTCCCATCCACCAAGAAGCCTGGTGAAAACTTGGGTTCTCTGTCATCAGTTCTCCAACCTTCAACCCGCTTGGCAGATTGCCCTGCCCAGATCTATAGTTCCGTTTCTGCAGTTCTAAATTAGGCTTCATTTTTATTGCCAACTTGGCAATATGCCTCTGAATACCAGTTGCTGGAGACACTGCACTCCTGTTCTGTTTGGGAGCTTCCTGTAAGCATCTGGTTGTCTGATCAGCAGGGCTTTTTCTTATTCTAAAACCAATAATGCCTAGCTCCTTTCAATGGTCTAAGTCAGGCATCCCCAATCTGCGGTCCTCCAGATGTCTTGGCCTACAACTCCCATGATCCCTAGCTCACAGGACCAGTGGTCAGGGATGATGGGAATTGTAGTCCAAAACATCTGGAGGGCCGAAGGTTGGGGATGCCTGGTCTAAGTCGAAGGTCTGTTCTTGCCTCCATGTTATCTAAAAAGCCTTTGCCCATTTTCTGCTGTTTTTATCAGCAACTTTAGCAAAACAAGCAGCTTTGTCAACCACAAGATAAATGTTGCAAAGAGAGAAGCATAATAAGCTGTGAGATGTCATGAAAAGAGGGCTTCTGGAAGTAATTTAGTGTATTTCTTTGCATTTATATTACTGCATCAGATTTAACTTCTGCATGGATTTAGACCCCCCAGTGTCCGGCTTTTCAGAGGAGGCAGACAAGTTAAATTACTTATTGGAAACTGTTTTCTTCGCATTGCCCCTGTAACCCTCCTTTGAAATCTATAATGACAGTAATAACCCTGTTGTTAGGTGGGGCCATGAAACACTGCTTCCAAGAAGGAAAAATAAAAACTAGGCAATTGCAATGCTTAAACAATGGCCTGAGTAGCACACATTTCAAGAATAACAATAACAAAAAAACAGACAAGAAGAAAACGTTATCAGAACAGCAAATGGGGGGAAACAACACTCAGCTGTTGGCCATAAATAAGCTGTATGATGGCTCTCTCCATGCCTCCAAAATGTTTTCATTACTTATTGAATCATCAACATAGTTTTGTAAGGGTCAACACTGGAGGAAATGTATTTTGTGTTTTTAGATTGTATTTTTTTATGATGTGAACTGCCCTGAGATCTATGGATGAAGGGTGGTATAAAAGGTAAAGGTAAAGGGACCCCTGACCATTAGGTCCAGTCGTGACCGACTCTGGGGTTGCGGCGCTCATCTCGCTTTATTGGCCGAGGGAGCTGGCGTTTGTCCGCAGACAGCTTCCGGGTCATGTGGCCAGCATGACCAAGCTGCTTATGGCGAACCGGAAACGCCGTTTACCTTCCCACTGGAGCGGTACCTATTTATCTACTTGCACTTTGATGTGCTTTTGAACTGCTAGGTTGGCAGGAGCAGGGACCGAGCAACGGGAGCTCACCCCGTCACGGGGATTCGAACCGCTGACCTTCTGATCGGCAAGTCCTAGGCTCTGTGGTTTAACCCACAGCGCCACCCGCGATGATATACAAATTTAATAAACAACAAACAACAACAACACAAAGTTTTAAGAAATCAGAACTTTTTCCTAAGAGAAAATAACAACTCCAGAAAGAGGGTGGGGTGGGGACGGACTTCTTAGAAACAACATCACTACCAGTCACATTAAAAACTGTGAGGACATTTTGACTAATTATCTGTTTCCCTGAACAAAGGACCATAAGTAGTGACAAAATGTTGCTGTGAAGTATGCAGGGGAAAGCCTTCCCTCCATACTACAGAGCCAAATCATTGGTCGCTGCACTTTTGCACAGGTTCGAGAAACTGGCAAACTTTCCTACAATTTCCCATTTCGTGGATTGTAGTGAACCAATACGGAACACATTTTACACGGATGCTGATGTACTTACTGGTCTTCCATGGATGCTCTCATAATACAAGAGGGCTTTTTGGAGAGCCACCTTCTCTGCTGCTATCTGATCTCTGGTCATATCCTGTATAAAAAGCAAGCAAGCAAGGGAAGGTCGGAAGGGAAACAATCGCATTACTGCAGTTCCTACAAATTTATCCCTAATATTTCCCCATCCCGTTCCTAGTCCCTCAAAAAGGAGCTATACAGAGCACAAGATCCTGATTCACAATACCATTTATTTCATTTTATTTGCCGCACCTCATACAAACCATTGTTCAGGAAACTACAATAATAACCAAATGAATGATAAGCAATGCATAACAGCAAACGGAAGAGAAAACATCTAAAAAGCCAGCATGTTATTTTGGGGCTGCCAATCCTCACCTTAAGCAAGGCAGCCCCCTTCAGACAAAAGGCCAATCACGTGCTGGCTGGGGAGCACGCCCAGTACACACATCTAGGGTATGTGTACCTTAATGTCTTCGGGGCGGTTTGCCTCGGTCCTTTTCTCTTGGAGCTTCTTCTGGATGGTGTCCAGGGTTGCCTCCACTGCTGGCTTAGCCAATTTATCAGACACATCCTGCTTCTTCTCTTCCTCCTTTTCTAGCTGGGAGCCAAAACTTTTGGGGAGTGTATTGCTACGTTGACGCATCACAGGAGCCAGGTCTTCCTCTGACATCTTCAGCTTTGACTCTAGTTTTGGAAGAGGAAGAAATGAATAAAACGAGAGTGTTGTATTTTCAGAATAGGCACCAGATGGAACCACTGCAGGACAATTATGTTGAGTTTGAAGTTCACGGGCTAGGATATCTCACCTTTCAGCTGCTTCCGAAACTTTGCAAGGTCATTTGTCCACTTCAGCACCTCCAGGTTTGCTGCTTTGTCACTGTGTGATGGCTATAAGGGGGAGGACAAACAGATGGGGATGCTTTTTTAATGACTGGAGATTGACAGATATTGAAAGCAAGGGTGTATTCAAGAGCTTATTTGCTGTGATGAAAGCTGGATAACAGCTAAGGACCTTCTGGTTACCAGGAACCACTTTGCATGCGTCACAGAAGTTGGGGCTGGTGGTTGCACAAAAGACTTGGGTAGCTTCTCTGCATTTTCCTGGCACCTTACTTACTCTATGAGTGCTGCTTGGCATAGGTAATATTCTAAAGGAAATAACAGCGTATGCTTTGTTATTGGACTTGCTTCTAAAAAAGCAAATCTTCTCTCTGCAAATGTCAAAGGCTCTTCAAAATGTCCCAGGTAGGAGGGCAACAGACACCATCACAGAGAAATGCAACCTCGAAAAACCCAAACATGCAAATTTGTAGCATTCCTTAGCCAGCTGAAAAGAGTGAATGGAATGGCTTGACCCTGTGCATGTTTACTCAGAAGTTTGTGATTTCACCTGAGTTCAATGGGACTTGCTCCCAACTTAAGTGGGCACAGGACTGCAGCCTAGGAATGAAAGGTCTTAAAAGGCTGTCACATCATTCCCTTTGCTGTGCTACCCACAGAAAAAAATTGCCGCTTAGCAATACAATCCCTCAGGACAACTGACAGTGAACAGCTTACTCTGTATTTCCTCTCCTCTTCAAATTTGTCTTCGAACCTCCTGATCTTTTTCTTCAGTCCTTGAATCCTGCGGGTCAGCTGCGCTGGTGTCAGATCTTCTCGGTCATCTTCGTAAGACCCCAAAGAAGAACTTCTTCTCCTGTGATGAAGGCGAGGAAATGACTGAATTAATTGGTGTTAACAGGAAAGAAAGCTCTATACGATACAGAGAACTCCAGATTCCCCAAGAAGCCAGTAAGATCCTTATACAGGAGCAAAGGAAACTTGCCTAATAATATCAGGTCAGATTATTTGTCCATCTAGCCCAGAACTTGCATATTCTGACTGGCAGAATCTCTCCAGGCAAAAGTCAAGACCTTAAAAGATGCTCCCTGCCCCACTGCAGTCTCAAGTCAACAATAGCAAACTCAGGTGTTGAGTGCTGACAGAAATGAAATCAAAACAGGGTCTACAAGAGGCAGGTACTGACGTTCTCAGGAAAATCCTGAAGTTGGTAGTAATAGGAAAAATATTTTAAAGCAAAACCAAGAAGGCAACCAACACTAAAAGCAGCCCAATGAGGACCAAGCATGTTCAGAAGACACGAAACGCTGAGCATCAATTGGAAAAGGAAATGAGAAAACAAGAGTGAGATGCCTCACCTGAAGAGAACCACACCATGCTTTCAAAAGAACATAGCTTCCCCCAAAGGATTCTGGGAACAGTAGTCCACCCCTCACAGAGATAACATTCCCACCACTCTTAGCAAATTACGGTTCCCAGGATTCTCCGGGGAGAGGGAAAGCCACCTTCCTCATTCCACTGCACCTATGTTTTCTGCTAAAAGCAGAGGTACTTATTCTGGCCTGTTCTGGGGTCTTTTTGGAGTGACCACTAACCCACCTACCTCATGAATGAATGTGAGTTGGGAGGAGAAGGAGGTACTTCTGTGTCATCCAGGTACAGCTGACTTTGCCCGTAGGCATAGAAACGAGGGGATAGCATTGGGTCGCTGTCTTCATCCAGCAGCTGGCGAATGAGGCGGCCAGCCTGAGGAGAGAGGCGAGCTTCGTTGGAATCTAAGCCATCACGTTGCCAGGAGGAGAAGGCAGGGACGGGCTCTGGAAATCAATTGGAAGGGAGCAACGATGGATTATTGACTCTTTTTTTAGTTGAATAGGTGTGATTTTCTAGCATGGTCAATAAGGATTGTTTCCCAGTTCCCCTAGACAAATGCTCCTCAATCTCTGGGTTCCTCAGAGGTTGCTAAGATCACAACTCCCACCATCCCCAGTCAGCTCCACCAGTAGTCAGGGATGATGGGAGTTGTAGACCCATCAACCTCTGGAGACTGAAGAGGCTGCCCTAGAGCAATGCTAATTATCATGCCATTTCTGTTGGTCCTTGAACCTCGCTAGAACTGGCAACACACTGGTGTGAAGAAGAAATCAGAGCCAGGAAATTGCCATTAAGGAGAAAGGATGAAACATGAAACAATAACGCACATTTTAAAGGGAGGGTGGTGAAGAATATACAAACAAGGCTAGAATGTGCCTAACCTTATTTTGGTTGTGGCCAATCAAGGAAAGGGGCCTTCCCTCATTATTTAGAGTGTAAGGTTAGTACTAGCAGAGGTTTTCATTTTACAGCAACTTCCCCCAGCCTGGTGCCATCAAGATGTTTTAGACAGGCCCATGACCAAGGATGATGGACCTTGTAGTCCAAAATACATGGGGAGAACCAAGTTGGGGAAGGCTGTTCTACGGTCAGGTTTGTTTCAGTCAGTCTCTGGGAAGATGAACGGATTGCTGCTCCACTTACGACTGGGATGTATCAATATTTTCAACATGCACACAGCTAATTTACGTTGCACATGCAACAGCACATGCCCTGAGATCCAGAGAGGTATCTTCAGATACCTTAACTCTACATGTCATATTAGCTGGTGCCTCTTGAATTGGCTCATACTGCATAAAAACAAATTCCCCTAAGACGACCATGAAGCCATAATAACCTTCCATACACAATCCCACCAAAAACTACAACAGCCTGATGCATTTCATGATGTTCAGCAACAGGGCTGGGCAATTTGCTCTGGCATCTATTTTGAGATTTCCTGTACTGTTATCCAACTAGAAGAAGCTATTACTAAAGTGGTAACTACAGATTGAAAGGGGTGATGACTGTTGCATCTGCATGTTTTTATCATGTTTTAATTCAGCATTGAAGTGACCATCCCTTGCTTTCTCAACTGATACAGGGACCCAGGCCATAGCTCAGCGGTGCTACAGAGCTTTTGCACATTTGAGGCATCAGGTTCCATCTATGGAAACTACAGAAAAGAAACCCAGGAATCAAAACTTGGAAGGGACATAGGATCTTGGAGAGTCCAAGCATTCCATGCCTGGCAAACCTCAGTAAAGACACCTCTATATAACAGCTGTTGGAAGATTACAGTAATATAGCAAGGGTCCCCAAACATATTTCTGTTAAGAACAAATTTCAGGTCCAATGTCAGTCCTCCTGTATTCCCAAAGATGGAGACCGTCTACCTGACCAAGGTTGGCCACTCGTGCCTTCCCAGCATGCTCTGCTGAAGCCTTCCTCTTTTCCTTTGTGACATCATCAAACCTTATGCTACCTTGCATTTGCAGCCAAGCTTCTGTTATTTTGAATGATCAGGCAACAGGCATTTGCCACTATCCTTCTGTGAAACAATGAATAGGCTATAATTCAGATTCAACCAACCCCATTTTCACATCTCAGACTAGCACCACAAAGTACAAATCAGCTCTTATCTGGTAGCTGGCCTTCATTGGCCAGTTTTAAGTATATGTTTTGTGTGAGAGATTGAGAAAGGGAATAAATCAAGACAGGAAACCAGGATGATCAAGTGTATTGGAACACACTGAAAAATAATGCTTTGTCTTGTGACTAGTCTCACCAGATCCCACGAGGACTCTTAATATTCTGTATTTGGATAGTTTACTAAGCTGGTTTGCATGCTCCTACTTAGCTTCTCGGGATTAGGTGGTTTAAGATTTGTGGCTTTGAACTTGTAATTCTGAAAGGGAACTCTGGAGTCAAAACACAGCAACTGCCCCCCAAGCGGTACAACTTTTAGGAAAAAGTGGAACAGCTACAAAAAGTCTTATTGAGCTTTAAAAATAATGCTTTTCCTGATTCTAAAGTGCTTAGTTCTGATCTTGTACTAGTCAGTCACCAGGTCTTTGGCTTTAGCAACTTGGAACTCTTTTGTTGTGTCCAGCTAAATCACCCCACCCCACAGTCATTCACTGCCAACTTTCCTGCATCAATGTTCAGCTTATACATTCAGCATAAGCAAGGGGTCGATACTCCTGATCCACACTGCTGAAGCATGTTTGAACACTTCCCCCCAGAAAAGGCCTCCCTGTATGAGAAAACTGAAATATCAAGGAGAAGGATTAGGCCTAGTCTTCTTTCAGGTGAACCACTTTTCAACATGCAGTGAGATATGCTTCACCCCTCCTCCACACAAAAAATAAATAAATAGAAGAACATTCATGCTTCCAATCTTCACCTTCAGCCCCAAGCATAATGGGAAAGCTTTATCATTTGATGCTGATGAACAGATAAACTGGCAGGACTAGCCCTACAATTAAGCCCCTCTCCCATCTCTGCTCTTGTCTGTGCCCCCTCTGTGCCCCCTAAGTTGGCCTGCTGCCCTCGAGTACAGTGGAGGATGCTGCCCCACCATCAGTGTTGAGGTAAAATCCAACTGGCAGTCCAATTGAATTTTTGTACATGGAATGAGGGGGCGCCATTTTGTCCTTTGCCTTAGGCAGCGAAATGACTCCTGAAAATACCCACTGCCCAAAATCTCCTCATAAATTGCTCCAAGTCAAAAGATTATCTAACGGGGATACTGTTGCCATTTGGGAAATCCCATATTATCTATCCTTCACTCTGTCCTAGCACGCCAACTGCAAACGTTTCTTCCCAGTTTTCGAGTTGCTATTCTTTAAGCAAAGAAGGGAGGGAATGGGAGGGTCATATGGCAAAAGTTGACAACATAAGCAGAGAGGAATTTGGCCTGGATGAACCATTTTTGAAAAAATATGTTGTAGAAGGCTTGTGGAATTTCCAACAGATGTAGGCAGTGGGAAGTAGCTTATGGCTGGAAAGAACGCTAGGACAAATTTTGGCAAGGGAAAGTCTATTAATGGCTAGTTATAAATACAGCCTCCATGTTTACAGCAGTAGTCCTGTGGCCGATGCCGGGGGTAAAGATAACAGGGAAAGGTTGTCTTCATGAACAAGCTCTGCTTCCCAGAGACATCTGGTTGGCCACTGTTGTCAACAGCAAGGTCATTTCTACATACTTAGTACCTAGTTCTTACAAATATGCCAGCAAAGACTAAAGATAAGAAATAACTACTGAATTTGCTCCACTGAAAATTAACCACATGCTTCCAAGCAGTTATATGCTTCTTTCTGTTTCACCACCTGGGGTGCACTTACAGAAACCAAGCAACTGGAAGAAAACAACAGGGATTTCGCACCATAAAGCTGTAAAAACTGGTTGTTCCGAAAGTTAGATGGAAGCTTTATCACATGATCCTGCCATCAGTTCTACAGGCTTGCCTGCAACTGTGTAGGTGCCTATGAAAGTGCGAACTCTCTTAATACCACCGTAGTGACAAATGATAGCAGCACAGAAGGCGTTAAAAGCATCCGAGGCAATATAGCATGCCACCCTCTCTAAACTCAACAGTATGGTTAATTTCAAGACTGGAAACATTTACTTATTTCACACCCACAAAGGAAAACCAAACAACAACAACAAGACCATACCCTCCTTTAGGACTTAGCTATCTTAAATATTTAGTCTATTCTAAACAGCTAACATATTCAACATATTTAAGGATTAACTGTATACGTGTTGTAAAAACTACTATACAGATACCATCAGTGTCACAAAAATTCTAGTCTCAAAACAGTACAAATTGTACATGGTGTAAATTACAAGCAACTATATAGGGCAAAACCACAAAAAGGACAGAAAAATTAGTCACTGTCAGCACTTAATTCAATAACTACTAGCTCGTTTCCCAAAATATCTGAAGCGGTGCCAAACTGCTACAATCAGGCAAGGCCATCTCAAGCCTTTTGAAAATGTTTCCTTCTTTGTTTGAACTTCCATTCAGTGGTGTCGCCTCACAGACAAGTAGGATTGACTACAGAGCACTGTGACATTATCCCATGCCCTATGTGATCCTTGAGTGGTTGGGAACATCAAAAGTAGTTCTTCCCTAGTTACATTTGAAGAAGAAGACTATTACCTGCAAATGCTCAAGCTACAATATGAAGTTGTCCCAGTAAGCAAGGCCAAGAGGACTAATGGGTTTTGGGGTGAGCAAAAAGGGTTCCAACAGAAATGTAGCAATGAGCATGGGTTGTCTAGTGTGGGATTAAGGGTCATGAGAGCCATCGCCAAGTGTGGTGGGGTGCCTGGTGATGGGTAGCCAAGAGGAGCGTGGAGTAATAGTTGTGAGATTGTGGCCCTGAAGGAAACAGAAAAGCACCATGCTAAAAAGGAGAGGGAACTGGGAGCTGGTCAGTTGAAATTATTGTTTTTTGGGAGGGAGGGGGAAGGACTGTAGGAATAAATAGCTCTCCTCCCTGCCCCCCTCTGTAAATATATTTGTGTTTGTAGTAGTCAAATATATTGGACAATATTACTGTAAGGGGCAGATGAAGTGCAACTATGTATGGATTCAAAAGTACCACTTATTGGTTCTTACTGGGTGAAGACTTTCTCCAATAAAAACGCGAGTGGCAAACTGCGCCACAAGGGAAGCTCAGTGTAAGTGGCCTTACGTACTTTGGCTCGTTGGTGTGAGAATGTGGTTGAGTTTAATATTCCTACATTATTATTTTTTAAAGTCAGCATAGGTGGATGCCAGCCAATCACCCCCAACTGCAGAACCTAGTCAACACAATTTTTGGCTTGGCTAGCAAGGCCAGCCCAAAATGGTGGTGCTTTGCTTGGCATTTCCCCATAGCATTTATCTCAGCTGAATCTGTGAATCTCCTGCCATGAAATATAGTGTGCTCCCGAGTGCTGAGCTCAGTAGAAACAGTTCCAGTGAACTATCACAAGTTACACGTGCGGAACAATCCTATGGACATTACTCAAAGCATATGTCCCGGTGAGTTTAACGGAGTTCACTGAATTATTGTAAGCGATTAGTGTCAGAATGCAGAGAGAAGCCTCTAAGAAACAGGCTTATCCATTAAAATGTGTTAGAAGTTATCCTTTGCATTGCAAAGTTTGAGAATGTACTGAGGAGCCAACCACTGTCCTTTGTTTTTCCAGATTCTTACAAAGTGTTTTACTCCTTTATTAGTGTCCTCCTGAAATACATCCCTGCAAATAAAACCACCATCGCTATGTATAAAATCACACAGGTGCAGTGATAAAGAATCAGTGACACCTGCTACACTTATAACTGCATGTTAGCTTCTTGATATGGTTCCACACACACCCAATAAACTTTTTCAAGCAATCCTGGGTTATGCTGAAGGAGTCTTTTGCTTCAAGGCCAATTTCAGCTCAGTGAACCCTAACTGGGGGGGACGGGGACTTTTTCGAAGATCTTCCGAAATGTGATGAGTTGCAAACAGGGATAACATTTCCAGATATGAACTCTAAGGAAAATCTCCACAAGCGTACATTAAAATGGCATGTGGCGAGTGAGGGTGCTCGTATAACATGGACGCCACAACTCCCTCGGCCCACCTCAACAGCTGTCTTGCAGGAAAGGGCACACTCTGTGCCACAAATTATGGTACGGTAAAGGGGACAATGTGGGACTAAGTGAAATGCTCCTGGGTTTCTTTGTTTACCAAATGGGTGGCAGAAGCACCATTTCACAGCCCTTGTTTTGGGGCTACAAAACAGTAAGATGAGATTGCAGCTGACACCACCTCTTTTAGCCCTTACATAACCCTCATATTTTCCCATGTTATCACGCAGGAGGGTGGGTGACACAGAAGCACCCTTGTGGAAATAAGCGTTGCTTACAGCTTTCGCTTTTAAAATGTCCCTGTCATAGAGAGGAACTTCTGCGTGAGAATCTCAAGGTAAGACTCGACTGCCCTCTTGCCTCTCTCTCCCAGTCACAGCCCTATTGGTATTTAATATCTAGACTTCAAAGCAGGGAAGGAAATACTTTGGTTCAACCACCGACAGCTGAATCCACAGGGGGCTGACAGAGGAACTCTCACCCAGGTCACCTTTGAAAAGATGAAAAGCAACTGTCCCTTTCCAGGGCATGGCTCATTCAAATATTCAGGAAACGTAATGAAAGATGAGCAGCACTTTAGACCCAAGGGGGTCACATCTAAGAAATTATCGGCTTGCAAAACTAAAATCATGTCACCTGGTGTCTTCCGTCAGCAACACCCACAACTGCTGGTACTGCAAATCTGCATTTAGCTGCCTTAATCAACCCTACTTTAAAATTCTGAACTGATAACATAAGTGGCATGCATGTATAAATTGACATGAACTCTAAAAGGTGTCTATCTAAAAAAGACAATTTCCCATCATAGTTTGCTTCACTTTTGTAGAGGCAAGAGGGTATCTGCTCTTGCCCTCAAACTTACAAATATGAGAACTTGGTAATAAGCTACCATTAATTACATGTATAGTAAGAGGAAGGTTCAAAATTCACAAGAAACCCCAAACTCTGCATTTCAAAGAACAAGACCAAATACTAGCCTTTCAGCACCATTATGTACTGAAAATTTCCCTTGCAATTTCAGCTTTAGAAAACTCTGGGAATGAGGACACAAAAACAGCCATTTCACAGAAAAGAAAAATGCCACTCCTAGCTTCCCTTTCTTGGAAAGATAAAAATGTCCCATTCAAAACCGCAGTTTTCATGAATGTAAACAAACGAAAGTGATTTCCCCCCTCCCACCTTTGCTCCTCTCCCAGTGGATATTCCAGTGGAAGTGTGCCTGTGTGTGTCCAGACATATGGAAACCATTAAAAGGGCTGATGCAAAACATCTCTGTCCTGTCAAGCTGAGAAAGAGCAACCAGATCATTTGAAGCACAATCAATTTAAGATATTGAAAGCAAGGGAAAACCCTACCAAACACTGTAGTTTTTTTATATTGTAATTTTATGGTGTGAACAGCCCTGAGATCTATGGGTATAAGATGGTGTACAACTTCTTCTTCTTCTTCTTCTTCTTCTTCTTCTTCTTCTTCTTCTTCTTATTATTATTAGTTGTTATCATCATCATCATCAACAACAACATAATTTTACATGCAGGGAAAAACACACACACACACACAGAGGAATTTCAGGTAAGTTCCATAGGACTAGTGGAGTGGGAAAGTAAGCAGGTTTTGTTATCTGAACTTGGAAAAGCAGAAGGAAATCCCCTCCAGATAAGCAAAATAATGCTGATGCTCTGGGTTTTGAGTGGTGACACTGCTAGGAATACTAGAGCATTATTCTTTCAGCTGCTTCGTTATTAAGCAAGTAAAAAGGGCAATTAAAAAGACAAGGACATTCACTTTCTTCTTCTCCAAGCCATGTGTCCCCACATCCTTTCCTGTTGTTGCAGGTCAGTCACCAAAGGGGGAAGACAAGACATATAGCCACACCACCAAGAGAGTTCTCTCACTCGTGGAAGCCTACCTTCCCAGTTGTTGTTGTCACTGCACAAGGCTGTCAGGTCCAGTCGAGGCACTTCGGATACAAAGCTCTCCTCTTGGCCATCGGCATCTTGGTTCCTCTGTAATTTGGCTTCAGGGATGCTGGGGTGCTCCTGGATCTTCATGCTTGAATTCTGCAACAATCCCCCAGAACAAGAAACAAATTCACAGAGTTGTTTTTTGCAATGTTCAGTGCAAGAGAGGGGGAAGGAAAAAGCAAAACAGGCGCAGAGGCAAGTTCTTGCAAAAATAATAATAAAGAATGCTTCTTCTCTTTTATAGATAAACACAAAACAACAGTCTTGGGTGCTTTTCCAGCTTAGTATCCAAATGATCTCCGCTCAGCCCCGCCCCCCTTCAATTTTAATTGGTCACTAGTATCAGAAAAATAATAAAATCCTTTTCTTCAAAAACTTTATCCTTGGCTTAAAATGTCACAGCAAGCAGTCCCAAGGGGGCTTTTCTCTCCATAACTGCAAGCAGCAGCTGATATAGAGTCTCTGGTTGCTGAATGAGATACAGAAGGAGGCAGAACAGCCGATGTGTCTTCTTCCAAAGCACAAGGCTTTTGAGGCAGTCAAAAAACCCCACCACCCGTTGCTAGGGCTGCTGTAGCAACGAAATGTGTCTTTTGGAAACAGACACCACCATCTCCCTGCTCTCTCTCTGGAGGAAGCCGAGCCGCCTGACAAGGAGCGCCACCAGCGACGACAACGTCCGCGAAGGCTCTCCGGGCAAGCTCTGCTGGCGTAGATCAATTAGTGCCCGTTAAGCTGCGCTGGCTGCAGCTTGGCTTCCTGTGGTTGTTCTCTAGCTGGGTGTGGGGGGAGAGCAGGACTATTTATGGAGGAGCTCTGGGACACGGTTGCGCAAGCCCAAATTGTAAGGGGGTTTGGGCATTGAACAACTGGAGGCTGCGGGACAGAAGCCAGAGGACTGGGAACACTTCCTGCTCATCTTCTCTCTGGCCCCCACCCGCAATTCCTAAACTGCCAAGGAGGTGATCTATAATTTACATGGCAGGGCGGGGGGAAACAGCAGCTCTTTTGCTGTGCTAGCACTCACTCAAACGACATCGGAGATGTATTTTGCCTCTGGGAACACAGAACTCGTTGCTCTCGGTCCCCTCTGTTATTTGCTTTTGCGCGCTTAATTTGTCTGACTTCACCTTCTGAGTTCTTAGCCCTGCCTGCTCCCCTCCTATGTACAAAAATGGCCTTGGGTCCACTTTACTTGCAGGATCGCCTTATCCCCTAGCTGCCCACTCGACTACAGTGGTACCTCAGGTTACAGATGCTTTGGGTTATAGATGCTTCAGGTTACAGATTCTGCTAACCCAGAAATAGTACCTCGGGTTAAGAATATTGCACCAGGATGAGAACAGAAATTTTTGCTCCGGCGGCAGCGGTAGGCCCCATTAGCTAAAGTGGCACCTCAGGTTAAGAACAGTTTCAGGTTAAGAACGGACCTCCGGAACGACTTAAGTTCTTAACCCGAGGTACCACTGTACTTAAGATTTGCAGAACAGGGACTGTTGCAGGTGCCATGTAATATTCATTCCGTAGTTGCAAGAAACTTATCTCTCAGTGTGGCAGCACCTACAACTGTGGAACTCCCTGTTAATTGACCTAGGCAAGTGCCTTCACTTTTTTCTTTTTGGTACCTGCTTAAAACATGGGATGTAGATGTTGCTGCATTTTTTTATCTTTTTAATTGTTGGTTTTGATTGCCTTTTCTTAATTTTTTAAAAATAAAAACTGTTTTCATTGAAAATTTTAATATTTCCTGCAAACTACTTAGAGGTTTTATTACAATCGAGTGGTATATAAAGTTAAAACAAAAACGTCAAGGTTGAGAGGTTCGGTCCACAGGGCAGTTACCAATACAAAAAATGATCTTTACCATTAAAAAAAAAAATGGAAGAAGGGAGTGAGGTTGGGATGTCCATTTCGATTTGCATTTTAATAAAATATGGAAAATATGCAACTATCAAAGACGGACAATGCTATAAGAAACCTAATTTAAACAAACAAACTTCTGTCCTGTGAGAAATAACAACATATATGATTAAACTGAGTTACACATTCAAATAGG
Source organism: Podarcis vaucheri (assembly GCF_965113315.1). Lineage (NCBI taxonomy): Eukaryota > Metazoa > Chordata > Lepidosauria > Squamata > Lacertidae > Podarcis > Podarcis vaucheri. Next base: position 16,851,660 of record NC_138767.1, read on the forward strand.
GTCTAGTGCACATCTTGAGCATATTGGCTTGGAAGTCAACCCCACTTATTTTGGCTGAACCTTCTTCCAAAAATGTGTGCTTAGGATCAGTCAGGAATCGTAGGCATGTTTGCTCATAAGTCTGTCTGACCTGCTCACTTTCCAGTTAAGCTCACAGGGTTGAAGTTTATGGGTGCAATCCTACTCCCAGAGGAATCAACAGGAATACCTTGATTTTTGTGTTATCGCAGCCCATTTCGGAGTTACTCTTTTTAAAAATGAAGGTTACATTCATTCTGAGGCAAATGCCTTCTCGGTAGTGGCGCCCTCCCTGTGGAATGCCCTCCCACCAGATGTCAGAGAGAACAACAACTACCAAACTTTTAGAAAACATCTGAAGTCAGCCCTGTTTAGGGAAGCTTTTAATGTTTGATGTATCATAGTATTTTAATATTCTTTTGGAAGCCGCCCAGAGTGGCTGGGGAAACCCAGCCAGATGGGCGGGGTATAAATAAATTATTATTATTATTATTATTATTATTATTATTATTATTATTATTATTATTATTATTATCTAGAGCCTGAGTTAAATGGATAGCGTCTTGATTAGGACTGCAATTAATCAGGACTGTCTCCAGGCATGCATGTAACAGGAGCAACAACAAATTGTAACAGCGCAATCCTATGCGTACTTACTTAGAATTCCACTGTGTTCAATGAGGCTTACTCCACAGTAAGTGCGTATAGGACTGCAGACTTAAGTAGGGGATCTGGGCCCACTGAGAGGGAGTCAAGGATGCTGCACTAAGAATCTAGATTTCAGACCCAGGAAGCTCCACACGTTAAGCAGATTGCCTGAGCAAGGAGGACGATGACGTACAAAATGTAAACAACCGCCCCACGGAAGCACTAGAGAATCTAAAGGGTAATAATCTGCTCATACGGCACATTTCTGCTTGCCATACCAGATACAAGACGAGAGACAGAGACAGAAAGAGAGAGAGAGAAAAAGCTCTGTTCAAAACAGGCACATTTCCTTGGCTGAATTCATTCTGAGTTTTAAAGCGACACTGATGCGGCAACAAAATCAACTGTTCCTCACAACTACAGATAGATTTGCTTTCCCCAAATGCAGTGCTTGGCATGTCTCTTGCTTTGGATTTCATGAAGGAATAAAGATGGGCAGCTGGAGGGTTATGACGGAACAAAAGTTGATGGCAACAGCTATAATGACCTGATGAAGTCTGGGTTGGAGAATGGTCTGTGGGGGTTGTGGGGGGTGGAGAGAGAATATGCTGCCCTTGAGTAGCCATGGGTTAGAGGGAATAAAAACAACCCCAGCGTATTATTTAACGCAAACTGGCTGGTGGATATCTCCCGTATGAAAAGGATGGAAAAAAACCATTTTAATTTGTTAGTTGGTTAAATAGGTAAGTAAATAAGCACATGCAGAAAAAAACTAAGCAGCTCTAAAATAATATGAAAGCTCAATGAAGGAAATATTTTGCTCGAAAGGAGAAACATACATCTTTTATGTCGAAAGCTCTGGCGTTTCAACTGTTTTGACCCCAATCAATTGCACAACTCTTCTATTTCCTTTTCTTCTGTTTTAACGTATATTGCAATTGTTTTAAGAAAGACAAAGATAGAAACATTGTGAAGTATGTTTTTTTAAAAAAAATAAGGAAAACACACATGCTTGACCGGCATGTTATTAAGCCAAACCAATTAACGTCATCATGCGAAAGGCTGGGCTGGATGAATCCCAAGCCGGAATTAAGATTGCCGGAAGAAATATCAACAACCTCAGATATGCAGATGACACAACCTTGATGGCAGAAAGTGAAGAGGAATTAAAGAACCTTTTAATGAGGGTGAAAGAGGAGAGCGCAAAATATGGTCTGAAGCTCAACATCAAAAAAACGAAGATCATGGCCACTGGGCCCATCACCTCCTGGCAAATAGAAGGGGAAGAAATGGAGGCAGTGAGAGATTTTACTTTCTTGGGCTCCATGATCAGTGCAGATGGTGACAGCAGCCACGAAATTAAAAGACGCCTGCTTCTTGGGAGGAAAGCGATGACAAACCTAGACAACATCTTAAAAAGCAGAGACATCACCTTGCCAACAAAGGTCCGTATAGTAAAAGCCATGGTTTTCCCAGTAGTGATGTATGGAAGTGAGAGCTGGACCATAAAGAAGGCTGATCGCCGAAGAATTGATGCTTTTGAATTATGGTGCTGGAGGAGACTCTTGAGAGTCCCATGGACTGCAAGAAGATCAAACCTCTCCATTCTGAAGGAAATCAGCCCTGAGCGCTCACTGGAAGGACAGATCGTGAAGCTGAGGCTCCAATACTTTGGCCACCTCATGAGAAGAGAAGACTCCCTGGAAAAGACCCTGATGTTGGGAAAGATGGAGGGCACAAGGAGAAGGGGACGACAGAGAATGAGATGGTTGGATGGTGTTCTTGAAGCTACCAGCATGAGTTTGATCAAACTGCGGGAGGCAGTGGAGGACAGAAGTGCCTGGCGTGCTCTGGTCCATGGGGTCACGAAGAGTCGGACACGACTAAACGACTAAACAACAACAACAATTAACGTCAAAATGACAATTCTAGGTATTTATCCACAATTTGCAAGAACACGTCCTGTTGCCTAACGAACGGAGTATTTTAAGGCTAAAATAATACTCCAGGAACAGGGTTTGTCACAGGGTGGGAATGAACATTCTTAATGCTCTTTCCCTATAAAACAAGCTGTACCACAGCACTGTAACTTAAGACTCCCAATGATCTTTCCAAGTAACTTAATAAAACCGTGTCAGGAGTCTGACTCCTCCTCTCCACATAGTGAGTGAGACGTATCAACTGAGAGTGTACATCCAGAACATTTTTCTGCCAGTAACCAGAAGTAAACAGAACCAGAACGTTCATAAGGAGGAAGAACAAGCCATAATGTTACAGGTTGAAGTGCATTTCTGCACCAACCTATTCCTCCTTTACAGCAGGTGTTAAAACACACACATCAGCTTGGGACATTAAAAAAAAAAATATAGTCCACATTGCCATGTTTTGCCTCTGACACTGCATAGCAGGCTGCACGGCTTTGGGATGAAAGTGGATTTCTGTGCTTTCTCCGCTAAGTGTTGGTTACACTCGGTGAGCTACTTGCTCATTCATGCGGCTCGTAATGCAATGAATAATCCATAAGCCCTTCTGCAAAATAATGGCAGCTCAGAGCCCAAGGGAGATGCAGGGAATTTGCAGACACATTCCGAATGCACATGGACGGCTCGCTGTTGCCACAAATGTTATTTTTACTTTTGCTTCTTCTGACGGCTGCTTCTATCCAAGCACTGTCATGTACCTATTTGCAGCATCGGCGGGGAGGATTGTCAGGAAAGTCAAATATCTCTGCTGACGGGGAAATAAGCTCAAGCTCTGGTAGAAATAAGAGATGAGATTGGCCACTCCCTGACAGTTAACTAGCTCACTCATTCTAGCTTGGGACTTCAAGGACTACAGCGGTACCTTGGTACTCAAACAACTTGGAACCCAAACACTGCAAACCCGGCAGTGTTCCAGTTTGTGAACTTTTTTCAGAAGCCGAACATGCTCTGTTTTGAGTGTTACACTTCCAATTTGAGTGCTACACTTGCGTTTTGAGTGTTACGCTGAGGTCTGTCTGTTTTTGCTATTTATTTGCATTTTTGTGGCTCTTTGTTTTTGTTTTTGTGACTGCGAAGAACCCAGTTCCGCTACCGATTGATGGATTGTGTGACTGCAGTACATTTTCTATTGCTTTCATTTTATGGATCAATGGTCTCAATAGATAGTAAAATTCATGTTAAATTGCTGTTTTAGGGGTTGTTTTAAAAAGTCTGGAACGCATCAATCCATTTTGCATTACTTTCTATGGGAAAGCACGCCTTAGTTTTGGAACGCTTTGGTTTTGGAACGGACTTCCGGAACGGATTAAGTTTGAGAACCAAGGTAGCACTCTACATGCAAATCAAACCTAGAATGCATCTGGTCCCAGGGCATGGTCTGGATGCCAATGAAGCCACTTAGCTGAAGGTCCATACCTAGCCAGTGGCTGGATGGGAGAGTGCCTTGGGAATCCCATGCATGACATCTTGGGATCCATCATGGAAGAAAGGCTGGCGATATGGATATGATTGGAATAAGCTACAGGGAAGAATAAGGCAGAAGCCTGGAAAAGGCGGAAATAAGTTGCAGCCAGCCTGCTCCTGACTAATCCTGCACTTAAATGAAACCATCTAAGAAGACAAGTGAAGGCTAGTAGGGGAAAGGAATGGAAGTCTCATTCTGCCTCTCGCCCTCCTACCTGTGTCCTACCTATATGATCAGGGAGCAGGCAGAGGAAGTATGGTGGGAAGGGGTTGAAAGAAGGGATTCAGCCTTTTGCAATACACGGATTGCAATAATACATGGATAATGAGATAATTCTACGCCTTTTCCTGCGATGAAAATACTTAACAAATTGTAAATTCTGTATAAGCAGATTTCCCCACATTTACTGTAGTGCTTCAAAGGGTCTGAAGCAAAGGAAACTAAACTCTGTGGTCCGAGGAAATAATGCAAATTAAGAAAAATGGTGCCCATACAGTCATACCTCGGGTTGAAGTAGCTTTGGGTTGAGCGTTTTCGGGTTGTGCTCAGTGGCGACCCGGAAGTAACGGAATGCATTACTTCCGGGTTTCACCGCTTGCGCATATGCTCAAAATGACATCACATACATGTATGGAAGCTGCGAATTGCAACCTGCGCATGCGCAGACACGGATTGCGTTCGCTTCAGGATGTGAACGGGGCTCCGGAACGGATCCCGTCCGCATCCAGAGGTACCACTGTATTAGGCATTCTGCTTCCAAGATTTACATCAAAAACAGTCAACAAGGACTCCCACCCCCCACCCCGATATTTCTGGAGTCCCATCAGGATGGCCAATGGTGAGAGATGTTTGGAGCTGGAGTCCAGTAACACCTGCAGAGCAGCACATTGATAGTCTCAATCATGGATAGCCAAATAAGCTCAGAATTTTCAGTAATGGCAGACAGAATGCAGGTGAGCGGAAACGGTCCTATCCCAGATGAAAACAAACATTATGGAGAGGCACTGTGGATCAGACCAAAGGTCCATCTAGCCAGCATCCTGTTTGTAACTACAGGCAGCCAGCTGCTTCCTGGAAGCTGTGCACAAAGGCAACAGCAAACCCCCACACTGGCTAACAGCTGCAATTCGGAGGTACACCGGCAAGTTCTAGTGTTATGGGAGAGAGGGAGAAATAATACGTCTCTTGCTTTTCTCTATACCAGGTATCCTACAAACCCTCCTTCAAGTGTGGGTCCTTCCATAGCAAAATAGCACCATCCACACACAGAAGGGGGGGTTAGCAGGTTAGGGGAAACCCCAAGGTTATACAACCACAAAGAATTTAGAGCAGCAGACTTGGGGTCACCTAAAAGGAAGTGATTGAGTCCAGCGAGAGCTGAGCATCCTCAGTGGCCATGGAATGTTGACTGGATTGTGGGGGTAGGAAACAGGAACCTAATGGGTGGGAAGAGGGGGAATGGAATGGAAGGGAAGGGAATGGAGTATCTTGGAAGAGACCATCCTGGAATGGAGTAGATTGTGGTGGGCTTGCAATCTGACAAGGAGCACTCTGCATTGGAACTCCCCCCTCAAATCCCACTTATAACTTTATAAGTCTTTATTATATCCTCCACAATCCTATTTATTTTCTAAAGTAAAATCCCCACATTCTTTGATCCTATGGAAGGTATTACTTCCTGATCCCCACCCCCCTTTGCTGTTTCCTGCACCCTTTCTTGGTCTACAGTATTCTTTTATTGCAATGGGAGGCAAGAACTGTATACAGTATTCCATATACAGGCACAGCACAGATTTATATAAAGGCATCACAATACTGGGAAACATCTATTTTCATTCCTTTTCCCATATAAAAAGCCTAGGGCCTGGGGCTCAGTGGCCAATAGGGCAGAGAGGACACAATCATCAGCACCTTTAGACACAAGTAAGGAGTGTAGAGGTTGCATCCTGTGACCACCAGCAGACCGGACTCCAAGGTCCAACTATGGAAATTTACAAGTCCTGGCTGCCCATTGCCCTCTGCCCTCATCTGAAGGTAGGGTGGGCAGAGAAAAGGAAAGGGAGCCTGTTCTGCTCTGAATAACGTTGTTTGTTATCAGAGGTATGTTCCTAAGCCCCCCTAAGCAACAGGCTTAGAAGGGCTGTGGAATGCAAAAACTACTCTGAAAGAATGCAAACATTTTCTTGACCCCGTAATACCTGGATAATGCGATCTCTGGGCAAATGCTATGCCTTTTCCTGTGATGAAAATACTTACAGAATTTTAGATTCTGTATAAGCCAATTTTTAAAAACAAGTTCAGCGCCCCATTTTTTAAGGGAACAAAAATGTTTTGTTTAGAGAGTTCTGTGTCGAAGTCCTTGAATTCAGGTGCGCTAACATAAAAGTTCTGATGGGAACTTTTATATTGCTGTTTTTAGGTTGTGAGGATAAGGTAGGAGGAGGGAACTTTCTACACTGTGCTGAGATCTCAGTCTGAGAAATAGTGACTTCTGAAAGGTCATCCAGTGAACTTTACGGACACGTGAGGTTTTATTCCCAGCCTTAGCCCAACAGATAAGCCACACTGGATTAGTAGCTAGTTTCTCAATAACCCTGAAAATAAACGCCAATATCTGTTGCTCTCTGCTGCTAGTCCAGTACTCCTGGGAAGCCCCTCCACTGGACCGTTTGAAAAGCAGAGTAGTTACAAAAGGAGTGCCATGGTTGGGCCCCTCATCTAGAACTGCACTGGATGGCTGCTGATGATCCTGAAAAACTTACAGGCAAATGTGCTTACTCATTTAGCAATGCACTTTCTCAGGGTCGTTAAAGCAAAGGCGACCCCTGGGCAGCCATTGACATTTATATCTGTGAAACTGTTTACTTGGGGTTAAGGATCGTCCAAGAACACGGAGCTGAGCTGCATTTGCTTTGCCCTCTTTGCCTGGTATGAGACACGATGGCACAACCCCCTCCTGATTGCACCATGGCAGCAGCTGGACTTGGAAAATTACACACAGGCACTCTGTGGCACAGGCCGTATTTAGGGGAAGGGATGGGGAGAAAGAGCAGCAAGGCATCAGGTACCAATTTTACTTCTTGTGTTGCACAACCTGGTGAAGGACAGACAGTCCCTGGCACTCTGTGAGCTTATCCTCATACTGGGTGGGTAGACAGAGAAGCTGAGCAACACTAGCTAGTCCTGTTCCTATCATAATGAAGCAGAAGGACCACTGCACTCTTGCCCTGCTTGTGGACTTCACAGAGGCATCTGGGTTGCCGCAGTGAGAACAGAGTGCTGGGCTAAGCAAGTCCCTTGTTCTGATCTAGTGAAGTTCTTACACTCTGACTTTCAGGGTTCTATGGGAACACCGAAGAATTGATGCTTTTGAATTCTGGTGCTGGAGGAGACTCTTGAGAGTCCCATGGACTGCAAGAAGATCAAACCTCTCCATTCTTAAGGAGATCGGCCTTGAGTGCTCACTGGAAGGACAGATCGTGAAGCTGAGGCTCCAATACTTTGGCCACCTCATGAGAAGAGAAGACTCCCTGGAAAAGACCCTGAGGTTGGGAAAGATGGAGGGGACAAGGAGAAGGGGATGACAGAGGACGAGATGGTTGGACAGTGTTCTTGAAGCTACCAGCATGAGTCTGACCAAACTGCGGGAGGCAGTGGAAGACAGGAGTGCCTGGCATGCTCTGGTCCGTGGCATCACGAAGAGTCGGACACGACTAAACGACTAAACAACAACAACAACAATGGGAAAACCACAATTCTGCTGAAGCACAGACTGGTATTCAATCCTACTCCTTCTTAGAGTAGGGCCACTGAAGCGAACAGACATTTCAGTGGGTCTATTCTGAGTAGGGCTTAGTTGAATACAAGCCAGGGGGCCAGATTCAACTAATGGTGTTCTGCTAGTGGATGCCAGTGCAGACACACTTTTGCTAAAAAACAACAACAACCGTCCTCAAAGAGTTAGAACGTGGTGCTAAGAACGCCAAGGTTGCAGCCCCAGCCAGCAAGACTAGTGGTCAAAGATGATGGGAGCTGTCGTCCACAATAGAGGCTGCCATATTGGCTGCTCTTCTTCTTAACCATGGTTTAGCATTGCATGTGACTGTGGCCACTAGGTCATGTTGCCAGTGATCGCAGATAATAATGTTAAACCTGAATAGAGGCATCGTGGGAAAACTGGACAAGGACAGAAGGGGATAATGTGAGCCTGCATCTTTCAACTCAGTTGGTTAGAGTGTGGTGCTGATAATGCCAAGGTTGCAGGTTTGATCCCCGAAGGGACAGCTGCATATTCCCGCATTGTAGAGGGCTGGACTAGATTATGACTCTTTGATTCCAAGCCATTCCAGAGGATTGGGAGAATAAATAGAATTCAGCATGGCAGTGAAACGGGTGACAATCTCCTTAGAATGGTTCTGAATTCCACCCAGAGAATCTAGCTTTCTGAAAATATCAGCATATTCTCCCCCCCCCTTTTTAAGTGAAGCATCTAATCCTTAGACTACAAAAGTGAGCCTGGCAAAATGACTAAACCCAGAGAAGATCTCGCAGGGACTAGAGGGCAGATCTGTAGAACTCTGCATGATTCTCTGCCCCTCTCCATGGACTTATAAAGTTATGTAGAACAATTCATGCCAATTTGCATAATTTATGCCAGGCACAGAATATGGGTTATGTCGGCACCGAACGCTTTTTCATTCTCTTTAAGCACTGGGGACATCCAGCTGTAATTCTCTTCCTCCTTACACTGAACCGAACGTGCAATTTTCCTTGAACAAGGACGAAACTTTACTAACCCTATTCAAAAACCACCCATGTCCCCTTGCTTTCTAGGCAGAAATATAAGCCTACAAGAAGGAGCGATCACAATAAGAAAGGCGAAACGGAACCGACAGGGAACAAAGAGTTCTCGTGAATGTGCGGCTGCCCTCTCTTAATCCCTAAACCCCAAAGGGAAGGAACAGATTTTCAATTCTGGGGAAGAAAGTATTAAGGAGGGGAGGGCAAAATCCTCCAGGATTGGGGGGGGGGGGGAAACATATAGGAAAAAAACATCCACTTCATAGAAGCGAAGCAAGGAACACAAATTGCTCTCACACCACTGTGAGCTGATGGGTCACATGGAGCGTCTGACAAGGTGCTTTATGAAACTCCACAACAAACTAGGATGCTAACTTTCCTAACCTAGTAGAGTGGCAAAGAAATGAAGCATTTTTAAAGCACCATCCGTGTTGCAAACCTCACCACTGCCAATAGCTGACTTAAGGACCGAACAACAAATTACGTTTATTTACTTAAGCATATATATTCTGCCCTTCTGGTGCAAGAGCACCACTCTCAGGGCAGCTTACAACATTTTAAGCTGCAATTTTACAAAAACAGCAATATGTAAAGTAGTGAGCCAAGGAGACAGGATAAGCAATTTCATACAGAAGTTTCATCAGCAAGTAATCCAAACTGGGATTCATGGTTAAAGCGCCTTCTTCACTAACCAAGAGCTGCGTTTTGGTTTTTTTGGCCAAAGGATCAAATACGTCACAACAAATAAATACACTAACCTGAGGATGCCTTAACAAGTCGCTGTCACTTTCATTGTCTTTGCTGCAAAAGAGAAGAAATAGTTTGGCTCAAAAGTGTATCATAACGAAAGCTAGCAACAAGCTCAGCATTTTAAACAATGGCCTGGTTCACATTTCACATTAAACTATAATTAAAAACAAACCATAGTTTAAATGTGGATGAGCAGCATGATCACTTTGCTTTTCTCCAATTCCCGTTGTGCTGTGGACAAAACTGGCCAGAGACTCATTTGATGTGTTGTCCAAGCCTGGGCTTGTGCCTTGCTGTACTCCTAAAAATCCCCACAGTTGGTAATGAAGGTTTGTTCCTGGCTTATTGCTCAAGGTTTGCTTGGGAAAAACAAACCACGAGCCTAGATTTGGATAACTAAAGAAGTTAAGACTCTAGTTTGTTTCCTGGCTACTCATGAGCAGCAATATCAGAGAAGGAGCAGAGCAAGTACTTCACAGCGGTATGCGCCAGCATGCTGTTCATTCACATTAAACCATAGTTTGTTTTTAACTATGGTTTTGTGCAATGTGTGAATGAGTCCAATGACCATTACCACTATTGCTACACTTTTAAAAGGATGACTGAAAATATTTTGAGGTTCGGTACTTTAAAAACTAACTCATCCTCTTTAAAACTTACAAAACCAAGTCATCTACTCTTTAGAGACCTGAATGGAAAATATGAATAATCAACCAGCAAGGTAATGATTAATAAAGGCAAGTTCAAATCCATAAAATGCTGCAGAATTCTGCAGGCAATTTTAAAATCTCTATGTTCAAGAAAAGATGAACTACAGGGCTCTCAAAGTGGTTGTGTGCAACTAGTTTCAAAGTATAAGGAGATTCTCTAGTGTTGGGATTCACTGAAATCTTGGGCCTGAGTAATTTCCAAGTTACCTGTCTTCAGAAAACACTTCCATGTCATCTGGTCCTGTTTTGTCCACTGGTCTCAAGGAACCAAAAGTTTCCATTGCCTGTAAAACATCAAATATTAAGAAAACTGCTATGGATCATCCATTTTTAAAGTGGTAGCTGAAAGCATCTTTCATGCAATAATGAGCTTAGCATACACAACTCTTTGATATAAGTAGCAAAACGTCAATTACTATGAAGGTTCTTCCATGGGAAGGTTTGGGAGATGCAATTAATGGGAAAGCAAAAGATGAAATCAGATATAAATAGCTACTTATGACTACAAAGCCACAGTCTTTACTCATGATACTTCACCTTTCCAAACAGTCCCTTCTGCACAAGTCTCACTACAACAAACAGGCCACATTCAAACCATCACATCTCAACCTGTTAAGGTAAGATACACAGAGGCCTTTTGCTTCCATATGCAGCCCCTTGGCTCCTCCCTTTGCTGTGAGACTCAATTAAGCCAGGAAATCTCCTAATTAAGCCACAGTTTCCTGTTTCATTTGAACTGGGTGCAAAGGCTTGTTTTTGTGTGTTGTCTTAATAAACCAAGCTGTGATCTTTCAAACTGGACTACTGTCTCCCCATGGGGGCCCCATTTCTGGGTCATTCTCACCCCACTTTTTTTTCTTCCTTGCAAGAACTAGCCACTCATTCCATACCTCTCATAAGCACCCTGACTTGGTTGTCTCTTTGATTGTATAAGTACTATTGCATCCCCCTCTTTTTCCTTCCCATGTCCCTTTCTGGGGACACCTCCAGACACCCTTTTCTGTTAATTTGTCCTCATGATGCTATCGGGGCAGTCACACATGTTCTTGCTTTCAACACTCTTTGCACCTGCAGATGTTTTGGGGTGATCACACACCGCTTGATTCCAATCCGTGCATACCCTGTAACTTGCTGCTGAAATCCCATTCTGGTTTATTTCTCCCCACAACCCACTCTTTCATTGTGCTATTCCCCCTCTGGACAGCAATAATGTGGTAGCATCAGGGAAGCATCTCATAACAAACTAAAACAGAATAAACCCAGCACCGATGCAATATTATTATGCAAAGAACATGTTGCAGAAGACACCTGCGATACAATACCAGTCTGGGAAGACCCTAGGCCTTTGCACCAGGTGAGTGAGCAAGTCTTTTCTTTGAAATAATCACAAGTCACATCTGAAATATTTGCAAGCTACATGATTTCAGGGCATGGTCCAAAGGCCCATGCCTTAACTTGCTGTAGCTAAGCATTTTTGGGTCTGGTTGGTGCCTGGATGATCTGGGAACCACATGAACACCATGGCAGAAGCTACAAATGAAAGAAAATGATTTTTTTTAAGCTCTCCAATTCCAGTTTGGCAGCCCTAAAACCATTCATTGCCTTGCCTTTGCTTGCTCATTTATCCAAAGGCATAAGAAAGGCAACTGGAATTATGTATACATTTGCTTAAAAAGGAAGAAGGATTTCAAGATCCAAGCAGAACACCTTGTGCAAATCATAGCTGCGTAAGTGAGGGTTTTGGCAATGTAGCCGAAGAGAACCAGAGAAAAAAGTTTGCCATAACTCCAAAACTACAACATATCAAGCATTCAAAAATTGGTGGGCTTCCACACATTACACTGCCTATTTGTATATCCATTGATGGAAAAGTTTGGTTTCTATAGGATACAGGGCACAGCTGACGCCTGAATCTGCAGACAGAGGAGCCAGTCTTGTGTTGGCAATGTTCACACCTTGTCACTATGGACAGCCACCTTCCACTGCAAAGGTCAAAGAAGGATTTTCTAGCAAGCTGTGGCAGAGAAGCAACAAGCCGCAAAGAGCTTAATAATCCTGCCTTGTGATCACCCTCCAGCCTCTTCTCCGACGCCTGCTATTTGCCAACATATGCCGAGGCAATCAATAGTATTCTTGAATCAAATGTCATAGATACCTATATTTATCATGTTTCCAGCTCAAAAGGATCTGAAGTTATGGTGTGTGGGGTAGTCAAAACAATGGACTCATTCACATGCCAAGATAAAAAAAAAAACCTCCTTGTGTGTGGTATGGCCTTATGAATAGAAACTCAAGAATCTGCCTTATGCTGGACCACTTGTCCATTTAGCTATGTATCTTCTACACTGACTGACAGCAGCTCTCTGGGATTTCAGACAGAAGCCCTGCTTGGGGAGGGGCCAGCGATAAACCTGGGACTTTTTGAATGCAAAGCAGCTGCTTTAGCACTGTGGTCTTCCCCTAACATTTCAGGGGCTGGTTGGCCACACCTGGGAAACCCAGCCAGATGGGCAGGGTATTATTTATTTGTTTATTTTCTTCAACCATACACCCAAGTTGCTTCCTCAGCTGTCTGCATTCCTCCTTTCCTCTTCCTCCACCCATTACCCAGAATAGCAAGGGCTCAATAACAATTCAAAGTTTGCAGCCATTTCATAAGAAAGAGGGAAACAGCAGAAGTGACATTAACAGCTCTGCTTACCAGAGGACTGTCCTGGTTGTCATTAAGCTCAGAAAGTTTGGTGCTGGATTTCTGTCGCTTTGGTTTACTCCTTTCTCCGATATATCCGGAGCCGGCCTCTTGCAGTTTTTCTACTTCTTGAGCAGTCAGCATACACTCTTCAATGCTGCCAAATCCAGAAGGAATATTCTCCTTATTGATCACCTCCCTGAAGAAAGACATTGCAGGGTTACCAATCTGCTTCAGATGTTCTTAGAATATGCAGGAATTACGGGAAAATTTAAAGAGCCAAGGAAGGGGAAGGAGGGAAGTCAATGAATATGTATGATTACAAATGGTGGATACCGTATTTTTCACTCTATAAGACGCACCAGACCACAAGACGCACCTAGTTTTTGGAGGAGTAAAACAAGAAAAAAAATATTCTGAATCTCAGAAGCCAGAACAGCAAGAAGGATCGCTGCGCAGAGAAAGCAGCAATCACTCTTGCTGTTCTGGCTTCTGGGATAGCTGCGCAGCCTGCATTCGCTCCATAAGACGCACACACATTTCCCCTTAGTTTTTAGGAGGAAAAAAGTGAGTCTTATAGAGCAAAAAATACGGTATTTAATGATGGAAATGTATACTTGAAATTTATCAATAAAAATATTTTTTTAAAGACCAATCTGCCTCAGAGTGTTCATGAAAGCACACCAAGGTGTTGCCCTGAATTTGCACAGCTCTGGAAAAATTTCTGCGCTCTAGGCTTGTTTATAAGTTTCCCAAGTCTTCACTAAATGACATTTGCCCATAGGTAGTGACAAGTCTATCTCTAGTGGCCCCAGAGGATGGGTTTGAAGGCACATGGCATAGTAACCCACCTGAAGCTAAGCAGATCTGACCCTGGTCAGTGCCTTGATGGGAAACTTACTTGAGCTCCAGAGAGTAAGATATACATGAAAATACGAACAGTAAAAATAAATAAAAATAAGTTAATAGTAAAATTTGTAAACTTCCCTGGGGTAGATCAATGAGAAGGGCAAACAAGTCTGCCCTATAATTGCCAATGAAAGAGAAATCCATTGCAACAAACACAGTACATGCTGGCCCGTATTAATTTCTTTAATGTTCTGGTACAGACCACCTTGATTAAGAGGAATGGATGGAAAATAAAACTTCAGAATTTGGAGAAGCTCCCATCTCCCCCACTTTTTAAAAATTGCTCTATTCAAATAACTGTACACTTGATACCCAGATTTGCATTATTTTACCACAATTTTCTGCAAAGCAAAAAACAAGGGATTTGTTTTATTGGAATTTCCTTCACAAGCTTGTTTCCAATTTGTACAGATTATTACTTTGAAACATAATCTATTACATAATCAGATGCAATACATATCCACACATTAAACATGCAATTCAGCTACAACATTCATTAAAAACTTAGCTGCAAATCCTCTTGGTTTTTAATTGCTGGGACCTCCGCCCTCCAATAAAAAAGAAGTAGGTAAACTGGACCAATTCTATGCCTGTCAGTTATTTCATAGGACAAAATGTTTCGTGCCTATTAGCAATTAAAAGTGCATTAGTTTTCCGTAAACGGGAAAGCAGACTTGGAACACAGACAGCACAGCAGGTGTTTCTGCCAAGCTGTATGCATGTTCAAGAAGTGAGTATAACCACGTTGCTTCAGTCTCACATTTGACCAGGAGACACAGCAGAAGAAAGGCCAAAGAAAACACCCTAACGTAGACTTCTTCTTTTAGGCAGGGATGAGCAAAGAATCGGATAACTGTAGAGTTGGAAGGGACCCTGAGGATCATCTAGTCCAACCCCCTTCAATGAAGGGATAAGCAGCTGTCCCATACAGGAATCAAACCTGCAACCTTGGCATTATCAGCACCACGCTCTTAACCAACTGAGCTGAAAGATGCAGGTTCACATTTTCCCCTTCTGTCCAGTTTTCCCACCAGGTTTAACATTATCTGCGATCACTGGCAATGTGACCGAGTGGCCAGAGTCACATGCAATGCTAAACCATGGTTAAGAAGAAGAGCAGCCAACATCACAGCCTCTAGTTATTGTGGATGACAGCTCCCATCATCTGTGACCACTAGACTTGCTGGCTGGGGCTGACAGGAGTCCATCCCCCTCTGGAGGACATCATGATGGTTTTCCTAGTGGTTTAACATTACATGTGAACTGGACCAATGTCTACATAGGGCCTGATGTAGCAGACGCAACTATCCCCACAGCTAAGGGATTAGGAGAACTCTGCAGGGCTCTTTTTTCTCCCTGCCAATCCTTTTGGGGGCTCACCAGGACGCAGCTTGATGTCTGCAGTGTTAGCACATCAGCCTAGACTGAATGATGGCTGGCTCTGAAGAAGCGAGCAAGGAGTTCAATCTATCTATCTATCCATCTCTTTGGGAGCCTGCATATTCACTTGGTCTTGGCTTATGGTGTCGTGTAAACTAGGTTGGTATGTTGTTGCTGAACAGAAAGGATAGAAGTTTATCTGGGAATCTATCATGCCCAATTTGTACAGAGGTTTTTCATCAATGTATTTCCTGATCATGATTCCAAGTACCCCAAAGCAGGGCTTCTTGCTTACTACCCAACATTCTAAACCTGAACATCTCAACGTGGTGCCACTTCTGACGTTCTGCTTAAGGTCTGTGGTCAATCTTGCGAAGAGTTCACAAAACCAAAAGAATAAGCTCTGCAGAAATTCTGGCTTTTTACAGTTCACCACAATGGATTTTTTAAAAAATATTTTTTTAAAAAAAGGTCATGCTATAAACGGATCAATTTTCAGATGCCGCTCAGCTAAGGTTTCCTTCATAAGTTTATAGTCGGTCGGTGTGCAAATGAAAGGACTTGAGAGGCTGGAAGACAAGCAAAAAGGCAGATCTGCAATTCAATAGGAAGGCTGCACAGAGGTTGGGGACGACGACACCCAACCGCAGTGCTATATGCCGCTAAACACGTACGCCTGTACACTAGCCCATCTCTGACCTACTTACTTGAGAAGCATCTCAGCATGGCTACTAGTACAGGGAGAAACATTAAGACACTCTTGGGATTGGGAAACACCCCTGTTTTGCAAGAGGGCTTACATTTTGGGTTCACCTTTATAAAAGGAAACGTTTTGGTGGTGGTGGTTTTCCATTAATTTTTTACTTGCGGAAATTGATGCTACATTTCTCCCAAAAACGTAAAGGGAGGGGGGTGGAAATGTTTCCATCAGCTATGCACTGTGACAGCAACAAGGCAGAACATCACTTTTAATGCTCTTTGAAGCTGCTCTCTATCGCGGCAGTTCCCTGACCCATCTAAACCAATACTGTGTACTAGTACACGCTACAGATTTCAGGCTGAACACATAGAGAGGCAGAAATTGCAATCGTACGACTTCCGGAGGCGGCGCGAAGCAAGTAATGGCGGTCCTCTTTGCGCTGCGAAGAGGGGCTCCGCAGGAAAGGGTCGTTCGCTGCGGCAAAGCGACGACCCACTAAGAAAAACCACGAGCAGAGTGAGCTCGTGGCCGTGGGATCCGGCGGGCACCAAGAGCGACCCCCGAAACGAAGAAGGGACCCCGTAAGGG
The DNA here is from genome assembly GCF_965113315.1 of Podarcis vaucheri. Lineage (NCBI taxonomy): Eukaryota > Metazoa > Chordata > Lepidosauria > Squamata > Lacertidae > Podarcis > Podarcis vaucheri. The sequence goes on from NC_138767.1 coordinate 16,868,299, forward strand.
GTTCCGGAAGCGCGGAGGGGAAGCGGTGCTGTGGATTCATCGCTCTTTCTGCGGGAGTGAAGCCGCGCGGCTGTTACTGATGAGCGCCGACCTTTCTTCCTTCTACATTGGATTACAAATCAACTACTCGTGAGTAAGACTTACTCAAAATTGGATTACAAATTTATGAATTCGGCTGAAAGCGGGAGACGAGAAAAAGGAAGTCCGTCTCCCGACGATGCTTAGTGATCAAAGGCAAAGATCTGACAAGCTGGAAGCAGCACAGAGAGGTTTTAAAGTGAAAGACATCATACGTCTAGAGAAGTCGGAAATTGAAGGAGGCAAGTTACTCTTATTTTCTTGTTATTTTCTGTACCTTATCTGGGGACTTTCTCCTCTGCTAGACCTTTAAAAACTTTAAAGACTTTAAAACCCCCAGTCCCCGGACTTGCAGCGGGACAAAAGGCTACTTTGCGGATACATTTACAACCTGAAATGGATATTTAGAGGCATTACTGTTGGATACAATTAAACAACTGTACTTTGCACCTTTTAAGAAACTTGTGGCAACATTGTGAGAGCTCTGCCTGAGGGAAAAGGTCTTTTCCAAGGATTATTGTTAATTTACTTAACTGAAGGAACTTTAATGGCGACTGAAACTTTGTTTCTTCTTTCCTGAACTGTAACATCACTCCCTCTAGTGGAGTTTGGGATTTACAACTTTCTGGGAACCAACTTTGCTTTGTCTCTCTGTGGTTTGGCTGTTTACTCCAAGGCCTGTCTTTCCCATGAAACTTTTGACAGTTTGACCTTGAATCCAAAGACAGGTGTGGAATGAGTGACAGAGTGAAAACAAGAGCTGCGTCGAAGGCAGGGAAAGGCAAATTGACACAAACAACCCTGTTTTCTCAGGGACGTAGATCTTCGGTCCCTGCTGTTTTACAGACTGCACCCTCGCCAATAACTCCAGCTGAAGAAGCTGAACAATTAACAGGCGAGGATATGGCATCTGGAGGATCTAACACTTTGCTAGAGGAAATGCTACAACAATTCGCAATTTTGAATAAAAAAGTGGATGATCAAACTGCAAAAATTGACTTAGCCACATCCTCAATTACCAAACTTTCAGAACAGGTGGCTAAGCACTCACAAGATATTGGTAATCTAAACGACGTAACATCTGAAAATCGAAAATTGGCGGAGGCTGCGATTGGGAAAGCAGAGGCTGCAGCCAAAGGAGTGGAGGAACTGAAAGGAGAGGTAAGGCCGCTCCACAAACATATTACGGACCAGCAGGCCTACCTGTCTTTGGCGGAATTGCGAAACAGGGAAAATAATTTGAGATTACGCTCTATCCCAGAGATTGAGAAAGAGGATTTGATTGGCTTCTTAACGGCAGAATTTTCCAAATTCTGGGGTATAAATCAAGACACAGACTTCAAAATAACGACTGCATTTAGATTGGGAAGAGTTGCCGGGAAGGACAGGCCTAGAGACTGCTTGATTATTTTAAGGACTAAACAGGAGAGAGACAAGCTACTTGACTTACATTTTAACAAAGCACTTGTGATCCAAGACAGAAGAGCACAAATTTACAAGGATATTCCTAAACAATTACTGGATCTAAGAGCTAACTATACGGACCTAGCTGGACTTTTGAGAGGTAACGGAATACCTTACAGGTGGGAGTTTCCACAAGGTCTTTCGTTTAAATACAAAGGAAAGAAGATAAAAATCAAAACGAAAGAGGATAGCCAGAAGTTTCTACACGATCACGGAGAAGACTTACAGAAAGGAGCGGCAGCTATTTGGCCACCACCAGAGTTAGGAAAAGAGTTACCACCCTCGGATTCGGACAAGAAAGAAGACACCCAACAAGAGTAACAACAGATTGACACAATATGTCTCTGCAGCTGTATAGTTGGAACATTAATGGCGCGAATTCCCCTGAAAAACGCAAAAGGATCTTCCATATTTTAAAGAAAGAGAATCTGGATATAATTTGTTTGCAAGAAACACATGTGACCAGGCTACACAGGAAGGTGTTAACAAATAAAAGATTAGGCCAAGAATTTATCTCATCAGACAGAGTAAAGAAGAGAGGCGTGGTGATTTACGCCAAAGAGAATCTTTCACCAAAATTTTTGTTTAAAGATGAACAAGGAAGAATCCTGGCTATTGAAATTTCGACCCAAGGAGAAAAAGTTTTGATATTGGGAATTTATGCACCAAATGAGGGGAAATCAGAATTTTATAAGAAGCTGCATGAGACATTATTGGACTATCTGGACTATTCCAACATCATTATGATGGGAGATATGAATGGGGTTGTCTCTACTTTGATGGATAAGTCACAGAATCAGAACTTGACTAAAGATGGAAGACTACCAAAAACTTTTTTTGAACTAACTGACAATATGGATTTAATCGATCTATGGAGGACGAGAAACCCCCTAGGTAAAGAAGGAACTTTCTTTTCTGAAGCCCACCTGTCATGGACAAGAATCGACCAAATTTGGACAACTAGAGGGCTGGCACCTAAGACTACAAAAATAGAAATCTGCCCAAAGACTTGCTCCGACCATAACGCTTTGAAAATGGAAATGAGATTTACTACTGCCGATTCCTTCAGATGGAAAATGAATGACAACCTGTTAAGAGATCAAGAGATTGTAAAGAAGGCCCAAAAAGCTTTAAAGGACTATTTTGAAATCAACTTAAATACCTCGGTGGAAAAAAGAACAATCTGGGACGCGAGTAAAGCTGTCATGAGAGGGTTTCTGATACAACAGAATACGATTAAGAAAAAACTCTGGAATGGTAAAAAAGACAAGATATTGGAGAAGATAAGAGACGGTGAGAAAAAATTAAGATTGAATCCAAAATCAAAAGAGACTCTAAGAGAAATTAAATTCCACCAGTCACAATATGCGCAACTGATTAACCAAGAAGTGGAATGGAGAATTAAACAAATGAAACAAAGATCATTTGAGTCGGCAAATAAATGTGGGAAACTGCTAGCTTGGCAGTTGAAAAAAAGACAAAAATTAAATTATGTTACCAATCTAGAAGTTGAAGGAAAGAACATCCAGAAACCCGGAGAAATTAGAAAGTGCTTCCAGAAATATTTTAAAAAACTATACACACAAGGATCCGAGGATGTAGCCGAGATAGAACAATTTTTGAAAGAAAATGGCCTCTCAGAACTATCTCAAGAGAAGAGATCAATCTTGAATTGCAAAATAACACAGCAGGAAATTGAGGATGCCATTCAGAACATGCAGTTGGGAAAATCTCCAGGACCGGATGGACTCACCTCCAAGTATTATAGGACGTTAAAAGACTATTTGATACAACCATTAGAGGAGGTTTGCAACCAGATTATGGGGGGAGGAAAGGCACCAGATACGTGGAAAGAAGCATTCATCACACTGATACCTAAAGTGGAAACTGAAAAGACTCAACTTAAGAACTACCGCCCCATCTCACTCCTAAACGTGGATTACAAAATATTTGCGGATGTTTTGGCTAACAGATTTAAAAAAGTATTAAATGAAGTAATCCATAAGGACCAAGCAGGCTTTCTCCCAGGTAGACATTTGTTTGATAACACTAGGAATATTATCGATATTCTGGAACTTTTACAAACAAATATTAACACCAAAGCAGTGTTAATTTTTATTGATGCGGAGAAGGCCTTTGACAATATTTCTTGGAAATTTATGAAGAAAAACTTGGAAGGGATGGGAGTGGGAAGGGGGTTTGAGAATGGAATAGAGGCAATCTATTCTGAACAAAAAGCTAAGTTGATAGTGAATAATGTGGTGACAGAAGAACTCCATATTGAAAAAGGAACACGCCAGGGGTGCCCCCTATCCCCTTTACTGTTTATTTCGGTCCTGGAGGTTTTGCTGAACATGATAAGGGAGGATCGGCAGGTACAAGGAATACGGGTCGGAGCGAAACAATATAAACTGAAAGCATTTGCAGATGATCTGGTTTTAACACTACAGGAGCCAGAACCCAGTACAAAAAGAGTTTTGGATCTGATCCAGAAATTTGGTCGGGTGGCGGGTTTTAAGCTGAACAAGCAAAAAACTAAGGTGTTAGGGAAAAATCTGACGGCTATGGAAACAGAAGGGTTTCAGAAAGAGACAGAACTAAACATTGTTAAAAAAGTGAAATACCTGGGGGTGAATTTGTCTTCTAAGAATTTGAATTTATTTAAAGATAATTATGAGAAATGTTGGCTAGAAGTTAAAAAAGATTTAGAAATTTGGTCAAGACTGAAATTATCCTTGTTAGGCCGAATTGCAGCTATAAAGATGAACGTTTTGCCAAAGATGTTGTTTTTGTTTCAGGCCCTGCAGATTGTGGACAGAGTGGAATGCTTTGGAAAGTGGCAGAAGGATATTTCTAGGTTTGTCTGGCAGGGCAAAAAGCCCCGAATAAAGTTCAAAATACTAACTGATGCAAAAGAGAGAGGGGGGTTTGCCCTGCCGGACTTAAGGTTATATTATGAAGCGGCGGCCTTCTGCTGGATGAAAGATTGGATCTTACTAGAAAACACTGATGTCCTAGATCTGGAAGGCTTTAACAATTCGTTAGGTTGGCATGCGTATTTGTGGTATGACAAGGGTAAATCATATGGAATGTTTAAAAACCATATTGTCAGAAAAGCAATATATATGGTCTGGAAAAAATATAAAGACTTATTGGAGAGTAAAACTCCGAGGTGGATTTCACCAATAGAGGCCAAAGCTCGGAAAACAACCAATATGGAGGCATATTGGCCGAAATATTGGGAAATAATAGAAAATATTGGAGGTAATTGGAGACTGCAGAGCTTTGAAAAATTAAAGGATAAGGTGCAAAATTGGCTGCATTATGCCCAAATTAATGAGGTTTTTAAGTTAGACAAAAAAACAGGTTTCCAGGTGGAAAAATCGAAACTTGAGACAGAATTGCTTGAACCAAAGACCAAGTTATTATCGAGAATGTATAACTTGCTGCTGAAATGGAACACTCAGGATGAGACAGTTAAATCAGCAATGATAAAATGGGCCCAGGACATTGGTTATAATATTATGTCTGAAGACTGGGAAAGGTTATGGACCACCGGTATGAAATTTACTGCATGTAATGCTTTGAAAGAAAACATTATGAAGATGGTATACAGGTGGTACATGACCCCGGTTAAGCTAGCTAAGATTTACCATTTGTCCGATAACAAATGTTGGAAATGTAAGGAAGCTGAGGGGACATTCTTTCACCTCTGGTGGACTTGCCCAAGACTGAAGGCCTTCTGGGAAATGATCTACAATGAGTTAAAAAAGGTGTTTAAGTACACCTTTCCCAAGAAACCAGAGGCCTTCCTTCTGGGCATTGTCGGCCAGAAGGTGTTTAAAAAGGATAGAACCTTTTTTATGTACGCTACAACAGCAGCAAGAATTCTTATCGCCAAGCACTGGAAGACCCAAGATTTGCCCACACTGGAGGACTGGCACTCGCAATTGATGAACTACATGGAACTAGCCGAGATGACTGTAAGGATCCGGGACTTGGGAGAAGAAGCAATGGAGGAGGACTGGAAAAAATTTAAAGACTATTTGCAAAAGTATTATAAGTTATATGAAACATAAGATGTCGTATGATTGGGAACTTAGCTCCAGTAACGAAACTTGAATATTTATGAAATTTGATAAGATTTATGAAAGAACCAAGATTTAAATGGGTAAAAACGATATTATGGTATATTTTTAGAGTATATGGTGATCAAGAGATTTAAATCTAAACTGCAATTGAAAATACAAAGAAATACACGAAATAAGGGTATAATTTGCTGATAAATTTATTGTTAAGAATGCATTGTGCGGGGGACGGGGGAAGTCCAATGGAAATTTGAAATAAGTCATTGAAGTGGTCGTGTTTCTTTTCTTTTTTATTTCCTTTTTTCTTATCTTTTCTTTTTGTTTTTTGATTGTTCTGTTATTTCTGTAAAAAATGTAATAAAAATTATTATAAAAAAAAAAAAAAAGAAATTGCAATCGTACATATCTCTGTTCCTTCGGGCTTCATCCTGTTCTTTATGATGCCTCCGTCGCTGCCGGGCAGACACGTTTGAGGACGTGGATGATGTTCCCGACTCGGATTCTTCAGAGCTTTGACCGCCGGATCCATGAACATCAAAAAGATGTTGCTCAACTGCTGACCGGATTGTCTTTTCTAAGTATCTGTAAAACCAAGAAACAAATATGCAAGAAAGCAGAAGAATGTTAAGAATGATGGAGCTCCAAAAACGAGGGTAAAATCTCACGTGTAGATTTATCAAGAAGAACCTCTTCTAGCAGAACTTAGAAGGAAAAATTCTGCTACTGCAATCCAGGGCATAACCTGAAGGCATATGAGGCAGCAAACTTTGTTGAAGTAGCAAACACTACAAACAGTATGTACAAGCAAGGGTGCATATTTGAGATTTCTGTAACAGCTAAGGATGTCAAGGTGATGGAAAACTACCTGACATTCAGAAAACATCTTAAGGCGGCCCTATTCAGGGAAGCTTTTAATGTATGATATTTTAATGTTTTTTTGGTTTCTGTGGAAGCCGCCCAGAGTGGCTGGGGAAACCCAGCCAGATGGGCGGGGTACAAATAATAAATTATTATTATTATTATTATTATATACATTGCTTTAAGTGATCCTAAGAATGCAGCCTTGCTCAAGTACACAATCCTGCTGGATTGATTTTACCCTAAACTGAGGGATAGGAATACATTACATTTGGTCTAGAATTCTTTACCAGAAGCCTTGCAACCCAGCAGGCAGGAGGTAGTCCACCAGAAATTTATTAGTGGTCCATCAGTAGACCACTCTGCCCAACCTTGCACAAAATTCTTCCAAAGCACAGGAAGACCCACAAAATGTTTTAATCAAAGTGTCTCAAATGACATTACTGTATAGAATCACAGAATCGTAGCGTTGGACGGGACCCTGAGGATCATCCAGTCCGGCCTCCTCAAAGGTAAGGATGTCAACTAAAGCATCTGTGACAGATGTCCATACCTACAGGACAACAGCCTGAGCTAGCAAACTTTATCAAGGATACTTTCCTTGAGCTTTTGCAGAGTCAACAAAACACACGCGCACACATGTAACAAGAACAATTCAGAACCAAAGAAGACATAAAAGCAGACACTTACTCTCCAGTAGGAGGGAGGCTGCTGTTGCTGGTGCTGCTGCTGACTTGCGACACGTGAGCACTGCATGAAAGGAATTCAAAAGTTATATGCAAGTCTCAAAGAACATTAAGAAAAGCTGCTTAGAGAACCCCAGAGCTTTGCTTGAATTCTGAATGATCTGTTTAATGAATTAAAAAGGCCTCCCAAAATATAAGCACACCTTGGATCAGTTTCATGCATACATGCATGTAACTTCGATTTCTGTTCAATTGATGTCAGATGAAAAAGTCAACTGACTTCAGCGAAAGGCATCATAATTTTCTTTTCAACAAATTGTGGACTAGTAACATTTGGCAAATTATTTGCAAAGATGCCTTATTATCATGTGAAGAAAGAGAAGTGTATGCTTAGTTGCCAGGTTCTTCCAGTTTTATAAGACTATCCTTACGAGAAGCAACACATTATGCAAGAAATAAGGCGAGAATCGTCTGTTATTGTCAGCTGTGCATTTGAACTTACACTGTTTTATTTAAAGTAAGTCCCCCCCAAAGAACATTTTTCTTTTTTAGAAAACAAAATGCATCATATGAATAATCTGAACAATAATATAAAACTGATGAAACAAAACAAAATCAGTTCTTTAAAATTCAGAGCATCTCAAGTCCACACAGTATATTTGGGAGAAGAAAGATCTTTTGACAAAAGGAGTCCTGTTTGCTACAAAACAATTTCATCTTTGACCTGGTTCTTTTGACTTCAAAAAGATGTGTCGTCTTAGATACTTATTTCCCACCCCCCAATTTTATCTGTCAATTCATCAATCCTAGGTATTACCAGAGACATCATATATCTGTGGTGACAACTCACAAGTGCAAGTTACCACTTGGAATTTCATTAATCAAATGATGCAACATGTAAATGCAAATCAACTCTCAGACTGCAAACTCCTAAGCAGCAATGATTCAGCCACTATTTCTGACCAATCTGCCATGGTAAGAGTAGGTTAGAAACAACACGCAAACAAATTTCAGAGCCTCTCACAAATTTAACACGCAGCTTATAACACAATATGCACCTCTCAAAAATGATCAGCACAAAAAGAAGCAGACTGACTTTTTGAAAAGAACATGCATTTAACTTAAAGCAGCTAAGCAGATTTGCGATGGCAGATGCATCTGCTGCGTGTATTTCTTGTGAATACAGCCATACCTTAGTTTCCAAACAGCTTAGTTCTCAAACGTTTTGGCTCCCGAATGCCGCAAACCCGGAAATGAATGTTCCGGTTTGCGAACGTTCTTTGGAACCCGAACGTCCGACGGGGCTTCTGATTGAGTGCAGGAAGCTCCCGCAGCCAACTGGAAGCCGCGCCTTGGTTTTTGAGCGTTTTTGGAAATCGAAACAGACTTTTGGAACGGATTCTGTTTGAGAGCCAAGGTACGACTGTATTGCACAGTGAATAATGGGGAGATCAATTGGCAAACTACGTAATTGGGATGAAACACGCGCCCACCACTTGTTTACAGACACGTCCTCCCTTGCCTTCCTGCTTTGCACAGAAGGCACCTGTGATTGTGTGATCAATGCACCTGTTGACCCATGGCTTCAAGCAGCTGAGAGACCCTCCATGTATGGAAGGAGTATACCAGGTGCTAGGGGTAAACAGCAGGAGAGAGCTGCTGCCCTTATGCTTGCCTTGCAAGTTTCACATAAATGCCTTTCTGCCCATGAAGGCTGAACTAGGTGAATGGCAACTCTTTCGTTCCTAACGCAGATTCAGTCTCCTTGCACTGCTTCTTATCATGTGCCAATGTGGCAGGAGCACTGGTGTGTTTTGTGGTAAGTTTTCCTATACACCCTATTTGCTTAGGGTGATTTGTATTGGGAGAAACTTCGGTCTGCGCTGGGAAATTTTCTGAAGCATTATTATTATTATTATTATTATTATTATTATTATTATTATTATTATATTACTATTATTATTATTACGACTACCACCATTAATTCACTGCCTCCTAAACAACAGCACATTTTTAATAATGTGTGTAAATGCCTTGAGACAAAGGCATTTGAATACATTATTAAAAACGCTTAAAAGCACAAAAGCAAAACAAAAACATTTAAGACAAGACTAAAACCATAACTGGTAGACATACATTGCAAAAAATTATGCACCTGTTCTACCTCGAAAGGAATGCTACTCCACCCCACAGTAAAATCCCTACTGTGAGTTACTGCAGACCTGGCTTCTGAGATCTTTGGGGCTTGCAGGAGAAATTCTCCTGCAGACTTCAGTGATCTACTGTGTAGATCTACTGGATAAGGCAGTCTCTCAGGTAACCTGGTCCTGAGCTGTACAGGGCTTTCTATATTAGCATCAACACCCTGAACGTGGCTCAGCAGTACAAGAGCAGCTGACACAAATCCCACAAGCAGGGTGCTATGTGCTGTCAGTAGTTTGTCTCCACAAGTTTGTCCCCACAACCTAGCTGCTGGGTTCTGCATGAGCTGCAGCCTCTGGCGAAGGGTCACCTTGCATGGAGCACACTGCAGTAATTCGACTGTGAGGTTATCACTGCATGGGCAACTGTGCCCTAGAGAGGGGTCTAATTTAGCAAGTTTATATTAACAGACATCACTAAACGGAGCTAAAAACTGTGAAACTGCGTAGCCTACCTAATACAGTGGTACCTCGGGTTGCATACGCTTCAGGTTACATACACTTCAGGTTACAGACTCCGCTAACCCAGAAATAGTGCTTCAGGTTTCAGGATGAGAACAGAAATCGTGCTCCGGCGGTGCGGCAGCAGTAGGAGGTCCCATTAGCTAAAGTGGTGCTTCAGGTTAAGAACAGTTTCAGGTTAAGTACGGACCTCTGGAACAAATTAAGTACTTAACCTGAGGCACCACTGTACTTATTTGCAATTGGCATCCGTTCATTGTTCCTAATGGACTTACAACGTTGGACATTTTCTGTGGAAAAATAAGGCACTCGGGAAATTTTCTGCCTCGTGTCACCGGCCTGAAAGCAGCCACATGCCCAATTTACCAGATACAACAATGCACATGATTTCCCTAGGCGTAAGTGATGCCACGTAGGACAATACTGAATGGGGTAACTGTGTCCCTGAAGGACCAGGTGCGCAGCCTGGGAGTCATTTTGGACTCACAGCTGTCCATGGAGGTGCAGGTCAATTCTGTGTCCAGGGCAGCTGTCTACTGGCTCCATCTGGTACGCAGGTTGAGACCCTACCTGCCCGCCGACTTGTCTCGCCAGAGTGGCGCATGCTCTAGTTATCTCCCGCTTGGACTACTGCAATGACCTCTCCGTGGGGCTACCTATCATCGTCAAAGTTTGGTCTTCCCAGGAAGCGAAAACACAGCCTGATGCGGGGCCTTGTCTTCGGAGCAGCTCTCTGAACTGGGAGGCAAGGTCAGGTCTGAGACGTGCAGGAGTCCTGTCTCTCCGCCTCCTCCATTCCGCTGACTCAGCTTTGCAGATAAGAGGGGCCATGTGACATGTTACTGAGGTTCAGAGCCTGACTACAGTATTCATAAACCAAGTTGTTATGAGCTTAAAACATTTCGTTGGGCTTGATCCTCTTATCGGCAAGAGAATTAGTTCGCCCAGCTGGCTGGCCTGCATGTGTGCAAACAAAAACGACATGGTGTCGCTGAGGGAGGCAGATACGCCGCGAAATGCAAGGCTCAGCACACCACCCTAATGGACACTTGCTAAACAAGTAAACGCTTCCAGCGTCCTGCTTCTCAAACAGTTTGTCTCCGGTGTGCTTCTTCAGACTTACCGCTAAGGATTCCTGCTAGTACTTTCTAGTACAGTCATACCTCGGGTTGAAGTCGCTTCAGGTTAAGCCTTTTCGGGTTGCGCTCTGCGGCGACCCGGAAGTAACGGAGTACATTACTTACGGGTTTCGCCGCTCATGCATGCGCAGATGCTCAAAATGACGTCACACACATGCGCGGAAGCAGCGAATCGTGACCTGTGGATTGCATTCACTTCAGGATGTGAACGGAGCTCCGGAATGGATCCCGTTCGCATCCAGAGGTACCACTGTAATGTGTGAACCCCTCGCTGCTACCCAGAACAAGTTGGGTTAGTCTAGAAAGAAGCAGTCTATTCATCAGCCAAAGCAGAGACGGGCGGCATTCTTCTAATGCAAAGCTTGCTGGGTGACCCTGAGCCGGTCCCATGATCTCAGCCCAAACTACCTCACAGGACTGTTGTGAGGATCAGAAGGGGATGAGAACTATCTAGGTCACCTTGATCTCCTTGAAGGAAAGGTGGGGTACAAATGTAACAGAGAAGAACTGCTGGGATAGCTCACTTGGTACAGTGTGAGAATCTGAATCTCAGGGTTGTGGGTTCCAGCCCTATGTTGGGCAAAAGAGTCTTGCATCGCAGGGGGTTGGACTAAATGACCCTTGTGGTCCCTTCCATCTCTCTTACGATTCTATGATTCTAAGAAGAAGAAGAAGACCAGGGCTTCAACTTAGGACAGACCTCCAGGTCTTGCCAAAGCAAGGCCTAAAAACGAGTTAAGGCGCTAGTCCTTAGGATTCTTTTATTTATTTGTGGTCCAGCCTTACAGGGTCAGGTGTACAAGGATACACTTCACCCAGAGCAAAACCCGGGTTTGCCACTAAATATTTATTTATTCAGGGGAAGTAATAGTGCCACTGTATTCTGCTCTGGTCAGACCTCACCTGGAGTACTGTGTCCAGTTCTGGGCACCACAGTTCAAGAAGGACACTGACAAACTGGAACGTGTCCAGAGGAGGGCAACCAAAATGGTCAAAGGCCTGGAAACGATGCCTTTATGAGGAACGGCTAAGGGAGCTGGGCATGTTTAGCCTGGAGAAGAGGAGGTTAAGGGGTGATATGATTTGTTTAGTCGTTTAGTCGTGTCCGACTCTTCGTGACCCCAAGGACCAGAGCACGCCAGGCACTTCTGTCCTCCACTGCCTCCCGCAGTTTGATCAAACTCATGCTAGTAGCTTCAAGAACACCATCCAACCATCTCATTCTCTGTCGTCCCCTTCTCCTTGTGCCTTCCATCTTTCCCAACATCAGGGTCTTTTCCAGGGAGTCCTCTCTTCTCATGAGGTGGCCAAAGTATTGGAGCCTCAGCTTCACGATCTGTCCTTCCAGTGAGCACTCAGGGCTGATTTCCTTCAGAATGGAGAGGTTTGATCTTCTTGCAGTCCATGGGACTCTCAAGAGTCTCCTCCAGCACCATAATTCAAAAGCATCAATTCTTCGGCGATCAGCCTTCTTTATGGTCCAGCTCTCACTTCCATACATCACTACTGGGAAAACCATGGCTTTTACTATACGGACCTTTGTTGGCAAGGTGAAGTCTCTGCTTTTTAAGATGTTGTCTAGGTTTGCCATCGCCTTTCTCCCAAGGAACAGGCGTCTTTTAATTTCGTGACTGCTGTCACCATCTGCACTGATCATGGAGCCCAAGAAAGTAAAACCTCTCACTGCCTCCATTTCTTCCCCATCTATTTGCCAGGAGGTGATGGGCCCAGTGGCCATGATCTTCGTTTTTTTTATGTTGAGCTTCAGACCATATTTTGCGCTCTCCTCTTTCACCCTCATTAAAAGGTTCTTTAATTCCTCTTCACTTTCTGCCATCAAGGGTGATATGATAGCCATGTTCAAATATATAAAAGGATGTCACATAGAGGAGGGAGAAAGGTTGTTTTCTGCTGCTCCAGAGAAGCGGACACGGAGCAATGGATCCAAACTACAAGAAAGAAGATTCCACCTAAACATTAGGAAGAACTTCCTGGCAGTAAGAGCTGTTCGACAGTGGAATTTGCTGCCAAGGAGTGTGGTGGAGTCTCCTACTTTGTAGGTCTTTAAGCAGAGGCTTGACAACCATATGTCAGGAGTGCTCTGATGGTGTTTCCTGCTTGGCAGGGGGTTGGACTCGATGGCCCTTGTGGTTTATTCCAACTCTATGATTCTATGATTTATTAGATTCATATGCCGCCCTTCATCAAAAGATCTCAAGATAAAAATACACGATAAAAGTACAAAAGAGATAGTCAAAACAGAAGCAATGAAACAATAATGCCCCCCTCCCACAAACACATTTAAAAGGCCATAGAGTATTAATCAGCGAAAGGCCTGACACCTAAAGATATATAATGAAGGTGCCAGTCTTGCTGGGGAGAGCATTCCACAAATGGGAAGCCACTGCAGAAAAGGCCCCATTCTCGTGTTGCCACTCTTCCGGCCCCGTGTGGAAGAGGCGCACAAAGAAGGGTCTCAGAGGATGAACACAGAGTCATCAGGGAGCCGCAACACAATGACAACATCTGTACGGTACTCAAGTTGGCCATATGTATCTGCAGAGATACCAACTGACCGGGAACCACAGCAAGCTTGGCCTGACCTTGTGTCTTATAGCAGCAGCAGCAGCAGCAGCTTCGATGCACGTAAATGAGAAGGTGAGGCCTTTTCTTTTTACAGCACAGAGGCAAGTGCCTGCAGATCAATCGGCTTTTAACAGGGGACCAGGCAAGGCTGAAGTCTAGCTTTCTTGCAGCATTTTCACACGTCTGTCATCGTGTGCCCTGGTGTGTTTGCAAGGCGGCTGCTTCTCTTATCGAGGAAGTTGTCCAGGCAGAAAGCAATTATTTACTCTTGCACTTTCCTCCCCCTTTCCTCTAATCAAATCATCGCTGGGGATTTGTGAGCAGCGACACCTGCAGCTGAAAGCCTAGCCGGGACGGCGTGCAAAGATTTTCGCTGAGGCTACCCACAGGGACCTCTCCTGTATTATTCACTTTGGCAAGTCTATGCTCTCTCCACCCAAGGCATGGACTCTCCTATATTAGATTTTTTTTTTTGGGGGGGGGGGCACAAAATCATGCCTGTTAAACTCAGACAGTGTGACATCATTCTCATTTATCTGCCGCATTTATAAACCACCTTTTCCCTCCAAGGAGCTTAAAGTGAACACACATGGTTTTCTTCCCCCTCACTTAACCCCAACAACCTTGTGTGGCACATGAGGCTGAGAGGCAGTGACTGGCCGAAGGTCACTCAGTGAACTTCACGGCTGAGCGGGGATTCGAACGCAAGACTCCAACCACAACGCCACTCTGCTAAAGTAAAAAAAGCAACGTCTAACCCTAACTCCCCCAAAACACTGACACGGCCTGAGCTTCTTGGTAATAAGCCCTGCTGAGATCTGGGTGCAAGTTCGAATTAAGTTTTTTAAAAAACAAAAACAAATTAAATTAGCTTACATTGAAAACAGAGCATTTCAGAATTAAGGTGCAGCCAAGGGTGGGTGGATAATTATTTTAATTAAATTCCACCTTTATGCCCAAAGGAGTGGCAGTTAACCCCTGGTTTTTAACCCTTCCCCATTTGTCAGCGCCTTACTGTTCTCCAAAATGGTTGCTTCTGCCCCATAGAAAATGCTTAGACTCACAGTGTTGTGAGGAGGCAGGTTAAGCATCCTGCCCCTTCAGTCCTTTACAATCCCTCACTTTTTTTAAAAAAGGGGCTTTAGTTTCAAAATATGGCACCACAGATTACTTAAATGCATTTGCTTGCAACACGCAGTTAACTGAGTTGGCGCTAGGGAGCTTTCCTAAAAAACGATGACAGTTGTTGGAGCCCAGAGTCACGAAAGCAAACCAAAAGACAGACTTCTCTTCTGAGGGACCATCAGCACCACCAACACCACACTGTTTCCCCCTCTAGAACAGGGATCGCCAACCTTTTTGGACTGCAAGGACATATCTGGAATTCTGAGAAGGACGTTTCTGTGGGCGCCAGTCACAAAATGGCTGCCGGGGTGATGTGGCATAATAAAAAATGGCTGCCGTGGGGTTACGTAGGAGATGCTGAGCTAGAGCAAACAGGAACTGCTGGGCCAGGAACAGCATAGAGTCCCTCATGCGTTCTGTATTTTTGATGGGATGTTGAATGAGACCTTTCTCAGACACCAAAGGCAATTAACTGGCAGATATATTAGCAGATATACTTTCACAGTAGTGGCAAATCCTGCTCTAGAAGAGACTTGGTGCCTCCTTCAGGAGACGAGCCTGATATTTTCAATACGAAAAGGAAAGGGGTCTGCGTCTTAGATGTCCCTTCTCTATACATTGCACCCACTAGCATAATAGGAATTAAGTCTTTCTCTGGCTCATGGACAGAAGCCATTCATGATGTCAAATTTTGTTTTGCACAAGAGTATTCTGCTGCCTCTGCCAAGCATCTCTAAAGTCCAATCAGAACATGGTTTTCTCGTGTACAACTGATCATTTCTACTTGGCTGACCTAAACACCCGGAGACCCAGGCTCTGCTTGCATTACCTGAAAGTTTCTTATCTACCCCTGTTGACATACACCACCTGTTCTTTTCAGTTTTCTGAAGTACGCCCTGCTTATCTAAGAATCTCCGTGCTAATATAAACCCAGGATTACCAAGCAAAAGACAAGACACAGAAAGTTTTTGTGTACAAAGGTTTAGAAAACCAAACAATGATCCTCTTGGCTTTTAACCTATTAAAACACGGCAGCTTCATGTTTTAAGCTACAACTGACACCTCCTAAAATGGATGACAATATTCCTGTTTATTTGAATGGAATTGTATCACATGTTTGATAATATAATATAGTTTTTGTTGCTCTTAATAAAACAATGGAGGGAAGGCAATCACGGTTCCAAGTGCTATTTGCTTTTAGTCATATAAACAATATTTTTGGCATGCAAGATTCTTGTGTCAATTTAGCACCACCACAAAATTGAGAAATAGCATATTGTTTTATATTGTTAAAAAAACCTTATAGTGCACTAAGCAGTGGTCATGGTGGTGATGAACTCCAGCTGTGATTGGCTCAGCTACTTGCCTGTCTGTCACAGTGGGGCTGGCCAAGCCACTGGTTACCATTGGCTTAGCTGCTCTCTTGCTTAGAGTCTCAACCTACCATAGGGATGGGAGGCCAGGTGCACAGCTGGCCTGGCTGAGAGTTGTTGTCCAAAACATCTGGAAGGCGCCAGATTGGCAGAGGCTGTGCTAAGGGAAACAGAGACAGGGGAATCTAGGAAAGGAGGGCTGGAACAGAAAGAGGGCTGGAACAATGCAGCAGACAAGGCAAGGAAGAGGAGTCACAGGGGAAAGAAGACAGACACACAACAGGTAGGGAGAAGATGTGCAGAGCAAATAACAGGCCAAATCTTTGACTGAAAGCCTCCGGTTATTTGTCTACTTTTACAGATAGGGCTGTAGAAACTGGCTCAAGGTTAAGCAGATGTTTGCACTTGGATTTACAAAGGGCTGCACCCACATGGAGGGGGATTTAAGAGTGCACCAAGTCCAAAAGGAATTTCAGACAATTAATATTCTAATGTTACAGATGTTTGTTTAATCATTCCGCTGTGCTCTTTAGGTTACGTCCCTTGACTGAAACGGGAGAGAGGAGATCGTTAAGGAACACAAGCCGCTGCGCTCATCAGAAACTCTGCAACATTTGCAGCGCCGATGATAAGACGAATAAAAAAAGGCATATACATAACGTTCCTGCCAGCTGGCAAGAGAAAAAGCACCGTGCAGTCCTTGGAATATGGACAGCTCTTGTTTGCACCCACCCAGCATGTTACATAACCGTCTCTCCTCTCGACCATTGTACTCTGTGTACTGTATAAAAGCTGCAGCCCACATCCTCCATGTGTTTACGTTAATTGCTCAGTTGTTCTATCGCATAAATATGTCTACATCAAGGCAAGCGCGGCGGGGCAGGAAGTCAGCAAAACGGCAGGGTGGGAAAAGAAAAGAGATGTCTTGCAAAGCAGCTTCTGGCATGGAATCGCAGGGCAATTCCCCCCCCCCCTTTGGTTTCTGCAGCAAGGCAGGGAAGATAAATGGCAGGAGTTGTTGAAGCAGCAAGAGCTCTCTTGCCACGAGAGCTCTCAGGCGACGAAGCACCCGCCGTTGGCCACCTTGCGGCCACCTTCCCTGCCAAATTAACTCCTCTTGGCAAACCACGCATTTCTGGTGTGTGACACTGAGCAGCCATTCTTTCTTCCTTCCTTCCTTTTTAAATAAACAAGCTGCCAAATGTAATCAGGGGTGCATTATGATGCTAAGTGAAGTAACAAAAAGAAACAAGCTGTGCAACAGGGAATTATGTCGCAAAGCTAGATTATTGCTTTGCTTTAATTAACGAGATACTGATTTAAATGGGGCACACCACCAATGCGCTTCCAAGACCTGCTCACCGAGTAGTCCCACTAGGAGATTATGCCCTAGATGCTTTTCCCGTATTCAAATATTCCAGGAATGATAAAAGCAAGCCTGGAAAACAACTTTCAAAACGCAAAGACCTCCGGAACGCCATTTGTTCCTATGTGTGATATGAAATATTTGCACAGGCATCTCCTTATATAATCACAGAAACGTGGGAAACCAAGTCAAACCAGGAGTGAATTATTGTCTATAATGACTGCAAGAGGCTTTCCAAAGTTTTGGACAGGGGGTCTCTCCTACTTAGACATGCCGGTGATCTTGTACAAAGCAGATGCCCTATCACTTTGCCACAGCCCTTCCCAAACTATCTCCACTATATTATTTAAAACAACAAGAAGAAAAATCCCTAAACATCTCCTAGCTAAAATAAGCAACAAATCCCTGGCATTCTGAGATTGAGAAACCGATGTGTAGAAATCAGGAAAAGTCATAGAGACTTTTGTTATTGGCTCTGGCTCCCCCTGCTGTTTGTCTCCCAACCTTCTGGCCTACCAGTCTGACTGGGCCCCAGTAACCGCTGTCGCAAGGTTTATGTGTCCGTCTGACCATGCTGCTTTCAATGGGTGGGGTCAGTATGTATGAAACCACTTCTCCCTCCATGTTTTCACTGAATACATGCAGCCTGCGGCACTTCTTTGGGGCAGCGATTTCCACAATTATGTGTTGTGTGAAAAAGAGCTTTGTTGCACCTGGCCTGGATGCAGAACAGCTGATTCCTTTCATTGGCTAAGGAAGGACATGTCCGTTAGAGCACACTGTAAAAATACTGCAGAAAACACTAATAACTGTCTCCCATCCGCAGCAGTTTCTTACAAAGCTGAAACATAGTGGAGACAAGCAAGTAGAAGTACGTAAATACCTTAGGTAGAACGGTGACATGGGCCTTTCATCCTCTTGAGAGCTGAAAAAGAAGACAACATATTTGTCATTAGCATGCAAGTTTCTGCCCTTCATTTGCAAGCTAATTCATACTGAACCACTGAGATCTGAGTAGCAGAGGCTGGAAAAGAAGCTGTGCTGATAGGCATGTTTTGCTGCAAGGCCAGAGACAGAGGCTTGCAGGGGAGGGGGTGAGTGTTAAATTACATTCTTCAAGGTTACAAAACCCCAAGTCGTTTTGCTAGTGCTCACCAAGGCAGAACTAGATAAAACTGCTGAGCTTTCAGGAGCCTGAGCAGCTGTGCAAGACTTCAAGGGCTATTTCTATAGCAACGTTGCAATGATCCGCTATAAGCATAACCAGGACTGGGAGGTGGCCAGGAGGACCAGGGGCTTTCTGTGGTTCCACAAATGAACAATTGGCTTCTAAAGAAGTTTACAATTTATCTTACTAAAAAAAATAGGGGGAGGGGGGATGGAGGGAGAGAAAAACCAATGTAAAATGCTGGTTTCAAAACCATGCCATCAAAATTAAATGCATACAAGTGGTAAAGTACAGTGGTACCTCGGGTTACATATGCTTCAGGTTACATATGCTTCAGGTTACAGACTCTGTTAACCCAGAAATAGTACCTCGGGTTAAGAACTTTGCTTCAGGATGAGAACAGAAATTGTGCTCCGGCGGCATGGCGGCAGCAGCAGGCCCCATTAGCTAAAGTGGTGCTTCAGGTTAAGAACAGTTTCAGGTTAAGAACGGACCTCCGGAACGAATTAAGTACTTAACCTGAGGTACCACTGTAAGCTTCTACATGGTGTGACCACACTTGGAATACTGTGTCTCCAAGACCACACCTAAAAAAAATGATATTGAAAAGCTGGAAAAGATGCGGGAGAAAGAAACCAAAATGGACATGGTGGTGGAGCAACTTCTATATGACAAGAGATACCGTTTCTCTGTTATGTAATGGAAGGGAGTTTCAGCGTGTAGGTGTTGCCACACTGTATGGTGAATCCTGCACCATACAGAATGGACCTTGTGGTGGTGAAATGGTTATCTGCTAAAAGTGCATCTACTGCAGAGCATAGCAACCAACTGGTTATGTAAGAGGCGGGGAAATCTTTTAGGTATCCCGGTCTCAAGTTGTGTAGGAGTCTTGACAATATCTTGGACTCTTTGACAACCCAGAGTTTGAAAGCCAAGAAATGGGTTCACCGATGCTAATTTATAGAAAGAAAAAGCCAGCTTTGATAATGAAATAACTGCGGTCTCCAATTATGAATGTCGTTTGTGAAAACAAACACCCACACATTATATGGTTATGGGGTGGGGAGTAGGGAGAAGAGATTTCTCTTCAACCTTCCCTCACACCTTTCCATCATTTCCCAAAAGTATTGTGCTAGATAATGGGGATGCAACGACGACTGCCTTTTGCCCTTTTGTGTTGAATCATTACACATCTGTTACTTAAAGTGAGGTTCAACAACTTTTCTTCTTGTGGACCTGTCAGAAACAAACACTGTGGAAGAGCCACAAGGCACACACACAGACACACACAAAATCCAGTACACCTTGCATCATCAATATCCCTCTACCAGTTTCTCTTAGTGAACCCAAGTCAATGATAGACTCCTTGCCTCAAGCCCTTAGCTGTTTTGCTTCTATATGGTGTTGTGTTCCCCACTGCTACAACCCAACTGACAATGACTCCCTCCTGCCCTAAACAAGAAACACTCTTCTTAAGTTTGGAGCAGTTAAACATGGACTTTCCCTCCCCGATAAATTAATCTAGCCAATCTACAAAGACCTTTGGAGGGTCAGAGCAAATGTTTGCAAAGGGACTTGCCAGGGAAGTCACATGTGCCTGTTCAGAAGTTGAAAGGCCATGTCACCCTCGCCAAATATTTGGGTCAAGCTGTTTTGGTTGATGAACTATATTTAATGGCATTTAATGAACTATATTTAATGGCATTCTGCTCTGACCTCAGATAGAAGAACCCTGCAGAAAAACAACTTCCAGAGCAATTTGAACTAAAGTAAAAAAATCAAAGTTGCATGCTAAGTCCATGCCTGCAGAAGAACAAGTTTTGGATGGGGTGGCAAAAGGGACTGCAGCACACCAGGCTGCAAAAATCTGGGGAAATCCCAGTTTGGGATATTCCTCCAGATTAAAAATATAAAAGTCTCTATGCAACAGGGGATGAGCATATCAAGAGAGAATCGTCCTAGTCACAGTCTGATTGCCAGCCATGCTGCTTTTCTGTTTGTGCTCAATTTTTAGTGTTTATATTTACTGTACTTTTCCATGTATAAACCAAGGTTTTCTTACTGCAAAATAATGTTCAAAATTGGGGGCATAGCTGTCAACCGTCCCTTATTTGGTGGGAAACTCCCTTATCCCAGCGCCGTGTCCTGCTGGTGTCTCGGACTGATGATGTCCCTTAAATTTCCATGGTTTCATGCTCACCCGGCTCAGGAGGGAAGCAGTGGCTCGGGGGTCTCCACCTCGAGAGAGTGAGAGCACGCATGAGCTGCCGCGTCTCCGTCTCTCCCTTTCCCCCCTCAGGAGCAAATTGTGAAAGACGGGTGGCGGCGGGCGGGCAGGCAGGCAGGCAGGCAGGCAGCCCCTCTCTTGCAAGGCTTCCGCCGTGCTGCCAGGGGAAGCCGGAGGTGGCAGCCAGAGGGAGGAGGAAGAGGAGGGGATGGGGAGGGATGCAGAAGGGCGGCGCTTCAGCGGCCGCGGCACCGCTGCAACTGCCTTATGCCGGGCTCGCGGGCGGTGTGGGCAAGAGTCTCTTCTCCCTCCCTCTTGGGTGGGGTAGGGCCTATGGAACTCATAAGCGAAGCAAAATCCCTTATTTTGGCTGCTGATCCCTTATTTTCGAGGCTGCTGGTCCCTTATTTTCAAATCTGTAAGTTGACAGCTATGATTGGGGGTCATCTTATACATGGATAGTGCATAGCGGGGACGGGTGATTGGTTGCAGCCATGATTCCCCCTCCCCCCAAAAAGCTCAATAACTCCCCCCATTTTCTTAAATTGGAGTTCCTCAAAATAGGGCTTGTCTTATACATGGGGGGGAAATACGGTATATGTTTATAAACCACTTACATACCACTTAGTTGCACCTGTCCCCAAGCAGTGTGCAAGCAACACAACAATGTAATTAAGTTTAAAAATCAGTTGAAATTTTAAAATGAAAAGACAGGAGAGAATTTCAGAATGTGATCATTCTCCTGCAGCCAGAAGTAACAGCAGCATCAGTCTACTGTCTCGGCACTTCAACATTCATTCTGCGGCATGTCTAAACCAAGCCTAGATGTAACCTGACAACTGAGGATCACGCTTCAGCATTTGATGAAGTGGGCTCAAGTCTACAAGAGGCAAACAATAAACCTGTTCACCTTTTAAGGTGAAGCAGGATTATGCGGTCCCTTCCAGGCAGTGGTGTAGCGTGGGGGGTGCAGGGGGGGGGCTGGCCACACCGGGCGCAACATCTGGGGGTTAGGGTTAGGGGGCGCAAATCCACCGGTTAGGGGGCGCAAATCCACAGGTTAGGGGGCACAAATTACTTGCCTTGCCCCGGGTGCTGACAACCCACGCTACGCCACTGCTTCCAGGCAATTGCTTATTAAGCATTTGCTCCAATTTGTTTGCAGGAAGACTGAAGGATGCTGCGTCAAGCAAGTGATTTTCCCATCACGTTCCTTATCCTGAAAAGTCACACTGGGGGTGGGATAGGTTTGTAGCTCAAGAGCAGCAAATCAGCTTTAATTGTGGAACCTGAATCTGCCAGCAGGTGCATGAATCCTGCCAGAAACCCTAGGTTGTTTTTGCTTCAGAAAGGAGGGGTGGGGAAAACCCAAAACAGGTGTGTGTTTTTTAGCTGTACAGGCATCTCAGGTTAACGGAGAGGTTTGTTGATTTTGGCTTAACCCGACTGCAAACTACATTGGATCCGTTTTCCCCCTTATCATTCAGGTTCAGCTTGGCAAGCCAATCTCTTTTGTAAATAGATAGCAAGGACTTGGCCTCTGCAGGAAGTCCTGGTGAGCATTTCCCCAAACAAGTCCAGGATATCACGAGGATTTGAGCAAAAGCAACAATTTTAAAGCAGTGGTGCTTTAATTTGACTGTGGCAGGTGAAGATGCATTATCAGACGTCAGCAATTATGCATTTTATATGAGACAGCATTCTTGCTTCAAAAAGGGGGCATTGGTGACCTGTGAAGTTCTTTCCAACTACAGTGGTACCTCTGGTTACGTACTTAATACGTTCTGAAGGTCCGTTCTTAACCTGAAACTGTTCTTAACTTGAAGCACCACTTTAGCTGGCATTGGCTGGCTTCATGGTTTTCCACATAGCATGTACACATCATGATTTGCAATATATTGCCAGGTCAAATATTGCAAAACCGATATCACGATGTGGACTTCAAACCAGTTTTCAACAATATATTGATATATCAGCCATCCCTATCCCTGATTGGAGCTGCCAGGGGACTTTCTCCTGAGTGTACTAAATTCCACAGGCATTTGAAACATTGTCTTATCTCACACATATAAGTTTGTTCTTTCAACCTTTTATCTATGTCTCTTTTGAGGAGCAGAGACTCCTTCCCATTCTTATTTACTCAGTAGAATCTCTAATATACTGATTCACTCATAACACATTTATTCTGCGCCATTTTCTCCGCCAACGTCGGGTAGGATTTCCTTAACTTCCCAATCCTTAAAACATTTCCCGAGCCTCCTTTACAGTGGTACCTTGGGTTAAGAACTTAATTCGTTCTGGAGGTCCATTCTTAACCTGAAACTGTTCTTAACCTGAAGCAGCACTTTAGCTAATGGGGCCTCCCGCTGCTGCCGCACTGCCGGAGCACGATTTCTGTTCTCATCCTGAAACAAAGTTCTTAACCCGAGGTACTATTTCTGGGTTAGCAGAGTCTGTAACCTGAAGCGTATGTAACCCGTGGTACCACTGTACATGTTTCTAAGGTAGGGATAAACAACTGGCCTATTGAAGAGTAGCACTGCCTTCCTTACACTTTCCTTCCTTCTCAACCCAAGGGCAAAAGAAGTCTGGGGCTGTGTGGTGCAGAACATTGGGGAACTGGTTGTTTAGCAATATCTGGAAGATCACAGGTTCCCCATCTCTTGGATGGACAGTACTAGGTTAGATAGACCATTGGATCCAACTTGGCATTAATGAGTTCCCTATGTTTCTAAAATGGTGTTTGCAATAACTGAACTTCTGGGAGTGGCGATGGGGTGGGGAGAAGGCCCACCACCTCACTTCCTTCTCAAAGCGACCCCCCAGGAAAACAACTTGCTGCCCTTGCAATCTCAACTTCCTTACCTGGCTGCTCCCCTTGCTTATTTTGCCAACCTATCAGATGCCAGGCACAATTCAAAGGTGAGGCCTTAACCTCACATGGCTTGGGTCACAGGCACCAAAAGGACAATCTGATCCTACTTTGGGAGCCCTTGCCACCATAGGTTAGGCAAGAGGCAACAAGGAACTGGGTATTTTTGGTGGTGGCTCCCAACTCAGGAATATTCTGCAGAGGGGTGCTTGCCTTGTGCCTGTTGAGTGAGTTTCAGGCACCAGCCACGTACGTTAAAATATATATTTGTCTGGGCGCTTAATAGTTAATTGATTCAAATTGTTGCTGTTTTTAATTGTTTTACCTATTCTTTTGTAGTGACTGTTTTGACGCTATTTTAAGCTTTGATGTTCCTGCATTGCAGGGAGTTAGATTAAATGACCCTCAGGGTCAAAAGGGTGGGATATAATGTTTCTAAAACATGGAAACAAGCAAGCCAATCAGCCTTACCTTGCATGCAGAAATACTACCAGTCACTTGGGAAGACGTTACAAGCTAGGGAACCCTATGTTTTTACCTGCTGCCATACAGCTCAGCCAGTAGAGCACAAGACTCTTAATCGGAGGGTCGTGGATTCGACTCCCATGTTGGGCAACAGATTTCTGCCTTGCAGGGGGTTGGACTAGATGACCCTCGTGGTTCCTTTCCATCTCTATGACTCTATGATTATTTGGCTTGTCTGGCACTAGATCAGCTGGTTGTGTTCCTGTGATAACAATCAGTCGCGTAAGTTATCCAACAACTGAAGGTTCAATGGAATGCCTGCTGATCTCCATTTAATATCTAAAAGATGCTGTAAAGCTTTCTGCTTAAGATAAACACTGCATCTGGGGAGACCTGCAAATTGCCTCCTTTTCACCCTAATGTTACGTTCTTAAGATGTTTACGTGGACAGAGCCGCCCAGCTTCTGCTGCTTTATTTCTTGAAGATTAAAAATGAGAGGACAGGATGGCAGACAACTGGAAAGAGGCACATCTGTTTACTATCTGCAGTCTGGCAAGACTCCCTGGATGGGTAAGACAGAAAATGGGTCAAGAAGAGGTGGAGAGAATGACTGATGCTGTACTCCAGCCAAGGCTGCACCCTTTCTTTGAAGCCAACAGTAGCATGTTAATACAGACCAAACACAAGTTAAGTTGCATAATAAGGAGTGTAAGAACGAGGTTACTAAGCAACCCCTACAGAATGCATGGAGGAACTGTTATGGAAAACTTGGTCGAGTGCAGAGAGGCTACGGAGCCATTCTTGGAGTCGGAAAACCGAAGGTTCTGCATCTGCAAAAGACACCCAAGCATTCTGTCTCGAGAACTATATATCCCAGCGCCAGGCACAAGGCGAATGTTTCCATGATACAGGGCAGCAGTGGGGAACCTGGGAGCCAGAGCGGTCCTAATCTGGCCTGGGAGGGGGCTGGTTCCCCACCTGCCCCACACCTGATGCCGTATGGGATACTGGGTGAGGGTAGGTGATGCTGCAGCTGCAAAGCAATAACTGGGAGCCTCGAACGGTGTCCTGGTTGCTCCTTGTATCTGGTGACGTTTAAATTGGGCATGAAATGGAAGTCCCACTCAGGGCCTCCCAAGCGGAGCTGACCCAAGCTAGGCTGGCCAGGAAACCTCACTTGGGATTGGCTGCTACTGATCCCTGCCAAAACAGGGTGCTGCAGCCACTGTCTGAAAACCCCGCTTTGGGAGGGATCTCCCTTGGAGTTCAAGCCAGCCTTGTTGTTGTTTGTTGTTTAGTTGTGTCTGACTCTTCGTGACCCCATGGACCATGCCAGGCACTCGCTGTCTTCCACTGCTTCCTGCACTTTGGTCAAACTCATGCTGGTAGCTTCGAGAACACTGTCCAACCATCTCATTCTCTGCCATCCCCTTCTCCTTGTGCCCTCCATCTTTCCCAACATCAGGGTCTTTTCCAGGGATTCTTTTCTTCTCATGAGGTGGACAAAGTATTGGAGCCTCAGCTTCAGGATCTGTCCTTCCAGTGAGCACTCAGGGCTGATTTCCTTCAGAATGGATAGGTTTGATCTTCTTGTAGTCCATGGGACTCTCAAGAGTCTCCTCCAGCACCATAATTCAAAAGCATCAATTCTTCGGCAATCAGCCTTCTTTATGGTCCAGCTCTCACTTCCATACATCACTACTGGCAAGTACTGGCATCACTACTAGCAAGGACAAAAAGCTGGGACACTTGATACCGTGCCCAAACTACCCCAACTCTCAAGTAATCTGAATCTTTTGCAACGTGTCCCTGTTTATGCCCTCTGGTCAACGTGACTCCATGTTAAAAGTAAACCACTCTCCCAATAAAAGGATTTGCGGCTGTTTGAATGTGTTGTTGTGTGCAGGTAAAGTGACTCTCCCTGAAGCCAATGGAATTTAAGCTACCTGCCGGATAGCAGAGCCGGAATCTCCTCTGGGATCTACACAGTTTGTACAAGTCAAGTAGCACTACCTGAACAAGAGTCTCTCAGAGCAGTTGAAAGGAAGGCTTTCCACATGCCCAGTTTTCCTTATCACTCCCTCCCTCTGAACAAGTCAACTGAAACAAGCAAATCAACTTCATTTAGCGTTTCTGTCTTACGGATGGTGTATTTGTGGGAGATTTTCCATTGCTCTTACATTTGCTGTGACCAAACACATGGTTCTATGCTTCAAGTTTGTATTGTTTCTTTTTATTTGATAAGGAAAAGTCTTATCGAACTCTTTTTTAAAACAAGAAAAAAGAAACTTCCCATTGTTTTCAGCAAAGTGACCTACTAAACTAGGCCTGGGACGAATGGTATTTTAAAAACTAGGGCATCAATCCTGCCATTTCTTTTTTGTGAGTAGTGACACTTTAATTAAAATAATATAATGTAATATAATTTAGTTATTTATGTCTGTTTCCAAAGTTTCACTTATTTTACCTGTATTTTATTGAATACTAAGTTATGTATACTCATGCTTTGAACCATTTTGTGGATTTTAACAATACAGTGGTGCCTCGGGTCAAGTACTTAATTTGTTCTGGTGGTCCGTACTTAACCTGAAACTGTTCTCAACCTGAAGCACCACTTTAGTTAATGGGACCTACCGCTGCTGCCGTGCCGCCGGAGCACGATTTCTGTTCTCATCCTGAAGCAAACTTCTTAACCTGAAGCACAATTTTGGGGTTAGCGGAGTCTGTAACCTGAAGCGAATGTAACCTGAAGCGTATGTAACCCAAGGTACCACTGTCATCTTATTATGTATACCACTTAGAGAGTTTTGTAATTAAGCAGTCTCTATTTAGTTCCCTAAATAGTGAATAAAGTGTACTATTCACAAATTATTTATTGAATTATGGCCTGTCTATCACCCTCATAAATAATAATAATAATAATAATAATAATAATAATAATAATAATAATAATTTATTATTTATACCCCACCCATCTGGCTGGGTTTCCCCAGCCACTTTGGGCGGCTTCCAAAAGAATATTAAAATACTATGATACATCAAACATTAAAAGCTTCCCTAAACAGGGCTGCCTTCAGATGTCTTCTAAAAGTCTGTTAGTTGTTGTTCTCTTTGACATCTGGGGGGAGGGCGTTCCACAGGGTGGGTGCCACTACCGAGAAGGCCCTCTGCCTGGTTCCCTGTAACTTGGCTTCTCGCAGTGAGGGAACCGCCAGAAGGCCCTCGGTGCTGGACCTCAGTGTCCGGGTAGAACGATGGAGGTGGAGACGCTCCTTCAGGTATACTGGACCGAGGCCGTTTAGGAATTTGCTGCCAAGGAGTGTGGTGGAATTTGCTGCCAGTGGAATTTGCTGCCAAGGAGTGTGGTGGAGTCTCCTACTTTGGAGGTCTTTAAGCAGAGGCTTAACAACCATATGTCAGGAGTGCTCTGATGGTGTTTCCTGCTTGGCAGGGGGTTGGACTCGATGGCCCTTGTGGTCTCTTCCAACTCTATGATTCTATGATTCTATGATTCTAGGGCTTTAAAGGTCAGCACCAACACTTTGAATTGTGCTCGGAAACGTACTGGGAGCCAATGTAGGTCTTTCAAGACCGGTGTTATATGGTCTCGGCGGCCGTTCCCAGTCACCAGTCTGGCTGCTGCATTCTGGATTAGTTGTAGTTTCCGGGTCACCTTCAAAGGTAGCCCCACGTAGAGCGCATTGCAGTAGTCCAAGCGGGAGATAACCAGAGCATGCACCACTCTGGCGAGGCAGTCCGCAGGCAGATAGGGTCTCAGCCTACGTACCAGATGAAGCTGGTACACAGCTGCCCTGGACACGGATTTAACCTGTGCCTCCATGGACAGCTGTGAGTCCAAAATGACTCCCAGGCTGCGCACCTGGTCCTTCAGGGGCACGGTTACCCCATTCAGGACCAGGGAATCCCCCACACCTGCCCGCCTTTTGCCCTTTGACAACTGTGTGGTACAGCTTAAATAATGAATCTTAACCCACAAGGCATTTTAAGAGGTACCCGGATGGGTGGTGAGGTCCAAAGTACCAACTGTTAAGAGTACCAGCTGTTAAGAGTGGACCCACAATACCCAATACAGATAAAATTCCACAAACAGGGAGTGCAATTAAAATGCTGGTAGGCTGATTACACATCAGCTAATGTCTTCAATGGCAGGAGCATAGGTCAGAGACTCAGCTCCATGATCAATATGTTGGAAGTAAAACGAGCCTGAAGGTTTTCAGTTTATCTCTCAACTTAATAATTTGCAGGTACCCATAAAGAGGCCACCTAGTCACGTACGCAGTCTAAGCACATCTGTGAGTTTGGCCTCTGCCACCAAGAAGTGTATTTCTGGATGGCGCTACTGGAGATTATAGCCCCAGGCCATCTCAGGCTTGGAGTGCAATACAAAGGACTTCAGTCTGCCTTCTCTAAACCATATTTTTATTACAATGTGAGTTTCTTACAATACATACAAAGAGCAACCACATAAGCAATTTGAGGGGAAAGGCTATTGCTCAGTGGGAGATGAAACGCTTTGCATGAGAACTGTTCCAGGATCAAACCCGTGGCAACTCCAATCAGGGATAGGGATGGCCGATATATCGATATATTGTTGAAAACTGGTTTGAAGTCCACATCATGATATCTGTTTTGTAATTTTTGACCTGGCAATATATTGCAAATCATGATGTGTACATGCTATGCAAAAAATCACAATGTGCGGAAAACCATGAAGCCAGCCAATCCCTCTACATAGCTCCATCCTTATTTCAGACATTGTGATACATCAGTATATTGTGATGTTTACCTGAGGATATATATCACAAAGTTGAAAACCAGATGTTGCCCAGACCTAGTCAGGGCTAGGAAAGGCTCCAGCCTGGTTCTAGGCCTTCATAAATACCACCCACTCACAATATTATGGTACATTTATTATGATGTATCTGAGAGCTTAGTGCTTATTGCCACAATAAATTTGTTAATGAGCAATAAAAAGTCAGATATGGCCCTACTGAAAAGTTATTTATTTACTACGTTCATATCTCACCTTTTCTCTCGTGGTGTACGTGGTCTCTCCCCTTCCCATTTTATCCTCACAACAACCCTAGGAGGGAGGGTAGGCTGGGGGACAGAGACTGGACCAAGGTCAATGAGTCATGGCTACTGAGTGGAGATTCGAGCCTTGGTCTCCCAGGCCATAGCCCGACGCACAAACCATTACACCACACACTCAACGCTTGCAGTCTGAAGCAGTAGCGGTCCTGAGCTACCCCACCCTCTGAATCCTGAACGTTGAACATGGCAGTCTGCAAAATAACCCTTAACACACAAGCAGCTGCAAAGGAATCCTGCTGGTGTTTGCATCTGCGCACTGGTTGGGGTTTTATTTTGCAGAGGGATGCAGTGTCCAGTCAAAGAAGTGCAGTCTAGCTCCTGCTTTAATCTGGGATTGTCCTACATGTGAGTAACAGGTGAACAGAATGGGGAAGGCAACTCCAGGCCGCTCCCTGCCTGGCCCTCAAAAGCTTTCCCAGGACTGGTTCTGCTTTGCACCCTGAATGTTTCTGCATGGCTGGAATGTGTGTTTGAGCTTCGATCATGCCTTTTCCTTGTTCAGATGCAGGATAGAGGGGTGTATCTGAGTGTGCATAGTAACTACCCTACTGTAGGAAGGCAGCAGTTCTGTTTACTGCTCTGTCTACCCTGTGTGGGTGTGAAAAGGATCCCACATCCCTGGTATAGGGTATCTGTCAGGGGACTGCCATCTGAATAGGGAAGGGAGGCAGAGGGGCAGCTGGGTTACAGGGAACCTCCAAAAATTTTGAGAAGCAGTTCCTCTTCCTGCGGTGGGGAAAGCCACACCTCCAGTTGGGAAGAGGGGAAGGGACCAGAGGATGCTGCTGGGAGCCCAGTGCCATACTTCATCAGTCTGAGGGTGGGGAAAGCCACACCTCCTGGGTAAAGGAGGGGAAAGGGTTAGAGGATGCTGCTGGGAGCCTCAGCACTGCTCCTGGCCAAGCCGGCCAGGAGCTTCCGTCGCCCACCTTGCGCAAAGGTGTTGTCAGGGAACTGACATCAGAGCGAGAGGCGAAGGGGAGGCTCCCAGATGATGCTGGTGAAGGACCCAGCAGCAGGGGGAGAAACAGCTCAGTAGAGGGGGAAGTCAATCAGCGCAACACCAGGGATAAAGGGAGGCAGACGGGGGAAGTAGAGAGAGGGCTCCAGGACTCTTCACTGGACATCAGTGAGGAGAGCCCAGGTCCTCCGCTACCCACGCCTTCCCTGCGCAGAAGACTCCCGCACAGTGAGAGGAGGAGGAGACTGGGTGTCAAACAACTTTTATGTTGGAAGAGGTTCAAGAAACGCCCACTGACGGATTCTGCCAGTGACTGAGGCAGCCACCATGAGAAGGGGCTGTGCAGTCAGAAAGGTTTAACAAGGCAAATTAACCGAGAAAGGCACCAGTTTACGCACGAGTAACTCATACCTATTACAGGTGTAAAACGCAAAGAAGGAAGGAAAAGGCTGGGGTGACTAAGCTCTTATGTTGGGGGAGGACCCGGAAACGACCACTCCCGGATTCTGTTAGCGACTGAGGCAGACATGGACTTGTGGTTCTGCACTGTAAATAGTTTTTGCACCTAAATAAAACCTGTAAAAGACAGGTCAGATTCCTGACTCACGAGCAACCACCATTGTCATCTGACAGTACCCTTTGCAGAACTGTATACCAACATGTTCACAGGTTAATGCATTACTATGCAATCTGCTAATAATCCACCAAACATTCCCCCCCCCGCTTTTCCTTTCTGCCTCAAACAGAGTCCCTTGCCACCAACCAAGCCACCATCTTTAGAAGAGACTTTCACAAAAGCAACCCAGCAGAAGCAGGACTTAAGCAGTGAGGGGCCAGTGCGAAGGGTTTCAGGTTCAGTTCTGGATATCACCACGCAGAGCTGGTGAACGCCACACACTTGGCACACAAAGGGTGCAAGGTTCAACCTTCAGCACTGGGGAAGTCTCCCTGTCTGCAGCCCTCAACTTGAGAGCTGTTGCCAGCCAGTTCAACACTGAGTTAGAAGACCAAGTGGTCTCACTCAGTATAAAGCAGGAAATCGCTTACACTTCAACTCCTTTCGCACTTGCCATTAAGAGTTGCCATGCCTTCCGAACCTCATTCTCGCTACCTCTCCATCGAAAACCGCTTTCTGTCCATCAGCTGCTATTGCAAGTTATCTTGCAAGTGCCTCTGAACAGGCACCAACTTCTCACTCATGGTTTTGCACAGTGCTGGCATTTTCCAGAAGAGCTTTGCGCCAAGGCAAGAGACCACCCCACCAATGTGTGAAAAGTTCATGATAATGCCTCTTCTGTTTCAGGTGGACTCAACACACAGCTGGCAGAGTGAGAAAAAAGTATTCGGTTTCAAGATCTGAGCAAACAATGGGAGGGAGGCGCTACATCTTGACCGTGAAGGGTCTACAGGAACAAAACTTGCATCCTGAAATGCTAAAACAATGGGCGCATTATATTCCATTCTGGATCTACTGCAGCTTCCACATTCAAGACCATCCTTCATCTAGCTCAGTACGAAACAAAGACCCTGGATGGCTGCTGCCCAACAGGGATATTTTGCAGCCCCTACCTGGAGATTAAACCTGGTACATTTTGCATTCTTTGAGCTATGGCCCTTCCTCCAGTTCTTTATTGACACATTAGTTAACAATAGGCCCCACTGTTTAACGATTATGATGATGGCAATAGAATTCAGCTTTAGGAGCTGACACAGTAGTCTGTTGGCATCATAAAAGCAACTGCTTATGTTTACAGCCCCCAGGATTTGGCCCAGGCCCATGCATGTGGTTCAGAGTGCATGACTAATGGAATGATTAGTCAAGGTTGGTGAGAGCTAGAATGGTACTTTCTTTCGGGGTGGGGGAAGAGTCAAGATCACACTCCGAAGAGCTTTTCATCTCATGGCCCATAGCAACTTCACTTGTTTCCTTGCCTGTACCCAAAGGAGAGATATGAGAGGGAAAGCATGTGTCTGTGGACTGTACCATCTCCAACTCTGGCTTTTTTTAATGCTCCTCCACACGAAGAAAAGCCCTGAACATGAGAGGAAAATACTAGGATCAAAACCTTTCAAGGGGAGGGGAATTTTGTTATGGAGAGAAGCATTAAGGGATGTGAATTTCCACCCATAGTCTGGAATGGTACAGTCCACTTGCGAGAAGGCTTGAGTCAAGGGAGCAAAGTCTGTGCCTAAAACAAGTTTAGTTCTGCCAGGATAGCTTAGTTGGTAGAAAAGGAGACTCTTAATCTCAGGGTTGTGGGTTTGAGGCACATGGTGGGCAAAATATTCCTGCACTGCAGGGGACTGGAATTGGTGACCCTGGGGGTCCCTTCCAACTTTACAATTCTAAGTTCTGAACAGCGTACGGACCCACCAAGCCCTTACTCCGTTTAAACAGAGTACTTACTGAAAATCAGCTGCAAAAATAAAATTATAAGGAAAAACAGAAATATTTGTTTTAAGGAGTCCTTTGTTAGAATTATTTTTATGATTCAATACAGCAAACTGAACTTCTCCAACACATAGCCCCTAAGCTAAATATTTAATTGACAAAATTATGAAGCACCATCAAGATCTCTCAGTACAGGAATGCTATTTTCCTAGAAAACACATTTCCAGTTGAGTGTTCCAATGGAGAGATATGAACTGCTACACTGCTCAGGATCCCCAAGATATTAAATGGAGGCAGATGTTTCTCATGAGCCAAAGTTGTTCAGTTACAAGAGTGGAGCAGCAATTCTTGCAATCAAAGACGGAGCTCTTTTGAGAGGGGCAGAATTGTCAAATTTCACTCAAGTCAGCATTAATGAAAGATGTTTGGGCAGCAGGTTTTGATGCTTTTTATTCTAAGTGTAAGGGCAAAAATTCCTGTAGGCTCAGAAAATATATGTAAGCAAGCAGTATTATTAATATCGCAATGGAGTTCCTTTTATTTTCTAGATGAAGTCAGCACGCTAGATTAAACCACACTATTTATGGCACAAACAGTTTTTATAGGCAGCCATAAGAGGACTCAGAAACTATTACGATCCTGTTAATGCTTGAAATGGTATTTATACCTTTCCCTCTTCACAGACCTGGCAGCTTGTCTATAAAAACCCAGCTTCAAAATAGTTTTATCGTATTCTATTTTGACATGAGCAAGCATGCCCTGTCACTCACTCGCCATATACACAGAGAGAGAGGGGGGGGGAGAGAAGCTGCTGGCCTGTGTTAAATCATCAAAAGCAACGGTTTGACTGTCCCCGAGGCAACTTTGAAATAAAACCATTGCCCTGAAAACGCTACACAGATATTTCAAAAAGCAAGGCAGCATTCCTAACCCATTGCTCTCCTTTCACTGCATCACAATAAGTACTGTTTAGAGCACTTCAATCCTGGACAAGCCAACTTAAGAGAGAGAGATCACTTACAAATTACATGTGTCTAAGACTGAAGTACAAAAGACATGTAAAGGCACCTCAGCAAGTCAGAAATAGAGAAGCAAATACATTAAAATACCCATTTACTAGCAGACGACAACACTCCTTCTCCAGCTTTTATCGAAAACACGTTTCTGCCCTAAAACAGAGGTCTTCAAAGCGGTTGATATTGACCCGTGGGGTCAGTGGGACTGTGCAAAAAAATAAAAATTAATCTTTTGTAACCATGAGTCATGGGGGGGAAAGGCATGAGCATGTACAGAGTGCACCTCTCATGCCAGTGAGGAACCTCTGCATTTAATAAGACGATGCCACAATATAACAGTATTCTTTTATTTTTAGTTTCATAAACCTAGCAATGGTGACTGATTAATAAATGTTGATTATACATTGATATTTCTTGACTTTGCTTCATTGACATTCCTAAGAATTTGGGCTGGGTTCGAAGGCAACTTCACAAGCTTATTATGGATTCAACAAACTCAGAATTCTGGGGAACCTTGCTCTATACAACATAATATCTCAACTTCCTTGACTCAGGAGCAGTGCTCACTGTTTTCAGTAGGATCTGATCCCAGGTAAGTTAAGACGATTGCAGCCAAAACTTACTTGGGTCCATTCTGTAAAAACCAGCCTGCTGCTTAAATCCTGAAAATCCAACTATGTCCATTTTCCCACGGTCTGGTCCAGGCGAAAGAAAAGTTTCATTCTATACTAAACCAACCTGGAACAACCAGAGAATCTAAACTTGTGACACGTGGTGGAGAAAATCTGAGCTGTTATTAACATTTAGGCTGCAAGTCAGTGAGGCTTAATGGCTCTTACTTCTAAGTAGACATGCCTACGGTATTGCATGATTAAAAATCATGGAATAAGCGCAATATATAACCATAACATAAGCAACCTTTCGGGAAAATAAAAAGCATATAAACCAGGGTATATTTGCAGTGAGTTATTATTTTACAACCTCCCTAGACATGCATATGGTGTCTATTTTGGGTGGCAGGGGAGGTTTGATATAAAGCATGCAGAATTCAAAGACACAGTATTTCTGCATTATTTGCAAATGTATCCCAGCAAGATCAGAGAAAAGAAACTGTTTAGCAAACAGCCTGAGCAGATTAACAGGCAGCTGGGCAGAAAATTGGCCAGATCAGATCCCTCCATTTGAAACATGATTACAAACAAACAAACGACGACGAAACAGGAGTTTTTTTTTACCTTTGCAGAGACATGATTTCACAAGCCATTCCTGAAAGTTTTCTCTGAAGGGGAAACTGGGAGCTGACCTCCTTCACTTCTTCCTCTCTGCACTGCACCGTAGTCTCGGGCTAGCCTAACACAAATCTTTTTTTTTTTAAACCAAAAATAAAAAAAAAATAAAAATCCCTGCCAGCAGCGCTGAAGGCTCCAACCCGTCGCTTCCTTCCTGCCTGACTCAGGATTCAGTGCTCTAAAAAGCTACCGGAGACAATCAGAGAGACACGCTCTCTCCCTCTGCAAGCTGCGATTATTTACCGTGCGCGAAGGGAGAGGCTTCAGGTTTCCAGCCCGCTCGAGGTCTTCCCCCTTTTTTGTGCGCCCGTGCAAAGAAAAATATAAAGCCACCCTCCGAGTCCACTTTGACCTTTTGTTCCCGAGGAAGCAGCTGAAGCATCCAGCCAATCAGAAATAGCAGCGGGTGACAACCAGTGCAGACTGCTCGCTCGCCTCCTCCTCTCCTCCTCGTAGGCGCGTCGCCATCCCGGGTAACTTGAAACTTTCCCCAACAATTCCGCCCCGCCTGTCAATCAACTGCGCCCAACGGAGCTTGAGAAGCCAGAGAGGGAGGCGATAAAAAAGGGACTTTCAGCACAGCATGGGAGGAAAAAAGAAGATATTTAGGGACTTCTGCAGCCCCGCAAGTCAAAAATAAAAAAAAGTATGGGGCTTGTTATTGACTGATGGGAAAGTGGGGTTGGGGGAGAGGAGTGGAAAACCCAAATCAGGACGCCGGAATAAAGCTGCAACGACCGGTTTCCTCCTGCAAAAGCATCCTACGTGCTCAAAGCCCCATCGCCACGGTCTGGGCGATGGGACTTCGCGCGCCGCATGCAGCGCTTTCGCTGTGCAAGCCTCTCCAGACATCACGTTAAGCACGTCGCTGTCACTTATTCATTTTCGGGAGGGGAAGGAGCAAGCAAACCAGAGCATCTTTCGAGTGCACTGGCACAAAAGCCCCTCGGGACCTTTTTAGGGAACAGCAAGCAAAAGTGTCTTGGAGAACGCCTTGTTAAAGACCAGCAAAGAATTTATCGTGGAAGGCAGAAATGAGGGCAAGTGATACTTGCCTTCTTGATGGTAAGGTAAAGGTAAAGGGACCCCTGACCATTAGGTCCAGTCGTGGCCGACTCTGGGGTTGCGGCGCTCATCTTGCTTTATTGGCCGAGGGAGCCGGCATACAGCTTCCGGGTCATGTGGCCAGCATGACTAAGCCGCTTCTGGCGAACCAGAGTAGCGCACGGAAACGCCATTTACCTTCCCACCGGAGCGGTACCTATTTATCTACTTGCACTTTGATGTGCTTTCGAACTGCTAGGTTGGCAGGAGCAGGGACCGAGCAACGGCAGCTCACCCCGTCGCGGGGATTCGAACCGCCGACCTTCCAATCGGCAAGTCCTAGGTTCTGTGGTTTAACCTACAGCGCCACCCGTATCCCCACCAAGAACCCGCGTTCTTGATGGTAGTCATGGGCAAAGCCAGGGGCCGGGGTGGTGGGGAGCTGGCCTCCAAATCAAGTAAATAAATAAAAGTAGAAATTGTCGAAAGATTTTAACAGATTTTTCTGAGCACTTGGGGTCCAAAGAAATCAATTTAAACAAAACCCAAAAAAACTGTTGTTGAGACATTTCATTCTGAATCTGCAAGAGAAAGCTGGACAGAGGATGTTGTCAGGTGGGTGTCCTGCCACCCCCCCAACAACATAAATCCTGGCTATGCCCATGATCTGCAAAATCCACAAACACATAAGCCCATCTAATGGTGCTGCTGTTTTAGGTTGGGATTCAATCATGGACACATTTGGGATGCTCAAGTAAAGTTTATTCCGCCACAAACCCAGTTTCCCCTCAAAATATTTTTTCTTTTTGCAGGAAGGGAAGTGATGGGTAATGCGCTGGAAGGTGTGGGTTGGCTGCTGCTTGATGCAACATGGTGTGATCTCTGCAGAAACAAATAAGAATTAACGTACGATAAACAGCCCACGTCATCTAACCTCCCTGCAAACTTTGCGCAAACAAATAAGGACAAATGCTCAATAAACACTGTCGTCATTTATGAATCACTTCCAAGGAAGCACCTTGAAGCAATTTCACAATGCAATGGAAACACATATAGAACAAGTGCATGTATCAACACAATTTTGAATGAACAGACTGTTGTTTTTGTGGCAACAGACTAACAGCTGCCTCTCTGAGAAGTATTTATTTAAGGCTTTTATACATAGCCCTTCACAATATATCCCCAGGGCGGGATAACTAAAACTTTCTCCCCTTGCAAATGAAAATGCACAGTTAGGCAGCAATCCTATACATATTAACATAAAATCCAGTCACAAAAGGTGTGCGCAGTAGCAGCTTCTTATCAAATTTTGTTTTGTTTTGTGTTTTTGGGGCACTGGTTATTTCATAATCATTTTTGTTCTAGTTTCCTTTCACGTGTTTGTAACAGGGTAAAAGTAGTTTATTGTTCTCATTATTGATATTATTGTTGTTTGACGGTGTTGGGTAAATTTTATTATATATTTTGCATTGACTGTGGTTTGTTTGTTTTTTAAATTCATTGCTAAAATAACCATGTTTTGTCCAACAAAGCCATCCTGTCCGTGTAAGGACTGCTGCTTGTACAGAAGAATTCTCCCCTTTCCTCTCCCCACGAGCCTCCAAAATCTGCTCCTGGAGGGTTGGGGGAATCCCCAGAGCAGATTTTAAGGAATACAGGGAGGAGCAGAGGGAGGGCAAGTTCTGCTGCACAAATGGAAGTCCTGGATACAACCCTTTATAAACAAAGTGTGGAAGAAGAAAAAGAAGATGGCATTCAAAAGAAAAAGCGGGCAATTAAAGGCGCAAGGTTTCAAGTATATATATAAATATTAAAAACGAAATTCAGATAGCACATTCTCCCTTTCCTTCTCTCTCACACAGTGGTCATGCACCCAGCTGGAGACGTGCACATCTGTAAGTGATTAATAAAACCTAGAAACTTCTGCTCCTTTTAAGTAGATACTGGAAATCACGTGATTTACTTGACCAGCCAAATATTTAATAACAGCTATTTTCTTTTGTGAACTGGCCTGAATTATTTGTTACTCCTTAATTCTGGACTGTCAGCGACATAACAAATAAGGCATGTGTGCCTGTATACATCACTGACGCAACCCAGGAGCATGGGACATGCAGAGTGAGGTTTCCCATTGACACTCCTTCATATATTTCCTAAACAATGATGCCAATTTACAGCTATTATTGACAAGGGTATAGCATCCCTTGGTCACACTGCGTACCTTATGCATGCTTTCTTTAATGACTTTAAAATATTCTGATACAGAGTATTTTTTAATATTTACAGGTTTGTTTGTTTTTTTCAAAAAAGTCTCAAGGTCTGATTTTCATTTTCAAAAATGAAACAAAATTTGTGTGTGTGTGTGTAGGTAAAGGTAAAAGGACCCCTGACCATTAGGTTCAGTCATGACCGGCTCTGGGGTTGCGGCGCTCATCTCGCTTTATTGGCTGAGGGAGCCAGCGTATAGCTTCCAGGTCATGTGGCCAGCATGACTAAGCAGCTTCTGGCGAACCAGAGCAGTGCACGGAAACGCCGTTTACCTTCCCGGGTTATATATATAACCTTGCGTGTATATGTTAATGGAATATGGAAAAGCTTTGTCTTTTGACATCTCTGTAAGAAATTTGTTTCAGAATTAGTTTGGGGCAAACTCTCTGTCAAACCCTGGAGGGATGCAACTCAACTGATATTTCTGCCATTTCCCCCTCAGATTCCTGACAGTTTCTAAATTTGCCCAGCCTATCTGGCTATTCTTCCCCTTATGTGCCTGTAACGTTATAAAGACCAACCTTCCCCACCCATCAGTCTTAGCTGGCATGGCCATTGTTGTGCTGACTGGGGATGATGAGAGTTATAGTCAAAAACCTCTGGAGGGTGTCAGCTTGCGGGAGACTGAAGCAGGCCTATATGAAGGAACCCCAACCAATAGATCCAATCAATTATTGGAGAAGGGGGGTGGATAGAAGGGATTGCTTAGGATCAACAATCAAGTGGCACGATCAGAGATTTGTTGGTTGATACACGAACCTGTGAATCACTGGCTGCAGAAGTACCTCTCCCATTAGACATTTTTTGGGTTAGGTTAAAATTCTTCTCTCTCTGTTCCGAATACATCCTGATGGAGAGTTCTGTGAAACTGCAAACCTTGTGCCATTTAAAAACTATTAGCTGTGGCTGATCCTCTGAAATATATCATCTTGCGACTTCTGTGCCAAGGAACTATGTTTGGCAGGGATAGTAAATGATCCCAGGCACTAGTTTAAGGAGTAATCTACAGTCAGGACCTTCTAAAGTATGTGTTTACGCCAGTGTGGTGTAGTGGTTCGCGTCCCCGCTCCTCCACATGCAGCTGCTGGGTGATCTTGGGCCAGTCACACTTCTCTGAAGTCTCTCAGCCCCACTCACCTCACAGAGTGTTTGTTGTGGGGGAGGGAGGGAAAGGAGAATGTTAGCCGCTTTGAGACTCCTTCGGGTAGTGAGAAAGCGGGATATCAAATCCAAACTCTTCTCTTCTTCTTCTTTAGAGCGGTGAGTTTGAACACAGGCCATGGGAATTAAGCGGAGTTTTTGAGGACCAAATGACCCCATCAAACATCAGATACAGAAGCTTACGGCTTCTTCCTCTTGAGTTTGCCTTGCAGGCAAGGGAAATGCTCCATTCAAAACATAAACAGTGACCTAGCATGCATGCTGCTGTGGCCTTGGGAGGAGAGAGTACAGAATAATAGTAGCACATAAACAGATGCTGACAAACTGTGAAGTGTCTCAGTTTTAATGTGCTGTTAAGCTGTTTCTTTAATGATTCTAAATATTAACAGTCCAGCTGAGAAGTAGATCTCAACATAACGATGCTTTGGCTGCAGTACTACACAATGTGGAGAAGCGGAAAGGTTCTTCTGGGGAGTTATGAACCTAAAAAGAGCCCCTTGGGATCAGGCGAAAGGCCCGTCTAGTCCGGCATCCGCTCCACACAGTGGCCAACCGGATGCTTATGGGATTCCTCTTCTACAAGGCCCTTGGCTGATTATATACGCTTTTAAATGCACTTGTGGGAGGAGGTGGCAGAAGGGGGGTTATTGTTTTGTTTGGGTCTTGTTTTCACTGTGCATTTTGTGTTTTTATCTTGTACAGTGGTACCTCAGGTTACATACGCTTCAGGTTACGTACGCTTCAGGTTACAGACTCCGCTAACCCAGAAATAGTGCTTCAGGTTAAGAACTTTGCTTCAGGATGAGAACAGAAATCGTGCTCTGGCGGCGCGGCAGCAGCAGGAGGCCCCATTAGCTAAAGTGGTGCTTCAGGTTAAGAACAGTTTCAGGTTAAGAACGCACCTCCGGAACGAATTAAGTACTTAACCCTAGGTACCACTGTATGTTTATGCTGTGAACCATTCTGAGATTTGCGGATGAAGAGCAGTATAAATAAAATAAAATAAAATATAAAATAAATTTTAGGGGAGCAGGGGTAACTTTGGTAGGGGGCACGTCATAATAATAATTAACAATAGTAATATTTATATCTGTGCTCACTGGAAGGACAGATCGTGAAGCTGAGGCTCCAGTACTTTGGCCACCTCATGAGAAGAGAAGACTCCTTGGAAAAGACCCTGATGTTGGGAAAGATGGAGGGCACAAGGAGAAGGGGATGACAGAGGACGAGATGGTTGTTCTTGAAGATACAAACATGT
This sequence comes from Podarcis vaucheri, assembly GCF_965113315.1. Taxonomy (NCBI): domain Eukaryota; kingdom Metazoa; phylum Chordata; class Lepidosauria; order Squamata; family Lacertidae; genus Podarcis; species Podarcis vaucheri. Next base: position 16,908,962 of record NC_138767.1, read on the forward strand.
TTCTCGAAGATACCAGCATGAGTTTGACCAAACTGCGGGAGGCAGTGAAAGACAGGAGGGCCTGGCGTGCTCTGGTCCATGGGGTCATGAAGAGTCGGACACGACTAAACAACAACATCATTCATTCATTCATTCATTCATTCATTCATTCCTTGCCCATCTGGCTGGGTTTCCCCAGCCACTCTGGACAGCTTCCAATAAAATATTAAAAATACAATAAAACATCAAACATTAAAAACTTCCCTAAACAGGGCTGCCTTCAGATGTCTTCTGAAAGTCAGATAGTTGCTTATTTCCTTGACATTTGATGGGAGGGCATTCCACAGGGCGGGTGCCACTACCGAGAAGGCCCTCTGCCTGGTTCCCTGTAACCTCACTTCTTGCAGGGAGGGAATTGCCAGAAGGCCCTCAGAGCTGGACCTCAGTGTCCAGGCTGAACGATGGGGGTGGAGATGCTCCTTCAGGTATACTGTTCCTTATGGGGTAGTTTGTCCACCTTTGGTCCCCACCCTGAACTCAGCACTCACCTGTGGCTCCTAGAAGCTGTCAGCATGCAACAACAGCCACACCCCAGGAAGGGCTTTGACTGGCCAGCTAAACCAGGTGAGGGTAGCTGATGGGTCTCAAACCCTTGGTGAGTTAGGGACTTCTTCTGCATGAAAAGACAGGCTGCAACGGATTAAGTGGACAAGACCAATGGTGGATCCAGTGGTCAAGAAGGCGGGTTCTGCAAGTACTGTAGAGGGAAGTGAGGGGCAGATGGGGCTTGTCAAACTCACAAGGCAGCCCATTGAGGAGAAGGAAAACTCAACATACACCTCTGCTGCCTTGCAGGATATATTTCATGAGGATGGGAAGATGGAGTCAGCTTTGTGCTGTGCAGGCCAAAATCTTGCAGAAGCTTTCTAAGAACTGACGCAAAAAGAGCACAGGGGAGCCTGGAAAGGACATTTCTGATGTCCAGGCATGAGTACAGTTGCAAATGTAGCCGAAACAGCACAACCGATCCACAAGACAAGAGGTATTAGCAGGGGTGGGTGAACATCAAGGTTTGCAGAAATAAAAAAGAAAAATCAATGGATCCCAAATATAGCCCTTCCATGCTAATTAGTCTTCTCATGCATCTGTAACAATAATAGCTATTGCCCCAAATTAAATGCAGACAGGGCTGATCAGGATTGGACAGAAAGGGGTGTATGTCAGAAAGCTGCCTAGCTTCATTAGCCTAGCAGCCAATACTATTATTACATACAACATTAATTACAGAGGAAACCAGAGACATGACTTCACTTTTTAAAAATTATTATTTTTAACCTTGATAAGCTAGCAAAGTGCACACATTCTTACCAAGTGGGCATCCCCAGTGCCAAACTGCAAACCCTGGCACACCTACATCTTTCCAAAATTGGGAATCTGCTCTACATGGCAATATTTTAAGGCAGAGCATGAACATTTACTTTTCTTTTATTGCACAAGCCCCTGTGTATCTAGAGCAAGCCAGTCACCGGGTTTTGCAGAAAAGAGAGAGCACGAAATGGAATTTTCCATTTAATCAAAAACAGAGCACTGAAATTTCATCTGCAGACTCCTCCTGAGTCTTCCATCGCTTCCTAAAGCAAACAAGCCTGAGGGTGATAGGATATTAAACACCACGTATTTACTTTGAAATCAAATTGTCTTCGTATTTCCTCTGTTCTATTCATTTTAAGGTTATAATCTGGAAATGCTACAAGCGTTTCCCCTCTGTTCTTCTTAATGCCAGTTTTTACAAAAACGCACAAGCCAGGTTCAGGCATAATAGTTTCCTGCTGTGAGGATGTGTCAAATTGAGCCTCAGGTTTGCACATTCTCCTTTGTGCATGGAAAGAAAGAAATTCAAAGCTTCCTTTTGCAATTTGGAGCAAACTGCAGATTCCAATGATGTCTGAATATGGGAAACTGTGATTTGGACAGATCAGTTACGTAGGCAACAAGCCAGGACCTGAAACAACAACTTGATCCTGGTTTGATCCTCACTGCCGGATTGTAATATTTGGTATCCATTTCCCAACGCCTCCCTTTACTGTTCCATAACTGACTGGACACCTACAAACCAATAATAAAAGAACTAAGGATTTTAGAAAGTTAAACGCTAGGCTGATACCATCGCCGTCTTCCCAGTATGCCACCAAAACCGTCTAAATAAATTATGTAGCAGTTTCCTTTTCTTCAGAAACATGAGAGACAGAAAAGCAATTTCTAATTAGGATACAGGGAAAATCTGATTTAGCTGTGCCCATGTGGTTTGAAATAAAACTTGCTGATTGACAATACCTGCAACCCCCTCCTTTTGCCCCAGCCAAGGCTGTACCTGCCACACACCTTATGTCATACATGTAGACCAGGGGAAGTGTGGCTTGGCAAAACATCTTGGGGGCAGGGGCTCATTAGGCTTGCGGGATGGAGTTACCCATTGCTGCCTTAAGGCAAGTAAGTTAGTAACTAATTATACTTGGCCTGAAAAAGAGTGTGAGTGGAATGGTTAAGTCTAAATGACTTTAGCAAAACTGTATTTAAACTAAAAGATCCAAGCATGAAGAAGAGTTTGGATTTGATATCCCACTTTATCACTACCCAAAGGCGTCTCAGAGTGGCTAACATTCTCCTTTCCCTTTCTCCCCCACAACAAACACTCTGTGAAGTGAGTGGGGCTGAGAGTATTCAGAGCAGTGTGACTAGCCCATGATCACCCAGCAGCTGCATGTGGAGGAGCGGAGACGCGAACCCGGTTCCCCAGAGTACGAATCTACCACTCTTAACCACTACACCACACTGGCTCTCAATGGCAATGGACCATAATGGCTCTCAGTGGCATGGACTATAGAGGCTGGCTCTGATGGGACACTAACATCTCAGGGAATCTGGAGTATTGGCTTCACCCCAGGAAGCCCCTTCACGCCTTCTCTATGAACTAGAGCTGGGAGATATATCAACACATCATCTAAAACCGGTCTGAAGTCCATATCGTGATATTGGTTTCATAATTTTTGACCTGGCAATAATCACGATGTGTGTGTGTGTGTGTATGTGATGCAAGAATCACAATGTGGGGGAAACCATGAGACCAGCCAATGCCTCTACATAGCTCCATCGTTATGTCAGACATCTCAATATATCAGTGTATCGCCAATGTTTAGCTAGTGGTAATATCATGATGTTGAAAACCAGCTATCGCCCAGCCCTACTATGAATGCGACTTTGATGGTTTCCAAGCAATTTGCAGCTATTATAATTCGAAGCTTTTCCTTCCACCAAGAGCCTATGAGACAAGCTGAAAAGCTGTCGCTTCGTTTCACTGACTCATTCTCTGCACTCATGTGTAAAGACGAGATACCTACAATTATGTGAGCATCTCAGTTCTCCAGATTATGTAATTCTGCCATCAGTCATCTGAAGAAGGGCAATGCGTACGACCAGCCAGCTGCAGCTCAAGTTTTAAGGAGCACAGCCAATAAATAGCTGTTTGCATAGGCTCCCCTGGAACTTGTGTGTGTCGTGGGTGGAGCTGGACGAGAATACATTGCTGGTCAGCAACTGGCCTTTACGGGAGTTGACACACCCAGCATCAAAATGTGTTAATTTTGCCACACGCTGGCCTATCTGACTATTTCTTGGCTCCCTCGGAGAAGGCCTGGCAGCAAGTTTCTCAAAGGGCTTTCTGGGAACAGATCAAGTTATTAAAAACTGTCATTCAATCTGTCAGGGGAACAGCATATGGAACAGTTTGCTGGGCCCTTTCTGAGACTGTCTCAACACACAAGGCCACTTCAGATTCCATTTCCTCTTGTATTGTCACATCCAGCCTTAGGGTGATATATATAGATACAGCACACAAAAAAAGACAGAATGCAAACACAAATATATATATTCAATTTTTGTGTGTGCCAATACTCATCAGCATGGGTTTTTCTGGGGGTGGGGCACACTCCCCACCCTGGGGTCCTAAATGTATTTATTTTTAAGGACCCAGACATCTACTACTACAACTACAACTACTACTACTACTACTACTTGTTTAGTCGTGTCCGACTCTTCGTGACCCCATGGGCCGGAGCACGCCAGGCACTTCTGTCCTCCACTGCCTCCCGCAGTTTGGCCAACTCATGCTGGTAGCTTCGAGAACACCATCCAACCATCTCGTCTACTACTACTACTACTATTAATTTATCTACTTGCGCTGGTGTGCTTCTGAACTGCTATATTGGCAGAAGCTGGGACAGAGCAACAGGAGCTCACCCCGTCACATGGATTCGAACCGCCAACCTTCTGATCGGCATGCCCAAGAGGCTTAGTGGTTTAGACCACAGCTCCACCCACGTCCCTTCTCCCAACAGAATATAATAATAATAAAAACGATAAAACATCAAACATTAAAAACTTCCCTGAACAGGGCTGCCTTCAGGTGTCTTCTAAAAGTCATCGATAGTTGTTTATTTCCTTGACATCTTATGGGAGGGCATTCCACAGGGCGGGCGCCACCACCGAGAAGGCCCTCTGCCTGGTTCCCTGTAGCTCCACTTCTTGCTGTGAGGGAACCACCAGAAGGCCCTCGGAGCTGGACCTATGACTGGACAAGTCATAGACCTTCCCCTACCTGGTCTCAAATTATTTATGTGGACACACACGGTCACTGGTACAGAGTACTGTCACCTCTTTGTTTTTTGCTGCCCAGGGCAGCCAAGACATGAAGCTTTATCTCAGCCACACGCCTCCCCCCCATCTGCAAAATGGATGACCTGCTGCAAGGATGGCTGAAATAATCTACGGCCTAGTTCTGACGACATGTTAAGCCAAACCAAACCTTGGCTTGGCCCAGAACACTGTGGATCAGGGAGGAGCAAACTGCTGAGGGAGAGCCAAGGTTTAGCTTAGCATGCCAGGGGAATTGGGCCTATGCGAGGCGCTCTGTAAACCTGAAACGGGCTATAAATACTGTTTTCTTGGAACTGGGAGTTGCTTGACCCTGCCTGGCTTTTGGCCACAGAGAAGCTGCTGCTATGAGTAAGAAATGGCGCTATGGCATTTCTACACAGAGGTGGATGCTTTTCTAGCCTGTATTTAAAAGGGTACAGGGGAGCAAAACCATAGGTTTTGGCGGTGCTCCAATTGATTTAGTCAGACTCCAAATAAATCTAGCTTAGAAAGGGTTTTTGAAGCTTTAAACCAGTGTTTTCAAGATGGCGCTTTCAACAAGGGGTCGTCACAGCTGGGAAGGGAATAATTGACCCCTCCAATTTCCCAAGTTCACACTGCAACAAAGCTTGAAAAAATATTTCCATTTGCCACAACAGAGTGCTTCCTTCAAGTGTAATTTCAGCAGGGAGAATAGCATAGGGTGGATGGGGCCCCTTTGGGTGCTGTGGATGGCTTCTGCGGGTGCATATCCACCCATGGGTGCCACATGGGCGACCAATGGATTGGACTCCCTTCGGAGAGATTTTAAGATGTGCTTCAGTGAGGGCCAACGGTGAGCATGGCCTCCATCGCTCACCTTTCAATCTCCAAGTCTCTTAGAAACCAATAAAAGGAAAAGCTGCTTCGCCCCAGGCCGTGAGGCACACTGATGGAATTGTTCAAATTGTAGACACAAATACAATCTCTCTAACTCGGTCTCTGCTTTGATTAAAAAATATTTCTGCCATGTCATGGGAATTCTCAGGCGAACTCCTTCAGCAAAGAGCGCATAGCACTCAAAATCATTTGTAGCTGTGGCAGAACCAAGACTGAGATCATGTAGATAATGATGCCTATTCAGAGCTGATGACCTCGACTCTTTTGAGTCTCTTTCCCACCCACTCCATAATGGGAGATGTCCGAGAAATTGTATCTGGAACACAAGCAGTGATTCAGAAAATCAGAACTGTAGAGCTGGAAGGGACCACGAGGGTCATGTAGTCCAACCCCCTGCAATACAGGAATATTTTGCCCAGTGTGGGTCTCGAAGCCACAACCCTGACATTAAAGAAAGCAACATTTCTGCAAAGCCCTGCAACACCAATTCACTTATTTCCGATCGCTTCTATTCCACTTTCCCATCTAAAAGATAGCCAGAGGGGCTAGTTGTTGTTTTTTTTTTTAATAAAAAATATTTAGAAAACAAGAGGGCAATAACAACAACAAAATCTATCAGCCAACAGAAGATCAACCACAGTTCAAAAATTTGAATTTTCTATTTAAACCCCCATGGAATAATTAAAATAGAAATAGAGGAGATGGGGTCAGGTGGACCTTCTTAGGAAAGGCGTTCCACAGTTTTGGGGCCAGGACAGAGAAGGCCCTGCCTCTCACATCCACCCGCCATGTCTCTGTGGGGGAGCAAGCAACCGTGTCTCCAGTGTAGATTTCCAAGTTCAGGTAGGTTCACAGAGGACGGAATCAAAGAATTGTAGAGTTGGAAGGGAACCCAGAGAATCATCTAGTCCAGCCTCCTGAAATGCAGGAATATGCAGCTGTCCCATACGGGGATCAAACCTGCAACCTTGGCATTATCAGCACCAGGCTCATATGACATCCCGGATTACAGACCCCGATTGTAAAATTAAGCCCATAAACAAAGTGTTAGCCAATGAAGATGGTTTAATACAGGAGTATTTTGACCCAACTGAAACTTCTAAGCTGCCATTAATACCCACTTCCAGATAAAAACAAAAGCCATTTATTTGCTTGATCAGTAATAACACCACACATTGGGACAAATACTATGAACTTCCCAAACAGTTGTTGATGACACCAAAACTGGTTGTGACACAATACCCAACACGGAAGATTGGCAAATCCTAATGGTAAGTATCTGCAGCTAGCGAAAGCGACAGGAAGAGTAAGAGGCCAATCAAAACAAAAAGTCTATAAGGATTGGGGAATCTTTAAAGAATATTTAGAAAACTATGGAATGAAAGGAAACATCTTGGCAGAATTAGACTCATCCCTGTATTGCATAAATATAAGTTCGTAGGGAGGTAAAAAGAAATTATATAAGAAACATGTAACTGTGCGGTATAATGTAATGGATAGATAAAGTACAGTGAGATTAATTGGAAGTCAGTTTTAAATTTCTTCTCTATAAGTTTTATAATTGTGCTGAGTACCAGGAGTATATATGATGATAATTATATTACTCTTCTTGTATCTTATAGTGTGGTGGTTTGTTTGATTTTTCTGTTATTTGTTTGATTGTATGTTTGTTTACTTGTATGTACATTTGTTTTCTCATAAATGTATTTATAATATATATATATATATATATATATATATATATATATATATATATGCTTTCGTAGATTTTCACGGGTACAGGAATGCAGGTTTTGGTATCTTCGGGTGTCTTCCCGTGTAAGAGTAGGGGTGTCTGGGCGACGTTTCGACGAGGTCTCACTCGTCATCTTCAGGCTGGTGCTTTCGGCTTCTTGTTACTGGAACAGAGCAGAATCTGGTGTTTGAGTTCCTATAAATACTGTTGAGGGGTGTGGTGTATAGCCTCCAACGTTCTGGGCAGAGAGGAAGTTCCTAGATTAGTGTGCCTTTTCTTCTTTTGTTCCTTAATTACTTGAGGGATATCTTGAGTGATTTCATGAGTGATATTCTGAATACCCCTGGGTGGGTCATTAAGTGTAGATTAGTTGCTAAAGCTTTCGTGTCTTGACCTCTTGAGCTTGTGAAGAGTTTTTCTGAGAAGATGGCTGTGCTGCATTTAGTTGTGCTCTGGCTTGGCTTCGTGTATAGGGGCGAGCTGTGATTTTGTGCCTTGTGCCCGCCAGATCTGTGTAGGGATTGCAGGGGGGTGCAGCATCCGGAGGTGCCACTATAGTTTGGCTACTGGATGGAGTCTGTAATATGTCTGTGGAGAGGGTCTGGGTTTGGGTCTGGTGTGGTTGATTGGTGACGGCGTTCTGTGTGCCTCTGGTTCTGGTGTCGGTTTTTGTGGGGAGGGCTAATTTCCAGATGTCTGGCAGGCGGGACGTGTCGTCACGCTTGTTCATGTTGTGAGGGTGTTTCTCTATCTCGATGGCTTCCATGATTATTCTCTTGTGGTGATGTTCCATGTTAAAGAGCAATTTGGAATCTGCAAAATTAATTTCGTGTCCTGTTTCTTTCATGTGTTGGAAAAGAGAGGAAGTTTTTTCTTCTTTTTTGACGGCATTCTTGTGTTCTGCGATACGTGCATTTATTCGTCTGTTTGTTTGTCCAATGTACGTGGCTGGGCAGACTTTGCAGGGTATTTCATAGACCCCTTGGTTTTCCAGCTGGATTTTGTCTTTTGGGTTTCTGAGGATATTGGCTATTTTTTGGTTGGTGCAGAAGGCTGTTTTGATATTGTGTTTATGGAGGATTTTGCTAATTTTGCCTGTAGTGCCCTTGATATAAGGAAGGAGGGCCATGCCATTGTTTTCTTCTGTGTCTTGGTTTTTGGGGGGTGTTTCTTTTTGGATTAGCTTCGTAACCTTGTTTTTCTGGTATCCATTGGCGATTAACACATTTGAGAGATTCTGTAACTCAGTTGTCAAGTGGTCTTTGTCAGACAGGCGTTTGGTTCTGGAGATGAGAGTCTTGGCTACGGAGTTTATTTGTGCAGGGTGGTGGTGTGATTGTGCATGTAAGTAGCGGTTGGTGTGTGTTTTTTTCCGGTAGATAGTGTGTCCTAGGGAGCCATCAGGTTTTTTTTGTAGATTAGGACGTCAAGAAAGGGGAGTTGGTTGTTGTCTTCTATTTCCATAGTGAATTGTATTTTGGGGTGTAGGCTGTTGAGATGTGTGAGGAAGCTATCAACCACACCAGACCCAAACCCAGACCCTCTCCACAGACATATTACAGACTCCATCCAGTAGCCAAACTATAGTGGCACCTCCGAATGCTGCACCCCCCTGCAATCCCTACACAGATCTGGCTGGCACAAGGCACAAAATCACAGCTCGCCCCTATACACGAAGCCAAGCCAGAGCACAACTAAATGCAGCACAGCCATCTTCTCAGAAAAACTCTTCACAAGCTCAAGAGGTCAAGACACGAAAGCTTTAGCAACTAATCTACACTTAATGACCCACCCAGTGGTATTCAGAATATCACTCATGAAATCACTCAAGATATCCCTCAAGTAATTAAGGAACAAAAGAAGAAAAGGCACACTAATCTAGGAACTTCCTCTCTGCCCAGAACGTTGGAGGCTATACACCACACCCCTCAACAGTATTTATAGGAACTCAAACACCAGATTCTGCTCTGTTCCAGTAACAAGAAGCCGAAAGCACCAGCCTGAAGATGACGAGTGAGACCTCGTCGAAACGTCGCCCAGACACCCCTACTCTTACACGGGAAGACACCCGAAGACACCAAAACCTACATTCCTGTACCCGTGAAAATCTACGAAAGCATATATATATATATATATATATTTTAAAAAACAAACTGGTTGTGAATCCACAGGGAAGAGAGAGATGAAGACTAGAAAGCATGGTGTGTGTTGTAGCAGGATGAGGACCAAAACTGTTATCCAGAAATTATAAAGAAAGGGACAGGAAGCAAAACAATGGGTCTGATTGTGCCATTATATAATAATAATAATAATAATAATAATAATAATAATAATAATAATAATAATTTATTATTTGTACCCCGCCCATCTGGCTGGGTTTCCCCAGCCACTCTGGGCGGCTTCCACAGAAACCAAAAAAACATTAAAATATCATACATTAAAAGCTTCCCTGAATAGGGCCGCCTTAAGATGTTTTCTGAATGTCAGGTAGTTTTCCATCACCTTGACATCCGATGGGAGGGCATTCCACAGGGCGGGCGCCACCACCGAAAAGGCCCTCTGCCTGGTTCCCTGTAGCTTCGCTTCTCGCAATGAGGGAACCGCCAGAAGGCCCTCGGCGCTGGACCTCAGTGTCCGGGCAGAACGATGGGGGTGGAGACGCTCCTTCAGGTATACTGGGCCGAAGCCGTTTAGGGCTTTAAAGGTCAACACCAACACTTTGAATTGTGCTCGGAAACGTACTGGGAGCCAATGTAGGTCTTTCAAGACCGGTGTTATGTGGTCTCGGCGGCCGCCCCCAGTCACCAGTCTAGCTGCCGCATTCTGGATTAGTTGTAGTTTCCGAGTCACCTTCAAAGGTAGCCCCACGTAGAGCGCATTGCAGTAGTCCAAGCGGGAGATAACTAGAGCATGCACCACTCTGGCCAGACAGTCAGCGGGCAGGTAGGGTCTCAGCCTGCGTACCAGGTGGAGTTGGTAGACAGCTGCCCTGGATACAGAATTGACCTGTGCCTCCATGGACAGCTGTGAGTCCAAAATGACTCCCAGGCTACGCACCTGGTCCTTCAGGGGCACAGTTACCCCATTCAGGACCAGGGAGTCCTCCACACCAGCCCGCCCCCTGTCCCCCAAAAACAGTACTTCTGTCTTGTCAGGATTCAACTTCAATCCATTAGCCGCCATCCATCCTCCAACCGCCTCCAGGCACTCACACAGGACCTTCACCGCCTTCACTGGTTCTGATTTGAAAGAAAGGTAGAGCTGGGTACCATCTGCATATTGATGGACACCCAGTCCAAACCCCCTGATGATCTCTCCCAGCGGCTTCATATAGATGTTAAAAAGCATGGGGGAGAGGACGGAACCCTGAGGCACCCCACAAGTGAGGGCCCAAGGGTCTGAACACTCATCCCCCACCACCACTTTCTGAACACGGCCCAGGAGAAAGGAGCGAAACCACTGTATAACAGTGCCCCCAGCTCCCAACCCCTCTAGACGGTCCAGAAGGATGTTATGGTCGATTGTATCAAAGGCCGCTGAGAGATCCAGCAGAACTAGGAAACAACTCTCACCTTTGTCCCTAGCTCGCCGGAGATCATCAACCAGTGCGACCAAGGCAGTTTCAGTCCCATGATGAGGCCTGAACCCTGATTGGAAGGGATCCAAATGGTCCGCATCCTCCAGGCGTGCCTGGAGTTGTTCAGCAACCACACGCTCAATCACCTTGCCCAAGAATGGAAGATTTGAGACTGGGCGATAGTTGGCCATACTGGCCGGGTCTAAAGATGGTTTTTTAAGAAGCGGTTTAATGACCGCCTCTTTCAGCGGATCTGGGAATGTTCCCTCACAGAGGGAAGCATTCACCACCCCGCAGAGCCCATCGCCCAGCCCTTCCCGGCTAGCTTTTATAAGCCAGGATGGGCAAGGATCAAGGAGACAGGTGGTTGGTTTCACTCGTCCAAGCAGCCTGTCCACATCCTCGGGGGTAACGGATTGAAATTGATTCCATGCAACTTGACCAGACAGGGCTCTAGCACTCTCCCGCCCCAGCCCTGCTCCCACGGTGGTGTCTAGCTCCTTCCGAATATGAGTGATTTTATCTGCAAAAAACGTTGCAAAATCGTTGCAGGAGATCTTGGGGTCTTTACAAGGCCCGGATGGTAAAGGTGGTTCCGTTAAGTTGCGGACCACCTGAAAGAGTCTCCTGCTACTATTTTCTGCAGATGCAATAGAGGCGGTGAAGAAAGTCTTCTTCGCCGTCGCTATCGCCACTTGGTAGGCTCGACGTTGAGCTCTAACCTGTGTCCGGTCAGATTCGGAGTGAGTTTTCTGCCACCGACGCTCTAGCCGTCTCAGCGATTGTTTCATCGCCCTCAGCTCCGAAGAAAACCACGGGGCTGTCCGGGCTCCATGCAATCGGAGAGGGCGCTTCGGAGCCAGACAGTCGATAGCCCTGGTTAACTCCGCATTCCAGCGGGCCACCAGGGAGTCAGCTGAAAGGCCATCAACATGGGATAAAGCATCCCCTAACACTCTCTGGAAACCATTTGGATCCATTAAGTGGCGGGGGCGGACCATCCGAATTGGTCCCACCTCCCTGCAGAGGGGAAGGGTCGCGGAGAAGTCCAGTTGCACCAGGAAGTGATCTGACCAAAGTTATGGTGTGCCCACAGATAAAAGTTACAGCTTTCCAATGTAATAAAGGCTACTGAGCAGCAGAATAAGAAACGGACAAATAAAATGATTCGACCACTTTCCTTAAGAGACAAGTCTAGGGTGGGGGTTGAATCCTTGAATGACAAGGGAGTCAAAGGTGCTGTAAAGGAGGAAAAGGAGCTTGCAGAGAAGCGGAATCCTTTAATCTGTCTTCAGAACGGAAGATACGGGGCAGTTCCCAGTGCCTGAACTAACTTTTGCATGAAGGGAGTCGGAGAAACAGTTCTCTGCACAGAGCTGGAAATGGTCCCAAATGATCAAAAGTCTGGTGCAACTCCCCTAAGAGAAAAGGTTGCGGCATTTGAGAAAATTCAGAGAAAAGACAAGTAAGATTATGGAGAAAGCAGATGGAGAAAAGAAGAGTTATTCTCCCTCTCTTGTAACACTAGTGTACATCCAAGAAAGCTGAATGTTGGAAGATTCAGGGCAGGTAAAAGAAAGCATTTCTCCACAAAGTGCATAATTAAAACTATGGAACACCCTCCCACAGGAAGCTAGCAGCTCGGATAGCTTTCAAAGAGGACTGGACAAATCATGGAGGCCAAGACATTCTGTGGCTACTAGCCATGACGACTAGGTTCTACCTCCACAGTTGCCAAGAATTACAGGTGGGCCATTGTGCTCAGGTCCGGTTTACAGGTTTCTGTGGTTGGTTTCTGTGGGAACAGGGTCCCTTGGTCTGATCCAGCATGCAAGATCCTGTGTTCTTATGCAAGGCATTCTTAAGCAGGGGTCTGCCCAACAACCTTGGTAAGCCCGCATTCAAATAAACACATACGACGTCCGGTGTGAGTTAGTCGCTGATGCCCAGGAACAATCAGTAGCCTTCCAATGTTCTCCTGATTGTTAACTTGGATTCGGTGCCTTCTAAATTCGCAAATGCAAGACCTGCTGGGATTGTTTCCACTCGGGAGCTGCTCCCAAGCAAAATCAATCGAGGACGAAAGAAGAGCTTGCCGCCATCACCCATCAACCTGTGGCCCTCCATAAAGTTTGGGGGCTCCATCTCCTATCAGTCCCAGCCAGCGTAGTCAATAGTCAGAGGTGATGGGAGTTGTGGTTCAACTGGATCTGGAGGGCTTCAGTAGGTTCCCTTGAGAAGCTGCCAGTTAATAAGGAACCATCATGTGACCCGAACCAATCTAATTGAGGAGATAGCTTCTCTCGCCGTCTCTCCCTATGCTTTAGGCCCTTGTTGTGTTAGTTTTTCCAAGCTGACTCACTTCATTTTTTAAAAGCACATTTGTCTCCACCCTCCTATGCAATCAGTCCCATTCTGTATCCCATTGTGGGATGTTGGCACTGTGAAGGGTGTTGCATAACCAAACTTTGAGAAATACATTCTTCGAGGGAACAGGCAACAAAGACTCTTGTGATAATAGGCTCTGAGGTTGCTGTTTTTCTCCTCTGGATGTCTGACTGCTGCAGTACTGGAGAGACACAGCTGGTAGTGTTATTTCCCGCCACCCCCGAAGGTCTTCCCCCCTAGAGTGCAAAACCGAGTCCACAAAACATATGAAAAGGTTCAGGTGATCCGAAATTTGCTAACTACAAAATACGGGCATGACCTACAGGAGCAAGACTGTTCAGCAGAAACAGAAGATGCCTTTGCAGTGCATTTTACCTATGGCTGATAGCTGCCACTACTTCTGTTTATGCCCCTACTGATGTGCATAGCTGTCAACCGTCCTTTATTTGGCGGGAAAGTCCCTTATCCCAGTGCCATGTCCCACTGCTGTCCCTTATTGATGATGTCCCTTAAATTTCTCGGGTTTCAAAGGAAGCAGCTCCTCTCCCTCCCTCCCTTCCGGCTAGGGAGGAGGGAGGCTCCAACTGTATTGCTTGGCTGCGTTGCTCACCCAATAAGGAGTCTAAGAACGACCGGGGGGGTGGAGCTTGCATGCCTTGTGCTGATCAAATCGGACGCATTGCCTGGGGAGTCGCCTTTGCTCAGGGCTTCCCAGCGGAGAGGTGACGGTGCTTTTCCTTGCTGCATCCCCTTTGCTGGGTTGCTGCGCTGTGGGAACCACTGCTTGAGGCTTCGTTTGGCTGCTGGCTGGGCTTTCTGCCTTTGGCTCAGAGGGACTCAGAAGTTGAACATACCTGTGCTCTGAAAATCCCTTATTTTGGCTGCTGATCCCTTATTTTTGAGGCTGCTGGTCCCTTATTTTCAAATCTGTAAGTTGACAGCTATGCTGCTGTGCCCTATGATGTGTTAGAAATCCCCAAGGCGCCAGGTGTGTTTTGCGACTGGCACAGGCCCAATTGCGACCACACAGAAATCTCTGGGTGCCAGGGTAGTGGCTGACATCTTCATCTGGCCAGCCCCTCAGGCTTTCTTAAGCAGAGTTCATTTATTGCATTTATATCCCACCTGTTTCTCCAAGGAGTACATGGTTCACAACCCTCCTCAGTTAATCCCTACAGTGACCCCACGAGGTGGGTTAAGAAGTTGTGACTGGCCCAAGGTCACCCAGGTCCTAGGCAGACATCCTAACCACCCCACCCCACTGGCTTCCTTGCATACCTCTGCTACAGGGGCAGATTAAGTAGGTAATTAAAGAAGGAGAAAGCAAAATGTCATTTATAGAAGGGTCTGAAATATTTTCCTTGAAACTTTGTTTTATTCAGGATTGCTTTATTTGATGTTTTAGTGTGCTGCAAACTGCTTTGAGATTTTTAAAAATATAAAGCGGTATAGAAATGAAAATAATAATAATAGTAATAATAATACAAAGAAGAAGCCCCACTGCAAAAACAAAAAAGGGGGGCTAGACATTTCACTGTGGTAACTGCAGCCTAGGTTTACGGTGTCATTTGGTAATTAGTTTATATATCTGATTTTCAAACACTGCACCTATTGCCCTGTCCTGTGAGTGTTTGAGTGTTGCTGTATCCCTAGGAATTAAGATACACACCCCCCCACATCTCCACCTTGTTTATGACGTTGCTAGAGGACTGCGAACCCAATAAACCCTTTACCATTGGAACAGAAAGCTGTATAAGCGAGGCTGAGAAGTACAGCTTTGGCACAAAAGCAAAGCTTCACTCTGGAAACATCCAAGCATACCCGCAAGGTGACACAGTGTACTTCCCCTGGCAAATACCCATGGCAGCGTGTACTGCAATCGCAAAATCTCTGGCAGAATACACCGAAAGAACATAAGAGCCTGCTTACTTTCTCACCCTTTACCACTTAACTCTGTTCCAGCAGAACTGCAAACGCTACACAACAGCTCTGAGATTGGATTATTATTAATTGGACTTGTTCATCGCTTGTTACAAAGACGTCTCCAAGTGACTTGCAACGTATTTGAAAGCATAAACATAAATACACTTTAACATAAGCCAGTGCGGTCCAACTTTTCATACCAGAGTACTTTGATTCCTCACTTCTCCTTCCCAAAGCGGTAACTACACTTTGGAAAGAAGGACCCTGTCAGAGCCGTTATGCCTCCTTCACAAAGCCCAGTGCCTTGCTTACCTGTCTTTGGGAAGGCAGCATGAGGGCTGAGAGGGGTGTCAAATGTTGCTGTAAAGGTAAAGGGACCCCTGACCAGTCATGGACGACTCTGGGGTTGCACACTCATCTCGCTTTATTGGCTGAGGGAGCCAGTGTACAGCTTCCAGCTTCATCTGGCCAGCATGACTAAGCAGCTTCTGGCGAACCAGAGCAGCGCACGGAAACCCCGTTTACCTTCCCGCCGGAGTGGTACCTATTTATCTACTTGCACACTTGCACTGCATGCTTTCGAACTGCTAGGTTGGCAGGAGCAGGGACCGAGCAATGGGAGCTCACCCTGTTGCAGGGATTCGAACCGCCAACCTTCTGATCAGCAAGCCCTAGGCTCAGTGGTTTAACCCACAGGGCTGCCAAAAAGGCCTTGAGGGCCACATGAGGCTCTCGGGCCATGTGTTGGACCACCCTGGCGTAAGCTTTCATGAACCAACTGTCCACTTAATCAGATATCTGAATTGTTACAGGTATGCATATCCATGGTTTGGGTGTGTGTGTGGCGGATTGTAAGCAGTGAGGTCAGAGGGAAACTAAGTGCAGAAAAGTACAGACAGTGACAACTGAGTCTTTGTCTTATAAAGAATGCACAATATACTTGCTAATAGCAGCGAAACTCTGCATTGCACAGAACTGGAAAAACAAACAACAGCAGCCAAAAAGCTGGGCTTTTGATTTTATAATGAAAACCTGCAAAGCAGATGCATGTGAGGAAAGGATTTGGTGTGGTGGAGGACTGATGATCAGCAGGATGAGAGGAGGCCTCCATTATGATCCTGAGGAAAAAACATCTTCTGAAGCTAGTATTTGCTGGTGTACCACTTTCCATTTTCGTATTTTTTTCTTGATGTTGTGCAAAGGCTAAACCAGCAGTTGGGGAATCCTTCCTGCCCACTGCAGAGGGTTCCGTTTGTTTGCGGATAATATCAGCAATGCACCTGCAATAGGGGAGGCTAGAGCAGCCCAAAGTGGACAGGATGTATCTCCCCTCTCTCTCTATACTTCACTACCTGTCCAGCGATCAACAGATCAGTCCTGCTACAGCTCTGAATTGATCACTTAAGGGGAAAAGGTCCCATCTAGTCCAGCATCCCAGTCTCACAGCAGCCAAGCAGATGCCTGGGGGAAGCCTGAAAAAGGACCTGAGCACAGACTCCCTCTCCTTGCAGTTGCCAGCAACTAGTATCCAGAGGAATAATGCCCATGACCGTGGAGGCAGAACACAGACTGTCAGGGGGCTGCCATCGGAACAGGGGAGGGAGGCATGGGAATACAGAGAGCCGTCCAACGCTTCTGAGGAGCAGAGGGGGAATGGGAAAGCCAAGCGAGGGGAGGGCTCAAAGATGCTACTGAGAGCCCAAGCACCTCACCTAGCCCAGCCGGCCAGGAAACAGGCACGCCGTTTCTGTCGCCCAGTTTACGCAGAGGGGTGAAATGCAAAGAGGGAAGGCGGAGATTTGGGGTGTCCAAGTTCTTATGCTGGGGGGGACGGGACCGGAAGGGGACACTCCCGAAATCTGCAAGTGATTGAGACGGACATGAACTTTCTGGTCTTGCACTGTAAATAGTTTGCACAAATAAAAACCTGCTAAAGACAGGTCGGAGTCCTGTCTGGTTACTCGTGAGCAACCACCTCACCGCCTGACGCAGACATTATGGCCACTGGCATGGAGACACAGGGAGGTGCCATACACAGAATCAGGCCACTGGTCCATCTACCTCAGTATTGTCTACACCGGCTGGAAAAATAGAGCGTGCTGAATTTTTCAGCTTTCGAATTCCCAAAATGATGGGTGCTAAAAATGACTTTGAGAATTCAAAATATATTTTGGCTAAATTGATATGATTTAGTCTTCGTGGGTAAGCAAAATGGGCATAAAATTGCACAGAAATCATTAAAACAATTGCCAAGTACTTGCAGTTCTATCAAATATTAATTTTATTTTATTATTATTATTTAGCATTGCCTGACATTTTCAGAGAGAAAATTAAAATTCTTTGGTTTTCCGAAAGCAGTTTGTATGCTTCTTCATCAAATGTAGACTTGCCAGCTACAAAAACAAAAATTCCTCACACCCCCAAAACGTATTTTTTTAAGACTCCTCATGGAAGATATTTGCAAACATTAAGTTTCACTCCCTAAAATGACATGCCCTACCTGGCAGCGAGTTCTCCCAGCCAATCTGGAGATACTGGGGACTGATCCAGGGATCTTCTGCATGCAATACAGATGTTCTACCACGGGATCATGGCCCTTCCTTTCCTTGTCAATGGCTTCCCCTGCTCCTTTCTTCATGCCATCAACTTTGCCCCAGTTTCCCAGCAGCTTTCCCCACCCTCACCTTCCTTCTCGCCCTCCATAGAAAGAAGATTCCACCTAAACATTAGGAAGAACTTCCTGACAGTAAGAGCTGTTCGACAGTGGAATTTGCTGCCAAGGAGTGTGGTGGAGTCTCCTACTTTGGAGGTCTTTAAGCAGAGGCTTGACAACCATATGTCAGGAGTGCTCTGATGGTGTTTCCTGCTTGGCAGGGGGTTGGACTCGATGGCCCTTGTGGTCTCTTCCAACTCTATGATTCTATGATTCTATGATTCTATGCTCCCCCACGGAGCATATTAGGTCCTCAAGCTGCAGATTCCCCATGCTTGGGTGAAACAAAAAAACGGATTACTCCAAATAAGTAAATATATATGTTTGCCAATGGCACCTCAGAGTCCCATGACAGCCATGGGCAAGTAAAAAACTGGAAGGTGTCCACATTCCTCTCGTAATGCACACACAAGGTGCCTTCACCTCAGCTTCACATGGGACAAAGGGCCTAGTCTAGCCAAGAGACAACAAACAAAACAAGCAACAGGAATGAGGGCAGAAGAGTTGATGGTTAGCGGAGGGATGGATAGGAAAACAGACCAAGGGGAATGCTAAGGACCTCTGGGATAGCAAGGCTTTGCCTTTCTCAGCAAATTCATTAATAAATTCTTTCTTAGCAAGAGTAAAAAACAAAAACCCCAGCCAACCACAGTGGTGCCTCACAAGACGAAATTAATCCGTTCCGCGAGTCTCTTCGTCTAGCGGTTTTTTCGTCTTGCGAAGCAACCCTATTAGCGGCTTAGCAGATTAGCGCTATTAAAGGCTTAGCGGCTATTAAAGGCTTAGCGGATTAGCGGCTAAAAGGCTATTAGCGGCTTAGGAAAAGGGGGGAGCGGGAAAAAATCGGAACACTCGCAAGACGTTTTCGTCTTGCAAAGCAAGCCCATAGGGAAAATCGTCTTGCGAAGCAGCTCAAAAACGGAAAACCCTTTCGTCTAGCGGGTTTTCCGTCTTGCGAGGCATTCGTCTTGCGGGGCACCACTGTACACAGGAAAAACTCTTACTTGGAGGAAGACAGGTGCAGAGGCTGGTATTAAAGAGCATGGAGCGGGCAGGGGAAGGGAGCTGTCCACTGGGAGTTTGCAATTCATGGTGCTGAACCCTGTCAACAGTCTTGGGTTCTCTACAATGCTTTGCCCTGGTGCATCGCAGCACAGAACGAGGATGTAAGGCGGAAGCAATGTCACAACAGGTGGCTTGATCTGGATAGTACAAAGGGCTGACACTTTAGGCATTCAACACATCCATTTCCCTGTTTCCAGACTTTCCCCTCTAGCCTCACAGAAGTCAAATAAGCAAAGGGAGTAGCTTCTGGCCTAGTCAAGCTTGACTCAAAGGGCAATATCTTTTAAAAAATAAAAATAAGGAAAATAAGTCGGTTCAAAGCAAAACAAAATTGTTCAAAGCAAACACAGTTCAAAGCAAAACAAAACTGAGAAGTCAAGGAAACTGCTCCTGGAATTGCTATAGGCGATTGCTGCATGGCTTTGAGATCTTCTGAAAGGGATTCCCATAAACCTGAGGAGGGACCATTGTGATATATTTATTTCAAGGTGGCAGCCACTTTGAACCGGGTGGGGGAGCGGCGGCTTGAAAACTGACTCCTACTTATTCCTGTCCCGAGATTCCTGAATTGCATCTCTATGTTAGCCCATACACAAATGAAAATACAAACGAAGAAGTTGCCTGCTTGAGGCCATATTCACACCAGACATATACAAGAATGATTTAACAATAATTCTCTCTTCCCAGGGAACTCTGGGAACTGTAGCTCTGTGAGGGGAACAGGGGTCTCTTAACAACTCTCAACACCCTTAACAAACTTTAGTTCCCAGGATTCTTTGGGGGAAGCCAGGACTTTAAAACTGTATGATAAAGAGTGCTGATGGGGCCACAGCTCCAACAGCCTGCTGTTCTGCCCCAGCGCCCACCTCATTTTACCTCAGGGGCGGAAAAACTTTTCTAAAACAAAACAACAACTGTGGGCTGCATTCCCCTCTGGCCAACCTTCCGGGGGCAACATGCTTAGTGCCTGGTCAGAGGCAGAAGAGGACAATGCAATGGGTGCACATTTTACCTTTGCAGAGTAGGCTAGCTTTTCCACACAATTACTGGAGATCAAGGTCCCATGTGGTGACATTCAAGGAGGGCATAAAGTTGGGCTAGGGTGAAGGCGTGGCCAGGGAAGGTGCCTGTGGCCATTTGGCCTTCAGGCCTGAGGTTCCCCACTTCTGCTGTACCTACCTAATGGACAAACCAGCTCTATGGGTGAATTACTGTGATGGCATCAGGGACTGCTAGGATTTGAACCATCTAGCCCTTAGGGCTGGTGCTCCTCATGCGAGCCCCTCAAGGCTACCAAGCAGCGGGAGAAAAGGGCAATTCTATTCTCTTCTGTCTCCAACCCCAAGCAACCCATTGGTTCTCCTTGATTCAGCCTAGCTATAAATGCTTCCAGGTCAGGCCAGGGTCTCTTCCTGAATAGCATTCTGATTTAGACTTTGCCTATCTCTTTAGCTTCTTGCATCTACCAACTCTTTGCACACCCATCCCTTCAGAGAAGGGCAGGGCACTTTGCATTATGGGTTTCATAGGGCTATCAGGGTACTGCCCCTCTTGGTGGACATAGGATGCCACTTCCAACCAGAGGCACAGGGCATTGTTTGCGCTACTGAATCCAAGGCTGGCCAGCAGTGGCTAGAAAACAGTAACATTTTCAAGCTAGCATTAAAAAGTACCATAACAAATCCGAAAAACAAGTGAGCTCCAACCCAGTTTTGTTTCGTGAGAATGACTTCTAAGAAACAGAAGCATTCTTTTAAGCTAGTCTTGCTTCTTTGCAAACAGAAGCCCTGAAAGGGGCTGCCTTTTATTTCAAAAACACACACACTTAAATCTAATTAGTCGCAGAAATGGCTTTAGAGTGCATCTCACTCTCCTACCAAACCTATTAACTTTGATGACAGCCATCTTCAGGCATCTTTAAGGCATCTTTCTCCCAGGCTCCCGTTAGCATTCCAGAGTTTTAGGCATGCATGTAAGCACAGCATCCTTTTTTCAATAGGATAATACACAGCAGAGGCCTGATTTAATGCGGACGAAGCTAGCTGCTCAATGCTTAAAAATTTCCCCAGCGTTCACGGGCTCTGCTGCAATGCTGTAAATCTGCTTTGTGCAACCAGCAAGCACACCAATGGTCTGAAACAGTGAATTTGCAAGCTACACATTGTATATGAAGGAGAAAAAAGGAACACTAACCTGGTGAAGAATGGAGCACTGCTTATAAAGGAGATTTCGTCAGCTAAATCCATCTCCTCCGAGCGCAAACTGTCCGTTAAATGGACCCTAACGCAGGGAATTCCATCTGACAGTCTTGGCTGCGGCACCAAGCATGCTGGAGAAGATCCTTCTTGCTTGCACTTTGCAACCTAGAGAAACAAAGTAAAAGGGGGGGGGGACATGGGTAAGGGGCAGAAAAATCTTCCCAGCTCATTTGCAGCAGGCAGGCTGGGGTTGGTTTTTTAAAAAATAAAATAAAATGATACAGTGCCATGAATTCACAGCAAATAGTGAGTCAGCATTTCCACCCCCCCCCCGTATCCAATGGATGAAAAACCCAACCTCCTGCTGTAAGGCAATGGTTAAAAAAGAAGCAAGCACAAATCTGTAGTGATGGGAGTCCAACAGGAACCTCACAGCACATTGAAGCAAAGTGTAAAAAAATAAAATAAAGCTGGGAATGTACACAAGAACCATGATGTCACATCAGGCGCAGTTAAGGCTTTTTGTGTGTTCCCTTTCTATTACTGCCTCACAATACCCTTACCCAAATCATGAGGTGGTTAAAAAAAATACGATAATGATTGTGTAGCTCATAAGCTACACAGAGCTCAGACTGCCAAGGCAGAAATAATGCCATACAATTAGTGGTTTAAGCAATTATGTACATTATGTCGGCAGGGGCGCTGAATAGCTTAATAACGGCAACTCAGCTATATTTATGGCACTGTAACAAGTAAAACCATCAAAACCATTTGATGTATGTGACTTTCTTATTTAATTTGCACATTTAGGCCATTATCTTTATGTAACTCGTATGTTTACATCTCCTTCTTCTGCTTATGTAACACCTACCGTTACGCAAGATGAAGTGTTAGAACAGCTTCACCAGCAATAAAACAAATATGTAGGACATGTGAGGATCATAGAAGTTGACACAGGGAAATTACAGGACACACACCCATGGCAAACCCCCCCCCCCCAAGTATGAGCATCCCAAAACTTTTGCAGGCACAAGCGGTGTTCAAAGCAGGACTGCGTTTAACCACCCTGAGAACATCATGAACACAAGCCATCACAAATACCCAATAAAAAAAGAACGTCTGGAGGGGCCGTCACACTTTCCCACTGTCATGGGGGGAAAAGTAATTGGCTCTCTTGGCAGATGCTAACAGCAAAGTGAGAGATTTCTCTAAGCTGCTGTTGCTTCTTGATAGAGCAATGCCTGCTCAAGTTACCCCCTCTGCCTCCATAAAGGTTTATGTAAGTCGAGTTGCTGTCCCAGCTTGAACTGCTCCCTGGGTGACCCTTTAGAGATGAGATCTTTATCAAGACCTGTTTATCCACCAGAGAAGGCCACAGAGACACAAACACACAACCTTATTCCATCCATCCACCAAGGTTTCAGACCCTTGGTTCATCTAGCTCATGGGTAGGCAAACTAAGGCTCAGGGGATGGATCTGGCCCAATCGCCTTCTAAATCCGGCCCACGGACAGTCCAGGAATCAGCATGTTTTTACATGAGTAGAATATGTCCTTTTATTTAAAATGCATCTCTGGGTTATTTGTGGGGCCTGCCTGGTGTTTTTACATGAGTAGAACGGGTGCTTTTATTTAAAATGCATCTCTGGGTTATTTGTGGGGCATAGGAATTCGTTCATTTCTCCCCCTTCAAAATATAGTCCGGCCCCCCACATGGTCTGAAGGACAGTGAACCGGCCCCCTGCTGAAAAGGTTTGTTGACCCCTGATCTAGCTCAGGATCCACATGTCAAATCCTTATCGGGATCCGAATCACAGGCTGAATTTGACAGATGGGCGGGAGCACCCACTTGTCCATACTGCCATAAGGATGTTGCATGACTGAAAGGTGGGCGGGGTAAGCCCAGCTGTCAAAATCCCCTCCGCAGCTTCGCCAAGTGTCCTTGCAAGCAGGCTCTCATCCAGGGGCGTAGGAAGGGGTGGGGTGGCGTTTGCCCTCCTAGGTGTGTGACATCACACTGGGTTCATAGGGAAAGGGTTAACTAATTGTAAAATGACTAACCAATGGGAACCCAAGGGGCGGAGAGGGTTTTTTGGAGGAGTTTGGGTGGTTGAGAAGACAGTCTGGACTTAGGAGAGAGAGGGAAGATAAGTCTGTGGATTGGGCTAGTCTGGTGTGAGAGAGTGAGAGAATTTGTTAAGAGGAATCAGTCAAAGTTGAGATAATCCATCAGAAAGTATTAGGAAGGTATAGGCCAGTAAAGAAACTAAAGTTAAGATACTGACAGGAATATTATCTGAGAAACCATAAACTTGCTAATGTTTGTACTGTAAAATAAACTTGTTATTTTTGGTTCACTTTTAACAACTGACTGGACTCAGTGCTTTACCAGAGAGTAACTGGTTGGTGGCAGCGGGGAAGCGAGCATAGTGGTGGCACAGGGATCAATAGACCGTTAAACGTCTGGGGGTCCTGTGTGATCGCCGGGGGGTGGAGGCAGACTGTCCTGGGTGCCCTCACTGAGGGGGGTGACATTTGTCGCACTGCCTGCCTATGACTCCCAAGCCTACCCCGAGCCTCAGGGTAAGGGGGGAGCTGCGCAGCTTTGCTGATGGCATTCCCCCTTCCCCCTTCGTTTTGACAGCTTGGGGGAGGCTTGGGAGTCACGGGTGTGCGGCGTGCCGTATGTCCCCTGCTCCAGGCACCTGAGCAGCTATCTTGCGCCTGGGATGGCACCCTCAGGAGCATGCCTGCTCTGGGCAGCGCAGGCATATGTTTTGCCACTGCTCTCGGTTCCTCTGAAGAGACTGGGGAGGCTGTTTCAAACCATGCAAAGCAATTGAACCCGGAACTTTTCTTCATGCAAAGCAAATGCTCTACTGCTGAGCTGTGGTCCTTTTCTACATCTGCCAGCCTACCAAGATGGCAATCTCACGCTACATAAAACTCATTGCAATGGTGCCAAGTGAGTTAAAAGCTCTGCCTCTCCAATTTTTACCCCTTTGGCACAGCTGACGTTTTAAACGATCCAGGGTTTATCATCCAACGCTGCATTATGAAGTTCCCCCAAGCTTTTAGGCGTCGCTCCAGCCAAGGTGTTAATTTATAGACCGTTTTGGGAAGAACAGGGAAATTCAATGAATTGAACCTAAGTAATCCCTTACCCATTAAGCAGACCTCCAAGGAGATATTTTGGGCAGCAGCTAAGATATATGAGAGCTCAAACCCGCCACACCCATTACTGCCCCAGTCGCTGGGTGGCCTCCAGGAAATTCTCACTGTCTCGCCTGCTTTCACAAGAGCTCTGCAAACACAACTAGGAGCCAAAAGACATTGGAGGCTGTGCAAGTTCACTGAATATATATATATATAGAGAGAGAGAGAGAGAGAGAGAGAAAGTGGTCCATCCTAGATAATGGAACATTATTCCACTGTTGTCCATCAGTGAAAGGGCTGCACAGGAACTTGAAAGGAAGAAACAGCAGGCCAAAGAAATGGAGCAAGAAGCTTCTGAAAACAGGCAAGAGAAACTTCCGGAACCAGGCGGAAAAGTGGGCCACTTGGAGATACTGTCAAGATAAAGGAAGTTATCAGCCAACTACAAAGATCATCATCAGCATAAGTGGCAAAATGTGTTTGGGGCTTTACAGATTAAAGTCAGCATCTACTTCTAACACTCCTTCACCAAAATGGATGCCAACAGCCACAGAATTTGCCTAAGAGTTAGTAACAGAGGTGAAGTGATGGTTCTCTCTCTTGTTCTCAGCAGTATGTTTCTTGGGTATAAATATGGGTAAAAAGTCCAGTTGGAGTTTACTTTACTCACCAAACTAATGCCAGTGTCCTAACAAAAGAGAACTTTGCTGAAGTCCATGTATGTCCACCCAAATGGGCCAGAATGCTTCACTGAGAAGCTTGTCCTTCTCCATTTATGGTATTCTGAAACCTAACAGCCACAACACAGAATTACAGCCTAATGAAAGAATTTGGGTGCCTAGTTGACGTTGTTGGCATTGTTACGCAGTGCACGATAAATCATGCAGGAGTGAACAGGTCTTTCGAGGGCAGAAGACAGCTCACATAAACACCATTGACTTCTGCTTCCCTTCATTGAAGCGAAATGACTGGAAATTAGAAAGCTGGGGGCAGGGCATAGCACTCAACCATGGCAATCTTTTTCAATCTGCCACCCTTCTTCAGAATGAACCCAGTGCCACTAGATATGCAAATATTTCTCATTGGTGTATTTATTTTAAATATTTGCATTCCGCCCCATGCCCAATAGATTCCTGGGTAAAGCGCATAAAACACTAACGTATACAATAAAAGGAAATTATATGGGGCCACAGGTAAAAACATGCAACAGATCAATGCTTCACACAAATTAAAATGCATGGCAAAAGAGAAATATCCACACCTGTTCTTGGGGAGGGGGAATGTAACAAAGGTGGATGCGTACCTCTTTTGAGAAGGCCTTCCATGACTTCCTGAAATCTGGAAGCAGCCCAGAAGATCAGGGATGAGAAACCTCAGGCTGGGGTGGATGAGGGTGAGAGATGCAGTCTCTCAATCTGGCCCTCCAAACTCTCCACAGCCCACAGCCCTTCCCAACCCCTGCTTTGCACTGTCCTTGAGCGTTTATCCCCGACTAGACTGTGTCCTTCAACTCTGATAATGTATTCTTGCCTGGATGTAGGATAGAAACATGAGTCTGTGTAGAAACAAGCCTACTGTAGCCAGGTAAATTTAATACTTGGTGCTCTGCCCACTTTTGTTTCTGATCTCACTCGCCACTGGTGGCATGTGGCCCCAGGCAGATCACCTAGAAGGAAATGTGGCCCTCAGGCTGGAAAAGTTTTCCAACCCCTGAAGTAGATAGTCTAGTCCAGGGTCAGGGAGATGTTGTTGAACTACGACTCCCATCATCCTTGATTACTGGCCGTTGACTTAGATGGATGGGAGTCCAACATCATCTGGAAGTCCACAGGTTCCGCTTAACCTACGTAAATACTTGAAATCTTGCCTTGAAATCTATCACTTGTTGTTTAGTCGTTTAGTCCTGTCCAACTCTTCGTGACCCCATGGACCAGAGCACGCCAGGCACTCCTGTCTTTCACTGCCTCCCGCAGTTTGGCCAAACTCATGCTGGTAGCTTCACAAACACTGTCCAACCATCTCGTCCTCTGTAGTCCCCTTCTCCTTGTGCCCTCCATCTTTCCCAACATCAGTGCTCCTGGCTTAATTCTCATGATGGTGTACCTCCGACAGGGTTCTCATGGGTCTTCCATTTCCTACACATTCTCAACTGGCAGGAAGCCCCAGATTCATCTGAATTTCTGGCATCTCCAGTTTCAAAGGCCCAGGTGCCAGGTGATGGGAAATATTCTTTCTGCCTGAGATCCAGGGGAGCTGCTGCCAGTTAGAGCTGGTAATGCTAGTCTGGGTGACCTGGCATAAGGAAGCTTCCTACGTTCCCAAGTGTGGGTTTCAGATTTCTCAAAAGCGAGGCCTTCAGTTGTTGTTGTTGTTGTTGTTGTTGTTGTTGTTGTTGTTGTTGTTGTTGTCATCTGTCTGTCTCGAGAGACAATAGAGTGTGCCTCCAGGGGTGAAGTCTAACCACTGTGTTAGCTGCATTGAAGTGATCTCCCCAGGACAGTGTGTATGGAGGTCCTGGGCTGCCCATATGACAGGACTCCCTTCTTGGCCATGCTGATGTAGCCCAAAGGAAAGCAGAGCAATACATTTGGAACCAGCTTGGCTGCTGGAAGGTGCCATCCAAATGCCTTAGGGACTCTATTCCAGATTTACTCCTTAACCCTATAGACAGCATCTTAAAAAGCAGAGACATCACCTTGCCAACAAAGGTCCGTATAGTTAAAGCTATGGTTTTCCCAGTAGCAATGTATGGAAGTGAGAGCTGGACCATAAAGAAGGATGATCACCGAAGAATTGATGCTTTTGAATTATGATGCTGGAGGAGACTCTTGAGAGTCCCATGGACTGCAAGAAGACCAAACCACTCCATTCTTAAGGAAATCAGCCCTGAGTGCTCACTGGAAGGACAGATCCTGAAGCTGAGGCTCCAATACTTTGGCCACCTCATGAGAAGAGAAGACTCCCTGGAAAAGACCCTGATGTTGGGAAAGATGGAGGGCACAAGGAGAAGGGGACGACAGAGGACGAGATGGTTGGATAGTGTTCTTGAAGCTACCAGCATGAGTTTGACCAAACTGCTGGAGGCAGTGGAAGACAGGAGTGCCTGGCATGCTCTGGTCCATGGGGTCATGAAGAGTCGGACACGACTAAACGACTAAACAACAACAACTTTACTTCTCCTGAAGATATCTGGGAAGGCAATGGAGGTTTAGGATCAGAGTTTTCATTCTCCAAAAGGGCTCCCTTCCCAGGTTGATGAGCCCCATCTGCCCCTCATTTCCCTCTACAGCATGTGAAGTAATTGCCTTCTTGACCATTAGACCCACTACAGTGGTGCCCCGCAAGACGAATGCCTCGCAATACAAAAAACTCGCTAGACGAAAGTTTTTTCCGTTCGCGATTTGCCTCGCAAGACGAATTTCCCCTATGGGCTTGCTTCGCAAGACGAAAACGTCTCGCGACTTTTTTTCTTTGACTAAAAACAAAGACATGTTTTGTTTATAAAGTTAATTTATTTTCCCTTAAATTTTTGAACTGCTCTTTGCAGTATGTGTGACTTTAAAGAGCAGGTAATAAACTGTTGTTGTACCAAATTTGGCTTTGTTTGGACTTTTTTTGACCATAGGAACGCATTAATTGATTTTCAATGCATTCCTATGGGATTTCGTGCTTCGCAAGACGAAAAATTCGCTAGACGACAAAAATTGCGGAACGAATTAATTTCGTCTTGCGGGGCACCACTGTATTGGCCTCATCCGCTCAATCTACCAGTCTGTCTTTGCATACAGGGGAAAGCCAAGCTCAAAACTACTGGTGTAACTCATTGAACCACCTTTTGCCAAGTCTCCCTCCCTCACTGCCCTCGTCTTTCCAACCAGGAAAAATCAACGAATAACGTCATTGGAATGACTGCAATCTGAGCTTAAGCAAAGAACGGGAATTGTTACAAAATAAGGGGAATCATGAGGAAGATGAAATTCAAAGAATTAAAGAGATTAAATAATTGCTTTCTTTTCTGCAGAGCTGAGATGAAAGGAGAAAGCCATATATTTTGACAGTATGCTATTAAAGTATTTGGAAACAAAACAGTCACACAACTGTAGCCAGCATATTAAACGCCTCCTCTTTATACACTGTAATAAAAGCTTGAAAGTATACAGGACTCATCCGAGAACATAAAAGGCGGCATTACGCACACTATTTGACAGTAACCTTTATGTGATTTGCTCCATTATTGATAATGGCAGATTCATGTTTGCACAGGACTTTGGTAGTCAAATACTTTTGTGTGTGTTGCGCGGGAGTCCAGACTGACAGCCCATTCCACTTCTGTGAATCTGTCGCTCTCACCCTGTCCACTCCTACTCCCTGCTGGCTTCCAAAACGGCAACGATTAGTCAGGGTTTTGTTACTTGGCAAAAACCCTTGCCGTTTCTAAGCTGGTTTTACCTTACAGTATTTCTAAGAGCCCTCCTGGGAGAGCAAAAGGGGTTCCATGCTGTTAAAGTGCCGATTCTTACAATGTCCAAAGAGAAGAGTACAAAGCAAAAAATCTCAATGTGACGGAGCAGCGTTGAGAGCAGTGCTTTTCAAGATATTTTGGTGCAGCCACTGTGCACACGCAAGGCACACATGTGCACACACCAGGACTACGTACTGAAAACACGTGATGCACAAGCCTTGCTGAAGCCAAGCAGATCTGGGGTCTGGTTAGAGACAGGGCACACGGGTTCAGGTATGGGAATATAATTTGACATTCTAAGATTTACTTTTCACATTTTGCTTCAAAAAATTAAAATATTGGCAAGATTCCAGCCTTTAAGGTTGTGAATTTAAACCTGAAGCAGTGTGGGCAATTCATGTTGAAATCTTGGGTGCCAGAGAGCAGGCAGGTTAAGATTTCCTGTGATCCTTGCCCTTCGTACACAGCATAACATTGTACAAATGAGGCATAATTTATACTGGTATGATAACTAAACTGTTCTTGGAGTGGATTTGCGATTCCACTGCCCCTCTCAGTCCCATTCACTGTTGCACAATATCAGCAGCAACCCTGAACTTCCATGTATCTCTTGCTGTGCTGGGAAAAATTATGAAAGACTCATCAGAAAAGCTGGAGATTGGCAGAGTCCATTTCCTTTATTAACATTGACTCTAGCCTAAACAAAAAGAAGCACTGTGGAAAGTGATAACCAAAGGTTTTTTTTATTACAGGCAATGAAGCTTACAGAAGTGTGTGTGTGTGCGCGCGCGCACGTGCATGCGAGCGCACACCCCTACATCAATCTCAGCAGGTCATCGAACGTTCACACATGAACAATTCTGGGACAGGTGGGGTTTGTTCCTAAATGTTATTGCCAGGCAATCTATTTCAAATACAAACAAGCAATCTTTAATGGTTAGCAATGGTAACCCTGATTAAAAAAATATAGGTCTTTGGTTGCTTATCCATCACGGCCCTTCTCTAGGTTAATGGAAATGTTTTCTTCTTCTCTGGGTCATTTTAGCTAAATAGCTCGATGATGAGCAACTTCCAAGACAGCAAGAGCAAGCAAGTATAAAGGGGAAACTTGATGAGCGTGATTTACTCGTGCCCAAGGTCACAATCTCCCCCACAGGCATGTGTGCGCACTTTTGCACAAGTGCATCCAAATGAGGCTGCCCTTTTGAAAGTACCCTTAAAAGAAGGGAAATGCCTGTAATAGGAGAATTCTCATATCCAAGAAATGACTTAACTAGGACTGTGTGCCAGTTAAATAAATCTTGGTCAGTTCATTGGCCAACACTAAGTATAAGTGATCAAACATGCTGGTGCAGTTAGAAAATTGTGGCAGCTCAGCTGTTTCCAACTCTTGCTGTTGCCTTAACACCCAGAGCCAAGCCGTTTTTGGTTGACTGTAATCCACAGACCCAGGCTTGCAGTTTTACTCACTACAGATAACCATTAACTGACACTAAGGTTTGGTTTCCCCCTGATCCTAGCTTTGTGTAGGGAACTTGGTGAGCCAGTGTGGTGTAGTGGTTAAGAGTGGTAGTGTCATAATCTGGTGAACAGAGTTCGCGTCTCCGCTCCTCCACATGCAGCTGCTGGGTGACCTTGGGCTAGTCACACTTCTCTGAAGTCTCTCAGCCCCACTCACCTCACAGAGTGTTTGTTGTGGAAGGGAAAGGAGAATGTTGGCTGCTTTGAGACTCTGTAGGATAGTGATAAAGCGGGATATCAAATCCAAACTCCTCCTCCTCCTCTTCTTCTCTAGACTACTACTCATCACTGACTATTAGCCACACTCAATGGGAAGAATGGAAACTGCAATCTGCTAACAATGGAGGGCCAGAGGTTCCTCACCCTCCCAGAGCATTTATTGAGTAGTCATCATAGAATCATAGCGTTGGAAAGGACCCTGGGGGGTCATCAAGTCCAAGCCCCTGCAACGCATGAATCTCAACTGAAGCATCCATGACCGATGGCCATCCAACCTCTGCTTAAAAACCTCCAAGGAAATAGAGTCTACAACCTCCTGAGGGAGACTCTTCCACTGTTGAAAAGCTCTGACTGTCAAAAAGTTATTCCTGATGTTTAGTCAGAATCTCCTTGTTTGTAACTTGAAGTCACTGGTTTGAGTCCTACTCTCTGGAGCAGCAGAAAAAAAGCTTGTTTCCTCTTCCATCTAACAGCCCTTGAGATATTTGAAGATGGCTATATCTCTCCTCTCAGTGTCCTTTTTTCAAGGCTAAACGTTCCCAGCTCCTTCAACCGCTCCTCATAAGGCTTGGTTTCCAGACCCCGGATCATCTTGTTCCTTTTCCTCTGCTCATGTTCACATCCTTCTAAAACTGTGGCACCCAGAACTGGACACAGTAGTCCAGGTGTGGTCTGACCAAGGCAGAATAGAGTGCTTATTTGTTTGCACAAAGCTTACGCTGAGGCTAGATTATATCCTGTCTTTACTGAGCGTTTGCTTGGGATAGTTTACAGGTTGGTCATATGATAATGAGCATCCATCCTTGAAAGATGTTTATACATCTTTCCGTTTATTCATCCCACACTTTGCAATGCATTTCCCCTTCACTTCCCAAACCATAAAAAGTCCAATTTGGTCCACTTTAATTCTGCAAACCTAACGTTCTGGCAAGCACAAAGCAGTGACAATCTGGAGACCCCCTTAGAAGAGACATTTCTTGTTCGGTCTTACATAAGATACAATGCCTATTTTTGGTGCTTTCCATCTGAAGTTGTACTCCTTTCAAAGATCTGCTGCCTAATTAAATTGCAGGTAGCATATTGGGTTGATCAAAATGCGTTTCAACTCATCCATCAAAGGAACGATTGAACTCTAGTTTGATGTTTTTAACAGCTCTAAGAATGGTCAATGAGGACAAACTCCTTACAGTTCATGCAGTGCATCAAAACTTGGCACATAAGTCCACTAAACATTTATTTTTATACTGTGTTATGGCATTATGGCAAGTAGAATTGACGTATGCTCACGTTGCATCATAAACTAAAACACAACTCAGTGTGCATTTGTTGTTCTTAGACATGCAATGAGTCTGTTGTCACAATGAACTTTCACAGTAGAGTTCCGTAGGGGAAAGGCAATTGGCCTTCCTTTCACCCTCAAAGGGACCGAGGCTTTTTGAGGCTTCCAATCAAATGCTCTAAGTGCCTTGTGGGGTATTTTCAGTGTTCCACCAAAAGCTTCCGCATTGCCTCCAAAAAGAGTCAAACAGAGGAAGCTGGAAGGTTCAAGGTCAAGGCCAAGGCCAAGATCTGGGGGGAAAGGTCAACTACCTTTTGCCCTGCTAAAAATCCTCTTCATAGTTCTGCCCATGTGAGCAGCTAAGCAAACAAAAGAAAACCTTTTCTACCACTGACAGTCTCCCTTCACTTCCTTCAGCATGACCCAATCAAATGGGCGAATTGCCTTCTACAGATTGCCCAAAGAAAGAAGTAAACATTCTCACTGAAAGAGGAAACGGACTATTTAGATAAACTAAAGAATGGCTAGCTGGTGTGTGTTTGTGTGTATGTATTGGGTGTGGCGAGCTGTTTTTTGCCAATGCTGTGAAATCTCTAGGGCAGAAAGCTTGGCTATGCACCAGGGTTGCAAATGAACAAAGGGCTAACTGCCCTTATAAGACCACAATCTTATGTTGCATGCAAGAAAGCCAGAGTCACACCTCTTCGACTGCATACATGTCAAACATTTAAAGCACATTGCGTTCCCCAAAGATTTATAGATCTCACAGATCTACAAATTCCCAGCGCCCTTAATAAACCAGTTTCCCAGGATTCTTTGGGTGAAGTCATGTACATTAAATTTATGGTGCACCTCTTCCAGGTGAATGCAATGTTTTATTGTGCTCTCCACCCCATCCTGCAAACTCCCCGCTAAATCCCAGAGCTGCTACTGGGCACGAGGTGGGTAACATAAAGATGGGTCAATTTAGCCATTTTTCTCCAATGACACTTCCTTTCATTACACAAGGTTGCCAAAAGGTCCAAAAAGCACTTTGAGACAGGGGTCATCTGCCTTCTACGAAAAAACCAGAACTAAATAGTGAATTTTACTCAGCTCTTGGGAATATAAAATACACTTAATTTGCTGAAACAACTGAAGGGAAACATGTACAAAGGGCAGATTTATCTCTCCACATTTTTTTTAAAAAAAAATATAAAAGCAGCCACTGGTCCTGATGTTTCCAAGGAAACAGGATATATGAAAAAACCTTTTCCTGAAAGGTCTGGTGGAAGGGTGGAAAAGCCTGAGGCTTCTAATAACTTTTGCCAATCTTCTCCTATCCACAACAATTCGTGAGGTTTCAACAGAGGGCTCTGGTTCCTTTCCACTCTGGGACCTCCTTTGCGCATGGTAAGTCTCTGTGCATTCCCACATTTCGCCCGGTTCTTCTATACGGCACAATAAAAGCTGCTTGAGTTCCAGAGTTACACACAAGGATGGGGGAAGTGATGACTAACCAGCGGATTGTTTCTATATCTGACAGTCAGACCTGAGTTGACTCAGGTTTCATGTACTGGGAAATGTTAAGTCTCTTGCTCAACTCAGATGACTGGAATATACAAGTGGAGAAATGGGACTTTGTCACTCCTTCCAGCATTCTAAAAACGGTTTCCTGAGAATGGCATTAATCCGCAGAATTAAACTGGCACGTAGCTTGTGTAGAGAAATGGGTGTTGCTGAATGAACTTGGTCAAGGAGGTCAACCTTCCAGGATTTTTGGTCAGATTACGAAACAAAATGTAAACTTGGTTTATATGTAAAACCAGGGGCAGCCAAAGTGGTACCGTCCAGATATGGTTGGACTTCAACTCCCAACATCCTAGATCATTGGACCTGCAGGCCAGGGAAGATGGAAGATGGAGTCCAATAATATCCGGAGGGCACCACGTTGCTTATCCTAGCCAGGCATAATATAATAAAATAATAATAATAATAATAACAATAATAAATTCTTTCCTGGTTCAGAAAATCGGGCTCAGGGCGGTTAACAACAAATTTAAAACACTTAGTTGATGCAACAAATACAGCATAAAATACAGTACAAAACGTGAATAACCATAAATTCAGAATTCAAAAATCAATTTAGTGGAAAAAAAACCATCCAATAAACATTAGATGATCACCAGGGCTAGATGGCTAAATTAGTCCTATTTTGGCCAGCAAGGAGACCAAGGGAGAATTAGCTGTGGGATTCCAGAGCGGGTAATCTTCATAAAAAGTGGATGGGGCCATCCAATGAATGTTGGGAGGTTCAAGACATGCAATAGAATGTACTTTTTCACACTATGAGAATCGCCATCACATGATGGTGTGATGGGCAAATAATCACATGGCTTAAAAAGGGAATTACGGACCGATTTGTGGAGGACAAGGCTGTCAACACCTATTAGTCATGGGGCCTTCTTCCTACTTCCCCTGTCAGAGGCAATACAGTGGTACCTTGGTTCTCAAACACCTTGGTACTCAACGCCTTGGTTCTCAAACTCCGAAAACCTGGAAGTAAGTGTTCCGGTTTTTGAACGTTTTTCGGAAGCCAAACGTCCAATGCGGTTGTCGGCTATTGTTTCTGGGGCACCTGCACCAATCAGAAGCTGTGCCTTGGTTTTCAAACATTTCGGAACAAAATAAGTTTGACAACCAAGGTACCACTGTATTTAGCGCTTTTGTTTTTGAGGCTTTTGGGGTTAATTTGTTTTTGTGACTGTGGGGAACCCAGTTCAGCTACTGATTGATTGATTGAGGAAAAGCCCCCCATCGAAACAATGACTATCATCAGTGAAGGTAAGGAAAAAAAATGTAATTTTTATTTTTATCATCTACAATACTGTCTTATTTATTTTATAGTATGGTACATTGATTATTGCTCGGTCCCAGCTCCTGCCCACCTAGCAGTTCGAAAGCACCTCAAAGTGCGAGTAGATAAATAGGGACCGCTCTCCAGCGGGAAGGTAAACGGCGTTTCCGTGTGCTGCTCTGGTGCTGGCTCACCAGCTGCAGCTTCGTCACGCTGGCCACGTGACCCAGAAGCTGTCTTCGGACAAGCGCCGGCTCCCGGCCTCTTGAGCGAGATGAGCGCGCAACCCCAGAGTCGGTCACGACTGGACCTGTTGGTCAGGGGCACCTTTACCTTTACCTGAATGATAGAGGGTAAGGACTTGCTGAACTAAATATCTGAACTGGAATACAAAAAGGGAGGTGTGAGGAGGTCAAGAAACTAGTGAATGAGGTATAAGATATGAGAATACTATTTTTTTCCCCTGCTTTCTCCTTTGGTGTTTTTTCTTCTTCTTTTTTCTATTCTGTTAACTGTTTTTTATTGTGTACTTCTATGTGTTTTGTTTTGTATTTTCTTATTTTTGTAGCTTTTTTTGGTTTTTGTATTTTATGTTTAAATTTTTGAAGCTTTTGATTGTTGAATAAATATTATTTAAAAAATACATTGATTATTGCTTTCGTTTTATGGATCAATGGTCTCGTTAGATAATAAAATTCATGTTAAATTGCTGTTTTAGGGGTTGTTTTCAAAAGTCTGGAATGGATTAATCCATTTTGCATTACTTTTAATGGGAAAGCGCGCCTTGGTTTTGGAATGCTTTGGTTTCGGAACGGACTTCCGGAACGGATTAAGTTTGAGAATCAAGGTACCACTGTATAGCAGTTGCTGAGAATCACACGTGGGGAAGAGTGCTGCCGCGCTCGTGTCTTGCTTTCGGGCTCCCCATAGCCATCCAGTTGGTGTCTGCGAGAACAGGATGCTGGACTAGGTAGGCCTTTGGCCTGATCCAGAAGGGCTGTTTTTATATTATGTTCTTATGCAAGAAGGGACGCGGGCGGCGCTGTGGGTTAAACCACAGAGCCTAGGACTTGCTGATCAGAAGGTCGGTGGTTCGAATCCCCACGACGGGGTGAGATCCCGTTGCTTGGTCCCTGCTCCTGCCAACCTAGCAGTTCGAAAGCATGTCAAAGTGCAAGTAGATAAATAGGTACCACTCCGGCGGGAAGGTAAACGGCATTTCCGTGAGCTGCTCTGGTTCACCAGAAGCGGCTTAGTCATGCTGGCCACATGACCCAGAAGCTGCACGCCGGCTCCCTCGGCCAATAAAGCGAGATGAGCGCCGCAACCCCGGAGTTGGCCACAACTGGACCTAATGGGCACAAGTCCCTTTACCTTTTACTTATGCAAAATTACGCCAAGATGCATAAGGAAAGGCATTGAACACTGATGTGGAATGAAGAAAAGAACCAGACAACATACCCAATGAGAAGCAAGACGGCACAGCCATCGTGGTTCTCCTGCAGCTGCAAACTGGGCTGCTGGCCAATTTAACAAATGGTTAAAACATCACTGCTACAAGCACACGGTGAACCTGTCAATCCCCAGTCTGCAAAGGGTGCATCAACAATATTTCAAGGCTGGCTCACTTTCCCGGATCAGCTCTCGAGCCGTCAATACAAACATTAGAGGCAGACGCTCTCTTCAGTCTGGGACGGTAGAAGCCTAGCTTGCTTTAATATTCAAGTTCACCGGGTCCAATGATCTATATGCAACAGATCCCTATTTTAGCATGCCCGCCCTTATACATTCGCGTGTCGAGGTATCAAGTGCCCCTGGGAACAGGCACCAAAGATAGCATAAATACAACTTTATGAGTACATAACTTGCGAGTACTTGAGCTCTGGGTGCACTGCAGTGGGCGGGGTGTTAAGGCACCAGTGTCAAAACTGAACCAATATCCAAAACAAACATTGATATATGGCAGGGGAATGGCTAAATATCTCCTGTCAATTTGCCAAAGAGCTGGGCATACGTGCTGGAACAGGCCAAGTGTGGAGTACAGCTGGGGTCATATCTAAGGAACCTTCGTTGTTTATCTGGTTCTTCCAAAATAAGTGCCTGATTTATCTACTGACTGAAAAGCAATCCTTAATTAGAGCACGCCCCAGTTATGGAAGAAAGCAAAGCTCTCATGGAGAACATTTGCTGTGGAGGGCAAGGATACCACAAACAAGACTCTCAAAAAGCAACAATAACTCTCTGCTGAACAACAGTCCACATTTTAAACCAGTTGGTGAGGTTGGGAGGGAGACATATCTGGCAACCCAACATATCAAAAAATATTTACTTTCAAAAGCTCTGCAGAATTTGCAGAGAAGTTGAGGGGTTCAGGCTGCCTGTGAGCTTCTGTGCCCTAAGTGTCCAAAATTTGCAGAGCTGATCAAGCGTCACTTGTGCCAGATATTCTGCGCAAACTCCCCCTTCAAACAAAACACGCCTTAAGCCTGCATTTAAATTTAGGGCTCTGGCTTATGTCTCAGAGATGAACTCCACATGACGCTTTGCCTCACACACATTTCCCCCGAGTATTTTATGCTTTTACAATACACAGCCACAAAGGTCACAACAGAAGCCTGAAGTATGGGGGAGAGGGGGATTTTAACACCTTTCCTCTGGGGAGAGGGTGTTTGTTGCAGCTTGAATTTTCTGTTTTTCCTCTACACCCTATCTTTCCCCCCATAATATGGGGAACAACTGGAAGGCTTTTTTTTCTTTTTCTTTTTGCAGGAAAACCACTGCAGGGAAATGGTTAAGACGTCCTTCCACCCAGTTAATCTTCCACTTGGAAACATCAGAGGAAAATTGACATATGATTAAGCATCACATGGAGGTGGGAAAAACGTGTCTGAGCTAGACCACAGCCAACCAGCAGATGGGAGGCCACATGACTGAATGTGTCCAGCAAATAATATTCCACACTGCATTTCCCCATCATGGTCCATATTGCAACAAAAGTCAGATTTTTGGGGGGAAGCAGTTCTGATGCACAAGAGCTCCAAATCAGCTTTCATGACGCTGCCTGAATTTGTTGCGATCTCATCTGAAAATAGTGACAGTCTGGAAATGCCCAATCCCTTTAAAAGTTGCGCATGCAGAAGAAACGCCTGCAAATTTCAGGTTCATCATCTTCTCAGTTTTCATTTTTAAAAAACGAAAGATCCTCCTAGTCCTTTAACACTTTAAAGTGTTGTGGGCAATGCCTGCTAAGATTTGAAAAGCCAGAGGTGAATAAGCAGTCCTAGTGTTTGGGTGTCGGGCATCAAGAATCCTTCGCAGCTCCTGGCAGCCTCCCCAAATTAAATTATGCAAAACAGCAATTAGTGCAAAGTAAGATGAATTATAATGAGACACGGGTGGCGCTGTGGGTTAAACCACAGAGCCTAGGACTTGCCGAACAGAAGGTTGGCGGTTCGAATCCCCGCGACGAGGTGAGCTCCCGTTGCTCGGTCCCTGCTCCTGCCAACCTTAGTTCAAAAGCACCTCAAAGTGCAAGTAGATAAATGGGCGGGAAGGTAAATGGCGTTTCCGTGCGCTGCTCTGGTTCGCCAGAAGCGGCTTAGTCATGCTGGCCACATGACCCGGAAGCTGTACGCCGGCTCCCTCGGCCACTAAAGCGAGATGAGCGCCGCAACCCCACAGTCGGTCACAACTGGACCTAATGGTCAGGGGTCCCTTTACCTTTACCTATCAACCACTTGCGAATAAGTGAGATTGCCCAGGGTGTCAGGATGGCACCTGACGTTTCCACCATTTGGAGGTGCATGCCTGGGGATCCATGGATTTTGACTGTTTTCACACAACAGCAACACACCCTGTGGAATTCTATCCGCTGTATTTTATCTGCACAATCAGAATGAACCAAAACATGACTTCCGAGCCATCTGGCCCCAAAATGGCAACAAGGCATTCTGTTTTGGCGACTGTAACCCTGGTTTAAGGAGTCATTTGGCGCCCAGCTTATATGTCTGAGTTTCTAACACTGCTGACAACAGCCCATTCCAGAGATTCTCAATCCTATGAGGGAAGAGAATAGGGCTATGCTCATTGGCCGAACCCCCTCCATCGTGGTCCAATCAGCCCTGCCCCAACATCTTCCATAAGCTCTGATTGGAATTCTGCTGCAAGGAGGCTGTTCTACCCTCCACACAATTTAGCATCCTTCCCAGTGCAGATGTCTAGTGCCAACACATGGAAGGCTGGGCAGCTGGGAACGTGACAGACGGGGCAGGGCCATCAAAGGTACCCCACTCTCCTTCTTGACACAACAGATGGCTGTAGCTTAGTGGCAGGGCACCTGTTTTGCATACAGAAGGTCACAGGTTTGATCCCCAGCATCTCCAGGTAGGCCTGGGAAATACCGCTATCCGAAATTCTGGAGAGATGCTGCCAGTCAGAGAGGACAATTCTGGGCTAAATGGACCACTGGTCCAACTCAGTACAGTGGTACCTCAGGTTACAGACACTTCAGGTTACAGACACTTCAGGTTACCTCGGGTTAAGAACTTTGCTTTAGGATGAGAACAGAAATTGTGCGGTGGCAGCGCAGCGGCAGCAGCAGGAGGCCCCATTAGCTAAAGTGGTAGCTCAGGTTAAGAACAGTTTCAGGTTAAGAATGGACCTCCAGAACAAATTAAGTTCTTAACCCGAGGTACCACTGTATAAAACACAAAAACCTCAATAGGGCTAGTGCCGCTAGTCCCA
Organism: Podarcis vaucheri; assembly: GCF_965113315.1. Lineage (NCBI taxonomy): Eukaryota > Metazoa > Chordata > Lepidosauria > Squamata > Lacertidae > Podarcis > Podarcis vaucheri. The sequence continues at coordinate 16,948,326 of NC_138767.1, forward strand.
GCGGCCCCAATCCCCTTGGAATTAGTTCAAAAGCACAGCTCCCAATCCTGAAAGATGGAAACAAGCGAAAAGAAGAAATGCAGTTCAAAGCAAATGCAGCAATAGGAAAGTATGATGGCGAACACACCAATTTTTCTGTACCTTGTGCCTTGGACTCAGCTTTGGCAATTCTCTGTCCACACTTGTCCGAATGAGTGATGGTGTCTGCTTGCAGCCAGCCTCCTAGAATGAGACATTACACACAGTTAACCAAAAAAAGGGTGTGAGAAAATTTAGAAAAGATGATGTACAGGTGGTACATCACACCAGCAAAATTAGGAAAAATGTACAAAACAGGAAATAAGGCCTCCTGGAAGTGTAAAATTAAAGAAGGCAATTTCTACCATATGTGGTGGACTTGCGAAGAAATGAAGAAATTTTGGGATCTGATTTATAACGAGTTAAAAAATATATTTAAATACACTTTCCCTAAAAGACCAGAGGCCTTCCTATTAGGAATAACTGGGGATGAAATTAAAAAAGAAGATAAAACACTATTCCAATATTTGACAGTAGCGGCTAGAATATTAATTGCACAAAATTGGAAAAGTCCAAATACCCCAACGGTCAGAGATTGGCAAACAAAATTATTTGAATATGTTGAATTAGCAAAAATGACGCAAAAAATTAGAAACCAAAAAAATACAAAGTTTAGTAGCGATTGGAATAAATTTATGGTATATATTGAAGGAAACTATAGAAACTTAAAAACTACAGCAGGTGTGATATAAATCTTATGATGCGCAAACCATTAACAACTCTTAGCTACAGAAAAAAGGAAGAATTTTTATCAAGAAGCCCGAAATCGGGAGGGAAGGAGGTCAATAGGTGTGTAGAGGAAAGATCTAAATATCTAAAGATATAAAGATTCAAGGAGTAAGACAAGGAACTGTAATGGAAATTGATGCTATTTTTGTGTTATGTATGGATATCTTCCCCCCCCCCTTTTTTTCTTTTCTTTTTTCTGTAACTGTTGTTTTGTATTTTCTTTTGGTTATTTAAGTGAAATTCAATAAAAAGAAATTTAAAAAAAGGAAAGAGAAAAAAGGGGGAAACAAAAAAAAGTGTGTGTGTGTCAGGGGGGTTGGAGTGTGAAATTAGGAACAGCATGCTATTTCTAAGCATGGCTTTGTTCATGCGATCTGAAAAACAACCTTGTTTTGTATCACATGTTTTGAATCTAAGTGCTTACATCTCCTTTATGTTATCATTTTTTAAAAAAATAAACAAATCTGGATTTGCTAAAAGTGCAAGTGTAACGAAAGGGGGGATGGGGCTAAAAAAAAAAAAATCAAAAGGCGTATTGCTCTATACTTTCTGCCTTGGTTCAGACCACACCTGGAGTACTGTGTCCAGTTCTGGGCACCACAATTTAAGAAGGATGTGGACCAGCTGGAATGTGTGCTGAGGAGGGCGACCAAGATGATCAAGGGTCTAGAAACCAAGCCTTATGAGGAATGGTTGAGGGAGTTGAGTATGTTTAGCCTGGAAAAGAGGGAGGTGGAGAGGAGATATGACAGCCATCTTCAAATATCTGTCAAATGGAGGCCTTTTTTCTCCTGCTCTGGAGGCTAGGGCCTGAACCATGGGTTCAAGTTACAAGAAAGGAGATTCTGACTAAACATCAGGAAGAACTTTCAGACAGCAAGAGCTGTTCGACACTGGAACAGACTCCCGTGAGAAGTGGTGGACTCCCCTTCCTTGGAGGTTTTTAAGCAGAGGTCGGATGGCCATCGGTCATGGATGCCTTAGTTGAGAATCCTGTATTGGATTAGATGGCCCTCAATGTCCCTTCCAACTCTCCAATTCTATGATTCCATGGAAGGGCAAAAGTACAAAGATACAGCGCAGGTCCAAAGTGATAATTACCTCATCCAAAGATTCCCTTTGCAAATAATAAAGATTTATAAAAATGAAAGTATTCTCGAGCTGTGAACTCCATAATTTTTCAGACTATGGTTTCTATATAGTCTTAAATGAGTGAGATATTTGCACATACTGTTGACACTGAGTGACCATGTACCTCAATAGTTGTATGAGAAATAAAACCATGCCATTACATTTTAAAAAAAACTGCCATTCGAGCTCTACTTTTAGTTTATGAGGTATCTTCCATAGACTGTCGCACCACATTGCTGGGAGTGAAGTTATGAAGCTAAGAGCTCAAGGGACTGAAAAACAAAAAACACATAAGCAGAGCCAAACCAAGGTTTGTTTTCTATACATGTAGAAGCTCAGGCTACAGTGGAACCTCAGTTGTCGAATGCTTCGCAAGTCGAACGTTTCGGTTTTTGAACACTGACAACAAGTGAATGCTTGTTTTCGAACGTGCCTCGGAAGTCGAAAGCCTTCTGAGGCGCATTTCTCCATTTTTCCAACGGATTTTGCCGACCGGCAATTGCACCTCGGTTGTCAAACATTTCGGAAGTCAAACGGTCTTCCGGAACAGATTACGTTTGACAACCAAGGTTCCACTGTATAGTTCTAACCTATGGTTTAGTCTTAGCCACTTCACAGCTTGCGCAGTGATGTTAGAACTGAGCAGGAGTATCAAAGTAAACTCTGTTGACTCATACAGACAGAGAAAGATATTATGCACTTGTTGTGGGAAGGGCTATTTAAAGATTCGTCATCCTTTGAAAGAGATGTCCAAGTGATGACTCTGGTTGACTCATGCACGATAGATGTGGCAGACGATTCCGCCCCTTCCCTGGCAGCTAAAAAGGATATCAAAGGTAAAGGACGAAGACGTTGTTAACTTTCACCTGCAAGGGATTGGACAGCTCTCCGCATCACTCCTTATTTAACAATGTTTTGTTGTCTTATCCTATTTCCACCCCACTGATCCCGCAGTAAAAATACCCATCTGCTCCATGAAGTATAAACAGATATAGGCCCTATGGGAAGAAAATGTTCTTTTGGAGAGGAAACAGTAATTAAGGAAAACAATTAAGATTTTGTTGGCAGTGCCTTCACATGCTTTACTTACAAGTATACTGCCTGCATTTATGGCTTTACTGCTGGCATGAACTCTGGTATAGCAGAGGATAATTACTTTACATTGACAGTGCAACAGCAGAGGTGCTTGACACAAAGAGTGGATCACAGGATCACAGAGTTAAGGAAGTTACCCTAGAGATCATGCAGTTCAATTCCCTGCTCAGTTGTCAGGGCTGGAGCCAGACGCAGGTCAGCACGCAAGAAGCAGAGTTTGTTGGTGTGGTTAACCCTTTGTTCAAGGAAACGGCAACACTTCCCAGCAGGCCTTGCCCCTATAGGTAAAAAAGGTAAAGGACCCCTGGACAGTTAAGTCCAGTCAAAGACAACTATGGGGTTGCGGCACTCATCTTGCTTTCAGGCCAAGGGAGCCGCCGTTTGTCCACAGACCGCTTTCCTGGTAATGTGACCAGCATGACTAAACCACTTCTGGCACAACAGGACACCGTGACGAGTACCAGAGCACACAGAAACACAGTTTACCTTCCCACCACAGCGGTACCTATTTATCTACTTGCACTGGTATGCTCTCGTGCTGCTAGGTTGGCAGAAGCTGAGACAGAGCAATGGGAGCTCACCCCGTTGCGGGGATTTGAACCGCCAACCTTCTGATTGGCAAGCCCAAGAGGCTCAGTGGTTTAGACCACAGCCCCACCCACGTCCCTATAGGGACACAACTATACAGGAGTTGCCAGGCCTGAGGGTTTCCCCTCCCTCTGCACTGCTCTAAGACTCTATCTCTGGATGTTGCTCAAGCAGTCTCAAAACTACGCCTGTGTACCTCTGGTTGTGCGTTCTTCAGAGAATAGGGCTAGGGGAGTTTGTTGCAGCAGGAGAGGGAGACTCCCGGAATTTTTCAGCAGTCTCTTGACTCCTCCTCTTCTGCATCAGCCTCTGAGTCTGAACTGCTCCTTGCCACTGGCTCTTCCCGCTCACTAAACCCTGTTGCCCCTTCAGTATCAAGCCCCTTTTCCCTCTGTCCTCTCCTCAGTGTCCCACCACCAATCGCCTGGCTCTGAGGCTTCTTCCTCTAGGGTTTGTTCCCCAGCTGGTGCTTCCCACCATTCCTCTTCATCCAGCCAGTCCCTGACAGCAGTGCAAAATTTGCAGTGTAGGCCTGCCTGGCAGATGTTCATCCAATCTCTGCTTATATGCTTCTAGAGGAGAGGCCAGCACCCCCTCTCCCCCGGCAGTCTGTTCAACTGCTGAGCAGCTCTTACACTTAGAGGAGCATTTCCAAATGCAGGGATGAGGCACCTGTGAGACTCCAGCCCCCCCTCTCCCCCAGCCAGCATGGCCAGCAGTCATAGATGACAGGGGAGAAGGCCACAGGTCCCCCATCGCTCTCAAAACTTTTCAGCTCAGTATGAATGTTACAGGGTTTCATTCAGAAATAAGCAGTCAGTAAGTATTAGCATTTTGCTGGATTAGCACCACACCCAAGCCAGTATTTAGCGAGCGTTAAAGGAGAAAAGGAATTTAACTTTGTATGAAAATCTTAACATGCCTAAAGTGAAAGGCTTCGAGAGTCTTGCAAGCCCAAGGAGGAGACGCAGAGTTCCAGGGGTTGTGAGCTGGGATGGCAAAAGTCACAGAAGCGGTAATCTTCTCCTATCGGGTTTTCCTGGTTAACGGGGCTGGGGCTTGCTGCCAAAGGACAGCATTGCGTTACAGGATGTAATGACAGCTGGCAGCAAAAGGTCTAAACAGTATGTCTCGAAGGATTGGAAAAGAAGAGGTATGATGAAAATTTAACAGGATCCATTATGCACACTCTGGCTTTGGCGTTCTCAACAGACAACTGAAGCATATTAAAATCAAAACTACAGTATTGAAACTGGGGGTGGGGAAATCTAAACCACATGTCACACTTTGAGCACAACATTCCTTTTCCTAATGGAAAAAAACCTACCATGGGACACTGCTATCTTTTACCTCCAGGCTGCTTTCCTGCTCAGAATTTCACCCCTGTTTGCTTTTCTTCCCACAGAGGGGAAAACTATACAGAGACTGGTATTATTTTCTCCTTGCAAGGAGAAAAGAAGGCGGAGCCAAGAGGTGGGTGACGTGAGTGGGTAAATGTCTCTAGCAGGTATGGGGCTGAGGCCCTCCTCTCCACTGCTAACCCTTCCACTGTTGACCATAGCCTCCCCCATGGCAACATTTGGATGAATCCAAACCACAGTGGAGGAAAGTTACCTGCAGCCTGGACCAAAGTCATGGAAGAAGAAGAAGAAGAAGAAGAAGAGGAGGAGGAGGAGAAGTTTGGATTTGATATCCCGCTTTATCACTACCCTAAGGAGTCTCAAAGCGGCTAACATTCTCCTTTCCCTTCCTCCCCCACAACAAACACTCTGTGAGGTGAGTGGGGCTGAGAGACTTCAGAGAAGTGTGACTAGCCCAAGGTCACCCAGCAGCTGCATGTGGAGGAGCGGGGACACGAACCCGGTTCACCAGATTACGAATCAACTGCTCTTAACCACTACACTACACTGGCTCTCCAACTGGAAGTTGGAGGTGGGGAGAGGATGAACAGCCTCCCATCAAAAGAGAAACTCCCACAGAGCTCATTGCAAACTTTACCATGTCACCTGCCAAGATACTACTTTGATACCATGTGCAATTACTTGAACCCCCCCACCCCAAAGGAGAGAGGGATGCAAAACAATCTTAATACAGGCACTCACTTTCACTAGTATAATTTTTGCTAGATCTTCACATGGGCGCTTTTCGTTCTCCTTTCTCGGGTGTTCCCATTCGAACAAGGCGGTGTAGTTCTCCAGCATCTGGGCCATGATTTTGTTGCAGATTTCCTGCTCCTTCATCCCTTCAAATCCAGAAGACACGCTGCAAAAACACGAAACAAGGTTGGGGACATTATAAATAAATGTGACGTGCCAAACGGCCTGTAATGAGCTAGCTGAATGCCAGCCAAATTGGGCACCAGGGAACAGAAGCTGCCAGGAAGAATATCGCCATGGGGCAGTCGTGGTGAACTTGTGGCTATCCAGGGGTTATTGAACGACAACCCCCACCAGCCCCAGCCAGCATGGCAAATGGCCAGGGACGATGCCAGCTGTAGTCTGGCAAAATCTGGACCGTCACAATATGGGTTGCTCTGATGTAACTTCTTGAACCTAGTATGAAAGGAGAGAGAGAGACAGGAGGTTCAGGGAGATTTTGAGACACAGCCCAAACACGATGGGTTAGATCAGTGTTTCTCAACCTGTGGGTCCTCAGATGTTGTTGGACTACAACTCCCATCATTCCTAGCCAGCATGACCAGTGGTCAGGGATGATGGGAGTTGTAGTCCAACATCTGGGGACCCATAGTTGAGAACCACTGAAGCTGCATCAAGCTGTTGCCTGATGTTGCCAGACTACAACGCCAACCATCCTTGCCCATTGGGCTGGGCCTGATGGAAGTTGTTCTTCAATAACATCTGGAGGGTACCAAACTGGGGAAGGAAGGGCTAGATCTTATTTTACACTTTATTTTGCAAATATTGCATACAAATTGGGTTGGATCCAGAAGCAGCCCCTGAGCAGGAGACTCCCATTGGCAGAAAAGCAGGGGAGGCAGAGAAAGAGAAGTATTTTATTTTTATGGCTGATTTCCCCTTTTCTCTGCAGTTCCCAGCTGGAGTCCTACAACATAAAACAGTAGAGTGGGAAGGGTCTAAAGCAGCCTTTCTCAACCTGTGGGACCCCAGTTGTTGTTGGACTACAACTCCCATCACCCCTAGCTAGCAAGGCCAGAGCTCAGGGATGATGGGAGTTGTAGACCAACAACATCTGGGGACCTAAAGGTTGAGAACCGCTGGTCTAAAGGGCCATCTAGTCCAACCACCTTCTATGCAGGAATATCAACTAAAGCATCCATGACAGACGGCCATTCGACCTCTGTTTAAAAACCTCAAAGGGAGGAGAGTCCAACACATTCCAAGGGAGTCTGCTCCACTGTCAAACAGCTCTTACTTTAAGAAAGTTCTTCCTGGTGCTTCGTCAGAATCTCTTTTCTTGTCACTTGAATTCAATGATTTGGGTCCTACCCTCCAGAGCAGGAGAAAACAAGCTTGCTCCATCCTCCATGTGGCAGCCCTTTAGATATTTGAAGATGGCTATCATCTCTCCTCTCTGTCTCCTCTTTTCCAGGTTATATACCTGCAGGCTCTTCCTCCCTGCCCTACACAATGGTCTTCTGGAACCTTCCTCGCCTCAACCTTAACTGGTCATCATTCTCCAAGAATTGCAACAGATCCAAATGGGACAGGATAGCCCAAAGGAGGCCTTGTTAGTGCTGTGCTACAATTCTCCAAGCTTGAGAAATGATGATTCAATCAGCAATGCATTTTTAAAATGGCTCGGCAAGGCATAAACGTCTCAGTCCTCATGAGAGCCAATTATTTCCCACCCTTCTAAAAGCCATTTCTCGAAGGGTATTGTGTTTGCCAGCCAAACAGCAGCAATATAGTGGCTAAGTACTTTTGGTAACGTAGAAAGAGTGCCAACAGAACAGTAAAACATGCTTGTAAAGAAACAAAAGTATAGAATAACTTAAAAGTCACTTAGGGATCAGTGTGGAGCTATAATTAGAGAGGAGTTGATCCCTGTCACTTTTAATGAAAAATGCACTATGGCTGAGCCTTCTATTTACTCTTCAGTGGCATCTTCACAAATATCAAATGAGACAGCTGAATTATGAAGTGAAGGACACTGCTCTGAACCTGAAACAGCAACTTTTCCTCTTCCTCTGTTGTGAATGAAGTGAAGGAATGAGATGAGAAATGAGCCTAAGGGCTGTTCCTGATCTCGGAAGTAAAATCCAGACATTGTGGCAAACTGTAGTTCAGGGAAACCGAACTACGGCTTGTCGTTATGTCCAATTGGACAAACCATGATTGAGAAATGGCTGGCTGAACACATGGTTTGGGGTGAGTTTTCAGAATGCTAGCCTTACGATTTGGTGAGGTTTGAATTGATGCCTGAATTTGCATTTGCAGACCTCACCATTTTTTTTGCAATTTTTTCCCAGCTGGACTTACCCATTTTATCTGCTGCCATTTATAATGCTTGTTAATTTGTTACAGATATAAGTTGTTCATCGTCTACACCTGTTGTACGTCACCCTGAAATCTGATCTGATGAGACGGTGGTACAGCAATGTTTACAATAAATGCCTCCACAAATGCCAGGCCATCACCAACACATTTGAATAAACCGGGCCACCTTAGTTCCATGCTACAGAAAAAAAATATCTCAACTCATTTTAGATCACAGCAGAAGCAGAGCTGAGCTTTCCCAGCTAAGATCAGCTGCCAGAATCCTTGCTATCTCTTAATCTCCATTTTAAAAATGATTAACCTTTTGTAGTTTTTGACTCCCTGCAGCTCCTGTTGCTTTTTTTAAAAAACACCATCTGGAACTCATTTGTATTTTCATAACAACCTTTTCTATTACATGACCTTGGACTTCTCTTTAGATTTTATAATGGCCTTGTTATTCTCCTTATCGTTTACCCAGTACTTTGGAAGCTCGATTCAGTCCATTATACCAAACCATGGCTAAGAAAAATGACACCTGATTTGACAAACCATTGATTGTGACTGACTGGCAAAGCTGAATCAGAAACCATGGAGTGAAGGACTGCAAAATGGATTACGCTAACTATGGTTTCTATGATATCTGAATGTACAAACCATAGAGAAAACTGCTGTTCACCTAGACTGATGAGCAAGACAGAAAAAGAAAACAGATCAGCAGCACTAAACCATAGTTTGCCTGTGTGTTTGGATGCCCCAGCCATGGTTTGGATTCTCAACTATGGTTGGTGCAATGTCTGAATTGGGTTGAAAAGATTCAGAGCACCATACTACACAAGTAAGCAAGCACCACAGAATTTAATTGGGGTTACTCCTAGGTAAATGTGTACAGGATTACAGCATTAAATTGAGTTTCCTTGAGTTCTATCTAAGGAAGTACTGTATTTTTCGCCCTATAGGACGCACTTTTCCCCCTCCAAAAATGAAGGGGAAATGTGTGTGCGTCCTATGGGGCGAATGCAGGCTTTCGCTGAAGCCTGGAGAGCGAGAGGGCTTGGTGCGTCCTATGGGCCGGAGCGTTCTATGGGGCGCAAAATACGGTACCAGGAGTGAGTCAGAGACTAATCAGCTAATTTAGGTGTATGGGGGATGGGAGAATGGTACTAGCCCAGCCTGACCCTTCTCTCCTGTCTGATGCCATGCTGAAAACTGATTTTACAAACTTCCTTCGTTAGCAAACATCACTTGAAAAAATGTCCAAACCCACTTGGGGGTGGGGGCATGGAATTGGTTCCATGGTCCTTTGATTCCCAGCCCATCTGTTCAATTACATTTTCCAACCAGATTCTGTCTAGCAATCCTCTTCCAATGACTTAGAGGTTTCTTGCTATCTGCATACTTTATCCCTTTCAGCTTATTAGTGAACAGAACTAACCTGAAACCTAATCTCCAACAGGCTTAATTGACAGTCTGAGGATTTCCTTGGTCACAACAGCAATTTCCCTAATTAGCTCTATTTCAGTGATAATTTGCACCTCATTGAGATAAGGAGCAGTTGCTTCTGGTTGGTGCTCAAGTAGAAAAATGCACCTGCCATACATGGCCCTTTGATTCAAAAACAGGGAGAAGGCAGGGGGTGTCACCAACTTTTAAATATTTGGCAGTCTTATTTATTTCCAAATTTTATATCCTGTTATACTTTGTCTGTCCAGCCAGCAATATCTCATCGGTAAAGACAAGCAAGATTAATAAAAACAAAAAAGTGGGGGGGGGGGGGAGCGGCAAAACAAATTAAACAAATCCAGGAAACTATTGAACAAGAGAATCAAAATCCAACCATAGAAACAACATCAGCTCAACTTTAAGCACTTCTCTAAAAAATAAAAGAAAGCAAGGTTTTTCCTCCTATCCTGAAGTATCTGTGTCTGGTGGGTTTACCTAAGCAATGACAGCTATTTCACAATGCTGGCACCACAACTGAAAAGGCCCTGCTTCTAGTAGACATGTGCCGGACCTCACAGGGTGGAAGAACTTGGAGCAGTGTCTCCAATGCTGAATGGAGTGTGTGGGGAGGCACTTTCCATTGTACTATTTTCACTCACTGAAGCACCTCCTTCTAACAAGTGGGAGATGGCTACTGCTTACAAGTTTCCTGCAGGCATCTGATGGGGCACCAAGAAAACAAAATGGTGGACCAGATACCCCTCCGGTCTGATCCAGCAGGGCTCCTCTTGTGTTTTGACATGACTTCTGATGAAAACAGGTACACTTGCTTTGGCTGCAACAGTTCTTTGTGGGTGAAAGAAAAGTGGAAGAGTTTGCTAGGTGGATAAGATTAAAAATATTTACTCCCACGTAGGTCCTACTGAAATTAATAATTTAATAAATGTCTTTACCACCTTCCAGAAATAAAATTATTTCCCAAGGCCTTTCACACAAAATACCATTAATAAAATACAATAGGTGACATTGGGGGAAAAACTTCTCAGTAAAGCAACTGTGTATTATTAAAACTAGTCATCCAGCATAAAAAAATTACAGCATAATATATTCTTCCAAGACCACATCACATTCTCAGATTCTCTGTCACAAGTAGAAACCAAGGCCCACAGGAATCTGTGGCCCTTCAAATGTTAACAGACTATAAATCCCATCGGCCACGCTGGTGGGGCCTGATGGGAGTTAGAGTCCAACAAATTCTGGGAAACCAGAGAGTTCTTTACACCTGCTGTACAATTTTAAATGCCTGTTTGAAAATATCCAGGAGTGGGATGAGGTGGGGTGTAAACAGGTTTCAGGTTTGCATTGAGAGTTGTTCTCCATCTTTTACATTATCAACCACTGGAGCCGGTAGCTTTTCCCCTACTACGTGTGAACTCTTGCACAATGGCCAGCTAACTAATGAAACTCTTTCACACTCTAGGCAAGGCGTACGGTTGGGTAAGCCACCACTTTGCCAAAGCGTGCAGGCAGAAAATACTGCTCTGCCTAGTTAGCAACAAATAGTCTCTAAGGTCCTCAGCTTCACCAGAGGGGACTCTGCTAAAAAAATAGGCAGCATAAATATTACTGATGATAAATGTTACCAATGATGCCCTTGTGAAGTTTATTCTTAGCTCAGCGGTTCACATAATTTCCCAAGAAATGAAAGGCTCTGAAAGAACAGCCTCTTATTCTTGGTTATATTTCAGACGTGGGAGGGCAGGTGGAGGAAGGAAGAAGCAAACCTCTTTGTGGCTTTCAAATGTCAGGGACAAATTGCTGTTTTGTGAACTCCTGATAACAGTCAAGCTATTCCACATCAGATGAAAGGCAGCTGGGCCAACAACATCTGCATTCTGCATTTAAAATGGACACAAAATGTCGATTGGCCGTTGTTCTATTTGTGTCGAGGTGACCTAGGTCGGGAGGAGCGTGACTGAAAAGGGACATCATTTCAGGAAATGGTCAGGGCAACAGATATTTGCAAACCTGAGAGCTGCGCTCAAGGACAGAAGAAGCGTCACACTGGCACAAAGAACACTGCATTTTTAACCTTATGTGAACACATCAAAATTAGGGGTTGGGAACCTGGAGTCCTCCATATTGCCAGACTCCCAACTCCTTCAGACCTAGCCATTAGGGGTGACAGTCAGGGATGATGGGAGTTCTAGCCTAACATCAGAAGGCTACAGGTTCCTCATTCGTGATGTCAATAAAAACAAGGTGTCTTCTATCATTGATCTACAAACCTGTGGTTGTGCTACAATGACTGCCCCTTGTTTCCCAGAAAAATGCTAAAGAGGCATTCAGCATGGCTGATGTAATTGGCTCTCTGCTGGTCCTTTGATTATACTAGCTACTTCAACCAATCCCCTTCTTCTGACTAGGTCATGGTCATAAGTAAGAGGTGACCCAAAAACAAGATCAACTCTCATTGGCTCCCAATGGCTTTTCAATCAATGCCACAATCCATCCATTTTAATTTTATCCTAACCCTCCTGCAAGGGACACGGGTGGTGCTGTGGGTTAAACCACAGAGCCTAGCACTTGCCAATCAGAAGGTTGGTGGTTCGGGGGGCCACTAGGGGCGCATTGGAAGATGGCCGACAATACCATCTCTCCAACCCACACGGGGTAATTAAGAGGCTGTTATGGGAGTAGGCAGCCTCCCTTGTTGCCCCAAGGAAATGGGGAACACTGCCCTTGCCTGCTGTGCCCATAAATCACCCCCTAATTCGAAAGAAGGGGGTGAGGGCCCTAGGCAGAATGCCACCATGTGGACCTCGGCTCTCCTGGACGCTGTCTCTGATCGCGCACTAGCTGCAGCAATTTGGAATAATTAATTACAAAAGAAGCAAATGCACATATTTCAAGTGAAGAAGGGGAGTGAAGTCTGCTAATTTAAGTGACCTCTGCGAAAGAAGACGACGGGATGGAGAAACAGGAATATTTTACGATGAAGATACACCAAAAGCTGAGTATGTTGACAACGAGACTGAATGGGGGGACAGACCTTTTTTACTTTCCTTCTATGTGATTTACAAGAACCCCTCCTCATTAGAATCGTCAGTTGAACTGTTTTGAGAAAGGAGGCAGATTGGTGAAGATTAATGACGCTAAGACTGTTTTGATGTATGGAAGTGATGTTATATGGAAAACGTCTGGATATGGCTACTGGATAAAAAAAATAATATCCACACAGGATTACAAACTGTTCTAACCAGCTTGTGGAGACTATCAGAGGTCACAAAGAGAAAGGGAAAATATATGAAAATAACAACAAGAGATGTGGAAAAACAATAAGAAAAGACTGGATAGTACTGTGAACATCATAAGGTTAGATTTGTGGACATTAAAACAGCAGCAAGAAGCAAGAAGTTGATTGGATCCCCTTCGGAACTTGAAATATGGGTACCCCCAACAAAAATTTAAAATTCGGCTGTGTAATTTGGAATTTATGTAATTTGGTTTGATTTGATGTGATTGGTCAGTTAATAAAAAAATATTCTTAAAAAAACAAACAAGGTTTTACATTATGTTCTTATGCAAGAAGGGATGTGGGTGGTGCTGTGGGTTAAACCACAGAGCCTAGGACTTGCTGATCAAAAGGTTGGCGGTTCGAATCCCCGCGACGGGGTGAGCTCCCGTTGCTCTGTCCCTGCTCCTGCCAACCTAGCAGTTCGAAAGCACGTCAAAGTGCAAGTAGATAAATAGGTACCACTCCGGCGGGAAGGTAAACGGCGTTTCCGTGCACTGCTCTGGTTCGCCAGAAGCGGCTTAGTCCTGCTGGCCACATGACCCGGAAGCTGTACGCCGGCTCCCTCAGCCAATAAAGCGAGATGAGCGCCACAACCCCAGAGTCGGCCACGGCTGGACCTAATGGTCAGGGGTCCCTTTACCTTTACCTCTCCTCAGGATGACACAAATGTTTCTTCTTCCATTTACCCTCCTAGCCCAGGTTTGTGGCTGGGGCGGGTTTCGAATCCAGCTCTTCCTAGTCAAAGTTCAACACTCTTCATCACACGGGCTCTTTCCCAGTGTAGAAAAGAGCCTGGTGCAAAGTTGAACGAGCAACCTATGCCTGAAAAGGTTTTATATCACATTACCAATCCCTGAATCACCCAGCCTGACACAAATCTGATTAGAGCAGATCAGCACTGCATTAAAAAAATAAAAATAAAGACTTCGAGGAATTTGATTACGTGGAAGTGAAAACACCAGAACGACAAGTGAATCAGGCCTAGTTAACATCTGCTTTTAGGAGCATGGAGTCTCTTGCCACTAAAGTCTTGTCACATCTCACCAGGGAAGCAATAAAAGCCATTTGCCCAAGCTTAGTTTGGGTTTTTAGCTGGACACTAGCTCTTACTGAAGAGTGTGAGGTTGTGAGAAATGTTATAAGCATTTCCCAAGACTAGACCAATCCAATTAATTAATTCACTTTTTAATGATGCAACTGCCTCTCCCCCAGTAGAAGCACCGAAGGCTATTAACAGGAGATGAAGAAAACATAATGTACCAAACTGGGCACTATTATAAGGTCACGGTAGCACTTTGTAGTTAAACATTCTCTAGAGCCGTATCTTAAAAAAAAAGGAAGTGTAACTAAAATCGTTATGCAGGATTAAGTGGTAGGAGAAGGTAATCAAAACAAGCCTGCAGTTCACCAGCCATTTATCTTGGGCTGGCAGACTTGAAATTAGACTTGCGAAAAAATAGGATTGGCAAGAGCAAGCAGTAGGCGGCAGGCTGTGAGGGCAAAGTGCATACAATCAGGTATACAAACACATATTTCCCCTGGTAACAGTTGTCCGGATGTGAGCTGTTGAAAACAGGTGGAAATATGACTAAGTCAGAAAACACAAGGGTGTCGGGACTGATCAGATCTTCCAATATCCTGTCTTTGGGAATTACTAAATCCTATGCGATTAACTGAAGTTGCAAAACGTCTGCTGCTGGCAGTAAAGGAACAACCTTTCCCTAAGGTTCGTCAGAAGGGTGAGGCATAAGCAGGTGCCTGTCTTTCATCTGGGATTATTCCACACCATGGAAAATGCCTGAAGTACTAGTGTTGCAATTGCTTTTTCTAAGAGCTACCAAAACACACACTCACTATTGTAAATCGAATAGCAAGCTGTTCCTTAAGAGAAATGGACAACAGGGGTGAGGATCCTGTCAACAGTGCAGACAAGGTGCATTCATGCTTGCATGGGGCTTAAGGTCACTTCCTCAGCGTTATTCTCTGAGCGGGGTAGAGATTCTTTGCAACTCTTGTCTGCAAAAGGCGTGAACATTGGTAGTACATGCCTATCTTTGTTTAACTCAGCCGTAAGTCCCACTGATATAATGCTTACTCGGGGGTAAGTATAATAGCCAAACCCTGTGAATGTTTATAGGAATGTTGCCTGGCAGCATATTTCTATGCACGCTTACTCAGATGCCAGCCTGAATAAGTTCAATTGGATTCACCCCAGATTAAATATATATGGGATTGAAACCACGATCTGCTATTTTGTGCTACTTTATGCAATGAAAGTTGGCTAGATTTTTTGGTTGTAAGTCGCTTTGAGTTGCCTTGAGCAAGATAAAGCGGCTAAACAACAACAACATACTGTAAATGTGAACTCAACCAAGTTTCTTCTCCATCCCACCCAAATGCAACTGCTAAAATACAGTGGTACCTTGGTTCTCAAACTTAATCCGTTCTGGAAGTACGTTCCTAAACCAAAGCGTTCCAAAATCAAGGCGTGCTTTCCCACAGAAAGCAATGCAAAATGAACTAATCTGTTCCAGACTTTTAAAAACAACCCCTAAAACGACAATTTGACATGAATTTTACTATCTAATGAGACCACTGACCCGTAAAATGAAAGCAATAAACAATGTGGCTCCACAGAGTCAAAACAAAAACAAGAGCCGCAAAAACAAAAACGCAAAATAAATAGCAAAAGCAGACAGATCTCTGCGTAACACTCAAAACGGAAGTGTGGCACTCAAAACAGAAGCGTAAAACTCAAAACTGAGCACGTTCGGCTTCTGAAAAAAAGTTCGCAAACCGGAACACTTACTTCCGGGTTTGCAGTGTTTGGGTTCCAAGTTGTTTGAGTACCAAGGCATCTGAGAACCAAGGTATTGCCAACACCCTCCTTGCCTCAGGTTTCTCTGCCTCCGTTCTCCTTTTTCATCACGTTAGGCTGGTGCCTACAAATATCAAAACAAGAGGCTGCCTACAGCACTCTTTGCTTATTGCACAAATAAAGTCCATCAGAGATCCTTTCATTGCTGCCCACTGGTCAGCGCTCTTGAGATTCCGCAGCATCATAAACAAGCCAGTCACAAGAGGCAGAAAAAAAGGCACAAACATCGGCTTACCAAGATCAACAGCAAAAACATCCTCAAAGGGTTGTGGGAGGGCATCCTTGTCTTACATAACAAGTTTTAACATCGCAAAAACAGCACGTATTTGAGCGACAGGCAAGGGAGGTGGGAAATCAGCAGAGAGAAAGATCACAATAGCTCCCTCGACAACCTGGTAGTCCAAAACATCTGGTGGGCATCACTGCCATGGTCTCTGTGTTGGCTGGGGCTGATGGAGGATGAGGTCCAGAACATCTGGAGAGGAGTAGGTTGGGGAAGGGTGTATTTACAGAATCCTTATTGTTGAGATGCTCATCTTAAAAGCAAATACTGTAATTTGAATATGGTTCAAAATACAGTGGTACCTCGCAAGACGAATGCCTCGGAAGACGAAAAACTCGCAAGACGAAAGAGTTTTTCCTTTTTTGAGTTGCTTCGCAAGACGAATTTCCCTATGGGCTTGCTTCGCAAGACGAAAACGTCTTGCAAGTTTGTTTCCTTTTTCTTAAAACCGCTTGAAGAGGTGCAGTTGCGACTTGACCGTGCTTCGCAAGACGAAAAATTTGCAAGACGAAAAAACTCGCAGAACGAATTAATTTCGTCTTGCGAGGCACCACTGTACAAAAACAACTTATAAATATCACCAGCATTTTGACATGCACACGCCACCACCTCAATAGGTCGCTATGTGCCAAACCACAGCAGGAGGACCAATGTAACGTATGAACCAATTAGTCAACCACCACAGTTTATTAGTCAATGAAAAAAACACCTGCCTGGGTCATCCTCGCCTACGTTGGCTGCTTATCACACTGTGATGATCTGCCATTGCAGTTACTTCCAGGTAGACTTAACTGCTCACCCAACACAGCAAATCTGAGTCAGGTACGTCAGGTACAAGGAAATGGAGGTGTTAGAAATGTCTCCAATGTCCAAACCAGGAGCTTCTTTCGGGCAAGGAACTTACTGGAAACAGTTTGGTCCGAATACTGTGGCGAGGTTGGAAACAGTCATCTTGTTCTCGGACTGATGATCAGCAACTCTCCTCAGGAATCGGCAGAGGAACTTAAGCAGGGAATAGTGGGGCTCAGGCAGCTGCCTCAGGAGTTCTCTCAAAGTGTTCACATTTGGGCTACAATTCTGGATGTCTGTCAGGAAGGGAATAAGAAGAAGACAGGTGAGGCTATGGACACTCAAATCAAATACAAAATAGCATTAGTAAGGTGGCATTAGACTCAGGGACTGAACAAGCACATTGAGGAAGTATGTTGAGCAAAAGGTATGTAAAAAGATATGTCACCACTTTAAAACAGCCATGGCTTTCCCCAAAGAATCCCGGAAAACGTAGTTTGTTAAGGATGCTTAGAGGAGACTCCTTTTCTCCTCCCAGAGCTACAATTCCCTGGCTAGTTTAACAACCAATCGCTCTTCACAGAGAACTCTGGGAATTGCAGCTCTGTGAGGGGAATAGTGGTCTGGGAGTTAATCCTCAAAATACCTGCTTCACCAGGACAGAGCCTGCTCCTCAGTTTCCACACGACTTGACTGGAATCAGCCACCACCTGTCACAACTGCTGGAAGATGGGAATTAAACAATCCCGAGTTAAAAAGATATCTCCTGTAAACAAATTCTATCCTTATCACATCTCGTACTAGCTGCGTAACTGGACTGCTGCTTTCCTATATTTAATCTTGGATGGAGACTAACAGAACCATGCCAACTACAGGAAGCCAATGTAATTTACACTGGGGTAAATTATCCTAGTGTAACCTATGGCGGATTTCTCTTGTCTTTAGACCCAAGCCTGCTGCACCTATGGAAGAAATAAGAGACCCTCTGTTTGAGGTGTACTGCTGGGGTTCTCCTCCACCTAAAAGGTAAAAGGTAGACGACACCTGGACAGTTAAGTCCAGTCAAAGGCGACTATGGGGTTGCAGCGCTCATCTCGCTTTCAGGCCGAGGGAGCCAACGTTTGTCCACAGACAGCTTTCTGGGTCATGGGGCCAGCAGGACTAAACTGCTTCTGGTGCAATGGAACACCGTGATGGAAGCAAGAGCGCATGGAAATGTCATTTACATTCCCACCACAGCGGTACCTATTTATCTACTTGGACTGGTGTGCTTTTGAACTGCTAGGCTGGCAGGAGCTGGGACAAAGCAACGGGAGCTTACTCTGTCGAGGGGATTCGAACCGCCAACCTTCTGATCAGCAAGCCCAAGAGGCTCAGTGGTTTAGACCACAGCGCCACCCGCTCTCACCTAGACTCAGGATGTATATATGTGTAAATAAACTGCATATTGCAAAGATGCCACGATCTCCGCTGAGCCTCATTGTCCAAAATGAAACACAAGACCCTGGTGCCTTGGAATCTCGCACCACTCGGAGACTGGGGTGGGGTGTAATATTGTGTTCCCAAATCAAACAAGCTGGAGAATCTGAGACAGGGAAATGTACCAAAGAGCGACTCGTCCTGACACAGGCCTGTGTCCTGCATGCTACGAGTGCCTATCAGATGACACTGCAGGACGTTATTTTACGATGCTGCTCGCCTGTGGCTGGAGACTTGTGGCTATCTGGCTCCTGCACACCCTGTTTCACTCACTGAACTGAACAGCTGTGACATGGATATAATATCCTATCTTTTAAAATAGAAGGGATGTACAAATCAAATCTAACAGGACAGGCCTTTTTATGGGCAGGCAGATACTAGTATTTATGCAAGTTCAACCCCCCAATCTGGGACAGATGCATTGTAGGAAGGGATGGACTAGACGATCCTCAGGGTCTCTTCCAGCTCTACAAATTCTATGATTCTGACGACAACGTGGAAATGTCAGCTTTCGGCAGGATGATACGGTCAACCAGCTTACAAAGCACTTACATGCACATCGCACCGAAATCTTAATCAGTGGTGGGGAACCTCTAAATCTCGTGGGGTGGGTCTAACTGAGCCCAGCAGAAGCCCCAGTTTGTCCCAGAAGCCAAAGGGAGCTGAACGCAACCCCTATTTGCATCAAGTGTCAATCAGGATTTCCAGAGTGCAGCTGATCCAGTCAGGGCTTGCATTTGATGTCAAATTTAAAGGGAGTCAAATGCATGCCCTGCTTGCAGAAGGAGTATCCCTCCAATGTTCCAGCTTGTCCCTTTAAAGCTGCTGTGTCCCTTGCCCCGTATCTGATGTCAGGAGCTATGTCAGGTGTAGGGCAGGTGAGTGTGACTGGGGAAAATCTATTTTAACAAAGGTCCTTTTCATCCCTTGAAACACCAGCACTACAGTGGTACCTTGGGTTACATACGCTTCAGGTTACATACGCTTCAGGTTAGAGACTCCGCTAACCCAGAAATAGTACCTCAGGTTAAGAACTTTGCTTCAGGATGAGAACAGAAATCGTGCGGCAGCAGCGGGAGGCCCCATTAGCTAAAGTGGTGTCTCAGGTTAAGAACAGTTTCAGGTTAAGAACGGACCTCCAGAACAAATTAAGTTCTTAACCCGAGGTACCACTGTATGTTAATCTTGTCCAAGATAAAATACTCTGTAGCCAAGGCAGCTGTAATCTTTAGTCAGTTGGCCCCAGAGAAGTCCAATTAAATAAATGTGGCTTTCCAATTTCTTTAAGTGTGTCACCCTGGACAATACCATCATCCTCCAAAAATTAACTCCAACTTCCCAACTGTTACTTGGAAGTTGGGAACATGCTAAGGACTTTGCCTCTTCATTTCTTGAGGTTTCCTCATCTACTTTCTGGAACAGAGCCTCTAACCACAATTTGCCATCAGATCTGGATTGGCAGGCTACAATTATCTCCTTGCCGCTTGTGCAAAGAGTTCATCCATGGCGACCAAGATTCAATGGGGAAGTCTCTAAATTAACCATAGTTTTCCAGAATATGTAAGCACTGGATGATAAAGGAACTCACATGACCTCCCTGTGCAACTTCCTTTTCAAATCTTAGGCACAAAACAAGAGCTCAGCGCCGCATCTTTTCATAATGTTTAAAGTTGCTCCAATACCTTCAAACCACCTGATTCTGCAATGTGAGGGAGTTCAGCCAAGCCCTCTAACCTTGTTCCTAAATTACAACTTGTTTTATCTGTAAACAGTGCAGAAACGCATTATTACTCCTTGGCTGAACATTATTTCCAACACAGGAGCACTGTGTGTGCTTTGCTGAGTGGTAAGTATCTGGGATCTTTATGGCTACAAACAAGAAATCATTCTTCTTCACAGCTAACCTTGATCTTATCACAACACAAGTTCAAGAGCGTGTTGCAAGCTGTGCTGGAAAAAGGACGACCCCGCCACCGAAAAACCAAAAACAGCTGGCTGGCAAGCCATTTTTAATGCAAATCTATGCTCAAACAAAGGACAGGTGTCAGCAGTTGAACCCACTCATACTGGAAACTCTCTAGCGTTTTACAAAAAGAGGAGTTTAACTATGTTCTGCCCATTAACCAAGAGGAATATAGCAAAGAGAGAGAATGCGGAGCGTTTGGCTCAAAAACCACGATCTAGTTCTCACCGAGATGGTAAACCTGTTGCTGGACGGTAGCATGTTAACCCAGGGCTTCCCAAATCTTTTGAGCCCCTTGATGAGCTTATAAAGTTGCCATCAACCCAAATTCTTGGGAACGCAACTGAAACAAAGTCAACGCTTCTTAATCAGAGATTACCATTATTCCAAAGCCTTTTAAAAAAAAGCCTTCTTCAAGGCAGCCTGCTTTTGTATCTTTGGGGAAGGAAAAGAGGAGCGATAGAACTATTGTTTTGACATTTCAAAGAAATCTTTAGAAAGTGAACGTCTGCACCGTTACACATTTTGTAAAGCAATGAAGCTGCATGGTCTGAGGATACTGTGGAATCATCTTATTAAACACAATAGTTTTCACAGTCGCAAGGGAGGTACACTCTGCACATACCCATGCTCTTTATATCCGAGGCCCACAGTCCTTTGAAAGCTTCACCCCCTCTGAACAGGACACCTGAGGGAAGGGATTCCACTGCCTTGCGATGGCGGTAGCTTTGGGGTGCTTCTCGCTAGCAGAGGGCTAACTCTGCCTCATCCAAACCCCTCCCCCAGCAGATTCACTGATTCATCTATGTCAGTATTGTGTACACCAGCCTTGCACCTGCCAGACGTTGTGGATTACAGCTCCACCAGCTCCAGCTGGCATGGCCAGTCTACACTAATTGGCAGTGACTCTCCAGATTTCAGATGGAAGTCTTTCCCAGTCTTACCTCGAGATGCCAAGGACCAGACCAGAGACCTTTCTGCATGCAAAGCACAATCTTCACCGCTGAGCAACACACCTTTTACAGTGGTACCTCGGGTTAAGAACTTAATTCGTTCTGGAGGTCCATTCTTAACCTGAGGTACTACTTTAGCTAATGGGGCCTCCTGCTGCCACTGCACTGCCACGGCACATTTCTGTTCTTATCCTGAAGCAAAGTTCTTAACCTGAAGCACTATTTCTAGGTTAGTGAAGTCTGTAACATGAAGCATCTGTAACCTGAAGCGTCTGTAACCCGAGGTACCACTGTACTCATTTAGTGAAATTTGCTTCAGAAGGTGAGGCAAGTACGGGAATTGACCCTCTGCTAATTCTGACTGGCCAAATGTTCAGAGAAGCAAAGCAACCCAACTCAGTCACATAAATTTTATCCACTGACTAGCACAAGTTGTTTTTGCAGGACAACATTTTTTTCTTCTTCTGCAACTCGGAGTACAGTTGTACCTTAGATCCTGAGCGCCTTGTGAGTCGAAATTTTTGGCTCCCAAAGACCAGAAACCTGGAAGTGAGTGTTCCAGTTTGCAAACATTCTTTGGAACCCTAATGTCCAGCAGGGCTTCCATGGCTTTTGATTGGCTGCAGGAGCTTCCTGCAGCCAATCGGAAGCCGCGCCTTGGTTTCCGAACATTTTGGATGTTGAATGAATTTCCGGAACGGATTACGTTCAACTTCCGAGGTACCACTATATGCATGTTGCCATTTCCCATGGCAACTGCCCGATTTAGGGGAAATGATTAAAATAACAACACCAGCACCAACAGCTAGAGATCTAGTGAACTCCACCAGGAACAATATACACAGGGATGTATGCTTGATGAAAAGACTGTCACCTTGATACAGGTGTATGAATCTGGGGTGTGCTGCAGAAGTGATCACCCGATCAGGCAGCTCCCTCAAAAACAATTTCAGCAAACTGGCAGCGGAGCTGACGTCGCCTTCCACAGGCAGCACCACTTCCTTTCCGCTCTCGTACTTCCCTCGAAGCCGCTCCATGGTTTTCAGGTTGCCATTCACCCTGAAAAGACCTTCCTGTTTCAGCCCTGTAATTACACATTAAAAAAGGAGGAAGATAAATAAATAACTGGCACACCCGCTGCCCTGCTTTAAAAATAACACGGCCAGAGCAACCAATGGCAAATGCCAATCGTAACAAAAAAAGCCTAAGTCGGCTTTTAACTGTCTAGCAGTGAAAACGAGGGCCAAAAGAATGTAGGCCTGGCCTAGACATACATGCACAACAAGGTGATAAAGATCCAAGGTGGGAGAATGGAACTGCCTCATTTCGAACTGTGAAGGGGGAAATATCACAATTCTGAATGCTCTCTTGTGTGGAAAAAACACACCCACCCTACAAATAGGAAATTAGTGCAGTGGAGAACAAGCTGGGTTTGCCTGGTGACTTCAATATATATATATATATGCAATATATATATATATGCAGGTTTTGGTGTCTTCGGGTGTCTTCCCGTGTAAGAGTCGGGGTGTCTGTGCGACGTTTCGACGAGGTCTCACTCGTCATCTTCAGGCTGGTGCTTTCGGCTTCTTGTTACTGGAACAGAGCAGAGTCTGGTGTTTGAGTTCCTATAAATACTGTTGATGGGTGTGGTGTATAGCCTCCAACGTTCTGGGCAGAGAGGAAGTTCCTAGATTAGTGTGCCTTTTCTTCTTTTGTTCCTTAATTACTTGAGGGATATCTTGGGTGATTTCATGAGTGATATTCTGAATACCACTGGGTGGGTCATTAAGTGTAGATTAGTTGCTAAAGCTTTCGTGTCTTGACCTCTTGAGCTTGTGAAGAGTTTTTCTGAGAAGATGGCTGTGCTGCATTTAGTTGTGCTCTGGCTTGGCTTCGTGTATAGGGGCGAGCTGTGGTTTTGTGCCTTGTGCCAGCCAGATCTGTGTAGGGATTGCAGGGGGGTGCAGCATCCGGAGGTGCCACTATAGTTTGGCTACTGGATGGAGTCTGTAATATGTCTGTGGAGAGGGTCTGGGTTTGGGTCTGGTGTGGTTGATTGGTGACGGCGTTCTGTGTGCCTCTGGTTCTGGTGTCGGTTTTTGTGGGGAGGGCTAATTTCCAGATGTCTGGCAGGCGGGACGTGTCGTCACGCTTGTTCATGTTGTGAGGGTGTTTCTCTATCTCGATGGCTTCCATGATTATTCTCTTGTGGTGATGTTCCATGTTAAAGAGCAATTTGGAATCTGCAAAATTAATTTCGTGTCCTGTTTCTTTCATGTGTTGGAAAAGAGAGGAAGTTTTTTCTTCTTTTTTGACGGCATTCTTGTGTTCTGCGATACGTGCATTTATTCGTCTGTTTGTTTGTCCAATGTACGTGGCTGGGCAGACTTTGCAGGGTAATCGAGGCCATCGAGATAGCACCCCCCTGCAATCCCTACACAGATCTGGCTGGCACAAGGCACAAAACCACAGCTCGCCCCTATACACGAAGCCAAGCCAGAGCACAACTAAATGCAGCACAGCCATCTTCTCAGAAAAACTCTTCACAAGCTCAAGAGGTCAAGACACGAAAGCTTTAGCAACTAATCTACACTTAATGACCCACCCAGTGGTATTCAGAATATCACTCATGAAATCACCCAAGATATCCCTCAAGTAATTAAGGAACAAAAGAAGAAAAGGCACACTAATCTAGGAACTTCCTCTCTGCCCAGAACGTTGGAGGCTATACACCACACCCATCAACAGTATTTATAGGAACTCAAACACCAGACTCTGCTCTGTTCCAGTAACAAGAAGCCGAAAGCACCAGCCTGAAGATGACGAGTGAGACCTCGTCGAAACGTCGCACAGACACCCCGACTCTTACACGGGAAGACACCCGAAGACACCAAAACCTGCATTCCTGTACCCGTGAAAATCTACGAAAGCATATATATATATTGTCAGGGGTTCAGGAGCAGAGACGCAGAGAAGGGAGGAAGCAGAGAGCGAGGGGGAGGAATCCGAAGGGAAAATGAGTGATGATGACGACCCGAGATCTCCAAGCCTAAGCAGTGAGTCAGAGGACTCCCAAAAGGGAGCCCCAGTGAGCAGAGCAAGGGGGGGATCCGGGGGGACACCCCAGGAGGAAGGGAACAGAGGAGATTCAGAGAGTAGCAGCTGGAAGTCGGGACCCACGCTCAAGACTGAGAGCAGCAGGGAGGAAGGTAGCCAGGCATCGGGTTCCGGAGGCTGTCAGCAGGAGGGAGGGCACGAGTCAGGGGTGGTCACGCCCTCCTCAGAGAGCGAGGCAACGGTTAAGAGGAAAGTAGAGAGTTGGGCGCGCGCGCCAAGTTCAAATGCAGCGGAAGCTGGAGCAGTAAGCAGCCCGGAGAGTGAGCCAGGTCCTAAAGCCCGCCGCAAGGAGGCAGAAGGATCAGGGGGGTCAGCGTCAGAGGAGAGTAGAAGGGAGGAGGCCCAGGGGGGCAGAAGGACCCAGAGACGTAGGGAGAGGCGAAGGAGGTGGAGCAAGGCTAGGGTATTAAGCTGGTGTGCAAGAGGCGGGGACTCAGACGGGTCTTCGCCGACCTAGGGCAGAAGGTGTAGAGCTGCACGCTGCAGTTCGGAAATGAAACCTGTAACTTAATAAAGACTCTTATAAAGTGAACGCTGGCGGACTTGGTCCTATGTGAGCTGGGACTGGGTGGCAGCTCTGACAGTAAGACCCGTCTCTACAAAAGCTTCGGACACCTGATATCTCGCAGCGGAGAGAGAGGCAGCTGGAGGAGGGGATCGGTGTTTGGGAGCAAGCTCACGACGGTTAGCAGAGATGACGGAAGCAGAGACAGTTGCAGCGCTGCAACAGGCAGTTACCCAATTGAACGCGGAGGTACTGGCATCCAAGAAGAGGGAGGAGGATGCGGCAGCCGCCTACAGAGATCTCCACGCCAGGTTTGAAGCATGGGTTAAACACGGGCAGCCAGGACCCAGACCGGAGGGGGTTGGGTTGGCACGGAGAGCAGGAGGGCTTGTGGCTCACTTCGATGGGAATTTACAACAGTACCCCAATTTTCGAGCAGACGTAATGTGCGCACTGCAACTGCTGGCAAAAGACTTTAGAGATGAGGAAGAGAAAGTGGGGTTCATACTATCCCATTTGCATGGGGATGCTAAAGCGTGGCTACGCAATTTGTGGAGGGATAAAGATCCGGCGCTTCAGAATGCAGATGCCTTTATCAAAGCGATGGATGCGTGTTTTTTGTCTACTATTGATGTGGATCTTGCCCGACGGGAGATTCATGGACTAAAACAAGGGAGGGCAAGCGTCCGGCAGTACCACGCCCGCTTTTTTGCGCTGGTCAGTGCCTTAGAGTGGGACCGGGATTCGCCCCCTGTCAGAGACCTGTTCTGGGAGGGTCTAAGCTCTGCGGTCAAGGATGAAATTGCAAGGGGGGAGAGGCCCCGAAGCACGCAGGAGGTGGTCCAAAGGGCGCTGACTGTGGGGGTGAGGCTGGAAGAACGTCCATGGTGCAGAGATGAAGGACGTGGAGGGCGCGAAGCAGCGAGAAGTTTCTCTTTCGTTCCAAGAGAAGCATCGCGTGCGCAATCCACACCTCCGCCTGGAGGGGGAGGGGAACCGATGGAGGTTGGAGGTGCAAGGGCTCAGTCAGCAGCCAGAGCCCAAGCACCGACAGCAGTGAAAGCGAAGCCTCCTAGAGGGAACAGGAAGTGTTACATCTGCGAGGATCCAGGCCATTTGGCGAAAGAGTGTCCCCGGAGGCTCCACAAGCACACTGCAGCCTCAGCAATGGTGACTGCAGCAACGCAGCAAGGAGAACCACAGCAGGGAAACGACGATGTCTGGCTGGAGACAGAGGCACTGGGGCCCAGCCAGACGCATCAGTGAAGCAGTCCCCAGTGATCTTGCAACCCACGGACCCCCTCCCACCCAAACCAGTAGTGCAGCTCACAGCATCTCTCCAGCTACCCGATGGCGTCACTATCGAAGTGCCGCTTTCTGTGGATTCTGGAAGCAACGCAGACTTTATAGCGCAGGATTTTGTGGAGCAGCACGCTATACAGCTACTGCCTGCCACTCTGCCCCTGCAAGTCGTCACAGTGGATGGCAGAGAGTTGCTAGGGGGGCAGGTGGTGAAGCAAACGCCACCGATGGTGATGCGCCTTGGCAACCACAGGGAAGTCATCAGTTTTAATGTCACCCAACTGTCGGACACGCCCATTGTGTTGGGCATGAGTTGGCTGGACAGGCACAGTCCGACACTGGCTTGGTACCAGAGACAGCTGATCTTCGGCTCCTCTTATTGCGCAGAACACTGCATCCTGCCCAGACAGGAGGGAGAGGAGGAGGAATCACAACTGCAGTTGGGAACGTTGCAAGCAGTCCCCCACAAATACGCAGACTTTCTGGAGGTCTTCTGCGAGAAAAAGGCTGACAAGCTACCACCGCACAGGCAATATGACTGCAAGATTGACCTCCTACCAGGGGCGACGCTGCCGAAAGGGAAGCTGTATTCCATGTCTGAGGACGAATTACAGGAACTCAAACAGTTCATAGATCACAATTTGCAGCGCGGTTTCATCCGGGAGTCCAGGGCAGTAGGGGGCAGTCCTGTTTTCTTCGTGAAGAAGAAGGACACGCCCCAAAAAAGACTGGTGGTGGATTTTCGCCTCTTGAACAAGATGACCAAGCCTTCTGATTTCCCCATGCCCAGGATTGACGACCTACTAGCGACGGTGCGCAAGGGACGCGTGTTCACCAAGTTGGACCTGCGAGGTGCGTACAATCTCATCCGCATGAGGGAGGGCGATGAGTGGAAGACGGCCATGTTCACGCCTCTGGGCACCTACGAATACAGAGTGATGCCGTTTGGATTGCAAAACGGTTCTCACTGTTTCCAAGCTTTCATGCATCATGTGTTGGCGGGACTCCTTTACAAGAAGTGCGTCTGCTTTCTGGATGACATCCTGATATTCTCCGACTCGCAGCAAGCCCATGACCAAGATGTTCGGGAGGTGCTGAAGAGGCTGCAGCAGCACAGACTGTACGCCAAACTGGAGAAGTGCCAGTTCGACACGACGGAGGTGGATTTCTTGGGTTACAAGTTGTCGGACAAGGGGCTAGCCATGGACAGCGCCAAGGTTCGTGCGGTGTTGGATTGGAAGAGCCCGCGCAATCGGAAGGAGGTCCAGCGGTTTGTCGGCTTCGCCAACTTCTATCGCAAGTTTATCAAGGGGTTCGCGATGCAGACGGCGGCCATTACGGACACGCTAAGCTCCAAGAAAAAGAAATTCATCTGGACGGAGCAGGCGGAGCAGTCCTTTCAGGCACTCAAGCGTCTCTTCGCGTCGGAAGAGCAACTGCTGCATATCGACCCCAGCAGACCGATGCGGGTAGAGACAGACGCGTCCGATAGAGCAGTGGGAGCTGTCCTGCTGCAAAGGGACCCACAGGGGGTCTGGAGGCCGGGAGCGTTCTACTCCAGAAAGCTCAGCAAGTCGGAGCAGAACTACACCATCTGGGACAGGGAGTTGCTGGCCATTCATGCAGCTTTCAAGGCGTGGAGGCACTTCCTGATCGGCGCCAAGCACACGGTGCAGGTCTGCACGGATCACAAGAATCTGGAGCACTGGCGCACGGCTCAGTTCCTGAACCAGAGGCAGATACGTTGGGCGGAGTTCTTTGCTGACTTCAATTTCCGAATAGAGTACGTCCCAGGCGACACCAACGTCATGGCGGATGCACTGTCCCGCAAACCGCAATACCTCGAAGAGGCGACGCCAGCGGCAGCCATGCACATCTTCGCGCCAACAGCGTGGGCGTGCGCTTCAGCCACAGTAGACCTGGATGCGGTGCGGCGGGCGTTGCAGGACGACTCCTTCGCGCAGGCGAAGATGGCAGAGGTGCACAAGGGCACGGCGAAGGGCGACGAGTTCCAGATACGAGACGGCTTGCTCTTACGTAAAGGGGCCATCTACGTGCCGGGAGACGAACTTCGCGCCAGGGTACTGCAGCAGCTGCACGACGCACCCACGGCCGGGCACTTTGGCACGGAAAAAACGGTGGAATTAGTCGCAAGGGACTTTTGGTGGCCCAGACTGAGAGGGGAAGTCGCGGACTACGTTGCGAGGTGCGACACCTGCCAGAGGGCCAAACCGGTGCACAAACCACCGGCGGGACTGCTGGAACCGCTGCAAACGCCGTTTGAACCGTGGGAGAGAGTGGCCCTGGACTTTGTTACGGATCTACCCAGCTCGAGAGGCAAGACAGCTGTACTGGTGGTGGTGGACTTGTTCACCAAGATGGCACATTTCATTCCGTGTGCGAAGGTGGCCACGGCGGAACAAACCGCCAAACTGTTCATAGATCACGTGTTCAAAGTGCATGGTCTGCCGCGGTCTATCCTGTCCGACCGCGGGCGCCAGTTCGTCTCGAATTTCTGGCAGAAGCTGATGAGTTTTCTAAATGTCAAGGTCGATCTGGCATCAGCAAGACACCCGCAGACCAACGGGCAAGCAGAGAGGGTCAATGTCATCATGCAGCAGTACCTGAGATGCTATGCCAATCAACAACCTGCGACCTGGGTGGATTACCTGCCGCTCGCTGAGTTCGCTTACAACAACACGAAGCACGTGTCCACAGGGGTGACGCCGTTCTTCGCCAACAATGGGAGGAATCCCAGAACCTTCCCGGGACGGGAGAGAGTGGGGGACGGAGAACCACAGACGGCGGACGCGTTCGCGTCAGAGTTGCAGGCGGTACACGATCAACTCAGACGGCAGCTGGAGCTAGCTAAGCACGCCTACAAGGTGCAAGCTGACAAGCACAGGCGGGTTGGCGAAGAGATCCAAGTGGGAGACTGGGTCTGGTTGGCAGCCCACGCAGTGCCGACCAGGTCACTAGCCAAGAAGAAGTTGGGGCACAAGCAAATTGGTCCGTACCAAGTCGAAGCACAGATCAACCCGGTAGCCTTCCGACTGGCGCTGCCGGAGGGTTCCAGAATGCATCCGGTGTTCCACAGGTCGGTGCTCACTCCCTACAAGGCACCTCACAGATTCCAGGAGCCAGGGACGGCACCGAGTCCGTTCCGGGAGCGGACGGAGACGCGAGGGGTGACGCAGCAAGACCCCATCAACGAGGTCACGGAGATTTTGGACTCCAGATGGGGGGAAGAGGGAGTCGAATACCTCCTAGCCAGAGAGGGCACCCGGGCCAGCGCCAATAGCTGGGTGCCAGACTACGCTTTGGAGGAACCCCTGCTCAAGGACGAGTTTCATGCCCTTTTCCCACACAGACCCATGCCAGCGAGCTTCTTCGACGACTGGCTGTTCACGCCCACACTTTCTTCCAGCACGTTCCATGGATTCGACTCGGACGGGGAACCCGCACTGAGCACCCGTTCCCCAGAAGGATCGCCGGCGGGTTCGGCGTCAGACACCTCGTATTGGTGGGACGATCGACCGGAGGAGCAATGGCGCCGGAAGTGGCTGGAGATGCCAGGTCGAGCGACCGACGCGGAGACTGACATGGACGTGTTCGGGGAGGACCTTGGGTTCGAGCACGGCGGTACAGAGATGGAAGAGGAACAGGTCAACGTCGGCGACCGCGAGGAGGAAGACTCGGAGGTCTTCAGTTGGCGGCCAACCACGGGGAGCGAACTGTATCCGGCATTCCCTCCCGTGATGATGGAGCACCCAGCACCCACACCTGAAAGCGGGGAGGGGGGAAGGGGGGGCTTCGAGGGGGGGATGGATGTCAGGGGTTCAGGAGCAGAGACGCAGAGAAGGGAGGAAGCAGAGAGCGAGGGGGAGGAATCCGAAGGGAAAATGAGTGATGATGACGACCCGAGATCTCCAAGCCTAAGCAGTGAGTCAGAGGACTCCCAAAAGGGAGCCCCAGTGAGCAGAGCAAGGGGGGGATCCGGGGGGACACCCCAGGAGGAAGGGAACAGAGGAGATTCAGAGAGTAGCAGCTGGAAGTCGGGACCCACGCTCAAGACTGAGAGCAGCAGGGAGGAAGGTAGCCAGGCATCGGGTTCCGGAGGCTGTCAGCAGGAGGGAGGGCACGAGTCAGGGGTGGTCACGCCCTCCTCAGAGAGCGAGGCAACGGTTAAGAGGAAAGTAGAGAGTTGGGCGCGCGCGCCAAGTTCAAATGCAGCGGAAGCTGGAGCAGTAAGCAGCCCGGAGAGTGAGCCAGGTCCTAAAGCCCGCCGCAAGGAGGCAGAAGGATCAGGGGGGTCAGCGTCAGAGGAGAGTAGAAGGGAGGAGGCCCAGGGGGGCAGAAGGACCCAGAGACGTAGGGAGAGGCGAAGGAGGTGGAGCAAGGCTAGGGTATTAAGCTGGTGTGCAAGAGGCGGGGACTCAGACGGGTCTTCGCCGACCTAGGGCAGAAGGTGTAGAGCTGCACGCTGCAGTTCGGAAATGAAACCTGTAACTTAATAAAGACTCTTATAAAGTGAACGCTGGCGGACTTGGTCCTATGTGAGCTGGGACTGGGTGGCAGCTCTGACATATATATATATATATAGTGCTTTCCCCCCTAAAAAAATGTTTAGGGGTACTCTCATTTTGACTCAGTTTTATAGTTCAAATTGGGAAAAATAAATACAGTAAATGGACAAAAGTACAAAGAGTCACAAAATGTTTAGGGGTATGCATACCCCTGCATGCGCCCGGAAAAAAGCTCTCTCTCACTCTCTCTCTAGGTGCCATGGAAAAACATTCCTCTTCAACCAGGCCTTTGGCTGTTTAATATTCTACAGCCTTTTAAATGTGTCTGTGGGAAGGGGGGCTTATTGTTTTGCTGTTTTGTTTTACTTATTTGCTTGTTTTCATCCTGTATTTTATTCTGTGAGCCATCCTGAAATCTTATGACGAAGGGCAGCATATAAATCTAATAAATAAACAAACAAAAAAACCCTTTGGTTGTTGTTTACCCCTGACACGAGCTACGAGTCCCAGCATCCTTAATAAACTACAGTTCCCAGAGTTATTTGAGGAAGAGCAATGTGGTTTAAATGTGCTCTCGGTGTATGGTGCTGGCATGACTGAACGGTGTTGCTTCCACATGGGGGAACATTCCCCACTTTCAGACCGCCACAACCCACACACTGAAATAATATTAAGTGCTACTGAGGAGGGCTAGTAAGAACTGGGGGCCACTTCCAACTGGCTGGTCACTGCAAGATGGGAGTGCACACGCCGCCATGTTTTTCTGCTTGCACCCCCGGCCTGCCTGACACCCGCCAGTTGACATTCAACTGGTGCAGTTTTCCCCAGCACAAACTTGCAGAGCTACAATTCCTGGAGTTCCATGTGAAGGATTGATTGTTAAACCAGCTCATGCGAGGAGAATATGGGTCCTCTAAGAGCTCTCAGCCCCCTTAACAAACGACGGCTCCCAGAATTATTTCGGGGAGGAAGCCATGACGGTTTGAAGTGAGATCCCCATGCTTTAAATCAGGCATAGGCAACCTTCAGCCTTCCAGATGTTTTGGCCTACAACTCCCATGTTCGCTAGCTAACAGGACCAGTGGTCAGGGATGATGGGAATTGTAATCCAAAACATTCGGAGAGCCAAAGGTTGCCTATGCCTGCTTTAAATATATGTTGTGAATGTTGTTGCCTAAGTGCATGGGTAGGCAAACTAAGGCCCGGGGGCCGGATCCGACCCAATCGCCTTCTAAATCCAGCTCACCAATGGTCTGGGAATCAGCATGTTTTTACATGAGTAGAATGTGTGCTTTTATTAAAATTTCATCTCTGGGTTATTTATGAGGCATAGGAATTTGTTCTCCCCCCCTTTCAAAATATAGTCCGGCCCCCCACAAGGTCTGAGGGATAGTGGATCTGCCCCCTGCTGAAAGAGTTTTCTGACCCCTGCCTAAGTGGGTTCGCCTGCGCAAGAACCCTGCTTCAGACCTTCCTTCCCAAGGCGGAAAGGTCTGAGGTGGCCCTCATTTAGCCCACAGGAGTTCACATGGAGTGCCTCAAAAGGTCCTTAGCAGAAACCGGCCTCCACTAAAGCCTAGCAATCCTACTCTGACATCTGCTGGAAAACAGGGCACACTGCAGAAAAGCAAGATCCCTTTAAATCAGAAAGTTGAGAAGTATTCACACACCATCAAACTTAAGACAACTTGCTTAGTTCTTTAACTTGCATGCACACAAATATAAGCATTACAGAGCATTTAAGATTAGATTTATTTTATAACTATGTGAAATTTAAACCTGAACCTACTTAGTATGTTCGTGCTCTTAGATCCCCACTTTCTTCCATTTTAATTTTCTTTCACTATTATTATTATTATTCCCCCTTTTCCTTCCAAGAAGCTTAAAGTGGTATTTCATCTTCATTTCATCTTTACAACAGCCCTGTGAGGTAGGCTAGGCTAAGAGATGGTGACTAGCCCAACGTCAGCCAGTGAGCTTCATTGCTGAGTGGGGATTCGAACCCTGCTCTCCCAGGTCCTGGTCCAACACTCTAACAACGTTACAGCACACTGGAACCCTTAGATCTAACCACGACACCACATGGCTTGAGGAAGTCTGCATTAGACCACGACAATCAGGGGGGCTTTGAAAATCACCGCAGAGATCAAGACCCTGGCTTGGTCTGAAGGCACGTGAAGTGGCCCCCCTTGCAGAGGATAACCAGGTCTGGGAGTTGACCGTGTCTGTCCAGACTATCCTGAGTACCAGGATGGAAGAAAGTCAGAATGGACCTGTTCCAAGTAAAATGAAATAAAATATACACATGCATCTACACCACAGACTTGAGCTTTCAGGTCAGCTATTACAGTCGTACCTTGGCTCCTGAATGAATGCTTTGGGAGTCAAACATTTCGGCTCCCGAACGATCAAAAACCGAAATTGAGTGTTCTAGTTTTCGAACATTCTTTTGGAAGCTAAACGTCCGACGGAGCTTCCGATTGGCTGCAGGACCTTCCTGCAGCCAATCAGAAGCCGGGCTTTGGAAGTGGAACATTTTGGAAGTCGAACGGACTTCCGGAACGGATTCGTGCCAATACATTCACGCAAAACATGCACAGAGGTTATACAATGTCCCGTCAATTGAGCATTCCTCTTGAAATGTTCTCAGAAAGTTTAACAACAATACCAGATAGTGGCTGTTATTCCACACTTCCTGGGGGCAATTTCCCACCACTTTTTTTATTTGACTTTTTGCAGCGACAAGATAATTGTTCAAGAAAGTGTGTGGTGATGGCGGCCAAATCTTATGCAAACAGAGAAACAGTGTCCCTGGGAGAGCCCTGAACTTAGTTTAGGAGTTTTCTTTTATGGGGAAACGCGGTCCTAGGAGGGTGTCTGGGGTCTCTAGTAGATAATTCCCAGAATCACCAAACTACAATTCCCAGCATTCTCCGGAAGTAGGAGAGGAGAGAGCCAATAGAAGTTACAGAGATAAAATACATTTACACATTGAGAGTACAGATAGCCCCTTAAAGCAACAGCGAGGAACCTGCAACTCTCCAGAATTTGTGGAAGTCCAAGTGCCACCTGGAAGCAGAAATCCCAACAGCAGAAGAGACAGGAAGACGAGCTCTTGTCCTGATTTATTGTATGTAAGCTGCTCTGGGGGCCCTTTTGGCTGGAGAGTTGGGTCCAAATGCCCAAAGTAAGTTAATAATAATAATAATAATAATAATAATAATAATAATAATAATTTATTATTTGTACCCCGCCCATCTGGCTGGGTTTCCCCAGCCACTCTGGGCGGCTTCCATAGAAACCAAAAATACACTAAAATATCACACATTAAAAACTTCCCTGAACAGGGCTGCCTTAAGATGTCTTCTGAATGTCAGGTAGTTGTTTATCATTTTGACATCTGATGGGAGGGCGTTCCACAGGGCGGGCGCCACTACTGAGAAGGCCCTCTGCCTGGTTCCCTGTAGCTTTGCTTCTCGCAATGAGGGAACCGCCAGAAGGCCCTCGGTGCTGGATCTCAGCGTCCGGGCAGAACGATGGGGGTGGAGACGCTCCTTCAGGTATACTGGGCCAAGGCCGTTTAGGGCTTTAAAGGTCAACACCAGCACTTAGAATTGTGCTCGGAAACGTAATCTTGTGAACTGCCCTCAGATCTTTTAATGAAGGATGGTATATAAATTAATAATAATTATAATAAGCCCCCACCAGTCCCAGTCAACATGGCCTATGGTCAGGGATCATGATGATGATGATGATGATGATGATGATAACAACAATAATTTTTATTTCTACCCTGCCCTCCCCGGCCAGAGCCGGGCTCAGAGCGGCTAACACTAATAAAATTTCAGTAAAAACATAATAAGAAAAAAGAAAAAGAAAAAAACCAATTTAAAATACAGGTTAAAATGCAGCCTCATTTTAAAAGTCAAAACCATAAGGGGAGGGCAACATAAGGGTCAGACTGAGTCCAAACCAAAGGCCAGGCGGAACAGCTCTATCTTGCATTCCCTGTGGAAAGATGTCAAGTCCCGCAGGGCCCTAGTCTCTTGTGACAGAGCGTTCCACCAAGTCGGGGCCAGTACTGAAAAGGCCCTGGCCCTAGTTGAGACCAACCTAACCACCTTGTGGCTTGGGACCTCCAAAATGTTGTCATCTGTGGACCTTAAGGTCCTCCGCGGGGCATACCAAGAGAGGCAGTCCCATAGGTATGTGGGTCCTAGGCCGCATAGAGATATGTAAGCTCTGCAACATCTGGTGGGCCACATATTCACTAATAAGGTAAAGGGACCCCTGACCATTAGGTCCAGTCGTGGCCGACTCTGGGGTTGTGGCGCTCATCTCGCTTTATTGGCCGAGGAAGCTGGGGTACAGCTTCCAGGTCATGTGGCCAGCATGACTAAGCCGCTTCTGGCGAACCAGAGCAGCACACGGAAATGCCGTTTACCTTCCCGCCGGAGCGGTACCAATTTAGCTACTTGCACTTTGATGTGCTTTCGAACTGCTAGGTTGGCAGGAGCAGGGACCGAGCAACAGGAGCTCACCCCATTGCGGGATTCGAACCGCCGACCTTCTGATGGCAAGGCTCAGTGGTTTAACCCACAGTGCCACCCGCGTCCCTCACATGTTCACTACCTGCACCTTAAAGATAAACCTTTCTTTCCCCCTTTTTCAACAAGGAAGGTTCTTCTAGCCGCTTACCATGCCAAGTCAGGTATTCGACAATCTCCCACACGACGGCCGGGACTCCGTTCTTGCACAGTCCCTGCTGCTGAAGTTCCTGCAGGGTTATGCCAAACACCTTCTGGCAGGCAGCTCCCCTCTGGCCACTCAGTGGGGCTGCCGCAATCTTCTTCATGTCTTCTTTCAGCCTGACAGCGGATTTGCTTTGCTTGAAAGAGCACAGAAAGAGGGAGCAGTCGGTCATCGTGACTATAGGGGGCTGCATGGTGGCTCTACGAAAGGAAAGCTAAGCATTCAAGCCAGGCCTTTCGGGTTTTAAATTCTCAACAAAAACAAACAAAACCCGGCGGAGAGGAATTCTTCCGAAAAGATCTGGGACGGAAACATGCACACACAGGGAGAGACTGAAAAGGAAAAAGAAAGTCAGAGGAGGAGGAGCATGGAATACGTAGCCGAGCAACAGAGTGGATAACTTGGAAGTCTCCAAGCTGCATTGCCAGAGCAACTGTGGGTGGAGCGGAAATGAGAGACACGCTCTATGAATGGAAGCCGTTCTTCTCTGAAACATCAGGGTAAACATAGAGGTAAATAGCCAAATGGCCTGGCACGGTAACCAGACACTGAGAAATGGATTTCTGCCACAGCGGAAGAGCAGCAGCGCTGTTTACAAGCTGGATTTTTCCCAACAGCCTCGCTGGTGCAGTCCAGAATTAGTCTATAAAATTTTATCTATTTGTAGGACTCGAACTAATGGCTGCAAGCTACAAGAAAGGAGATTGATTGAGAGCCAGTGTGGTGTAGTGGTTAAGACGCGTAATCTGGTGAACCGGGTTCGCTTCCCCGCTCCTCCACATGCAGCTGCTGGGTGACCTTGGGCCAGTCACACTTCTCTGAAGTCTCTCAGCCCCACTCATCTCACAGAGTGTTTGTTGTGGGGGAGGAAGGGAAAGGAGAATGTTAGCCGCTTTGAGACTCCTTCGGGTAGTGATAAAGTGGGATATCAAATCATATATATATATATATATATATATATATATATATATATGAAAGGAGATTGAGACTAAACATTCAGAAGAACTTTCGAAGGGTCAAAGCTGTTCGACGGTGGAACAGACTCCAACAAGAGCTGGCAGACTCTCCTTCCTTGGAGGTTTTTAAGCAGAGGCTGGATGGCCACCTGTCATGGATGCTTCAGTCGATATTCCTGCATCACAAGGGGGTTGGGCTAGATGACCCTTGGGGTCCCTTCCAAGGATTCTGAGAGTCAAAGCTAAAATGTGGATGTTTAACAGAAAAATAGCAGTGTGCATTATTTTTAACACTGCTGGCTGGCATGTATCAAAAACAGCTTCCTCCATCACTACCTGTTGTGATAGAACCTCCATTCACACATCTCCCAAGGATGTCCCAGTGGTAACTCAGGGAAGCGCTATATGGCATTCATTTTAAAACCAGGCTGCATAGCGCAAATGTTCCAGCGAACATTATGCCTGGTGAATGGCCTCTTGTAGCTCTTGGAGCCGTGCTATGAGGCCACCTGGTAATCGTATTCATCCTAGCATAAGGTTCTGCCACTTTTACTGCATTCCTTCTTAAAGGGCTTGCTGAGGAAAGGGGTTCTGCTTGCTGAGCTGCGTGGTCCTGCTCTAAGCCACTATATAAACATAACTTTACCAGCTTTCTACTCATGAAATGATTCGGAGGGGGGGGGGCTATTTAAGCCAGCCAAGATTCCCACTCCTAATAAAATTTGTTTTAAGAATGAAGGTGGCCATCCTATTACAGTGGTACCTCTGGTTGCGAACGGAATCTGTTCCAGAGCCCTGTTCGCAAAATGAGCAGAACGCAACCTGCATCCGCGCAGGTCACGATTCGCCGCTTCTGCGCATGCGTGTGACATCATTTTGAGCGTCTGCGCATGCGTGAGTGGCGAAACCCGGAAGCAACCCTTTCTGGTACTTCCGGGTCGCTGCGGGACGCAACCTGAAAAGATTTAACCTGAAGCAAACGTAACAAGAGGTATGACTGTACACATTTACCTTGGGAGTAAGCCCCACTGAACTCAAAAGCGGCTGCCTTCTGCACAGACTTACAGAGAACTACACTGCTAACCTGTCCTTTTGAACATGAAAAATGGGGAAGGTTCAAAAGGGGAAAATGCAAGACTCAAGAGATGGAAAGAGCAGACAGTACGTACTAATTCTTGTAATGTTATTTATTTATGTGCATTCAGAAAAAAGCAGAGAGGGGAGTGCATGATCTTTTGCCTACCCATCTGCTATATCCACTAAATCTCTAGTGCCTACAAAACAGGCAAAATATATGCATGGAACAGCAAATCCTTCCCTCTGAAGCATCCATCTTGGAATGTTAGTTAAAAAGAATAAAATACTGTACACATTATCAATCCTGCCTCACAGTGCTGCAGGAGCAAGTTGAATCTCACTTGTTTCTTCATTGTTTAAAAAAATCCTTTAAATCTGCACATTTATCTGAGCGGCTCCAATTTTTAAACACAGCTTCAAACTTACCCATATTGGCGGCAAACATGCACGTACTTGCTTAGGAGCAAAACCTTTTTTAGAGGGAAGACTGCAGGCAAGATCACTAACAGAGAAGGCATAACACAACAGAAAGCCCTACTCTAGAAATAAAATGGGTTTGTTTGTTTATTTTAGTTGCAAACCTGGCACTTATACAATGACTTTAATTGAAAAATAAACCAAGAACTGCAAAGTGCCTAGCTACAAGCTACTGAAACAATTTTGGGAAACAGTTATAAACAAAACAGGAGTTGTGGTGCAAAAATAGATTTTAAAAAATACTACTGGAATTGCAGTTCTATACATTGGGTGGGGGGACGGGACTGAGGCCCAATGAATTCAGTGACATTTACTTTTGAGTCTATGTTTAATTGTGCTGCTGATCAAACCCCCGGAATCTAAACAACAACAACAACCCCCCCCCCAAAGCCTCTTCATCAAAACAAAGGAGGCAAGCGAGGTGGAATTGCTGCACAATTATTTTCGAAGCACGTATATTATATATTAAGAGAGGCAGAGAAGGGCTGACTTTGAGGCTGAGAAATATGAGCAGAAACGGAATGAACTGAACATAAGCTTAACACTGGAAGAACAAAATGCTTTTTATACATGTCTAAAACAATGCTTGGTTTTTCATCTCTTCTCTATGCACCCATTAAAAATACCCTCAAAATTACACACACACAAAAACCCCTGGAAGTCTCCCACTTTGTAACACAACAGATCTAGACACACCGACTGACTAAATCACTTTATTGCACCATCCAAAATGTTAGACTGCGCTCAATATTTCCCCCCCCCCACGTCGTGGGTGGGCGTAGAGAGAGCGCG
This sequence comes from Podarcis vaucheri, assembly GCF_965113315.1. Taxonomy (NCBI): domain Eukaryota; kingdom Metazoa; phylum Chordata; class Lepidosauria; order Squamata; family Lacertidae; genus Podarcis; species Podarcis vaucheri. Next base: position 16,986,994 of record NC_138767.1, read on the forward strand.
CGCGCGCAGGCACCCATTTGCGCGCAATTGCGCACCCATTTGCAAGAGAGAAGAGAGCCTCCCTCGCTTTCCCCGCGCAGCCCGCCGCCTCGTACTCACACAGATGGCTAATGCGCCTGCCCCCATTCTCTCCGGAGTGTCTGGAAGAAGTAATGAAGATAGGATGAAGGCATTAAGCTGACTGCTGGAGACTCAAGGTGTTATGTACTGAGAACAATAGGATCCAAATTGCAGCAGTCTGATTAGTCCTAGAACAATAGGATTCAGAATGCAGCAGTCTGATTGGTCCTAGAACAATGCAGCAGTATGATTTGTTGGCAGGAACCACCCAATCCTGCTCCAGATTGAAGTGAATCCACAACCTGATTGGCTTACAGTAGAATTCCGGAATTAGCCAATCATGTGCAACCCATTGTGTAAATAATGTATATAAAGCAGATACTGTGAGGGGACATTCATTCATTCCTCCTCACCACTATGAGCTGAATAAAGAGCATGAAATCACTTTGCGACTCTGAGTATATTTCACTGGCGACGAAGGTGGGATCCCGCTGAGCTGACTGCCACACACAGCACCGCAGCACCGCCACCTGCCGCACCGCTGCCTCGCACCGTGTATCCAGGCTTCAGCTCCGGGAAACAAGGAACTCAGAATGGCAGCCAACAGCAGCTTCTCGCCATTCAACCCAGCATCTGGAGACTGGGAAGCATACGCCTCCCGTTTCACCTTCCTCCTAGAAGCCAAAGGGGTCACCGACGAAGAAGACGCCAAGAAGAGGGCGATATTCTTCAGCGTCTGCGGAGAGGAGACGTTTGAAATCGCCCGGGCTCTCCTTGCGCCTGAAGATGTTGCTACTGTTCCATACAAAACAATAATGGAACAGCTGAAGGGGCACTTTTCGCCGCAGCCCTCAGTGGTGGCTCGTCGAAATGCCTTCTACGCAAAGCGACAAGCCCCTGGGGAAACCATAACTGGGTTTGTGACCTCTCTCCGCCAAGCCGCCCGGTTCTGCAACTTCTCAGAGCTGGAGAACATGCTTCGTGACCGCCTCGTCGGTGGCCTGAAGGATGAGAAGCTGCAACGACGCCTCTACGCTAAGAAGGACCTAACGTTCCAGGTCGCTCTGGAGGAGGCCCTGGCAACGGAAGCTGCCGAGAGGTCGACGCAAGAGGCACGGCCGAGCCTGCCATCCCAACCAAGGGTCCACCACGAAGACCTCACTGACGACTCAGGATCCGACAGGGAGGAGGTGCACCGAGTACAGCAGCGCACTCAAGCAGCGCACAGACCACAGCTGCCTCGACGAGAAGGAGGAAACTGCGCAAGCTGCGGGGAGAGTCACGAGAGGAGGACCTGCCGTTTCCGCAACGCAGAGTGCAGGCAGTGCAGAAAATCGGGACACATCGCCCGGGTGTGTCGGGCTCGGCCCACCCGACACCAGGCATCAGATGACCAACCCAAGAGCCCCAGGTCCCGGGGCCCAACGCACCAAGGCAACTCGACGGAGCTCACGGACTGCCAGGTATACCAGTTGCCCCACCCCAACGTAGAGAAAATTTATGTAGAGGTACAGATAGAGGGGGCCCCATGCCGCATGGAGCTTGACACGGGTTCAACTCTATCCATAATCTCGGCAAAGACCTTAAGGGAACTGTGTCCTACTGGGGGTCCCAAACTCAGGCCGGCCCCATTCACCCTACGGGACTTCCAGAAACGTAAGGTCCCCACAATGGGGGTGGGGACCTTCAGGGTGCAATACCGAGGGCGGACGCGGCAACTGGACTTGCTTGTGGTCAAGGGCCCCTACATTAGCTTACTGGGATTGGCATGGTTTGGACCACTGGGGCTAGCTGTCACCGGGGTGAACCACACTAGCTTACAAGTGGACGTGGACGCCATATGCAAGGAATTTCCAGGCGTTTTCGATGGGAAATTGGGACAGTATACGGGGCCCCCCATTGCGCTACAGCTTGACCCCGCAGTACGACCGGTCAGGCTCAAGGCCCGCCGGGTCCCGTTCGCCTTGAAACCCCGTATAGACGAGGAATTGGACCGACTCATGGAGCAAGGAGTGCTGGAGCCGGTGCCTAATGCCCCCTGGGAAACTCCAATCGTTACACCCGTCAAGCCTAATGGTTCGGTCCGCATCTGCGCAGACTACAAATGTACCATAAACAAGGCCCTCACGGCCCACGCATACCCAGTGCCAGTGGTCAGCCATGTCCTTGCCACCCTGGCTGGGTCGAAAATTTTTGGCAAGCTGGACTTGGCCCAAGCATATCAACAGCTGCCAGTAGATGAGGCCACAGCAGAGGCACAGACGATTGTGACGCACAGAGGAGCGTTCAGGGTAAAGCGGCTGCAATTCGGGGTCAGCGTGGCACCAGGCATATTCCAGAATCTAATGGACTCTCTCCTTAAAGGGATTCCTGGTGTCACCCCCTTCTTCGATGATGTGTTGATTGCTGGGCCCACACCAGAGGAGTTTGAGGACCGCCTCCGCACCGTTCTACACCGTTTCCAGACGGCGGGTCTCAAGGTGAAGCGGGAAAAATGTCTACTAGGAGTGCCTCAGGTGGACTTTCTGGGATTTATGGTGGACGCAGAAGGGGTCCACCCGACTGGGGACAAGGTACGGGCTATTTGTGATGCCCCAGCGCCCAAGAGCAAGACTGAACTTCAGGCCTTCTTAGGACTATTGAACTTTTACCATTCCTTCCTTCCCCACAAGGCGGCGGTAGCGGAGCCCCTACACAGACTCCTAGACAAGCGGGCCCCTTGGGTGTGGGGCCAGCGCCAGGAGGCCGCATTCCAGGCAGTCAAGGACTTGCTTGTCTCAAACTCTGTCTTGGCACACTTCGACGAGAGGCTGCCGGTGGTGCTAGCATGCGACGCCTCACCCTATGGCATTGGCGCTGTCCTGGGGCACCAACTCCCGGATGGAAGAGAGGTGCCGGTGGCGTACTTTTCCCAGACACTCAACGCAACCGAGCGGAACTACTCGCAAATTGACAAGGAGGGTCTGGCAATCGTGAAGGGAGTAAAAAAATTCCATGATTTCTTGTACGGGCGGCCCTTCACCGTGGTGACTGACCACAAGCCGTTGCTTGGCTTGTTTGCCCCCGAAAAGCAGACCCCCCAAGTGCTGTCTCCTCGCGTCCTCAGGTGGTCAATTTTCCTTGCCAGCTACCAGTATGCACTGATTCACCGACCTGGGAAGGCAATGGGCCATGCGGACGCCCTCAGCAGGCTACCACTACCGGAAACAGGCCCCGACCCAGCACCTGCACAAGAGGTTATGAGCCTGGAGCTGCTTCCCGACCGCCCCATTCAGGCACAAGAAGTTGCACACCATTCCAAGAAGGATAGGGTCATCTCCCGGGTCCTGGACTGGGTGTGGAGGGGATGGCCCAGCAGCAGCCCCGGGCCAGAATTCGCCGGCTACACAACCCGCAAACATGAACTGTCGGCCCACAAGGGGTGCCTGTTATGGGGAAGCAGAGTCGTTGTTCCCCAGCCCCTCCGCAAAAGGGTCCTCACAGCCCTACACGAGACACATCCAGGGGTAGTAAGAATGAAGGCCCTTGCCAGGAGTTATGTGTGGTGGCCAGGGATCGACGGAGAGATAGAGGCCTGGGTCAAACACTGCCAGGCCTGCCAAGAATCCCGCCCAGATCCCCCAAGGGCCCCAGTCCAGACCTGGGAGTCCGCCCGAGCACCATGGTCACGCCTGCATGTGGATTTCGCTGGCCCCTTTCAGGGGAAAACATTCTTCATAGTGGTGGACTCCTACACCAAATGGCTGGAAGTCGCACTGGTACCGTCCACTTCCACGTCCGCAGCCATCCGGGTACTACGCAGGCTGTTTGCAACCCACGGGCTCCCTGACACTCTCGTCTCAGACAACGGGACTGCATTTACGTCAGGAGAATTCCAAACCTTCACAGCACAGAACGCCATCCGCCACATCCGTTCGGCGCCATTCCACCCTGCCACCAATGGCCAAGCAGAACGCATGGTGCGGACCACCAAGGACACCCTTCGCCGCATGACGCAAGGGGACTGGGAGTACCGCCTTGCCACATTCCTTCTAGCACAGCACAGCACCCCCAGCTCAACGACTGGCCGGAGCCCCGCTGAACTACTAATGGGTCGGCGCCTTGCAATCAGATTGGACCGCCTTCACCCCGATAGAGCTCAGGATGAGGTAGTGGTGGGGGAAGGCAGGAACCCCCGGACCTTCGAAGCCCAGGACCTAGTGTATGCAAAGAATTTTGGGGCAGGCCCAGCATGGGTACCCGCCACGGTCACCAGGGTCACTGGCCCAGTGTCGTACGAGGTGCTAACGGATGGGGGGCAATGCTGGCGCCGCCACTGCAACCAGATACGGCGACGATTCCCGGGAGAAACCCAGGAGGAGGACAGGTCAGAGGAGTCCCAAGGGAACAGCGGGGCAGTGAGGCCCATAGAGCAGGAGGGGCCAGCAGGAGAGGCAGAATCAGTAAATACAGAGAGGACCCGTGAGGCCGAAAGGACACCAGAACCAGAACCACGACTGAGCGAGCCGTTTGCACCAGACCAAACAACCCCATCACAGCCAGCATCCTTGGAACACGAGCCAGAACCTGGAGCCCGGACCAGGGAACACCCCAGGCCGCAACGCACACGTAGGCCGCCGGCATACCTTGAGGACTATGAATGCGACCTCCCGGGCAGGACTGGAACTTAGAGGGGAGGGGTGTTATGTACTGAGAACAATAGGATCCAAATTGCAGCAGTCTGATTAGTCCTAGAACAATAGGATTCAGAATGCAGCAGTCTGATTGGTCCTAGAACAATGCAGCAGTATGATTTGTTGGCAGGAACCACCCAATCCTGCTCCAGATTGAAGTGAATCCACAACCTGATTGGCTTACAGTAGAATTCCGGAATTAGCCAATCATGTGCAACCCATTGTGTAAATAATGTATATAAAGCAGATACTGTGAGGGGACATTCATTCATTCCTCCTCACCACTATGAGCTGAATAAAGAGCATGAAATCACTTTGCGACTCTGAGTATATTTCACAAGGCAAAGCCTCCCTCCCGAGACACGGAAAGCTTTCTTCCAACTTTGCCTTCTGCTGCGGCTCCGCGGGAGAAAACAAAAAAACAAAAACGTCCAGCAGCCCTCAAGCGTTTCCCCCAAAACTTTTCGAGCTCTCCTTCCTGCTTTGCATGCACATGGCTGGAATCAAGACCCTGGAACTGAAATCTGAGCCAGCGACTCTTGCATTGGCGGACTGGGAAGGGTCATGTGACCCGGGACTTAAGAGTCGCCGACGTCTTGCCACTTCCAAGGATTTCGTGCAAGGAAGGAAGCTGGTCTGAAAGTGCCTCCCTGCAAAGCCATCCCACTCCCGACTGCTTTCTTTGCAGGGCTCTGAAATATCCTGATTTCGGGCCACAGGATGATGATTTTCTCTACCTCCACCACCTTTTGTTGTTGTTGTTTAGCCATTTAGTCGTTTCTGACTCTTCGTGACCCCATGGACCAGAGCACGCCAGGCACTCCTGTCTTCCACTGCCTCCCGCAGTTTGGTCAAACTCATGCTGGTAGCTTCGAGAACACTGTCCAGCCATCTCGCCCTCTGTCGTCCCCTTCTCCTTGTGCCCTCCATCTTTCCCAACATCAGGGTCTTTCCCAAGGAGTCTTCTCTTCTCATGAGGTGGTATTGGAGCCTCAGCTTCAGTCTCTGTCCTTCCAGTGAGCACTCAGGGCTGATTTCCTTAAGAATGAATCGGTTTGATCTTCTTGTAGTCCATGGGACTCTCAAGAGTCCACCTTTTGAACAGATCCAATTCCTGTGTGAAGATTTCATTTCTTCTGCCAACTCACCCAAGCCTATTCATTTCCTAAAGGGTGTAAGAAAAGCTCTGTTGGATCCACCGGGGCCACACTTACCAGCGGTGCTGCTCCACAGTGCTTCTGCCTGGATAGGTGTTCTTCAAAATACCGATTGCATGCATTGGACTAGGGCCAGGGGGACCAGGGTTCAAATCTCTACTCAGCCACAAAACTCATGGGACCACCTTGGGCCAGTCAATGTCTCTCAGCCTAATCCACTCCACTGGGTTGTTCTGGACAGGGGGCGGAATGAGGAACAGGAGAAGCATGTTTGCTGCCCTGAGTTCCTTGAAGGAAAGGTGCGATATAAATTTAAGAGTGAATAAAGTCCTAAACCCCCAGCAAACCTGGAGACAAGTCCCCACTGGGGTATACAGTTGGAGCTCCTGGAAAATCCAAGGCGAGGTCCCTCAACATGAGAAGTTAAGCAGACAGAGCAACTTAGCTCTGCTTCACTTTTATATCTTGAATCTTGATTGCAGCATCTGGGCTTGATGAGGCATGTGACCCTCACCCGTCCTGAGCCTGAGGAATCGCACACCTCCTCCCAGAGCTAGCAAGCCTCACCTGGCCAGCTGGGGAATTGGGCTGGGAGCCCTTGCCTGCCTCGGCCTCCTAGAGCAGGCACGTCCAACTTCCAAGAGGTTGTGATCTACTCCCACTGTAAAAACAAACAAACAAACAAACAAAAACTGGCAGTGATCTACCCATTGGATTGACCAGAGTTGTTTTTTCTTTTGGGGGGGGGGTTATCAGGGTACCGCAATCAACCAAGGACACTATACAATCGACCGGTAGATCACGATCGACCTGTCGGACATCCCTGTAGAGTAGGGGTCAGCAAACTTTTTCAGCAGGGGGCCAGTCTACTGTCCCTCAGACCTTGCTGGGGGCCAGATTATATGGGGGGGGGGAGAGAATGAACGAATTCCTATGCCCCACAAATAACCCAGAGATGAATTTTAACTAAAAAGACACATTCTACTCATGTAAAAACATGCCGATTCCTGGACCATCCGCTGGATTTAGAAGGCGATTGGGCCGGATCTGACCCCCGGGGCTTAGTTTGCTTACCCATGCTGTAGAGGATACCTCACACTGCTCCCTATGCCTTAGAGCCCACCGTGTTCGTGGAGAGAGGGGCGCCTCTGGCTCAGGTGAAGGGTTCTCCTTTGGTTCCTGTGCGCTGACTACCATCCCCTTGCCACCCTCTGTCTCCCCATGAGTATTTTCTATGCCCCCAACCTCTCCTTCTCCACTCCCAGCTTGCCCCCGGTGTGTACCAGTCACAGCTACACCCCCTCGCCAGGATCCTCTTCCTTCTCCTTTCCATTCTCCTGCCAGTTCATGACATAAATAAAATGTTTGTCCTTCGTGTGACTGGAATTGTTATGAATTATTCTTCGTCTTCTTCATTTATCTACTGCTTATATGCCCAAATGGCTACTGAACTATTTATAACTATAAAACCAATAATTAAAATGTGCTGTTATTCCATTGGGCATTAAAATATACAGTAAAGCAAGCAATTAAAAATATGATTCAGAACTGCTTTTTAACCAAATAAAGCTTATAACGGTCAAATAAAACTCAAACCCTAGTTGAGGGAAATGCTTAAACAGGTGTGCCTTCAGGAGCCGTCAGAATGCCCATGCTGATAGGTCCTGTTACACTGGTGAAATGTAGACACTGTGCAACAGTAAGCGTCATATCCCTTTGCTCCAACTACTTTTTTTGCCTCTGGCCCTTCCCAACACTGGTATGTGGCCCTCACCTCAAAGTTGCTGAGGTACGGATGCAGCCTATTGGCTGGAAAAGGTTCCCCACTCCATTGCAAAGGGGAGGGTGCTAATTGTATGAAACCATCCTCTGCCTAATCCTCTCTAATGTACTTTCCCCTTCAGTTTTCCACCCAGCCCCTTCATTTGCTCTTACACAAATGAAACCAGACTGTGTGTTTGCGTTGGGTCTGCCTAGCAGTTAAGAAGCAGCACAGAAGCTGACACTTCAGTCTAAGTAACAACAAAGAGTTTTTGAGGCACCTTAAAAGATCGGCAGATTTATTGTGGCATCGTATGCTTTTGTGGACTTCATCAGATGCATTTCGCCGTGTTGAAGGTACCAAAGGCACTTCCCTTTAGAAAACCACAGAAGGACAGTTTTCCCTCTTGAAGTTCAGCCATTGCCACAGAGCCTAGGGCTTTCTGATCAGAAGGTCGGAGGTTCGAATCCCTGTGACGGGGGGAGCTCCTGTTGCTCGGTCCCTGCTTCTGCCAACCTAGCAGTTCAAAAGCACATCAAAGTGCAAGTAGATAAATAGGTATTGCTCCGGTGAGAAGGTAAACAGCGTTTCCATGCGCTGCTCTGGTTCACTAGAAGCGGCTTAGTCATGCTGGCCACATGACCCAGAAGCTGTACGCCGGCTCCCTCGGCCAGTAAAGCGAGATAAGCACCGCAACCCCAGAGTCATTCGTGACCTAATGGTCAGGGGTCCCTTTACCTAACACCAACCCAGGAAACAAGTTAGGAGACGGCTAGAAGGTGAGTGGAGGAAAACTCCAGTTGAGAGCAGTCGAACACTGGTGAGGGCTCATTATCAAGCCTACCGATGGCAGTGAAGGCAGCAAAGAAGGCATACTTTGCTACCTCTGTTGCATCTTCACTGTGCATAGCTTTTTTTCAGTAGTTCAGGGCCTTTCACAGTCTGTCCCAAAGGAGGTGACTAACGGTAGCTCACAATAACTTGTTTGCAAAGCGTTTTGAGGATAAAACCGCTTGCTTCCATCATGATCTTGACTCCACTGTCATAGCAGATGATTCTCATGGGAAATCCAGAGCACAGTCTAGTACCATAGTGTTGGATGAATTTCAGTTGTTAAGGCTTGAGGCTGGAGCTATTTTTTTGAGGAAATCAAAGTTGGGAAATCATGGGTATAAATACCCCGAGAAGAGGACATTACAGGGGGCAGGCTTCTGCTGGGGGTGGTGGTGGGGAAGAACCTCAAATAATTAAGTACATTCAATGCTTTTTGATAATGTTTCTGGATCTAGCCCCCCCCTCGCTGCCCCCCTGCCCCATTGGCTACACCCATGGCTTGATGTGGGCAAGGTGCTTGGATCTGTCAGGTTACAGACTCCGCTAACCCAGAAATAGTACCTCGGGTTACGAACTTTGCTTCAGGATGAGAACAGAAATTGTGCTCCGGCAGCGCGGCGACAGCAGGAGGCCCCATCAGGTTAAGAACAGTTTCAGGTTAAGAATGGACCTCCTGAACGAATTAAGTTCTTAACCCAAGGTACCACTGTATATGAAGGAGCATAAATTAGACTGTATGTTATGTACTGTATTAGTGAAAATAGGGTTCTCATAAAATACTATAGACAAAACTGTCATTAAATATATAATCTATTCTCTTTTCCCCAGCATTTGACGGGGCTTTGTTCCTCCAGCAGCCTTTCATTAATAGGTAGCAATGCTGTCAGCCCTTCGCACCAATCTCTGCTCATAATATAGTTCCTCTTTAGTCATTTAATAATAATGAAAGTCAGGCTCAGCTGAGATGAACACTTGTGTCTGACTATTTGTACAGCTCATAATTATTCCCACCGGGAGTTTGCCATGGCTGAGCTATTTCACAGGATATTTGTTAAAAGCTTTTTATATTCTTTTAATTCATCCTGTCACCGTTTCTATACTTGCGCCTGCCACATGTCACAAGCCCATACCATTTCTTAGCTTGGTTACTGTCACCATGCCCAGCCATGTCATACAGGCCTGCTTGGGCTGCATCAATTCAGAGAATAGACCCCGAAAGCAAAACAAAAAAGTCCCTGCAGGTAGAAGGATGCCTCACAGCAGGGAGGTGGCTAGGTTCAAATCCACCTCCCTGAATTGCTAGCAGTCCATGTGCAGGGAGATGGCAGGTTTATCAAAAACCAGGATGGGACCACATTTTTCCTTATTTATTATATTAATACTGGATAGCTCAGTTGCTTAGAGTGTGGTGCTGATCGTGCCAAGGTTGCAGACCCAATCACAGTATGGGACAGCTGCATATTCCTGCATTGCAAGGGATTAGATGATGCTCAGGTTCCCATTCAACTAGCTCCACACTAGCTCTTCACGTATGTGCAGAACTTCACAAGTCTTGAATTTCCACTACCTTGCTGCTTCTTCACCAAATTTTGCAAACACACACCCCAAAACCATTTGCAGTAGCTTGGAAGCTCAGAACAACATTTCTCCCTCCACCCTCTTTTAAATTATTACTTTACAGGACCCAGGGCTGAGTCCCCGGAAGTGAAGACAAATCCGGATCTGAGCTCTGGCTCATAGTAAGCTATGTGATCGAAAGGTAAGCCTTAGAACATTCCGATCCCATTGAAGTAAATGGCAGCCTTCCGGAGCAGGTTGCTTTCAGTATGATGCTTCGACTTACTAGAGTAGCTAGCTCTTTACTGATCCTTTCTTCTGATTTCACAAATCCATCCAAGAAGCTGGGTGCTCAATGCACAAACTGAGGCAGGAAGGTGTATGCATGTGCGCTGAGTCCCTCTGTTCCCCCTACACATACTCTGCACTGTTCCAGCACTAGGTGATGAATTGTTGTGCTTTGGCTCTTATATTGTTTCTGGAAGTGCAAATTGCATAAGTCTCCCATAAAATGCAAACAAAGCTTTGTTTCTACACCATCCCTACTCTAGACCTGCTTATGTGTATCTTTTCTTTTTAGCGGCTCTATGCCACTTTGGTGGTGATGAGAGACTCTGGATTCAGGCTGTATGGGTATTGAATTTGGTTAGGTATCCTTGCAATAGGGACGGGGAGGCGGGTTACCCATAGACTGGCCCTATTCTGTGTGGATAACCATCACCCAGCTTCAGAAGTAAAGTCTCCCCAACCCACATCCTGAAGCTAGACTGGTAATTGGGAGAGGCTGCCGAGACCACATAACACCGGTCTTGAAAGACCTACATAGGCTCCCAGTACGTTTCCGAGCACAGTTCAAAGTGTTGGTGCTGACCTTTAAAGCCCTAAACGGCCTCAGCCCAGTATACCTGAAGGGGTGTCTTTGCCCCCATCGTTCAGCCCGGACGCTGAGATCCAGCTCCGAGGGTCTTCTGGTGGTTTCCTCACTGCAAGAAGTGAGGTTACAGGGAACCAGGCAGAGGGCCTTCTCAGTACTGGCACCCACCTTGTGGAATGCCCATCAGATGTCAAAGAAATAAATACCAGTAGTTATCTGACATTTAGAAGACATCTGAATGCAACCTGGTTTAGGGAAATTTTTTAATGGAAACCCAGCCAGATGGCCAGGGTATAAATTATTATTATTATTATTATTATTATTATTATTATTGCCATTCCCACCCCAAAGAGAGAAAAGGCATGTCCACTGATAGGGTAGGAAAAAGATCATTTTTAAAAAGGCTGTTTTGTCTCTTTTGCAGGCAAAATCTAGACTGCAGACAGGGCAGTATTTTTAACCCATAGTTCATCTGTCTCACAGTCAACAGAAGATGGCAGTATTTATTTCTAATGCAAGTGCTGATTTCTACCTCTTTGCCTGATCAGGTTGTTCCTAACTACAGCAGCATGCACGGCCAGAGCTGGGGACCAGGGCTGTATTCGGAAGACTGACATGATCAGGGGAGACCCTTCCTTCAGCTCTGCTTGCATGGTGTTTTCCTGCAAATAAGTGCTTCCATACAGATTGCCACAGTCTCCTTTTATCCAATGCCAGCTGACCCAAGAACATCTAGAAATGAGGAAACTGGGTTTAGAGCTGCTTTCCCCAAACCTGGCGCCCTGAAGGTACTTTGAATTTCAACTCCCATAGCTGTCAACTTACAGATTTGAAAATAAGGGACCAGCAGCCTCGAAAATAAGGGATCAGCAGCCAAAATAAGGGATTTCCCAAGCACAGGTATGTTCAACTTCTGAGCCCCTCCGAGCAAAAGGCAGAAAGCCCAGCCAGGAGCCAAACAAAGCCTCAAGCGGTGGTTCCCACAGCGCAGCAACCCGGCAAAGGGGATGCAGCAAGGAAAACTACCGTCACCTCTCCGCTGGGAAGCGCTGAGCAAAGGCGAGTCTTCAGGCAATGCGGCTGATTTGATCGGCACAAGGCATGCAAGCTCCACCCCCCCAGTCGTTCTTAGACTCCTTATTGGGTGAGCAACGCAGCCAAGCAACACAGTTGGAGCCTCCCTCCTCTCTGGCCTCCCTTCCTTTGAAACCCGGGAAATTTACGGGATATCATCAATCCGGGACAACGGCAGGACATGGTGCTGGGATAAGGGAGTTTCCCACCAAATAAGGGACGGTTGACAGCTATGCATCATCACCAGCTGTGCAGATGTGAGTTGTAGTCCAAAACACTTGGGAGAGCACCAGGTTGGGAAGCCTGCTTCAGTGTTGCTTGTGAGTGTAGCCATTTAGGGGAGGGGAAAAGAGAACAGAATGAGGCCCTGCTCAGGGCACGCAGAGACCAAGAAACATTTGACTTCTGCCAGCGGTCTTTTATTTAATTGCCATTTTGGAATCCTCATGATTAGTTTCCATCAAATCAAAGCTGAATTTCTTTTCTTCTTAGGGCTAAGCAGTTTATGGATTTTATCCTTTGGTCACTCTCACGGGTAAAGGTTAGCCATGTCAGTTGGAAGGCAGGATATAGGTCAAATGAGCATTTTGATGTATTTCTAGCTGTTATCCTGGGAGTCATTTGGCATAAGCCATAACACCAACGCAGGGAGGAGCCTAGTCTATTTCTCCCTCTTTTTTCTCTCCTGTCTTCACTGAACAGTGCAGGCAATATTGATCATTTGGATATTAAACTTGTTTGTGCGATTATTATTATTATTTTAATTGTATCCATCAACATGAACTCCAGTTAAAATTTGGGGTTTTTTTACTGCTTGATGGCAATAAAGCCTCTAAGCGGCTTGCAAAATAAAGAAATCAATGTTAAAATGGTCAGGCCGTTAAAAACAGGGTTTAAAAATATTCAAAAGATCATTAGAATCCACAGGAAGCTGAAAATAAATTAAAATGCATGCTTATTTTTACATGTCTAGATAAACCAAACAAGAATGTTTTAAGCAGGTGTCCAAAAGAGGGCAATATCATATCCATGGGAAGTCCAAATGGGCAGGGAGTTCCAAACATAGCTGCTGTCACACTAAAAGATTGATTTCTTCAATGTGCATCACCTGTAACAGTAACAGTTCTACAGATCAAAGCCGTTGAGTTGCCCTCAAGACTTTAGGGACATTGGGTGGCATTCAGTGCAAGTTCTACTCAAGAGTAAACCCACTGAAGTTTTTTTTAGTTGATTTGAAGTTAATTGATGCAACTTAATTAATTTCAATGGGACCACTCTGAGTAGGACTTGCTTGAATAATACAACATGCATTGTTCCATGCAGTAGAAAATTTATCTTGACTGTGAGTCCTGGAAGGACTGCTCTTTGCCTTTTTTTTTCAACTGGCCTGGGAGGGCAGGGCCCGGACTGACTCCAGCTACAAAAACAGTCTCTTGCTCTGGGATATTGTTTAGGCAGCTTTGTTCCAGGTGGGGGTTGTAGCTGTTATTGATATTATTATTATTGATATTATTATTATTATTATTATTATTATTATTATTGGATCTTTACTTTAGATCTTACTTTGATTTATGTGGAAATTGTTCAGTTTGGCTGTGTACTTTTTAATGTTTTATTCACTGTTAATTTTGCTGTGTTTGCAAAAAATAAAAATAAAAATCCATGCAAACTGAGCATGGTTTGAACTATGGAAAGGCAGCATGCAAATAAAAGGATGCATGCATGTATCTTGACCACTACTGACTGTTTGTTTCTCTAAACTCCTTGGGGTACATTACCCATGCAGAGATGGGCAACCTGTGATATGATGCGTGCATGTGGCTCTCAGCTGTATTTCATGAAGTTGGCAAGGAGGGGGGCAAATGGGGAGAAAGGGGTGGCAGAAGAAGAAAGCAAGAGGATAAGGGTGGCCCAACCACATTCTTATTCTGTTCCCAGCACCCATTGGTCTCCTACCGAGCCAGTGACAACTGGTGCCCATTGGCATTGGTAGGACAGAAGGTTGGGAGATGAACAGCAGGTGGCGCCAGAGCCAAGGACAGGCAGAGCCACCCACTTGACTGGTCAAACAGTAAGAAAGCAGGCAGGCAGGGATTGGCTGAAAGCAGACTGAGATGAGTGGAGCAGTTTCTTATTTGCCCTAATGGACCCTCCTCCACTGTCTAAGCCCAGCTTATCACTGGCCCTGTTCCATGCATGCCCTGACAAGGGGGCGGGGGAAGCTTCTCTGTCCTTCAACGCCTATTCAAACAAAAATTTATATTAGTGTTAGATTTTGAACATGAGGTCAGGTCCTGGCACTGAGTCACGGCTCTCAGGGCAATAAAACGGATCAGTGCTGATGTAGTTCAGTTACATTTTTGAAGTGGATTCAATTCCCTTGGCCAGGGGAGCCAGGTGGAGCGAGCCAGAATTCCCCCGGGAACAAAACCATACAAGGTGAAAGCTCCTCTGGCTGGCTATCATGCCGAGGAGACAGCGAGAGAAAACAAACAGAGGATGTTGTGACAAATTCGGCAACAAACCGTCCTGTGGAGCCGTTGAGAGGCTGGTTTTGTCTGCTTGCTCAGACTGCGGCGTAGGCATCAACTCCCCGAGGCCGTGGGTGCCCGAGCACCCACAAAATTCCCCATGAAAGGGGCCCAGGCACCCACAAATTTCAGTGCTAGGGCCAGGCATGCTGCATGGCCCCCACGGTCACTGGGTCAAGTTGGGACTCCTGGACTAAGAACACCACTGGGTTAGAAAACATTGAAGCTGGCAAGATGTTTTGCAAAGAAAAGGCTCCAGAATACTGGTAGTAAAGGGAATAGAAGCGCCTCTTTTTTGGGTCTGCTAGAAGCCCACATTGTGGGAACGATTCCATAATAGTTGATATGACAATATATCGCGAATCACTCTGTGTGTGTGTGCTATGTAAAAAATTGTGTTGTGGAAAAACCGTGAAGCCGGCCATTGCTTCTCTTGCTGCCGCCGCTGTTGCTCTGTAATATAAAATAACAGTTGTAACCAAACATTAAAGGTAAGTAAAAAATGCATCCGTTTTAGACCACCTAAGTAGTAGCAGTTACCAGGACATTACCCTGTTTGCCTCTACATACTCTTGTTCCATCCTTATTCCAGACGTTGTGATATCTTGGTACATTGTGAAGTTTAACTGGTGGTATATATCACAATGTTGAAAAGCAGACATTGCTCAGCACTAATGTATGCCTTGGAGCCCAGATCTGCTGCCCCCTGTGGGTCCTGCTGCCCAAGGCAGTCGTCTCCCCTTGCTTCAAGCTCAGGCCAGCCCTGTGCCACCCCAATCTCTGAGTGGCGAGAGACTCCAGGGGTTCCAATGCATACTGTGTGTTGGGTTTCCTTGGAAGGAGGGTCAACGGGGATGGCAGTGTCTTTAGGATATATGGTTTGATTTACAGATATGGCACTACTTGAGCATAGGATGGAGGGGCTCACAGCATAACCAGCCAACAGAGCTTGCTTCCCCATTCGGTTCCCAGGGGAGCTCCAAAGTCCAGTGCAGAGCTACAAAAACAACTTCACCCCTCTTTCCCTCTCAACCCCCCCCCCCTGTATATTACCCCTCTGGCTATTGTTCTTGGAAGACCCACCCCTTTGTCTATGGTACAGGGCAACTTCTTTGGTCATGCTAATTATGGTAGTTAATGAGCCAGCCAAAGTAATTACCTCAGGAAAGGAAGTGGCTTGGCTGGTTTTCTTCTTACCAGTGTGGTGTAGTGGTTAAGAACGGTAGTCTCGTAATCTGGTGAACCGGGTTCGCGCCTCCGCGCCTCCACGTGCAGCTGCTGGGTGACCTTGGACTAGTCAGACTTCTTTGAAGTCTCTCTCTCTCTTTTTTTAAAATGATATTTATTAAGAGTTTTTAAAATTACAAAAAAAAAAAACCAAGGAAAAAGAAAAAGAAAAAACAAAGGAAAAACAAGCCACAATCAAACAATACAAATTGATAAAAATCAGAATCAAAAAATAACACATCACGATCAAAAAAACAAAAATATGCCACAAACATTTAAAAACAAATCCAATATTCTCAAATCCTTAATTGTCATTACCTTCTTTCTTTGACCTCCTCACCCCTCCCTTTTTTTGTATCCTAGTTATTAATTGTCGCAGCAAATCCTTTCCATATTTCATAATATTCTATCATTTCATTACCTTAATCTATTTTAATCTTATCTTATCCTACTATAAAAAACCTTAAAATTTAAAACTTAGATGTTATTTATACCAATTTCTCATAACCATAATATTCTTACATAAATCTTTAAACATTTTTGCTAAAGCCAAATAATTTCGTTCCAACATTTTTCCAATGTTCACCAATTTTATAAAACAATCCAAATAAAAAAAATCCCCCCCTTCCAATCTTCATCCAGCGTCTCTTCCTCCTGGTCCCGGGTTTTGTCAGTCCTTTCTATCTCCTCAATCTAGCGCATTAACCTGGTAATCTTATGTCCGAGGCCCTTAAGTCTCTTCCATGTCCCTTCCGCGGCTCTTCTTCATATTTATACCAGTACTTTACTTTGTCTCCTGCTCCATTCACTCGTGGGAACTCCAACTTAACAATGTTTTTGACCCTTCTCAACAAATCAGCCCCTTTTCCATAGTCCCCACTAAACTCCATGTGGTATTTAAAAACATATTTCAAAGTCCCTCCAAAATTGAGAGCCCCCACAACCCCAAACATCTCACGGCCCATTGCCAGACTTGAAAAGTCCAAACATCTCTGCATAGGGGGGGGGGTCTATCCAACCCCCCATTTCCAAACCAAACCAAACTTTATCTTTCCAAATCTGGCTTTTTCCAAGTCAAATCCAAGAACTCATGTTCCTGCTGGGCCACAGCTCCCTCCATCTCTGGCACCCAAGGTTCAGCAACATCCTCTCTCATCTGTTCTGTCAAAGCACACTCCTGATTTAAATCCTGGGTGGGCTCTATATAATTTCCCACTGCCTGTCCAAAATTTCTGATCGCATCAGTCATCAAGTCCGTCTTCTCATGTAGCTGTTCCAGTAGGGCACTTGTTTTACAGAAAGCACGCAGCAGGGCTTCTGAATGCATTGTTCTGCAAGGTCTGAAGGTTATTCCCACGATCGTAATCTGTAGCAGCTGCAAGCTCCCCGATTCAGAATTTGAAACTGTTTCACAGGCTCCCTCTAGGGGAAGAACTTCTTTTTATTCTTTTCTTTTAAAGGCAGATCTGACAACAAAGTTTTCTTTTTCAGATATTTTGTCAATATTTGTTCCTTTAAAATGCGAAAAGGAACAGTGGAATCACTATGTTTTTCTTCTTTTAACTATCTGTCAAAAACATTTGTCTCTGGTCAATGAGCTTCCCAAAGAACGTCAGTCCTGACACCCCGCTCCAGGATCAAGACGGTGGAAAGTTACTATACTTTACACTCACTTCTGCAGGTTTAAACAGTCCGAAAAAAATCCCACCTCTTCTCCTGCTTCCGAAGGGGGTTCAACAATTTTAAATGATGGAAGTTAATCCTTTACAGGCGATTTTCTGAACTCTAGTTTGCTTTGATCTATCTACAAAGAAACGGAAGGCTGACTTCCTGTTTAGACCTTCCTGTTTCAGTGCCAAATTAAAATAAAATTTTAAGTCCAATTTTCCTTTCTAGTCACAAATCATTATTTAGAGTCCAATTGTCCAAGATTTAAGTACTCACGGGTGATTATTTTAAAAGCCAAATTGTCCCAGGAAAAAGGCAGCGCTCTCCGGCAACGGCTGTGCGGCTTCGCTCCACGGAAGAAGCAGTTGACTCTCAGCACCGCGCCACTTCCCCCTCTTCACTCCGGAGCCCGTTAGTGGGTTCCTTTGTGGGTTGGGGGGCGCTAAAGGTGCCCGCCGAGTCCCATGGTCACAGGCTTCATCCGCCTGTGATTTTTGAGAGGGTCCCCGCTTTGCCGTAGCGGGAAAGACCTGTTTCCCGTGGAGCTGGTCCCTCCAGATCAGAGGGAGTCCGCCATTACCGATGGCTCCACCCCGGAAGTCCTCTTCTTTCTTTGAAGTCTCTCAGCCCCACTCACCTCACAGAGTGTTTGTTGTGGGGGAGGAAGGGAAAGGAGAATGTTAGCCGCTTTGAGACTCCTTCGAGTAGTGATAAAGTGGGATATCAAACCCAAACTTCTCTTCTTGTAGATTCTAACACACACACTCACACAAACACAATCACAGGTTTGGAAGGGGCACACAGTGTATCATCTAGACCAGGATTTCCCAAACTTTGGTCTCCTGACTGTTTTTGGACTACACTTCCCATCATTCTTGACCACTGGTCTTGCTAGCTAGGGATGATGGGCACTGTAGTCCCAAAACAGCTGGGAGACCCAACTTTGGGAAACCCGAACTGATCCTGCAACTCACAACATGGAGTTTTTATGAATGAATACAGGTGGGCTTACTTCCGAGCAAACACACACAGTTCTCTACCACCAGATTTTCTTGGATTCCTTATACTGTTACGTTCCAAACTGCAAAAGTCCATTTCTTATTATAACGTGGGTTTGTTGCTCCAGAGTGACATAGAGTCCCTTAATCTACTGCAAACCCAAAAATATGCACCTGAATTCATCCTGCAATATAGTGACAATCTGGAAGCAATTTGTGGGGAGGTGAGAGGGGTCTAGCATCAATAGCCAAACTCCTATTTGGACCCAGGCCTGCTGCCACTCAAGCAACAGGGGGTAAACATGATGAAAACATGCTCAACTTTTGAAACACTTTGCTTGAGAGACTTGTCTGCTGAGGCAGGGACTTGCCTAACCTGAGAGTGCTGGACGAGGCAGAAACGATGTAATTCATTGTGAAAAACAATCTGACCTCCAAGGTCTCTTTGGCAAACATCTTCCCAACTGGCACGTCCATTGTTAAAACACCGTAAAGAGAAATATTGGCTTCGAGATGTAGCACAGTGTGGCCCCCTTCAGAAACAGCTGGAGTGCATCAGACCAATGGGCCATGGAGCCTAGCTTTCTGGCGCCTTCTGATATTCCACAAGGTAGTAGAGCCAACGAACATCCATCGCTTGCTGCTCAGGAGACAGCCAAGCTCTTGTTCCTTTCCTTTGCAGAGCAATCCTATGCAAGCTCCTCACTCAGAAGCAAGTCCTGCTTCTTCTGGGCTGGCAGTTTACTCTACAAAGGATTGCAGCCCTTTGTTTTTTTCTGGATAGATGCACGCTCTACTCCAGGCATAGCTAAGCTGTGATATTTCAATACACTGCTCAACTACAACTCCCATGATCCCTTGCCATTGGCCATGCTGTCTTCTCTCTCTCTCTGTGTGGACATACACAATTTGGAACACCGCCGCATACGTGAAATCAAGTCAAACCGAATTCAGATACAAACTGAGATAAATATCTCCATTCAGCAGAGAAATGTCTTTAGCAGGCAAGAGAGAGCACCCATGTGATATGTCCATGGGAAGACTTCCCCTGTGTTCCTTGTTCTGCGTCCTTACATGTACTTTCCAGTGTGGTGTAGTGGTTAAGAGCGGTAGTCACGTAATCTGGGAAACCGGGTTCGTGTCTCCGCTCCTCCACATGCAGCTGCTGGGTGACCTTGGGCCAGTCACACTTCTCTGAAGTCTCTCAGCTCCACTCACCTCACAGAGTGTTTGTTGTGGGGGAGGAAGGGAAAGGAGAATGTTAGCCGCTTTGAGACTCCTTCGGGTAGTGATAAAGCGGGATATCAAATCCAAACTCTTCTGGCAGAAATGACTGGCAGAATCCGAGATCAGGGAGAAGAGGCGGTGGAAGAAGACTGGAAGAAATTTAAAGACTACTTGCAGAAATACTGTAAAATTAATGAATGTTAAAGGGATGTTGGATTGAAAATAAGCGGTATTGGTAAAAAGATTAACAAGAATATGTGAATTTGGATTGATAATGGTTTAAAATATATAGTTATAATAGGTTAAGATATTGAGTAAAGATAAATGATAGAGGGTAAGGATTTGCTGAATTAACTATGTGAACTGGAATACAAAAAAGGGGTATGTGAGGAGGTTAGGAAACAAATAAATGAAATATAAGACATGAAAATATTGATTTCTTTTTAATTTTTTCTTACTTTTTATGTGCTTTGTCTTTGTATTTTTGTATCTCTTTTTCTTTTATTATTGTTATTCTTTTTTATTTCTTATTTTTAATCTTGTAACCTTTTTATTGTCTGTAAAATTTCAATAAATATCATTTAAAAAAACAAAAACAAATCCAAACTCTTCTTTTTCTTCTTCCCAGCGATGTGGTGTGAAGGGAGGGAGCAGGATGGAGGACAGAGACCATGCACATTCCGAGCAATCGCCCCTTGTGGTTATAATGCCCAGTATAACTAGTATGTGGGGACGGAAGGAGGTTGAGATCTTTCCAGCGAGGGAGGGCTGCTTTGATTCATGCTTTCTGCTCACAAGTAAATCCCAACAGTGCATGCAAGCAGCCGCATGGTGTGTGGGTCTTCTGTAAAGAGGGATTTAACAGAGGGGATGCCATGTTGAGTGTGTTAGCTCGGCCCAGCAGAGCAGTGGCATTGCTTGGCTTCCCATTGATTTCAAAGGGGCTTGTGCAGGAGACCTTCCTGCTTGGTTGTGTCTCGTGCATGTAGGGCTGCTGAGTGCCCACCATCCTCAAGATATCCCATCTGTTTTGCAGGGTGCTCAAGGTGGAGTGTGCGGTTCTCCTCCCCCCTCCTCTCTTGTGTGCTGTTGACACATGTGCTTCCCACTTACACGCAGGCCAAAAGCTGTGACAAAAGGGGCGGGGGCAGAACATGGCAGGAGCAGAACAGGGAAGTCCCTCCTAAACACGTCCTGCAATGGAATCCCAGCGCAAGTGGCTCCCACAGGGGAGCTGCAGAAAGAATGTGGTTGGTCAAGGGCATCGTGGACTCAAAAAGGTTGAAAACCACTGGCCCCGTGCCAGAAGCTCGGTCCTGCCCTTACTGGTCCTGGAAGGAGCCTTTAAAAAAGTCCCATAGGCTCAGAGACTTTGTGCCTGTTTGTTGGGGGAAATAGGAAGCCCAGAGCACTTGTTCTTTAGATGTCCCTTTCATGAAGAGGCACGTAGTAAGACCATTGATCCCCTACTGGTGAGGCTCTCTGACCTCCCGGAAAAGCAAATATTCGACCTTTTCCTGTTAGGCAAAGATCAGAAGACGACCCGGATGGTCGCCTGATTCTGTGTACAGTTCTGTAGGCGCAGACCATCTCCCAACTCAAACTAGTTCGTTAAGAAAATCCCCAAACTCGGTTCTTTGGGTGACTCTGGGTCAGCTCCCTGTGGTAGTTTATTGTTGTACATTGTTTTAAAATTTATTGTTGTACATTGTTTTAATTGTTTGCTTTCCTTCTGTGACTGTACCCCCAAGTGTGTTTTATAAGCTGGTCTCTTACCGCAATAAATTATCTATCTATCACTGTTCCCCCGGTGCCTCCTTCCAAAGCTCAGGAAGCTTCTGCCGAGCTTTGGGAGGCTCACATCCATCGCCCTCGCAAGCTGGCACCTCTGGCCCCAACTGTTCCCCCTATGAAAAATTTAACCGCATGCCACTGATGGGAAAGAGTCCCAAAGGGTAGGTGCCACCACACTATGGGTCCTATCCTGACATTGTGTGGAACTGGAACCAGTGCTGTTTTTGCAGAAAAAGATGTGCCGGAACTCAGCACGAACGCCTCCCTTGTTCTCTTATAATGGCAATGGTGCGCACTTGAGAGGTGCTGCAACCGAGTTCCAATGAGTTCCAGCCGAACAAAAAGCCCTGTGCTGAACAGACTCAGTGGAGAGCATTCCTTATATGAAGGCTTCCAATTCAATTGATGACACCTCCAGGCATGGTTTGGGAAATCCTGTCCTGCAAACTTCAGGAACTTCTGCCAATCAGTGTAGACCAATATTGACCTAAATGGACCAATGGCCTGACTCAGTAGAAGGCTGTTTCTTCTGTTCCTTATATACCTACGGTAAAGGTAAAGGGACCCCTGACCATTAGGTCCAGTCACGGACGACTCTGGGGTTGCGACACTAATTTCACTTTATTGGCTGAGGGAGCCGGTGTACAGCTTCCGGGTCATGTGGCCAGCATGACTAAGCTGCTTCTGGTGGACCAGAGCAGAACACAGAAATGCTGTTTACTTTCCCACTGCAGCCGGTACCTATTTATCTACTTGCGCTGCGTGCTTTCGATCTGCTAGGTTGGCAGGACAGGGACTGAGCAACGGGAGCTCACCCCGTCGCAGGGATTCGAACCACCGACCTTCCAATCAGCAAGCCCTAGGCTCTGTGGTTTAACCCACAGCACCACCCGCGTCCCCCTTATATACCTACCCAATCCTTTTTTTTGCGCCGTTGTCTCTTCTTTTCACATTTTCCAAAAGTAACCCGAGGAAGCAGCCCCTCGCATCACTGCATCCAATTGCCTCACCAGTCCAGCATAGCAGGCATGCCTCCCTAATGATCCTTCAGCACATTTCATGCTCAAAATATTACTTGGCACCAGAGACAGCAATCGCTCCTCAGATGAAGCGGCACAAATGTCTCCTTGCAGCTGATGTGATTTGTGGGATGGCCAGTGCTGTGTTGTCATTCGGGCCTCATCCACACTGTGCATTTAAAGCAGCATCATACCACTCTCAAGACTCATGCCCCCCTCGAATCCTGGAAACTGTAGTTTAAGGGTGCTGAGAGTAGTTAGGGGATTTCGCTTTCCCTCATGGAGCTGTAATCCTTGGAGTGGTTTGACAACCAATCCCTCTTCCCGGGAACTCTGGGAACTGTAGCTGTGTGAGGGAAGTAGGGATTGCCTAGCACACTCTCAGAACCCTTAACAAACTATAGCTCCCTTTAGCCCAGAGATGGAAAGAAGAGAAAGTCTGTACCAGAGAAGAATGGCAGACTAAAACGATGGATTATGCCGAAATGGCAAAAAGGACCGGAAAGATCAGAAATCAGGAAGACCAAAACTTCAATAAGGAGTTTGGGGAATTTATAGTTTACCTTGGAGACCATTGTAAACAGTCAAAAACATTAGCAGGACGGCGATGACACTTGAAATGTAAAAAGAACAATAGATACAATGGAGATTTTAAAATTGGACTACCATAAAAGAAGCAGTAAAGGTAAAGGTAAAGGTAAAGGTAAAGGGACCCCTGACCATTAGGTCCAGCCATGGCTGACTTTGGGGTTGCGGCGCTCATCTCGCTTTATTAGCCAAGGGAGCCGGCATACAGCTTCCGGGTCATGTGGCCAACATGACTAAGTCGCTTCTGGCGAACCAGAGCAGCACACAGAAACGCCGTTTACCTTCCCACCAGAGCACTACCTATTTATCTACTTGCACTTTGACGTGCTTTCAAACTGCTAGGTTGGCAGGAGCAGGGACCGAGCAACGGCAGCTCACCGTGTCGCAGGGATTCGAACCGCCGACCTTCTGATCAGCAAGTCCTAAACTCTGTTGTTTAATCCACAGCGCCACCCATGTCCCTAAAAGAAGCAGTAAAGGTTTAATAATAGAACCCATGGAGGGGTGAAGGGAAGCCCAAAGATTCATGGGAATCTTTTTCTTTTTTTGATTATGATGATTGCAAATTTTAACTTGTAAAACCAAATACAGTAAAAAAAAACCTAAAACAACAATAAAAAACTACAACTCCCTGGATTATTTGGGGGAAGCTGTGACTCTTTAAAGTGGTACAAATAAATATAGTGCAGCTATGGCCTCCCCCTGGGCCCGCTTCCATCCATTTGCTTCCCACCACCTCCTGAGCCCAATCTCCCAAACTGCCCAGAGGAAGAATGTGTGATGAGTGAAGGATGTTGCGGTATCTCGCCCTTGGTCACTGCATCAGTGCTCAGGGAGGCCAAGTGAGCAGGAAGCGATAGCCAGGAGGAAGGGCAGCAAAGCCGAGAGATGCCAGGTGTGAGCAGTGTGTGTCTCCTGCAGTGGCATACCCCACAATTCTTCTCTGATGCAAAAAGGGAGGTCCTATTCCACAACAACAACAGTTTTACTATTTACCGTATTTTTCACTCTATAACACGCACCTGACCATAACACGCACATCGTTTTTAGAGGAGGAAAACAAGGGAAAAAACATTCTGAATGAAACAGTGGATGTATCATTTTTGTGCTTCGTGCTGTGGCCACAGACATGTGATCTGGTGGTGAATTTGGGGTGACCCAATGCAAAAATCCTGAGAATCCCTGTGGATCCATGCTTTTTAACCATGTTTTTGCACCATTGCAGCCCCAGGCAACAGTGGGTGCGTGATTTTTGGGGGGCAGGCTGTAGCCATGGACATGCTATGTGCTCTGATGGTGAATTTGGGCTGACCCAATGCAAAGATCCTGAGGATCCATGCTTTTTAACCATGTTTTTGCACCATTGCAGCCCCAGGCAACAGTGGGTGCCTGATTTTTGGGGGGCAGGCTGTAGCCATGGACATGCTATGTGCTCTGATGGTGAATTTGGGGTGACCCAATGCAAAGATGCTGAGGATCCATGTGGATCTTAAGTTCCGACTCTAACAGGGCTTTCCCTGCTCTTTGTTCCGTTTGAGCAAACACAGCAACGAAACAGTGGTGGGTGGGCAGTAAGACCCTGAGGCAGAATGCAGGAAAGCAGCCGCTTCCTCTTTTCAGGTTTCCCTTCTCCGAGACGCGCGACCTGATTTTTGCCTCCACTCGCGCCAGTCTGCTCCAGGGACCACACATTGGCTCAATAACACGCACAGATCCGTCAAAGACTGGATGACATCGACTTACAGCAAAATTATATGCTGGGGGGAGGTGTTTGTTCGCCCCAGAACATTGGTATCACTTTAACTTATTGCGTTCCATCATACCTCTCCTCCCTTTCGACTGTTGCCCATAGACTGGCCTTCACCAAAGCGAGGTTCAACGTTTTCCCCTCCAATGTCCTGAGACATAGATTCTCAAAGGGCCAAGACCCCGCCACGTGCGAATGTGATAAGGTGACGCCGGAGTCGCTCCAGCACATTATGTTCACCTGCCCCTTGTTCAAGGTGCCACGGGCAAATTTGTTGGGATCAATCATACAGAAACTAGAGGGTACCCCACCAAAATTCCATCTTGCCCAAATCTTGCAGGATAAGGATTCCCACACGACCCTGAAAGTGGCTAGGTTCCTGGTCGCTGTCCTCTCCCAAAAGCGACGCCAAGGAGCGCTACAAGCTAATTAAGGCGTAGCTTGCCTTTCCATCTTATAGTATTTTATTGTTAGAGCGGTGTTTTAGCGACTGTTTTTTCTTTTCTTTTTTTCTTTTCCCCTACGGCACAAGCTGTCACTTATGTGTTGTTTTTACCTGTATGGGCCTATGGCCGTAATAAATATTATCTATCTATCTATCTAACACGCACAGACACTTCCCCTTCCTTTTTAGGAGAAAAAATCTGCATGTTATAGAGAGAAAAATACGGTATACCCTGCTCATCTGCCTGGGGTGCCCAACGTATATATAAAAACTTAAAAGATAAAAAACCCCACTTCCCTATACAGGGCTGCCTTCAGACGGCTCAGGGGTCAGATAACTCCATACCCTCCAACATTTCTCCGTTAAAGAAAGGGACATCTCAAGGAAAAGCGGGACATTCCAGGATCAAATCTGAAACTGGGACGGCTTCTGTAAATCTGGGACTGTCCCTGGAAAATAGGGACAATTGGGAGGTCTGCAATGATAGAAGCCTTGGCAGCCTGATAATGGAGCAGGGAGGAATTTCCTTTGGGAAAATGGTATGGGGAAAGGGTTAAATCCCCCCCCCAGTGCCGCTCCCCTGCATCAACTAGAGGGTTGGACTAGATGACCACTGGGGATCCATCTGAACTCTACAGTTCTACAAGCACATGAAATGTTATTAGACCACAACTACCACCATCTGTGAGCAGTGGGCATACTGGCGGAGACCGAGGAGAATGAAAGTCCAACAATATCTGGAGGGTCACGGTTTTCCCCATGCCTTGCTAGGCATTAATTCAGAAGCCAGTCTTTCCTCACTTGTGTGTTCCAAACAATCTTATAAATTTGGGCTTTCTCCCCCCTCACAAACAAGCAAGTTAATAAAGACATTGTTTATTGTGTTATTTTTTTTATTGTGAAAATCCAGAGATGTAAAACAGCAAAACATGGAATTTCCTAAAGGGAGTTGACCGAATCCATAATGTAACTTCAGTGTATTATACAGAACTGTTTTCCACATGCAAGTTTCTAAAGGTAATATACCAAAATAAATGCTATGATATAGCTTGGAAGGCTAAAACTAGCTCTGTTTTGTACAGTGCTTCACATTTCAGTCCCCAGACGTAGAAAAACAATACAGCCGCAAGAATGCAAGACAGCTTTAGGAGCCTATCAGCCTTCCGGTTTTCGGTAGACACATTTGTGGCCATTTTAGAGCGATCTTTTGCAACCGTCTGGAATGTTAAGGTCAAGTCCCTGTGTAAGCCCAACATTGAGTTTTGGATGCCACCTGTCCTTTAACCAACTCTTAGGTCTGTGTTGGCACTGGCAATGGCGTAGGAAGCGGTGTGTGGTGGGTGCGGTCTGCCCCAGGTGTCATCACTGAGGGGGGTGCCAACATGGCAAAAATATGTGTTTTTGAAAAAATAACTCCCGCACACACCACACTCCCCTTCTTACCGCCACTGCAGGAGCACTCTCCCCTCAAGTGATTTCCAGAAACAAGAAGCATTGATTGCTGCCTCCACTTTTGCAGGCAGAGCACAGCCTTTATAGCTAATAGCCTTTGACAACCCTCACCTCCATGAATCTGCCTAATCCCGAGGCATACGTAGGTGAGGCAGGGGACACTGGGCGTCACACCGTGAGGCCTGCAGTGTGCCTGAGCCACTCATTTCTCCTGAGAGGGAGGTGGCGGGCGGACTGCCTGCAAGCTCTGCGCTGCTTTTTTGAGCAGCTCGGGGCTTGCATCGGCCCACCACCTCAGCCGCCCTACAGGGGCTGTGGAGAGGCTCAACGCTGTTGAATGGTCTCTTTAAATTTGAAGGTTCCTTTTTGTTCCACCAGATGTGTATTTCTTTAAGGGCCAGAGCAAATAACGTGACCTAGTTTTACAGCTGTGAAGCAGTATAGCAGGTGCTGTTAAGTTATGTTAATTAAGCTGTTGAGTATAGTATATAAAGAGCAGCACCTAGCTCTCTCACTACCCTGGTGGTTGGGTCATGCTTATTGATACATATAGTGTAAAAGGAGTTTTTGTTTTTGTTATTAAAACCTAGTTGAAGTTATTTTTTAGTTCCTTGTAATGTGTGTGTGGTCTCCCCAGCACGCTTTCTGCAGTGCAACTAATTTGCAAATAGCCAACAAACGCAGCACGCCTTGCCTTGGCTTGCCCTGCTCCCATGGGCAGCTTGCCCCATCCCTATGGCCTGCTCGCTTCGCCCCTGACTGCAGGGTGTGCACCCTGCCCCGGGCACCTGAGCACCTAGCTATGCCACTGGGCACTGGGGAGCTTCTGATAGTGGAGGCACATTTTCACTTATGGATGTTCCTTCCAGATTGGTGGCCCTTCTTGCCGCCACATGAAGCATCACTGGCAGAATCAACCCCGCCTTAAGGGTGTGTTCACATTACTGCCTTAAGAGCACAGCGAAGTTGTGTACTCCCGCTGTGTGTTTCACAGCTCTCCCTCCTCCCCACAGCTGTTCACCTCAGCACAGCTTCAATTCATTGCTGAACACACCAGGTGGGCTAGAGACAAATTAGGAACTGCTAGAGGACTCCAACTGGTGTGAAGCTAGTTTGAGAAACAACGCATCAAACAATAGTACCGTATTTTTCGCCTATTAGGATGCACTTTTCCCCCTCCAAAAATGAAGGGGATATGTGTGTGCGTCCTATGGGGCGAATGCAGGCTTTCGCTGAAGCCTGGAGAGCAAGAGGGATCGGTGCGCACCGACCCCTCTTGCTCTCCAGGCTTCAGGAAGCTATCCGCAAGCCCTGGGAGCCCGGCGGGAACTCCCACCGGGCTCCCAAGGCTTGCGGATAGCAGCCTGTTCTGGGGGAAGAGGTCAGGGGAAGCTTGGGCTTCCCCCGTCCCAGCCCCGCGCCTGGGGGGGGAGAAATAATTTTTTCCCCTTTATCCCCCCCCAAAAAAAACCCTAGGTGCGCCCTATGGGCCGGTGCGCCCTATAAGGCGAACAATACGGTATTTTGTAATGATGTTCAGGATACATACACGTCTGGGCCAACATTGTGTGAACACAGATTTGACAAAGCGGCTCTCCAATCGCAGTGAAAGGGAATGTGAACACAGCCTAAGAAGAGAGAGGATACTGCTAAAACATCTCCCTGCAGCTCTAACATGCTTTGCAATATTATCAGTTCCTACAGATCATTACAAGCATTATATGCATTTCAGGGTCGCCCCCCCCCCCAACAAATTGTTTGGCACACTTTATACTCGCACTCCAGTATTTTGGTGATTCTAAGCCAGATCGCTTCTCTCTTCTGGGCCAAACATGGGGATGTATTAGCAGAATGCGATTGTTTGCTTGGGATCACTCTATAAAGGCCTTCATCCATGACAGTTAAAACAAACACACACAAACACACCAGGCACTTAATGCTGCTTGCATTCCGTCCTATTAGAGCCAAGTCTTAAAAATAAATACTTTATACCATGGGATGTGCTGGTGTTGTGGTCTTTTTTTATTATTTTGAGGGGGGAGGGAGAAGAAAGGGAGAACAGAGGGCACACTATTGCTTGACTGCAAATGCATTTTAGCAGGCCTCTGTGCCCATTGTATTGTATTCGCTAACAGTCCTAATTTCCCCTCACTTTCCACGATTGTTCCATTTATTTTAAAGCAGTGTACCAGAGCTGTATTCTACAACTTACTCTCTCTGCTCATGTGCACTCAAGTTCCTTGGAAGCCAATTATTCTCAGTTTTCAAAATATCTAGCTAGCTATATACATACATACATACATATATATTTGTATTGGAAACACTATAATTAGAGGCGTTTTTTTCAGCTGGAAGGTGAGGTGGGTTGAATTCTTCAGCTGATAAGCTGCTGCAGAGCGTGAAGACAGATCTCACAGTTTTGTCACGGAGCAGAAAACTTCCATTGTTTTTGAACACATTTAGGACTGACTTCCTCCGCTATTGAAAGGCCAGTAAGAACGTTTGCTGTAAATGAAGAAGGGAGGAAGCTTCATCCCGATTTTTCATCATGAGATTCAAGTTCGTTTAAATACAGATATTTGTTTATTCCCTCAGTTCTTCCGACACATTATGAATAGTCCAGTCACAGTTTTGTTTTGAAAAAAATAGTACAGTATCGGCTCAAGAAAATCTTGTCAGAAGAGTTTACCATAAAGAGGAAAAAAACATTGGAGAAAATGACAGAAGGTTCCTTGACGGACATCACTTTCACAATCCGCGAGGACAATTTAGGGGGGAAACAACGGATTTGAAGGCACGAGAATAAACATCAAGAAACTTTAGATCATCTGAATGTGAGACAGCCACAAACAGGGCAGCAGTACGCTAAGAGCAAAAACACACTTTGGTGCCCAGCTGAGAGACAAACGATGGCAAGAGATCCCAAACATCAATGACTCTTACTGAACAATACCAGTCATGGGGTACTACCGTTCAAATAATAAACCCAACGTTCACATTTTGGACGATGATAAGGGAGGCAGGAAAATTGATATTACAGACCTCTTTCACAGGCATATACAAAACAACAACAACATCCCCCATCCCTCAGATATGGCACTTCAAATATCAGCTGCAAGTGAATCAAAAGGTGGAATATGAGAGAATAACTCTTTGTTATTTAAGAGTTTGTTCTGGTGACTGACAGCTAGACAGATCAGTCCAGGGCCCTTACTTATTTGATGACAAACAGTGTACTCAAAATTGGCTGAGGCTGAAACCTGGAAGCAAAAACAGTAACAGGAAACACAAGGTTGAGGCCAGGTCTTAAGGCATTGCCTAGAGCAGGCATGGCCAAACTTGGCCCTCCAGCTGTTTGGGGTCTACAATTCCCATCATCCCTGTCTACTGGTCCTGTTAGCTAGGGGTGATGGGAGTTGTATTTTTTTAAAAATGATATTTATTAAAATTTCAGAGACAAAAAATTACATAGTTAAAAATAAGAGACAAGGAAAAATATATAAAAAAACAACATACAAAATACAAAATATAGAAAAAAAAGTTAGAAAAAACACTTAAAAACAGATTAATCCTTCCGTATCTTACATTTCATTTCCTTGCTTCCCTGACCTCCTCTCACCTCCCTTTTTTGTATTCCAGTTCAATTGGTTAATTCAGCAATTCCTTTCCCTCTTTGTTTTTGTCTTAGTCCTTTAACTGGCCATTTTTTCGTACACCTTTATGACATTGCTGCTAGATCCACTTAATTTCAGTCTAACATCATTCTAACATTCATGGGGTGATGGGAGTTGTAGTCCCAAAACAGCTGGAGGGCCAAGTTTGGCCATGCCTGGCCTAGAGCTAATGGATTTCGTGTACCAATGCACTCGTTTCATGTAAAATGTAAATTTACCAGCCAAAGTCTGAGAACCTGATCTGGTGCATGTTGCCTGTTATCTGCTACTATCGTCTTATCGGACTATACTTAAAAGAAATGCTGAAGGACCTCAATATCTCTTGTTATCTCTTCCTAAACCCTGCTTCTTTAGCAAATCAATAGTTAAGGTACTGAAGGCCACATCAATTAATTTTCATTTAATTAAGTGCACAGCGAACACAGGGAAAGGTTGGGGCACTGGCTGGGATTCACCTTGTTATGTTAATGCTTGTTTACATCTGTCTGTCTCTAGCACAATTTTCACCAGCACCAGTGCAATTTTAAAACACAGAGAATTTACACCGATATTATAGTGTCAATGGCCAAGTATGCAATTGTTTTTTAAGATTAGGGTGTCAGTTTGAACACTGAATAAACAGTGCTGTTGATAGCTAGGAGGCAATTTGTCTCTACAGATTTTGACAACAACAACAACAACAACAACAACAATAATAATTCACAGTTGGTACTGGAGAACATGAAAAGCATCTGTCACAGAATTGCAATGCATGGAATATAAAACTGAAATGGCAGCATGGCAATTATGATGAAGATTTAATGAACTTAAATTTCTAATCCATTTGATTCTGGTACTCCATCCAGAAATATGTTGTTCAGTTATGCTAAAGGAAGATTTACACATTGGAAACATCCCATATTTTGTAAAATACTTGCCATGAAAGTCCTATCAGCATGTTCTATTTACCATTTGCACAGTATCATAAATATGTGCCCCCAATCCGCCTCTCTCTCCATAAAGAAGTAATTCATATATTAATATGGCATTGCATCCTTCATCCCGTAAAGAATGCTTTGTAAATGATGAGAAGATTAGTGCTGGGTAGGATGGACTTTGCAGAAAGCAGAAATAAGCCCAGGCAGATATTCTAGGGTAAATTTTTCAAAAACAACTCAGTCATTTAAGCAGCAACTCCACTCTCACCTGCCTAGCAGTAGGCCTGTTTAGACCCCATGGGATTAGCTTCTGAGCAGAAACATATAGGATTGCGTTGTAAAAAAAACCCCCAGCTTTGTGGTATGTGGAAACCAAAAGGTTAACAAAATGGATTTTCCAATAATTTTTTTTAAAATATGAATTTTAAGATTTATTTCACAAGATTTACTTGGTTCTGTCAGAGCAGGGTTTCCTAAACTTGGATCTCCAGCTGTTTTTGGACTGCAGTTCCCATCATCCCTGACCACTGGTCCTGCTAGCTAGGGATGATGGGAGTTGTAGTCCCAAAACAGCTGCAGACGCAAGTTTGGGAAACCATGCTGTAGGGGGGCATTTTGATCAGGGGTGGCCAATGTGGGGCCCTTCAGCTGTTGTGGACTTGAATGCTCATCAGCCCCAGGCAGCATGGCCAACAGCTCAGGAGTCCAAAAATATCTGGAAGGCATCATGTCGGCTCCCCATTACAGATTGGCCCCCAAGGTCATTCAGGGTCCCTTCCAAATATGATTCTATAGGGAAGATCAGGACTGTGCTAAGCTCTATGCTGATTCCATTTGGGGGCTGGGTGGGAGGGTGCTCTGCCTCAAATCTCCCTTTCTCAAAACCAGGGTTTCCCAAACTTGGGTCTCCAGCTGCTGTTGAACTACAAAGGAGTTTCTACTCCCTCAAAATTAGATTGGCAGAATAAAATGTTAGAATATGCAGAGCTAGTAAGATTGACAGCACGATTCTGAGACCATACAGATCAAATATTTAATAGAGTGTGGCTTGTTTACAGAGAATACTTAAAAGAACATTGTAATAATCTAAGTTCTTTGGCAGGCCTCGATTGATTTCTGTGTGAAATAAGAGAAATTTACAAAATTAACACAACCGAATAACCTAGGAGAGATAAAGTTAAGTGTGCACTCATAATGTAAATTAGGAATCACAATGGGGGGATTGGAAGTCATGTTGGAATTCATGACATGTGAATTCATTCTTTTCTTTTCTTTTGTAATGAGTGTTAATCTTGGATTGCCTTTTGTTGATTGTTGAGTATTGTTTTGTTTTGTATTTGTATTGTATTGTTTTTTAAAAAAACAAATAAAGCATTAAGAAAAATCAATAAAAAATCAATCAATCAATAAACTACAAATCCCATCATCCCTAGCTAGCAGGACCAGCGGTCAGGGATGATGGGATCTATAGTCCAAAAACAGCTGGAGACCCACATTTGGTAAACCCTGCTCCACAATACCCTATTCCCTTAGTTGCTAATTTTGTTCGCAGCCCTTGCTACAGGCACCTAATTACAGATGGATATGAGCCCTAAGGAAGCACAATGGGTAAAGTCAAAAACTAGACTGCAAATCTTTCTAAAGAATATGGTGATAATATTTGTGCAAAACACAACGGTGAAAGCTGTTGCTGCTTTTTGTTTTAAATGCAACTGAATTACCGTATTTTTTGCACCATAACACTCACTTTTTTCCTCCTAAAAAGTAAGGGGAAATGTCTGTGCGTGTTATGGAGGGAATGCCTACGGGTGGCATGCCTACGGATTTTCCTCCTCTAAAAACTACGTGCGTGTTATGGTCAGGTGCGTGTTATAGAGCAAAAAATATGGTAATTCTTTTAAGAGTGTTCAATGTTTTTCATTTATTTGTTTAAGGACAACATTTCAAGGAAGGATTTGCTGAACTGGCGCTCCTTACAGTAAGTTATCTCCTAACATTATTATGTGTGTTGCATGCCCACCAGAACAGCCTGTTTTGCCGCCAGGGAAACAATGAAGCAAGGGTCAGTAAGATGTACATCTAAGTACATTCTAAAAAACACCAGTGCCGATAGCTTCAAGCCAATAAGTAAAACAGAGCTTTCGAACATTTTTTCCCCCTTACAAAAACAAAACAGAAGGAAAAATGGTTTTGCACAATACATGGCAATAAAGGAACTAACTGATTTCATGCTTTTTAAAAACAACAACTGTGGAATACATTTCAGACAAAGTTAAGCATTTGGAGGGGTATTTCAAAAAAGTTCGGTGCAGGCCTTGTTTGCATGTCACAGTAAACCATGGTTTGTGCTTTACTGTGAATGGGTACATTGCTTGTACTTGGCTCCTCCCTTTAGTGTGAATGAAAACAGACTATGAAGGCTTGTTGTGATTTGTGAATGTGAACCACACCCTGCATTTGCTTATCTCAAGAAGCCAAACTTCAGGTTTCCTGAAGTCCTGCTTAGGGAAGAACAAAGCGAGAGGTATTTACTTTTTTCAGGGTAAGCCATAAACTACAGACGGCTACCCTGTCACCCTCCAGATGTTGTGGACTCCAAATCCCAACGTCCCCATCCCGTGGTCAGGGATGATAGGAGCTGTAGTCCAACATCTGGAGGATTCCACTATAAACCATGGTTTGCTGCGACATGAACCAGACCACTTGCTTAA
This sequence comes from Podarcis vaucheri, assembly GCF_965113315.1. NCBI lineage: Eukaryota > Metazoa > Chordata > Lepidosauria > Squamata > Lacertidae > Podarcis > Podarcis vaucheri. Next base: position 17,020,983 of record NC_138767.1, read on the forward strand.
TTTCCTGTTGAAATTAGTGAGATATACAAGTGCTTAATCTTGCCAGGATTGTGGTCTATTGTCTTCATTGTGATTTCTCTCTTGGCTGCATCACACAAAGGATTGGCTGGTGTAGTCTTAAATATAGCTATTAGGCAATGGGAACAACCTACCAGCGAAGTCATGAAATCCTAGGCAGGTTTGGATTTATGCCAGCTTAGTCTTTCTGAATTTTTCTGGGACTCAACTAATTCAAATCCAAGGATTTAGGTTTAATCAGTTTGTGGACTTGGTTCTTAGGAAACTTTTAAAAGTGAGCCTCTGTTTTACTGCATTCCACATGAATTTCCGTTATCCCAGTATGGCATTGTGGTTTTATTTTTTAGTTTCTCTGATGAGGAAAAATGCAAGTATTTTCTTTTTGAAGGCAGACAACACCACATACTCAAACTGTGCTAGTTATTGGGTCTGTTTTCTGACGATGAACAAAAGACAGAGGGGCAGGCATGGGAGATTGGAACTGGGTGGTCAGTACTGGAATATGTTGATGTCAAAACTGACATCTTAAGTAAACTCTAGTGTGAAGGCAAATCTTCGAATGGGACAGTGGAACTACATGTCATAAGGAACCAAGGGTTGCTGCCAAAACGAGCAATAAAACACCCCTTACAGCTAGATGTCATAATATCATGCATGTCTGGAATCTCAACAGCCAGTTACGGAAAGACGGAAAATGCACAAAACAGTGGCATCAGAAATAGGCCACATGTTTTACTGCACAACGTGAAGGGGGAAGGGGAATATTTAACATAGGGCTTCCACTTTTGGAAGCAGACTACTTTTATTTTGTGCAACTGGTGGTTCCACACTGAAATTTATCTGTAATAAACATGTATATGACTGCAAAATTTGAATTTCACTCCTGGAATCCATCCTACTCTGCTTGAGCAGATTCTGCTGGGATGCTTAAGCCTTTTACCCATCCAACCTCAAGCAAGGGAACAGATATACCACAGACCTTTCCACTTTCAGTTGGCTAGGCTTGTGGCTTTTGCTTTTTTGACACGGAAAGCCCGGCGAAGGTTGGGCAATTATCCGGATGCTGTGATTTCCCTTCCCCCAGATTTTCTTTCTTAATCTAGCCCCCAGATCTATAAAGCACCAGTTACACAACCGTAGTGACAAAATCAATTAACAATCTACTAAGCTCTTCTGGCTGAGTGGTCACCGCCAATTTGCGGAGCGGGGAATAATTTGGAATTGATTTTTTTTCTTTTTCTTTTTCTTTTTAATAGTTAAGTTCAGTAAGAGTGCAAAGGTTCTCAGAACTGGGAAACCTATATGGGATGAAATCTTGTTTAAGCCTTACTGAGTGAAACTGATGGAACGAATGGTACCTTAACAGCATGGGAAGCCTCTAAAGTGCATATCCTTCCTGTGGTACCCTGAGATCATTCAGGAGGGGCTAGCAATGAAGATTCCCCACACAATGTTATCATTCACGCTCTTCCCACCTGCTCTGAAATGAAGGGGCACTCACATTTGCCTCTGAGCTAGAAATGGTAACAATTATATACCACCTTTATCCTCAAGGTGGTGTATGTGGTTGTCCTCTTCATTTCATCCTCACAGCAGTCCTGTGAGATAGGTTAGGCTAAGAGACGGTGAGTGACCCAATGTCACCCAGTGAGCTTCATGGCAGAGTGGGGATTTGAACCCTGCTCTCCCAGATCCTGGTCTAACACCCTAACCATTACACCACACTGGTTCTCCATGTTAACAAGACAGAGTAAAGAACTAGCAGGTATTTCACCCTCCCAAACAAGTTTCTTGGGGATATTCTGTAGGGAAACACAATGTTTGAGAAACCTATGACAACATTGTCCTGTTGGTTGCTCATATTCAAGACCAAGAGGCATAGCTTCTGCCTAACATGGCAGCGAGCAGACGGTCCTGGCACCATGAATTGCACCATAAATCTCTAGCTGAAAGGAAAAGAATCTAGGGGCTGCGATAAGAATGCTGCAGAGATTCTGGGAGTTGGAAAGGAGTATTAAATATTCAGAACAATTGAAAACTGCCCACCTTTTCCTAGGCTGAGGGGGAAATAGCGAAGATCTGTGACATGGTTTACTAGTGAGACGGAATGGTTTCTAGGAAACTGTCGCCTGTTCTGAGACATCGAAGCAAGGGATGGAGTGTCAGGAAAAAGCAGCAATGCGAGAGCGAGCTGCAGGTGGCTTGAATGCAAAACAGGATGTGAGTGTTTGGGACTGTACCGTGGGAATGAACGGGTGCCTGGAGAGTGGCCAGTTTCCTCTGACTGAGGCTTAAGAATCCAACATGGAGAGATAAGACCTCTGAGAAACTTTGAGATTCAGTTCTGCACCAAGTCACAATGGAAGAAAACAACAGTTGGGAAGTGAAAGAAACAACATCATATATGGACAGAAGGAATCTCTATGGACCTAACAGTTTTCACACACAGGGCAGAATAAAGATAATAGTTTGAGTTCCTCACTTGAAGCTTTATAAATGTGTATCTTATAACAGCACGAATGGAGATCATTAATTATGTAGTATAATAACTGAAATGTAACTGACATAAATTAAGATCATGGAACGCAGTGATATAAGATCAGAAATGCACCCAAACCACCATACGGGGAGCCACTTTAACTAAAATGTATTAATTGGAAGTTGATTGGCATTTTGATAATTGTACCATTTGGGAATTAATTGTTATTGTTATAATTTGGCTACTTTGGGGGGTATAGTGGAAAACTAATTTTAAAAAATTATATATAAAAAAATAGTTTTAACAAGGCTGCACAATAATCTTTCGTGCCCTCTCTACATTGCTGCTGAAAATCCAAACCATTTCTCTACTTCTGTGTTACATGGAAGTATCACCTCTAAGATATAACATTGCAAAATACAAAATTGCAACCGGGGGGGGGGGAGGACAGAAAGAGGAGACCCATTAAGGAGCAAATAACAGTCAAAATCTCACACTTAACAGAAATTCTGGCACCCACTGAAATTTCTTGGGTATTTCTGAAGTCCTTTATACTCCAGTTTGAAGGACCTTTATTGCGTTTGGGATGCCAGAGGTTTCCAGAGCCTTCAAGAAGAACGCCACCAGCAGGCCTTTTGGCACACTGTAACCATATATGTACAGATTAACCTTGTCCAACTGGCATACCCTCCAGATGTTTTGGACCACAACTCCAATCAGCACAGCTGGGGCTGATGGAAGATGTAGTACAAAACATCTGGATGCCCCCAGGTTGGCAAAGGCTAGCATGTGATTGGTACAGGACCCCTAAGGGCTCTTTAGCATGTGAGGCAAAGGGAGAGGATCGTCTTTGGGGTGCCTCCTTTTGGCAGGCGTACTTGGAATACCACCCTAATTGCAAGGGGATATCCTCTTACCACCGCCTCAAAGAGAGTCTATCATTTTAAGAAAACCAGCTCCTTTGACTCTCTCAGCACCAACGCAACCTGATCCAGGTACTTGGGAATATTTGCTACATTAACACACAGTTGTTGAAGTTTTCGTTATCGACATTGTTAAGACCTAGTTGTACGTGAAAGGCGTTTGCAAAGGGTTTGATGCCTCCCTTCTCTTCGGTCTGCAAAAAGCTGCCACACCGTTGGTGCAGTAAATTGGCAATCTCACATTGTGCTTCGTTTTTAAGTGCTTATGTTGTCGTTTGGCAACAGACCGGAGTGGCTTCTAAGTAAACATAAAAGCTGCACGTGTCGTTTGCAGAGAACAAGACAGCTCAGATGTGATGACTTACTGGGCATACAATACACAGCCGTTACTCTGCCCCCCCTCCCACCCACCCCCAATCATTATCAGAATCTCAAGCATCAAAGCTGAGCTCCTGGGCTTATTTTCTACAGATTTCTGTGCACACACAGAAACAAATGGCTACAAACGGACGCTCGTTGCCTTCCCGACTCTTTCAATCCAACACAGAGGAAGCAGCAGGGCGAACGCAGCAATTGGGGCGCCTGATATTCTGCATCATGGACTGGAAAACACTGTGCTGCCTCCCTTTAAGTTTTCTATTTGAAGACGTATCCGAAGAAACAGATTTCCGGGTCTGGCTGTTTTGGGCCTTAATCAGTTTTTCGTGTTCTCTAATCTGCCTCTGCAAGTGATTCTGGATGGCGACCCCCAACGACTCGGGGTCAAGGGAGGCCCCGTAAACCTCCCAAGTCATGCCCTGCTCGTCCCACACGACATCCCGGACGCGCTTAGACTGCTTCAGGTGCCCTTTGCCCTCCGCAGCAGGTTTTCCTTCCTTCTTCTTCTCGCCCAGCTTTGGCAAGGGCAAAGCGGGAGAGGCTGAAAGATTGCCCTTCTCTCCCTTCTTAGTTCTGTTGCTTTTGGTTCCTAGGCCAGGGCCAGAATTTCTACTCAACCCAGACTCAGCTTCCAGATTCTGAATGCCAAATCCTCCTGCCTCTTTTTCTGGTAGCTTATCCTGCTCAATTTTTGCTGTGGCTGGGGCACACACAGTCGGGGGCGCAGTAGCCACTGCTGGAGTGTTAATCGTCCCCTGTTCCTTCGGACTGAGAGGGACGGATTTCCCTCCCCCCTTTGGTTTGACGTCCACGAGGAGGCTGGCCGGAACTGTCTCAAGACTCCTAACCATCTCAGTGCGTAGCTGCTCTCTGCAACCGATATTGGGAGTGCCACCAGCGGCGCGGAGAGCCTTGTCTTGTTCAGATATGCTGCAGGAGGCTGGAGGCGTCTGTTGGCTTTCTGCAACAGAGGAGGGTCCAAGGTGCTGAGGTTTGCTATTGATTCCTGGCAGAGCAGAAGGTGGAGGTAGCTTGGTTTCACTGCGCGCGGGGTGCGGGGAAGCGCTGCCATTGACAGTAATCTGGTCAATCGGTGCTGTCTTCAGCATAACTGAAGCGTCCGGCAACTGCTGGGAAGCATCGCTGCGATGGCTGGCTGCATTTGCTGTTTGTGCTTCTGTCACCTTGGGCGACGTTTCTTGCAAACCGCCAGGGCAGGGATACGTTGCGTCGCCTGACAAAGTCGAGTGGGCTGTATCATGAGTGCCTGCTGTGCCCTCTTGAAGTTTGACAGCCTGAACTGCCAACCCCTTGTCTACTGCAGCTGCTGCCTGGATATGGGCTTCAGTCACGGTGGCAGCAGACACAGCTGTCTGGACAAGCGCCGCAAAGTCGTCAATGATTTCCGATTGCTCCTTCCCGCCGGCTCCTGTGTAAATAATGTGCAACTGCTCTTGCTTCTGTGTTGCCTGGGGAGGCATGTTTTCCCGTAAGAATGCAGCAAAGATGCTTGGGCTGGTGGACGCTGATCTGCTTTCCATGCTGGCTACGGCCTGCACCCCAGCATCCTGATGGGTCTTGCTTGCCACCTCCCCACCTGCAACCTCCCCACCCTCAGGTTGCACCATCATGGTCCCTGTGTCCTTGAACTTGGAGGGCTCAGGCCCTACCTTCTCTGCAGCCTTGTCACCGCATGAAGGCTGTGGTGTGCTCCCAAGGCTGGGTTTGGGGACCATCTCTGGTGCAGTTCTTGAGCCAGACTCGGAGCCTGCCTCCTCTGAGCCCTTTGGCTCTGCATCCAAGCAACCATGGGCCTTCAGCGCAAGATCAGAGACAGGCTCCAGTTCCTTTGCTGAGTCTGGCACCTGCGTCACTTCGGGACCAATCCTTTCACCCACAATTTCCTTTGTGGTTGGAGCAGCTTGCTGGGCATCTGGAGGAGAAGACCTGCCATGAGCTCTGCTCTCTGTGACTCTGCCACCACCACCTCCAGGCAGAGAGCTTGCCTTATCTGCTGCACTGCAGAGTTGCCCACCAGCACCACTTGGCACAATTTCATTGGCCTCCTGGGTAGCAGGTGCCTTGACTGCAGCATGTTCTTTTGCTGGGTACTGGCCTTGAGTTCCAGCATCACTACTGCTTTCCCGCTCAGAGTTATTCCCCGGCTCCAGAACTGCTAGGCAGCCTTCTTTGGATGGGCTGGAGGACCCAGGAGAAAACATTCTTGGTTTCCCAGTGTCATACCCACAGTGCCGTTCGCCCGTTGCAGCATCAGCTTCCACCCCGCAGTTCCCTTCAAGCAGGCGATCTCCAGTGGGTTGCACCTTGGCAGTGAAAGGAAATCCATTACTGTTGCTCTCTATGCTCGCTTGCTTGTACTGGTGTTTAGAGGACTGCAACCTTTTCAGGTCGTTTTCCTCCTCGGAAGCGGTGACCAGTGGACGCTTGGCAGACCTCAGAGGATCTGGTACAGTCCCCATGGGAACGCAATGCGTTGCAAGGCTCCCGTCAGCTTCGCCCAGCTTCTGGCTGAGAAGGGCCTAGGCGGAGAGAGGTGCGGCCACAAGCGACTCTTCCTCGCAGCTGGTCTGTTAAAGAGAGACAGAAATATTTACAAATTCAGATATAAAGCAATGAAAATATCCAGTGTAGGCTCTGTACCCAAGCAGGTTCAAGATGGGGGCAGTGGAGGCTGGACCATTAAGCCAAGCAGGGCACTGTGCCACTCATTCACCCTGCCTGCCTTCCCACATGCATCCAGTCCAGGGGGTCCCACTGTCTGCTAGGTTCCTTTTCTTCAAGGGAGGAGGATGGAGGCAAAGATAGAAATAGTTGGCTCTGCTGGCTGCCACTGAACGAGGGGTATTCCTCCAGATAATAATAATAATAATAATAATAATAATAATAATAATAGTGTATTTATATCCCGCCCTCCCCAGCCGAAGCCGGGCTCAGAGCAGCTAACAGCAATGAAAGTAACACAGCATTCTAAAATCGATATTCTAAAATCAGTTCAAAATCAAATGGCAACCACTGGGCCAGAGTTTTACGAGGATTGCCGAAGGAGGGGGTCAGACTGTGCCTTGGATGTTTTGGAGTACAACTCCCATAAGTCTAGTCAGCACAGAGAATGCCAAGGTTGCAAAGTCTGGCTTGAATTTTTACACAGAGATTCACGTGAGCAAACTCAGGTGCCCTTTTCTATTTACTACCTGGAAGAGCCATTCCTGGGGGCCGGGCACAGGGCTTTAAGCAGTGGGTGCTTAACTCTCCCCCTACTTCAAATTAATTACCCCCCCCCCGGTTGCTTGTCCCTCCATGAAGTTCTTCATACATGTTTGCAAGGGTAAACACGTGTGGAAACCCTGCAAGGAGACAAATAAGCTTGGAGGGTGGGAAGACTGGAAGCACAAACGCAGAAATGGATGGAGAGAAAAGGATAAAGCACACCCTCCCCCTTGCTGCTTCTCCACACAAAACTGTCCCCTTGCGAAGTTGATTTTGGAGGGGGCGAGGGGAGGGGACAGGGAATGTGTCCATTGGGCTTTCGTTTCACACAATGACACATAACATGCAGCTGGGCTATCATCAAGTGCTTCCTCCTTTCCATGCTGAGAAAAGATTGAAAGCAACTCTAAGCAGGACATCCGCTTTATGTGGAAATTATCTCAGTCTGGGGGAAAATACAGGATAGGCTCCAAAGAGCTACCACCTGGCTTTGGCGTACTCAAAAGCCTGGCATGCCCAGTGGACTGCTCGTATTTTGATCAGGAGACCCCATGGCCAATCACCACCTGCTTTCGAAAGGCCCCTCAGTCTTGAAAGCAGTTTGCCACACAGCTTGGGAGTTCCAGAAAAAGAAGCCCAAATCTCCACTGGGCTGAACAAGCCTTTAGAGCCTATCCATAATGTACAATCTGGTTCTCAGGCAGTGACCTTGACCACATTTGCAGGAGAGCTTGCCCAACATTTTCCCTGTAGGGTTTTTACTAGGTAATAATGCCTCTGGGAAGAGATTCTTGGCATTGTGATATTAACACACCTCACATTCAGGTTTGGAGGGTTTAGCCTATTGTGTAATCTGCTGTCAGCAATCCACCAGCTCTGCTAAGATTGATTTTGATAAAACGCACAGAGAACAAGAGCCATATTATGCCAGTACAGAAAGGAGCCAGGAGGAGGTTGGACATCCAAGCCAATAAAGCATATCCCACTAACATGCAGGGCTATGTTTTAAGATCCTTTAAAACACACCTAGTTAGAATGCCTACATCAAATACAACTGCAAGAGCTTGAATTAAACCAATTTGCTTCTTGGTTATCGCTGAATATTGCTTCCTTTTGCTGAAGTTCCCAACAATTACAAGATCTTTCTAAGTACGTAAAATTGCTTCACATCTCTTCCCCCTGTAACTTTCCAACTGTGGGAGGGCTTCTAAGGCTGCCCTGGTTAAGGGTGGAGTTCATTGCACTCCAGAAAAACAAATGCCTGAACATTCACTCCCTCCTCCCAGAAGTAATGAATCGCCCCAGGCTTTCCCAAACTTAGGTCTCTAGCTGCTTTGGGGGTACAAGTCCCATCTTTCCTGACCACTGGTCCTGATGATGGGAGTTGTAGTCCAACAATAGCTGGACACCCAAGTTTGGGAAAGTCTGCTCCAGAACAAGGCTGAGGGATGCCACGTGAATGCTCTTTCATGCTAAATTGTTTGCCTTCATCAGTGTGTCCAAACTTTTTTCAAAGAGGGCCAGATTTGATAAAGTAAAGGGCTGTGAGGGCCAACCAATTGTTGACCTTTTTTCAGGATTGACGTTGTTGAGCTTTTTTATGATTTTACCATTTTACCCCAAAGTTGTTGAGCTTTTTATAAGGGTTTTGTTGCCACATGGGCCAGATTTAACCAACCGGTGGGCCACATTGGGCAAACTGTTGGACTCCAACTCCCATCAGCCTCAGCCAATGCCCAGGAATGATGGGAGTTGTGGGCCTAAAGCATCTGCAGAGCTGTAGGAAACCTGCTACAGTTAATTCCAGTGTCTCAGTGCTAGATGGTCTTGGTCAATGTTAATTTTTCTCTGTTGGCTAAGCATAATGATTTATTTCCTTTAAAAAACAAAACAAAACCATAGTGCTGAATGCAGCCATGTGTTCGGATCTTCAAAGAGGATACTGCGAAAAGCAGAACAGGGAAGGAGCAGCCTGATGGGCAAAATTACACCATGTCACAAAGGGGCATAAAGAAGGAGAGAGAAAAATACAATGAAGTACAAGCACCTACTCTCAGAAGAATTGCAAGCTGAAAATTTGCAGTGTTTATAGCCCAAGTCAATAACCAGAGGTTTGGGTTTTTTAGAAAGACGGTCAAAGACTGCTTTTCCAAATAGCTGAATTAAAGTGCAAGTGTTACAGCCAAGGCTTCATACAAATCCAAGCCCATTCTCATAACTCTTCATGTACTGACCTCTTCATTCAAAAGAACGGCTAGGCAAGGCCATCTGTCAGCAAACAAATGGACAGTTTCTCATACATGGGCTCCAAAAAGAGGAAACCCTTTGTTGAAGCAACTTCCCTTGCAGTCTCTGACAATTTCACTTTTCTTCTGGTGGCTAGGCATAAACACTTCAGGGTTGTGGAAAAGAAGTGCTGTGATGATTTAGTTCCCAAATCTCAGCTGGACTAAAACATATAAAAGCCTGGGGTTTAAAATCTGAACTGCAAGTGCCATAGAAGCAGTTATATAAAGCTATTTCACATTGAAGCAATGTATTAAAAACCTCCCCACGTTACCACCAACATCCACACGGACTTGTTTCATGGAGAAAGTAAGAAGAATTTTATACATGGTGAAATATACCCAGAGTCCTGTAGTGATTTCATGCTCTTTATTGCAGCTTGTAAAACAGTGATTTTTTGCCCCCCAAACCTCAGGCTTTTATATACATTATTTACACAATGAGTCCCATCTGATTGGCTGATTCTGCTCCCCTCCTGGAGCCTGATTGGTCTTTTCCTGCAGGCCAATCAGTTCTTGCATTCGATGATCCTACTAGCCTAATAGGCTGATTAACTTCCTCCTAGAGCTTGATTGGTCTTCTCCTGCAAGCCAATCAGTTGTTGCATTCTAGGATCCTACTTGCCTACTGTTCTAGGATCCAAGCTTAGTACATAACACATGGTAAGCTGCTTGTGAGTTCCAAAAGCAGACCAGGCCAGGTAGAAGAAGAAGAAGATTTTGGATTTGATATCCCGTCTTTCACTCCCCTTCAGGAGTCTCAAAGCGGCTAACGTTCTCCATTCCCTTCCTCCCCCACAACAAACACTGTGAGGTGAGTGGGGCTGAGAGACTTCAAAGAAGTGTGACTGGCCCAAGGTCACCCAGCAGCTGCATGTGGAGAAGCGGAGACACGAACCCGGTTCCCCAGATTACGAGACTACCACTCTTAACCACTACACCACACTGGCTCTATAGCCCTGACTCCTTCAATACTCACACACTTAATATATGCATACTAAGAGTAAATAATGATACAGGAATCGTATGGACTGTGAAAAGGCTGACTGGGGGGGGGACACCTTTAGCAACTAAATCACAGAATCATAGAATTGTGGAGTTGGAAGGGACCCCAAGAGTCATTTTGTCCAAGCCCCTGCAATGCAGAAATCTCAATGCAAGCATCCATGACAGATGGCCATCCAAACTCTGCTTCAAAACCTCCAAGGATGGAGTGTCTGCAACCTCTTCCACTGTCTAACAGCTCTTACTGTCAGAAAGTTCTTCCTGATGTTTAGTCGGAATCTCCTTTCTTGTAACTTGAGTCCTGCCCTCCAGAGCAGGAGAAAACAAGTTTGCTCCATCTTCCATGTGACAGCCCTTTAGATATTTGAAGATGGCTATCATATCTCCTCTCGGTCGCACCTTATCCAAGCTATCCTGTGAATGGAACCCATTCCAGATTCCATGTCCGTTTGAAGCTGTGTTGGACATTTGGGTTCCAAAGAACGTTCGCAAACCAGAGCACTCACTTCTGGGTTTGTGGCGTTCGGGAGCCAAAACATTTGACTCGAAAGGCGTTCGGGATCCATGGTACGACTGTACTGACTTAGATAGACCAAAGACAGCTTCTTGTGTTCCTGGACTTCAAAACCTTCTGAGGTAGCCTGTTCAACCGCTTGTGCCCTAAAGTTTAGTGAAAAATCATCTTCCTTGTAATTTGAGCAGTGTTGGTTCAGGCCATACCCTTTGGTGAAACAGAAAACAAGGCCCTATCTGTGCCACACATTCAGAGAACTACTCTACCACCTTCAACAAAAGAATCTAAGGAACTGTGGTTTGTTAAGGGTGCTAACTGCTCAGAGTTGTATGAGATCCCAGTTCCTCTGAGAGTTACAATTCACAAAGTGGTTTAAAAATAATCCCCTCTTCTCAGAGAACTCTGGAAATTGTAGCTCTGTGAGGGGAGTTGGGGGGGGGAGTCTCCTAATGACTCTCAGCAACCTTAACCAACTGGAGCTCCCAGAATGCTTTTGAGGATGCCACAGTTGTTTAAACTGATATGATATTGCTTAAAATGTATAGTGCAAGTGGGGCTAAAGAGATAGCTAAGAGAGGGAGTCTGGGGTTATAAATTTTAGTGGCAAGTCAGAGGAAGCAGAAATAAGTTATAAGGAATATCTATCTATCATCTATCTATCTATCTATCTATCATCTATCTATCTATCTATCTATCATCTATCTATCTATCTATCTATCATCATCATCATCATCATCATCATCTATCATCTATCTATCTATCTATCTATCATCTATCATCTCTCTCTCTCTCTTTCTATCATCTATCTATCAGAATGAGAGAGATCCTGTGACGAGGAACTCCTGGTAAGAACATGGAGTAAGGAACTATTCTGGGACCTTGAGTGTTTTATATGAAACAGGAATCCTTGTATCTTTCTAAGCTCCTCTTCCTCTTTTCTCCTTTTTTAAAAATGTCATTTGTCTACTGTTGATTATCATGGTTTCTGCTGAGCTATGGAACTCATTGCTGCCAGATCCGGTCAACGAAGCATCGTTGTCTTTCATTCTTTACTAAAGCTTGCTGTGAATTAAACAAAGGTGTTTCCTGTTTAAAAGCAAAAAGCTAAAGCCGTGTGCTGTGAGCATGGAGCATGAATAAGCTTTGCTGCCCTTCCACACTTGAGAGTCCGAGAGCTATTAGGCATTAGCGCTGGTGTGCCACCATTCCTCCTCTGGGGGACAGGGCTGCATTCGCAGTGCCGGCTGGTTGCAAAACGAGTATCATTTATTTATGATACGGCTGTCAGTTTGATTTCTTAAGAGAAAATATGGATGTATTGAGACCTCTGTGCACTGAGACATGCGCCATCTGGGCTGCAGGTTTGCTTTTCTGAATCAACGAGGTGGCAGGTGCTGGGTTTACTTACTGCAAACACTTATTGCAAACACCTCCCACCTCAACAGGAAATGCAGGAGATCCATGGAGGAATTTCTATTTCCATTTCTACTTATGAGTAAATTGGATCACAGCAGCAATGCACAGCAAGGTGCCCCCCCCCCACTTTTAAGTGAAGACAGAAAGGCACCTCTAGACCAGTGTTTTTTGTGTCATTGACACAACAGTAACACATTAGTAATGGATTTATACTGGACCGTCCACACATTGTTCCCCTGTTAGGTGATGCTTCTGCAATGTCATGGCATTAATGCCATCTGGAGGGGCGCTATTGCAGTACACCCAACTTCCCCAGAATATTTACAGTATGAAAGGTTACAGGATTTCACTAGGAACTTGTGGGACGTGCACAGATTTGAAACCAAGCAGTTTCTTCGTCCTGAAACTCTTGCAGGCACAAACAGCACTGAAAGTATAACTGCTCTGATAACATCGTGGACACAAATGATCATGAACAGGGGTCAGCAAACGTTTTCAGTAGGGGGCCTATTTTTCAGGCTACAGAAAGTGTTTAAAAGAATGCACCATTTCTAAGGCAGGTACTCTCCCTTGCCAAAACTCAAGCCTATTTATTGCCCAACGCTGCAAAGAGATTTATTTCTCTTCCCAAGGTGAAAGGCGAGGAGACGTGGCTTGTAAAGGACATACAGTAGTTAAATCAAACAATACCCCAACAAAGTGACGGCTACAAGAGTTATTTAGGAAAAAGTTGTTCTGTAGCTCTGGGTACCCTGGCAGGAACGTTATTTATTGGCCAAACCACGGACCAATGTTTGCATAATGGCCTTTTGTATGATTATCTGCACGGTCTTGTTTAATATCTGGACTTAGAGGTTGATCAAAGGCAAAGGCCTGTTAAAATAAGACTGCACTAATTAATAGCTGAAAAATAAAGGGGAACAATTATACCAAAAAATGTAAGAAGAGCCCTGGCGGATCGGGCCAAAGGCTCATTTTCACAGTGGCCCAGCACATGCCTATGGGAACCCTGCAAGCAGGACACGAAGGCAATAATTTTCCATTCATGATCCTCAGCTGTTGGTAGTCAGAGGCACATTGTCTCTGACAGCGGAGGCAGGCATAGCTGTTGCAGCTAGTAGCCATTAATAGCCTTTGTGACATGCTCCCTCAGTGAAGATAGGAGAAGGGCAACATGACCGTGTCTGAGGAGATTTAACCTTGCTCACAGAGAATTCTGGAATTCACCTTATGTGGTAGCGTATATAATCCTGATATTTGGGTTCCCATGACAACTTATTTCCCGAGAGAGGTATAAATCAAAGTTGAGACACAATGGAAGTGGAAACTGTATTTTATTACCACTTACTCAAAGAGGGATATAGCTTGGCAGCTTCACTCTCAAAGGCACAGCCCATGTTTTCTGCCCAAAACACAGTTCCAGGTTTAAACAAGAACTTAACCTGGAATTATCCACCACAGAAATGTTTCTGTTACAGCTATCTCCCCCAGGGACGGCTATCTGCTTTACTCTTCCCGTAAAAGCACCTTTAGACCCTTTCTGAGGAAATTAAACAGGTTTATCCTGCTTGACAAACCCCTAAGAATGCCTAGCTATTTCCGTAGCCAGACCCTGTATCTCCATTAAACTGTCAAAATTCTCTCCTTATTGGTCATTTCTCCTCCCTGCCATGACTGGGACTGATACCCGGCCTTCAGAACTGTGGTGGTTACTGAATTTGTGGTTGTATTTTAATCTGTATTTACTATTACTTTTTTTTTGGTAAACAACAACTGGTTCAAAATTTAGATTATCGGATTGTTTTCTAAGGTTGTAAACCACCTTGGGTTGGCATGGAAAGTGGCATATAAAAGCTCAAAAAAAAATGCATTAGTTTTAATATATTTTTAATGACTTGATATGGAGTATCTCCTACAAGGTCTCTCAAGCCCTGTGCTCCAGTAGCACTTTGGGGACCGACTGGATTTCTGCTACCTGCACTCACTGTGCCTAACTATGGGGGCCACGCTCAACCTCCACATTCTCAATGGGTCACAAAGGGAAAAAACCAGGACCTGCATGCCAGAGAGACCATATGAGTCAGAGCAGACAAGAAATATCCATACAAAAATGGTCCTCGACCCCCAACGGGATTACACTATAGCTGTCTGTCTGAAGATTTCTGACAAAAACAAACAATTTCCATTGGCATGCTGTGTGCATTTCATGCTAGAAAACACAGGAGAAAGAAATCCCATAATTTTTTAAAAAACCCGTAATTCAGCAACCTATCTAAATTATGTGAATGACTATGGTTTGCTCCACTCACCAACTTCCCTTCCATTACCCTAGAGCAGGGGTCAGTAAGAAAGAGCTAAATCAGGGGTCAGCAAACTTTTTCAGCCGTGGGCTAGTCCACCGTCCCTCGGACCATGTGGTGGGCCGGACTATTTTTTTTTTTTGGGGGGGTAATTAATGAATTCATATGCCCCACAAATAACCCAGAGATGCATTGTAAATAAAAGCACACATTCTACTCATGTAAAAACACCAGGCAGACCCCACAAATAACCCAGAGATACATTTTAAATAAAAGCACACATTCTACTCATGTAAAAACATGCTGATTCCCGGACCGTCCGTGGGCCGGACTGAGAAGGCGATTGGGCCGCATCCTGCCCATGGGTCTTAGGTTGCCTACCACTGCCCTAGAGCTTCCCCTTACTACCCCCCATGCAACTGTTAAGCTCGTTTTTCACCTTCCCAGCCTCATTTCGAAAGCCCCACCTTGCACCTGTTTTTCATGCTCACCTCATGCCGGTGCCTTCCTCCTTCCAACTGCCCTTGTGCAAAAACAAACCCCGTGGGCAGCCTCTTGCAGCTCCCTTCTCTCACACATTGAAACTACTATGCACCCTTCCTACCTTCTGCCCAGTTATGAAACCACCGTTCCCTTCTGCTCGTAATAAGCCACGATTAATTTTTAAACTTCAGCAAAGAACGTTGAAGGCCTTCTATACAGCAAACCCTGAGGCTCGCTGATAACGGAAGCTTGGATAACAACATTGGTCTTCCGTTAATTGTAGGCTAATAGATGCCGTTTTCTGTGTCAGGGCAAGTGCTTCCTTGAGGCAAGAGATCTAGATTGTATAAAACTTAAGTTAAGAACCAGTTAATTGGGTGGGAGAGGGTGGGGGAAGGACAGAGGAAACTGTCTGGAAAAACCTTTCGTCACAGTTCTATATAAAAGTAGGGCAAAAGGAGGGTGATGGAACCCAGAGAGAAGGGAACACGAACTCCTTTGGATAGGCACTGAAATAAGCGTAACTGCACTGCCATGATCAGAGATAGGCACAATATTCTGATATTTGTCTTGTTTGCTGCTGAAGAGAGGAGGGATTTCCTGGAGAGTGGCTTATCTTTGTTTCGAACTTCAGGTGCTATTATAACCAATCCTGGTCTGATCAGGCCTACTGAAGGCAGAGTCTCTCTCTCTCTCGAGAATCCCTCAAGCATTTCTTCCGTGTGCATAATGAATGGCCGAGCACAATTCAAAGTGTTGGTGCTGACCTTTAAAGCCCTAAACGGCCTCGGTCCTGTATACCTGAAGGAGCGTCTCCACTCCCATCGTTCAGCCCGGACACTGAGGTCATGCGCCGAGGGCATTCTGGCGGTTCCCTCATTGCAAGAAGTGAGGTTACAGGGAACCAGACAGAGGGCCTTCTCGGTAGTGGCGCCCACCCTATGGAACACCCTCCCTTCAGATGTGAAGGAAATAAGCAGCTATCTTCTCTTTAAAATATATTTGAAGGCAGCCCTGTTTAGGGAATTTTTTAATATTTAATTCTGTATTGTTTTTAACACTTGATTGGAAGCCGCCCAGAGTGGCTGGGGAAACTCAGCCAGATGGGCAGGGTATAAATAATAAATAATAAATTATTATTATTATTATTATTATTATTATTATTATTATTATTATTACACCTGCTGGTCTTGGCCCTCCTCGACCTCCAGGTGTTCAATGGAAGCATGTGAAAGAGGTGTGTGGAATCTGTACAAGCGCAGCAGTGTGAAAAGCATGTGCACCTGTGGATGTGAAATCTGGACATGTGCAGTGTGTGAAACCTACCTGCACAGATCCTGTCATGCAATCGCCAACCCTGCAGATTAGAGGATTCTGCTCAATCCATGGAGGGTGGGAGCGAATATATCAGGATAAGTTGTGTTCCTGTCTTTGTTTTCAAGGAGTGGGCTAACCTCACCTTCCAAATTCATATTTGTCTACAGTTTCCATTTTGATTCTTGTTTTTTCCCCTTGGCGATTCTAATAAAATCATAACTCGTTTGCTCTGATTAGTGTGAAGCAACACAAATGAACAAATGAGAAGCAACACAAATGAGAAGCAACACAAATGAATAAAGAAACACAGTAACGGACCAGTAAAAAGTCACTTACTGCTCTATTTTTGCTAAATAATGTTGCAATCAAAAGGCACTGGGTCAAAATTAAAAATCATTAGGAAAGAGATGCCATTCTCAAAGGTTAATGCTCCATGCAGACTATGGGTCCATTTATCTCAGTAGCATCTGCACTGACTTGCAGGGGCTCTATAGGGTTTTCAAACAGAGGTATTCCCCTAGTTCTGCCTGGGACTATGGCTAGGTCTGCATGCAAATCATGGGCTCTATGTGTTGATTTAGTAAGGAGTTTCCATTTAAGCCTTCTTTTAAGACAGCAGGGAGTAATGGAAGTCAGCCCACAAAAAGAGATAGGCCTAGGCATATGTGTTCAGTTTTGCTATGGTTGTTGCATCTTGCTTTCCAGGAAAGCATTGGTGAGCTACTTCTGCCTTGATTATCGGACCCAACACTCTCCCCTCAGCCACAGTCAGATGGTATTCTACGCATCTTCTAAGAGCTAAGAGTGGGTGGTTTGCTGCAAACTGGTAAGAGTCCCCAACTCTCTTTAGTTCAAGATTAGGAAGCAAAACTGAAAGGTCTATCTATCTGTTGGCTGTCTTTGTGTTAAGGCTGATCTCTTAGCTTGAGTATTCCTAACTTGTACAATATCCACATTAACTGGGTGCCTTTGACTAGGTCTTTGTGAAACTGTAGTGTTCTCTTGGAGACCATTTTTCAAAAAGTTAACTATAGGCACAGATTTGTAGATACAGTGTGATATGAGTCTATTATTCATGGGGTATAATAGGCAATTGACTCCACTCCCCCACCCCCCACAGACCTTGATGTACTTGGAAAAAGCAAAGTAGATCTCATAAGCCTGAAGTCTGCCCATCCATGGTCTAAGAAGCCAAGATCAAAGTCCTTAGCATAATCCGCAGGCTGAATCCTACCAATACCACCACTATCTTTTCCATGCCACAAGACTTTCTGACATATCATTGCTTGTTTTTATAACTTGGTCTGCTCTATCCAGTCCACATGCAAAGCCATCACTGAACCCATGTGAGAATTTCATGAATCATTAATCACAACTCCCTATTCATCATCCTTTGGGCAAGCATTCAACAACTGGGAAAACTACAGCCTTCCTTAAAATTAAAGATAATGAATGCTGTCTCCTCACAAGGTTAGCACTTTCCCAGCACTTTGATAAATACCATTTTAAACTGGGTCTGGGGAATCGGAACTGCAATATATCAAAGTCAGGCATAACCACAGGCATCTCAAATCTAGTTCACTCTTCGGTGTTTTCCAAGCCCTGCAACTGGAGATCCCGTAGAAAGAACCTTCTGTATTCAGTCAGCCTCGAATACTTTCCAGCGCTTTGCTGCAAATGGCATCTAGCAATTTGATGATGAGCCCTGAATTAAACTGGAACACCCTTTGCTACTTATTGATTTATTTAACAATAATTACACACTGCTTGATTGTATGTGAAATGTCTAAACGGATTACAAAAAAAGTAAAACCACCATTAAAGTTGTCAATAAAAGACGAAGTTCCAAAATTCGAAAACTCAAAACAGAACTAAAACTAACAATAATTAAAGCACACGTTGAAATCAACATGTCAGGACAGTCCTACCTGAACAAAAACGTTTAGCAGGGAAGTTCCAAAGTATAGAGGGTGATTTCTTATAATTACACAACAAATATTGTCTGGCAGCTGTTATAGTTGCCAGTGTTTATTTTCTTTTTAACTTCCTCCACTGAACAATTTTTAATCCCTGGAGGATGACAACTCGGCTTAATGGCTTTGTATTTTGCTTTGTATTTATAGTAATTTTGTTTTTATTTGTTATTCTTAGCCACTCTGAGATTTTAAAGGAAAGTTGAGATATAAATGCTTTAAATGAATGAAACAAATCACCACACAGGACGCAGGCCAACACACATCAACAGGGCCACAGCTGGACTCCCAACTGCTTCTGATAGCAACCAGCTGACCAGATTCAGGAGCCATGCTAAACTGGAAAGTTTTCCAATGTGCTTCAAATGCAAACTCAATTCACGGATATCAATTCACCAATCACTGATTGGTGCACTGGAGAAGGCTTAAAGAAGCCCCTGCAACTGAAAGGGGTGAGAAGGTGCTGTGTGTGTTTCTGTGTTGTTCTCGGTGTGTTACTAATCAAAACGATTAAAATGGGCTGGCCAAGATGGAGGAGAAGCATGTATTTATTCTCAACCTTCCAATACACTCCTTGACTTTGAGATATATTTAAGGCTGCAGAATCATCCACCAACGGAAGAAGGAAGAAATAAAAGAGACTACAGAGTCAGTGCTAGCTATGCATTCCAAGAGCAGCACAGCATGTAGAGAGGACCAATAACTGTTTGGGGTTAGGTGGTAATTTAATGTGTCTTCCCTGCACCCCTCCCAATGCAGCTAGACTTAAAACAGGAGTAGCAAACATGATGCTCTTGGGAAGTTGTC
Source organism: Podarcis vaucheri (assembly GCF_965113315.1). Classification (NCBI taxonomy): domain Eukaryota; kingdom Metazoa; phylum Chordata; class Lepidosauria; order Squamata; family Lacertidae; genus Podarcis; species Podarcis vaucheri. The sequence goes on from NC_138767.1 coordinate 17,040,109, forward strand.
AGAATCCATCATAGATTCATAGAATTACAGAGTTGGAAGGGACCCCAAGAATCATCTAGTCCAGCGGTTCTCAACCTGTGGGTCCCCAGATGTTGTTGGACTACAACTCCCATCACCCCTGAGCTCTGGCCTTGCTAGCTAGGGGTGATGGGAGTTGTAGTCCAACAACATCTGGGGACCCACAGGTTGAGAAAGGCTGAATTCTAGTCCAAACCGCTGCAATGCAGGAATGAATCCCTCACCTTTGGCCATGCTGGCTGAGGCTGATGGAAGCTGGAGTCCATTTTGGAGGTGGGGTGGGGTGGGGAGAGAATCATGTTGGCTACCCCTGGTTCAAAACAACAACTGGCTGATGCAACTTTCCCAATATCCTAACCATGGAGATCCCTCTATAGCTCTTGGATTAATACCCACCCAAATGACCTTTTCTCTTTTTTCCAGGGCAACACTACATGCAGCAATGCTAGTCATGTTTCTATCCCTGTTGCAAAACCGTGGCTAGCATTAACACTGATGTCCACTTACACCATGGTTAACTGTGACAGGGGAGAAATTCATGCAAAAGGAGGACAAACGAAAGGGATGGAGGCTGCAACCTGGTGGTGCATCACCCAGTGGCTCATATAACAATTGTGTACTTTTTCATGAAAGCACCAAATATGCACCACTTCTTTTAATACATGGTGACCATTTTCAGATATTGAGGTATATGGTAATGCACATATATGCACATGCATAGCCAACTGAAATGTATTAATAGTCCACAAATGTTGCAAATTTGGGTGCTTTTATGAATAAGTGTGGGACGCGGCTGGCGCTGTGGGTAAAACCTCAGTGCCTAGGACTTGCTGATCGCATGGTCGGCGGTTCAAATCCACACGGCGGGGTGAGCTCCCGTCGTTCGGTCCCAGCTCCTGCCCACCTAGCAGTTTGAAAGCACCCTTAAGTGCAAGTAGATAAATAGGTACCGCTTTATAGTGGGAAGGTAAACAGCGTTTCCGTGTGCTGCGCTGGTGCTGGCTCGCCAGCTGCAGCTTCGTCACGCTGGCCACATGACCCGGAAGTGTCTTCAGACGGTGCCGGCTCACGGCCTCTTGAGCGAGATGAGCACGCAACCCTAGGGTCGGACACGACTGGCCCGTACGGGCAGGGGTACATTTACCTTTACCTATGAATAAGTGCATGACTACTGAACAGGGCAGCTATGCCAGCATATTAGGAAGAATCACTTCTCCTTGCAGAAGGCAAGCATCATTTACCATGTAATTATACAATATTTGCAAAAGCAAGTTTTTCAAAGGCGTAATGACCAAGATAGCAAGTGTAGAAAGGGAATCTTAAAAGACTGGATTCTGTCCTGCCTTTACCACCCACTTACACTGTGATCTTTAGCAACTGATTTAAATGAGGCTTCCTATTCTGAGAGCAGGCGAGGGTGCTAAATAATACATCCCAAGACTGAATTCCAAAAGCATACAACATGCTGCTTACTGCAGACAACAGGAATGTAAGCTGTCAAGTGATTTGAAGCCTGCTGCAACCCCCCCAGCCCCCCCCAAGTAAAGGCACGTTTCACCATCTTGTCTCCCGCACCCTGGCCAAAAATGGTATCTTGGCTTTCATCTGAAAACTGAGAATAAATGACAGCACAACACTTCACCTCCCAGAGTTGCTTTGAAGATAAAAATCAATAGCGTTTGCAAAACACTCAGCTGCTCATTTCTTTTATGTCAATGAATGGCACTGGGGAAGTTAATAAAATTACTGTTGAGTGAAGAGATTGGCTCCCTTTTGTATAGGAGGCTAAATACAAGATTTGGAATCCTAACATTGGACAACGTTGACCTTTACCCATGAATTACATAATGTGAGTGTGTGTGTATCTGTGTGTGAGTATCTGTGTGGTCTAGCGGAGAGAATATAGTTAGGGAGAAGATCAAGTTCAATTCCATGCTTAAGACATAAATCTACTTGCATACTGCGGAATGTGGGTGTCTACATACTATTTGCAACCTGATATTTCTCTCTTTGTTTTGAACATATTAAGGAAAGTCCCATTGCGAGTTGCCGCTTAGCCATAATTTTACAAACTAGAATTGTACCTTCTCGGCCAGCTGTCGGAGCTAGAAGTTTTAAAAGTTGGTCTGGTAGGGGGGCGAGGATGCCATGCTGTCATGGCACAAGAATGAGCAACAAGGCATCACATGGAAGCAGCGCCCGTAGTTGTGTCCACGGATGCAGTGTTCAAAAGCATGAGCTATAAAAGTGTGTGCCATGCTGCTGTCCCATGTGCTTGGAGAGAACTGCATTCTGTGTCTGCCTGCCTGATGCTGTACAGACAAAGCAGCCAGCACAGAATAGATGCCAAGCATCTCCCACCCGGTAGAATTCATCATTAGAAACATTCACAGGAATGCAGGAAGCTACCTTAGACCATCTAATTCAGTGGGTCTCTGAAGTCTGGGGCAGGAGCCTCTCCCAAACATACCTGGAGATGCTGCGGACTGATTTTGGGGCCATCTGCCTGGGAAGCAGATGCTCTAGTCCTGAGCAACAGCCATCTTACTTGCCATTTATTCCATACTTCTTTCAGACACGCAGCACCCGTTTAAGGAAGGGACCATCACTCAGTGGCATCCCTCATTAAAGAAAGAATGACCAGGGAGCAGGTGATGGGAAAGGCTTTCTGCTTATAGCTAGGCTCGAATAGGTGAAGAAACAATCTGGGTCGGTAGAAGGTGGCTTCCTATGTTCCTATATATTCCCTTGCTCAAGAGGATGCTACCAGCCTTGGCAGACAATCTGAAATGTAGAATTAAAGGTTCTGCAGTACACTCCATAAGTCTGTACGGGCAAAGAAGCATCCCCTCCACAATGACTTGATGTAAGGCACCAGAATTTAGGAAAATGAATGGTGGCAACCATTGGCCACATGCAAGGATATAGTACATATCTTGCAAAAACCTTTATGGCAGGCCTCCACAAGTTGTGATGTAGCAAACAGACTGTGGTCTAGACACAGCCAGACATATATTGTCACCTGCTAGGTGCTTGGGCTTCTGTTCCCACAACAGATTTTGCAGTCTCCAAAACTGAAGTCCCTAACAGGCCACCAAAAGAAGGCTGGGGTGGGCGTTCAGGGCTATTGTTGGGCAAAGTGAGGCAGCCATCTCAAGCAGCAAAATTTTGGGAGGATGGATACCCTCCCCATGACAGCCCACTGCCCTCTGGTGGAGTGGAAGACACTGTCCCATCAGCAGTGTCGAAGTAAGATTCAGTTGCCAGTCTTTTCAGTTTCTGTATATGGAACGGGAAAGGCACCATTTTGACTTTTGTCTCAGGCAGCAAAATTATCTTGAGCTAGTTCTGCTGGTTGGTTGTGTTCATTATGATGGGCAACAGGTTTTTGAGGCCTGTTCTCAAATTTCTCTGCTGTTGATTTCATACTTGAATGTTTCGAAATAGGAGGATTGGGTGTGTATTTAGCACTTTTCTGGCTCTCATACAAAAAGCACAAGGAAGCAGAACAATGGAGAAAAATTATGATCGCCCCATCCAAAGGTGATGGGCAGAAGAAGCGTTTTAAGGATGTCGTCCACCAAACATCCTACAGAAATGATTCGGAACAATAGGAGAAATGCCTGTTGGGTAACGTTTGTGAACAGAGAAACCTTTGACAAGTAACAAAATGCCTCTGCATGTATTTGAAATCGACTCCCCTGTAAGGAAGTCAGTATTTATCACCATACATATAGGGAGGGGGAAGAGAAAATATCTATATATAAAGGAGGAGAAAGGCAAGACTGCTTAATGAGACTTCCTTTGCCTAAGATAAGCTGGCAAGTTAATAAAGGTGAGCTTTTGGACTAGGGAATCAAATACTTCATCACACTACACAAACTCTCTTTTTCAGGGAGGGATAGTTTAAATCTGGTTTCCCCACCTGGTGCCCAGATGTTTCCCATTACAACTCCCATCTGTCTCCGCCAGCACAGCTTCCTGTGGCGGATGGGGGTTGTATTCAAAACATCTGGAAGACACCAGGTCAGGAACGGCTGGCTTAACAGCTTTTCTTTTCCCTTTCCCTTTCCCTTTCCTTCTCTTTCTCACTCACCCACTCACTCAAGTACATCTTTGTGCTTATCAACCAAGTTGTCTGCTCAGTTTAAAACTCATTTTTAATTGTCCTCATCCTCCACCTTCTCTGTCTGCCCTTGACAACCTACGTACTATAAAGCAATGTGTGTTTGACTGACAGGAGGTCACTGGCTGAAAAATGGAACACAGCACCTTAGAGTGCCTAGATTCACTGTTTAATTTATTATCCCTCTCCCCCCTCCCTGCCCTAGACTCTGGTCCACTTTTTAATCTGGGGTCAGTAAAGACCTAGCCTGGAAAAAGAGTCCTGTATCCACGCATAGGAAAATATTACAGAATGTTCTTCTGCCAAAAGGTATAGGATGACGCAGAGCCAGATTTAAGTTTCATCTAATGCTGTTTGGAATCAAAAGAAGGAGACAAGCATGTGTGGGTGGGTTTGTTTGTTTTTTGATAGCTACTCCGTAACAAACCTAAATAAATCTTTTCCAGGTTATGCAAGCATCACATTTTAAAATTTTTGGGGGGCCACGTGTCCTTTGCTGGCCTTTCCCCCCACATTTGATGGATTGTGCCAGGCGTCAGTTTCTGTGGAGCAGCCTCAATTTGAATCCATCCATTTCTGCCTTCAGACTTTTGGTAAAAATGCAGTGGGCACATCCAAGAAGACACGCCTTCAGGACATCAATGTCTTTTAATGCCATGGAGCCCCTGTTCATGTTAAAAGTGTATTCTCCCTTTTAAAACAGCCATATAGCGCTGAAGTCATACACCAGCAACTGGAAACCTTTGGGCAGTGGGCCTAAATAGGTGTCAAGTGACTGACAGGTGATTTTCAGTGTTCACTCATAGAGGAGTGTCCTGGCTCCGACTCTTGGACACAGAATTTCAAAGAAAGCCAAAAGATTTATTCAACTATTCAGCACACAATCTAAACATTAGCCCATAGTACAGGATGCCCAATTCGTAAGTCTTTGACAAATCTGTAAGATAAATGACTAGGAAGAAGGCAAGACGTTGAACCAATAAATAAATTAAATAATAATAATAATAATAATAATAATAATAATAATAATAATAATAATAATAATTTATTATTTATACCCCGCCCATCTGGCTGGGCTTCCCCGACATGCCTCTCCATCCCCACATATATATAAGTGGGGTGGAACTGGTTATTCAAATGATTCTCATCCCAAGCGAGAAGACTGTGTTTGCAAATGTGCACTCCTATGAGGGTGTGTGTGATGGGCTGTCCTTGGCAAATGGACCCAAGTCCAGCAGCGGAGCAAGCTGATCGGGTGTCTGGGGGTGTATGCGTGCCCTGCGCCCAGGGGTGGGGCCAGCCCCCCACAGAGGCGGGGCCAGCCAGGGCAGGATGCTCCGTGGGGCCTCCAAGGAGTCTGCCTGCCTCCTCCCACTCAGCCGCCCTACAGCTCAGGGGGAGGCGACAGGCACTCTCCCAGGAGACACATGGCTTGGGCGTGCTGCAGGTAAGTATACACCTGAACAGTAAAGGAGATTCTAGAGCAGGTCACCACCTCAGGTACAGCCTATACAATGGCCAAGCAGGGCATCAATGAGCCACCTGCTTCTGCAGTTTCCTTTGGACTGAAAAACACCTGGCCATAACTTTTCAGCTTTAGCGGCTCGCAATTTGTGCATGCCTGATGTCCTATGGGGAAAATACCATTATGAAAAACCACCTGTCTCTTCCCTGCCCCAGCTAGGAAGGGCTGGTGCTTTAAAAACATTCAATTTCCCTACCAGTGACCAAACTATATGCACACGTCGTTCTTCGTTGCCTCCATGGAAAACACAAATTCACTTTCTCCCATGAATATTCTGTTAAAAGTACAACGAGGGAAGACATCAGCAGCAAGGACTTCAGGGTCTATGGATTGGAAAATGTGTTTTCTGCCAGCACTGAGTCCATCTGGCTTCTAGAATATGATAGATGGAGAATTGCTGGTGCGTGATCTCAAAAGTTTCTACCTCACTGGCTGACCTTACCAGAAAGAAGTCAAATGCAGATGCTGGAGAAGAATCAACTTGAATCTGTATACCCTTTTCAGGATTTGTACCAGCTGGCAACAAGATGACACAAAAAATAACAAAATCTAAGAATTAGTTCCACACCATGAATCCATTACGGTGCAATCCACATAAAATTAAATGTGGTCAAGAAATACTTCACACTTCAATTCTCCATTCAGCTGCAAATAATTATCAATTCAATTATCCATTACAATGGCCCTGTCAGATTCTCATATAGACTCTTCTCACAACTGAAAATAAACCCTGAGTATCTTAAAGCATTTTCTTTATGAAAGAAGGAAAACCAATAGTCCTTTTTTTTTGGGGGGGGGGGAGGCACAGAAGGCCACATTCCCTTGTGGGAAATCTTCAAGGATGCCAAGGGTGAGCTTGGCCAGAGGCAAAAATGAGCAGAGTAATGGGTGCAAATTTGTACAGTAGGCTTTCGGCCGTGCAAAACTTACAGGTTTAGACATACAGTCATACCTTGGTTCTCAATCGTAATCCATTCCGGAAGTCCGTTCGACTTCCGAAATGTTCAAAAACCAAGGCACGGCTTCTGATTGGCTGCAGGAGCTTCCTGTAAACAAGCAGAAGCCACATCGGACTTTTGATTTCCGAAAAATGTTCGAAAACTGGAACACTTACTTCCGGGTTTTCGGCATTCAGGAGCCAAAACATACAAGTACCGAGGCATTTGAGAACCAAGGTACGACTGTACAAACACACACCTCTCTATTCTCCATGTAGGGAAGCAATGACCATTATCACAGTTGAAAGGCATATTCCAGCCAGGCAAAAGCACCTGAGGAGGGTATGGAGCAAAGTCTGTGAGGGGTGTGGTTTGGGTAAGGGGCATGGCCTAGGATGAGTCCTGGGCAGTGTTCGAAACTTGTGACCGAGGATTGTGCCTGATGTCTCCACCATCTGGGGATGGTTGGATCTGGACTGTTTTCACACGCAAATACCCCACCCTGTAGAATTCTATCTGCTATGTTTTATCTGCACCATCGGAATGAATTTCTGGAACCAAAATGCTTTTCCTGTGCAGCCGGAGCAGGAGCAGCGCACAACATTATAGCTAATTGTTGTCACTTGTCTTTACTCACCCCACCCTACTCACAAGTTGTGAGCAATAGCATTACATTAGGAATGGTCTATGTCACCATTAAGAAAAAGAGGTAGGAAGAGGCCAAAATACATGTGGACTGTCCCTGGATCAAGTGACTTTTCTTCTCTGAGCTCTCAAAGTTCTTAACCTATCTCAAGGTAGTCACCTGAACTAGCCAGATGTTTAACTGAGAATCAATCACAGTCAGTCCATCATTTGAAAAACAAGACTTTAAAGCCACCTGACTCCAAAATGGCAACTAGACATTCCATTGTGGCGACTGTAACCTTGGTTTAAGGAGCCATTTGAAGCCTAGCTTATGGATCTGAATTTCTAACACTGGTCCTGAGGGCCGGCTAGAGAGCCCTGGAGGGCTGCATTCTGTGCCAAAAATCCACGCCTCAGGGAGAGCTGTGTGTGAAACTTGAGGGCACAGCCAGCCTGAGGGAATCAAAGAGCAGAGAATCAGGCGGTAATGCTGGCCTCTCCACAGGTTTCCCAACCCAGTCTGCTTCAAGAAGGGAAAACAATCAAAAGCCTCCCAGGAGTTACATTGCTTCCTCTTATCATATGCCGGTTCAAAGGTTGAAAGCAGAGGGGTTCTCATACTAGATGGAGCTAACTGACTCCCTCATTATTATATACAGTCGCAATCTGGCAAATAAACCGCCATAAGATTCGAGTGAAACACATCTGCAACCCAACTATTCCTCTATCAAGGAAGGGGAACTTGTGGCTCTGAGGATGTTTTCGGACTACAAATCCCATCAGCCTCAGCCAATGGTCAGGGATGAAAGAGTTGCAGTCTAGTAACATCTGAGGCCCGGAGGTTCCCCTGCCTGGGATTACCAAGCCTAGCAGTAGTCTATTCCTTCCCATGTACCCCAACTTCATCACCCTCCTCTTCCTCTTGAGGAAAGGACCCTCATTCTTTGTAAACTTTCATGTTAATATAAACAACAACAACACATGCATAATTGGGTACCACTGCTTTCCAAAAAGCTTCAAATAGAATCCTAGAATTGTAGAGTTGAAAGGGACCCTAGTCTTGCAACGCAGGAATCTTTTGCCCAACGTGGGGCTCGAACCCACAACTCTGAGATTGAGAGTCTCGTGCTCGACTGACTGAGCTACCCAGTGAGAAGTGTAAGCTGAATGACTACTAGGTGAAATGGCCAAGGGCCTAACTCAGTACAGAACGGCTTCACATGGTCATAAAGTATCAGACTTCCAGTGCAATCCTAGGCATCTTTACTCCGAAGTAAGTCCCATTATGTTCAGTGGGGCTTCAACCCCTTTGTTTTCTTCTAGGTCCAGTGGTAAGGACTGCCTGAACCCTGTTCACTGAGATCATTCAGAGCAGCACTGTTAGTTGTCCCTTGCGCCATGGCGCCTGACTAGCGTCTACTAGATGTTAGGCATTTAGTGTCACTGGTCCCAGGCCGTGGAGCACTCTTCCAGCAGAGATTCGGAAGGCATCTTTGACTCTCAGGAATCTCTTGGAAGACTTGCTGACTTTTTAACGCAGCTGCTCCAAACACTTCAGACCAACCAGTTATTTTAATGATTGCTTTGGACTTTCTTAAACGATGTTTTATGTTTCACTTCTGTATACCACCCCTGATATTGCATTATATAAATGGTGGTATATAACTACTTTTACAAATATATAAAATGTTCCTCTATTAGTCTTTTAAAATCGAATATAAAGACACACACACACACACACGGTGTAACCACCTAGTACATCCCTAAAGGTGAGGCTCTGTAATGTGCCTTAGAAGATGTACATACCAGGACGATCAGCTGACAATGATGATATATAATTATGTGGGTTCTTTTCTTACTTGTGTCAAAAAGCAGCTGATACGCTAATGAATATTCTGAATGCCAATTAAAGACACTTCTTTTTTTAACCTTAGACAAAGATGGCAGGGGATGCTTTTCAGTTATTTTAATTTTTAATGTCACTTAACAGAAACCAATCTGTTGTGCATCTGATGCTGAGGAAATGGGAAAGATCAGCTGGGGGAAAAATGTCAATTGCTTAAAAACACACACACAACTAAACAAAGAGGAAAGAAGACTGCAATCTCATGCGCACAGAATAGTACAACACAGAGAATATGTACATGTCTTCCGGTAGGTGGGAAGTCTTTTAGATATGTTAGGAAAAGAAAGCTATTGAATCTGATAAATATAGCTTTTGTATCATAGCTTTTTGTATCAGGTCTGTAACATTTAGTTGTGCCCTGGCATTAGGAGTGTTTGTCACAAAAGAACCACCTGCCTCCTTGGAGGGTTGATGAACATGAGGAAATAACAGAACAAAGCTTACAACTGTAATGCCGTATGATTTCTCCATGTATGAGCAGATTCTGCACAGAGTTTGAGAACTGGTGCCCTATTCATCATTTTTAGCCATTGCATTTATCAGCAAGTCACAAAAAATGATGCACGTTATTTTGGAATCCATATACTTGGAAAGGGGAAAAGAAGATGACTGCCCTTCTGTTCAGTCCAAATCATCTATATAAATACAGTACTGTGCAGCACCCTAGCAACTGTTTCTATAGACAAAGAGCTTTCGGATTTGAAGACCATGGCAAGGTATTAGGGCATCTTACCAACTTAATGTATCTGAGATTGTAGGGATGATATTCCCTCTGCAGTGTCAGCTGCAACAGCTTTTGCCTTTAAAACCCTAAATGTTTTTAGGACTGAAGTGCCTAAATAATGGACTCCCTATCTCAGGAAGTAAGCAATGTGGTTTCCTGCTGATATTGTTGAATTACAGCTCCCAGCAACCCTGAATAGCAGCCAAACGTGGTGGACAGGGCCTTTTCTGCTATGGCACTCAGGAATGTGGAACTCTCTGCTCCATGAGATTACACTATCTCTTCCTACTTAGCAAGTGTTCCATTGCTGTCTCGAAAAAAAAAGTCACTTTCTGCAATGTAGATAGGTTTCAGCCCTACTATTTTTAGGTTTCATCAGTTTAAATGTTTTATTGCTGCTTCCTGTATTCTGTTGTAGCGATCCACTTTTGTTTTTGATGGTACTGACTATTGGTATAAATATTTTTATTTGCTGTGGACTCCTCCATTTTAATATAAATAAATTAACTTTAAATGAACTTTGAAAACTGCTCACCTCACACTCACACCCTGCAATAAACCAAGTTACTCACGTTGAGGCAAGAGTTTTGCAGATTTAATAAGTAACTAAATATCTGTGATTAGAATACCAGTTATCACCGGTCTTTGTTTCAGCAAAATAGCTGCAGAGTTCAAAGTCCACAAACCAGTTTACACACACACACACACACACACATGATTTCACCCAATGGATAATAGTTTCACCAGGAAATGATCTACATAAAGCATTTTCCACAAGGCAATTTTGTTAAAACAGACATAAATTCACTTGCCACAAAGTATTATTTATTTTGGTTAAATATGTTTCTCTTTCTTTGCAACATTCAGACATCAACATAGACAATAATTTGTTGCATCTGAGCTTGTGGTGGAGAAAAAATAAGCCACAATCCTTGGATCAGTGTTACATCCAAACCAGGAGTCACGGTTTGTTCCACTCTAAACAAACGGCAACCAATAAGCCAAGAAAACCTTGGCTTATCATTGTGGATTGTTTGGAACAAAACAAATCACAGTCCCTGCTTCAGAAGTAATGTTAATCTGAGGGCCACGGTTTGTTTCTCCCCCGTGTGAGCGGAAAGAAGAACAGCAAGCAAGTTGGCTGAAGCACATCAAACCATTAGCTATGGTTTACTGCAGGGCCAGCCTTATCATCAGGCAGAATGAGGCAGCTGCTTCAAGCAGCAGATGATGAGGGACTTGGAGCAGAAAGAGTTGTGTGAGTTGTACGGAGTGCCCCGTGTTCCCTAAGCTAGCACTCAAGTTTGGTGAAGGATGCTCTCCATCACCTGATGATGTCAACTAGAATCTTGCTGGCTTTGGAAGGGGCCATGCATTACCTTGTGAGAGGAGCAAGACGGCAGTAAATCACACCGAGCAAGTTCACGTTTATTAGCAAGAAGAGGATCTAACACAGGAGTGTCAATGAGCACAGCAGTTCTTCATAGGTTTCCCCCCATGAAGCAGTTGCTGAGACTGAAGGTCCTCACTTCCCCACAGCTGCCTAAGTCCCTTCTCTCCAGGGGTTTTCCCAAGCAATCTGAGACTGTCCCTGTGTGAAGCTAACTTCTCCGTCCTCTTCATGCCTCTCCTAGTTCTGGAGACCAGCAAGGGATGGAAGCTTGTCACTGCAGGAAAATATACCCATGCCTCTTCACCAGCCTGACTCATCTCTGCCTCTTGGCCTCAGTCATTCCACTCTCCTGCTTCAGTTTCTGATTCTGGACTTCTCTCTGCAACAGACTCCTCCCGCTCACTAAACCCTGTTTTCAGCTTCCGACACCTCCTCCCAGGCTTCTCCCTCTTCTCCCTCTGACACACATCACTGTCCCACCACCAATCCCCTGGCTCTGAGCCTTCTTCCCCACCTGATTCCTCTCACCATTCCTCTGCATCCAACCAGTCTGTGACGTCTTGTGTTTTGGCTCAGGCAGATAAATGTCTTGGTCCAGCCCTGACTAACCTGATGTCTGAAAGTGGCCAAGGCTATAGTAGAATCTGTGCTAGAGCTATCGGGTGGATAAAGGCATTTCTGCCAATCTACATTACAAATACAGGAGGGATCCAGCTATCTTGTAAATATGTGTGTATATTTATTGTCTAAAGCAGCCTACCTCAACTTCCCGCCAGCCTGATGCTTTGAACTCTAATTCCCCTCAGCCCCAGCCAACATGACCAATGGTCAGCGATAAAGGGAGCCGTGGTCCAACAACATATGGAGGGCATCAAGTGTTTTAGGGTTCTAGCTACATTGAAAGAGCTTCCAGTTTCATAGCAGCCTTATCTGGTTGGGTAGATAAACATCAATAATAATGTATTGCCTAATTTAACACTCAAACTGTGCAGGTAAGCTCTTGTTCTGAAAAGGAAGTATGAGCTTATCGAAGGCCAACTCGAGTATTGGCACCAGAGGCCAAAGCTTTCATCTGCTCTGGAACAGAGGAAGAAGCAGGTGGACACGATCACAAAACATTAGGAGAAACGTCCTCACAGTATGAGCTTTGAACAGCGGCTTGGAAGATGGTGAGCTCTCCTTCACTGGAGATGTTTAAGCAGAGACTGCACAGGCATTTTATTTAGTAAAAATTGTTAGCTGCCTTTCAAAATAACTGAGTTTTCCCAAGGCGGCTTGCACCCAGTAGCATAGCATGGGGAGGGCTATAGGGGCGGTTGCCCCAGGCGCAAAATTGTTAAGGGTGCAAATTTTCAGTACCCGATGCTGCCTCAATACAGCCGCACACTTCCATCACTAGGGTCCATTTAAACGGATTCCCCATGTGAACCAGGAAGTGACCTCCCCAGGCAATGGATGATGCGTACACCGTTAGGCAGCTGAATGCACATGCGTACTCCAGTTATTTAACCCCTCCTTCACACAGCCCTGGGCTCTGGCAACCCACGCTACACCACTGCTTGTGATGTCTGATAAAGCCAGCAAAAAAACCATAGTCAATGTCACAATAACATAACACACAAGAAGTCGCAACATTCTTTCAGCAAGTCACCACAGAACAGAAACTAAATCAGTCAGGGATGCCTTGGGCAAGGGGGTGGACTAGATGAATCACAGGATCCTTTCCAACACCACAACTCAGTTTTTATGAATTGTTATGTTCTTACAAGGAACTGAAATGTACCATTCTGAAGGTACCACAATAGCTTAAAAATACCTAATTGGGAATATATAGAGTAGACATAGCCTGCTCATGCGTTTAATAGGCTGCCTAACAAAAAGCTCAACAGGAGCAGTGTCTGTCACAGCAGCAGAAACAGCTGGATCTGTTTGAATTTGTTCCTGCAACACAGTCGTTAAAAATACAGTATTATTCTGTGGGGTCTCTCTTTCTCTGACTTCATGGATAGGAAAAGGTTTTCACAGGGAAGCTGTCATATGCCAGGTGAGAAGATTCATCCCCGTCTAGCCCAATGCTGTCTGCCCTGATTGGCAGTGGCTCTCCAGGGAGTCAGGCAGATAGTCTTACCCATCACCTGCCACCGTAGCCTTTTTAATTGCAGGTGCCAGGGATTGAAACCAAGTCCATCTGCACATGGAGCTCTGGTCTCCTGCTCAGCAGGCGACAGTGGAGAGAAGCAGAGGAGGACTCCATCCTTTCTATGGAAGCACTGGGTTCTTCTTCACAAAATACCTATAATACCCTGGCTCTTAGATGTGCCACACTTAAGGCTGGCTCACACATCCCTTGTTTTTTGGCAGCTGGTTGCACACACCAACTTTGCAAAAAGAAAAAAATATTCACTGTGTTTAAAATGCTATAAGAGTCCTCCATGGAAGAGAATTATCTCATCGACAGCCCATTCATGTCTGGAGATCATTAAAGTTACAGTCATCGAGTGATAAACCTGCACACAATCCTATGCGTGCCTAGTAAGAAAAGAGAAATGTCTGCATTTTTCAGGGAACAGACCTTATTTGCATGTTCTAGATCAATAAGCACTTATCTTTCAGAGTTTACGCTTCTCCACACATTGCAATGCAGTTTGTGGCTCAACCAAAAATGCATATTGAAATGCAGTTTTAGGGCAAAAGGCATGCAAAAATGTGGTTTGTGTGTGCAAATGCATTTAGACAAGATTGCAGATTGATGCGGTAAGGACTGATTGAATGAGCACAACCAAAATAGACACAGGCTGAAAAAAAGACTTGGGTCATCCATTGTAACTCAAAAGTATGTCCTGTTGAGTTCAATGGAGCTTACTCTCCTGTAAATACACACAGGATGAGTGATGCCATGTGTTTGTGGGAGGTTTCTTGCAGATATTTTTGAGAGAGACCAACTGGCTGGTTGGGACTTCCATTGTGAAAAAGAAAAGGGAAAGGTCCCAGCCTTTGCTTTGCCCTTTGTCTTGGGGACAGAACTTCCAAAATGACAACTGGTGGGGTGGGGAGCAATCATAATTATAGCATGTCCCCAGATTTCCCACTGGCTGCCTCCTTGATGGATTCAAAGAGAAGGTTCAGAACCAGAAGCAATTTAATCATGGTCTTATAAGTACGTGTGCAGGGAGAAAATGCCCTATAGGAGAGGCCTGTTCCTATCCAGCAGACAAAGGCATAACAAGATCAAATAGGAGGAAATTGCGGCAGCGATGTTCCAAGTGGGTATATTTTTAAACAGGGCTAATTAGACAACGGCTCAAAAACGTAGGGGAATGGGGTAGTGCCTCCCTTTGCTAGGAATCTTTTAAAACTCAGGAGCTGCAGACCTATGGCAGCTCAACCTTATGTGTTCTTGTGTTTTTGTATCATAAGCTGCCCTGTGGCCCTTGGATGAAGGCCGGTTTAGAAATTTAATAATAATGGTAATGATAATAACCTCACCTCTGCAGGTTGGGAGGTCTCTTGCCAGCTCAGTGTTTCAAAAAATAAAAATAAAAAAAATCAAGAGACACTGCAGAGAAAGCACAAACCGTTCCAGGAAGCTGCAGTGTTCCAAAATGTGTTGACGTTTGGCTGTTATTGAGAAAGCAGGGAGGAAAATAATAATAATAATAAAGAAACAATCTTAAAATGAAACTATTCAGACCCTTCTGGGGGAAGACAGATCTGTGTTTGTTTCATTAGTACTCCAAATATTTAAGAGTACGCCTGAAACATCTACTGTGTCAACTGGCCTTCAAGTCAAAGCTGGACGTCTGCCTAGGAAGCTCATGATTCGTCCAAGTTCTATTTGCCAATTAATTACAATTACTAAGCTATTATTATAATTTCTAGAGTATCATCGACGGGCACGATGCTTTACAAAGTACAAGAGGACAGGTCCCTGCCTCAAGGAACTTACAATCTATATAATTCACTGCATGGGGGTGGGGAAGAAGAGGAGGGAGGTGAATTCAGTGGTAAACAGGGAAAGAATCTGCATTATTTTGGGTACACATGATTAAGTTAGACTGCAATCAGATACCCACTTCTCTATGAGTAAAACCCATTGGGCTCAACGGGACTTTATTTCTGAGTAAACAACCCCTGGATGGTTAAGTCCAGTCAAAGGCGACTATGGGGTTGCAACGCTCATCTTGCTTTCAGGCTGAGGGAGCCGGTGTTTGTCCACAGACAGCTTTCTGGGTCATGTGGCCAGCAGGACTAACCCGCTTCTGATGCAATGGGACACCGTGACAGAAACCAGAGCGCACGGAAACGCCGTTTAGCTTCCCGCCAGAGCGGTACCTATTTATCTACTTGCACTGGTGTGCTTTCGAACTGCGAGATTGGCAGGAGCTGGGACAGAGCAACAGGAGCTCACTCCATCATGGGATTCGAACTGCCAACCTTCTGATCAGCAAGCCCAAGAGGCTCAGCGGTTTAGACCACAGTGCCACCCGCGTCCCCTAAAAAAACAACCAAATACTGCAATCATTGTACTATCAAACACAATGGCACATAAATAAAGCAAATGACAACAAATTAATCAAAACGATTCATGCAATTCAATAAAATCATAGTAATTCAAAAGATCAGAAAATACCACAAATCATTCATCAAAATGAGTAATACAATGCAACAGTGTCGTGGCAACTTTCCCTTTCATCTGCCTTGTGTTACCATTGATACTTGTCTACATTTCTGTCCAAACACAGCTAAGGCTCACCATTTCTTTCCCAATCCTCTTGTGTTTATTTGCTCTTTAGCTATCAGCCACCAGTCGCTACTCTGGTAGCAGATTCCTACCCGATTTCCAGCCAATTAATGCAACCACAAAACCAGCCTTCCTTCACAACGTAGACTCAGCAAATCTGGGCAAGACTCAGCACCCAGTAAAGTGGCTGCACTTCCTCTGGGCAGCCATCTGGCAAGTCAGTCTCACTTAGAGAGAGCCGCTGAGAGCAAGTTGCATTGCAAGCAGGCGAAGCGCGTGGCCAGGGGCTCCAGATGGACCCACTGCATGCCAAAATCTGCAAGGATCCGCTCAGCTCAGGTGCCAATTCAGTCCTGGAGAATTAGTCCTTGTCTGAGGACCTTCGGGGGGGCAGCATGTCTCTGCTCCAACATGCAACAATGTTCCAGGACAGCACTGGGGAATCTGTGGCCTTCCAAATGTTGCTGTATGACAGTTCCCATCTTCCCTGTTCCTATTCTAGAACAATAGGAACGTGTCTGTACCCTGCACAACCCCCTCAATTTGGCATGGACCCATCATCACCATATGGGACAATTGAGAACATCTGTATAAATCACTAACAATCCATCTCTATACCAAACTTGGGTCTTCAGCTGTTTTTGGACTACAACTCCCACAATCCCTGACCACTGCTAGCTAGGGATGATGGGAGTTGTATTCTAACAACAGCTGGAGGCCCAAATTTGGGAAAGCCTATGCAAACTGGATTGTATCAGTTCAGGTCTGGTGCGTTTATGTAAGGATGGGGAGGGAAATTGCTCCAGTTCAACTTTAAAGGCAAACATACCAAGTTTGCACCTTCTGAAACATCACACCAACCGAAACACAGCCATACATCAATATTCTTACTTCCTGGAATGTTTCAGTGCGGTTTTCCAGCTGACTAACGTGCATAGAAATGCACGTACTAGGGTAAAATGTGAATTAGAATGCACATATTTGAGAAAATTACGTGCAAAAAACGCATTGCATGAGGGGAAAAGTTTTTGGAGACATTCACTGGTGAATTTTCATGAGGCCTTTAATGTGCAAATTGACTGGAAATGCGGGGAATGACCTAGGATTGGGGGGGAAATGCAAAACACAGAGCGAAACCAAAGCTTCCAAATCCACCCATCCCTGGTATTATTTCACATGCTCAAATGCTCCCTGAAATGGATGAAGAAGGATCTGTACACATGCAAAAGAAGGGATCAAAAGAAGGGCTGGGCTTTTCATTGAACGCAAATCACTTTGTTGAAATTGGAGAAGTGACTCAAATTCCATTGACTAGAACCCTTCTCCCTAACACCCAGTTTCCCTGTGAAATTGAGGGTTAAGGTGAAATTGAGTTATCCGCCCGAAGTCACCTAGCGGGTTTTAGGCCCAGTAGGGGTTTGAACCCCGCTCTCTCCTTCCAACACCCTTCAGCATTCTTACAGAATTAGGTGACTACCAGGCCATTTCCTTTGCCTTCTACAAAATCTGGAAAAGTGAAGAGAACAGGGGAATGAGGGAGTTTGCTCTTTTCTTTCTAATTCTAGTTATTTTGCTTCTCTGCAGAGAGAGGGTCCGAGATAGTCTTGCCTGCCTTGCTTTCCTACACCGTGAGTATTGCTGTAATTTCAGCTTGCCTAAAGCTATAAAAGTAAGTTAAGGGGGAAGGGCCGCCATCTTCCCTTCAACTTTCCCAGGCCCACCAGCCTCTTTCTGGGACATACCTGGAAGGACATGCATTATAGCTTATAGTTTGCAGTCTGGGGATAGGTACTGCCTGTCCAATTGTGAACCACCCTGAAATCTATGGGTATAGGGCGGTATACAAATTTAATAAATAATAATAATTCTTGTCAAATGAATCACAGCTGAACAGCAAACTCAAAAAACACAATTTTTTAAATCTTTCAGAGGACTTGTTATCAGCCGGAAGAGAGAAGAAACCACAATATTATATGCTTGCCTAAAGAGTCCTGGTATGCACAAGGAACCAACGGGAACAGTTCTTTGGGGAAGGACCCGGACCAGCCCAAGACATTTTGCTGCCCAAGGCACAGGACAAGATGTCACCTTTACCTACTCCATGTACAGAAGCAAACCAGACTGGCAGCTGATGTTTGGTTCAACGCTGGAAATGCAGTTGTGTTCTCTATGGCACCCAAGGTCAGCAGGATACCTCTGGGGAGCACAGAGCACATACAGCAGTGTCCCTTACCTGCCCCTCTGCATCTGCCGCCTGAGACAGCTGCCTGTCTAATAGCAGGGCTTCCTTGGGACAGAAAAATGGCTCAATGGCAGAGCACCTGCTTCGCATAAAGAAGACCCCGGCAGGGGCAGACCTTGGTAATATGGTGCCGGGCTTTGGGAAGAAGCCACGATGCTCTGGCAGGGTTCTGGAGCCCTCCCATCTCCTTCCCAAAGCTGGGCAAGAGCAAACCAGGCTTTGGGAAGAACCCTGTCAGAGCCCTCACGCCTCCTTCCTGAAGCAAGCACTTACTAAGCTTTGGGAAGGTGGCAGGAAGGCACCCTCTCAGCTTGGCAGCCTGTAAAAGGGTCCCAGACTGTAGGAGAACCATTGCTTCTGAGAATTGACAACACTGAGCGAGGTAGACAATATGGCCTATACAGTGGTACCTCAGTTGAAGAACAGTCCTGTTTATGAACTATTCAGTTTACAAACTCCGCAAAACCAGAAGTAGTGTTCCGGTTTGCAAACTTTACCTCGGTCGACAAACAGAAGCCAAACGGTGGAAGGGCACCGGCAGTGGGAGGCCTCATGAGGGAAAGCGCGACTCGGTTTAAGAACAGATTTGGTTTAAGAACGGACTGCAAGAACGGATTAAGTTCGTAAACAGAGGTACCACTGTACAGTGGTACCTCTGGTTGCAAACAGCATCCGTTCCGGAGGCCCGTTCGCAACATAAAAAGAGCGCAACCTGCAGCAGCACGTCTGTGTACACACGGGTTGCAATTTGCCACTTCTGCACATATGCGTGATGTTATTTTGCGCTTCTGCGCATGCGCGAGCGGTGAAACCCGGAAGTAACCCTTTCCGGTACTTCCAGGTTGCCGCGGGACGTAACCTGAAAGAACGTAACATGAAGCGGACGTAACATGAGGTATGATTGTATTGTATATCTTCCTGTGCTCCCCTTTCTTTCAGCAAAAGCACCAGAAGAATATCTGTCTGTTCTCCTGGCAACCCTGTTGGGACAGTGAGCACAACAAGGCAGCCACCTCACACAGGCTAGTCATATACCCTTGCACCCTGCTTAGGCCTTCTTCCTATGACCCAGCCACATTCCTGTGGACTTTCAGGGGAAGCCAACATGGTGTCCATCCAGCTGTCTCTGGACTACAGCTCCCATCAGCCCCAGCCAGCCTGGCCAATGCTGAGGGGGCTGACGATCATGGCTAAGCATTGCAGAGCCATCTGGAAATCAATGAATGAAAAATGGAGGGGGCAGGGGAAGAGTACCAGGATACATGCAGGCTGGCAGGGGAAACAGAAAATGCGGGGGATGCATTTTTTTGGCACAAATATAAATACCCCACTCTCCATCCGCAATGCCCCCCAACAACAATCAGTGGCAGCAGGAGCCACCCAAACCATACGTGTGAATTAACGGAAGATGCCACAAGGCTTGTGTTCTGTTGTTGTCTTGTTTTCCCCATCACCTGTACTGAGGAAGTATTTCGGTGCTGTGACAGTGGTGTTGCTATGGCAATGACTCTTCTATCTACTGGATTGAGTAGGGAGGGAGCACCCTGCACAATCCGAACACACTGCAGCAGTGTGATAGAGGGCAGGATCTGGAGGGAAGTTCTGCTTCACACATTCCTCTGCAGCTCCCATTCATCTCAACAAACCGCATGCCAAAGAGAACCTTCTGGACTCTGTCCAGATATTGTTAACCATTTGTCGACAAAAAGCCTCTGAAGTGGACATATTGTGAACCCATTTTTTATTATTATTATAAAAAATTAATACATCTGTTTGTTGGTAGTTCTACTCCCTACCTTATCTTTTAAAAGCCCTCTGAAGGCAGTATTGAAAAACACCTCCGTCAAATGAAATATAATTAAGTCAATAAACCAAGAGTTAAAATGCCCTTCTTGGGACATGTGTATATTACCTAGTCTGTTGTTCAGCTTTTGTTACAGACAAGCCACCACTTGGAAACAGGAAGAAGAAACTCAATGTGTTTGTTCGAAGGTAAAGAAGCAAAACTTTGCATCTTCCCTTAATCCTCTCCTCCATTCATTCTGAGCAATGACAAATGAGAGTGTCCCTTTTCGTCCGGTCTCCAAAATGGCTATGGTGGTGCAATTGCTAAGGTCTGCTCTAGAAAGTGGTGGTTTTTACTGCCAATTTTACAAAGGGTGTATATGGAAGATGACTGCTGTTCTTGAGACTAAATGCATTCCCAAGGTAAAGCTGTGTTCACAGTAAAGCTGCGTACGAGTTAGAATCTCTCCCCTGTTTTGGGCTTACAGACTCTCGCACATACACTTCTAAACAGGCAAAGCAGAACGGTGGTGTATGTGCTCTGGAGAACACCTGGGCTGGTGCAGGCCTCAATTTACCTTGACTTCCGGCAAGATCAGAATCGTAGTTAAAAAGGATTGAGATCTTTACGTCGCCTGGAAGGATCGTTTGTGCAAAAGTAGCCTAGGAAGCAGCTGGCCTCTTGAAAGCACCAGGGCCTCTCGCCCTGACCTTGCGTCTGGGAAAAGTTCCCTCAAGTGCTTTATTTTCATAATAAATTATCCAGCCATCAAAGCAGCTCGTAAACAGTTAGTACACATGTCACGCATCTGGGCTTCAATCCAGTCCCCTTCGTTTGTTCCCTCTTCCCCAAGGCAATTCTCATTGGATGTCTCTTCCAATTCCTTTCTAGGGGAGAATAGCAATCCTAAAGGCATCAAAGCTTTTATGGGATGTAACTAATAATAGCATAATTTGAGTTGGCCATTGACCTGATTTAATTTTTGGTGCATGCAAACTGAAGATCACTTGAAGGAGAGGACTGACCTCCTTTTAAAATAAACATATTTGCCCATCACCCCCATACCAAAAACACACGTGCAACTTTTTTTTCTTGGTTTCTCCCTACAAGGGCCAGTAAAAACTGCATATCTGCAAAGAAGATATTAGGGTTGAATGTGCCTGAAATGAATGCAACCACGGCCAGGGCAACTGAACTTATCTGCAAAGTTCACCTATTAGTAGTATGTGGTTTCTTCCTATCAAAGCGGGACTTCTATAATAATACTATTTACATATTTAGAAGGGGAGAGAGACGACGAAAACAAGGCTGCGAGGAAGGGGTTTGGATGCCATTTCTTCCATTAGGCGCAGCGCGATCCTAAGTCGATGCCAATTCCGCCGTGCTTATGGCGGTGGCCATGCGCTTTTCGGCACGTTTCCTTGGAAGAATGAATTACTCCCCAGTTACGCGCGCGCCTAGGAGTAATCTAAGACGCGGCAGGATTTTTATCAGGATCCTCACCGGCCGCCGCCTGCAACCTGCATTGCCCCATCGCAAGCGCAACTCCCCGAGCCTCCGCTTACCTTCCGCAGCCAGGGGGAAGCAGCAGCGGCCGCCGCAGCAGCAGCAGCACCGGCAGCCAGGAGAGATGACCTTGCAGAGAAATTCCTCATCGGAGCAGCAACCCAGCAGCTTTCCCCGCTCGCAGCCTGGCGCGTAAAAACGCAGACGGAAAGAACCCTCCAGGTCGGGATCCAGGCGCCCAAGCTGCCAGGATGGATCTCAACGCGGGAGAAAGCCGGAAAGCCTCGTCTACGAAGGCTCGGATTTTGAGGGAAAACCCACCGTGGGGAGAAGGAGCCACAAGTCGAAAGGGGAGGCAAAGCCGGGAACGCCGCGGCTGCTTGGGTGGCTCCGGCTCCTCCCGGCGCGCATTTGGCGCTGTTGCAGAGGGCGGCGCAGGTGCCTCCTGGGGGGGCGTTTCTAGTCTTGGCCGGGCGGACGGGGAGGCGGCTGCTTCCGCTGCCGGCGGCTCCCGGAGCGGCTGTGCCCGCGACCGCCTTCGGAGCAGCAGCTCCTCCAAGGTGGCCCGCGAGGTGGGAAGGCAAGAGGGAGCCGCGCGCCCGCGACCGCGCGTCACAGGCGCGCGTTGCTGGCTGCGCCGGCAAGGAATCGGGGCATTCAGAGCAGCCCCGGGAGGCGGAGCAGGAAGGCCTCTCGTCCCGGTTGCCTCTCTGCCCGACGCGTTTCTCAAAGAGCTTCCTGGTGCAGGAGAGAGGAAGACACAGCAGCTGAAGTTTCCGCCCGTCTGGGGCCAGATTTTCGTTCCTCCCCGCCAAGTGCCATCCAGCATCGCCCTTCTCTTCGTTCCCATTTTGGGGACGCAGCTCAATTGTAAACTCTCTTGGACGCCAAAGATCGGCAGCGATGGAAACGTGGAGAGTGCTCCTGCCCATGTGCAGAGTGTTATCCACCCCACCACACTCACACCTTGCTACATACCCAGAGCCAGCGCCCCCAGTTCAGAGTACTGTACAGTGGTACCTCGGGTTACATACGCTTCAGGTTACAGACGCTTCAGGTTACAGACTCTGCTAACCCAGAAATATTACCTTGGGTTAATAATTTTGCTTCAGGATGAGAACAGAAATCGTGCAGCAGCGGCAGCAGGAGGCCCCATTAGCTAAAGCGGTGCTTCAGATTAAGAACAGTTTCAGGTTAAGAACAGACCTCCAGAATGAATTAAGTTCTTAACCCGAGGTACCAGTGTAGATGGCTCAGTGCAGACAGCTTCCAGCAGACAGGAAACCTGGTGTTCATGGCCTGCTCGTTTTTGGTGTTAAATATTGCAGAAGGCTGAAACCTCTCTGTTCTATCAATCAGGGGTGCCAGATTGAATAAAATTGGGGGGGGAACCCCGCCCTGCACAATCAAATCACCTGATGCAGTGCACCCACAGCATTTGAATGGCAATGCCCATCAACTTGGGGTGGGGGGCAGTTCCCTCAAATATTTTATTGAAGGGGTGTGTGTGAAGAGACCATGGCAAGCATTCTACTGATGAAATGCTGGGGTGTCTTGTGGTGGGTAAGTAGACCAGCTTTCTGCGAAGACAAATGTAAAACCATAAAAGATAGACGCTTAACACGAATTATATGACACTATCAATATACATGGTACTTCACTTGCACAGATAAAGGCTTGTAATAACTCACTATTGATAATAATAAGAAGCAAAAGGGTATGTGGAAGAAAGACCTAGAAACACTAGCAATGACTGTTTGGATTTGCTTGTGCAATTTCTGTTCCTGACCTTGGGCGAATATGTGAATTGTGGCAATTCCCACTCCTGTTTCCATTTCTGACAGAAATCTGCAACATCCCTACACCTCTTGCACCTCTGGTGTTGTGCCATTGCAAGAAGGTCGCCTTTCAGCCACCTGTGAGGTCAAGGGAATATTCCTCTCCGTAAAAACGACATAATGCCTCTTTGCAAGTACAGTGGTACCTCGGGTTAAAAACTTAATTCGTTCTGGAGGTCCGTTCTTAACCTGAAACTGATCTTAACCTGAGACACCACTTTAGCTAATGGGGCTTCCCACCGCCGCCGCACCGCCGTCGTGTGATTTCTGTTCTTATCCTGAAGCAAAGTTCTTAACCCGAGGTACTATTTTTGTAGCGGAGTCTGTAACCTGAAGCGTCTGTAACCTGAAGCATCTGTAACCCGAGGTACCACTGTAGAGAACTGTCAGACCATGGGCCAAGTGCAGGGTACAGCCTTCTATGGCCTCCACCTATTTGCTTCTGGAACTAAGCTTCATCTGTGGGAAAGCTTTTAAAAAGTGGTAGCCACCCATCACAACCTACAATCTCAAGTGGTACAGTCTGCTCTGCCACCTCATTCCATTGCACGTGCAGAACACACCCAAGCACTGCATCTATTCACCAAGCTTGAGATTCCTATGGTGAGAGAACACTAAGCAAGGCCTTCCAAGGAGAAGAAGGAGGAGAAGAAGAAGAAGAAGAAGAAGAAGAAGAAGAAGAAGACGACGACATTCAGGAGGGCAGGGAACACATTTTAGCAGGCTTTCCCTTCAGCCTTCACCCAGATGTTACAGGGATCAAAAGGGCAACAGCAGAACTTTGAATTGAGCCCACAAAGTCACCAGTAACTTAGTGTAGCTCCTTCACAATTGGTCTCATTTTCTCAGCTGGTACCAGTCACCAAATTCTGAACCAGTGGCAATTTCTGAGCAGGCCTGCGCATGTGGTGTCATCGGTGTGCGATGGCATCTTGCAGAGCGCAGGTCAACAAGACAAGTCTTTGCGCCAGGGAGGTTGCAATCTACAATTTGACACAGAGGAAACAGCAGAGGGAGGGGAGGGGAGACAGGGATAAGCAGGGAAGGAATATGCCATTGCTCAGGATTAATTTAAGGGCATTAGGCTTAATTATAGGTTGAGTTGCAGGAGGGCGTGGGAAATCGAGGGTTGAGCCAAAGTCTTCACGGACGAGGTGGATTTTGAGGAGGTATTTGATGGAAGAATGAGAGGTGGCGTTACACAGGGGTTCTGGGAGGCAGTACGGAACAAAGGGAAAGTCGCTTGAGGGTGTGGGAGACCTTTGGCTGGTGGAGGCTGGTAGTGAACAGCAAAGGTCTCTTCAAAGGCAGCTTCCGTGCACTGCCGTAATCTAATCTAGAGGTTTCCAAGGGGTGTGTTAGTTCAGCTGCAGCTAGTGAGTTTATGTTCGCAATCTTAACAAATCACATCCAATCTGAGTCGCTTCCCTAATTTGGTTCAGAGTGTGCTGAACTTGCAGGATTTATAATAAACTTTGGGTGGCTGGATAGAAAAATCTGCAGTGTGTGAAATACTTGTTGTATTCCAGTTTCTTGGACATGACCTTGAGTTGCATCTATGTATGCTTCAGAGTTTCTTCATCTCACCCCACCCCACTAACAAGCTCTTTGGCTGTCTCCAAATTATGAAAATGGAAAACCTATTACACAGCCTGCCATCAGAAGTCTATTTATATCTCAGCAGCATCTATAAACACCAGCTTCAGTTTATGTAGTAGAATCTATTCTAGGATTTGGCTAACAGAGATGAATTTGACAAAGAGATATCCAAGGCAATAATTACCCTAGGTTTATTCAGAAACTTGCTAACAACCAAAAATGGTTTTCTCTGCAAGGCCTTTGTGCACACAAAAAAAGATTTTTCTCTTATTCGTGCATACTTGCACTCTAAACCAAAACTCAAAAGTGCCACTAATGTGCAAACTAGATGAGGTATGAGGATCAGCTTAATAATAATAATAATAAAATTATTTATATCCTGCCCTCCCCAGCTGAAGCCGGGCTCAGGGCGGATAACAACAATCAAATAATCCAACATTCTAAAAATATTTCATTATAAAAATTAATTAAAATCAAATTGATGGCAACCGTTAAGCAAAATTCTGTGCAGATTGCCAGAGGAGGGATCCTTTCCCCAATCACCATTTCCCCTCTAAAAATCACTCAGCAGCTGCCTTTATAGCAGAGATACAGACATGCATATGTTTCCTCCTGTAGGCGGAAAACCAACAAGGAGTGGCAATTTTGAGCAAAAGCAAGTCAACAACAATGGGTGGAGGGGAAAGGGTTAAGCCTTCCAGAGAGCCTTCTAGTTTTGTAAACAAATATGTTAGAAGAAAGATGCAAATGACTTCATGCCACATCTAGTTTGGCCCTGGATTCAGCAGGGCTTAGGGTGTAGATATATATTCCATCTGTTAACACAGGTTTCCAGCCACTGGGTTTGATGAGGGCCATAAATGCAGGGTGATGGGCGTGAGATATATTTTCAGAGGAGAAGCAGCAGATGGGATGGAGTCTACAGCTCTCCCCATGGCTCTCCCTGTTCCCCTGCAACCCCTCCTGCCTAGCTATTTTGCCCACATCCCCTTGACTCCCAGTTCCAGAAATAAGTCAGGCTGAAGTGAAACAGCTGGAAGATGGGTTGGTTGGGGGGATGACAGGTGAAGAGAAGGGTTAAGCAGCCCCACATTACTTGGCCATTTCTATCCTGGAAATTGTCACACTCCTCTGCACACATGGGCATGGGAACCTCTCTGGCAATACAGTGGTACCTCAGGTTACAGACGCTTCAGGTTACAGACTCCGCTAACCCAGAAATAGTACCTCGGGTTAAGAACTTTGCTTCAGGATGAGAACAGAAATCGTGCACCGGCAGTGCGGCGGCAGTGGGAGGTCCCATTAGCTAAAGTGGTACCTCAGGTTAAGAACAGTTTCAGGTTAAGAACAGACCTCCGGAACGAATTAAGTTCTTAACCCAAGGTACCGCTAAATGTATAGCTTTGCCTAGAGCCATAGCTACTGGGAGGGGGGGGGGCTAACTGGGTTTTTTTTTGCCTCAGGTATAACCTCCAGAGGGGTGCCACTGAGGCTCCCAGCCTCTGTGTGTGTGTGTGTGTGTGTGTGTGTGTGTGTATACACAAATGCGTGAGTGGGTGGGTGCCAAACTGGGTTAAATAAAGTGTGCATGGAATTTCAGACAATCCTGAGCAAGTTTAGTGGGCCTTGTCTTAGAACTGCAACTGTGCAGCCTGACATGTTAATTTCACTGAATTCAATGGCAATTTGTCCCTAATAAGTGTGTTTAAAATTGCAGGCTGGTGGAGCCTGGTCTGGTAAAACCTAGTTTTTCTCCACCTGGAGCCAGACATAAAGTTTATTCATTGTGGCACATTTATGACTTGCTTTGCAGTTACAGGGGTCTGCAACCTTTAAGACAAAAAGAGCCACTTGGACCCGTTTCCGAAGAAAAAACAACAACTGGGAGCCGCAAAACCATTGCGACATTTAAAACAAATATATCTCTGGAGCCACGATCTGACAGTGGGCGGGAAGGTGACGTCGGGACGGTGCGTGACTTAATGCACGCACTGCCCCCATGCGACGTCACAGCCAGTACAGCGCACGCCACAGTGAGGAGTGTCGGGGCGCACAATGCGCCTCCCCCCCTCGCTAGTATCCGCCCCGGAGCCGCAGCAAAGATGTAAAAGAGCCACATGCGGCTCCGGAGCCGCAGGTTGCAGACCCCTGAGTTAAGAAAAGGCTCAGGTCTTGCTACAGTCTGAACTTGCATTCAGCTACCTTAGGCGTAGGGTTGTATGGCTCTGTTTCAGGACTTATTATCCACTGGTGCAAAGTGAGGAAGGGTTTGTAGCTCCACGGTCGAACATATTTGCATGCAGGAGGGTCCAGTGTCAGTCCCAGGCATCTGCAGGCAGGGCTGAAAAACATTCCCACCCTGAAACCATGCAAAGGTGCTGGTGCCAAACATATTGCTTTCCTTTGGACCACATCAGTGAGGTCAAGGGGGGATGTCTTTGTCGACATGCAGAGGGCCAGGAGGCCAGCTGGCTAGCCCCAGCTGGGCTGTCTCCTTCCAGCCATCCCGCTGCGAAGACCATCGGCCTCTGCTCTGACGTAAATCAGCGACCCGGGCTTCAAAGGCAGGGCACACTATCAGCACACAGAACTGTGCACACAGAATAGGCATGAGGCTTGTGAAAGCATACTACAACTACAGATTTATTAAGCATAAATCAGGACAAAGAAACATGTCGTCTCTCTCTCTTCGTCTTCTCGGAGAGAACTGGAAAAAGCAAAAGCTATACACATAATGGAACTTCCCAGCAAGCTGTTCTGGAATGTGAACAGACATGTGACACGCAACAGTTCCAAACGTCTGCTCCTTAAGGTGGAATAGAAATCTCAACTGTCTTCTCATCTGGGCAGCCCAGGACCTCGATACACGCTGCCCAGGCTTGCACCCCGCGGTGGTCACCTCAGTGTTGCTAGCACAGCTGTTTGACTTCACCCCCGGAGGCGCACTCCATTGTCTCTCAAGACAGACGGATGCCAACAACATTTATAGGGTGATTGTAAACAACTACCTGTTTACAATAGGGTAAACAGGTACTTACATTTATATCACACCTTTCTTCCCAGTGAGCTTTCCAAAACAATATGAGAAGGGGAACACAGCCATCCTTTAAAGTTTGCAATGCTCTGAGCTTTGCAATGCACTACTCCAGCGAAGTAATGCCTATAAAAAAATGCATATATTGAGGTCAAGTGTGACTACCGTAAGTGGAGAGGTTCTGTGATGGCAAGCTGAAAGACGGAGCTTCAGGGGGTATGGTGCTCCCTTTTAATGTTTGTAGTGCCATTTATGTAAAATCCACACACATACGATTAAAACAGAATGTTGTTATTGCTTGATGTTTACAAATTATATGCTAGTTGCCTCTGCACAAGTCCTTTGTTAGGAGTCCTCTGCCGTGGCCGCAGGAACGTCCTAAATAAAGAACTTTAAATACATATAAAAGAATAGCAATTTTTTTTGAAGAGTTACAGGAACATGGAGACCGACCTTGCGCTCTTAAGATAAATATAGCTAACTTGTGAAAGCATGTTGATAAGTCTTGCCGTATTTGGTATTTGCAGGGCATGAACAGATTAACTTTGCAATTCCAACAATCACACTAAGCTGCAAGAAGCCAGGGCAAGAGGTGGCTTTGCCAGAAATGAGATCTGGGACTTGGCCGCTGACGGGGTGGTGGAAGAAATAACTGGATTCTACCAACCGTATCAGGTCAATTGGGCTATTGCTTGATAGGCCTCAAGAGAGCAATTGGCGATCGACGACTGAGAAGCACAGCTGTACGGGAAGACACGCAAGGCAGAATACCACGGGACCATTTTGGCTTGCTGGGTCGGATCACAAATGAATTTGCTCTGGAAGGATTTCTATTCTGGCATGGTCTCCATTTCTCCAAGTGTTGAGAAGCTCCACTGTCACTGCTCCTCTGATTTGATTTCCTGTGGATGAGAGAGTATTGGAAATTGCAAGCCTGTCTTAACGTAAGCGGAAAATTCACCTCGGACGAAAACAGAAATGTTATCAGAAATGACTGGGGTCTCTGCAAAAGCACATTGATTTTGACATCTTCACATCCCCTTGGTCCAGGCATAGGCAAACTTGTCCCTCCAGATGTTTTGGGACTACAACTCCCATCATCCCTAGCTAAGAGGACCAGTGGTCAGGGGTGATGAGAGTTGTAGTCCCAAAACATCTGGAGGGACGAGTTTGCCTATGCCTGCCTTGGCCTCTCATTTTGAATATTTTCATTTCCCTTTCTCTCCTGAGCTTCTGCTTGTAGAAATTCAGTCATCTTCCCTGTTGCCCCTTCTTCCTGGTATTCTCTCCCAGAATGGGATTTCACTTCTCCCTTTCTTCAGCTCAAAATCTACCTTTCCCATGAACCCATTGCCAGCTGAGGCCTCCCAGTTTGATACTTGGCTGACTGCAGCTGAAGACTCAGGCTCCCCCCAACCTCCTGTCAAAGAAAATATTTTCACACATTGACCTGGTTGGCATGTAATGCTAAGCCACGGTTACAAAGAATGAAATGAAGCACCAAGAGCTTAATACAATTCAGGGTGCATATTTATTCCCCTCCCAATGTTTCCTTACCCAATAATTTCAACATTTTATGTGATCTTTCATATGGCCTAGAAGCCACTTCTGGAACATCTAGTTGAATTTAGTGCTTATTTCCAGGTTCATTGCTTCTTGGGGGGGGGGGGAATGGCACACCACTAACCTGGAAAGTTGAGGGATGAAATTTGGGGTGCGAACCCTGCACACAGTTCTTTCCCACTGCTTTCATACATGAACCATGGGGAAACAGAAGCACAACTGTCCCAGGAAAACCGGGACATCCCATTTCCCCCCACGAGCTTACGGCAATCATTTCAGGCTGAAATATCCACCCCCCCAAAAAAAGTGGGTTTTTGGAGTCTGTGATCTTGCATGGTGCCCCCAAAAGTGAGTTTTTGGGTACCATACCTGACAATGTGCTTTTTCTGGGTCCATGATGTTATGTGGCTGGCACGGGATTTTGGACCTGGAAGATGGTGTCCTGGATTTGGGCTGTGTCCTGTTGGAGGGTGTTATGTACTGAGTTGAATAGGATCCAAAATGCAGCAGTCTGATTGGTCCTAGAACAATAGGATTCAGAATGCAGCAGTCTGATTGGTCCGCAGGAGCCACCCAATCCAGCTCCAGGTGGAAGTGAATCCACAACCTGATTGGCCTACAGGAGAATCCTGGAATTAGCCAATCACGCGCAGCCCATTGTGTAAATAATGTTTATAAAGCAGATATTGTGGGGGAACCTCCATTCCTCCTCACCACTATGAGCGGAATAAAGAGCATGAAATCCACTCTCGACTCTGAGTATATTTCAGAGGGTATAAAGGGGTAGAAGGTTGCCAATATGTCCAGTGTTGCCTGTTTTGGCACGCCACACCCACTGGTGTGAATGTGATTTAGTGTGACATGGTGGTAGATTGATAAAAAAAGCCACCGTTCCATGATGCCTCAGGTGATGTGGTGTAAAAGGAACATTAAAAACTGGTGTGTGTGTGTGTGCATGAGCATTATAACCAGGAGAACCTAACACAATGATCCCAATGTCTGAATGAGCCATCAGCTGCTGTTTAAAGCACAGAGGAAAATATTTCAGCCTGGTATCTTAAGTCATAACAATGATGACCCAAGGAGAACTTGTCTCGGGAAGAGATTTCACAGCTAGGATGCCAGCATAAAACAAACATTATTTCCTGGTTGCCACCTGCCTCACCCGCAAAGGATGGCCATAGGCAGCTGTCGTTACACAAAACCCCACTGTAAAAAACGGATGCAGACATTCCCAAAGAACAGGCAATTAGAATGATAGGTTATCATTTTATTAATAGCCTGCAACACGCCACCCCTGAGCGAAGTGAAAAAACAGGCAAACAAATGAGCCACCTTCCCCCCGGCCTTTGGGTTCAGCGGATGACAGAGTCCACTCAGATTACACAGCTCCCTCGGAAGATGTGGTTAATTGTACAATTAGAGACCCAGCTGCATTGGGGATAAAATAAGCAAGAAAAGCAATGCAGAGCCTGTGCGCATTTCCTACTGATCACGCACTCTCTCCATGCGACCTGAATACAGCAAATATTCCACATGCTGTTCCAGTGCCTCTTGCTTTCCACCTTGCCTAATTGAGTGTTTCAGGTATCTCACAAATGGATCTGGATTCTGGCTAAACAACGGCACCTTTGTGTCACCGGGCTTGAATCGGAGAGGAAACGAAAAGCATTTGTTCCAGGGAGTTGGAAACCCTCCCTCGTTTTGGATTGAAAAACATTAAGGTACATAATGGACACTATGCTAATGCAAAGTATGCAAATATTTTGGGTGTCATCTCAGTCTTCTGCAATGAAGCAGCACTGCAGAGGTTCTGAAGGCCTAAAGAGAAGAAAATACTTACTCTTATTTCAATATTTATTTGAAATGTTTCTGGCCTGTCACCAACCCAAGGGTGGGTTACAAAACATAAAAATGTAAACATGAAATATTACAAACAGACCAAAGTAGACAAAAGTACCACAAGTGAACCAATGATTTTAAATATACTATGAGGCAGAAGATGGGTGTTCAGGAGAGCCTTTTTATGCCCAATGGCCTTGTGGAGTAGGCCAGTTGTGCCTTTTACCTGGTAAAAAAAAAGATAAAGGGACCCCTGACCATTAGGTCCAGTCGTGACAGACTCTGGGGTTGCGGCGCTCATTTCGCTTTATTGGCCGAGGGAGCCAGCGTACAGCCTCTGGGTCATGTGGCCAGCATGACTAAGCCACTTCTGGCAAACCAGAGCAGTGCACAGAAATGGCGTTTACCTTCCCACCAGAGAGGTACCTATTTATCTACTTGCACTTTGATGTGCTTTCGAATTGCTGGTTGGCAGGAGCAGGGACCGAGCGATGGGAGCTCACCCCGTCACGGGGATTCGAACCGCCGATCTTCTGATCAGCAAGTCCTAGGCTCTGTGGTTTAACCCATAGTGCCACCTGCATACCTGGTAGTCACTACCAACACTTCCCTCTGAACTTACAGTCTTCTCCAGCTGGGAAGAAATCTGAATCTGGGGATCCTGAACCAACGGAGCCTGTATTTTCCAGTCGATCCCTCTCAGCTCACTTTAAGGTTAAAGTCAGCACCCAACTCTCTCTCTCTGTCTCTCCCACAGATCAGAAGAGTATGATTCTCTATAACAGCCTATATTCACAGAGTGTCCCAGCAGTTTAAGCGAGTGGGAGATTGCAAAGATCCCTGAGGTTGGTAAGCACCAAATTCTGAATCCTTATTAAGGACAGAAGGAAGGGAAGAATGAAGCAAATGGACAAAAGCAGAATACTGAAAGAAAATGAGCTCTGTGGCTCAAACCCGGCAGATCCTAAGCTGGTCTTGAGGAGTAGGGCTGCCTGGACATTACTGGGATTTCAAAGGCAGAATTGTCGTCCTGGGAGGATTTCTGAAATGTGATGCTTTGTTCTGGATATTAGGCAAGTCAAGTTTTTTTTGGTGTTTTTGTTAAAAAAAAAGAGGCTCCACAACTTTTGGGTCTTCCTTTAAGAAGCTCAACAACTTTCAGGGTGTCCTGGTTTTTACTTGTTGAAATATGGAAACCCTACTCAAGAGTAACACAATCAGGATGGTCACTTGCAAGTTTCCTGATGGTCAGCAATCGATTCTGGAGTTAGGGTGGGGATGGAGCCCAGTGTGCGTACGACAGCTCAGTTTTTAAGGACTCCTTCTCTCTCCCATTGGTTTGTGTGACAGTTGTCATTCACTGATCAATCAGACCCCATGCCATGTTTCATAGGTAAGGGCAGGTCTTGATACCGGAGATCAGAGGAAACCAGTGATCTTGGTGTTCATAAGCACTTGGATTCCCCCCGCTTTCCTCTTTGTGGGTCAAAGAACTTGGTGGGACTTTTCGTGCCTGGCTCATTCAACCAAAATGGAGGGGCACCTGGGCAAGGATTCTCTCCACCCCACATAATATACGGGGGGGGGGGGGACTGCCTTCAATATTGCAGGTGGCTCTGTTCTTCCAAGACTGGGTCAAATTAGTCTTCTGCAAATGACTGGGAAAATAGCTGCATTATAAGTTGGCACCAAAGAGTCCTCCAAACATCTCCCTGCTGCTGAGGAGTCACCTGAAGCCACCATCCCTCCCTGGCCCTGGCCCATGTCCTCATTGAGTGTTTTTGCCCAGCTTGAATGTGTTCTTGAACTTGTGTTCTTGCTGCTTCCTTCCCTGGGCGGAGATTTGTATGTAAACCTCTGACTTTGGCACAGCTGGAATGTAGCTAGCAGAAGAAAGGTAAGAGTCACATCCATCACTCCGCCCACTTTTGCTTCTGGCTCCACCCACCATACGGCCCCTGGAAGGTGGCTTAGAGAAGAATGTGGCCCTCAGGTGAAAAAGGTTCCTTGCCCTTGCTTTAAAGGTACAGGCATATTTGCCCTCTTTGTCTATCCAGTCACACTAATAGGTTTTATTCATCATGAGGGTGAACGTTGCCTCATATTTCTTATCCTGGAGTACCTTTTTTAAAAAATTTAAAAGCTTGATGGCTTTGCAAACTAAGAGCTTCTCACAGGCAATTCAAAGAACCAGGCTAACAGTTTCAGAGCAATTATCAGTGCACTTCCATCCTTAAAAATGTAAATCTCATTAAATTTGCACAAAAACCAGGTTGTTTCCAGTCAGAGGTGCTCTGGCGACTCTGTGCATATGGGTGAATGTTTAAAAGTTACATTTCTGCCTGCTTCACTAGGCCACATGACAGCTTAAGCCGTTTGCATCCAAAATAACCATACTTCCTCAAAACTATCAAGGAACTATTTACTTTCTTTCCTTCTTTGTTCCCCAGGACTCACTTTGAATCTTTCACTGTAAGCAAGGCAGATAAGAGAAGAAGGGACATCTTCACACAGTGCAGAATTAATGTACAGGACACTCTGTGAAAGCAAGATGTCCTCACCATCCATCGTCAGCTTAGATTAGCTAGGAGGCTAAGGGACAGGTCTGTCAGAAACAGAGGACGGGTCTATCAGTGGCTATTGATGGCTGTATCAGAGGCAGCATCCCTTGAATACCCATGGCTGGGGTGGAAGCAGCAGTGCGAAAGAGTTATTTCATGCATGCCCAGCTTGTTGGCTTCTTGGGAACATCCAACTGGACTCTGTGAATCTCGAGTTTCCTTTGGTGGGGCCTCTCCTTTATCAGTTGACCCTGGCAAGCTGGCAAGCTGATCTTGCAGGTTTGGCAGCAGTCCAGGTAGTGCCACCCCTTTAATTTCCCATAATGCTCCATAACAATGGTAGGCACAGCTGTACACACATAGCCAAGTACAAAGCAAAAGTACAATATTGGATTCTGATATATGAGGTGATTGTGAGGGAAGGAGGGGGCGGGCTGGGTTCAGCCCTGCCAATTGGTGGATTCCAGCTTCTTGGATTCCAGCTTCTTGTTTATGTGTGTGTGACCACATAAGTCGGATCAGATCCAAGAAAGAGGAATATTTTGTTTAACGGAATATTACCGTCTACTCCAAACAAAGGCTCACCTTCACTACATATCTTCAGGTGCCAGGCAAAAACATTCCTCTTCTCCCAGGGCCTTTGGCTAATTAAGCAATCTATGGCCTTTAAAACCGTTTACGACGTGTATACTGGGGGTTATTGTTTTTCTTTGTTACTATGGTATGTATTTTTCTGCTTTTATATCGTAAACCGCCCTGTGATCCAACAGTGAGGGGCAGTATAGAAAATTAATAAATAAATACAACAAGCAAGCAAGCAAGCAAGCAAGCAAACAAACAAACAAACAAACAATAAATAAATAAATAAATGCAACCTATCAAGAAGTAGGTGGAGAAATGTAGAAACTCCCCAGCTTTATGAGAGGTATATGAGAGCTGCCAGCATGAGTTTGACCAAACTGCGGGAGGCAGTGGAAGACAGGAGTGCCTGGCGTGCGCTGGTCCATTGGGTCATGAAGAGTCGGACATGACTAAATGACTAAACAACAATATGAGAGGAAGATTTCTCTGTGATGTGAATGGTAACTATGAAGTAGCCCTAAGGTACCAAAAGGATTTCCCACAAACAGTAACCTTTCATTCTGGGTGTGCTCTCTGACAGGGTTCTGGGACAGAATATTTGCTTGGAATGTGAAACTACTTATTTAACTGTGACTTGTGGAATGGATACATTTTGGTTGAATGGATACATTTTCAGATCGTAAGTGACATGTTTGGAAATGAATGGATGTCAGTTCATTGTTTTCTCAAATCACAGGATGTCACATTGATGTTCTGAAGCCTATCAACCCTATAACATTGATCCGACCTTGTCTTTTGGTTTGTTTTTTTAAAAAACTGATTCTCTTAATGAGTAGGCTTCAGACAAAGAGCAGCAAAAAACTGCCAGGATAAATGACAGCTACTGGGTTAAGAGCAGCATTTTGGCTCCCTTGAGGAGCCAGAGACTGTTTTTATGTGGCACTCCTGGGTAGCTTTTTAGACTAGACCAGACCTGGAGCCTCTTAAAAATCAGTGCTTTGATAAGCACCAGGTAGCTGCCATTTTTATTTCCCACAGTGCCCACAATGTAGCATCTTTCTGGTGCATTGTGGGAAATTAAAATGGCAGCCATCCAGCACCAATAAGAGCACAGCTACTGCTCATCTAAGGGATACATGGAAATAGAAGTGGTCTCACCAAAGGACACTTATCTTCAGCTAGCCTAGTTCACCCCTGAGAGTTCATGCAGATAATTTGTCCTGGCAAATGCATGCAAATTGAGGACTACACAACACAAGAGGAATGGGGAGCAGGACTCTTCTCACTGAAACCCCTTTAATTAGAATGAAAAGCGGCAAACTGCTTTTCTGCACATTGCAAAGGAGAACCTTAGGGGCCCGTGCAGAAGGGAAATTGCTTACATTTACATCCCATTCCCAAACACATTAATGCTGTTGCCAGGATACTTGCTCAATGTCTCCTGATCATTATTCTCTCCTTGTGGCCAAAAAATAAACAAAAATTAATGCAGTGCTTTGGTTATGGAAAAATTATTTTACTGCCAGATGGCTGGCCAATAGTATAAAAACTTTTCTAAATCTAGAGTTATTATAGGTAGGTGTTTATTGTAGAGTCAGTGCTGCTTACGGATGATACTTCTTGTTCAAACATGCATCAAAGTCCATATTCCCCACCCCACGCCTAGTTTAATCTGGCTTTAACTTTTTGGGGGAATATCTGGAAAGGTCACTTCTAGACAACCTGTTCATTGAGCACCCACTCTGGATTGTTTGCACAAAGTTTGCAGAGAGGTTAGACGACGTCAGCTATACATCAATAATTTGTTCTGATTCGTGTGCAGTGAGGTTATACAATATTGCACCAAACAATAAAAATAAAAATAAAAATAAAAATAAAAAATAAAAAAATAAAAATAAAAAAAATGGAAGGGGGAGTAGGTTTATTGTACAAGAGCACCATATCAACTGCAATTGTGCAATCTGAATTTGCAGGTCTGTTACTGAATCACAACAAAAAACAGTGACAGTCTGGAAGCCCCCTTAGTTGCCAATGACCTGCTGCCATTTTCTCCATGACATGTTTGTAAGTTAACCCCCCATCTGGAAGCTTCTCTAGATTCATAATTGAAGCAAAGACAGGTTGTTGTTTCATGTTTTGTTTTTTGAAACTTGCATCAAAGGTTTTACAAGCAGAGCATTCGACTTTGGCAGTTTGACTGAGCATAAGGCTGCCTTAGGGACGCGGGTGGCGCTGTGGGTTAAACCACAGAGCCTAGGACTTGCTGATCAGAAGGTCGGCGGTTCGAATCCCCACGACGGGGTGAGCTCCCGTTGCTCAGTCCCTGCTCCTGCCAACCTAGCAGTTCGAAAGCACGTCAAAGTGCAAGTAGATAAATAGGTACCGCTCTGGTGGGAAGGTAAACGGCGTTTCCATGCACTGCTCTGGTTCGCCAGAAGTGGCTTAGTCATGCTGGCCACATGACCCGGAAGCTGTCTGCGGACAAACGCCGGCTCCCTCGGCCCATAGAGCGAGATGAGCGCCGCAACCCCAGAGTCTGTCACGACTGGACCTAATAGTCAGGGGTACCTTTACCTTTTTACCTTTAAGGCTGCCTTATACTGAACCAAACCATTGGTCCATCTAGATCAATATTTTAACACTGACCAGAGAGGCACTCCAGGATCTTCAGAGTCTCTCCCAGCCCTACCTAGAGATTCCAGGGATAGAATCTGGAACTTTCTGCATCGAAAACAGATGGCGTGCCAGTGAGCTACAGCTCTCATTCAGTTTAAGAGTCTGAATAGATCTTCACCACAAGCCTAATTTTGGTCGGCACGTTTGCCTTCACTCTCATGGACTCAGGATCTCATTTGTAGTCTGCAACGACTATGCATTCATCCACTGATTATAGCTTAACGGCATTCAGACAATGCGTCTGATTGCTCTTAGCGGAACTGAAACCGGTACTGCCCTCAGAAAGTGCTAATATTGTGTGTTTTGCTTTTCGTTGCTGGTGTCGCCGCAGGAGGAAGGGTGCAGGACTGGGATTCAGCCCCAGGCAAAGACATGTCTAGCTAAGGCATTGCCTGAAGATACAGCATGAATGAAGAACTCATGCTACATTCTCTTTGTGGAGTTTGTAGCAGCAGCAGCAGCAGCAGCAGCACCTGTTCCTGGAGGGGCCTGCGCTGAGAAGCATCGACACGAGGCCCAAAACATGTGAATGGATTCATGAGGGATACGTCTTGCCTCCTCAATTGCATCACGGCTCTATCACTGCAGGGAAATTTGATTTATGAAGCTCAGCTCCCACGTCTGTCCTGGCCCCGGTTTTGTTGCTTAATTTAGAAACACTGAGCATGGGCTTCCTGATTGGCTGCCTTCCCCCTTCAAGGCAGTCCGGCAATTGGCTGGTCTCTCTCACTCTTTCTCTCTCTAGTGTAGGTCACACGCTGAAGAGCGTGAACATGTGAGCTTTGCTGCATACAAATGGAGTGGGAGAAAGCAAGGAGGCGTCTGAGGCAACTGTCTGGCTTCACGGAAAGCTGGGAGAAGCTTCCGGTGCACGTCTCTCCAGCCCCCCCCCCCCCGTATTTTTCAATTCATTAACAAAAAAGAAAGAAATCGATCCCAATACCCCCTTCACTTGCAACTACAGGTAGTTTGGGATTGGCAAATCGTTAAGAGATGGTGGAGGAATTATAAAAATGCAATCAAAGGGATTCAGTGCGGAAGAGGGTTCATATTGGAGGCTGCAGCCAACCCCCCCAAAAACACACACACACACACAAGTGTTGCCTTTTGCAGGACTAGCAACTAAGGAGTGGAACTACGCATGCAGCAGAATGAGGTGTTACAGCCCGAAAGTGCCTAGAATAGATTGCATATGGGGGAGATCATATTGGGGGGAAATCTGTATCGTCATGGGTCACTAGCACGCTGCCCGTGGGCTTCTGTTTGCTTGTCAGTACAGTGGTACCTCGGGTTACATATGCTTCAGGTTACATTCGCTTCAGATTACACACTCCGCTAACCCAGAAATAGTGCTTCAGGTTAAGAACTTTGCTTCAGGATAAGAACAGAAATCGGGCTCCAGCAGCGTGGGAGCATCAGGAGGCCCCATTAGCTAAAGTGGTGCTTCAGGTTAGGAACAGTTTCAGGTTAAGAACGGACCTCCGGAACGAATTAAGTACTTAACCTGAGGTACCACTGTACCTCCTATAGGGCCCACGAAAGATATCGGAAAAATATCCTTTCCCAACCTCACAATGCATGGCAGAGCTTTCTTTCTTTCTTTCTTTCTTTCTTTCTTTCTTTCTTTCTTTCTTAATTTTTGCATATGTTTTCCATATCACATTACATCATCCTCATTTTGGCTATTTTAGCCTGAGACTTCCATCAATCCTGTCTAGTGATTTTCAAATTCGCTATCTGATCTTGCATTTTATTATTCTAATTAATGCTTTTAAACTTCATTTCGTAATTATTTCTTGCCTAAATCATTTAGCAATAATTTATATGGTCCCCCTTACAAAACGTCTTGTAAAACATGACAGTGTTTTCTGTTCCTGGCCAGTTCTTCTTTGCATTGCTTTGGCCTCAGCTACATTGAACATGGGCCCTTAAACATGCCGACATTTCACAGAATACAGTGGTACCTCGGGTTACAGATGCTTTAGGTTACAGACGCTTCAGGTTACATACGCTTCAGGTTACAGACTCCGCTAACCCATGAATAGTACCTCAGGTTAAGAACTTTGATTCAGGATGAGAACAGAAATTGTGTGGCAGCGGCGCGGCAGCAGTGGGAGGTCCCATTAGCTAAAGCGGTACCTCAGGTTAAGAACAGTTTCAGGTTAAGAACGCACCTCCGGAATGAATTAAGTTCTTAACCCGAGGTACCACTATACCAGGATTGGACACCCACCCCATACCTGTCAACCTTCCCTTTTTGGGGGGGAAATTCCCTTATTCCAACGCCGTTTTCCGCTGCTTCCCGCTGCTATCCCAGATTCTTAGATATCCCGTAGACAGTCCTCAGGACAGATGAGGCTGCTGATCCCTTATTTTCGAGTTTGCTGATCCCTTATTTTCAAATCTGAAAGTTGACAGCTATGACCCACCCACCCTAAGCAGAGGAGAGACGCAAAGGGTTTGTTGTCTGTCCTAGCTTGTCCTGCAGTAATTTAAAAGCCAGCTGGGGGCAAAGGCTCTTTTGGATAGATAGATGATAGATAGATAGATAGATAGATAGATAGATAGATAGATAGATAGACAGACAGATACACTAGAATGGAGAACCTCAGGTTTGGGGTGGCACCAGGCAAATGCAGTCTCTCAAGCAACAAAATGCATTCCACCCGCCCTATAGAGTCAGTGTGGTGTAGTGGTTAAGAGCAGGGGACTCTTAATCTGGGGAACTGGGTTCGCGTCTCCGCTCCTCCACATGCAGCTGCTGGGTGACCTTGGGCCAGTCACACTTTTCTGAAGTCTCTCAGCCCCACTCACCTCACAGAGTGTTTGTTGTGGGGGAGGAAAGGAAAGGAGAATGTTAGCCGCTTTGAGACTCCTTCGGGTAGTGATAAAGCGGGATATCAAATCCAAACTCTTCTTCTATACAAATC
The DNA here is from genome assembly GCF_965113315.1 of Podarcis vaucheri. Classification (NCBI taxonomy): domain Eukaryota; kingdom Metazoa; phylum Chordata; class Lepidosauria; order Squamata; family Lacertidae; genus Podarcis; species Podarcis vaucheri. Next base: position 17,080,266 of record NC_138767.1, read on the forward strand.
TAGCAGCTCACTCTCAACAACTGAAAAAGTGAAAGAAAAGAAAAGAAGGCATCTTCAAAACACACACACACACACACACACACACACACACACACACACAGGAGCAAGTATTGTCCAGGGGAGAGGGACTGCCTCTGGTAAATTGGGAGTTGGAACGTATACTGTTCTAATAGCTTCAGCAGGATGAGGCAAAATAAAAAAAATATTGTTTTCTTGTTCATGACAGTCCCCCTGTTCCCAAGCGGTAGGGAGTTTCACAGGGTCAGTTCCCCTGCGAGGCGAGTGCTGGCGATTGATGGCATTTTAGTGGAATCTGTTTATCTACAAATATAGTTATGGAGGCCTGCGGGAACAGGCAAAATCCCTGAGACAGACAGTGTCAGACTGCAAAGCAGCCTTATTTCCCCTCAAAGTAAACAGCTTCCACTCTCCCTGCCTCAGTCAGCTACAAAGAAGTCAGGTTAGTCTGGTGCCTTCCCTTGTTCCAAGGCAAACCTCACATAGGCAAAATTTCGGTTTCCTTTCAGTTTCTCATTTTTCGATCAGTTCTCCGGTGCATTTTTGAGCTGACAACTGCACCACAAAATCCCGCTTTTCACTATGCAGTGGTACCTCAGGTTAAGTACTTAATTTGTTCCAGAGGTCCGTTCTTAACCTGAAACTGTTCTTAACCTGAAGCACCACTTTAGCTATGGGGCCTCCTGCTGCTGCCACGCCGCCGGAGCCCGATTTCTGTTCTTATCCTGAAGCAAAGTTCTTAACCTGAAGCACTATTTCTGGGTTAGCGGAGTGTGTAACCTGAAGCGAATGTAACCTGAAGCGTATGTAACCCGAGGTACCACTGTAGATCCCACAGCAGATGAAATATACTCGGGAGTCGAGAGTGGACTTCGTGTTCTTTATTCAGCTCAGAGTGGTGGGGAGGAGGAATGGAAGTTCCCCCAGAATGTCTGCTTTATATACATTATTTACACAATGGGCCCCACGTGATTGGCTAATTCCAGGATTCACCTGTAGGCCAATCAGGTTGCAGATTCACTTCCACCTGGAGTTGGATTGGGTGGCTTCTGTGGACCAATCAGACTGCTGCATTCTGGACCCTATTGTTCTAGGACCAATCAGACTGCTGCCTTTTGGATCCTATTCAACTCAGTACATAGCAGCAGGTTTACACAACAATCAAAACAGTTCACCCATCAAATAATACAGTCTTTAAAACAAACAAAACCGTAGGTAAGAACATAAGAACAGCCTTCTGGGTCAGGCCAATGGATCAACTAGTTCAAGCATCTTGGTCTCATATTGGCCAACCAGAACCTTGTTTCCATACATAGACACAAAACAACTTGAAATACCTGCTGAAACTGTTGAATCTGAGTTCTGTACAGACTTTCTCTTGCTGTCTGTAAGACGAAGTGGGGGAGGTGGACTCCTAGCTCTCAGTTAGGAGTTTTACAGACAAGTTTTCTTCTTTTTTAATGTTTGCAATACAGCACTGTAATTGCTTGCTTATTTTTGTTGGATCTGGTGGCCAGAATCTCCTGCAGTGAGCTTGTCTTTCTCCCAGGGGTGTGTTTGGAAGAAACAACATCCTTATTGTTGGCAGTTGCAGACCCTTTCACGGCTGGGCATTGATCCAGTACTTCATGCAGCGCAACCTTGTGTATGTTTGCTAGGACACAGATCCTAGTAGTTTTCCCAGGCAACTCTGCGAATAGGATGCTTCACTTTGGACTCCTGTTTTCTTTTGATATGGACTGTATCATGGGCAGTATTTGATGCTAACATCCAGAGAGGCTGAACAGATCCATGCCCTTACTAGATTGAGACCTGCTCTTAGCTCCTGCAAGGTTGCCACTTCTACTTTTTTTTAAAAAAAATATTAAGCAATTTCAGCACAACAAATTATCAAACCATATAACCATTATTTCCACCCCTTCTATCCCTCCCTCCCCCCCACCAAAGACTTCCCTCAGCTCCTCTCTCAGATTTCTCAGCACATATTATTCTCTGCATGCTCTAAAATTATACATATCCTTACGTTATCTATCTATCATGTTGTCAACCAATAAATTTGTGTATGTTTATTCAAAACCTGCCAAGGAGTCCAATTCATTTTGTTGTCTTTTTAGATAATTTGTAAAACGTTCCCATTCTTCCGTAAAGTCCTTCTCTCGCAGTTTGTAAATCAATTTAGCCAGCTCTGCATAGCTCATCAATTTTTCTTGCCACTGTTCTTTTGTTGGGATTTCTGCATTCTTCCATCCTTGTGCTATCAAGACTCTTGCCGCTGTTGTAGCAAGGTTGCCACTTCAAGTGGCCTCAGACTTTTCCTGGAAACTCTGTCTCCTGCCAAAGACATTTCTTTTTTTTAAAAAAACAACAACCACAAAACTTGTCATTTGCAACAAAAGTATTGGTGAAACTATAACAGGAAATTTGTTTTAGTTCCTCCTACTCGTGCAAGGCTATTTTAGCACTGGAGAAACGCACATCACTCTCTCTTCCCACCTCTGAGAACTGTAACAGGAGAACCAGAAGTGGGTGGGTGGGTGGGTGACGCATACAGTGGTGCCTCGCAAGACGAAAAGAATCCGTTCTGTGATTCTCTTCGTCTAGCGGTTTTTTCGTCTTGCGAAGCAAGCCCATTGACGGATTAGCGGATTAGCGCTATTAGCGGCTTTTAGTGGCTTATCAGCTTATTGGATCAGCTGATAAGCGGCTTAGCGGCTTAGAAAAAGGGGGGGAGGGAAAAAAACCCGCAGGAACTCGCAAGACATTTTCGTCTTGCGAAGCAAGCCCATAGGAGATTCGTTTTGCGAAGCACCTCCAAAACGGAAAACTCTTTCGTCTAGCGAGTTTTCCGTCTTGCGAGGCATTCGTCTTGCGGGGCACCACTGTACTTACATTGTACTACAGCAAACCCAATGGCTGTGGAGTTGATACAATGACAGATTATTACTTTTGTGCCTCTTTTAAACTATCAATAGCTTCGAACAGTTTCATCCACCTGTAGCGTTCTTCGGCCGTGCACAGGAAGGGGCTTTCTCCTTAAAGCAGGCCTGCAGGACTAAATAGCCTACCTGCTAATAATAATAATAATAATAATAATAATAATAATAATAATTTCTATTTATACCCCGCCCTTCCTGGTTCAGAAAACTTGTCTCAGGGTGGCTAACAACAAATTTAAAGCACTTAATTGTGATACAACAACAACAAAAGCATAAAATACAGTATAAAAGTGTGAATAACAATAAATTCAAAGTTCAAAAATCAATTTTGGGGGAAATCCATCCAATAAATGTTAGATGGTCACCAGGGCTAGCTGGCTAAATTAGTCCTATTTGGGCCAGCGAGGAGGCCAGGGGAGAATCAGCTGTCTTCAAAGTGCTTGACAGCCACTCACTCGCCCCCATTTCTGCAATGTATTGCAGACAGCAAAACCAGGAGGTTTGTGAGCCACACATGGCTGCTGGTGACTGGCATTCAGCTTAGCGGGTCACGGAAGATACACAGACCAAATGGAAAACCACTAGCTTCTGAATGAGATAAATAGGAATTAAAGGTGCATTCCAACGCATGTTTGCACAGCAGCAAAACCCACTTCTCATAGCATATGTAGGATTGCAATATAACTGTAGCAGCTAGGAGTTCCTTGGGAGCTATTCAAAGCTGATGTGGGCAACCTTTAGGCCTCCAGATGTTGCTGAACCACGACTCCCATCAGCTCCAGCAAGCATGGCCAACAGCTGGGGATGATGGGAGTTGTAGTTTAGCAGCATCTGGAGGACCAAAGATCCCCTCCAGACCTGATTTAAAGGGTGGCAGGTTCGTGAGTGATCTTTTCTCCTAGAGCTAAGGAAATGCCCACATCTACTGACTCTTGAGAGTCCCATGGAGTGCAAGAAAATCAAACCTATCCATTCTTCAGGAAATCAGCCCTGAGTGCTCACTGGAAGGACAGAGACTGAAGCTGAGGCTCCAATACTTTGGCCACCTCATGAGAAGAGAAGACTCCCTGATGCTGGGAAAGATTGAGGGCACAAGGAGAAGGGGACGACAGAGGACGAGATGGTTGGACAGTGTTCTCAAAGCTACCAGCATGAGTTTGACCAAACTGCGAGAGGCAGTGAAAAACAGGAGTGCCTGGCGTGCTCTGGTCCATGGGGTCACGAAGAGTCAGACACAACTAAACGACTAAACAACAACAACTGTCACACATACTTGGAAGGATTCTAGCATTTTAAAATAAACATTTCTGCGTTTTCTCAAATGCATCCCTTGTTTTCTTCCAGCATAAGATGATTACGTCAGCTCCACTGGGGAGGGAACAGGTCGTTTTTGCTTATGCTGGGAAACATAATGTGCATAATGCTACAAGGACCTTGGCATCTGAAAGTACAGCTCAGGTCTTGTATTCAATTAGCTATATTTTCTCACATGTTCTCTATGCAGTGTCAAAATCCAGGCTGCAATCCCACTGGGACAGGGACCTGTCAATTTTGATTATGTTTGAAAACACATAGCTGGCACTGCACTATTATCGTTATGAAGCATTTATTGTTTCAACACAATTGCACAAGAGATAACTTTAAAAGTAAATTGCAGATATATTTAAAAATCCACAGTTACACCATCACAAATGCCATTCAGCATGACATATAGAAGGAAACTTGCAAACAAACCACCACACTATAAGATCTGCAAGTTTCCTTCTATATGTCAGACTGAATGGCATTTGTGATGGTGTAACTGTGGATTTTTAAATATATCTGCAATTTACTTTTAAAGTTATCTCTTGTGCAATTGTGTTGAAACAATAAATGCTTCATAATGATAATACTGCTGTAACATTTGATTGTATGTTTGTTTACTTGTATGTACATCTGTTTTTCATAAATGTATTTATTTCAAATTAATAAAAATATATCAAATCAAAAAAGAAAAGGAAAAAAGAGAGAAAAAAAGAAGGAAACTTGCAAGCCAAGCAGCAGGAAAAAAAAAAAGTTTGTTCTTAGATGTCTCCAATGGCAGATACTTAAGATTAGGTGTCATTTACATATACAGTCAAAATATGAATGTGTTAATTGCCTCAAACAATTAAACACTATAGTACTTAACTTTCTGAGAGTCAAAAACTAATTGTGTCGTCACTCAGTCCATTGCAGAGGGCAGAATGAGATGAAATATGCTCCGAAGGACAAGCTTTTCTTCAGATCATGTGTCTGTTTCATTCAGTCTATTTCTGTCAGCTTCCCACAGGTACATTACTGTGCAGGGCTGAATAATTGTAGGCTTGTGAATACTGCCAACCATATGATCTGAGATTTAGATGGGTGTGTGAAATGACGCTGCAATTTGCTGAGTCACTGCATCTGAACCCAGCCCTGCCGATCTGGAATGTGGAACAGCTGGAACAAATTTTTGCTGCCCTGGCTTCAGTAACCTCAGAGCCTTCAACAGCACAAATATGAATATTACACACACACACACAATCCTAAACAGGTGTACTCAGAAGTAAGTTCTGTTGAATTTAGCGGGTCTTCATCCCAGGTAAATAGGTTAAGGATAGAAGGTTTACAAAAATAAAATGCCACCCTACAAACATTTTTTCTCATGATAATCCTTACAGTGGCCTTGTAAGGTATGTCAGGGGTATCACAATTTTGTTTTTTTTTGGGGGGGGAGTGTGGGGAGGGCATGTTTGCTTTTAATTGCAATGTGTGGTCTTCCCATATTGGTTTCCTCTGGATCCATCGTTTTAATTGCACCTTAGTTTCCATGCTGTTGTTGTTTTGAATATTGATGGTGAGTTGCCCTGGAAAAGTTGTCAGATGGAAGGGTAGGATATTAAGCATTTTAAACAAATAAAGTCTCTAAGGTCACAGTCCTATGTGTGCTTTGCTAGGAGATAACCACATCACACACAGTGGGATTTACTTTTGAATTAAAATCACTGCTGAATCCAAGAGTTGTTCAAAGGGCAAGACCAGGGGTCAGCAAACTTTTTCAGCAGGGGGCTGGTCCACTGTCCCTCAGACTTTGTGGGGGGGGGGGGCGGACTATATTTTGAAAAAGAAAAGAAAAAAAGAACAAATTCCTATGCCCCACAAATAACCCAGAGATGCATTTTAAATAAAAGGACACATTCTACTCATGTAAAAACACGCTGATTCCCTGACAGTCAACGGGCTGGATATAGAAGGCGATTGGGCAGGATCTGGCCCCCGGGCCTTAGTTTGCCTACCCATGGGCAAGACAGTGTCCTCCCTGCCTTCCATTCATCAAATACTGACCAGACTGAGAAATGAATCTTACCCCTGACACTGGTGATGACTAGGGGTGGAAGGATCTACCCATTTTAGTTCTCCGAGTTTCCAGTTTTTCAAATCTTAAATTCAGTTCTCCACACCTTGCAGCAATTTTTAAAAAACCATTGCCAAAAATTCACCATTTGTCCTAATAAACACATTTTTAGATGTAGTTCTGAGTTTGCATGCAATTTCCCCATATGTAATGCACTTTTAAATGTTACTTTCACCAACATATTCAGTTTCAGACACACCTAATTTCTGCCTTTTTTAAAGCACTGGTTGGAGAACTGCACTGCAAAATTCGCCTTGGTGCGAATTTTGAAGGAAGGTTGTGTTTCATCTGCATATTGTTTCACCAAGTGCACATCTGATTGTTTTGTCTTAAAATGCATACTGAATATAATTTCTCCTCCATCCCTGCTGCTGACATAACAGTGGTCCCCTCTGTACCTGAGGTTTATAGACTAGCTTAGGAGGCAATGGACAACCTTTGTAGCACACACACAGCTTTGTCTTCAGACACTTCACCCTCGGTCCCTAGTACTACAGACGCTACCGCCTGAGGCCTGTGACTCACACCGCCTCATGGCAGGTCTGGCTCTGATGTTCAGAACTGAAGTCTTTGTTTAATTCCCAGCTGGTTATAAATTCTACCTAAAAAATGCTTTTCTTTTAAGTAACCAGAGGGGTCCAACTATTTGGGTGGGGAAGACAGAGGAAAAGTAGAGGGAAGTTTTTCTTTCTCTCTCATAACACTAGAACTCATGTACATCCATGAAACTAAATGTCGGAAGATTTAGGACAGGCAAAAGAAAGTATTTCTTCGCACAGTGTATAGTTAAACTCTAGAATCTGCTTCCACAGGAGGCTGTGGAACCAAGGAACCAAGGTGGATGGCTTTAATAGAGGATTAGACATGGGAGCTATGTTCTTTCTCCAAGGTCTGAGGCAGTAATGCCATCTGATGGAAAACACAGGAAGGTCTTCTGCTCAGGTCCCGCCCACTGGTTTCCCACAGACATCTGGTTGGCCACTGTGAGAACAGGATGTTGGACTGGAAGGGCCATTGGGTTGACTCAGCAGGCGCTTCTTATGTTCTTAAAATGCTGAAGAATTTTCATAAGGTTGTTGTTGTTGTTGTTTTAAAGAAAATTGCTGCAGAAATCTGGAGTTCTGAATTTAAGACTGCAAAAATGAGAACTGGGCCGAACCGAAAAATGACAGAGCCATCGATCCCTACCCTTTCATAAGATTCAGCTGGGATGTTATGTTCTGTCTTACGTTCTGCCTTAAGAGCAGTTCTGCCTTACTATACCAATATTTAGGTGGTCTTACACACACACACACACACACACACACACAGCAGGTTGAAGTCAGAAGGGACAGCTAGAATGGCTTCGAAGTCACTTAACGGCTTAGGAGACATTTTGCCATCTTTGTTGTTGTTTAGTCATTTAGTCATGTCCGGCTCTTCGTGACCCCATGGACCAGAGCATGTCAGGCACTCCTGTCTTCCACTGCCTCCCGCAGTTTGGTCAAACTCATGCTGGTAGCTTCGAGAACACTATCCAACCATCCCGTCATCTGTCGTCCCCTTCTCCTTGTGCCCTCCATCTTTCCCAACATCAGGGTCTTTTCCAGGGAGTCTTCTCTTCTCATGAGGTGGCCAAAGTATTGGAGCCTCAGCTTCACGATCTGTCCTTCCAGTGAGCACTCAGGGCTGATTTCCTTAAGAATGGATAGGTCTGATCTTCTTGCAGTCCATGGGACTCTCAAGAGTCTCCTCCAGCACCATAATTCAAAAGCATCAATTCTTTGGCGATCGGCCTTCTTTATGGTCCAGCTTTCACTTCCATACATCACTACTGGGAAAACCATAGCTTTTACTATACGGACCTTTGTTGGCAAGGTGATGTCTCTACTTTTTAAGATGCTGTCTAGATTTGTCACTGCTTTTCTCCCAAGAAGCAGGCGTCTTTTAATTTCATCTATGTAGTAAATAAATAATAAGAGTTCCAAGTGGACAGACTGAAATTACTGAGAGCTGACAAGCGCCCCCACTTTTCACACCACCCTGAAACATCCTGGAAAGGGCGAAGGTTTGGAGCTGAAAAGGGAACAGCATCACTCCACTTCCTCTCACTGAGATTTATTTAGCATCTTCCATGACAGCTAATATTTAAACTGCAGCACCGTAAATTATTCTGCTTTTCATTCGAAAGATTAGGTTATTTCCATCGGACCATTTCCTTTATACCTTTATTTTGAAACTGATATCTAGGCCCACCCTTCCAACAAGGCCACTGTTATTGTCTACAAAGTCACAACACCACATGTTTCGTATGAAACCATGATCATTATCAGTAGTGCATATTCTTTTAGAATCTGGGAGTTTTCAACCACAGCTGTTGAGAAAAAATGAACAACTTTTTACTTTTGCCTGGTAACTGGCATACCACTCAATGCTGAGTTGGTTAAACGTACTAGAACTGCAGCTCGGACAAGCTGAATAGGATATTGCTTTGCAAGTGAAAATTATGCCTTTTTCTTTCTTTGGTTCTTAGTGCCTGGCTTTTAAGTAGCAGCTGCGTGTTGGGAAAAATGTAGCTTTGTACAGTTCATACTGGAGTCTTTTCATTGGGTAGTTTGCTAGACTGTGTCCAGGTGTGTGCAGGCCATATATACAGTGGTACCTTGGCTTAAGAACAGCCCTGCTTACAAACGATTTGGTTTACGAACTCTGCAAAACCGGAAGTAGTGTCCCAGTTTGTGAACTTTACTTCGGTCTAAGAACGGAGTCCGAACGGTGGAAGGACACCATTAGCGGGAGGCCTCATTAGGGAAAGCGTGCCTCGGTTTAAGAACAATTTCGGTCTAAGAACAGACTTCCAGGATGGATTAAGTTCGTAAACCGAGGTATACCACTGTATATACATTGCCTTGACTAGGTACTTCAGAGCACAGATTGGGGTACCTATGTCCCTTCAGCATTGCTTGAAGTACAACTTTCATCAGCCTCCTCCATCATGGGCATCATGGTCCAGGGACACCTGAAGGGCCACAGATTCTCCATTCTAGGTCTACAGCATGCATGCACAAACGTGCCTTTAGCAAGCTTCACGCTAATAGTATCCAAAAGATATAGCATGCACACATTTTTAATGAATGCATCAGAGGGGGCAGGATATGAGGACTGTGTATCCTAGACATGTCCCTAGGCGGTCATTCATTTGGCATTAGTGTGAAGCAGTTCCACATGTAGATTTTCATACAGTGGTACCTCGGGTTACATACGCTTCAGGTTACACACTCCGCTAACCCAGAAATAGTGCTTCAGCTTAAGAACTTTGCTTCAGGATAAGAACAGAAATCGGGCTCCGGCAGCACAGGAGCAGCAGGAGGCCCCATTAGCTAAAGTGGTGCTTCAGGTAAAGAACAGTTTCAGGTTAAGTACGGACCTCCGGAACGAATTAAGTACTTAACCTGAGGTACTACTGTAGTTTAATTTAGCCTGTCAGAGTTCTGGCAGCAATGGAGAGGGAGTTCTTGTGTGCTTACAATTTAGAGGAAGAGCCACAGCTCAGTGGTAGAGCATCTGCTTTGCATCTAGAAGGTCCCAGGTTCAGTCTTCAGCATCTCCAAATAAGGCTGGGAGAAATCCTGGAGAGCTGCTGCCATTCAGTGTAGACCATTGGGTTCCTAGAGGTAGCTGGACTACATCTCCCAACGTGGTTGGACTGCAACTCTTATTAGATCATTGGCTAAGCTGATTATGGGAATTGTGGTCCATGGGAAGGAGATGATTGGAACTGCAGTCCAACGATGTCTGGGGATCCAAGGTTGAGGAACACAACAGTAGTTGGACCTATGGTCTGTCTTGATTTAAGGAAGCTTCCTCCTGTTCTCACTGTAAGCATATAGTTGGTCTTCACACAGACACTGAATGTGTGGTCCTCCATGGATGCAGTCAATGCATCTGCTGTCAGGGCCAAAGTTGGTGGGGCATAAGGCAGGCACTGAGCAGAGCCCTTTATCACCCCGGTCCTACTTGTGAGGAGGTGAACAGGGCTGTTTGCTTCTGCAAGTAGCCCTTTTGGGTTCTTCATGGCATCTCTAGTTATAATCCAGAGACAGAGAGCAGAATCTCTTTCCTCCTCTGCAAATATCCTTGGGGATTCATTTTGGAAAAACTAGGATTCTACAAACAGAGTAAAAGGCACAAAAACAGATTCCTTTTAAATCAGACTTTATCTGCCATCTGAGAAGATTCTGCTTTTACATGCAGTTTGGGGTTGAAACGTTTCCACTTAGGCAGTTGAAAGCGTCTTGCTGGATTGACAGGCCTGTACTGATAAGTTGCTATTTGTTATTTATGGTGATTATATGAGGTGTTCTTTATTTCGCTGTATTACGTCTGCAGTGATGTAGGTCTTCTATTTAAAGATAATATTTATTTATCATGCCAGGAGTATCCGGTGTCTAGGAAGGTTTCTATCAGGAAAGTAAACACGAGGCGCAGGCGAACAAAGTGTAAGTGAAATGCTGTGTTTACGTTCAGTATTGAATTTTTAATTTCATTTCCCAATTTTGTAAGAAGGGAAAAGCCAAAACAAGAGTCATGGTGAAGGGATGGAAATGCAGAACATTATGTGCTATCTATGGCAGCTGTTGATAGTCTTTGCGTACTCCTTTATTCATTCATTCCTGATAGTCTAGTGTTAGGTCATAGAGAACACAGGAAGTTGCCTTATACCAAGTCAGACCATTGGTCCATCAGGGTTTCAGGCAGAGTTCTCTCCCAGCTCTACCTAGAACCTTCTGCATGAAAAACAGATGCTCTACTGTTGAGCTATGGCCCTTCCCGATTTTGCTAGGCATGTAGTAAAATCAAATTTACTGCACAGCGTTGTATGAAACTAGTGATTTTAAAAGTACCTGGTCATTTGGTAGAGCCTCAGAAATATTTCTTGAAAAAGATTTAAAGGGAAGAATTACTAGCGAGGAGCAGCAAGAAATAAAAATAGCTTTTTGTCAGAGAAATTCTTTTATTCCTAACACCCTGACTGAATAAAATGCTAGCACTGTACCCTAATTCTGGTTGGTGCAGCTAGAAACAAAAGATACCACATCTTTTTGGCTTACCTTATCACCCCTTAGGGCACCACATCAAGCTGAGAGGAAGAGGCTCTCTGAGGGACCCCAGGGTATGCCCCAGAAATCGTAAGTTGACTTATTTCCCCCCGCAAGCTCCCTTTGGTTGAACAAAAGCCACAGACATTTCCCTAAGATTTAAATGTGCACCGGAGCAAAGAAGAGTTAGGCAAATCAGGGCCGACTGCTGTTGATCATCTGATGGTGAACATGCCATCAAGGCTAGCTTTTAATTACATTTTTCCTGGAGAAGCTCCTTGTTTTGTTCAGGAGTCAGGTCTTCAGAATGGCTGGCAACGCTCCAATGGGAAATTAAGCTGTCTTGAAATCAACGGGTCTGCACTTACTTAATTCTGAGTGGATGCCCTTTAAAAGTTGTGTTTTTAAAAAGCAGCCAAGGCAAGTCGGAAGCAGCCTCTCTCCATTCAGTACAACTGTATCCTATTCCAGGGTTGACTAACTTGTGGCTCTCTAAATACGGCTGAACTACAATTCCCATCACCCCGGACCATTGGCTGTTCTGGTTAGGGGTGTGGGGAGTTGTAGTTCGGCAACATCTAGAGGTCCACCTGTTAAGTTGTGGGTGAACATATCAGACGACACAGCGATTCTTCAAACAGCTCTTGTTTATTCACAGGCCAGGACAGAACTGAACTGAAGGGTTCAGTCAGCCTGCATATATAGAGCTCCAGTACAACGTAACTGTAACAACTTTCTAAAACTATCCAATCACTTTTGATCCCTTATTTGCATAACTATCTACAGTATCCCCCTGCTGGCCCAGGGTGAGAACTTCAGTACATAACACCACCAGTTTGCCATCTCTACCCTGCTCTGATCCAGGGCAACAACTGAAAAATCAGTTCTGCATCTGCTCTAACTTCCTTTCAGCTGTTTTCTTTTTTTTTTGAGGCGGTTGTGAGGATACTTGTCCCTGATAAACCATTGATCCCATTTTGTCCCACTATCCTTTTGAGGGAGATTTGGATGAAAACATGCTTTCAAGTGAGCATGCTTAGGATTTCTGCCACTATTTTTAATTCTGGTTTATGATTCAGAGCCGAACAATATGCTATGTTGAACGTGCGTCGGCATTTAAAGTAGGTTCAGTTTTAAGCAGTTGCTGCCATGGCAGGGGCACTGTATTCCCTCTCTTACTTTGGCCCCAGATAAACATGCCACCCAACCCTCACAGCTGCAATTTCCTTCAGAAACTAAGCCCCCCCATTGGTGCCAATGAAAGCTTCCCTGCCAAGTCAAATTGCAGCCATGTGGGTGTCAGGAACTGGCCAGATGGGGAGGAGGAAGAAGAGTTTGGATTTGATATCCCGCTTTATCACTACCCGAAGGAGTCTCAAAGCGGCTAACAATCTCCTTTCCCTTCCTCTCCAACAACAAACACTCTGTGAGGTGAGTGGGGCTGAGAGACTTCAGAGAAGTGTGACTGGCCCAAGGTCACCCAGCAGCTGCATGTGGAGGAGCGGAGACGCGAGCCCGGTTCACCAGATTACGAGACTACCGCTCTTAACCACTACAGCCAGGGAACCCCACAGGGAAGCATTAGTGTGGGAAGGCTCCAAGCCGGGAGAATGGTTGAGGGATGCAGGAGACAGGTCAGAGGAAGGAGGGAGTGCAGGTGGGTTGGAGGCTGAGCAAGCAACAGGTTTAAGTGAGATTGAGGTAGCTGAAGAGGAGGCTGAGATCCCCAGCCACCTGCCATTTCCACTGTTTCCTTCTCCTTTCCTCCTCTCTCCCCAAGAATAAGGAGGGAGTTACATGTAGCAGAACAAAAGGCACAGAGAGCCCCTCCCCAAAGGAGTTTGCAAATGTTGGGAAGGCAGTTGGCTGGGGAGGAGCCTTCAGAGGAAGTAGGAGGCTCAGGTCCTCAGTTCTGGCAACTGCCTCACCAAGCTTGTCCTGTCCGTGGAGTTCTCTGTTGGGTTTTCCCCTCTCTGAATAAAGAATCAACCCTGCTGCTCACTTCTGAGCTTCTGTGCTGAACTGCAGCTGAGCCAGCCCTGAGAGTGGGAAAGGGCTGGACCCACAATAGGGGAAGAAAGAGCTAAATCAGGGGTCAGCAAACCTTTTCAGCAGGGGGCCGGTCCACTGTCTCTCAGACCTTGTGGGGGGCTGGACTATATTTTTTTTTGGGGGGGGAATGAATAAATTCCTATGCCCCACAAATAACCCAGAGATGCATTTTAAATAAAAGGACACATTCGACTCATGTAAAAACACACTGATTCCTGGACTGTCCGCGGGCCGGATTCAGAAGGCAATTGGGCCGGATCTGGCCCCCCGGGCCTTAGTTTGCCTACCCATGAGCTAAACCCCTGTATTATGGTCCTGACCTGCATTGCACTCTCCCATGTAGTGACAATAGTTTAAAAATGCACTTATATTTAATACGTTGTAGCTTATTTAATGTGACATGCAGGGTTTTTTCCCCCCTCAGTTATAATTTGTATGTGAAGAAATGCCTTTCCTTTAAGTAACCATAAAGGTCGACTAATGCCAGTGAGCTGGAGGTGTGAACTATTGGGTTTGCCAATCCCCTGCCCACCCATTCCTGGTACCAGCCAAGCCTGTTAGAGCACTCCTTGCAATGTCAGGGGAAATGCATGTTCTACCAACAATAAAGTCAGCAAAAAGTCTACCTGGCATTTCTGTCATCATTTAAGTCGAGGGCTTCCTTTTAGATAGTTTCTTAGAGCTGAACAAGACAATGTCAGAGAACAACAACAGCAACCAAACTGTCATGGCATCTTCCCTGAGCAGGAATTTTTTCCCATCCTTGGTGCAAAAAATAGCCTGGGAAAGGAGGTGACATGCATGGCAAAACATCAATTAGCTTGTAAAGAGGCTCAGATGGGTTGTAAAGTGCTGATTAGCTTGCCAAGGAGGGGAGCAAAGTGGGGCTTATTTGCAAAATGTGTTATTGCAAAGAGTGTGCCAACTGCATTTGGGAAACATCACTGCAAATGAAATTGAGTAGAATAATGAAAAAAGGAAGGAGATGGTATTTTGAAGAGGGAGAGTGACATAGCTTCTTTTAACGGATCTGCCGTTCAAAGTGTGAGAGAGGTGGCAGGACTAATCAAGGCACGATGTGACTGGAATATGCTGGTAATAGGAAATGGCTGTACTCTTTCAGGCACTTGTGGGTCTAGCTTCAGGACTGATGACCAACTTTCCACCACACACGGACAAGAGCCTTCCTAACTTCAAAACATCACAACTGTTAATATGAATGCCTTTTTGTTTCTGTCCTTCACACAGTGCCCCCCATTCTGCCTATCACCAATAAAATGGTGTTTACCTAGCGGCTCCTTCTTACTAAATTCTCAGTCTTGTTACCTGAAGTTGAAGAGAATGCATAACACAGACTCTCCCAGTGCCCCTGTTTTCCAGGGACAGTCCGGCATTTACAGAAGCCATCCCAATTTCTGATTTGATTCCAGAATTTCCCGCTTTTCCTTAGGATCAGGGCTTTTTCCCCAGCCAGAACTCACCGGAAGTCAGTTCCGGCATCTCTCAGGTGGGTGCCATTGCCATTATGAGAGAACGAGGAATGCATTCATGGTGAGTTCCAGCACCTCTTTTTCTAGAAAAATAGCACTAGGCACCCCTTTTTCCATCAGAGAAATGTTGGAGGATATGTAACAGGATGTCCCTAGAATTTATGGGGACTAAATTCAGGAGAATTCTTTCAGCATTCGCAAACCAACCAACATTGGAATGCAGTGCCACTTAGTGGTTTTGCGATAGCATGCTCCCAGTTTGGTCTGAAGACAAAGACTGTATTTAATTTAATTAGAGTTGACTATGGTGTGTTAGAGCTGATATGTATTACTGTGATGTGTTTATACATAGCTACATACACCCATGGACTGCAAACCTATCCATTCTGTAGGAAATCAGCCCTGAGTGCTCACTGGAAGGACAGATCCTGAAGGTGAGGCTCCAATACTTTGGCCACCTCATGAGAAGAGAAGACTCCCTGATGCTGGGAAAGATGGAGGGCACAAGGAGAAGGGGATGACAGAGGACAAGATGGTTGGACAGTGTTCTCGAAGCTACCAGCATGAGTCTGACCAAACTGCGGGAGGCAGTGGAAGACAAGAGTGCTTGGCGTGCTCTGGTCCAGGGGGTCACGAAGAGTCGGACATGACTGAACAACTAAACAACAACAACATACACACAAATATCTACACACACACACACACACACACACACACACACACACTCAACCTCCACCATCACCACTTTGTCCCATTATTGGCTCATGCTAAATAAATTATTTCAGCACTTCAGAAACCTGTGAAACCTACCTTGTCTCTCCAGCTTTGGATGGTGTATATGGTAACTATGACCAACTGCACACTTCAACAACAGGAGGGGACAAACACATGCAAACCCCTCAGGTATTGGAGGCACATGTGAGGGAGCCATAGGGTCATGGATGTGCACATGGAGGGATCACACCAGCAGGTGTGCTGGCTACACACACGGTGGCTGTGTGAAACAGCCCTCTGCACATTCTGATGTATGTAGTCAGAGTACTTTCACAGATACTGATGTGCACAGATGGGGCTCCTCCCACGGGTAGGGAGGCATGAATCCTGATTGGCCCAGGTTCCCTCTCCCCATGCGTATGACATATGCCTGTAGGCTTGCTTCTCACAGCCACTGAATGCATGGCCACTGTCTGTGAGGAGGCAGGCATAGCTGCAATGCCCTCACTGCAAGCTTTCAACATTTGAGTGGGTTCATATGCACCACTCTAATGGGCCAGTAGCTTCCACAGTACGGCACTGCATTTCTGCAATGAACCAAGAGCAGAATTTAAAAGGTGGTTTGATGCAACACTTGATATAGTCCTATATTATCCACCCGTGCCCCTTCCTTCTGAAATGCTGACTGAGACATAAGTCTTGTTAGACAAAAATCTCCTGCAATTATTAGCTTCCTCCTTGCTTCACATCTGCTGTGCCTTTCATTGCTTCCTGTTTCGGGTGGCTGTAGCATTCCTGATTACTAGCTATGTAGTTGTACACTAAGTTCTTAGTTCCTGTTCTATGCAGTAGAGGGGGGATATGCTTTAATTACAGTTTTCTTGTCCTTTTAAATTCTTTTGCTAATTTAATTTTTGCTCTTTTGCTATGAAGAAAAAAGAATAATGAAAGGAAAGCAGTTGAAGAAGTCCCTTTCCCCCAAGGAACAGGAAATGATTAATTAAGCTGTCATTAAGGGACTGTTCATCAATAATAATGCTGCTACTTTGAATAGGAAGAAAGAGGCACAATCTTTGGTAATTAAACACATTGTGGACATGTTTTGTCAGTCAACAGTGAATTGTCTGGTCCTGCAACTGCATTTCGAATTTTCAAAAAATTGCAACTAACCGAGTCTAAAAACAGAGTGGGAAAGGAAGTCAATTTCAGACTACAAAGCAGCAGGTTTATGTTTTCAAGGAAGGCCTGTAGCTTGGAGGTAGAGCAATGGCTTTGCAAGCAGAAGGTGCCAGGTTTAATCCCCAGTATCTCTACATGGGAATGTCCCTTGCCAGAATCCCTGGAAAGCCACTGCCAGTCCATGTAGATAATATGAGCCAGATGGGCTGCCTCAGGCCTCAGGTACATTAGTCAAAAAACAATGCTTTGAATGTGTTATAAGCATACCAGATGGCACCAGAGAGCAAGCAAATTTCCTCTGCGATTTTTACATAGGCTGTTTTCCCTTTTGTTATAACAATTTAATTTCTGGCTTATTTATAGCGGGGGTTTTCCTGTGTGTAGATCCACACTTAGTATAAGGCATCTTCCTATGGTCCACGGTCAGCTTTTGAACTTCACAGAACTCTTCCTTGGGCTTGATATAAAAAAAAAAAAGAGGGCAGGGGGGAAGCTACTGATAGAGAACACAGTGGAAGACCAGTCTGCAGAATGCTGCAGTGGTAATTCAGGAAACTCTTTGCGGGCGAATTAGGTTAAAATGGGCAAAAAAGATCACAGGATGGTGTGATGCATACTAAGACAAAAAAGCAAAGTCAGCAGCTAATGCAACTCTGTCTCTGTCATTGATTGGAACTCATGGGCTCCTTTGCAATGCAAAACAAACACAAAGCTTTTACAGTCAAAGGACAAAGAAGAAAGCCACAGAATAATTATTTACCGTACTTCTTGTCTACAGGGATCTGTGGCATGAACGATCAATTGCCCGCTCCTTGCTTGCTGTCTACGATGAGCACAGAATGTGATGTTTAGGTAGATCAGTTAAATCAGGGTTAGGGAATCTGTGTCTCTTCAGATATTTCTGGATTATTTATTTACTTATTTGATTTATGAACTGCTTCCCACAAGGCACCCCAAATCATTTTTTTTCCAGCAGAAAATAATTTTATTCTGCAATTTGCAGTACACTAGAGGACAAAGATAGCAAAACAAACAATTACAGATTTCTCGTGTGTCACTGTTACGATATATGGTTGGGAAGAAGTGATAAGCACTGAAAATCAGATAAACAACAAGTAAAACAACAATCTGATGCAGACCCCTCCGAAACCCAGCGTGCGTCACTGGAGGTTGTGAACTCTCAAGAGAAGTATTTATGAAAGCTAGGAGCGGAAACTGTACCGTTCCAGATTGGTTAGATGCAGTTGGCTCCTTGCTTTCTACTAGGGTTTCCAGGTCAGGAGCACCCCAGACCCTGAGAATTCAGGGCTCAAACCTGAAACCTAGGCGTGACCCTTGGAGAAGTCACACGGGCAAGCCCTGGAGATGGAGGTTAATTGGGATAGGGGAGTGGTCTCGATTGCCTAAAATGCTATTATTTGCAGCCAGCTCCTGCTGGGCCGAGCTTGCAAACTATATGCAAAGTCTTCTTTGTTTGGTTTGGTTTTATTATTTTATTTATTTTATTAATTTTTAATCGCACTCTCGCCCACCTGGGGATTTGAGCCCCCCCCGCCGGAGTGGGTCAGGCAAATCTGGAGACTTCAAGTCACACTTGGAGGTCTACTCTAAACATACCACACATTAATCTTTCCATGAGAGCAGGATGCGAAACACGCTCATACAGTGGTGGATTGTGTTTTAATGGCCCCAGACGCACGGGCAAAAAGGAGCTCACCACACGCCAGCCCAGGCTTCGCCACTGGAGTAACACCAGACCTAAGTTGCTTTGTGAGGCTGGAATGATCCCAGCCTCAACGCCACTTTGCAAAGGCTTGGTTCTGATCAGATCCCTGCCTTGCAAAGCGGTGTTGTGTTGGCTTGGGGAGGGCAGCACACCCTCCCAGGAAAATGTGCCTGAGGCAATCCCCCCTGCACTCCCCCCCACAATGCCCCTGTGCTTATACCAATTTTCATTAAAAAATAAAAAATAAACCAGAGGATGTTTTTCAGTCTCCGGCTACCAATGATCTGACTGCAACCAATAGGAAATCAATAAGATCTTTATGGAGAAATTTTGAGGCAGTGAAAACAGAGAGAAGAGCTGAAGGGCTTTTATCAGGTTTGTTAATTTAGAAATATGCTCAAATATTTGAATTCCTAAATCTGGATATAATGGATCTTGTCAGGTGTTCCTGCCTTTCATAGAACTACCGTTACAGAATAACGTTCTAAGTCTGTAACATATTTTATATTTGCGGTGTTTCTGCTATCTCAATGGTTTTGAATGGCAATAGTAGTCAATTATTGTGGTTGTCTGCTTTGAATCTGCTAAGTAAAAGGAAGACAGGCATTTAAAAATGTGTGCATTATTACGCCCTTGTTTCCAGCTTGTTTCCCACACTGATAGGGATGCGGGTGGCACTGTGGGTTAAACCACAGAGCCTAGGACTTGCCGATCAGAAGGTTGGTGGTTCGAATCCCTGTGACAGGCGTTGCTCAGTCCCTGCTCCTGCCAACCTAGCAGTTCGAAAGCACGTAAAAGTGCAAGTAGATAAATAGGTACCGCTCCGGCGGGAAGGTAAACGGTGTTTCCGTGCGCTGCTCTGGTTCACCAGAAGCGGCTTAGTCATGCTGGCCACATGACCTGGAAGCTGTACGCCGGCTCCCTCGGCCAGTAAAGCGAGATGAGCGCCGCAATCCCAGAGTTGGCCACGACTGGACCTAATGGTCAGCAGTCCCTTTACCCTTTACCTTCCAGCACTGATAAGAGATCCTGGGGTGAAGTTGACATCAGCCTTGGCTCCACTGAGCCTTGGAAGTGATGAAGGAATACCCCCCAAAGGTGTTGTTGCAGGGCACAAAGGGGTCCACCTTGCACTTACCTTCTGGAACATGTGCTCTTCAAACACGTGGCAAGCAGAGGTGTTCAGAGCATGATGACCCTCAGATGCTACCAGAATCATTTTGTTTGTTTGTCTGCCAGACAGTTGGGCCATATCATAGGATCAGGGAAGGAATGCTAAACGAGCTCATTCTCATGCTTTCCCCCCAGCATTATTTAGGTTCACAGTCAATGGCTTCTGGGAAAAGATGTCAATGGGAAATGGGAAACCGACCGGCCAGTGCCTTGCCAGCTGCAGCTAACTTGCAAAAAATAATAATGCCAAATGCAAGTGAGCTAATGACTCATTCTTTAACTCATGACTCATCTCTTAACTGTAAGATAGAGAAAACTCGAAAACCACAAGAAAAGATTTGGGACCATATCTTGTGATAAAAGAGGATCTGCTAAATGCTCGTACACCCATCTTGGTACTGATCTCTCATTCATTGCCAACGGCCATCACTGCCTTGACTTCCGTGGGACTTAGGCTATTTTAATCTTGGTCTAGCATCTGCATTGTGAATTCCCCCCAATCTGAACCGCAAACAGAGAATGAAGAAGAGGGAACTTCCTATAACAGGGTGTGAATCTGCATTCTCCTATTTATGTTTATTCATTTATGCCATTTCTACCCCCCCTTTCCTCCAAGCAGCTTAAAGGGCAATAGGTGGTTCTCACCACCCCCACTTTACGTTCACAATAGCTCTGCCAGGTAGGTTAGGCTGAGAGACTGATCCACTGAGCTTCAGGGCCGGGTGGTCAGTTTTGAACTTGGGTCTCCCACTGCTACACCACTTACTGATTCCATCTGCACTGTACATTTAAAGCAGCACCACGCCACTTTAAACAGTGGTTTAACAATCAATGCATCTTCACAGTGCACTCTGGGAATTGTGGCTCTGTGAGTGGAACAAGAGTCTCCGAACCAATATCAGCACCCTGATCAAACTACATCTCCCAGAATACTTAGCGGGAAGCTGGGACTGTTTAAAGTGGTGTCATAGTGCTTTAGATGTACGGAGCGCATGTCATCATAAGCAGCCTGTGATGGCTTCTCAGTTGCTCATACGTAAATTGGGGAAGGGTCTAGTTTAACACTGTATTTCTATCACTGTTTGTGACTTAATGTGCTTTATAAACCATATTCCAATTTAAAAAAAAGAAACACCTCACTGCTTTCAGGGTTAAAAGGGCTGGTGTCTAATGGCTTAAGTTGGCCTTGCTGTTCTTTTCAATACTTGTCCACTCTTGCAAGCTGTGCAAAGTGGTGAGTTTCACCCTAAGTCTCCTTGATTTACTTCATTTCCCCCCCTCCCTCTCTCCCTCCCCCTCCCCTCTCTCTGTGCAAGCAAGGGAGGGAAGGCAAAACATATTACATGGGTAAATGTGGACCAAATAGTTCTTAAATGGTTCTATGCCCAGAGACTGCAACTGGGACAATTTTCAAAATGGCACTCTGCAAAATGCAGTGTTTATTTTATTTTCGCACCTTGGAAGGAAATGTGCTCTTTGGGGAAATTGCCACTTGCACATTTTGTTTGCTATAATGGTAAGCAAAAGTTTCAATTTTTATATAAACGCCTGGGCAGCCATCTTGGCTAATTCAAAGCCCTTAAGTGCAGTAAGGCTTAGCAATTGTCAGGCTAAGAGCTGGAAAATGGGGAGGGCAGGCTGCCTTGGATGGAGTTGCACTTCCTTTGCAAACTCATGTTTGTGGGGAATAATTCTAGACCTGGCTTTGATTATCAGGGGATGATTGACACATACTTCAATGGCGTCAAGATAGGATTCTGTGATGTGCTCTATGTGGGGCTATCTTTGAAAAGTGCTGAGAAACTTCAGCTGGTTCAGACCACAGATTTATTATTTATCCTCCAGAATATTGTATACCGCTGTATCATAAAAATATACCACCATGGTTTACAACAATATAAAAACATAAAACCGGACAGTAAAATCATAAAAAAATTAAAACATGTTCAAAGCGGCAACAACAACCCTTCTCTAAATTTTGCAATTCAGTCTTCCAGCCAGGTTATGCATACAAAACCGCATATTCCCTGAGCTGTTACAGGTAAATGTAGTTAAAATCCCACACCTGCAACAACGGCGCCACCAGACACATTTGAATGCATTACAGAGAAAAGCTGATTTGTTTATGGTACTTTCCAGAGTCTACTGTAGGTGGCACTGCACCGTTGAAGATCTGCATGAGCTACAGCCGGTTTGGTAAGGCTAGCGTGCTCCTTTATGTGGCAAGTAGGATAAAAGCATAGTTTAAGGCTGCCTCTTCTGGTTATATAGTGCAGGAGTTTCTATTATAATTCTGAAAAGATTGGTCTTTTGTTGTTTTTTGGGCTGCAGCTGAAGTGTAGCAGTCAAAGAGAATAATTCTTTTGATGGGACTGTCCACAACTCAGGATAATAGAATTTTAGAGTTGGAAGGGATGCTGGAGTGCTGGTGGTCATATATTCTAGTCCTCTTGTCCAGTGCAGGAATCTTGCAACTGAGAACACAAGAAAAGCCCTAATGGAGAAAGCCAGAGGCCCATATTTCAAAAAGTGTGTGAGAGCTGCCCTTTCACAATGCTTTATCTCCCCAGCTCCCCAGCTCTGTGAAGTAGGCTAGTTTGAAAGGCCAAGACTCTCCAGAGAGCCCCATGGACGAGTGAAGGATGTTAGACGGGATTGGAGATAAGCTGTGCTCTGATTCTATGGAAGGGCAGAGTTGCGTGCCCTCAGAATATGAACAAGGGTCAAGTCTGCTAGTAGGGCCGGTCCTACCATTAGACAGTGAAGTGACTACTTCAGGCAGCAGATTTAGAGTGCCTTGAAAAGGCAGGAAATTGCAACTTATTTGTTTTATTGTTGTATTTTTACTTCCAGGGAGAGGCGCTTGTGGATTTTGTGTTTATCAAGCGCCAAAACAAACGGACTGTTATTATTTATTGAATTTGTTAATTGCTTTATCTTGCCCAGGGCAACCCAAAGTGACTTACCACCAACAAAATAGACAACAAACCCCAGATAGATACATTAAGACCTAGAGGAAAGAGAAATGCATTAGAAACATCCCACCCACTTCTAAAAGGCCACAGATAGCTAAAGGCCTGGTTATAGAGGAAAGTTTTCGCCTGGCACCTAAAGATATATAACAATGGCGCCAGGCGAGCGTCCTTCAGGAGAGCATTCCACAAATGGGGAGCCACCACAGAAAAGGCCCATTCTCTGTTGCCATCTTCCGGATCTGTCTTGGAGGAGGCACATGAAGAAAGGCCTCAGATGATGAGTGCACAGTCCGAGGCAGTTTGTTTGGGGAGAGACGGTCCTTGAGGTATTGTGGTCATGAGCCATTTAAGGTTTTATAGGTCAAAACCAGCATTTTGAATTGTGCCCAGAAATTCACTGGCGGCCAGTGTAGTCAGGCCAGGAGCAGTGTGATATGCTCAAACTGGGTTCCACTAGTGTGCAACCTGGCTTCTAAATTCTGTAACGGCTGGAGTTTCTGAACCATTTTCAGAGGGAGCCCCACATATTACCTGGAGGTTATCTGAGCATCAATGACAGAAGTTAGGCTATTCTAAGGACTAGCCTTGGCTATTATTGGGGATGGAGGAAGATTTTCTAGTCAGTTTGCCTTTAAAGGCTAACTTACCTAATTTACACTTATCAAAACAATATGTGAATTGAAACACAGTAATCCCTAAAAAATGGGCACCTCTCTGAATTTTGCAGTGCAGTTTTCCAGTCGTGTAATTTGTACAAAAATGCATATATTAGCCTAAAGTTATCACAAATGCGTATATTAGTGAAAATAACATACCAAAAAATGCATTATATTGGGAGTAATTCCTTTGGAAAAACATACCCACAGTCTGAAGGGAATCCTATTGATTTTATCTTTCTTTAATTATGATTTTACGTATGCTTGTTTTTAATTGGATTCTGCATTTTAGTCACGTCCTGCATACTAATTGGAATCGTACACTGCTTGGAACTTTTTCTGAGCAAGCAGTCATTTTATACATTTTCGAATTAAATATATTAGTTGAACCACCATGTAACCTGAAAATATTTATCTAGACCATCTTCCAGTTCAAGTTCTAGATAGGTTAAGAAATAATGAACCAGGATTTTGGGGAAAAACCACAAATAAACGTTTGAGCCAGCTCTGATTTTTTTTTTGGGGGGGGGGGGAGTTTGCTCTATTTTGGGGATACAGGATGCCTCCATTGTAATGTGGGGAGCAGGCCTCTTTTGGTCTCACAGAAGAAAATTACTGGCTCACACAATTTCTCTTTACTTCTTCTTTTGACAACAAGGCGTGTGCCTATCATCTTAATGAAATATATTTCCCTCTGGTCAAAATTGCAGTGGCAACTCTAGATGACAACTCCTTGCCAAAGTAGGAAGGTTCCGTCGAGCCATTTCCTGACAAGCTCTATTTATTAAGCTTTTAAAAGCATTAATAATCTTTGACCAGGATGAGCAGTTAACTACATAAATAGTGTAATCCCCTAAAATTATCTCTGCACGATGTTGCCAGAGCTCTGCTTCCTTAGCCTCCTAATAATTTGCCCTTGCAGCAGGCATGCAGAAAGGGGGGAGGAAAGGAAAGGAAAGGAGAAAGTGAGATTAAGGGCATAGCCTGAAATCAGGAAAGGCGTTTAAACTGACCGTTTATCTATTTGTAGATTTCCTTTCAAGCAGTTTTAAAAAATGGTATTGTGGCAGACTTATGGGCAGCGATAATGGAAGGAATTAAGACTCCATCTTTCAAAACCTGTCCCCAGGTTAAGTGCAGATGGCTCCAATCAAACACAACATGAAATATTTTTGTGCACCGCTGGAGAAATAATGGGAAAGGGCAACTAAAATTCCTTTTGCCACCTCTTAGGGCAGCGGTTCTCAACATGTGGGTCACCAGATGTTGTTGGACTACAACTCCCATCATCCCTGAGCTCTGGCCTTGCTAACTAGGGGTGATGGGAGTTGTAGTTCAACAACATCTGGGGACCCACGGGTAGAGAAAGGCTGTCTTAGGGCATGTCCACACTTGGCAGGGTCCTAGCGGTTTCCGCCTGGGAAGTGTGGATAAGCCCTTTTGTCTGATACATATTGTCTCTGCAAACCTTGGGACAGTTGTTGATACATGTCAAGGCTTCAGGAAAGCTATTCCTCCCCCGGTTGCAGCAAGAGCAGAGAAAATAAGGCCGAGTCCTTTTTAATGAGTTTATTTGTTCATAATAGCGAGAGACAAAAGAACACAACAAGCTCTGACAATGGGGTTGCTCCAACTGAGCTCCTCCTCCCTCCTTCCTAGCAACAGCATCTTCCCTTACGGTGGCTGCTCATGGCCAATTGTCTCTGAGTCCGTTGTTCCTGTGCTCTTAATGAACGTCGAGCTCTGGGAGAAGGGGGATCAGAAATACTCTTCAGTGACGTGTCAGCTGGCTCCTCTGCCGCTGGCTCCACACACCTTCTTCTAACACTTCCCAACTCTTCTGTTTGTCTATCTCTGAGCTGTGACATTCCTCAAACCCCTCAACCCCCTGCTGTAAATCAATGCTGCGTTCCACTTCTCCTACAGCGTTAGGAGAAGGGTGTGGATCTCCACCATTCCTCCTCCAGCTTGCCCTCTTGGGACCAATCCCTGACAATATAACTATTTCTCCTGTGTACGAATGGTGCCATCTTGGCAACCCTTGTTCTAACGTACACAATCCATCTCTACACCGGATTACTACTCTGGCTCAGTAGAGCAGAGGTGTCAGGAGTGTGTGCAGGGGCCAGGCCCTGTGACCAGTAGGGCTTCGCAGGACTGGGGCCTTCCTAATTTTGTTTTGGAGAAGCAAGGCATGGCCGCACAGGTGAGGCTGACTCACTGCACCTGGTGGCAAGAGCCAGGAAAGGATATAAGGCCAGCATTTCCCTTCGGCTCTTTGCCACAGCAACATGCTTCCTGCCTTGCTGGGTTTGGCTTCTTGCTTCCTGATCCTCGGACCTTGGCTTCTTGACTCCTTGCTTCTCGACCCTCGGACCTTGGCTTCTTGACTCCTTGCTTCTCGACCCTCGGACCTTGGCTTCTTGACTCCTTGCTTCTCGACCCTCGGACCTTGGCTTCTTGACTCCTTGCTTCTCGACCCTCGGACCTTGGCTTCTTGACTCCTTGTTTCTTGACCCTCGGACCTTGGCTTCTTGACTCCTTGCTTCTCGACCCTCGGACCCTTGACTTCATGACTCCCTGCTTCCTGACCCTCGGACCCCTGGCTTCTGGACTCTTGTTCCTGCTCCCACCCCACCATCTTGCCCCCGGTCCTGACGTCCTCAGCTGGTTCTTCAACCGCCCATGAATCGGACCGTGCCAAGAGGTGGCGAACCTGATTTAGCCAGACCCCTACCTCCCCTGTCCATCACTGGAAAAATTTGACAGGTGGGTGGAGCCACTAACCTCTCAAACACCTGATGTCACCATGACATCAGGTGACAATTGTTTTCAGAGCATGATCAGCTGATGGGTGGTGACTTCAAGTCTGCTTTCTACAGGGAATTGGCTGTACAGTTGACTTCCTCACTCGGCTGTGGTTCACATGGCTAATCAAGACCTTCCTTTTTCAACAAGTCATATCAGTGGAGATGTTTCTCCCTGTCTATATCTGTGTTGGATTCAAAGCTTTTTTTCATTTTACTTATGGAAGTATTTCCATTTGTGAAAGTGTTTATATATTTTTAATTGTCACAGTTACTTTTCTATACAAAATTGTGTAATTGCTTTTAATGCTGATGTTCCATGCTGTGAAATCACTTCACAGCATTTTGTGGGAACTGATTCATAAATGGAGATAAATAAATGCAATCTCTTTCCCTTCCCTTATTTTTTTATTGAGATCAACTAGGTGGCAGGACGTTAAAAATCAGAATTGTCTAATGTTTCTTTGGGTAAGCTCCTGTGTCAGTAAGTTCTGTGCTTCGTGTTTCTTGATGCTTGGCTAAGTTTTGATGACTGCTGTTTTCAAAAAGCATTAATTCACTGGAGCTTCTCCAGTGATTTCTCAAAGATGCCTTCAGGCGATGCTACAGTTGCAACCTTTGATGTCACTCCTTTTGACCCTTGATGCTTGTCGTTTTGGATGTCAAGCTTTGCCTCTTGTTCTGGAAATCCCATTCCACTCCATGGTGGATACAAGGTTGCCCAGGGCTGCTGCCCTTGCCATCCTGTGTTAACCTGTTACTTCTGAAAATTCAATTTATCTTCTTGCTAACTTTGGAAGCACAGCAGATGCAGTAAGTAAGTCTTTCCAAAGCTTGGGGGAACTCTGCTGGTTTGCTGGGAGATTCATATTGTTATGTGTTTGGGTTCCAGAGTTTGCAGATGCACATTTTGAATTAATCAAGGTTGCATTAAACTGTGCCAAACATGCTCCATCAAGCAAAAGAGACAAGGGTGAATGAACTAGCCACTCTCGCTTGAGAAAAAAGTAGTACAGTGGTACCTTGGTTCTCAAACACCTTGGTACTCAATGCCTTGGTTCTCAAACGCCAAAAACCCAGAAGTAAGTGTTCCAGTTTTCAAACATTTTTTGGAAGCCAAACATCTGATTCGGCTGTCGGCTATTGTTTGCAGGGCACTTGCACCAATCAGAAGCTGCGCCTTGGTTTTTGAACATTTCGGAAGTCAAGTGGACTTCTGGAATGAATTAAGTTTGGCACTTTAGTTTTTGCTATTTATTTTGTATTTTTGAGGCTTTTTCGGTTAATTGTTTTTGTGACTGTGTGGAACTCAGTTCAGCTACTGATTGATTGATTGATTGTGTGACTGCGGAAATGTATAAAAGCCCTCCCTCCAATCCAAACAATGATTATCATCAGTGCAGGTAAGAATTTTTTTAAAAAACTTTTATCTTTATCATCTACAATACTGTCTTATTTATTGTATAGTACAGTACATTGATTATTGCTTTCATTTTATGGATCAATGGTCTCGTTAGAG
Organism: Podarcis vaucheri; assembly: GCF_965113315.1. NCBI lineage: Eukaryota > Metazoa > Chordata > Lepidosauria > Squamata > Lacertidae > Podarcis > Podarcis vaucheri. Next base: position 17,108,004 of record NC_138767.1, read on the forward strand.
AGTAAAATCCATGTTAAATTGCTGTTTTAGGGGTTGTTTTTAAAAGTCTGGAACGGATTAATCCATTTTGCATTACTTTCTATGGGAAAGTGCACCTTGGTTTTGGAACAGATTTCCGGAACGGATTAAGGTACCACTGTATTTAGTACTAGAGAAGTTTATATTTTGGGTGGATAAAAATCTGTGGGCGGGCCCGCTAAGCTGATATGTGCATGTCTGTGATGTATGCAGGCAGCTGGAAGGAGGATTCAGGAAACAGAACAACGCTGGATGCCTCTTGCCAAAGGCTGCTCTAGAGACAAAGAGAAAATCTGTTCATATTGGCTCCCTTTCCAATCCTGAGCAAGGTTCCATTATTCTTTCTACGGTAATGGAAATGTGTTGTTTTTAATGCAGCTCAATGGAAAGCTACCACCCTGCGACCTCCACCTCCCACAGCAAGAAAGAACAGATAAATCGTGAAAAATCCATTTCAGCCCAAAGTCTTAGCTTCATTTTACAATTATCCCAGCTAATAAGGGATGTGATGGGATGCCTCCAGGGCCTTCACATTCACTGAAAGCAACGGCATAATTCTTGTAAAGCCACAACAAAATTCTCACTGAGCTCTTGTTATTCCTATTTTGAAGGAAGAAGCTGAAAGATTAGGACGACAACTTTACATAAAAGAGGGGTGGTGACCTTTTTTTTTAGCCTGAGGTCCAGATCCCCTCATGGAAAACCTTCCTGGAGCCACATACATGTAGGAGATGCAGCCATAGGCAAAGCGTGGGTCAGGTCAAAGGCAAAAAGTGGGGCAGAGTGCCCAGAATTATAAGAGGGAAAGAATGTGCTTTGAAAGTATTGTATGTATCTATGTTTCTATCCAAGAGCTGTGGCCTTTTTGAATGCTGTAACTCGATAGTGAGACCTGGGAGTTTGATGGGTGTGGGTGTGGGTGTGGTTGGAAGGTGGTTTGTTTGGTTGTTGCTGTTGTTTTGCTTTTGTTGTTTTTAAGGGTTGGCATCCAATTTCGTTGCACTTGTGCAATGTTGCACTAGTGTAATGACAATAAAGAATCTATCTATCTATCTATCTATCATCTATCTATCTATCTATCTATCTATCTATCTATCATCTATCTATCATCTATCTATCATCTATCTATCATCTATCTATCATCTATCTATCATCTATCTATCATCTATCTATCATCTATCTATCATCTATCTATCATCTATCTATCATCTATCTATCTATCTATCATCTATCTATCTATCTATCTATCTATGCAGCCTTTTGGGCACATAATGGCCCGTTCAGAACGTCTGGAAGAAGAGGAGAATCTTTAGCAGCTGCTGAAAAACAGCCAAGTTTGGAGCCAGCCAAAGCTCAGAAAGGAGTGTGTTTCTTAGCTCTCTGGTGATCTGCCGATCTCCGATATCTCATGTAACAATAGCACTGCCAGAGGAACGTTTCCAGCTGACCTCAGAGCCTGGGCAGGATTATGTGTAGAGAGATGATCTTTCAGGTGCCCAGGTCATAAGCTGTTTGCATGTCAGTACTAACACCCAGAGCTTTTTCCCCAGATAGAACTCACCAGAACTCAGTTGCGGCACCTCTCAGGTGGGTGCCATTGCCGTTATAAGAGAACAAGGGTGAGTTCTAGCTCCTCTTTTTCTAGAAAAATAGCACTGCTAACACCCTGAGTTGGGCCTACTGACAAAAGACCCAAAGCCAGTGCAGACCTTTGAGAATTGGGGGGAAATACCACTTAGCAACCTGGCTGCTACCTTCTGCCCTAGCTGCAGTCTCCAGGCTGCTGTGAAGGGCAGCCCCATGTAGAGTCCATTACTGAAGCAGAAATGTAAAGGAACTAAGGGTAATAATATCAAAAAGTGTGGTTGGGGAAAAAGGGGTGTGTGTCTTTGTGGAAATTGTCATTATGCAGTTTAGTCACGAGGTGGCACTGGACATGTTTGTAGTTAGGAGTTTCCTTTTACAGTGGATGCTTGGGTTGCAAACGTGATCCATGCGGGATGCACATTCGCAACCCGCAGCGTTCGCAACCTGCAGCGGCGCATCTGCGCACGCACGGGTTGCAATTCGGCGCTTCTGTGCATGCGCAATTTAGCATCACAAATGGTAGACAGCCCCTTCTTCTGTCCTGTGGTCACTGGGATCATACAAGTTTGTGGAATTGCGTCCATAGTTCATACAGCTTGCTACTGATGGCTATTCCTCATGAACGAAATCCCGACAAACAATAGGGAAATTTCACATGGATGATGGATGAATCACAAATAATATAGCCACCACTTTGATAGATGGAGTAAATCAATATGTCCTCTATTGATATAGACTGACATTGTCATCAAGAACACACCACTTCTTGGCAGCACTGCCTGATGAGGAATTTTCCACAGACTGTAATTAATCACCGTTTTGGCATTAGTATCCCATATCCCCCCGTGATGCATTTAACTGAAAACAATCAAAATTTGATCCTCAAAACGAACTCCTAATGCCCGCCTCTGTAAAAAAAACCCCAATCCCACAAATCATTTGGAACAAGGTTATAACTTCCAGCAGCTTTGGCACATCTCTGCTCATTACATCTCTGCTCTATTTAGCCCCATCTCATCCCAGGGTTACTTTACAGAGCTGGGATGGCTCAGTTGGCAGAGCAATGAAACTCTTAATCTCAAGGTTGTGGACTCAAGCCCCACGTGGGGCAAATGATTCCTGCATTGCAAAGAAGTTGGACTAGATGACCCTCGTGGTCCCTCCCGACTCTGTGATTCATGTGTAGAAACCCTGGAGCTCACTGCCACAAGGTGATGTGAGGGCCACTAGTTTGGATGGCTCTCAAAGAGGATTATACAAATTAACAGCAGGTCAGGCTATCAGTGGCTGCTAACCCTGATGCATACCGTACTTTCCCATGTATAAGACTATGGTTTCCCCCCTCCAAAATAATGTTCAAAATCGGGGCTCGTCTTATACATGGATAGTGCAGAGGGGGGAAGGGCAATTGGTTGCAGCCGCGACCAGGAGGTTGTCAGTGGCGATTGGGTGGGTGATTTGTGGCTGCGGCAAGGACTGCTTTGGATTGACTGCTGCTGCGGCAATTGTGTCGTTGATTTTTGGATGCGCCAAGGGCTGCTGTGTATACAGTCATACCTCAGGATGAATACGCTTCAGGTTAAGCATTTTCAGGTTGTGCTCTGCAGCAACCTGGAAGTAACAGAGCATGTTACTTCCGGGTTCCGCTGCTCGCGCATGCGCAGCTGCTCAAAATGATGCCACGTGCATGCGCGGAAGCGGCAAAATGCGACCCTTGCACGCACAGAAGCGTGTTCTGTTTGCTTCAGGATGCGAACGGGGCTCCGGAACGGATCCCGTTCGCATCCAGAGGTACCACTGTATTGGCTTCTGCTGTGGCAATTGCCAGCTTCTGTTGGCAATCAGGCAGACGCTTTGTTGCTTTTATGACACGTGTGTTTCTCAGTCTGGTGAATGATTTTCGCCCCCCACCCCAATAAAGCTCTGGGCCCTCTCCCCCCATTTTCTTAAATCGGAGTCCCCCAAAATACGGGGTGTCTCATACATGGTGGCGTCTTATACACAGAAAAGTACGGTATGCCCTAACTCCACTGATGGAAGCAGTATGCTTCTGAATACCAGCTGCTGAAAACTACAGTAGGGGAGAGGGCTGTTGCATTCAGGTCCTGCTCATGGGCTTTCCATGGGCACCTGATTGGCCACTGTGAGAGCAGGATACTGTACCAGATTGGGCCACTGGCCCGATCCAGCGGAGGTCTGAGGGGTATATGATTCTCTGCACGTTTTGTGACTTCGAGATAATTTGGGGGAGGCGAGGGAGAACAGGGAGAGGACGCAAATGGCGTTTGGTTTGGCTGCAAGACTGTGTACGCACAGCAGTGTTGCAGGCAGCCTGATCCGGAAAAGCCAATGAATTTCATTAGACTGACCTTGAGGGTAGGAAATAAATTCTGTGGCTTTCTGGCGGAAGGTCCTCGGGATTTAATTATACTTGTTCAGCTTCGCTGGCCGAAAGAGGCGTTTTATTTCCAGCTATGACCATTTGTTCACGTGAGACATTGTTGATAGTCTTGGGATGTAAAGGAAAGAAGCAGCAAGTGTTTTTGCTGCCTTTAAATAATGATTGCTAATGAAGAGCAACTGAGATATTTCTCACTGTGCTTCTATCATGAGTCGCTATCGGGGGGAAAAGTGGGAAATAAATAATTATAATAGTAATGTTTGATATTAGCAATTAATGTAGGATGTGATCCAACCCAAATACAAGCACTCTGAATTTCCATGGGTTCCAGTAGAAGAGTTATATTTTATCCAACAAGTCTTTCCCATTAAAACCAATGGGTTGTGGAGCAAGTCTAATTCAGAAGTAACAGGTCCCATTGAGTTCCATGGGGTGCATCCCCATGTAAGTGTGCCTGGGATTTCAGCCTTCATGTGCTTCACTTTGATTGGTTGTGTCCATAATGTTGGCACCCGTCTGTCTCAGGAGAGACAATGTGCATTTGGGGGTGAAGTCAAGCGGTTGGAAGATTGCAGCACCTACTGCGGCTGTAGAGACCGATACAGGAGAGACATGTTTTGTTGCAGCTGGAGCAGATGAAGGCGTCCGGTTGTGCTGCGGCAGATGCACCACGGCGTATCTTCTCTCTGAGCTCCTCCCAGTGGTCATTCCTCTTCTGGTCACTGTCTGTTCCCAGATACTGCGGTCGTTGGCAAGCGATTCCTACATGGCGGGGTGGGGTGGAGCTAAGTGTGAGTTCCCAGGATGCATTTGGTCTTGGAATGAGCTCGTCAAAAGGCTAACCATTAAAGAAACAAAGCATTTTTTTAAAAAAAAACACTTGCTTTTCTCATTGTTCCTTTGCCGAATGGTAAGGAACATGAAGCCAGTGTGGTGTAGTGGTTAAGAGTCACGTAATCTGTTGAACCGGGTTCGTGTCTCCGCTCCTCCACATGCAGCTGCTGGGTGACCTTGGGCCAGTCACACTTCTCTGAAGTCTCTCAGCCCCACTCACCTCACAGAGTGTTTGTTGTGGGGGAGGAAGGGAAAGGAGAATGTTAGCAGCTTTGAGACTCCTGAGGGGAGTGAGAAAGCGGGATATCAAATCCAAACTCTTCTTCTTCTTCTCTACAGCAACAGAAAACAAAGCAAAAAAGAGGTCATCTTAGGGTAGAGATGGAATTTCCCATTGTTTTCAATTGAAGGAAGGAAAGGGAAGGTGGAAATGGAGAACGGCAAAACATGTGCATGACCTTCAATATAAGCCACAGGTGTAACTGGGAATGGAGTTGTTTCTTTTTCACGACTATGTAATTAAAGCAGCTAAACTTTAAGGGGTATCCTTTGCACCGATGTCCCTCCCAATGTTGAGTTAAAAGTCCCAGCATTCCCAACCACCGACTGAACTGACAGGAGTTGGATTCAAGCAACAACTGCAGGGCCACAGAGTCACAACCCCTGTCTTAAGGTGAATGACACTAAACAAGGACTTGTGCTGAAATTCTTGCTTTAGGTGCATGTTCCTTCCATTTCAAGAAAGGTGCAGAGATCTAGATATGCTGGGAGGATGTTCCACAGGGCGGGTGCCACTACTGAGAAGGCCCTCTGCCTGGTTCCCTGTAACCTCACTTCTCTCAGTGAGGGAACTGCCAGAAGGCCCTTGGAGCTGAACGATGGGGGTGGAGATATTCCTTCAGGTATACAGGGCTGAAGCCATTTAGGAATTTAGAGGTCAGCACTGACACCTTGAATTGTGCTCAGAAACATACTGGAAGCCAAATTATTTTAGGACTGGTGTTATAGGTCCCAGCAGCCGCTCCCTGGATTAGTTTAGCTGCCGCATTGCAGTTGTTGTTTCTGAAACACCTTCTGAGTCAAAGTGAATGAACCTAAGTTCTCATCTATCCAAACTTCCCCTTGTCCTGCTGCTTTCCACTAGGAAAGCCACTCTTTAGTGCTCAGTTGGAGGAAGTGGCAATTCAGGTTTTTTTCTGGATTCATCTTAGCTCTGATTTAGCATTAAAGAGTGAGTTTTCCATGGGTTTTCCATTGGATACCACACAGACCTGAGTTGGTCCAGCCAAATTAAGTGCAGACCCCTTGCTAAAGGACAGGGCTACTGGGCTTTGACTCTGATGCACAGCCTGTTGTGCAGTTGTGTATAGTAGAAATACATTATTGCTTCCAGGCTCATTGGTAGGAAGAGCATGTTCCCAGCTGCTTGCTTTCTGGCATGTACTCATAAAATAAGTTAGCCTGTCAAAACAATCCTAGCCTTCCATTTTTTAGGGGAGAGAAGAAGGGAGAGAAAGTACATGCATAGAGGACAGCAGGGCTTGCTCAAGACATTTTACTGACTGAGGTACCCTTCCTCCTGTTCCATCAGAGGCAATATAGAAATGAGAGGGGATGTTTTTTTAAAAAAAGGAGGGGTACCCTCCCCAGGAAACATTGCGAATGTTCAGAAATATTTCTCCAGCAGTAAAGGGAATTGGGTCACCTGCTTTGCAATCTTGAGACAGGACACCTTAGATCACATACAGTGGTACCTCAGGTTACAGACGCTTCAGGTTACATATGCTTCAGGTTACAGACTCCGCTAACCCAGAAATATTACCTCAGGTTAAAAACTTTGCTTCAGGATGAGAACAGAAATCGGGCGGTGGCGCGGCGGCAGTGGGAGGCTCCATTAGCTAAAGTTGTGCTTCAGGTTAAGTACAGTTTCAGGTTAAGAATGGACCTCCAGAACAAATTAAGTTCTTAACCCGAGGCACCACTGTGTTGTGGAATTGAAGCCATAGTGAATAACCATTTGACCTTCCACCAATAGCTGAGATAAATTGATTAGGTGCTACAGGTGGTAAGGAAGGTGATGAAATGTGCTGGAATCTGTATCTGCATGCAATTTGAATTGATTCCCCCCAGACAGCTGCCATCTGAGCAGATAGGAAAAATAGCTGAATGGCTGTCATAGTGTATTTGCTGGTGATCACACAGACTTGCCTAGGAAGGATGTCTGGAGCTCAGACTGGGTTCAACGAATGCTTTTATGATGTAACACTGCAAACTAGTAGATGCTTTTGAATATGGACATGTCCCTCATCAGTCTTCTCTTTTCCAGCAGCTCCAACAAACGGCAGTTCCCAGAATTATTTGGGAGAAGCCATTATATATTAACTAACATGAAATGAACATAATGGGTGGGATTCAACTATGTTTTAGACCTACTGAAGTGAAAAAACCCATTTCTATTCATCACCCATTTTGAGTGAGTAACCTCTGATTAAATCATCAACAATTTGGCAGGTCACTGTGGGAACAGGTGGTTCTTCAGTGCCCTAGTCTATAGGCAATTTTTTTGAAATTTTTATTAAAGCAGATGGCCGGCGAAGTAATTTTAATAACAGTGTGAGACGTTGTCTACTCTTGGGATCAGCCAAGTTGCTGGTGTATTCACCAAAAGGCGTTTCAAGGGCAGCTCCATGTAGAGTACAATGTAGTAGTCTAACCTGGATGTAATAAAATCCAGGATAAATGGATGGACATGGATAAATATGTCTGGATTACTTTTTCCAGAAAAGGTTCTAAGTCTTGTGTATACTAGGAGTTGCCACCTGTCGCCTATTTTACCTGCCTCTGGTTTGGTATTTTGTTGAATAAATTATATATTTTGAGCTGCAGGATAAATCTAAGGTTCCATTGACCCCCCATAGCATTGCAGGCTTCTCCCTCAGCACACCAAAGTCGACCAGGCTTTACCCCTTGACCCAGCAAAAAATGGTGGTCTCTGGGAACCCATTCTATTGCTTCAAGACCTGAGTTTCTTTTCCATGGTACATCTATTGTGAATGATTATAATAAGCCAGGTCAATGGGACACAAGTTGCACTGAGCTCATATGGAATCATCTTAATATTGAGACCTGAGAAATCCAAAGAAATGCTCCCTTGAACTATGATATATCTGTCAGACTTGCTTCCTTGCAGCCAGAAAACCAATAATAACACACACACACAAAAGGTGTTTATGAAGCATTCTTGGTTTGTTGTTCCCACCCACCCTCGATTGTCTGGTGATTCTATAATTGCAAAGGGCAATGAGTGTGTATTCCAGAGAGAAAGAGCTTTAAAATGCCACACTTGACAGAGCAGCCACCTGGGCCGTGTAGCTGACACACAAATCATCATTAGGGTCAAGAAGATCAAGGGAGTGACATTTTAATTGCTCGTTATTTCTACCTTTTGACTCATACTTCGTGTTCCCATATGACTGTATACCAAATGTGATTCTGGGCTATTTTGTCCAGCATTTGAAAAATATCTCTGAACTTGATTGGTCTTCATGTGGATATGAGCCAGACGGAGAAAGACATGGGCGCAGGTTGGTCAAGTCCTAACAACTCAGACCCCAAAACCTTAAATATAGCTCTTCTTACATCTCTACAGAGCCTCTCAGGTGTTAAGAACAACAGAGGAGGTCCTCTTGGTAGTTCTAGCACCCTCAGAAGTTCTAGATCATGGTGGTCCAGGAAACGCTGTTCTCTTCTGCAGTTCCTAAGTTGCAGAATTACCTATTGTAATGTTCAGAATTGTTTTATTGTACATTATAATTATGTGTTTTGTTTTTTTAAATTTACTTTATATTTGTAAATCACATGGAAGCCACTTTGGGAATTATACCCCACTCCCATATGCATCAACATTTATCTGATGAAAATGGGGACACCCTATTCAATAATAATAATAATAATAATAATAATAATAATAATACCCCACCCATCTGACTGGGTTGCCCCAGCAACTCTGGGTGGCTTCCAACATATATAGAAACACAAAACAACATTAAACACAAAAGTCCCTATGCAGAGCTGCCTTCAGATGTCTTCTAAAGGTTGTATAGTTATCACCTTAGCTCAGGGATCGCATAACTCCTTACCCCCCAACATTTCTCCAATGAAAATAGGGACGTCTTAGAGAAAAGTGGGATAGGCTGGGATGGTTTCTGTAAATCTGGGACTACCCCTGGAAAACAGGGACACTTGGAGGGTCTGTAGTAGTAGGTGATAGAACTGGCAGCTGCTACAGGCACCTCAAGGCTTCTTATCAGGGGGAGGCTTCTGTGTGCCTTCTTTAGGAAGAGAGGGTGACGTTTTCCCCACATAATAATGTAAGAAGAGCTAGCTGGATCAGGCCAATGGTCCATCTAGTCAACCGCCATGGTCTCACAGTGGCCAACCAGATGTCTGCAGGAAATTCACAAGCAGAAGAGCACTCTCCCCTCTTGCCGTTTCCAGCAAGTGGTCTTCAGAAGCACACCACTTCCAGTTGTGGAGGCAGAGCACAGCCATCAAGGTTAGCAGCTACTAGAGCCAGTGTGGTGTAGTGGTTAAGAGGGTAGTCTCGTAATCTGGGGAACCGGGTTCGTGTCTCCGCTCCTCCACATGCAGCTGCTGGGTGACCTTGGGCCAGTCACACTTCTTTGAAGTCTCTCAGCCCCACTCATCTCACAGAGTGTTTGTTGTGGGGAGGAAGGGAAAGGAGAATGTTAGCCGCTTTGAGACTCCTTCGGGTAGTGATAAAGCGGGATATCAAATCCAAAACTCTTCTTCTTCTTCTTCTACTGAGAGCCTTACCCTCCATGGTTTTGTTTAATCTTCTTTTAAAGACATCAGAGTTGGCGGCCATCACATCCTCTTGTGGGAGCCATAGCTGTCAACTTTCCCCCCTTTTTAAAGGGAAATCCCCTTATTCCAAATAGGATTCCTCGCAAGAAAAGGGAAAAGTTGACGGCCATGGTGGGAGCAAGTTCCACGGTCTGTCTATGCACTGTGTGTAGTTTATTAAGATTCCCAACTGGAAACAGGCAAAGTTCCAATATGGACACAGCATTGGGAACAGTGAATTCCCTTTGGTGCTAAACGAGCAATTAGGAAAAGGTAAAAAACAAGCAAACCCTGACCTTTGGAAAACCAAGCTTCTGAAGTTTGGTAAAGGACTTTTTGAATGTCACCTATCAATCACAATTATATTTTAAATTTTCTATTATCCACCATGTGTAGCATCCAATAGGGAAAGCCCGCCCTCCCTTCCCTGGCTTGGTGACCTTCACAGAATAAATATGTATAATCAAAACCTTTCTTTGTAATGACTGCAATACTTTCTAATTTGAAATTCTATCTATCCAATTACTGAAGCTTGCAGTGACTGAATCTTTTTATATAAGAAAACAACAACCCAAATCTCTCTCAGTGGTTCCCATTTTAATTATAATCTGCATTTTGATCAGCTTAGCCATCATTCTGCCAGGAATATTGTGCTCTGCAAAAAAAACCCTACACACAGTACCTAGAACTCATCGTTTGGCCAAATGATAGCTTTGTTGAACAAGAATGTGGCCTGTTCTTTAATGGAAGCCATTTTTTCAATTTGCATTGCTGAAAACACACAGCAGCAACAAATGAACTGTCAGGAGGGGCGGGGGAATGACACGGTGTTGAACACACTTTGGCTGGGCAAGTGTGACACATAAGGAATGAAAACAGGTATGCTTAGGTCTTAGAAAGCCACTTTGGCCTTAAGGAGGAGGTGGGTTGCGGGCTTCACGGCCCTTCCACGTGTGCGGTGGGTGGAGGCCAGCCCCACTCGATTGGAGGGATTCCCGGCCGCATCACTCCCTAACCAGCCAATCGGCTGGTTTGAGGGCGTGGCTTGCCCTATATAGGCAGGACACGGCCAGGGATCTCCCTCTTTGCCACCGGCCAGCTGTTCCTATTTTTCCCACCCTCCCGCCCTATAAGGTTTTTGTCCTTTGACCTTGCTATGGACCTTGGTTGGTTGCTGTTGAGGGGCCTGGTTGGAATTTTTCAACTTGGCAAATTGGCACGAGCCACTTGGTTTTTGCCTACCTTGTAGCAAATCGTCACAACTTTCTGGGTATTGGCAGTTAGGCATTGGTATTGTTCTGTAGATGGAAGAGGGGAGGTAGCGCCATCACCTGCCCCGCATATTAAAGGGTAGTCAGTTAACGGATTCTGGGGGGTGTGGCCCTGTCCAAAGCCTAGGGAGGTTAGGGCCTAAAGCACACCCCCTATCAGTGACCCCAGGGGAGTTCCTAGTTGATGTGCATCAGCAGGACTCCCCCTACTGGTGGTTAACCCTTCCTGGACTTCAAGCAGATGGGCTGAATTCGGATATAGTCAGTTAGGACCAATGCCTAAGCCACTACCGCTCATCACCTGTAACCAATAAAGCTGTGGCCTTTTTTTAGCCCATTAACCTTAATTGTGTCATGTGTCATTATTTCCACCTGGGTAACTCACCACGCAATTAAGTTCAAACTGTTGTTGCTGGGGAACAAATAAAGGAGACCAACCCAAATCGTGTAGCCAGGTGTCTTCTTTTTAAATTTTATATTTTGCTGGAAGCCGCCCAGAGTGGCTTGGGAAAGCCAGCTGGATAGGCGGGGTATAAATAATAAAATTATTTATTATTATTTTTAAAAGTGCTGACTTTATGTGGGTATTGAGGCAGGGGGAGTTAGGAGAACTGGAGTCGAAGGCTAAAGACAGCTCCTATTCATGCATTATAGACAACAACCAACTTATGCGTGACCAACTAACATGCGACTGTGCATGTGTGTATTGCATCCACAACACATTGCTGAAAACCATTCCCCTGATATTTGGGATGATGGCAGTTCATAAAGTACACAGTTTATGGTGCTTGGAATTGTGCCGCAATATGTTTGAGGTTAGAGGAGTTCAGAGCATTGAAACCAGGGCTGAATATGGATCCTTTCCATTAAAAACTATTGGATTACACTATCATTAACAACACATTTTTGCCGCAAAGCCATTTCCCCCCAAAGGGATTGTTTGCATAATTGGATCTTAAGCACGCATGCAGCTGCGCCCATTGTTAGTAAGTAAAATGTTTGCACAGGTGAATACAGTCGTACACAAAGGAGGTACGTGCTAGTCCATATCCCAAGGACTGTTTATTTGCAGGTGGCGGCTGCTCTGGAGCAAGCGAGTTGCAGATTTCAGGTTCTCTTAATGGAGTCCCCAGCTGACAATGCATGGCCTGCTGGACTCCAACTTCCACCATCCCTCACCATTGGCCTCTCTGGCTGGGGCTGATCATAGAATCATAGAACTGTAGATTTGGAGGGGAACCCAGGGGTCATCTAGTCCAACCCCATGCAATGCAGGAATCTCAACTAAAGCATCCATGGTAGATGATGGGAGTTAAGAGTCCAGAACATCTGGAGGGGGACTGGGTTGCCCACCACAGTACTATGGAAACTTATCACTAAAAACTCTTTTATTATTTTTGATCTTGCACAATATGCAGGTGAGATAAATTATTCCCATTTCACAGATGGGAAAGCTGACGCTAAGCGGAGAAGTGATTTCTCCGAAGTCATTCTCTGAACTTACAGCAGAACTGCAGCCCAGACTTACTTTCCAAGCAGGGCAAATTGCAGAGAGATGGATGATGAAGCTGGTACATGCATCAGTTGTGTGATGCCTTCAGTTTTTCCAATACTGTGCCTAGGGTTGCCATGCGCCCGGAATTTCCCAGACATACCCGGAACACTGCAGTCGGTAGCAGTGTCCAGGTGGAAACCAGGAAAAATAAGTTCGACAACTTTGGTCCACGTGACGACGGTCACGCTTGCAAAAAGGCCCATTTCCCCCCCACACCGATAAAGTGTCCATAACATTGAATGAGTCCACAGAACTGCTACTAGGTTCAATACCTGACTCAGTTCTGAGCACCGTTCTATTGCTACCACCGCTCCAGAAACTCTTGTTTAAAACCCTAGTACGTCTTAAGCTTAGTAGCAGCATCTCTTCACCACTAGGTGTCCTTGGGGGATAATGTTCTTTATAGAATCTTGCCTTATTCTCTCTCCTAGCTCTTTAGTTTGGCACGGTTGCTCAATTATTTCAATTCAAGCTTTTGAAGGGGGGGGGGAGGAGAATGAGATTCTAAATTACCAGTAGTAAATGATCTAATGATAATAATGTAGCAGCAGGGATCACTGCTCTATAAATAGTCAGAATGTGCAACGCAGTTTGCGATTCTATTAACATTCTGCTAATGTTTCCTAACATTGCGAACCTCTGATTGCTTCTTAGGCAGGGGGCTAGGCCTTGCATTGCTGTCAAGCCCTGGCCAAAGGCATTTTCCTGTCTATGCCAGGGTCCTCCAGGTGCTCTTTTTTTGTTGTGTGCTCACAGTGGTACTGGAGCAGATGTATGTGATCCTGCTTTCGATGCTACTAGCATCTGCAAAAGTTTCATGGGGGACGTGTTGCTTCTGGCCTCTGCATGTCCCATAAGTTCCTGCTGAAACCTTGAAACTTGTTTTATCACAAATGCTTTGTGTGTGTGTGTGTGTGTGAGTGGCCTGCTTTTGTTGCCCTATAGCACAACAACAACAACAACAATTTATTATTTATACCCCACCCATCTGGTTGGGTTTTGCGAGCAAAATATTGAAATACAATAATTCATCAAATATTAAAATTCCCCTAAACAGGGCTGCCTTCAGATGTCTTCTAAAAGTCAGATAGTTTTTTATTTCCTTGACGGGAGGGTGTTCCAAAGGGTGGGTGCCACTACTGAGAAGGCCGTGTGCCTGGTTCCCTGTAACTTCGCTTCTTGTAGTGAGGGAACCGCCAGAAGGCCCTTGGAGTTGGACCTCAATGTCCGGGCTGAACGATGGGGGTGGAGACGCTCCTTCAGGGATACTGGGCTGAGGCCGTTTAGGGCTTTAAAGGTCAGCACCAACACTTTGAATTGTGCCTGGAAACGTACTGGGAGCCAATATAGGTCTTTCAGGACCGGTGTGGTGACAAGAGTGACCCTCCAGACAGCCATACTACACAGGAACCCAGGGAAGGCATTGCAGGACAACTAATACAGCGGTACCTTGGTTCTCAAATGTAATCTGTTCTGGAACACTGTTCGATATCCAAAACGTTCAGAAACTGAGGCGCAATGGACTTGCTGCAAGTTCAACTGGAAAAACTGAAAAATACATAGCGAAAGCCGTTCAGCTTTCGGCATTCAAAAACCGAAACATTCAGCTTCTGAGACTCTCAAAAACCGAGGTATAGCAGAATGATGCAGTATAAATCCAACAATGATTACTGTGTAAGTTACATGTTGCAGGATATGTCTGCCCCAAAAACCACTAGCTTGGAGTGTTTATTTTTAAACAAACTAGTGCAATTTTGTGCTTTTACAAAATCATGGGATCATAGAATTGGAGAGTTTGAAGGGACCACAAGGGGATTGGATTGGATTGTACTGTATTTATTTAAATTTGTTTACTGCCCTATACCCACAGGTCTCAGGGTCTCTATCCAACCCCCTACAAGGCAGGAATTGTTTTGCCCCAAGTGGGGCTCAAACCCACAATCCTGAGATTCAGAGTCTCATGCTCTGAATCTGATGGAGCCATATTGTTCAGTTCAAGTTCATCCAGATGAATGTTTTAGTTCGTCATAACTTCATCCTTGGCCATTTCCCCCAGCATTCAGAACATTTTGCTGAAATAGAGGTTCCAAAAGTAAATCACCAACCACACATGATGATGATGAAATATTTATTTATACACCGCCTTTTCCTCTGATGAGACTCAAGGCCACTTAAAGATAAACTGCTAAAAACATAGAAGAATCAACAATTAAAATACAATTAAACATGGATAGAATACACACACACACACACACACACACACACACACACTTAAAGCATAGCAATAATCACAATAAAAATGGTTGATATTCACAGGTATACTGCTTCCATTTGTGTGGGTTCCATTTAATTATCCTGATACACTAGCCATGTATATACTGATCCTCAATGATAATCAAAACTGACAGATCCATTCATCCTTACTTGGAGAATATGCTCCACTGTGAGATACAGATTAGGTACTCACCAGCTGGTGGGTGCATCTAGCAAGGAAATAGGTACAGGATCTTTTAAGTAGAGTATAGTAACCAAGGAATTTCCAAGGTTTTACCTGCCCTTGTTTCTCTTTCCCAGCATGGTCTACATTGCAGTCTAGAATTAGCCAGCTCTGGGATGTTTTTCTTCGCATTGTGTCTTCACAATAGACCATTTCCCACCTCTCCTGGGATGCTGCTTAAAAAAATAGGTTAAGTTTGGGATTCCTTTTCTTGAGATTTCCCCAAGGTCACGTGAGACATTGTTCAGCTTTGTGTTTCAGCTCAAGACGGTGACATATTAAGATAAACACTGGACCGCACTGACAAAGGATGTTTATAGCTGTAGCATGCCCCCGAGAACAGCTATAGGCAAAACACTGCGAGCCAAATTTAGCGCTACGTCTCCAGAGAGGCAAATGTTTCCTGATTCCTACCACTCAGTAAGCAACTGTATTTTGCAATGTAATGTACAACACGCCAGCAGGCACTATGGCTCCCCGCTCCACCGGCTGTTATCACAGGGGACAGATGACAGTGGAACACAGAGTGATTGTAATACATAATAAAAGAACCTTTCTTTAGCTGTTAAGATCAGCAGCCAAAATGGAGTATGGCTTCTCTCAACAATGCACAGTGGTTTCTCTGTCATCTATTATTGGCCTTTGGTCAACGGGCTAGATTAGGATTCTTTTTTCCTTTTTCGGAAATTATTTTTATTTGATTTTACAAGTGTAGAGTTATAACAATACCAAATAAATGCCCACATTTAGAGATTTCTCTGAATCTCTAGACGTCCCTCCATCCCCTCCTTGGGTCTTACTGTCAACGTTTTCAACTGCATATTATTTCATAATCCATATAGTGGTACCTTGGTTTACGAACTTAATCCGTTCCGGAAGTCCGTTCTTAAACCAAGGCGTGCTTTCCCATAGCAGCGGGGGACTCAATTTACAAATGGAACACACTCAACAGGAAACGGAACCTGTTCTTATTCCAAGGCTAAGTTCACAAACCAAAATACCTACTTCCAGGTTTGCAGCATTCTTAATCCAAGTTGTTGATAAACTAAGCTGTTCTTAAACCAAGGTACCACTGTATTTTAAATCTATATTGTCCATATTACTTGTTACATTACAAGTGTTATTAGAATCCTGCTAATGTTTTCATCTGCTTACAGTGGTCTCCTAAATAAATTATAAATTGTTCCCATTCTTTCTTAAAGTTTTTGTCTTCTTGGTTCCTGAGCTTTCCGGTCAGTGTTGCAATTTCGGCATAGTCCATCAGCTTGATTTGCCATTCCTCTTGGGTCAGGACTTTATCTTCTTTCCATCTCTGAGCTAGTAACATCCGCACGGCTGTTGTTGCATACATAAAAAGCCTTTTCTGGTCCTTTGGAATATCTGTACCTACTAGATTAGGATTCTTCATTCGGTGGCAACTGGCCTCTGCCCTTCCAGAATGTTCATGAACGATACAGTAGAATGTATACAAAATACATAAACAGGCCTTGGAGATCTGTGAACAGATATCCTGATGTTTCTATTTTCACAAATATGGGGGCATGGAGGGAAAAGGGTGATAATAGGCTGCTTACCCAGTCTCAGGGTGGGCGGCTGTTGTGGCCCTGCAGCTGCAAGCTCCATCCCCCAGGGAGCAACACTGGGCTAAGTGGCCAGCATTTGGGGAAATCCCCAGGCCAGCTGTGGTGGGCTTACTGGCCACCCAATATTTAAATTCTGGCCAATCTTGCCTCACTGGGTGGGCGGGGTTTGGGAGTGGACCATAGTGGAGCAGGCTTCACTCCAGTCCACCCCCAGCCTATAAAAGGGGTGATAAACCTTCCCCTCACCCCATTTTCCTGTCCTAAATCCAAAGTGGCTATTTATCCTCACTGGGGGGAAAACATATGAATGCCTCACTGGAAATGACAACTACAGCTGCCACCATCCCTGACCGTTGGCTGTCCTGGTTGGCACTGATGGAAGTCGGAGTCTAACGCCATCTGCAAGGCCACAGATCCTTCACCCCAGCTATAGAAGAGACTGCTTCTCTTGATTTCTGGAACTTTATTGGTCTTGTAAGGAAAAGCTTAATTGTCACTTTCAAGACAGGAGTGTTGATTACATGTATGATCAAGGCTTCGTTTCTAAAAGGAGAGCTAACAGGTTTTGGAGAGGAACACATGTTATACATAAATAAAACTCCTACACACTTTACTGGCAAGCTAACAAAGCAGGCTGTTTGTGGCTGGTATAATACCAGGAAGGAACAGAAAGGAAATAGAAAAGAAGGTCTAAGGCCCCCTCCAGACATCCTTTCTATTGCGCATCCACAATGATTTATCCACATGACAGTATCAAGGTGGTCATGTACAATGCTACTTTCAATACTGTTCAAGCCCATAAAAGTTGGTGTGTGTGTGTGGACATACAGCCTTCAGCCAGTGAACACATCATAATTTCCTGCTGAAATCCTGCAACTTTTTATGCCACGATTATGCCAGGTTTTGTTGTCCCACTTTTGTTGAGCTATAGTGACAGAGTGCCCCTGCAGATGGCAATAATGCAACAACATAGCACTAACATCACATTATTGCGTAAATGACACGTTGGGAAATACACCTGCAAAAAACCCCCACTAGTCTGAGACCTTAAGGTTGGGATCCTGCTCCATTCCATAATAGGAAGAGGTTCTTCAAATTGCTGTACCAGAGATGAAGGCTCCCTGGAAATTCCCACACAGAAGTACTTCTTCTAATCTTAAACAGGAAGGCGGATTGATAGGGGTCACTCAGCAGGGCAGGTCTTGCTCTTTACTGCACACTTTAAGAGGCTGAACTCTGAAAACACCTCTCACAAAATAAAGCCCTGGTGTGACTGACAGCCTATCAAATGCCACATAGTTCTTTCCAATCCAGCCCCAAATGAACAAACTCACAGAGGACAAAGTAGAGAAGAAGAAGAAGAAAAAAAGAGACTGTCAAAGAAGGATGGTTAGAATATGTCACTGGGCATATTCTTTGCATGAGACAGAATTTCTTTTGGTTTCTTTTCCAAAGGCTTTCTCCACTTTTGCACTGGAAGATTTGGGAGAGACAAAAGAAAGTGCTTCTTCACACAGCGCATAGCTAAACTATGGAGGTCATGACGGCCACCAACTTGGATGGCTTTAGAAGTGGATTAGATGAATTCATGGAGGATATGATGACCAATGGCACCTAGCTAGGATGGCCATTTTTGGCATGTTGAAGTCAGTAATGCCTCTGAATACCATTTTCTGGGAACTGCAGGCAGGGAGCGGCCACTGTGAGAACAGGATGCCAGGCTAGATGAACCTTGGGTCAGATCCAGCTGGGATCTTCCCATGCTTTTATGCCCTTGTGGTTGTCTAGTCTTTTGGACGTTGTTTTTATATAGGTGAGAACTGCTCCCCTGTGCCAAAATGGCAGCCTCCATGTTCTGCTGGTGTAAGCTACTTCATTCAAGCCATTGCTGTGGGGTTTGCTTATCTATTGGTTAAAAGGGCCACCACATTTTCATCATCATCATCATTTTCATTTTGTATGAGTTTCACAGAAAATGCAGTAATGAATAAGGAAGGGACCACCCCGTGTAGCCACCAGGTGGAGACGAAGTGCAGTTATTTAATATTGAAGCTAACTGCCTTTTAATGTAAAAGTTTCCCAATATTTTTAAAGAACATTATTGTGTGAAACTGGCGCCGTGTGACTGACATGGGGCTGTCACAGAAAATGCTGTGTTCCTCCTTCATAATGTGCAGCTGTGCCATATTTACCCTCATGCAAAAAGTGCAAAGCCCGAAAATGTGGTGGGTAAGAAAATGAAACCATGGAAACCTTAAATTGGATTTTTTTCATGATACAGACAACCCCCCCACAAGCCCAGCTAGCTCCAGCGCCCACCCTCAACCCCCCATAACCTCCTTGCCCTCCACACACCCCTCAAACTCCAGCCCTCGCAGGCCTGCCTGCACCCTGCCCTACCAGTCCAGCACCCCAGGGCCTGCTCCTACCCAGGGTCTCATCCAGCTGCCATCTTCTTTTCAGGCTTACTTTCTCCTTCTTGTTTTTATTTGGCATGGTCAGGCTGGAAAGTTGCAGCTTCCCATGGCTGGGACACTCGTCTCGCTTCTCCTCTTCCTGCTACTCCATCGGCTGGCTCTCTCCCATGGGCCTGGTGCAAGACTCAGCGCAAGACTCTCCCTCGGACCTGGCGCAAGACTCCTCCAGCACATCTTCTCTGACTCCTGGAAGTGGTGGCAAAGGAGGAGGAGGAGGAAGAGGAAGAGGTAGCACAGTGATCTCAGTAGGCAATTCTCTCTTCTCCCTACCTTCTCCAAGAGGAAGCCATTTCTGGCTAGCATACCTCAACAAAGATGGGAATTCAGGACTCTGTGTGACAAAGTGAGAGGCCGCGATGGCTTAAGGGTTTTCATGACACCTGATCTGTAAATGAAAGTTCTAGGTGTGCTTCCCTCCATAGCTCAGTGGGAACTAGATGGAACCTTAGCCTTAGCTGGGTAGCAAGTCCTAGCGGCTATGCTGAGTTGTTGTTCTTTTGTTCATAAATAAATGAAACTCTCCTGACTCTTGCTGCTTCCTGGTTTCCGGGCAGACCTACCACAATGTTTCCTCATCCAGTGAGTACCCTCTGCACTTCAATCAGGAGAAAGCTGCACTCACAGAGCTCAGGCGATGCTGGATTTCGGCATCAATGTCAGCCCTTGTGGAAAGAAGTGCCCAGGTGAGAGAAGTGATCAATATTTCCCAACATTACACTGTTACGTTGGATTTGTGGCACTGCATATGGATTCCTGGTGTTTCTTGGTCTGGTATCCAATAGTTTGTTCACAGACTGCAATAATGGATGTCTTTAGCTTGGTCCCGTATTCCTCGATGTTATCAGGGAACTGTGAAAGTAAATGGTCTTAAGAGTCATTTGGAAGCAATCCTGCCTAATAGGATCTTGAAGGGCTTGAGTGTTCATTTTGCACCTTGGTTTCCTTCCTTGAAGCCTGCATTGAGGTATAATCTTGACAGCCATCGTGGAATGTATTAATTGGTGACCTGTCCAGCAGTTGTTGGCACTCGTCATAGCTCTGATAAGGAGCACATTGCAGCGATCTTCAGCTTGGACAATTACATAGTCTAAGAGGTGCTGGTAGTTCAACTGAGGGTGCCTCCATGATATTTTAAATTTATTTTGTCGTTGAAAGTCAACACCACCAGCAATATCACCATCTGGAATGAGGAACAAGTGGATTTTGACAAATTGAATCACTACTTGGGTTGTGGTTTTGCGGATGTTCTGCAAACGCTTCATTGACAAATGCGTTTTGTTTTAAAAATCAGTAGCAACAGCATTCTGCTGCGTAGCAAAGAGGCAGGGGGAATTCACAGCGTTTACACTCCACAGCTGTTTCCTTCTCTCTCAGGAGAAAGTAGGCTTGGGGAATTTCTACAGGAAACATAAACAGACACACTGCTCTTTCTTTCTATTTCAATACTGTGCTGCATCCCAAAAGAATGTCGCTTTGCCTCTCACTGGCAACCCAACAAAATATTTGCAACACACATAAGGCTTGCTTGGGAATTGGATAAAAACCGCTGACCAAGTGGCCGCACTCTCCTCTGCATGCATTATATAGATCTTCACCAGCAAATCTGCTGTATTTTCTGTTGCTAATTCCATTCATTGATTTTCATGGGTTCATCCAGGGTCATTTTACTTAGCTTTCTACAGAGGCAACCCAAGTTTCATGATTAAGGCCCAAACTAAATGGTAGGCTGAATGTGTGATTGCATTTGTGGCTCATTTTATGCTCCTCTTTTAAACAACAGCTGCAGAATGGAGTTGGGGGAAAGGGGTCAGGATCACCAACGATGCCAGCTTCCTTCATGGAGCAAATATGAGAAGTGCCAGATTTACGTATAAGCTAAACAAGCTTATACATAAATACTCTCTTGGGGCCCCCTAAAAAAATTAAAGAAAAAAAATGAATGTAGATTTCCAAAATATAAGATAAAAAACAAATGAAATAAAACCTACATACAGCAAAAGTGTTTTGTGTTGTGTAGGCTCCTCTGATGTAAAGTAATGGGCCCTGCCTGCTAGCCTGCTCCCTAAAATATCACTGGTTTGCTCATTTCTCTATATAGGGTGATAGGGACACGGGTGGCTCTGTGGGTTAAACCACAGAGCCCAGGACTTGCTGATCAGAAGGTCGGCAGTTTGAATCCCCGCAATAGTGTGAGCTCCTGTTGCTCGGTCCCTGCTCCTGCCAACCTAGGAGTTCGAAAGCACATCAAAGTTCAAGTAGATAAATAGGTACTGCTCTGGTGGGAAGGTAAGCAGCATTTGCATGCACTGCTCTGGTTTGCCAGAAGCGGCTTAGTCATGCTGGCCACATGACCTGGAAGCTGTACACCGGCTCCCTTGGCCAATAAAGCGAGATGAGCGCCACAACCCCAGAGTCAGTCACGACTGGACCTAATGATCAGGGATCCCTTTACCTTTACCTTTTTTATATAGGGTGATATATAGGGTGCCTACATTCTGCATGTGCAAATGGCTTTAGAAACCCATTCGGTCAATAAATTACCATATAGCATATATTCAATACAAAATTTCATCAAAATTAGCCTGAGTGTTTGATACGAACAGCAACAGTGAGCTGGAATAGTGATCAAAAGCAATACCAGGCACAGGATGAGACTTGCATCCAGGCTGAGCCCTGCCCTGCGCTCACCCTGAAGTTTGCCTATTGCCCATTCTGGTCTTGCCTCACCTCAGAGCAGGACACCCACACTTCACTATGCTTGTTATATAAAAAAAGAAAACTAGACATTTCACATGGAAGCATGCATTTTAATGTATTGTCTAGTTTGGCCTGGAGTGTATGCTCAACGGAGATCTACAGCTAATTTCTGCCACCACACTTGCTTGCAAACAGATGTGGTCCCCACATCCACACATTATGCATCGTCTTCTGCAAGAGAATGTAGACAGGATGTGTATATATCAATTATATATAAAGAGGAATGATATATACTTTATTATGTTACTATTTCCGCTTTAAAGAGTTTGCAAAGTAGTGCACAATGGGATCTATTCAAAAGCAAACAGGAGCTCTACCAGAAACAACAGCAGGAAACAACAGAGGCTCTCAAAGCAGCATCAAGCACTAAAAGTCAGAACAGATAAAGCAGCAAAAACAGAAAAAAGAGCAAATCCAACAGCACCTTGTTGTTGTTTAGTCATTTAGTCATGTCTGACTCTTCGTGACCCCATGGACCAGAGCACGCCAGGCACTCCTGTCTTCCACTGCCTCCCGCAGTTTGGTCAAACTCATGCTGGTAGCTTCGAGAACACTGTTCAACCATCTCGTCCTCTGTCGTCCCCTTCTCCTTGTGCCCTCCATCTTCCCCAACATCAGGGTCTTTTCCAGGGAGTCTTCTTTTCTCATGAGGTGGCCAAAGTATTGGAGCCTCAGCTTCACGATCTTTCCTTCCAGTGAGCACTCAGGGCTGATTTCCTTAAGAATGGATAGGTTTGATCTTCTTGCAGTCCATGGGACTCTCAAGAGTCTCCTCCAGCACCATAATTCAAAAGCATCAATTCTTCGGCGATCAGCCTTCTCCAACAGCACTTAAAACAACCAAATAGCAGAAAGTACCCATAAAAGAAAGAAAAAAAGCTGCAGAAGATCCATCAGACAAAGCCTGAGATAAAACAACTTATCCCACTTGCCTCAGATGAGAACAAAGTTAAATATAGTGTTTTGCAAAATAACAAAGGGGTCATCCAGTCACCTAAAAATCCTGGTGACATTGAACATGTTTCTCATCTACAACATTGCTGTTTGGGTAAAGAGCAGCCTCACAGTTGGTTGTGTCCTCATTTAGCTTTAATTCGCACACATGATATAACAACTGGCCTTTTTGCCAAAGCTTGCTTTTGTGTCCAGATCTCCTTAGGTTCTTCCCTTGTGAACTGCAACCTTGCAGTGCTATAACTCCCAAGCCCCTCTCTGTTCTCCAGCCAGGCAAACAAAAGTATTATCAAATTTCAATGATGCATCCCAGCTGGGCACAAACATTCCAGGAGGATGTGATGCCAGGCAGCTGAGGGGTGGGGAAAGAGGGTGAAGCTAGGAAACTGGTGGGGCCTGGAAAGAGTCTCAAGGGCCAGACAGAGAGGTCTGGAGGACTGCATTTATCACCTAGACTTGAGGTCCTCCCCCCCTCTGCTCTGAATGATGGCCCCGTTCCTAGAAGGTTGGCATTCACAAGGTCACAAGGAAAGAAGCAGAAAGGAGCCATCAATGGCTTTATCTTCATATGATAGTACAGTGGCTCATAGGAGAGCTTCCTCATCCTTGTATCGCCTGGCCTTTCACTGATAAATTATGAACATGACATAATTATAGTTGACTGGTCCATCTTGTTCATGGCCATTGGTAGTTAGAAATATTCTTCCCCGCCACACCTGGTTTAGAAATCCAATGGGTGTAGAAATAGATTCACTTGGTTTTTTCTTATCTGTTGGCACACCATTATGTTATGATTCATGAGCACGATTCTCAGGTTAGATTGAGTTTTAGCTCCGAGGCACATTTATGTTAAACAAATGCTTTCTGGTACCCTTGTGGAAAAGATGAACCCCATCAGTTGAAAGGGAAGCTGGTTCTTTTAAATGACTGATGTTTTCATCTCAGCTGACACAAGACCAAATTAGAAGTGATGTTAAATATGGGTTTGCATTCAACAAGCAGCCCCCCCCCCAAAAAATCTGCATCTGCTGAAGTTCTGAGGAAAATCTTTTCTTTGAAGCTGTTTTCTGTACTGAGGGGAAATCCTACACATTGAGAGGGATTTCCTCTCAAGGCAAACTGCACTTTCAAAGGAGGGTTTTTCATCAGAACCTCAAAACAAGGGAGGGGAGGGTTAAGCACCCCTTTACCCTGGCCTTTGACCCCTGAGATGTGTGCTTTGGTTGGGCCAACCCTATGCCCGTGGTCGTAATCTGTTTAATCTGTTTTCTGTGAGACAACTAGATGACCCTATAATTAAATGATTTTAAGCTCCAGGTATCAGAGGCCTAACCATAGAGAAGTCTCTCTGGTGGTGTAAGCTGTGACAGTGCACCACCAAGAGTGTTGAGAATCGATGGAGTCATCTTAGGCACAACCTAAGAGCTGGAAAACAATTTTTCGGTTTTCCAAAAGCAGATTATGTGGTTCTTCATCAAGCATAGACTCACCAAGGTAAATGTTGTCTCGTCAAAAAAATAATAGATTTGAATTTTTCACACCCCAAAATGTATTTTTGACACCTCACAGAAGAAATCTAGAGAGAAAAAAATTCACCCCCTGAAGTGGCACACCCTGCAGATCTACTTTCCTTTGTTTTTCCCGTAATGGCCCATCACTCATGTGATCACCTCAGCATGGGAAGCTAGCCTGGCTTATGTTTTAACACTTACTCGATCCAGTGGTTCGAATCTCAGTAAGCAGCCTACTTTCCCCCACCGCAAACTCATTAAACTATCTTTCGGGGGTTTTATCAGGCTCCCCTCACACCAGGAGGCTTGCAAGCATGTACAAGCTCACAAGCCCTCTTCAGGCTTTTCAAGATCAGTGGTGGAGCAATGGTGCCTGGATGGAGGAGAATTTCAGTTTGCTTTTCCATTCAAACTCACTTTGTTCGTGCTTCCTGAAACAAAAAGTGAATCCAAACACACCTGTCTTTTAACACATCTCCAAATACTGATGCCAGTGTGGTGTAGTGGTTAAGAGTGGTAGACTTGTAATCTGGTGAACCCGCTCCTTCACGTCCCCGCTCCTCCAGATGCAGCTGCTGGCTGACCTTGGGTTAGTCACACTTCTCTGAAGTCTCTCAGTCCCACTCACCTCACAGAGTGTTTGTTGTGGGGGAGGAAGGGAAAGGAGAATGTTAGCTGCTTTGAGACTCCTTCGGGTAGTGATAAAGCGGGATATCAAATCCAAACTACTACTACTACTACTACTACTACTACTACTACTACTACTATTCTTCTTCTTCTTCTTCTTCTTCTTCTTCTTCTTCTTCTTCTTCTTCTTCTTCTTCTTCTTCTTCTTCTTCTCTGCTACCAAAAAGAGTGTGCCAAAAATGCATATGCTTGTGAAACTAACATACAAAACTACAGTGGTACTTTGGTTTTCGAATGTGTCCATTGACAAACATTTCAGAACCCGAACGCCAAAAACCCCGGAATTAAATGCTTCCCTTTTCAAATGCGCCTTGGAAGTTGAATGGCTTCCACTGCGTGTTTTTCAATTTTCTCAATTGCATTTTCAGCCAGTCCTTTGCACCTCAGTTTTCGAACGTTTTGGAAGTCGAACGGTCTTCTAGAATGGATTACATTTGAGAACCGAGGTACCACTGTACAGTGGAATTTTGGTTTTCGAACGTAATCTGTTCCGGAAGACCGTTCGACTTCTGAAACGTTTGAAAATTGAGGATCAACAGTTGGTTCGGCAAAATCCATTGACAAAATGGAAAAACATGTAGAAGAAGCAGTTTGATTTCTGAGGTGCATTTGAAAATGGAAGCAATTACTTCCGGGTTTTTGGCGTTCAGGTTCTGAATCGTTCAGCTTTCAAGATGTTTGAAAACTGAGGTTCCATTGTATATTATTTTAGGGGAAATGGCTAATAAAGATGCATACTTTAGACAAAACTGTATACAGTTTGGGGAAATGCACACCAAAGCACTTACAAAATTCCATGCAAACTTTCCCCCCTTTAATTAAATGTGAATTGAAGTGAAAATTAGGTGAACTGAAGTTTCAGTTGGTAAAATGAGAAATGAAAAGAAGCAGAAATCCATGTATTTATCTATCTCTAGTATGGAGAGGTTGGAAGCAGGACTGGTGTACATATCCCTGATCCTTTGTCTACAGATATTTGCCCTTATGTTCCCAGGCTGAATGTCTCTTGACAGTGTCAAAGTAACTCTGTCTCCTTAAGTCTGCCTTCACCCTCTAAACATGACCTCAGATGACTGGCTGAGTTGGTAACAGCAGTAGATAGGTGAGAAACAATGAAAGGAGAGAAAAGAGAGGCCATGTCCTTAAACAAGAATGAATGGTTCAGCGTGGACAAGGGAGCAATTGGACAGGGCTTATTGCAGAGATATAAAACAGAAGCCAAGGCTATTGATCTTTTTTTTAGGGGGAAGGCGGAAAATCTGTCCCACCATCTTAGGACTTCTCTGCCCCCTGTTGTTAAATAGCCTTCTGCTTTGTCACACATGCAGTCAATTAGATCATGTAGCCAGGATGTCTACACCAATATCAGTCGCATTTGGAGGACAGATGGAGCTTTGCCGGAGACATTTGCTGTCACACATATCAAGCTACATTGGAACCACATTCCAAATTCCCCCGAGCTGGATTCTGTTAGTATTTGCTCAGGCTGAAGGCCTCCTTTGGCATAACATTCTGTGCTGACATTTTGTCCTTCCTTCCAAAGTGAGCTTAGGAAGACATGGGTCTGGAAACATGGGGCCGGATTCAATTAAACACTTGCGCTAGTGGGAACCAGCACAATGATTGCCCCCACCTGCTAGTGCAACGGGGCTTTCTTTCCTCTCCTCTCCCCCCCCACACCAAATTGACTCTGGGGGGTTGGGAGAACCCCTAGAACAGTATGTGGGGGATATGGTTCTGTCTTGCAAGGAGAAAGGTTTGCGCCAACAGAATGATCCCACTGGCTCCCGGTGGAGTACAGGGTCAGGTTTAAGGTGCTGGTTTTGACCTTTAAAGCCCTATGCAGCCTAGGACCCTCGTACCTACAGGACCGCCTCTCCTGATATGCTCCACGGAGGACCTTAAGGTCCACAAATGACAACATTTTGGAGGTCCCAGGTCACAAGGTGGTTAGATTGGTCTCAACCAGGGCCAGGGCCTTTTCAGTACTGGCCCCGACTTGGTGGAATGTTCCGTCACAAGAGACCAGGGCCCCACGTTACTTGACATCTTTCCACAGGGCCTGAGGAATTTGGTTTGGACTCAGTCTGACCCTTATGTTTCCCTCCCCTTATGGTTTTGATCTATGGGCTGCTTTTAAAATGAGGCTGCATTTTAAATTGCATTTTAACCTGTATTTTAAATTGGGTTTTTCCACCCTATTATGGCCAGGGAGGAGGGCGGGGTATAAATAAAAATTATTATTATTATTATTATTATTATTATTATTATTATTATTATTATTACTATTCCCCTCAACTGCCCTGTTTAAATGGGGACATCCAGTTTTTGGCTGCTGTGGTCTCAGCACAGCACATAAAATCATGTGAGATTGCAGAGCCCAAGAATGCATGAGATCATGACCTCATGCAAGAGCACAGAGCCCCAAAAGGCATGTATTTTGGCTCTGTGCTCCCATGCAGGTCAAGTAACTCGTGCAGAAGCATGGACAGGAAGATGCATGTCCCAGTTTGTTGGGACTTAATGTATTGGAGGGTATGCATCACACAATGCTGAATTCCATCCATGATTCTGAAAAGGGTTATCAAAATAGTTGATCCAGGATGCACCCAGGTCCAGGGCCTTATTGATTGCCTTTAGTCCTCTTCAGGCATTCAGGGCAACTACACATGGACCATAAATCCAAATGAAATAGATCCAGAGGGATAAAGACCTAGCTTCTCTCAGAACTATACATGTCTGTAAGGGTGCTGAGATATAAGAAAGAACAAGATGATATATGGACTTCTCCAGCTGGCGTGGAAAGTCTTTAAATTACACTATGGCTCTTGTGTACCTGAACACACTGTTGATTGATGATAAGGAAGAATCTCCTGGGTACCAAATATTTATGAAAAAGGGTTTGTTTAATAGCAGTATGTCAGGCAATTAATCCTGAGATCATTGAGATCAATTCACCTCTGGAGTTTTGTGGGCTTTGGTGCTACAGCTTTTATATTAAATTGTTCTTCTGCCAGATAAAAACAAGTGTTTGAAAATGGCTGCGGTAATATTTTTTGGGGGGAAACTTGTAATAAAGTTTTCCACAATACAGCAACAACAGAAATACAAACATCAGACGCAATGCAGATGTTCAGATATGTCAGTTAATTGGTAAGAACAGGTGTTAATCCTGTGTGTATTTTTACAAAATAAAGATGGAACCAAACTTTCTTTGCCCACTGGAATCTTTCTTTCTACCTCTAATAAAATTAAGAAAGATCTATCATCTCTATTTATCTATCATCTATCTATCTATCTATCTATCTATCTATCTATCTATCTATCTATCATCTATCTATCTATCTATCTATCATCTATAATTTTTATTGGTTTTACATAATAACACATTTTAACTTTAACCATTTCAAACATTAAAATAAAATGTTCATTCAGACCTTCGGACCTCCTTCCCTCCCTCCATGGGTTCTGTATTTAAAATAAAGTATTCTGCATCTTTTACCCTTATCCATCTATTATATACCCATAATTACCATAGTTGATTCCACAATACAAGTTTCATTATATCCTGCCAACGATTTTAACTGTTTACAGTGGTCTTTTCAATATATTGAAAATTTACTCCAGTCTTTTAGGAATACTTGATCTTCCTGGTTTCTGATCTTCTCCGTCAGTTTCGCCATCTCTGCATACTCCATCAGTTTAGTCTGCCATTCTTTTCTGGTCGGTACAAATTCCCTTTATGCCAAAATTTTATGCATCATAAATATGTCCTATGTATCAAACCGTTTTGCTATAGATGAGGCTTTGATAGAATCCAACTTCTTGAGTCCCAAATCTGAGACGCATGTCTTCCTTCCTGTGCTCCCACACAAGTCAAGTGACCCTCGCGAGATCACAGACCCCCAAAGATGCATTTTTTTTCAGGGTCACGCTTGCATGGCACCCCAAAAACTCACATTTTGGGGCACCACATGGGATCTTCGGCGTGAGATCTCAGTGCAAAATTGTGTGAGATCACGGCACCTGAAATGGCTGCTGTGTGTGTGAGAAAACAGGGTGTCCTGTTGTTGTTATTGTTGTTTTTCTGGGACACTTGTGGGGTACGAGATTCTCATTTTAAGACCAGAAGCATTTCGGCAGCTGGATACTAGGGGAAGATTCAAATCACTCTGAAAAGGGGAGATATAAATTCTCATGGTTGGTGTGACAGAGCTGAGCTGGGGAGCAGATGAGTACTATCAGTTCAGTAACATTCAGAGGGGGAGTTGTGTTGATCAATTCCATGCTATTGAATAATTTCTCCAGTCGAGTTCTCTCCCTCAGTTCTTTGACCATTTAGCTCTTGTAAGAAGCCAGTTCCAATGGGCAGGTGGTTGGATGCTGTAAGAACAGAGTCTTTGTTCTTTTAGTCCAATGTGGTATGTTTGACCATTGCAGCAAACTCCCACACTTTATCAATCCACTTTTTAACAGTTGTAGAAGTCAAATGCATCATTCCCACCACCTAGGTTTGAATCTGGAGATAATGGATGGATGGATGGATTTATTATTACGGTCACAGACCAGTTCCGGCTCACTTACAATATCAGGAAAATCATAAAACACGATAGGGATACATTGGCAGATAATGGAGCACAGTTGCCCTTGGCTTTCAGGCTTATATTACCAGGTGCCTGGCAATAAAAGCAGCCATCTCGAACCAAACTTGATGACAGCCATATCACCTTCCTGGTATGATATGACAGATTTGCACCGTAAGACTTCTCAGATGGAAAGGAAGATTTCTGAAAAATGTCCAGTCCCTTGTGGGACATTGGTGTCAGAACAAAACATCCACATTTAATAAATAAAGTAAAAAGTAACAATTCTCTGCAGTCAGAAGAGAAATGTATGAATTTTCATTTGACTTTGCTCCGTCAAATCTGTCTGTGGTGTCCATTTAATGGAATATAAATTGTGTGTCATTTTAACCATCTGTTCCAGTTCTTCCACAGAACATGAGAAACATTCCCAGCTCTTCATCCGCTTTTTATATTCTTTCTGTAGAAATAATTTCTGAAAATCTAATAGCAGCATCTTTATAATTCGATGAAATTGAAACAGAATAAATGGGTGGTTTGCTGCTATCTTTTTCTCTGGCTGTATAGAGCAACAGAAGAAAATCAACAAGCATAGTGCTTAAATTCTGTGCTATGAAAAGCGGCATCAATGGATCTCTGCCAGTCATGCATATACTATCAGCAAAGAAACCATGCTAAGAAAAAAACAACGGAATTCACAGCTGGTCAAATTTATTGAGTTTAATGAGAGCCAGTGTGGTGTAGTGGTTAAGAGCGATAGACTCATAATCTGGGCAACCGGGTTCGTGTCTCCGCTCCTCCACATGCAGCTACTGGGTGACCTTGGGCTAGTCACACTTCTCTGAAGTCTCTCAGCCTCACTCGCCTCACAGAGTGTGTGTTGTGGGGGAGGAAGGGAAAGGAGAATGTTAGCCACTTTGAGACTCCTTTGGGTAGTGATAAAGCGGGATATCAAATCCAAATCTTCTTCTCTCTGTATGCTTAGAAAGATCAAGTTTCAAGGAACATATTGCCTTATACCAGATCAGGCTCTGTCTCCTTCTAACAGAGATAAGCAACCTGTGGCCCTCCAAATGTTGATGAATTCCCATCATCTCCTGGTGGTCTTGTAGTAAGGTTAAGGCTTACTGGGAGATGATATATAATAAAATGAAAAGGATGTTTAAAATAATGTTTGTAAAAAATACCCAGAAGCCTTTATTTTGGGGATTATAGGGATAGAACTACCTAAACTGCATAGAAATTTATTTATTTACGTGGCTACGGCAGCAAAAATGTTACTCGCCCAAAAATCAAAAGAAGAAGAAGTCCAAGCAAAGGAAGAATGGATACAAAAACTTGTGGAATATGCAGAAATGGCGAAACTTACTGGAAGAATAAGAAATCAAGATAACAAACATTTTATAAAAGAATGGGAATGGTTTATTGAAGATTTACAGATAAATTGTAAACAGATAAAAACACTGGCAGGTTTATTGTAATACCCTGCAGCTATATAACAGTGTGTGTGTGTGTGTGTGTGTGTGTGTGTGTGTGTGTGATTAATAAATGAGCAAGTTAAGTTAATTTGGAAGTGCAGAAGATATTAAAAATAAATTGAAGGAACCGCAGAAAGAGGGGGAAGGAAGTAAAGTTTTAAAATGTCAAAACGAATGTAAAATCAGTGAAATGTATGTATCTGAAAAATGTAAATAATTTATTTAAGAAAAAGATAAATTCCCATCATTCTTGGCCATTGACTATTCTGTTCTGGATGATGGACGTTGGTTTCCACCACCAACCAGCTTCCTTAGATGTCTGTGAGTGTTATGAGAGAGGGAGGAAACCCTTTCTCTCTCTGCTTTCTCCATTGTGATGGGTCTCTGAATTAAAAACAAAAATTACTCCTTAGTTTTTAGTTGCCTCCTCGTCTGTGTATCGGTATGTATGCAAATAAAAATCTTTACTATTTCTATTTTCATTGTCCTTTTGTTACAATAACACATGTTTTGGGGGGTCATGCTATGTGACTGCTTAAACTTGACTTAGCTCCAGGTCCCCCTCCTGTCATAATCTGGCTGGGCCTCAAGGCAGCCATCCACTAAAACTGAAGATCTTAGCCATCTCCTAGTTCAGGCCAGGATATAGCCAACGCTCGCAAAAATGAAAAGCAATATCAGTTATGTTGATTCCCCAAGCAACCCAGTTCTCCACCAATGAATCTTTAATTACCTTTTATATTAAAAGCTAGGGTTTTTATTGTATCTCCCGACTCCTCTCCTTCTCAAACAATCAACAAACTCATTAACTGAATGGGCAAGACAACAATAAATGTAGCGGAAGAGCTACCGCCAGTAGAGAAATGGTATTATGAAACGGTGTTATTCTTATTAGTTTGCAAAAGAGGCCGTAAAGCAAACAGCCCTGTAGCAGGCACACCTACTAGTGACACAGATTTGGAAAGGATGAGAATATCTGTGTATTTCTTGCTGGAAACAGAGTATATGGTCAGTTGCTGCATCAGAAAAAAATACAAACTATTACATGCATTAAATCAGGCATAGGCAAACTTGGCCCTATGGGACTACAATCCCCATCATCCCTGACCACTGGTCCTGTTAGCTAGGGATGATGGGAGTTGTAGTCTCCAAACATCTGGAGGGCCGAGTTTGCCTATGCCTGCATTAAATGATGGAGACGATATTGTTATAATATTGGCATCCTTTTTAAAAATACTTCCCTGATAACCCTGAAGAATGGCAACCACCGAAATCACAGATGTAATTCATAGAACCATAGAATTGTAGAGGTCAACTGGTCCAACCTCCTGCAATGCCGGCTTAAACGCTGTTCACGCTGCATACCAAAACGGGTTTCAGTAGGTAACTGACCCTGTTATCCCATTGATAAACAGCATTCCTATGGAGACTGCCCCTTCCAATATGAACTGAACTGGACCCGGTGATCATCATATGAGGCCGTTCTTAATGTACCTCCTCCACAAGAGGTCTGGACTACGAGTGAGGCT
This sequence comes from Podarcis vaucheri, assembly GCF_965113315.1. Lineage (NCBI taxonomy): Eukaryota > Metazoa > Chordata > Lepidosauria > Squamata > Lacertidae > Podarcis > Podarcis vaucheri. The sequence goes on from NC_138767.1 coordinate 17,140,592, forward strand.
AGGTAAAAATCCCCACAAGCCTGCATTGCCAAGTCTCCTTGTATAAATGTGAGATCCTTACCCAACAAGGTAGAGGAGTTGGAACTTATTACCTCTCGGCAGAAAAGTATCCGGGACTGCTGTGTTATGGTCCTCCTAGAGACGTGGCTGGATCCCTCCTTTCCACAGGGACTTCTGCAGCTAGAAGGACGCTCAGTAATTAGAGCGGATAGAACCGCCAAATCCGGGAAGAGCAGAGGAGGAGGAATTTGTGTTTATATAAACAACAACTGGAGCTCGGACATTAAACAACTGGACACGCATTGCTCTCCTGACTTGGAGTACCTAGTGGTGAAGTGCCGCCCTTTTTACTTGCCACGTGAGTTTAATGTTGTTATAATAACAGCGGTGTATATACCTCCTGATGCAAACACTACTACAGCTATGGGCCACCTGCTAACTGCTATTAGCAGACAGCAGCGGGCCCACCCGGATGGAGCACTTGTGGTTGCTGGTGATTTCAACCGAGCCGATCTAAGGACTGTGCTCCCTAAGTTCCACCAGTATGTTGATTGTCCCACTAGGGGGGGAAATACTTTGGACCGAGTATATAGTAACATCATGCATAGATACAAGACTAAGCCCTTGCCCAATTTGGGGCAGTCAGACCACATATCCTTACTTATGATACCATCATATAGACCTCTCGTACGCAGAATTAGACCATCAACTAGAGAGATACGAGTGTGGCCAGTAGGTGCATCTGAGCAACTCCAAGACTGCTTTCGGAGCACCGAGTGGTCGCTTTTTGAGGAGAATAATGTGGACACATATGCTTCAACAGTACTGTTCTACGTTAAAAGCTGCATTGATGTTGTCACTACCACTAAACAAATACGGGTGTTCCCTAACAACAAGCCCTGGCTAAACAGGGATGTGTATCTTCTGTTAAAGGCAAGAAATGCTGCTTTTCACTCTGGTGATGCGCAACAGTATAGAGAAGCTAGAGCCAAATTGAAAAAGGGCATTAGGAACGCCAAAGCTATGTACTGCCGGAGGATTGAAAAACATTTTGAGAGCTCCGACCCTCGTCGAGTATGGCAAGGCTTGCGACAAATTACAGGGCAAAATATTAAAAACGAATTGGCTAGCAGCAGTGCGCACCTGGCTGATCAACTGAATCAATTTTTTAGCCGCTTTGAGGAGGGAACTGGAACTACCGTCACTACAGCATTGGCCACCAGCACATCATCAGAAACTACTACTGATAGACAACCACTTTTATTACAGACCTGTGACGTACAACGTGCCTTTCGGAGCATTAACATTAGGAAGGCAGCTGGACCGGATGGAATCATGGGACGGGTTATTAGGGACTGCGCTGCAGAATTAGCCGGCGTATTTACGGACATTTTTAACCTATCCCTGTTGCAGGGTTTTGTCCCTACCTGCCTGAAGACATCGATTATAGTGCCAGTCCCCAAGCAGTCAGTGGTGGTATCTCTCAATGACTATAGACCAATAGCCTTAACATCTGTCGTTATGAAATGTTTTGAGAGATTGGTGCTAGATTATATTAAGGCTGGTCTTCCATCCACTTTAGACCCGTTCCAGTTTGCATACAGAAAAAACAGATCTACTGATGATGCCATTTCCATCGCCGTCCATACTGTATTGAGTCATCTAGAACGACAGGGAACCTACGCAAGGCTGTTGTTTGTGGACTATAGTTCTGCCTTTAATACAATTCTGCCAGACAGGTTATTTCTTAAAATGACCAATTTGGGTATACATCAGAAGATCTGTCTGTGGGTAAGGAATTTCCTGACTGATAGGCCGCAGACAGTGAGAATGGGACCTTACTATTCTTCTACTCTAGTATTAAGCACAGGAGCCCCTCAGGGATGTGTGCTAAGTCCCTTTCTCTACTCCCTGTACACATTTGATTGCACCCCACTGTATAAGTCCAACACAATCATCAAATTTGCGGATGATACAACAGTGGTGGGGCTCATCAGTGAGAACGATGAGACTGCCTATAGGAAAGAAGTACAGGGGTTAAATTCAATGGTGTAAAGAAAATAATCTTATGCTTAACACCAAAAAAAAACCAAAGAACTCATAATTGACTTTAGGAGAAAGAAAAGTGTATTTTTACCATTGCACATAAATGGCGAGGAAGTGGAGAGGGTTGGTAGTTTTAAATAAGGTAAAGGTAAAGGTACCCCTGCCCGAGCGGGCCAGTCTTGACAGACTCTGGGGTTTGTGCGCCCATCTCACATCTATAGGCCGGGGGCCAGCGCTGTCCGGAGACACTTCCGGGTCACGTGGCCAGCGTGACAAAGCTGCATCTGGCGAGCCAGCGCAGCACACGGAGCGCCGTTTACCTTCCCGCTGGTAAGCGGTCCCTATTTATCTACTTGCACCCGGAGGTGCTTTCGAACTGCTAGGTTGGCAGGCGCTGGGACCGAGCAGCGGGAGCGCACCCCGCCGCGGGGATTCGAACCGCCGACCTTACGATCGGCAAGCCCTAGGCGCTGAGGCTTTAACCCACAGTGCCACCCACGTCCCCAGTTTTAAATACCTGGGCATTTATATCTCGGAGGACCTCTCATGGACTGCAAATATTAATATGGTTGTGAGGAAGGTGCAGGGGAGGTTGTATTTCCTGAGAATGCTCAGGGGACTGAATCTATCCCAGCACCTACTTCTGTCCTATTATCATAGTACCATCGAGAGTGTCTTGACCTATAGTATATTATCGTGGTATGGGAGCAGCTCTGAAACGGATAAAAAAGCTTTACAGAGAACAATTAAAATTGCCCAGAATGTTATTGGGCTCCGACTACCAACCCTGGATGAGATCTTCACGTCTCGCATCTTGAAGAAGTCACATAATATTCTGAGAGATCCCACCCACCCTGCTCACAACTTCTTTGAACTATTACCTTCGGGCAGAAGATATAGGACAATGAAAACACGAACCACACGCCTTCTGAATAGTTTCTATCCAAGAGCTCTGATTGCACTAAATAATGATCTCAGGGCCAGTTGCAAGGTTTAGCAAGCAGGGAGTAGGAAGGAATGAGATAGGTTTTAGGTTATGTTGTGCCTTTAGTGGGTCATGCTATGTTCTGGATTGTGTTGTGTTTTATGGATTGTGTCTGAATGGGATGGGAGTGTCGGAGATGCGTGCAGATGTATGTGTGAACCCGGTCTTTGGGTGGGTGTTTGATTTTCGTTGTTGTGTATACTGTGTATATACGGACAATGACAATAAATTTATCTATCTATCTATCATCTATCTATCTATCATCTATCTATCTATCTATCTATCTATCTATCTATCTAGGAAGGTGGGAATATGAGAAAGGGTCTTTTCTGTGGTGTGACCCTGTTTGTGAATTGCTCTCCGCAAGGAGGCTTGCTTGGTACCGTCATTGCATATCTTTAGGCACCGAGCAGAAACATTCCTCTTCTTCTGGACCTTTAGCTAATTAAACAATTTATGGCCTTTTAAGCTGTATGTGTTTAAACTTTAGTCTACATTGCTTTAAAATTTTGTCTCTAGTAGACACGATTTGAGTTGCACAACTCAATTTGTTTGTTTTGTTGTTGCACATATTTCAACAGTCTCAGAGTTTGAATGTCAGTAGCACAGATGTTGTAAAGGTGTGGTGATCTGTCCTGGAACAACTCAATTGAAGAAGATAACAGTGGTTAACCAGACCTAGTTGTTGGTTGTGAAGGGGCCCCCATAACAGTTCAAGCTTCAAGGCCCTCCAAATGTAGGTCCACCACTGAGGAATGGAGTGGTTGGAATCCTGAATGACAGCGCCCAGCACTGCAACAATGCGTTGTGGTCCCATTTGTATTGAAAGCAGTCATTTCAGCAATAACAATTGTCAATGTTCTGAATAAACATTTCCTCCGCTTGCAATGTGTTGCAGAAGGCTGCTCAGCAAGTTCCATCTACGGTGCTCAGGACCCTTGCTAATATCTGTTGCTGAGCACCTTCCAACTACCCACATAAATAAAAATGGTTATTACTGCAAGAATGTTTGTGATCAACATCACGGGCAAGGACTGCGGCCTGTGGACTGTGTGAATAATTCAGTCTCTGTGATTGTATAACAGCAGCAGCAACACGTAGACACCTCTTTGTTTTTCTTCTCATTGCCTTGAGGCTTGTTCTCCGGCCTGTTTAATATTCTAGATTTAGGTTTTAATAAACTACAGCAAAAATCCCCTGTTACGTTTCAGATCTCGTTGCCACTTCAGCATTTTTAAAAATGGCAGCTGCTGTTAGAATTCCTGCTCCATGATTGCAGTCATGGGATTGTTGTCTTTCACATGATGGTATATGTTTTGACTCCACAGAGGGGGAAGTGATGGAGGCAGGATGTTTGTGTTACTGTGTTCTGTGTAGTGGGCCTATTGTCCTTTGTTCTTTCTCTTTGCTGTCTGATGCTAGAGAGAGAGGGAGCCATGTTGCAGTGCTCCGTGTGTGTTTATGGCCTCGGTCCAGTATACCTGAAGGAGCGTCTCCACCTCCATCGTTCTGCCCGGACACTGAGGTCCAGCTCCGAGGGCCTTCTGGCGGTTCCCTCACTGCGAGAAGCCAAGTTACAGGGAACCAGGCAGAGGGCCTTCTCGGTAGTGGCGCCCTCCCTGTGGAACGCCCTCCCACCAGATGTCAAAGAGAACAACAACTACCAGACTTTTAGAAGACATCTGAAGGCAGCCCTGTTTAGGGAAGCTTTTAATGTTTGATGTATCATAGTATTTTAATATTCTTTTGGAAGCCGCCCAGAGTGGCTGGGGAAACCCAGCCAGATGGGCGGGGTATAAATAAATTATTATTATTATTATTATTATTATTATTATTATTATTATTATTATTATTATTTATATGTAAATAAAGTAGATTAGCCAAAATGCTGAGTTGCTGAGGTATGTCATGCAAGCTGCAAAGACTCTGCAGATCCCTAAGTGTGCCGGTGTCTGTTGGCATCGGTCGCTGTTATGTTCGGGCTGAAGAAAGCTTTTGAAGCTCCCGAACGATTGACCAGGAGGGAGGGAACATGCCAGTCGGGCATGTGTCTCTGCCAGGGTCCTACTCGAGTGTAGGACAAGCTCCTGTCAGCTGCGAGGGTTGCTCAGAAATGTTTAGTTGCCCCCAGCGCTGGGTTCACGTCACCAATTCATTGACCCTAGCATGAGAAGTATCTACATGATCTGGGCAACTCTTGTGATGGTCAGTTTCAGCAGAATGGCAGGTCTCATGAGGTCTCAAGCATCGTTGGGAGAGCTACAGATCTAGAACTGGCTACATCCCTGCACCACCCAGGTTGCTGGTAAGAGGATGGGAGTGCAGATAATTTATAGGAAGGTGAATCTGAATACAGGTTTGTCCTATTTAAACAGGACACTTGGCCAGTCCAGGCCCAGCTCATCTCTATTCTGCTGGTGAGCGTTCCTTCAAACATGCTAGCTTTTTTTAGCATCCCTATTTCAAATACTCATAGCATCCCTGCTAGACTTCTTCTCTGTGCCTGGGTTAACTAAGCTCCAGCTTTCTTGCAGGTTTCTTACTGGAGTTAGAAAAACACCCCTAAAATAGTTAACACTAGCTTTAGCTGAAACATGGGATATTTGTTCTAGACAGTTTACAATATTTTACAATGTTTTCATATCATTTTTAATTTAAAATGTAGTTTTGTTGCTTGTAATTGAAAAGAATAGCTTATTAAAGGAACTGATTTTTTCTCTCATTTACTCAGTATGCAGGGGCAATGGTCAACATTTACTGCATAGAAAAAAATATTTCTTCTCTGATCTGGTTCTGGATATTTAGGTATTGTCCGGCACCACATTATTAGGCACCACAGGCACAAATATAATCTGGGGTCTAGATTCTAAACCCTTTCCCCTCATATTGAAAATCTCATTGGGGTGAGTCCTCCCTCCCCTGGCCATTGGGAGAAGGTTAAAGCAGTATCATACCAATTTAAACAGTTGTGGCTTCCCCCAAAGAATCCTGGGAGCCGTAGTTTGTTAAGGGTGCTAGGAGTGGTTCGGAGACCCCTATTCCCCCCAGAGAACTACAATTCCCAGAGTGGTTGAACAGTCCACTTCTCTTCCCAGGGAACTCTGGGAATGGCAGCTCTGTGCAGGGAACAGGGGTCTCCTAACACCCCTCAGCTCTCTTAAAAAACTACAGCCCCACCTTTCATGGTAAAAAATAAATACAGTCATACCTCATGTTACGAACACTTCAGGTTACGTGTTTTCGGGTTGTGGACTGTGGGAAACCCGGAAGTACTGGAACAGGTTACTTCCGGGTTTTGCTGCTCACGCATGCGCAGAAGCGCTTTAGGATGTGAACGCTGCGGGTTGCGGACGTGCCTCCGTCACGGATTATGTCCGCAATCTGAGGTTCTGCTGTAAACCCAAAGATGCCATGAATTTATATACATTCCAAAGAGAATAAAAGACGATCTGATGTCCTTTGAAGCAAACATTCTTCTTCATTCGTCCTATTTACCAGTATATGTCTTCTAAAGACATGACTGCTTCTTCCTTCTGCCTTGCATTCTGCTAAAAAGAATGAATTCCTTTTGTTCTGCTTGTCTTGACTCTTTTATTGTAACAGGCAGACTTTTGGTCCTCACACAGCCTGATTCTCCCCTTTTCATAACTTCCGAGAGGTGTGCAGAGATTTCCTTTTGAGCGTCTCTTTTCGGAATGCTGGCATTGTCAATGCAATGGTACCCTGTCATTTGTTGTGAATTCCCTACCTCCAGAAATGTCTAGCAGTTGCTCAAGAATCATTTTCAGGCCATACTGAGATCTGGAAAATTTAGACTCATCAGGGGTGCTAATTGATGTCCATCTGGTTATCACAACAAAGAAGGGTGTGATTGATTAGAAAAGATTAAAAAGAACACCCATGTCAATAGTAATAGCAACAACAACAACAACAACAATAATAATAATAATACATTTGTGACTCACCTTCCACACCTATGTCCCAAGGCAATTGATAGACATATCCTTAGAAACAGGTAAAACAATTTTAAAAACAACAACAACAACAACAACAACAACAACAACAATTTATTGTTTATACACCGCCCATCTGGGCGCCTTCCAGCAGAATATTAAAATACAATGATTCATCAAATATTAAAAGCTTCCCTAAACAGAGCTGCCTTCAGATGTCTTCTAAAAGTCTGGTAGTTGTTTATTTCTTTGATATCTGATGGGATATGAGTACAAGAACAAGTGAATATAGGTTTAAAAACAACATGATACAAATGCCTGAGGCAGAGACCTTTTCTTCCAGCTGGAAAATGAAAATACTTGCACCATATATTTCAGTTTAATTTACTAAACTGAATTTAGGATGTGATAAGCCTGCTCAGTCTGAAAATGAACTGGGGGCTCATTAAATGTTCCAAGTGAATGTAACTGAACATCTTGCTATCCTCACACATTCAATTAACATGTGTGTGTGTGTGTGTTATTATACTGAAATGAGAACTATGACACATGATAAGGCCAGTGTGAACCAAAGCAATCGGAGGTTTAGAAAATTACTTGACTTATCATTTGTGGGCACACACAACACTGAGCATTTAGGCAGGCCTGGAGGGGGGTGGGACACTGTCCTCCCCAGCTGCAGTCCAAAAGAAGATCATTCCTCTGAAGTCCTTTTTTTGCTTTGGGGTGAAGGGAATCTCCCTTTGGCAACAGTGAAAAAGAGGTGGATCTACACATGGGGGGGGGATGCTACAAATAAATCAGAAATTATATCGCTTTAACAAAAGAAATCCCTACGGAAAATTGTGTTTTTATAATTTCCTGCTCTCTGGCGCCATCTGGTGATGCATGTTTATGTATGCTACAACAGCTGCAAGGATGCTTCTTGCCCAGAGATGGAAAGACAAGATACCGACTACGGCAGACTGGCCAATGAAGTCATTGGACTACACAGAGATGGCAAGGTTAACCAGGAAAATCAGAAATCAGGAGGATCAAAACTTCAACAAACAATGGGACAAATATATATTGTACTTGAAAGACCACTGTAAACACTTGAACTCTTTGGTGGGCTTTAAATAACTCTTGCAATGATACATAGACTTTGGATACAATAAAGGTAAAGGGACCCCTGACCATTAGGTCCAGTCGTGGCCAACTCTGGGGTTGCGGCGCTCATCTGCTTTATTGGCTGAGGGAGCTGGTGTACAGCTTCCAGGTCATGTGGCCAGCATGACTAAGCCGCTTCTGGCGAACCAGAGCAGCTCACAGAAACGCCGTTTACCTTCCCACCAGAGCGGTACCTATTTATCTGCTTGCACTTTGACTTGCTTTCGAACTGCTAGGTTGGCAGGAGCAGGGACCGAGCAACGGGAGCTCACCCCGTCGCGGGGATTCGAACTGCCAACTTTCTGAGCGGCAAGTCCTAGGCTCTGTGGTTTAACCCACAGCGCCACCCGCGTCCCTCTGGATACAATGGAGGATGATAAATTAGATGGATTTATAATATGCAGTTTAAAAAGTTATTTAAAGAACCCACAGAGGTGAGGAGGGAAGTCTTGAGATTTGGAAGAATCTTGGGTAAAGTTTAATATTTGTAATAATATGACTTGTGTGAATGAATTTGTAAAATCAAATAAAAATTATTTCAAAAAAAGAAGAAGATTTTAACCCTTGCTTGATCCTGGTCCCCAGGAATTACAAGCAACTCGGGCATCAGACTAACCCACCAAACTCACAACACTATTATGGTTGTGTCTATCTCTCTGTGCGTTCTCTGTGTGTGCAGGGGTCTGGGTTGGCCTTGTAAAGCAATCTCCTCCGTCCTAATTATCTCATCTGCCCATGTCATAGGGGACATGAATAAGGATTCTGTGGTCGCTAAAGGACCAGACTCTGCTACAATCCGTGGTGATTCAGCATGCTCTTTCAATTGGTAACTCATTTCTTGCATAACAAACAAGCAATGATTGGCTTGCCATGCTGAATTCTGATCTATTGCTCTTTGCAATAGATGAAAATCAGTAGACGAAAATAGATCAAGATTGTGATCCTACCAGCCTCTGCTTTGGTGCCTAGGGCATCATTTAACTTAGGATTCAGCTACAACGTTTTAAATGCAGTATACAAATGTGACACTAGATGGCGCTGATGAGCTAATGGCAAATTCCATATATATATTACAATGGTGTTTGTTTTTCAAAGCATTTTCACAGTGTTTTTTTATTTCTTTGTAGATCCATAGAATCATAGAATCATAGAGTTGGAAGAGACCACAAGGGCCATCGAGTCCAACCCCCTGCCAAGCAGGAAACACCATCAGAGCACTCCTGACATATGGTTGTCAAGCCTCTGCTTAAAGACCTCCAAAGTAGGAGACTCCACCACACTCCTTGGCAGCAAATTCCACTGTCAAACAGCTCTTACTGTCAGGAAGTTCTTCCTAATGTTTAGGTGGAATCTTCTTTCTTGTAGTTTGGATCCATTGCTCCGTGTCCGCTTCTCCGGAGCAGCAGAAAACAACCTTTCTCCCTCCTCTATGTGACATCTTTTTATATATTTGAACATGGCTATCATATCACCCCTTAACCTCCTCTTCTCCAGGCTAAACATGCCCAGCTCCCTTAGCCGTTCCTCATAAGGCATCGTTTCCAGGCCTTTAACCATTTTGGTTGCCCTCCTCTGGACACGTTCCAGTTTGTCAGTGTCCTTCTTGAACTGTGGTGCCCAGAACTGGACACAGTACTCCAGGTGTGGCCTGACCAGAGCAGAATACAGTGGCACTATTACTTCCCTTGATCTAGATGCTATACTCCTATTGATGCAGCCCAGAATTGCATTGGCTTTTTTAGCTGCCGCGTCACACTGTTGGCTCATGTCAAGTTTGTGGTCAACCAAGACTCCTAGATCCTTTTCACATGTACTGCTCTCAAGCCAGGTGTCACCCATCTTGTATTTGTGCCTCTCATTTTTTTTGCCCAAGTGCAATACTTTACATTTCTCCCTGTTAAAATTCATCTTGTTTATTTTTGCCCAGTTCTCTAATCTGTCAAGGTCGTTTTGAAGTGTGATCCTGTCCTCTGGGGTGTTAGCCACTCCTCCCAGTTTGGTGTCATCTGCAAATTTGATCAGGATGCCCTTGAGTCCATCATCCAAGTCATTGATAAAGATGTTGAATAAGACCGGGCCCAAGACAGAACCCTGTGGCACCCCACTAGTCACTCTTCTCCAGGATGAAGAGGAACCATTGATGAGCACCCTTTGGGTTCGGTCAGTCAGCCAGTTACAAATCCACTGAGTGGTAGCATAGTCAAGACCGCATTTTACCAGCTTCTTTACAAGAATACCTTGTCAAATGCCTTGCTGAAATCAAGGTAGGCTACATCCACTGCGTTCCCTTCATCTACCAGGCTTGTAATTCTGTCAAAAAACGAGATCAGGTTAGTCTGACATGACTTATTTTTCAGAAATCCATGCTGACTATTGGTGATCACAGCATTCCTTTCTAGGTGCTCACAGACTGTTTGCTTAATGATCTGCTCCAGAATCTTCCCTGCTATTGATGTCAGACTGACTGGGCGGTAATTATTTGGGTCCTCTCTTTTCCCCTTTTTGAAAATAGGGACAACATTTGCCCTCCTCCAGTCTGCCGGGACTTCGCCTGTTCTCCAGGAATTCTCAAAGATGACTGCCAGTGGTTCTGAGATCACATCTGCCAGTTCTTTTAATACTCTTGGATGCAGTTCATCTGGCCCTGGAGACTTGAATACATCTAAACTAGCCAAATATTCTTGTACTATCTCCTTAGTTATTCTGGGCTGTGTTTCCTTTGCTGAATCATTTGCTCCAAATTCTTCAGGTCGGGCATTGTTTTCTTTATCGGAGAAGACTGAGGCAAAGAAGGCATTGAGTAGTTCAGCCCTTTCTGTGTCCCCTGTTTGCATTTCACCATCTTCTCCTCTGAGTGACCCCACTGTTTCTTTGTTCTTCCTTTTGCTACGAACATACCCATAAAAGCCTTTTTTGTTGCTTTTAACCTCTCTAGCAAGCCTGAGTTCATTCTGTGCTTTAGCTTTTCTGACTTTGTGTCTACACGTGCTGGCTATTTGTTTGAATTCCTCTTTGGTGGTTTCCCCCCTTTTCCATTTTTTGTACACATCCTTTTTAAATCTTAATTCAGTTAAAAGTTCTTTAGATAGCCACCCTGGCTTCTTTAGGCACCTTCCATGTTTCCGTCTCATTGGTATTGCCTGATGTTGTGCTTTTAGTATCTCCCTCTTAACAAACTCCCAGCCATCATGAACTCCCTTTCCTTTTAGTATTGTTGTCCATGGGATCTCACCCAGCACTTCCCTAAGTTTTATGAAGTCGGCTTTCTTAAAGTCAAGAAATTGAGTCCTAGTATGCTTGGCTGCTCCTTTCCGCTGTATAGTAAACTTCAGAAGAGCATGATCACTCGCGCCTAATGATCCTTCCACTTCTACCCCACTAACCAGGTCATCCAGTCTTGGTTCAAATCAAGGATGGGACAAGCATGACTTCTCTCCCTTGGGACAAACAAGTCCTTTAAAAAAAGGAAAGGTAGCTCCTTAGAATTGTTATGATTCCAAGAGAGACTTTACGCTAGTGGAATATTTTTGGGATGCTGCCCAATGCCTTATATGGTACAGCGTGGAAAGTGGAATGAGAACTGAAGGACTGATGCAGCAGGTGGTTAGGAGAAGACCCTGGCCTATGAGCCAGCACCAGTCAGAAGCAATACTTGCCTAGATGGACCAGTGGTGTGACCGAAAATAAGGAAGCTTTCTATGTCCGTGTAGCAAAAGCAAGGCATGTAGATACCTGCATGCCTACAGCTGATCCACCAGTCTTTTATGTAGCTATATCTTCCTATGAAAATGCACCCAAATACGTCTCCAAATAAAACACACAAGGCTCTTCAACAGGCAAAAAATAGTGTGGAAACAATTCTCTGAGAGTCCCATGGACTGCAAGAAGATCAAACCTATCCATTCTTAAGGAAATCAGCCCTGAGTGCTCACTGGAAGGACAGATCCTGAAGCTGAGGCTCCAATACTTTGGCCACCTCATGAGAAGAGAAGACTCCCTGGAAAAGACCCTGATGTTGGGAAAGATGGAGGGCACAAGGAAAAGGGGACGGCAGAGGACGAGATGGTTGGATAGTGTTCTCGAAGCTACCAGCATGAATTTGACCAAACTGTGGGAGGCAGTGGAAGACAGGAGTGCCTGGCGTGCTCTGGTCCATGGGGTCACGAAGAGTTGGACACGACTAAATGACTAAACAACAACAACAATTCTCTGAGACCAGGAGGTCTTTGGGAAGAACCATAATTCAGGGTTAAAACATCTCAGGTTCCACCTCTGTCATCTCCAGAAAGGGCTAAGACTCCTGTCTGAAACTCTGGAAATTTGCTGTCCGTAATTGTAGACCATGGTTTCCCAAACTTGGGCTTCCAGCTGTTGTTGGACTACAACGCCCACCATCCCTAGCTATCAAGACCAGGGGTCATGGATGATGGGAATTGTAGTCCAAAACAAGCTTGACACCCAAGTTTGGGAAACCCTGTTGTAGACAATACTGAGTTAGATGCAGATCAGTTATCTTACATGGCGTAAAGCAGTTTTCCATATACAGTAATAAGGATTGAAGCCCCTGTTATGGAAAGATGAGCTAGCTGAAAGACAACGGTTTTGAAATATCATTCATTCTCCAGCTGCACGTTTCCAAATAAAGCTCTGGCAGACTTCCAACAGGTACAGCTAGCAGTAAACATGCAAGCCTCCCCAGCCACTCTGGGCAGCTTCCAAAAGAATATTAAAATACTATAATACATCAAACATTAAAAGCTTCCCGAAACAGGACTGCCTTCAGATGTCTTCTAAAAGCCTGGTAGTTGTTGTTCTCTTTGACATCTGGTGGGAGGGCATTCCACAGGGAGGGCGCCACTACCGAGAAGGCCCTCTGCCTGGTTCCCTGTAACTTGGCTTCTCGCAGTGAGGGAACCGCCAGAAGGCCCTCGGAGCTGGACCTCAGTGTCCGGGTAGAACGATGGGGGTGGAGACGCTCCTTCAGCATCTGAGTCTGAGTTTGCTAGACTCCCCTAAATTCCTGGGTCCAGTAGAATTTAATTAAGGCTTGGGGTGCCAAAAGCTAGGCTAGTCTCCTGTGGGAGGTGAGCGCTGTGTATTAGGCTGTGTGCTGGCCGCTTCTGAATTCTCTGGAATCAGCATGTGTTAAAAGCCAATTTTGCTGTGTGAGACAGCAAAAGCACAAGGCCCCTTTCACTCTATAGATAAAGCCAAAGGTTAGAGAAGTAGGGAGGGGAAGCAGTGTGAGCTAGAAGCTTAGAGAGTTAGGAGTGGTGTAACACAGAAGGAAAGTCGTGTGCTGGAGATACAATCAGACAGCACCTTGGCTATCAAGACCCTTTTGGAGTGGAATGGTGGGAAACCATCAACTGAAGGCCGAGGTTGTATATATGTGTAAATAAACCATCCATCATAAGGACATCACAGTCTCTGCTGTCCCTCACTTCCAAAAGGCAACACAGACCCTGGGTAAGTGTGCCTGACACCTCTGGAATCTTGCAACACTCAGAGGCATAGAACAATATTTTCTTTGTGTGTTTGCATGTGCTTGTGGCAGTGCTCTTTTCTTTTGTGTGTTTCTCCCACAAGGTTTTCAGCAATATAATTGGATATAGCAAGCAAGGTGTTGTCATGGTTGACTTTGCAGGAAAGAGAAAGATGAAGGGTCGTTCAGGTCTATTTCATTATAATTATCCTAATGAAACGTGTTGCTCTTGTTTACTTTAGATAATTATTCTAATGAAACAAGTGGCTTTTTCCCCCTCCACCGACTGCCAACTTTTGATCTGGACCTTTTAACAGAAGTGTGAGCTGCAGTAATTAGCGACGATCACATTTATTTCAATGCTCTTGGAAAGGCAGAGGAGAGGCCAGGTTATGGGCAACTATAGCGTTCGGTTGCCGCCTTGGGTTTGAGGGGCAAAACAGGTGGCATGATAGCTTTAATGGAGCCTATTTCTGCTTCTGAAATCATCTGCACATGTAAACATTTGAACATTACAAAGTATTTCAGCTAATGGAGAGTTCTGTATGACTCAGAGGTGGGAAACCTCAGGCCAGGGTGGGGGGTAAGGGCAGCCCTCCAAGCTCCTCAGGACCCTTTCCAGCTACAGCTCCTCCTCACTCACATCCTCTCTCCCTAGCTTACACCCTTCACCAGTCTTTCTTTGAACCTTCTTTGAGAGTTTTTGCCTGAATGCAATGTATGTATGTATGTATGTATGTATGTATGTATGTGACTGGCCCAAGTTCACCCAGTGAGTTCCATGGCCAAATGGAGATTTTCACCCTGGTCTACCAGGTCCTAGTCCAACACTCTAACCAATATGCCACACTGGCTGTGTTCTCGAAGCCTGACATTGCCTCCTGCTTGCCTAGATGGAGGATGTGGAGTATTTGAGTCTGTGCAGAAATTTTGTTGTTGTTGTTTAGTCGTTTAGTCATGTCCGACTCTTCATGACCCCATGGACCAGAGCATGCCAGGCACTCCTGTCTTTCACTGCCTCCCGCAGTTTGGTCAAATTCATGTCCGTAGCTTCAAGAGCACTGTCCAACCATCTTGTCCTCTGTCGTCCCCTTCTCATTGTGCCCTCCATCTTTCCCAACACCAGGGTCTTTTCCAGGGAGTCTTCTCTTCTCATGAGGTGGCCAAAGTATTGGAGCCTCAGCTTCAGGATCTGTCCTTCCAGTGAGCACTCAGGGCTGATCAGACCTGAGTGCTCTCTGGAAATTAGTGAAAGTGTAGAAGTAGAAATTAGTCCACGGTAAAAAAGAGTAAATTTTACACCTGTTGCTTCACCCAATTTTATTTTATATTTACATGTGGCCCCTGAATGGCTTTCCTGAAGGGAATCTGACTGCTAGCCTGAAAAAGTCCCCCTGCCTCTTGTATGTCTCACAAACACACACTCTTCCATACCAACAGAAGTGTCCCAACATCAATTGCTACCTACCTGTTTTATATCCCATTCCTAGACACTAGAATGAATACTGCCTGCAGTGAGTTGTTAGGCTTGAGATTTTGGCTTTTGGGCTATGTCTTGACCTTTTATATTAAAAACTTAAGCATGTTCTTGTGAATAAATCCTACCTGTTCCCGCTGAACTCGCTTTCAAGGAAGCGTGCTTAGATAAAAGGCTTAGGATAACAATTTAATTTCAGTCTTAAGACGGAGAGCTGCAATAAATTGCAGACGTACGGCACAATCCTGTGCATGTCTGCTTAGATGTCCCACTGAGGCTTCCTTCCAGCTAAATGGGTTTAGAATTGCAGGTGTTATGCAGTTTTCAGGATTGCAGAGGCAAAGAAACACCCCTAGTGGCTGCGCTTTTCCCCGTGTTAAAACCCAGCAGCCACCAGGATCTGTCTCCAATCTTACGTGAACCATACGTGAACCCTTGTTAAGCAGAGAACAGAAGCAAAGAGAAGCGTGACAGTTTTTATGTTCAGTGAAGGTGGGTATTTATTTTTGTGTCAAACTAACACCGTATCTCCTCCTCCTCCTTTCCCCGTGGAATTCTATCAGAATGATAGGTCTCACGTCTAACCTACTTTCCTGTCTTTTTGGCTATTTCATCTGTTCATCCCACCTACTGCTTCCCCATCTGCTAGGCATTTTTAAATCACAGGAGCTTCCTTGAATTCTGCTAAATGTCAGGTGCGCAACACAAAGGGGCTATGCCTACTTTTAAGTTCATGTTATTTTCGTTTCTTAAAGGAAAGGCGTGCTTGAATAAGGACTCCATTCTGTTCTTTATGCTGGGATCGAACACAAAGCTCCAGATTAGACACTTTAAATTGTGCATGTGGCCCTGAATTATGGAATGTGGCACCTAGCGTGGAACTTTACAGCTTGGATGGAAGATCAGGAATCTCAGCCCTTGTTGAAACAATGGAGGCTGGTCCATTAGCAGACAAATAGGTGGCGTATTATTATTCTTCTTCTGGCAAGTGGGGCACTGCCTTGCCAAGCTCTCAGCCTATTCTCAGCCAACTCCCACCTGCCCACTTGGCTACTTACAGCCAGTCCAGGGGGTGACATTGGCTGTCAGCTTCCTCCTCCTCCATAGTCTCAGGATTGCACCTTGCAGAACTTAGCAGGGAGGAGAAGGATGGATACAAAACAAGAATTAGTTGGCTCCACCTGTCACTGGCTCTGGTGCCACCTACTCCCTGGCTTCCGCTACACCAGCCCTGAAGGGCACCAGTCACCAGCCCTGGCTACAAATAATATTAGGGTCCCAGCACATGCACCCTTGCTGCATGATTACCAAGATAAAATATTCAGGTTGGATGATGACAGATTGGATGATGGTTGGGTGCGTCAGAATGGTGGGCGGAACCAGCTGGGGAACCCTCAAGGGGAAAAGGCCCAGGGATTGGTGGTGGGACAACAATGAGTGGTCAGAAGGAGGAGAGAGAGAAGATTGGGAAGAAGTAACAGGACTTAGTGAGCTGGGAGAGTCAGTGGCAGAGAGAAGTCCAGAAGCTAAAGCAGGAGAGTGGGATGGAGAAAGCTGAGATGAGTCAGGCTGGTGAAGAAGCCAGGGTGTCTCTCCCTCCTGCTGTGGCAAGCTCCTCTCCCCTCCCCTCTGATCTCCCAGAACCAGGAGAGGCATGAAGAGGGTGGAGGAGCAATTAGTGTCCCACAAGCGCAGTCTCAGATTGCTTGGGAGAAACCCTGAAGCGGAGGGGACTTAGGCAGCTGTGGGGAGGCAGGGATCTTCAGTTGCCACAACCGCTTCATGGAGGCAAGACCTGTGTGCTCTTCAGTCCCAACACTCCTGTGCAGATCCTGTTTTTTCCTAATAAAGAATTAACTCCACTTACTAACAGCTGGTTCGCTCCTGTCAGGAGAAACTTCCTAATGGAAGTGGAACACAGGAGCTACCTCACATCAAGTCAGACTGAAAGTCCATCTAACACAATGCAGTGGTACCTCGGGTTACATATGCTTCAGGTTACAGACTCCGTTAACCCAGAAATAGTACCTCAGGTTAAGAACTTTGCTTCAGGATGAGGCGCAGCAGCAGGAGGGCCCCATTAGCTAAAGTGGTGCTTCAGGTTAAGAACAGTTTCAGGTTAAGAACGGACCTCCGGAACGAATTAAGTATTTAACCCGAGGTACCACTGTGCTGTCAACTCTGTGCACATGTGTACACATGCATTGTCTGTCTGTGGAGGGCAGATGAGAACCAGGTAGCATTTTGTAATGCGCTTCATGTCTCCTTCTGTGTTTGACTCTAGGCTGAATAATCAGGCCTCCCTCCCCCACTTAAGAAAGGACTTCTTTGAATTCAGTCTGATAAGAGCCTCTCATGCCACAGAAATCATTATGCCATCACACTTTCCATGCCTGGAATTAATGAGTTGATTGTAAAAGAGGATATTAATCTACATCCCTTGGTTGTGTTACTAAGGTTATCCAGGAAGACATACAAGAATTATGAGCATTTGGCTGCTGGGGAGTTAATGGCAGACTTTACTCCATCAAGTGACGCATTCCTTCAGGTATAATCTGTCAGGGGCCATATGCCAGCTATAGATAGGGCTAGAGTCTAACGTGGCCAGAACAGCTTTTTTTAACTCTTTCTGCAATTCCCCCTTCTCCCTCCCTCTCACTAGCACACCTCCTCTCTCTATTTTCCACCCCCTTTGCCCCTTCCTTGTCACCAGTATGAAATTAGGATGCACTCTGCGTGCGACCCTAAGGCTACAGATTGCTCATCACTGCTGTATGGTATTGATTAAAATTATTTGGCGAGGTACGAGTGGGTGTATTCCAAGAAAATTCACAAAGTGTAGAGTACCGCTAATGCAGCGTTTACTTCTTCATGTGGCTCTCAAGCTGCACAGATTGCATCACTACGCAGACTGTCACTGATGGTTTGTGGGGTGGTCAGCAACTGGTTTAATGGCTAGGTGTGAAAGTCAACCCCAGGGGAACTCTGAGAATGAGGAAGCTCGGACCTAAGGGAGCCTGAGTTGATTTCAGTACATTTGGCTGGGGATGGGTGCTACTGTAAGAGCGGGGAAGAACAGCAATTGTGGTAGTAAAAGAAGAGCACAGTTTGCTGAGACCTTGTTCTTCCATGCATAGACACTGGAAGACAGAAAGGGTGGGAAAGGGATGCCAGAATGGACATCAATTGTGAGAGGCAGATTTCATGCCTAATAATAATAATAATAATAATAATAATAATAATAATAATAATTTATTATTTGTACCCTGTCCATCTGGCTGGGCCTCCCCAGCCACTCTGGGCGGCTTCCACAGACACCAAAAATACACTAAAATGTCACACATTAAAAACTTCCCTGAACAGGGCTGCCTTAAGATGTCTTCTGAATGTCAGGTAGTTGTTTATCTCTTTGACATCTGAAGGGAGGGCGTTCCACAGGGCGGGCGCCACTACCGAGAAGGCCCTCTGCCTGGTTCCCTGTAACCTCACTTCTCACAATGAGGGAACTGCCAGAAGGCCCTCGGTGCTGGATCTCAGTGTCTGGGCTGAACGATGGGGGTGGAGACACTCCTTCAGGTATACTGGGCCGAAGCTGTTTAGGGCTTTAAAGGTCAGCACCAACACTTTGAATTGTGCTCGGAAACGTACTGGGAGCAAATGCAGATCTCTCAGGACAGGTGTTATGTGGTCCCGGCGGCCACTCCCAGTCACCAGTCTGGCTGCCGCATTCTGGATTAATTGCAGTGGCAGGAGGACTGGAAAAAAGACATTGTTTACCACTCTCACAGCCTCTTCACATCCAGTAATCCACACCTCCAAACTGAAGTAGGTTTAGGGACCATACTTCAATTTAATGTGGATTGTGAACCTCTTGTAAGAACATAAGAAGAGGCTGCTGGATTATGTCAATGGCGCATTGAGTCCAGCATCCAGTTTTCAAAGTGGCCAGCCAGTAAGCCAGATTCAAGCAGAGCAAGCAGGACTGTGAACCCCTTGTGCCTTCTTTAACTCTCCTTTGTCCACGTGGCGTTCTCCTTCAGTTCCTGCTGCCCCACACTTTCTGCTCCCTTAAACTTGGAGATTTCCTGTGCAGTCGATGTAGCTCTCCTGCCTGGATTCTCAAAGCATAGGGCGAAGTATAGGTGGGTTCCCACAAGGCAAGACACAGTGATAATAGCAAGAGCCTTTATTGAACTAGCAGAACTGGACAACAGGGACAAAGCAACTGCTTATATATATTTCTGAAGGCCTGGGCCACTCCCACTCCCAACATGATTGGCTGTCCAGAATTCCAAGCTGTGAATCATAACTCAGAGTTTGAGGGCCAATGGCCGAGACACAAATCCTGAAATGTCCTGTGATTGGATATCATGTTTTGGATCAGAACCCCAGGGCTCAGAATCCTTAGTCCAGACTCAAGCTCAGGTAAACACAGACCACTGAAGACATAATATAGGGAATCTCTGGATTTAGGCAGGAGAAAGTGTGAGCCAGCAGTAGCTGGAGGGAAAATGCCACATGGGCCATAATCCACATTAAGTTGAGGTATGAAGGGGCCTTTAGAAAGAAGAGGCAAAGTGAGACAAGGGGACTGTGGATTGCTTTTCTTGCTATGGGGGGCAGAGCAGAAGCTGGAATGAGCTCCATACGCAACAATGGAGCAGTTGCTGTTCCTCTCATTCTTCATGGATGTGCCATGGACCACCGATTTTGGAACCCCAGATCTAGAGGGACAGTTATGGTACAGAAATCTTACCTCAGGGAAATGCCTGTGTTTCCTTTCTGCACAGCACTTAAATCTCATGGTGTACTACATAGAAACCCTTCAGCTGTGAATATTAAATGACATCTCAGTCTATGAGAAGAAAAGCCTGATTTTAACACATGTAATTAGGAGTCACTAGAACACCAATTAAAGCTGTTGAAAGAGTGGGGGGGGGGAATGCAACATGTAGGAAGAATAATTTATTATTAGCTCTTGCTGATTTGAGGAAAGTTTCCTGGCTTTCTGTTCTGTAGGAGCTGTTTATAACTTGGGATGAATCCCACTCCCATTCCATTGAAATATTTCACATCATTTGGGAGAGGGTGGGGGGGGGGAGAGAGAGAAAAGTGGGGGAGAAAGAGGGAGGTGCAGCCAACCATTTAACCCCCCATTTGTCTGCACTCGTGGTGCGATAAAATTCTCATTACCACTTGGTACGATAATAGCGGGAGGATACACCTGGCAATTGGTAAATAATCACTGTGTGCATGCAACCATTTCATAAACCAGTTGACGGAGCACGTATTCTCTGATCAATGATTCCAGTCATCAGTGTTGCAAGGCTGATCTATAAGTGGAATCAGAAAGGTGTGAGGGTAATCAGCAGGTAGACAGACAACAGAGCAAGTGAGGGCAGGCAGGCATAGTCAAGGAAGATTTTAGCCCAAACACATGAGGGAAAAGCCCAAAGTCACTCTCTAGCATGGGGGAAGGGAACATCCTTGCCAGGAGATCTTTTCAGTCTGGAATGGGGACCTGAGGTGAGCAGAGCAAAAGGCATTATGGAGGTTCAAGGACACAGTCCAGGCAGGCAAAAACACAGAAGGAGGGTGTGATGCAGGGCCAATGAAGGCTGAGAAGAGAGGGTGTGGCTGGGGAGGGTATGTCCTGAGGGTCAGAGAGAGGCACGGAGGGCCACCACATTCAGGCCACAGGACTCAGATCCTGCTCCCAAACATGGTGTAGCACAAGGCAGGACTGGACATTACAGGTTCCAGCTCTGATAGCTCTGGACATATAAGGTACTGGGCCATATTGTCTGTCAAATGATTGGGATAATTTCACTACATGTTGACTGCAGACATGTGGTTAAAAGGAGGATTTGTGTCCCACTAGATTTCCAAGAGGTTGAATGCAAATTTTGGGAAAATTAGTGGTTGCTATGTTCATGTCCAAGCAGAGAGAGAGAGAGGGAGAGAGAGAGAGAGAGACTGGGAACGAGCATTTCTGCTTCTTGCTTCCTGACTTAGACTCAGTTATTCTTCTCTAAGCAGCTTTCCTTATTGCACAGAGCCTCTGGTTGCTTTCAAAACAAAAGCACAGGGGCTCTGGTCAGCCCTTTGACTTGTTCATTTGATTGTTGGAGGATTCAGTTTTGCAAGGGTCAGCTTCAGCTCTGATACCTGAAGTCTGTATTTTGTCTTCTGTAGTTCCACAAGCAATAAAGCCCCCCTTTCCCCAAGTGTTTTGTCTACTTGTGTGTGTGTGGGGAGAGGGCTGTGCAGGATCTAGAGGAATTTCATTGAAATGCAGCTTATTACTCGTTCGCAGCATCTCTCTCTTTCTCGCATGGTTGCCATGGAAACCACGACAGCCTATGGGCAGCCACCTTTCCGGCCATCTGAGGGCAGGTTTTTCGGCAGGCGTGTGAACTGGGGGCTACTCCCACAGTGTTATTGCAGCTCGCCTTGAACTGTGAGTGGTTTGGCTCATGTGAACCTAGACGAGAAGGAGGGAAATATAACTGGAAGAGACCAACACAACTGACTCACCTTTTTCAGATGAATTTATGCGCTTAATATTTTCCAAGGACAGTGGTTCAGAAGCATCATATGATGGCAACTTGACACAATGCGATAAATAATTAAGACATCTTCATTTTTCATCTATGAAAAATACATTAATCGTGTGTGTGTGTGTGTGTGTGTGTGTGTGTGTGGTGATGCCTAAGGAGAGGTCTCCTGTTACCAAGTGTGAAAACCAAGATCCTACTTTATAGAGCAAAGTCCTCTTATTTTGAAGGCACCTTCCTGTAGTTGAAGTCCAAGTCCAGTTTAAAGCTAAACAAGACTAAGAAGGGAGAGCAGGAGGTGTCTGAAAATTGTTCATCCACGTTTAACAGCTGGACAGCAGACAAAGCATGCAGACAAGTCATCTGGTCATGGAAGGTGGCTTTTCCACATGCTGTAGAGGTAAGTGAGGGGCATCAACTGGGACGGTAGCCCATGGAGGAAGAGCAAAACTGATCCTAAACCTCTGCTGCCTTGTGGGATATCTTTGGGAGAAGAAAAGGCTAAGGAATAAACCTTACACAAATCCACAGTGGAGACCCTAAGATGGTTGGATGGCACCTTCTATGCCTCCCTCCTGTAACCAAGCTGGTGCCAAAGACATTGCTCTGGTTTTCTTTGGACCACATCATCCTGGCAGCCCAGGATCCCCATACAGGCTTGTGCCCGGGGAGGTAACTTCAGTGCCGCTGATGCAGCAGTTTGACTTCACCCCTGGAGGTACACTCCATTGCCTCTTCAGACAGACAGATGCCAACAATACTAAAGACACCTGAAATGGCCCCTGTTTCACTGCCCTTTTGCAGGCAGTGAAATGAGAGGGGTTTAGCAAAGTTTCCCTGCGGATGGCATGGTTGGGCAGTGGCACTCATTTGACCTCCCGAAAACTGAGTCGCTGTTTACTGAGCAGAAGAGGGGAAGAGGCAAGGCAGTGGGGCTCAGAGGCTATGCTGATGTCGAGGTAAATCCTTAAGGGCCACAATTCCACAATGGCAACCCTAGCCTCAGGATTAATTTCGTACACCCACCTTTGTCACAAGGATCAGTTTGCTTGGAAGAGGAGGGACTGATAGGGATTCCAGCAATCTCCCCGAGTTTTGATTCCCCCCCCCCCAAGGCAAGACAGGGTACAGTGTCCATCGCTGGTTCTTTTCAGGGAGCTGAAAACATGTATTTGCTGTCATTTAGTATATGACACGACCCCAACATGAGAATTTATTGTGAAAAAGGGGGAGCTAATTATTTAACACCAATTTTGAACAGATAACATTTTATTTATTCCAGTCGGACACCGTTATTTACAAATACAAGTTAGTAAAACGTTTCACAAAACGAGTAAGATCCCACAGTAAATATTTATAGGTGCATAGTTCATGCTCAATTACTTTATATATATGTATATATGTATAGAAATATATTAACAACTTTCACAATAATGTTATCCTTTGACAGAAAAAGAAAGATCATAGGTAACAGTTAAAAAAACCTCGTGTCAGAAACAATACCAAATTACCGACAACCTGTCAACAAAACATGTACAGCATTAGAAATAAGGAGTAGACACTTAGGTGTTTTTTTATTTTATTTTAAAAAACTGCTTTCGGACTTTTTAGAACTTGAAGCCACAATATCCAGACAACAACAATGGCTCTGAGACCCAGACCTTCGTTTCAGAGGGAGGTTGGTCGCTGAAACGAAAACTGGACGCAGTTACAGATGCTCCGATCATTGCTGATGGAAGACTTCAAAAGACACTGTACAAACTATAAAAAGTAGTTCACGACTGGGCACATTGGAACTCAGCACTTGTACAGCACAGGATGTCTTTGCCAGCAGCTAACAGAAGGAAGAGAGTTGAATTCAAGCCTCGGGTTCGTAATCCTGGTATTCTTCCTGTTGGAAACAGCAACATCAACATTGAACAAGGAAGAGGAGGAGGAGGAGGAGGAGGAGGAGGAGGAAGAAGAAGAAGAAGAAGAAGAAGAAGAAGAAGAAGAAGAAGAAGAAGAAGAAGAAGAAGAAGAAGGAAAACATCTCAATATATGATGTGCTAGTTCACACTAAAGTGGTACTTAAGTTTCAGGTGGATGCTCACTAGGGGTGTATGGGCTAGAATGTTTTCATGTGTTCCCCTAAGCATCACATCTTCTTCCCTAAGCTGGGCAGAAGATTCCTGGGCTTTAGGAAAGAGGCAGAAGCCCCTGTCCCATTATCGGCAGAGTGTTGGAGCGTATGCAATAGCAGCCTCTTCCCTTTGAAAGGAGAAGCATCATGTCATGTTCTTCTGCATCACTTTAATGCACAGAGTGGGAAAAATCTTATGGGAACTACTTTGCATGATGGCAAATACAACGTCTTAATGGAGACAGTTCTTTAGAAAATTCTGTAATGCAGTGACATTCACAGTCCATTAAAGGCTGGAATTTTGTATTTAAATTTAAGTAGGTATACATCCGTAGGAACTTGACTG
The DNA here is from genome assembly GCF_965113315.1 of Podarcis vaucheri. Taxonomy (NCBI): domain Eukaryota; kingdom Metazoa; phylum Chordata; class Lepidosauria; order Squamata; family Lacertidae; genus Podarcis; species Podarcis vaucheri. The sequence continues at coordinate 17,164,712 of NC_138767.1, forward strand.
AAGAACGCAAGCTATTAGAGGGGAAAGTGTTTTGCAGGGAGAACAAAAATCTACAATTCTAAAACAGCTTTTGAGAAATGGTGTGCCCGAGGAAGCAGCCTGTGTGTGTGTCTTTTCACACTGAATAATAATATGAATCATGTTTGTGTTTTCTTTGGTGCTGGTTTAGGATCTGAAATTAAAGCCCTTACACTGAATTTACTGGTATTATAAGATAAATCACAAAAGGTGGCTCCCCCAGGAGTACTGAGGGGGCATTGTTTTCTTTAAAAAGTTTTCATCATTAATACATGTTATTTTCCTTCTATCGTGGGGGTTTGCAGTTCGACAGCATAACTTTAGCCAAACTAAGTATCTCTTTGTTCAGTGGAGTTTACACCTAGATAAATGTGCATGGAATTATGTATGTATGTGTGTATGCATGTATGTATGTATGTATGTATGCACGTTTGTTTTTATTCCGTGCTGGAGCAGTAAGTAGTGTGGTCTTGTGGAATGGTGCAGGGCAGTGGGGGCAGGGCCTGCCCACCCATGAGGTGCGATGAATCCACTGCCTCAGGTGGTGGAAACTGAAGAAGGAGCATGGCTGTGGTCACCCCACTGTAAGGGACTGGGCAGAGGAGGTGTAGACCACCTTCCCATCCTGACCCTTCTAGGGAGGAGGAAGAGGAAAACAGTATAGATTTGCAACAGGGGTTTGAGGGAGGTCATAGCTCAGAGGCAGATGAGGGGGAAAGTCGGGAAATCATGGGAGAGGCAGAGCAAAACCCAGCTGACATGTTGCCATTAGAAAGCATTCTAGACCAGTGTTTCCCAACCACTGTTCCGCGGCACACTAGTGTGCCGCGAGATGTTGCCTGGTGTGCCGCGGGAAAAATTAAAGAATTCGAAAGATTTTTTTTTTAAAGTCAAATTTTCGATTGGGGCGCCGTCACTAGATGACCCCTGGGGTTCCCTCCCTCCCTCCCTCTCTCCTCCTCCGGGGAGGCCCTTCCTGGCTCTCGGCCAAGGCTTGGCGGCTGCCACTCACTCGCTCGCCCACCCGTCCCTCCATCCCTGCACCCGGCCTCTCCCCCTCCGTCCCCGGCGCGGGGGCTGCCGGGATCCCTAGTCCCCTCGCCCTTGGGCTCTGCGCCCGCGTGGGGTGCGCAAACGACATTTCCCAGCGTGGCCTGGCGGGCCGGGCATTTTGTTTGAAGTGCTCTTCTCCCGGCCCTGGAATGAGCGCAGCGGCGGCGGCCGGGCGGGCAGGGGCTCTTCCACGCAGACCCCGCGCAGCCTGCCTGCGGCCCCGCGGAGATCGGGCGGCAGGATGGAGCCCGGGGATCCCCGCGGAGGCGGAGCGGCGGAGGCGGAGGCTGCCCCCCAGGTAGGGCTGCGTCGGGTTTTTTTTTTTTTTTTGCAATGCTGCATCCGCGCCGGAGGGGACGCATCGGACCGCGGGGAGACCCCTTGGCGGGCGTGCAAGGCAATGCATGCGTGCAGGCGTTGCATGGAGTGCAGTGCAATGCAATGGCAACGCGGCGCCCTGCATGCATGCATGCAACTTCCACCGGCGGTCCGGACTTGGCAGGTGAGGGGGGTCCCCAGTGGGCGGCAGAGAGAGCCGGGAGGGCGAAGGGGAGCCGGGGGGAGCAGCGCTGCTCCCCGAGCCGAGCCCGGGGGGAAACTTCGGCGTCGTTGCGCCGGGTGTTGGAAGCGGAGGCTGGCGGTGGCCCCTCACTTGCAAAACCTGGTCGCCTCTCATATATTTCGTGCATTGCATTCATCGCCCGCTTTCTCCTCCAAGGAGCTCCCGGGGGCGCGTGTGGTTCTCCCCGTGTTATCCTCGCAACAACAGCCCTGCGAGGTGGGTCAGGCGAGTGGCCCAAGGGAGCACCCAGGGATTGTCCTGGCCAGGTGGGGTGATTTGAACCCTGCTCTCTGCCCGGTCTTCGTCCTCATTTAGCCCCCACATGTGCATGACTGTGCATGACTGAGGTTTTCCCCCCTCGTCTTGGCTATGGTGTGTGTCTGTGCTGTTAATTAATGGGGTTCTGCCTTCGGAGAAGATGAGCCAGCCCTCAAGGAGGTGATTATGTAATTTGCTAGCAATTCATGTCCCTCCCGGCGTGACGCTGCGCGCTGACATCACGGGGCTGTAATGGTGGTGTGCCTCGAGATTTTTTTCATGAAACAAGTGTGCCTTTGCCCAAAAAAGGTTGGGAAACACTGTTCTAGACCCTCCATCTCCCAGAACTTGGCGAGCCTTAAAAGTAGGCGAGAGCTCAGAGACAGAGGGCACCTAGCAGCACCCATAGAGGAGGTGATGAGAACAATGCATGAGGAAGTGGGAGAGATGGAGTGTGTGGAGATTCACTTGGGACAACGCCATTATCCAAGAGGCTGGGTTCTATAGCCTCTCTCTGAAATAACTGAAATAAAAAAGAACTTTAGTAAGCTTTTCCTTGTCTTCATACTTTCCTGGGCAACCAGCTGGGAGCCGCTGACAGCATCCTAACACCCATCTACTCCACTATTGATGGAGAAGCCACACCGGTTTCCAGAGAGATCTCAAAAAAAATTCATGAAATCGTGTGAGATTTCAGTGAGATCTGGCAAGATGTTGCCAAAACTGGTGCCACTTCTCCATGGGTGGCAGCATGTGGGGTGCCCACAGGTTTCTTCTGTGAGTGCAGTACATGTTTATTGACAAACTAGTTTCTAAATTTCTCCCAACACTTCAAGCATAAATGACCAGGACGTCTATCACGAGGTGCCCATTAATAGTATACTCTGTGAGAACCCATCAAAGAAAGATTTTACCTCAGGAGGCATTTCGTAGGCCTCGTTTTCTGGGTCTGCTGGCATGTCTGTGTTATCCACCATTCCTTCCTGCGGGAGGCCTTCTTCATTCTGCAATTGTAAACAAGAGGAGGAAACAATAGCATGGCAGATTTCTTCTTAGTTTAATTTGAAATGCAACCCGTCACTTCCCACTTCCAATAAAGCTATTTGTTGCTCGGTTTGGTTAATGGAGTATTGAACATAAAATGTTCCATTGGTGCCACAGAGAAAGTGGAAGACAGAAATTTCCCTTAAAAGGAGAACTGCTCCTCATTTTTTCCATTTTAAATTTTGGTAAACATTTCAAAGATATTTAATGAAACCCGGAAGGCTAGTGGCAATGTGGGTGCAGCTGTTGTTTCTCACAGGCTTCCATATAAATTATAAATCCATCATGAAAATTAACACAGTCCTTCTTACTCACAATGCTTGTAAAGGTATATTTGTGCCAGCAAAAGTAATTCTGTCCTCCCCCTCCCCAACAGCCGGAAGGCCCTCATCTTGGGAGTAGAGCTTTGCATGTAGAAGGTCCCAGATTCACTACAGCATCTCCAGGAAAAAGATTCCTTGTCTGAAGCCCTGGAAAGCTGCTGCCACTGAGCTAGGAAGACGCATAATTCTGCATTGCAGAGGGTTGGACTGATCCCCATAGCTCCTTCCAACTCTACAATTCTATAACTCAGTATAAGACAGCTTCCTAACAGATCTAATGGCTCTCCCTGCCCCAGCATGCACACTTAGTGCGTGTACCCCATGAACATGTATGTGCTTCATAAGTAGTTCTTTTACTGCAAATGTAGTCTGTTGGGGGTACATTGTTGTTTGCCTTGGCATAGATTGATTGATATTGTTGTACCTGTGTAGTGTGTAGATATTCTTAACCATGGACTAGATCACTGTACGTTGCAACCCTATGATTCCCTGCTTAACAGCTTTAACAAGCTCCAGGCTTGCGAGATGCAGGAAGCCATAGATCATTCGAAAGCAGCAATTACTGGTAGGCCAAGACATATTTGACAGTCAAGATGGAGTAAACAGAGCTAACAGGGAAATCATGGGAAAGTGGCCCCTTCGTCCTGGGCTGAGATACCTAATGAGCTACTAGATGCAACATCCGTCACTGACATATAAAACAGGCAGCATGCAAGCAAGTCCTCAGTCATACTTGGTTGATTGACCTGTCTCACAATGTCTTCTGATGGCGACCTTAATTCTAATTTAGATCAAGAACTTCGGCAGCAACATCTGTTTCAGTTTTATGTTCTAAATTCTGCCAATTGGCTGGCTTGGTTTCTCCTACAAGTATCTGAAGCTGCTGCTCTTAAAACTGTTGCCTTAAGCCAATTAAAATGAGATGAGATTACTTTAAACAAGTGCTTTTTTCTGGGGGGACGCAGGGGCACGCATACCCTTAAACATTTTGTGAATCTAAGTTTGGACTTATTGAGGGGCAGCATTTCATTATGAGTAGGAAAATGAGAGTATCCCTAAACTTTTTTTTTTTTAAAAAAAGGAAAAAAGCACTTCTTTAAACTATCACCAGCAATGGTCCTACAAGGGGCACTTCAACCCAAACATTTCCAAGTAGCCCAGAGATGGGCAGAGGAGAGGCAAGCAAACATCCTTTGAGTACTTTTGAAAGTACAGCATAAAAAATGCAACCACGTGTTCATGTAGGTGGGCAAAGCAATAGCTGCAAATAAAAGATCATGCATGTTATAATTCACTTTACTTTCTTATGTAATTAAGGACACGAATCAAAGGAATACATCACCACTTCACCTATGGAGAATTCAGTCAAACTGCTGCACTAGAAAGTTTTGGAATTATAATCATGTTACGGCTATATATAGCACAGTCCATAGCACATTTTCTGTGACAAGCGAGTTGAAAGTTAAGATTTGATAGAGCCTTCCTTCCTTCCTTCCATCTGCTGTTGCCCCTAGTTAAATAGATTTGAAATGTTTCCAAAGCAATACAAATCCTACCAAACCTGTTTATTGGCAAAGGTGTGTGTATAAGACATGACCACTATTTGAAAATGTCCATCCTTTGACTTTTTTATGACCACTGCATACCCTGTTCCTTAAAAAATAGCACCAGATGAATTAACTTTCATTTCCACACACTATCCACTTTAACATCTGCTTTATTGATTATTACTTTTTGGTTTTCCTTAAAAATATATATGTTGGGTTGGATGTAAAGTCAGTTAATTGCACTTTAAGTCTCACTGATTTCAAAGGCAACTAAGTGCCACTAATTTAGTCTGTATTGAACCCATAATAATTAAACATTTGTGAATTCCTGATGTTTTCCCCACAAGCTGCACAATTCTATGCCTGTTTATTCAGAGGCAAGTCTCACAGAGGTTCCTGGGGAAGTAGACAAAGGGTTGTGGTGAAAAGCTACTTTTGTGCTAGTCATGCTGCATCCATTTGAAACCCCTGGCAAAAATTATCCCAAAGCTGGGTAAATTTGAAGAATTTGCTCTCCAAGGTTACAGATACCAATAACTTAAAATAAGACACGAAACAGCCCCCCTTTTAAGATTTGGGAGTATTCAGTAATTTTATTCTCCATCAGAATGCATATTGACTTTGAGGTTTGTGCTGATCACGAGCTTAACGTTTTGTGTCTGCCTTCCCATTTCTTTTAAAAAGCAGACTTTCCTTTCGGCTTGCCGGGAATGAGATGCGTGTCAAGCAAAACCCACTTATAAATGGCTCTTGAGGTTCCACAAGAAAGAACATGTCTGCCTTCTAATACCGTCTGTAGCAGGAAAGCAGAAGGCATCTGACTTTAGTAAAAATGGAAAGAACCATTTTCTAGCTGAGTTGTAGGCAGAAAACCATAAACTAGTGGGTCCGACTAGATTTTCTAAACATACGCCTCAGCTACCTGACAGGTGATTCTGGACTGGTCTGTACTGAGCAAAGCAAAATGACCAGGGTAGTAGCATTCTGAAGCAGTAAAATGTGTCACTTAAGAGAGAAGCTACTCACATTACTGAATGCTCCATTACAGAAAAAGCTCCTGCAATTATAAAACTAGCAGAGATGCGAATAGGCTGGGCTTGAACCTCTGTTTTGCTGATTATTTTTTTTTTAAAAAAACTTGTAACAGGCAGTTTGTTGCACATGGGGGAACATTCAAAAATGGAATCCCCCACATGCAGCCTGAAGTGGTACACTCCATGCTACCAGCTCTGCATTACAGTACCTGTAGACCAGACTTAAATTAGGTAGAAAGGTGTGCAAAAAATATATGAATATATTCATGAAAATAACTTGCAAAATTCATATTAGGAGAAATTGCTTGCAAAAGTGTGTACATTAGGCAAAACTGCAAACTAAAATGTGTTTATCATAATTCATATTGAAATGCTGAAGAATTTTCATGAGGTTTTTTTAAAAACAACAGCAGCAGCAACAACCCCACAAATTGTGCTGAAATGTGGAGAACTGAATTTTAGGCTTGAAATATTGAGGAACTGAGATAATTGAAATGGACAGGTCTTCCCACCCCTACTTTCACACAGTTTGGTCTTCTGTTGTGTTCCTGTCTAGCAATACTGACCTTCCTGACTGCTTGCTCCTTAAACTAGCAATTACCGAATTAACCCAGATCTTGACTTTTTGGATCCATGCGTAAGTGCACTCTCGAACCTGTTAGCTAAGCTCCTGACACTGTTTAAAGAATGAAACCCAATAGCTGCATCATCCTTTATTCTTCTGCAATTATTTATCCGTGCTAATAGAGCCTCCCCAAGAAATCTTCTCTGCTGCCAATTAACTTTAATGAGAAAAGCTGGGTGTTTTTCTGACCATCAATGCAAGCAAATACAGTACACCTGTTGTTGAACATGTTTAGCTAGCAAACAATCATTTTAGCGCATTATATTTTATTTTATTTTTAAAATGATATTTATTAAAGTTTCAAAAAAGGTTACAAAAAAAGAAAAAGAAAAAAAAGAAAAGAAAAAAATACAAAATACAGAAAAATAAAAACACTTAAAAACAAATCAATCTTTCCATGTCTTGTCTTTCATTTACTTGCTTCCCTGACCTCCTCACACCTCCCTTTTTTGTATTCCAGTTCAGTTAGTTAATTCAGCAAATCTGTTCCCTCTTTGTTTTTATCCTAATCCTTTAACTTAATATATTGTAACTTTGGATTCTCACCTGTTAACAAACCATTTTTACATACATTTTTACATATATTTTAGATTATATTTTTTATATTGTATCATTTGAGCAGTGTTATGTTTCTTAAAGTATCCTTGACAAAAGGTAATAGTGAATTGGGATGATTATTTCCACTAAGAAGCTGTGCTGAACAGGCAGATAGATGCCTGTTCTCTCTTCAGTTAAGACCCCAGAATTAGCATAATTATTCCTGATAAGCTTACAGAAACCTACCTCTTTTAATCAGCAGTTTATAATAATTTCCTGTCTCCGGTTACTACTGTCTGGTATGCAATGAAATATTTAGCAGCTTTATTCGGTAACAAGTTCAGCATTTTCTTAATGAGACCATCTTGTTAAACAAGACCAACAGAATTTTTGAATATGGACACATAATATTCTCAGTTGTGTTTTTCTTTCTTACGTTCAGATACCTGGGAGAGGGACCCTGATGCAGAGGGCACCTTTATGAAAGTGAACCAGCTGGAGAGAGAGAGAGAGAGAGAGAGAGAGAGGGAGAATGGGGGTGAAGGGGAAGGGAGGAAACTAGAAAATCCAACTGCTCCTCCAAGGCCAGAGATTCATAGATTCATAGAATTGTAGAGTTGGTAGCAGTGGTGTAGCATGGGTTGCCAGTGCCCAGGGCCGTGAAAAAGCGTGGGTGGGAGGGAGGAAAATGGATGGAATATGCATGTGCATTCAACTGCCTAACAGTGTCTGTGTCACCCAGGAGATTACAGCCACAGAGATAAAGAAAAGAAGAGTTGTTCTGCTTTCTGGAGAGGTCACTTCCTGGTCAGAATCCTGTTCTCATGGTGGCCACCCAGATACCTGCAGAAAACCCTCAAGACGGAACCGAGCACAACAGCCCTCCAGTGGTTTACAGCAACCGGCATTTGGATGTTAACATCAGACCATGGTTTAGTGTTATAGGGATGAGCCTGAGTGAGCCACAAAGAGACCAGAAGCTTTCACTTTCATTTTTGACTAACTGCAGTTCCTCATTTTGTCCAAATGTGCGATCTGTGTTAGTCTTAACTGGTACCCAGAGTCATTTAAAAATGCTGAGTTATTTTCTAAGCCAGTTAAGACTAACCACAGTTTGTTTGGGCGTAACAAGTGATTGCGGTTAGTTGAAGATGGAAGCGAAAGCTTCCAGTTTCCTCATCGTGGCCATGCTGAAGGAGGTGGAGGGAACATGAGTTCTGAGGCTTATGCATATTATGCTAACTAGATCATTGTTTACGTATATATGCAGGCACAGTAATGACTTCAGTGTTTACAAATAAGCAAGTGAGTTGTATTTTCTAACATGCAAGACTTACTCCATGTATAATCTCAGACAAATGCAATTTCCAGATGAAACATTAATAAATATGTACTAAGGGGTGGCTAGGACTGACAAACACTCATGCTCTCTGGGTGCATTATTTGTCTTCTCAAAATGAGGTAAGAGAACTGTAATTGTGCTTACCTATGATTAATGGAGGGCAGTACAGAAAATGCTGTAACCTCAGCTAAATTAGGCTACGGCAGGGAGGATTGTATTCTTGATTACGTGCTTATTAATGTCACTAGAAACACCCACATTTTATGCTGCCTGGCATGATTAGCTATTCAGAACATGAGATGTGTATTGCACAGAAATTGATTTTTTTAAAAAAAATGTAGTAGTATTTAAATACTATTTACACCTTCTGGAACTGTTCACAGTCTCTGTTTTCTGGTACCTCTAGGGATAAAATCAGTGTTCCAATTTTATTCCCATCTTTGCCTTTGCAGATGCTGTCATTAAATGCTATCTGAGTTGCTGGCCTAAGGCTATATTTCTTCAGGGATCAGTCCTGTCCTCTAGGATTTAGATGGGTTTGCTACCAGACTGCTGTGAATAAGGCTGGCGCTATGGGGCTCCAGACATAGAACATTCTATTCTACGACCAGAGGAGATTGAGCACAGCAACACCCCCATCTTGCATGCATTTAACATAGGCAATTTCAACCATACGCAGTTGAAGACAGGCTGGTGAGGGGAAGGAGAGGTGGGAGGAAATTGGAAGCCCCAAGTAGACCTGGTGCAAAAAGGAGCTATTAATTTCTCAGTCTTCCTTCCAGGGCAGGTCACTCTCAGGGTGCCTTTGGATGGTGGCATGGCGGTTCTGGGACAATCTGGGTGTCACAATTTAAGAAGGATATTGACAAGCTGGAAAGTGTGCTGAGGAGGGCAACAAAGATAATCAGGGGTCTGGAAACCAAGCCTTATGAGGAACGGTTGAAGAAGCTGGATATGTTTGGCCTGGAAAAGAGGATATGATAGCCAACTTCAGATATCTGAAGGGCTGTCACATGGAGGATGGAGCAAGCTTGTTTTCTCCTGCTCCAAAGGGTGGGACCCAAACCAATGGCTTCAAGCTACAAGAAAGGAGATTCCGACTAAACACCAAGAAGAACTTTCAGACAGTAATAGCTGTTCAACGATGGAATGGACTCCCTCGGGAGGTGGTGGACTCTCCTTCCTTGGAGGTTTTTAAGCAGAGGTTGGGTGGCCATCTGTCTTGGATGCTTTAGTTGAGATTCCTGCATTGCCGGGGTTTGGATTAGATGACCGTTGGGATCCCTTCCAACTCTATGATTTTAATCTTGGTTTTGGCATGGTTAATGAGGAGAGAGCTTAACCACAAGTCCTGGGTCACTGTGCCAAACCTTGACTTAGCACAACAGCAAAGTGGCTTCACTCTGGGACACCACATAGTAAGCCATAGTTTGGCTTGCTGTGTTGTGTGAACAAGGACAGTGTATAATAAACGGAGGGGAGCCTTAAAAAATGAGCAGTGATGACGATGGGAAACTTAGTGCAGCAATTCTTGGGCATTTCATCTGTGTGAAATGTCAGGCTCCTGACCACTACCCATGCCATTTCACCTGTTGTTGTTTAGTCGTTTAGTCGTGTCCGACTCTTCGTGACCCCATGGACCATTGCACGCCATGAACTCCTATCTTCCACTTCCTCGAACAGTTTGGTCAAACTCATGCTGGAAGCTCACTGCCATTTCACCTAGCATGACCATTACAGAGAGAAGGGCAGTGGTAAGCACATAAGAATAGCCCTGCCGGATCAGGCCACTGGCCCAACTAGTCCTGCTTCCTGTGCCTCCAATGGCCAATCAGATGCCTGTGGGAAGCGCACAAGAGCCCTCTGCCATCCTGCAGTTTCCAACAACTGGCATTCAGAAGCATTGCTAACTCTGACCACGGAGGCTGAACAAGGCCATTGTGGCAAAAGATACATGAGGCAGGGGAGCCAACAAGCACTTTGAGCGTTATTCCCTGCTGAACTGTAACATTATGCTGTATAAGGAGAGAGTAACAGCCACAAACTGTGTTTGGAAATCTGCAGTACACCTAAGAAAAGGCTCTTGCTGTTGTTGAAGTGGCTGCTCCGCAGTTATTGACATTGTGCGTTTCTCTCTCAAGAGCTCCCTTAGGTACAGTGCATACACTAACGTCCGTCTACCAGGATGGTGTTTAACATTTCTTCCAGTTGAAAGAAAAGGCATCACTCGGTTGGAGAAAGTACCTGCAGTGATGATTAGAACATGAAAGCTTTTTGGATTCTCCCCAGCATTGGTAAACTACTAGGGTAAAGTATGAATACAGTGGTAACCTCGGGTTACAGATGCTTCAGGTTACAGATGCTTCAGGTTACAGACTCTGCTAACCCAGAAATAGTACCTTGGGTTAAGAACTTTGCTTCAGGATGAGAACAGAAATCGTGCTCCGGCGGCGCAGTGGCAGCGGGAGGCCCCATTAGCTAAAGTGGTACCTCAGGTTAAGAACAAACCTCCAGAACAAATTAAGTTCTTAATCCAAGGTACCACTGTATTCAAGAAGATGAGCATGCAGGCTAACAAGCATTTTGCTTAGCTGATTACCCTCCGGAAGCAGGCAAAACCTTATTATTGGCTTTAAGGGTGCAGGTTACATCTGCTACTAACTTGAAGGATGCGCATGATTGGCTTCACCAGTCTTCTTGCTCCAGAGCCAGTGGGCTTTTTTTATGTTATCATAAAACCATTCCATTCCTCTTCTTGGCATAGAGAGACAGTAGGGTGTACTGGTTTGAGTGTTGAAATAGGACCTGGAAGACCAGGGTTCAAATCCCCACTTGGCCATGGGGCTCATTGGGTTACTCTGGGCTAGTCATTGCTGCTCAACCCAGCCTACTGCATATGGAGAGATAGAGAGCCATGTGCATCACCTTAAGCTTCTTGGAGGAAAGTAATATAATATACTTCCGCACATGCCGCACATAGTTAAATTATAGGTGCGGTGAGACAACCATAAACTTAAGATAGCTTTAAAAGGAAATAAGACAATTCATAGAATCATAGAACCCTTCCCAACTCTACCTAGTATACCTGAAGGAGCGTCTCCACCCCCATTGTTCTGCCTGGATGCTAAGGTCCAGCGCCAAGGGCCTTCTGGCGGTTCCCTCACTGTGAGAAGCAAAGCTACAGGGAATCAGGCAGAGGGCCTTCTCGGTAGTGGCACCCGCCCTTTGGAATGACCTCCCATCAGATGTCAAAGAGATAAACAACTACCTGACATTTAGAAGACATCTGAAGGCAGCCCTGTTCAGGGAAGTTTTCAATGTGTGACATTTTAATGTATTTTTAATCTTTGTTGGAAGCCGCCAAGAGTGGCTGTGGAAACCCAGCCAGATGGGTGGGGTACAAATAATAAATTATTATTATTATTACAATATATTTGGTGAGGTGAGGTGACCAGGGCTATACACAGTACTCCAACTGTGGTTGCACAGTTTGTATAGCTGCATTATGATCTTGGAAGTTTTAAGCTGACCTTTAAAGCCCTAAACGGCCTCGGTCCAGTATACCTGAAGGAGCGTCTCCACCCCCATCATTCTGCCCGGACGCTGAGGTCCAGCTCGGAGGGCCTTCTGGCGGTTCCCTCATTGCGAGAAGCAAAGCTACAGGGAACCAGGCAGAGGGCCTTCTTGGTAGTGGCGCCCGCCCTGTGGAACGCCCTTCCAGCAGATGTCAAAGCGATAAACAACTACCTGACATTCAGAAGACATCTTAAGGCAGCCCTGTTCAGGGAAGTTTTTAACGTGTGATATTTTACTGTATTTTTGGTTTTTATGGAAGCTGCCCAGAGTGGCTGGGGAGGCCCAGCCAGATGGGCGGGGTATAAATAATAAATTATTAATTATTATTATTATTATTATTATTATTATTATTATTATTATTATTATTTTCAATTCAAAGGAATTTGCCTTTTCCACAGCCACTACACACTACTGACCATCACACATTATTGCTCTTCGCACCCAACCATGATTTTTTTTTTTAAACACATGCTGTGGGCAGCAGCGAGAGCAAGAAGGCATTTTCCTGGGTTCACCACAATTATTTGATGGCATTACATAATCTGAAAGATGATCAGTGGGTTCCATCAACTGAGGGTACATGACTGAAAACCAAATAGGAAGTTAGGCTACGCAGACCACAAGTACAGTAGGAGCAGCCTGAGGATAATAATCACAACTCTCCCTCCCACAAGTAACATTTGCGGTTGAGCTAATGAATACTGACAAGCTGTCTAGAATTATGTAGCAATACCAGCTTTTAAGAGCATGCTGGCGCTGATACAGGACTCCACTTGTGTGCGTTCTCTCACATTTGCATAGATGGAAGAGAGATATAACTGAAGGAACGGGTGGCTTTACACATAATTCCGAAGCAATGCCAGTGACTGATTGTGCTTGGAACACAACATACAGAAACAGGCTTCCTTTTCTCTCTACTATTTGTTACGGACCAGTTGGACGCAGAGGAATGGTAGGAGGAACCAGCTGGGGAACCCCAAGGGAAGAAGGCTCAGAGCCTGGGATTGGTAGGACAACAATGAGTGGTCAGAGAGAGAAGACTGGGAGAAGAAGGTGTCAGAAGCTGAAGAGGTAACAAGGCTTAGAGATCTGGGAGCGTCTGTGGCAGAGAGAAGCCTGGAATCAGAATGAGAATCTGCAGCAGAAGAGTAGGGTGTGGGGAGGAGGTGGCAAGAGGCAGAGATGAGTCAGGCTGGTGAAGAGACATGGGTGTTTCCCACTCCTGCTGCGACCAGCTCCTCTCCCATAACCTGAAGAGGTATGACAGGCAAGAGGATGGAGCCTCAGATTACGTGGAAAGGAACCAGGGGAGGAGGAGACTTAGGGAGCTGTGGGAAGGCAGATGTGCTGGGGCCAGGGGTAACCTGAACAACGTGGTCCAGATCTGGTTCCAAATCCAAGGGTTCCGTGAGGAGTCAGTCCAACAGGACCAAAGCAGGACACAAGGCGGGGAACCAGGCAAGGTCTCGCACAGGATCACAGGCAGGTTCTGGCAAACAGCAACATTGCTCCCGCAACCTGGGGCAGGGTCCAGCAGCCTTTTATCGGGGTAACGGCTGGTCTTGATCCCCCGGTGACTCACCTCCCTGTCTCGCCCGAAGGCGAGCACTCCTCCTGCGAGTACTCAGGTCTCTCCTTCTCTCAGACCTCAGTCTCTGTGGCTCGGGAGACGTCGGTGGGTTACTAGACCCAGAGGCCGCCTCAGCCTCCACTGACCCAACTGGTAGTGGAGAAGCTGTAAGTGATGGCCCAGCTGAAGGCAACAAGGTAATCCCTGCATCTGGAGCCAGGGCAGGTTCAGGCCCCTGACTCGGCTCAGCTGGTGCTTGTTGTAGGGGAACCTGTGCAGACTGGGGCTCTTCAGAATCAGGCCCCAGACTAGGTTCAGCTGCCGCCTGAGGCAAAGGATCCGGTGCAGACTGAGACTCCTCTGGCTCCGAGTCCGAGCCCGAGACCCAGGCCATCACAGCAGGGACCTTCAGTGGTAAAAACTGGAAGTAACATCTGCTACTCCCTGTTCACTCACTGGCTCTGTTGGGCACAGCAGAAGGTGGACATGACAATGTATTGGAGCAGCAGCAACTACCAACAGCTGCCCCTATCAGTGAGGAGACTAGGCTCACTGAAGGAGGAGAACCAATCTTGCCCAAGTCCTCCCCCAGTCTCCCAAAACTGCCACCCTCTGGGAGGTGAATGCCAATCTCAAGCAAGATATTCACTGCCATCTTTCCTTCACAATTCTTTTATTGCTTATATGAGCACCTTCTCACTTTTCCAGTCAATTCCGAGCAAAAGGATCAGCGCAGGTCAGCTTGCTGGGTTTCAACCAAGTGGAATTTCCCCTTCCCAGGTACTACAAAGGCATCCAGCAGAGGACTCAAAGGTCAAGAGCTGCCACACAGGCTTCTTTGTGCTGCTGCAATTCTGCCTCTGGTGCATATGTATATTTCCTGAATAATAATGATCTCTCCCAAAGATCTCCATTTTTAAGTGATGGAATGTGTATTCTGAGTCAATACCTTGCTGTAGTGGGTCTTCAAACAAGATGGTGAGATGGTGTACAATATTCTGGAGGGTATTTTAACAAACAACAACAACAAAACAAAAACAAAAACAGCAGCTTGCATTTTTCTGAAAACCTTCTTGTCTTAGAAATGCTCTTTGAAGAAGCAAACATTGGCTTCACTGAACAGTTTGACATTAATCCATAGCCTGGTCTTCACTAACTTAATGACCTCTAGCTGTTTGGACTACATTCCCATCAGCCCCAGCTGATGTGGTTGTGCTCTGTGAACAGGATCTAGATTGAAACATACAGTTGTGTTCGTAGGGCCCTTTCTGCTTTCTGTTTTCCCAATGAAAGCTTCTTCCTTCCATGTGCTGTTGACCTCCAACACTGCTATTTCCTACAAACAGTTTTGTGGGGGAAGTCAACAGGGAAATGACACAGAGGCAAAGTGTTAAACACTCCATCTGTGCCCTAGTCCTGACCTACATTAGCACATTTCTGGCATTGCTGTTAAGAGAGACAGAGAGATGAGAGGATCCCAGGACCAGGGTTCTAGCTGGAGCTGATCCTACTGTTGGGCAAAGGAAGGAGGCCACATCAGGCAGCTGATTCTGGGTGTCACATAAGGGCAGCAGATGTTCAGCTGTGCATTGCAGGAAGTACAGTATCTGGTGGAGATCATAAGTGTAAAAGAGAAGTATAATAAATGTAGGTATCAGAAGGAGAGATTTTGGCTTCAGGTCTCCTGCTGCATAAAAGCAAGAGGAACAAGTACAAAGTTTCCCCAAACTATCATTACTAATCCAATTTATACCCTACAATGAAAGGAAGCATCTCAATAATGGCTTGTGGGAAGCTAGATTTACTGCTTTTGATTGCCATACTCATCTCTTCCTACATGGGGGGGGGGGGGGAAACAGAGTGAGGAATCGGGAAAACATTTGGCATTTAAGAGCAATTTCTGAAAGACAGAAGAATGGATTTAGGGAAGCAAAAGACAGGAGCATTTCATAACTGAGCCACACAACGGTTGGATCTCCTGTTTCTGTGATTACCTATTACCTACAATTCATTTGTGACATTTCCTCCCTCTTGATGGTGAAAAAGCAGCTGATTCTTCAACAGGTACTTCATCAAGAGTGTGAAGTAGTATAACAGTGTTCTGATGATGCCGGCAGGGTCTCTGGCTATAGTGTGCCTTGAACTGAAGCTCATCCTAAAAAAATATGGATCATATATACCGTTTGGATGTCTCAGGCTGGCTTATAAATGAAATTGGCTGCTGTTGCCTGCTGCTAATCAGTGTCACTGGCTGTGCCACAGAGTTCAAACATTAAAGGCAGGGACAAAACTCTTTTAGAAAGTAAGAAGAGCCTTCTAGATCAGGCCCGTGGCCCACCTAGACCAGGATCCTGTTCTCACAGAGACCAACCAAGAAAGAAAATGAAGATAGCAATTTAGTGGCATCAGTGGCGTAGCGTGGGTTGTCAGCACCCGGGGCAAGGCAAGTAATTTGCCCCCCCATAACCCGTGGATTTGAGCCCCCTAACCCATGGATTTGCACCCCCTAACCCATGGATTTGCGCCCCCTAACCCTAACCCCCAGATGTTGCGCCCAGTGCGGCCGGCCCCCCCTGCACCCCCCACGCTACGCCACTGAGTGGCATGAGAAACTTGTTGCAGATTTCAATATTGTGTTGTTCGAAGTGACTGGAAGCACTGACTCCTTTTGGAAGAAATCTTTGTCCATGCCCACAAAAATATTATTCAATTTTTTTACTGGCAGAACTTTTCAAAACAAAGCATAAGCATCAAAGACACAGCCAAGATATCCTTAGAATGTCTTGTGCTGTGCAGCACAGGCTCAGCAGACCTATAAGCAAAGTTTCCTCTCTCTTTAAGAGCATCCATTTCCCTGGTGCTGTTTTCCTTGAGAGCTTCATTTACATCTTCTGTTCCTTGTGGCATTCAGACAAAGAACTAACTGCCACCACCCTTTCAAGATGGCAAATTTGCAACTCAGTACCTTGGTCACCTGATCTAAGGTGACAACAGTTTAGAGTAACAGAAAACAATTGAAAAAAATTCCTTCCAGTAGCACCTTAGAGACCAACTCAGTTAGTTATTGGTATGAGCTTTTGTGTGCATGCACACTTCTTCAAATACACGTGTATCTGAAGAGGTGTGCATGCACAGGAAAGCTCATACCAATAACTAACTTAGCTGGTCTCTAAGGTGCGACTGGAAGGATTTTTTAAAATTTTGTTTTGACTACAGCAGACCAACACAGCTACCTACCTGAAACTAGAAAACAATCAGTAGGTAATCACTAACCCATTTAGGAGCTTAGAGCCCCTTGGAAAAACTACTGTGGAAAACCCCCAATATTAGCAATACGCATTTAGCCATTTCCCATTTTAAACCTTCATTAATACACATATGCCTGTTGTCTTTGTCCATGGAGTTTTCTTGGCAGGGATACTGGAGTGGCTTGCCAGTTCCTCCTCCAGGTGGATCACGTTTGGTCAAAACTCTCCACTATGACCTGTTCATCTTGGGTGCCCTGCTCGGCATAGTTCATAGCTTCTCTGAGTTATTGAAGCCCCTTCGCCATGGCAAGGCAGTGATCCATGAAGGGGGCAGTGATCCATGAAGCTGAGGCTCCAATACTTTGGCCACCTCATGAGAAGAGAAGACTCCCTGGAAAAGACCCTGATGTTGGGAAAGATGGAGGGCACAAGGAGAAGGGGACGACAGAGGATGAGATGGTTGGATGGTGTTCTTGAAGCTACCAGCATGAGTTTGACCAAACTGCGGGAGGCAGTGGAAGACAGAAGTGCCTGGCGTGCTCTGGTCCAGGGGTCACGAAGAGTCGGACACGACTAAACGACTAAACAACAATACACATATATCTCAATCTATTATACTTTACAAATCTGCCTTAGAGAATGAGCTAGTTGACCACCTAGGATGCCCTTATCAATTCTTAAAGGCTGACCATTTGCTAATTTGTTGCTTTCTGGTGCAGCAAAGTGTGTACAATCCCAGAAGTGAAACCAGACCTGAATGATAATCAAACCAGCTCTCTGCCACTGGACAAAATCCACCGCTGTGCCAACTCTGATCAGTTACCATGCAGCATCTGCTTAAAAACATGTAATATTTATTTTTATTTAGCACAGTCGTACCTCCTTGCGAGTTGAACATTTTGGCTCCTGAACGCCACAAACCCGGAAGTGAGTGTTCCGGTTTGCAAACGTTCTTTGGAACCCGGACGTCCGACGCAACGTTCGCGGCTTCCGAATGTTTTGGAAGTCGAACGGACTTCCGGAACGGATTCCGTTCGGCTTCCGAGTTACGACTGTATTTATTAGTTGCTTTTTCAAAAAAGAAACAAAAGCTACTCAAAGCTACTCACAGCAATAAATAAATATCACATACTTGAAAACCAGCATAAAAACAAAACAAGGGTGGGGGCGGGAATCCAAAACGCATTCATATATTTTTTTAAGTTCCCTGGGAAGAAGGACTGTTAAGCTACTGTGGGATTTGCAGCCTCTCATCACCCTTAAGAAATAACAGCTCCGGGGATTCTTTGGGGGAAGCCCAAAGTGATATAACAGTGCTTTAAATGTATGGATCAGATGTGGCCTGTCCCTTCCATGTCACACAAGACGTGGCCCTTAGTCATGGGCTGCAGCTGTCCGGGCCTTACTCCTTAGTACTGGATTTGTTGTGCTCAACCCTTCCCTCCTCTCATTCTCTCAGCAGGCTTTTCAGAGAGAGAAGTGGTCTTTATAGCACGCAAAGCCCAATAATTACTTATCTGGGTTTGTCACTAAGTAGGAAGAGCGTATCAAGTTGTTTAGGTCTCTGTGCAACCTTGCTATTATCTCTTTCAGTGGGACGCCTGGATAAAAAAGAAGGCTGTGTGTGTGTGTGTGTGTGTGTGTGTGTCTGTGTGTGTCTGTGTGAAATTAACTTGTGTGTGGTTTAAGAAAAGTGAATTGCATTTCCTGCTTTACTTGACAACCTTTTTCTTAAAACCAGTTTTCTGATAGTGAACCAAATAAAAACCTAATAAATGCTTTGGTTCCATTTCCTCAGTGTTTCCACTGATCTGGCAGCAACACTTTCCCCTCCCAGAAACTGAAGGGCCAGCGCTTAGTTCATTGGCCAAGAAGCTATGCCTTAATATACCAGATATGAAATGAAGTCTTGATAATAAACTGTACAATACAGCATTCAGAACTCTGGGCATTCCTCTGCAACAGGAACACAGCAACACGTCCTGAATGGACAAAAAGGGCATTTGAAATGAACCCTCCAGTGGCCTTTTGTTACTCTTTTGTTGTGTAATTTTGTAAGGGGGGAAATATTGGCTATTTGCGGCATTCAGCTGCGTAGGATGTAGGACTTCATTTATTCACTGATGTCTTGTTTCATTCTGGCGTCGTCTGGTAAATTAGTGGTTTAATAACCCAATGGCGGGGGGGACCTTATTTTTCAGAAAACATGGTGCTTTTTGAGACTACAAGAAGAGCTTTGCTGGGTCAGGCCAATGGCTCATCTGGTCCAATCAACTGTTCTGACCCTGAGGAGGACCTGAATGCAAGAGCGCTCTCCCTTCCTGAGGTTTCCAGCAACTTTTGGAACAGAAAGTGCTTCCTTATGTAGAGTCTATCTGGTTCACTTCATACCCCAAATGGAGATTGACCACCAAGGTCTTTCCCATAACATCTCCATGAGATCCTTTTAAATGCAGACACTAGAGATTAAAGGTAGGAGCTTACTTCATGAGGGTAAAGGTAAAGATAAAGGACCCCTGGATGGCTAAGTCCAGTCAAACATAACTATGGGGTTGCTGCGCTCATCTCGCTTTCAGGCTGAGGGAGCCAGCGTTTGTCCACAGATAGCTTTCCAGGTCATGTGGCCAGCAGGACTAAACTGCTTCTGGCACAACAGAACACTGTGATGAAAACCAGAGTGCACGGAAACGCCATTTACCATCCCACCACAGCGGTACCTATTTATCTACTTGCACTGGCATGCTTTCAAATTGCTAGGTTGGCAGGAGCTGGGACAGAGCAACGGGAGCTCACTCCATCACGGGATTCGAACTGCCAACCTTCTGACTGGCAAGCTGAGAAAGAGTGACAGGCCAAGATCATCCAGTGAGTTCCATAACCAAGTGAGGATTAGAACCCGAATCTCCTTGGTCACAGCCAGACACTCTAATTATTATACTACAACTACTCCTAGTGGGGTGTATTCCTCAGTTACACAGAAAGCTGCATTATGCCATTGTCAGACCACTGGACCACCTAGCTCAGAATTGTCTAGCAAGGGTAGTCAATGCAGTGTCCTCCAGAGGTTGTACAACTCACATCACACCACATTTATATACCAAAACAACCCAAAACTTCCAAGTGGGTTATAGGATGGGTCAGCACCTTCCATAACATCTGGGGCACCAGATGCTAATCATTGTCTGCTGCAGATATGCAGATCCGGTCTCTCTCTCGATTGTACTGCACTCCAGTTCCTTTCATCCTGTCCATAGTGGCTGGGAAGGATGGGAACTGGAGTCAAACAACATCCGGAAGGACACAGGTTCCCTAAATCTGAACCACTCCAAATCCCTCTTGGATGTGTGAAAACACATACCTGGTTCTTTGAATCCTAGCCCTCATACTGTGCACTTTTTCAATTTATATTAAGACATTTTCATTCATCGACCAACCTTTGTGCCACAGAAAAGCACAAAAATTTCTCACGAGGAAGGAACATCTTTCCCATGCTAGAAAATTGCCAGCATAGCTTTTAAAATAAAATTAAAACTTCATTATTTGAACATGAAGTCCGTGTGAAATCATTGTGGAAAATACTGGAAAACACAGCACAGCACATTTCCACAGAAAGTGACCTTAGATTCCTATAAATCAGTGTCTTCTGTTCTCTGTGGAAACTAAAAAAGAGGAGGATTTGGTGATTCTTGATTTTTCTTTTCCCTTTTCTTTGTAACAGCATTGAATCAGCTCTGACTCAGGGTCAAACTGCACAGTACATTAAATGCATAGTGTGCAAGACCATATCAGGATCAAGTCATATAGGGAAGGGGAGCTTTGATTCCAACAAAAATCACCCCACTTAGCCTTTGAAAAAATGCCCCCTTAAAGTGTAACTTGACCCTCAGGAGTGACTATTAGAAAGACACACTTGGCCACTTAACTATGGTCCTCCAGATTTTGTTGGACTCCTCTTCCCATCAGCCACAGCGTGCATGATCAATGGCCAGGAATGATGAGAGGTGTAGTCCAACAATATATAAGTGGGGCACAAGTTCCCTGTCACTGCTCTAGCCATATATATTTAACATTACTAATAGTAAGTAGCTTATAGTTGGGCACGAATAATACTTTTTACATGAATTTTAAAGACACTCACCAGTTCCTGAGCAACCTAGCTAATTGTACAATAAGATGCACATTTTAATGGCATTTTACGCCAAGATAAAAATACTTCCAAAATGACACATTGTGAAAATTGACTTCCTGACTTTGCCTTGTTTTGGTAATTCCATTCTCCTGAGTCTACTTCATGGGCTTTGTTTCATGGTGAATGGCATTTCTATGATGGATCCAGCCCAACCATTTAACAAAACAATAGCCAAGATCAAAGAAAAGAGGAAGGAAGAAAAGAGACAACCCAGAGATGAGAGACGTTTTGAAAAGATATTTCCAAGACCTACACCTAAAGACATGTCTGCCACAGTGTTTAAGAAACTGGAAAGCCTAAGGCGACCCGAAACAGCTTAATACAATTCGCCTGTCCTTGTCTGAATTATGTTTGGAGTCTGAAGGAGTAGGGAGAGATGATAGCAAACAAGATATTGCAACGCAGCAACTGCTAATGGTCTGAACATGGAAAATTGGAAGTCAGCCATGGACAACACAGTTACGTCAACTATTCTTCTGTGCAGGAAATAAAACACTCTCCGAAGAGATTCCAGAATATAGTTGCCAGGCTGCTCTTGCCATCTCCCAATGACTTTAAGCCTCAAAGAGCCCCGCTGAAATGAAATTACAAGCTTCAAACATGTGGACCCTGCAAGGTGTGTGTTGACAGGTGCTCTTGCAACACAAAGGACACAATTCCCCATGGAAGCAGACTGGGAAATGTCAAAGCGAGAACCTACAGAACATAGCTGTGGAAAACTTCTCAATCTTAATATACTAGATATCAAATTGCAAAAAAGACAATTGTTTTAGGGAGCATGTGCTGCATACATATTTTTTTTAAATAAACACATAATGGTTTTCCCAAGAGGATGCTATTCTTTTGACTCCCCTGCTGCCCTCTCCCCTAATCTGACTCTCGTGGCCTTTACTCCAGTGTAGGTCATCCTCCTCTTGTTTAGAGTTCTCTCTGCAGTTCACCATCAGTTCTCACTCGATCTCAGAGAGCAAGTCAAGAGCCTGAAAAATTAAGCACCCCCATCTTTGCAGAGAATTCCAGCAACTCAGAAAGCTCTTCTCATAGCTTGTGTAGGAGGTGGAAAGAAAAAGTGCTAAATATGCATTCAATCCTGTGAATGCTCTTCACACAACATGCCCTAAAAATATATGCTAATTTACTGAATAACATGCTGTACACAGCTTAAGGAAAGGGTGTCTATCCAGGCCTTGGTTTATGTGCAGCCCAGCTCTTTAGGGTTACTGTACTCTGGTCACATCCACACCATACATACAAAACACATAGTTCCCCCCAAAGTATCCTGGGAGCTGTAGAGAGTGTGAAGGGGGGAGGAAGCACCATCGCTTCCACCAGCAACAAAGGGTAGTCCGATAAAGGACTCCGGGGGGTGTTGCCCTATCTGAAGCCTATGGAGGTGTGGGCCTAAGGCACGCCCCCGAGCGGTGACCCCGAGGGAGCTCCTATTTGACGTGCCTCAGCAGGATTCCCTCGACTGGTGGTTAACCCTTCACGCAATTGGGCTGGAGCAAGCTAGTCGATAGGACCAATGCCTAAAGCCAATACCACTCATTCCAGTAATCAATAAAGTTGTGGCCTAATTCGCCCATTTAACCTTATATTCAGTGTGTCGTGTCTTTATTTCTTCTGGGGGGAGGCAGGAACTCGCCACGCAATAATAATCCTTCTTCTTCCATCTATTGAACGTCAGGACAAGTGTCTCACAGTTGAATCACCTTTCCAGGGACTGCCCTTTTAAAGCTGTTTGGAGTGGGCTGTGGGAGACGAACAAAATCTTCTCAAAGTCTGGAAATAATCCTTCTCTAACTCTGTAATAAATCCTTCTCGTGCTTTTTCAACTCCCTTCACCTCTTCCCCCTAAGGCAGACGTTCTGTGTATATATTAGAAGCTGATCTGATCTCTTTTAAAATTATGCCTTGAGAGCTCTGGACAATGGAAATACTGTCCACTGGGATCTAGCAGATGACCAAATAATTAAGCTATTGTGACATGTGAGTTCAAAAGCTGTTAGAGGCGGATGCATTTATCTTGCATTGTTGACTCACCTCATGAATTCATCCCGACGTGGGTTGAACAAGTATTTAATGGAAGATTGGTATAATCCTTAAATAAGTTGTGCTTTAAATGATAATGAATCAATGTTTCGAGGGGGAATCAGTTGCATTTAAGATTGATTTTATCAGTGATGGGACTAAAGCAACATACCTTCTCTACCTTTTCCTGACTCCCCAGTTTGTACTTTTCATGTCTACATATAGATGTTGGAGGTAATATACAGATATATTGTATCTAAGCACATAATTATTCAAACACCCCCGCAAGGCTGAGCAGTATTACAATTCTCATATTGCTGACGAGGGGGTGGGAGGAATAAGAGACAATAATGATTTGAAGCCATCTTGCCATTTCAGAACAGGAGCAAGCCCTGAGTGGGAACTTCCCAGACTACAGCTCTGTCTCTCAAACATTGTTTGTGTCTACAAAGTGCCCTCATGGCTACTGTATTAACCTAATTCTTTGCATTTTTTATTTCTTCTTCTGCTTGCACATTCCCCACTTGATGTTAATATCTTGCTCGATGAAGGTCTCTGGAGAACTCAGTAATTTGCCATACTTTTATGACAGAACTTTCCAAAAGTTCTGCACCCTTTCCAGCAACAACATCCAGAAACAATCCACCCACCAACTTGTGGGATGCAGCTGTTAGATGTTGAAAAGAACTCTGATTTCCAAGTTGCCAATAGTTTGGAATGTTGCTGTTCAATGTCGTCATATTGCAAACACAATTTTCAGCCCAATTTTCTTTATTAGCATGTCAGCATGTTTAAGGATTTGGCTTAAACCCAGTAACCTTCAGAATGGCTCTCAATAGCAGAATCTGAATACAATAAATCACAGCCAAAAACAACAACAACAACAACAACAAAATAGTCAGGATAAGATCAGATCAGAAGAGCCAAAAATGATATAGTAGCACAATTAATTTAGCTGTCCCAAAACCTGTCTCAAAAGGGCTAATTTTGATCAATAGTCATGCAAACTTCTTTGCTGAAGACATACTGGGAAGTCAGGGAGAAATCCACATTTTCTAAGTAGAGGGAATTTTTTTTAAATGTTCCCTTTTCCTTTTAATTGGGGGAGCCCACCCTACAGCGGAGAGCCCCAGTGAAGGTTGACCACAAGAGAGAGGCCAAAATGAGGGAGCAATTCACAAACACACACTGTTGTCTTCCTATTTCTTTGCTATACCAACATGAGTATGTTTTCTGAGAGCCATGCAGATAGAATGAATAAAAACAGCCTTCCTGATTCCAACATAATTACAAGTATTACTTGTGTGAAAGATGCACAAGTAATAAAAAATACAGAGAGAGGCTTTCTTCTTAACCACGATCCACCAGGTTCCCTAGTGGTTTGTAGCTTGTTCATTGTAAATGTTGGAAAATGGCATTAGAAAAGAGCTTAAACCAAATGCACAGTAAAACACAGTTTCCTTTATCAATAATAATAATAAAGTGGAGAAGAACTGCCCCCCAAAAAAGGCCACTACAATTTCTCTGGAGAGAAGTTACTTACAACAAGGCTTTTATACAAGACAAGAAACTGAAAATAGAGTTTAACATTCTCAGAGCAGCTTCACAATCCATCTCTCTTCCCAGTGAAGTCTGAGCCCTGTGGCTCTGTGAGAGGAACAGGAAGTCTCCTAACTACTTTCAGCACCCTTGACAACTTGGATTGTTTGGCAAAAGCCATGGTTGTTTACAGTGGTACATCCTGCTTTAAATGCCTCGTGGGTCATCTTCAGGAGAAGAAAGCCACTTCCGCCCTACAGAGGAAGTGGGTTTGTGGTCTTCACGGCCCCACCATGCGCGTGGTGGCTGGAGCCCAGCCCCGTGCGATTGGGAGATTCCCGGCCGTGTCACACCCTGGCCAGCCAATTGGCTGGCTCTGGGGGCGTGGCCTGCCCTATTTAAGGCAGGACGCGGCCAGCAGTAAACCCTACACAAATCCAGAGTAAAGACGCTAAGACCGTTGGAAAGCGCCTTGTACGCCTCTCTCTGCCATGCTGCTGTCAAAAGTATTCTCTGTTTTCCTTTGAACCACAGCAGCAAGGCTGAGAAAAGCGTCTTGTGGTCTGGGCAATCCAGGACCTCCATACACACTGCCATGGCTTGCACCCCTGGCGTGGCCACTTTGGTGCTGTTAACTCAGCAAAAACAATACGAGAGGCTGCCATCACGAGTTATCGGTCTTTGCAGCCAAAGCAGGCTCTGCGATTCCCCAGCAGTTTGACTTTGGCCCCAGAGGCACACTCCATTGTCTCCCAAGACAGACAGATGCCAACAACAACAACAACAACCAATGTATAGTGCTTATGGGGTCTAAGACTGGGGACACTTTGTTTTAAATCCACACTCAGAAACGACACTCACCTCCGAGTGTGGGTTAGCCAGTCGCTATATTGGTCTCACAGAGACCAATGTGAAGATAAAACTAGGGCAGAGGGGCAGAGAAGGGGTGTGTGTTGCCTTGATCTGCTTTAAGGGTGAGATATAAAAGCGTGAAATGTTAAACAAACGTGGTTGGCTGTCATAGCGCTGCGCATTGTGCTGACTTAGAGTATATTGCGGGGTGAGGTAATGCTAAACACAGTTCTTTGAAGTGAGGGGCAGGGCAACACATAATAGAATGGCATCCCATCATATGTCCAGCAGTTACCTGGACGTAACAACAAAAACAGGTAGTAAAAAATGGGACGGGGTTTGCGCTTAAGTTGTAGATAATCTTAAAACAAGGCTGTGGACTCCAAATCCTATCAACCCCAGCCAGTGTTGTCAGTGGTCAAGTATTATGGGATCGGTAGCCCAATGACATCTGGAGGGCCACAGGTTCTCCCACTTCTGCATTTAAAAGGTGTAAAAGTAAAAGGACGCGGGTGGCGCTGTGGGTAAAACCTCAGTGCCTAGGACTTGCTGATCGTATGGTCGGCGGTTCGAATCCCCGCGGCGGGGTGAGCTCCCATCTTTCAGTCCCAGCTCCTGCCCACCTAGCAGTTCGAAAGCACCCTTAAGTGCAAGTAGATAAATAGGTACCACTGTATAGCGGGAAGGTAAACGGCGTTTCCGTGTGCTGCGCTGGTGCTGGCTCACCAGTGCAGCTTCGTCATGCTGGCCACGTGACCCGGAAGTGTCTCCAGACAGCGCTGGCCCCCGGGCTCTTAAGTGAGATGGGCGCACAACCCTAGAGTCGGACACGACTGGCCCGTACGGGCAGGGGTACCTTTACCTTTACCTTAAAAGTACCACAGAAAAATATCAGCATTAAATCTATCCCTCTCAACTTTATAGTAGATAAACTAACCTGTTTGGCCATCTGGTCCTTCTTGCCAAAGCCAGTGGCAGCGGCGATATTTCCGGCACCTTCCACTGTCTTTTGTGCCACGGCTGTGACACCAGTCACTACAGCTCCTCCCATGTTTGACACTCCCTCTTTAGTTTTCTCTGCCACTGTGGAAAAGGCAAAAGGTTTTGGTTTTGAGGTAAACTTGGCCTGCTCACAGCTCTCGACATCATGTGAAAGCAAGCTGGCTCTGCGTGAGTCTCCCTTCAGGAAGGTTTCTTCACAAGACTTCATGGCATGGGGGACTCTCCCCCAGCACCACACACCACTAGTCCAGGCCTGCTAGCCTGAACACAACCTTTCCTTGGGTTGCAGAATCAGTGACGGAGCATGTAACTTTGCATGTGGAACCTCTAGGGATAGGAGAGTCCATCAATTTTGGGTTTCTCTTGGTTTCTCATTTTACACTTCATCACTTTTCCAAACAGGTTTGGGATTTATGTTAGACTTAGCAGGTGCGTGGGGGGCAGAAAAAGGAAGAAAATGTTCCCTTGCAATAGGAGAAATCCTTGCAATGAAGGAGCATTTCACTTAGTGCTCCACTGAATACAACGATATTTCTTTTAAAGAACTGCTGGGGGAGGGAGAAATACATGAGCAAATATGTTATGCATGTTATATTTTAGCCTTCTGTGGATGGCAAAGATTTGCAATCCTCCTATCATTGTCCTGGGACTTTGTGCTTTGCGGGGCAGGAGAAGGGAGAGTAGACAAGATCAGCTACCAGCCCACTTAACATTTCCCCATGAATGGAGCTGGGCACTAAAGGGGGTGGGCAGGGAAGAATGCAGGATTTCTTTTTTATGTCCACCTGAAAATTCACCAGCATTTTAGTGCAAATTTCTCCTAAGAAACGCATATGCAACTTTGCCTAATATACACAATTTTGCAAAGCAATTTTTCTCTACATTCTTTGCATCTTATTTTCACTAAAATGTGCATTTTTAGTTACGCTTTATCCTAGCATGTGCATTTTTAATATACATTACTGAGCATTGCAAAATGCAGAGAAGTGTGAATTGTTGTGTTTCAGTTCATGTATTGTTTTGGGAAGTGCCTGTTAGGCACTCGCCTTTAAATATGAACTGAATTGAATTTCTTCCTCATCCCAATAGGCGAGGGAGATTGTTCCAGGGGAAACGCAGCCACTGACAGAGAAAAGGTTCTCTGCCTGTGCTGAAGTTATAGCTGCGGGCACATTTGTTCCCCAGCAAGACTGAGTTGTGTGCTTTCCAGCATGCTTGATTTTATCCCACACCTACTTGCCTCCATGAATCAGAGCCTACTCAGAAATAAAGGTCTCTTGAAGGGATAGGTGGGAGGTTTAGCATGGATTTAGAAACAGAGATGCAGTGATGGGCTTACCTGTTGTAACCCCATGAACAACTCCGTCCCTGGTCTTCGAACCTGTTTTTTAAAATATATATTAAAAAGGAGAAGAATTAATAAGCAGCGGGGCTCAGTAAAACGGTTTTTAGTAAACACACAGGCAGAGAGTCACAATATTTCATATGCACCCCACTTCCCCAAGGAATAGCAAGCTCGGAGGGCAACTTTTTTTACAGAGCCAGTTTTCTTGTGAAAATAAAAAAATTCCTTCCAGTAGCACCTTAAAGACCAACTAAGTTAGTTCTTGGTATGAGCTTTCGTGTGCATGCACACTTCTTCAGATACACTGAAACAGAAGTTGCCAGATCCTTCTATATAGTGAGAAGGTGGGGAGGGGTATTACTCAGAAGGGTGGTGGGAATAGGAGATTGGCAGATAGCTGAGATGAGCCTGTTGACAACTCTTAACGACTGTAATAGGTCTTACAGGAAAAGGCAAGGGGTGAAAAGGTGAGAAATGGCTTAGGTATGTATAATGGGATAAGAATCCAATGTCTTTGTTCAAACCAGGTCTCTCCATGGTTTTAAATTTGGTAATGAGTTGCAATTCAGCAGCTTCTCTTTCCAGTCTATTTCTGAAATTCCTTTGTAGTAAAACAGCTACTTTGAGATCTTGTATAGAATGTCCTGGGAGATTGAAGTGTTCTCCTACTGGTTTCTCTGTTTTGTGATTCTTGATGTCAGATTTATGTCCATTTATTCTTTGGCGTAAGGTTTGGCCTGTTTGTCCAATATAGAGAGCTGAAGGACACTGTTGGCATTTGATGGCATATACAATGTTAGACGATGAGCAGTGGAATAGTCCCGAGATGGTATGTGTGATGTTGTTGGGGCCAGTAATGGTGTTGTCCGGGTGTATGTGGCAGCAAAGTTGGCATCTGGGTTTATTGCAGGCTCTGGTGCCAGTGTCCGTGTTAAGTCTGGTTGTAGTATTATTGTGGGTTAGGAGTTGTTTAAGATTTGGCGGCTGTCTGTAGACAATGAAAGGTCTTCCTCCCAGAGCTTGAGAAAGAGAACTGTCATTGTCCAGGAGAGGTTGTAGATCTCTGATGATGCGTTGTACTGTTTTAACTTGGGAGCTGTATGTGACGACTAGAGGTGTTCTGTTATTTTCTTTTTTGGGTCTGTCTTGCAGCAGACCCAAAAAAGAAAGTTTTCTTGTGAAAACTTGTAATAGTTTTCTGTATTTGTTAAGCCAAAGATAATAGAATCATAGAGTTGGGAGGGACTGTGAGGGTCATTTAGTCCAACCCCCTGTGAAGCAGGAATCTTTTTGCCTA
The DNA here is from genome assembly GCF_965113315.1 of Podarcis vaucheri. Classification (NCBI taxonomy): domain Eukaryota; kingdom Metazoa; phylum Chordata; class Lepidosauria; order Squamata; family Lacertidae; genus Podarcis; species Podarcis vaucheri. The sequence goes on from NC_138767.1 coordinate 17,193,704, forward strand.
ATGTGGGGCTCGGACCCACAACCCTGAAATTTAAGAGTCTCATACTCTACTGACTAAGCTAGGTGGATGCATGGTGGTTTGTATCCACATTTACTTGGGAGCAAGTCCTATTTGACTCAATGAGACAGACTTCTAAGTCGAAATGTATTGGACTGCATAGCCGCTCCCCCCAAAGCCCAACAGCAACCCCCCACAATCCACCCACAGAGACTGCTTCTTCTGTTTGCATGTAAACAAAGCAAGTCCCTCAAAACCAATTTCAACAAAACTGGAAAACTGTTTTCTTTGGTTCTCACTCAGACCAGAAGGGTGCGGCCTGCACTCCACGCTGACATTAACAAACCAATGAACAACAACCATAGTACCGGTGGCCAATCACTAAACAGGAAGACATATGTGCTCTGCCCTGCCCCAAATGGTGAGAAGTTCCAGCTCACGCCATCCTTTGGAGGAAAGAGAGTACTTCACACACACCTTGCATCAGCTTCCCCCCTTACTGTTTGCTTTGGAGATCACCCTCTCAAAGCTCTGATGGCCAACACTCAAGAGAAATTGCTATACAGTCATACCTCAGGTTACAGCCGCTTCAGGTTGCATTTTTTTCAGGTTGCAGACTGCCCAAACCCAGAAGTACCAGAATATGTTACTTCCAGGTTTCGGCGGTCACGCATGCGCAGAAGCACTAAATCGCGCTTTGTGCATGTGCAGAAGCGCCGAATCGCAACCCGCGCATGTGCAGACGTGCAGACGCGGGTTGCGAACGCTGCGGGTTGCGAATGTGCATCCCGCATGGATCACGTTCACAACCCAGCCGTCCACTGCATATGTATCAAGCATTCAGCTCCCATTGAGAAAACACCAACCACTCACAACTGAGCCATTAAACAAGCAATCTTCCTAGAAAAAGAATGGCTGATGGCCAGATATAACAGTTTCATGCAACTGTAATGATAATATAAAGTTAGGGTGCTTTCAGATGCGGGGGGCTTAAGATTGCAAATAGGTCTTTCAGATGTCAGAAAGAGGTTGGCAACAGGATCGTGCTTGTTGTTTTTAACTGACTTGATTTGCAACAGAAAGGGTAATTGGGTTAAATTGGGGAAGGAGGGAATGGAAGCTGGCATTTTGATGCCAACAACATCATGCGCATGCTGTGAAAAACCTGTATGCATGAGCTCCACTGCCCCCACAACACCTGTCTGGAAGCGTCCTTAGAACTTAGTTTCATACTCAGGATGCTATCAATACCTGAAGTCTGCTTATAGCGCTATAAAGTAGGGCTGTTTGCAGTTCTGTGATCTGGAAAAGACTGGGAGAGTGTGGGCTAGCAAGAGAGAAGGGAACATGGTGTTTCATGCCCTGAGCTATCATTTTGCACAAAGAGGATAACTTCCGTTTTGCAGATTCAAGATTCACTCTACCTTGGCAGGCGGGAGGGGAAGGCCTATACAACACCATTAACATACAAAGCTGCCTTATACCAGATCTGACAATTGAGCCCTTTGAGCCCAGTCTAGTCTACTCTTGACTGGCAGCAGCTCTCCAAATCTCAAACTGATATCTTTCTTATCATCTGTCTGATTGTTTCAACCAGAGATGCCAGGGATTGAAACTGGGATTTTATGTATGTGAAACACATCTGTCACCTGCTAGCCTGGATAGTTCAGTTGGTTAGAGTGTTGTGCTGTTAATGCCATGGTTGCAGGTTTGATCCCCCCAAGGAACAGCAGCATATTCCTGGACTGTAGGTGGTTGAATGAGATGATCCTCAGGGTTCTTTCCACCTCTACAATTCTATGATTCTGTGGTCCTTCCTTCTCTGTCTAATATATGTAGTGACTGCAGGGTAGAGCCATATGTTTACCACTTTCTGCAGACACCATGGTGCCAAGAATGAAAACATCAAAATGATTCTAGTATCTACAAAATGTAGGAAAAAAGCAAAATGTGAATCATCTATGAGAGATGCAGTTACTGTTTCAGGTACAAAATCCTGGCAGAGCAATCTTTTGCAATCCATAAGACTGGCAGAGGTATGTCATGTATCATTTCTATACCTTTCAAGTGAGAACATAGTAGTGTATGGGTAAAAAAATCTGACAAATCGTTTTCTAAAAGGCAGCCATATAATATTTTACTACAGCTGGGCTGAAGGGGCAGACATTGGCTACGTTTGCACATCATTGTAGGCCATAAACGATGGCTTGCTGTGGACAAGCAAATCACAACCACTTCGTTGCCCCCGCTTCACACTGCAAGAAAACAATCCATAATTCCTGGTTTATGGTTAGGGATGTTATGGCAATTCCAATAAAAGTGAGTAAGGAAGTAGTAATTGCTGCAGGTGGTGTGTTCATCTGTGTTCAGGAATGGATATCAGTCAAGCGAATGCGATCAGTATTCAATCATATTGTTGTTGGTTTTAAATCTGCAAATGTTATGTAGTTAATGACTTGTTTAGATGTGTCCTTTACAATGAAATGAATGTAAGTCATGTAACTTAAAGAGAAATAGTGAACAGCAAGATGAACAATGTAGCATTTGGTACAGTGGTCAGGATGCTACACTGAACCGGGGACCCGAGGGTTCAAATCACTGGCTGATGTTTTTGACCTTTGCGTACCTCGCAGGGTTGTCCTGAGTATGAAGCACAGAAGAGAACCATGTCTGTCATCTTGTTCTCCTTGGAGGAAAGGTGGTCTAGAAACATCATAAATAAACAAAATATTTTTGCTGCCTACAAAGTCAAGGCATCCTGAGGCAAAGTGACGGGGAACTTCTTGAGTCAGTGGGCCAAGGTGGGCTTACCTGGGTGAAGTGGGCTAGAGTGGCCAGTTCTGTATCACAAAGAAGAAAAGAAAGAAGACACAGGCCAGCACATCACGTGCATATGCTAAATTTATATAGATGCAAATTTAGCAGCGATTGCTGCTATTTAAACTGGATCGCAGCACCTCTCACACTGACACCATCTGCTATTCAGGTGCTAGCTGCTGATCGGCAGCTTCCAGGCTCCTGCTCTTCCTTCTCAAGGTTCTAAATCTTTAACCCAGATTTGGACCAGACAGCCTTTCAAACAGAGGTCTCCTTCAAATGGAGGACTGCTTTCTGATAACCCTTCCAAACAGGGGATTGTTTGGGGCACACGGCTATCCTAGTGGTGGCTCTGCTCTCTAGACAGAAGTCTGCAGCTGGGTCTAGTCTGCCTTTCAATTTCCCACTGTAATAAGAATTTTAAGGTCTTAGATATATATTAAATGTTCATAAATGTACCAACCAAGCATGTACATAGATCATCACAGGAAGACCGACCTGAAACCATTTATTATTCCCAGAGTGACCAAATGTTTTCTGTGCAAGGTCAAAGGAAAATGGAAAAGCCTCCCCATTGTCTTTTCCTTCACAAATCCTGTCTTAAGGGTATGTCTGTCTGTGTCTATATGGAGTGAGCCTGTGACCTGGCTCAGGAACTAAGTATTTATCATTACAAAAGAGTGGCCAGGCTTCCCAGGGTATCCAATCAAGTGAGCATTAACAGGTAACCTGTCAGACGAGATAAACAACACACTCAGATTTCTGCTGTAGACCGTCCTTTCTGTGATGTAGGTATGATGTATCTGGGGGTGGTGGTCTTGAGCTACACCCCTTCTGTGATGTAGGTATGATGTATGGAGGGGTGGTCTTGAGCTCCAGGGCAGGGCAATTTAAAATGTCTATATAAGGCTGGACACACCTTTGTTCTGGGTTCCTCCTCCTTTCCTGCGTGTGAGGGGAGCACCCTGTTGCAACAGATCAATAAAGATCAGGCTTACTAGCTGCTTTGCTTCTCAATATTCTCTGTTTGGCCTCTGTTATTTTCTCCTACCAATAGGGAACCTAGGTAAGGACTCTATATGGGCTCTTGGATACCCCATAAGGGGAAAAGGGCACATTTTGTTTACAACACATGCCAGAGAAAATCTAGGTAAGGAGGTTTGCAGGGAATTGAATGATTGCCTAGACCCAGCCATCTGGTGCTAGTCCAAGTTCTGGGCCTGGAAAAAGAAAACAAGGGGAGGGCAGGTGGGTAACAGCGCTAGGACCTGGCAAGACACTGGGACCCCAGCATCTGCCCCAGGGTGATGATCCCAGCCGCATCCAAAGAATAGGAGCGCTCATTCTTTCTTTCCCACACACTCCCACTGATTTGCCTGACATATTTTCCTCTCTCTTACAAGTTGAAGAAGAAATAAAGGAATTCCTTTGTCCTTTGCTCTGATGGTTGGCCATTTCCCCAATTTGCAAGCAGGGGGTCGATCTCCTACAGACAGTCTGGCATCTTTACTAAGCAGGATACCTTACGGTTCCATAGCAAGCATGAGGTCATCTCACGTGACAAAGGCAGAGCAGCCGTGCCTTTATTAAATAATCTGGTTTTTGATTTCCATATTTCCCTCCTGGTTACTAAGGGATATTTGTTCAGAGATGGTCATAGAATTGTAAGATGATCCTAGGTATACTGTTACAGATTGAGGGGGGGGCTGCCTTAAACCCTAGAAATTAATAAATGGTAGGATTTTGATTATTTGGGGGTACTGAGGGGAAGATTGGAGGCCAGCGGAAAAGTATAGGCTAAGTCAAGGCCTCACCTGGGATGAAGGCATTAAATATCACAAAAAGGTGCTGATGGTCCATATAGGAGGAATCTTGGGATCTATAGGAGAGTCTTTAGAGCAAGATGTGCTGGGGAAGAGAACAAAGGGGGAGATGGATCTTGGCAGGCTGGCTTGCACTCCAGTGCTGCACTGCTGTGGGGAACAAGCCTCTCTTGAAGGGGTAAATATGTGAATAAAACCTCATTCTTAAAGCTACAACAGTATTTGCTGTGTCTTCAATTCTCCAAACCCTGGGTGAGAGCCGGGAACTCCCTGGCATCTTGCCAGCGCTTGGCAGAGAGTGGGAGTGGCACCCAACTTCTGTAACAATACAGTACAGAAGGTCTCATGGTTTCAGGCTGAGAGACCAGGAGGACCAGCTGGCAAGCCTGTGTGGGACACAGGTCATGAACCCCTGATGTTGCTGGACTACAGATCCCATCCTCCCTGACCATTGACTATGCTAGTGTGGGACGATAGAGTAGGTAGAGTACAAAAACATCAGGAGGGTACCACATTGGATACCCTAGTTGGAGATGCTGTTATTTTCTTTTGTGCGGTTTCATATAGTCCCCTTGGAGTGTGACTCCCCACAGTTGTGCTGCTCCTATAGAAACATAGGTTGTAGAGTTGGATAGGACCCAAAGGGTCATCTCGTTCTTCACCCGCAATGCAGGACCCACAACTGTTGTGAGGTTTCAAAACACATGCATATGAAGAAAGCACAAATCTGGAACACCCACTACAAAAGCTCAGCACAAATAAAATAAAATCACCTTCAAAAATAGGTGCTAAGGCCCAATATGCATATCAGGGATTGAAAACAAGAGCCTTAAGATGGGCACCTGCAAAGGTGGGGACTACAAAGTCTAGTCAGATCAACATCAACACGTTCCTCCCTCAGAAACAAGAACCCCCACAAAGTCGCTGTGTGAATCATTCCTGATTTGATTCTGAAACTTTTTGTATAATGACATGACCATGTGCACTTCATCACACTCTACTTCTGCAATCATATACTTGTCTATTCATATGTAAGCCCCACTGTAGTCAATAGGACTTAATCCCAGGTAAGCGCAAATATAGAATTGCAACCTTTGTCACTACTAATCCCTCCCATCTTTCTATTAAATGGCTTGCAATGAATTGGAATAATTAAAATTATAATTAATGGGAAAACATCAATTACCAAAAAGTGACTATTAATGAATGTTAAGAAAATTAATCAAATAAATAAAAATGAGACCCTGCTGGGTACTTTGAAGTCAGTTGGATGATTAACATGTTTAAAAATTATGCCATGTGGTTAAATGATCTGCTCTACACTCTGCTGCACTGATTCCAACAAAATTTCCAAGCTTATCTAAATGAAAGAGCCAACAAAATGATAAGTGCTATAGCAATGGTACCCAGGAAGGGAAAAAACACAGAAAATTTGGCTTCTCTTTTCTAAAAACATTGTATGCAATAAACAGTAGACCGATTGAAATTAATGAACATGACTAAGGTCCATTAATTTCAAAACATCTAGACTGAGTAGCAGTACCACCATAGTTACTGAGTCTCTGGCCATATCCACACCAAACATTTAAAGCACTATAATACCACTTCAAGCAGTCATGGCTTCCGCCAAATAATTCTGGGAGCTGTAGTTTGATAAAGGTGTTGAGAGTTGTTAGGAGGCCCCCTATTCCTCCCACAGAGCTACAATTCCGAAAGTTTCTTGTAAAAAGGGAATGCCATTTGTTAAAACCTTCTTGTATTTGTACAAATTGCTAGCATTGTCATTCTCCAGGGTTCAACTGCCCTCTCAGAGACTCTTAAGTGAAGTTACATCTCTGAAGGAGGAATGGGTGCACCCTTGTCTTTTGCACATATATCCATGTAAATCAGGGGTGGGGAGCCCTAGGCCCGGGGGTGAAATGTAGCTTGACCCTTGTAAACTATTCCCAGGCTGCCCCTTTCACTGGTCCTGCTCCAGACCTTGAGTGTTTTATGGCTGGAACATGTCCTTGAATTCTGATCGTGCTTCTTCCTTGTCTGGATGGAGGGTAGAGAGGTGTGAGTGTGTGTCCAAAAACTAGCTCACTGTACAAAGGTAAAATCTGTATTTGCATACCCTCCAACACCCTGAAGGCAAAAATTGGGATGCCACCTTCCTGGAAGCCATCTTCCTTTTTTCCCCCTGAGAGAGAGAGAGAACCTTGGCATTTGGGTGCCATGATCTTGCATGATTTCGTGTTGCAATTGCCCCATGAAAACAGTGCATTATTCAGGTACTGTGCCCTAAAACACGCATTTTGGGGCACCACACAAGTTCGCGACCCCAAAAAAGCACTTTTGGGGGTGGAGGGGGAATTGTGACACGAAATCAAGTGAGGTCATGATGCCCCCAATGCCTGCTGCCTTCTTGTGAGAAAAAAGGGGTTGATATGGTTTTTCGAAGACACCAGGGTGTGTGCGTGTGCGCTTGTGGTTCTGCTAATTTTTGCCTCTGGCCCTGCCTACCAATGGCATGTGGCCCTCAGAAGATTGGCTGGAAACGAATGTGGCCCTCAGGCCAAATAAATGTTCCCCAATCCCAATGTAAACGAATATACATGAACACCAAGGCGTTGTTTTACATGCTACAGCTGCTGAGGTAGGTTGAAATGGCTAAGGAGTCTATGGAAACTTAGCTTTTCAAGTAGATTATTTGGGCCTGTTACCCTCTTGGCTTTTAAACTAGTGGAGGACAGGCTATTGCAAAGCAAAGCAATGGCTTGGCTGGCCCTGCCATTAGGCAGAGAGAAGCAGCTGCCTCAGACAGCAGTTACAGGTGGCAAGGAGTGACAGTGAAGTGTTGGAGGATAGAACTGCATGCTGCATAACCTGCTCTACCATCACCTAAACTCACCTTCTCTGGTGTGGTGGAAGATGCTGGCCCATCAACAGTGGATGATCCAGCTGCCCATCTAACCAGCTTCTATTACACATTGGTAAGGATGGGGGGCTGAGATGCGGGTGGCGCTGTGGGTTAAGCCACAGAGCCTAGGACTTGCTGATCAGAAGGTCGGCGGTTCGAATCCCCGCGACTCGGTGAGCTCCCATTGCTCGGTCCCTGCTCCTGCCCACCTAGCAGTTCGAAAGCACGTCAAAGTGCAAGTAGATAAATAGGTACCACTCCAGCGGGAAGGTAAAAGGTGTTTCTGTGAGCTGCTCTGGTTCGCCAGAAAAAGCTTAGTCATGCTGGCCACATGACCCAGCAGCTGTACGCCGGCTCCCTCGGCCAATAAAGCGAGATGAGCGCTGCAACCCCAGAGTCGGCCACGACTGGACCTAACGGTCGGGGGTCCCTTTACCCTTTACCTTTAAGGATGGGGGGCAGCAATGATGGAGGGGGTTAGGCTTGTGCAATGATTCTCAGGACAAGAATTGGAGAGTCATCAGAGGCTCATTCCTATTTTAACCTGTGATATGCTGGAAGATACGAGTGAGAACTTTGTAGGAGGAGGAGAACAAGCTCCTGTTTAGAGGGTCTGGGATAGCTGCGAAATAAATTAACAAGTGTTTTATTTGCTGGGGTGGGGAGAGCTACACTCAAATTCCATTGGTTTGATTTGCTATCATCTATTTAAATCAATAATCTCTTGAGTAAAAAGCTGGAATGCTGCTTATTCAAAGAAAGAAAACAGATTTTACCTAGACAAAAAAAGGACAATATACTATTGTAATAATCTGTGGGAGAAACACCCATGTAGCTTATTTTGTTTTTACAGTGAAAGCATGCATTGCTCTTTAACTGGCGACTGGAGGGACGCTCCAGGATGGCCCTGAACCACAAACTCCTACTTGGTAGTAGGGAAGACCAAGCACTTCCCCTCAAGGCAAATCAATTATGAAGCTCTCCAGTTCTTTTCAGCCGCTTGCACACCAGATGGTGAGGGGAGGTTGGGGGAGATGGCATGATAAAACTCAGAGAAAATGCATGTTCTCAACCAAATCTTCTGTGGAAAAGCTGCTTCACGCTAGCTATGAATCATGCAATCACACATAGGTTTTGTTTTTTGGGGGGAGGGGGGAATCAACAAGCCCTGCACTGATCACAACCCAATCTAGATCGTTCCTAAACTGTATTATCAAGGAGGAATCTGATATGCATCCAGTTCTGCTGTGCTCTTGCATCCCAAGAGAGCACGATCCAGAAAATGAAGGAAGCCAGGGTGCAGCAATGCAGAAGTGGCCGGGTTGCTTCTGAGTGCCTTCTGCTGTGTTCTGTTGACCAGCGTCAATGAGCTCTAAGCAAGAGATGTGGTCTAGGAGGAGAAATGGCTGAATGGGATCAAGCGTCCCTATACCTAGAGGCAGGGGGCAGGTGCTGCCAATTCTCCATCTTTACTTTTCATATACAGTGGTACCTGAAGGTTACAGACGCTTCAGGTTACAGACTCCGCTAACCCAGAAATAGTACCTTGGGTTAAGAACTTTGCTTCAGGATGAGAACAGAAATCGTGCGTAGGCGGTGCGGCAGCAGCGGGAGGCCCCATTAGCTAAAGTGTTACCATAGGTTAAGAACAGTTTCAGATTAAGAACGGACCTCCATAATGAATTAAGTTCTTAACCTGAGGTACCACTGTATAGTTATGGTCTGAAGACGAATACTAAGCAAGTCTGGGTCTGGCCAGGGCCTGGATGTGTGACTGCCTGGGAGAAGCATATGTACACCACCATATGTACTTTCTTCATGAAGGAAGAAATTTTAGGAAAGGCAATATACACAATTTAAAATGAGTACTCCTGGGGGAGGGGGCGGAGAATGAAGAACAGGAACAGAACCTAGCTACTGAGTTGTTTTTGGAGGCCAACACCATTTGTGATGATTCAGAAGTGAACTGGACTGGTAGTTGAATCTGTTAGCAAAGTCAATTCAGTAATGCAGATGGAGAAATAAGTAGATGTTTTGTCTTTCTTCCTTCAGGCCTTATACATAGCAAGGAGACATTTGACCAAACATACAGGAAAAAAACTTCCTCAGAACTACACAGCCAATCAGAGCATGTGCTACTTAATCAAACATCATGAAACTCTGACAGGTTGCTAAGCAACATCTCTTCACTCCCCAGCATGGTTAGTTGACTTCCTGATTAAAGAATTAACCCATTGCAAACTGAACGATCCCTGCTCTTGCTTTTCCAGCAGTATCATCACCCCAGTAGTGATGAACAGAATTCTCTGTTGTCTTCTGCATTCAAAAAATGGGCTCTACCACTGAATGATGGTCCCTCTTTAATAAATATCTCCAACCTGGGCACTGAACTGCAATACTTTACTTGGGGGATTTTGCCGACTCTTATTTTTCACAGTACTCAGAATTTAATGCTTAGAAGGCAAGGCTTAGGTCTGTCTCTTTCGACTTTATGAATCACCCAGATGTTCAAACTAGGGCATTGAAACAAGTGTGGTGCTGCCACTATCGATGAGTAAGAACACCAGGTCGCTCAGGTGCAGGAGAGGGGGAAATTGGGGAGCCTGTTCCTAAGTTGTCACCTTTCCTCCTTTTTTAAAGATAAAGGGACCCCTGACCATTAGATCCAGTCGTGGCCGACTCTGGGGTTGCGGTGCTCATCTTGCTTTATTGGCCAAGGGAGCCAGTAAACAGCTTCCAGTTCATGTGGCCAGGATGACTAAGCCGCATCTGGTGAACCAGAGCAGCGCACGGAAACGCCATTTACCTTCCCGATGGAATGGTACCTATTTATCTACTTGCAGTTTGTGCTTTCGAACTGCTAGGTTGGCAGGAGCAGGGACCAAGCAATGGGAGCTCACCCCGTCGCGGGGATTTGAACCGCTGAACTTCTGATTGGCAAGTCCTAGGCTCTGTGGTTTAACCCACAGCGCCACCCACGTCCCTTCCCCCTTCTTAGTCCTTCTCATTTTCTCTGTGCAGGTTCCCCACTTGTAAGATATGGGATGCTCAGGGAGGCCAGGCAGTGTAGAAGGTTTGCTGTTCTGTATTTTAGTATTAGCAAAAAAAACCCCAATATTTCCTAAACATTTTTTTAAAAGTAGGAAGCGCTTTATCTAGCACCAGTGAAACCAAATTCACATGAAGTGCTACATAATGTTCTCGAAAAAACGGTGGAAGGGATCTGGATAAGCATACAGTAGTGAGTTCATGAGTCATTATCTGCTAAGTGTCCATGACAATGAATGCAGACACCTTCTCCAGAGGAGCATGTGTGTAATAGTCATGCCTGCAGGGGTGAAAAATGGCTGGTGCTCAGTAGCAACAGCTGCCAGTTTCATTGCTGTGAAACACAGCCATTTCACAGAAAAAGGAACCGTTTCCAGGCTCCTGCTGTTGCTTGGCTGCTTTAGTCACCTGCAGTGTTGCTCCACGAAAGCCACCAATTCTGAAAAGGTTGTATGAAGCAACTAATAATAATGTTTGGGCATATACTTGAGGGCACTTCTGGACTTCTCGCTGTTTTTAGGTGGGATTCAATCACATACCAGCAAATCCAAGTTGCCCAATAGTGCTGATAATGCCAAGGTTGCAGGTTCAATCCCTGTAAGGGACAGCTGCATATTCCTGCATTGCAGGAGATTGGACCCTATGATTTTCCAAAAGATTCGACTTTTTGCAGCATGGTAAGTGATGGACAGTGTGCAATAACACACACTATTATGGAATGTCACCCAACCTTCTCACAAACAAATCAGGATGTATGCTCATTGAACAGGTCACCCAGAAGTGCCTTAAGCTGTGCCTCTAAATTTAGGTAAAGGTAAAGGTACCCCAGTCATGACCAGTCATGCCAGTCGTGACCGACTCTAGGGTTGTGCGCTCATCTCACTCAAGAGGCCGGGAGCCGGCGCCATCCGAAGACACTTCCGGGTCACGTGGCCAGTGTGACGTAGCTGCACTGGTGAGCCAGCACCATTGCCGCACATGGAAACGCCGTTTACCTTCCCGCTATAAAGCGGTACCTATTTATCTACTTGCACTTCTTTCGAACTGCTAGGTTGGCAGGAGCTGGGACCGAACGACAGGAGCTCACCCCGCCGTGGGGATTCGAACCGCCGACCTTACGATCAGCAAGTCCTAGGCACTGAGGTTTTACCCACAGCGCCACCCACGTCCCTTCGCCTCTAAATTTAGTTTAACGTTAATTCTGTCCTCCAAATGAACCCTAGGAATTGCTGCTATTTGAAGCAAGCTGGGTGTCTCTATCAGGCAAAAAATGACCTCAGCCGAGCTAAATTCCCAGGATTCTTTGGGAGAAGCTATGATGGTGTGAATCCAATAACTGTGTAGTGTAAACACGCCCTTGGTTTGTTTGCATCTGCAGAAGAACACAACAACTCTCATTCTTGCTGAATATACTTATATCTTCAGTGCCCAACGCTCAACTTTCTTTCAAACTTGCAGTAGCTTTACCTCAGGGATGGGGGTCTGTGTCCTCCAAATGCTGTTTGCACTCAAACTCCCATCCCTGTTTTACACAAATGTTCACAGCTTATGCCTGGATAGGTCTTCCCCTCCTATCTCCCTCCATTCCCATCGGTCTTTGAGACAGTGCAGACAATCCTAACATCCATGAGTTCTCCTTTCTGGAGAACCTTGGTCATCTTGTTAGATGACTTGCCAAGTGGCAAGGAGAATCTTACCACACACATCAAGTGTAGAAGCCTACTTTGGCATTAAGCAGTACATAAATAAAATAAAAGAACAATAATAATGTTAATAATAATATTTAGTGTATTTTTGGTTTCTATAGAAGCCGCCCAGAGTGGCTGGGGAAACCCATCCAGATGGGTGGGGTATAAATAATAATAATAATAATAATAATTATTATTATTAGTAGTAGTAGTATTAAATGAATAGCAGCAGCAGCAATGTAAACTTATATTTGTTGTTGTCCTCAAAACTTGCATACAGCTTTATATTTCAACAGGAATATCTAAACCAGGGGTGGGAGCAATGGGCCCTCCAGATGTTGCTGAACTACAACTCCCATCAACCCCTGCAAGTATGGCCAATGGGCAGAGATTATGGGAGTTGCAGTTCAGAAACATCTGGAGGGCCAGATTTTCCCCATCCCTGCTCTAAGCAGGTGCGTGCACGCACACACACACGATCACATACAACCCCACTTTTTATCTTGTATTCTTCAGATGTCAAGGAGATAAAGATACAACTTTTAGAAGACATTTGGTCATGTTTCTATATGTGTTGGCTTTTGAATTATGGTGCTAGAGGAGACTCTTGATAGTCCCATGGACTGCAAGAACAACAAACCTATCCATTCTTAAGGAAATCAGCCCTGAGTGCTCACTGGAAGGACAGATCATGAAGCTGAGGCTCCAATACTTTGGCCACCTCATGAGATGAGAAGACTCCCTGGAAAAGACCCTGATGTTGGGAAAGATGGAGGGCACAAGGAGAAGGGGACGACAGAGGATGAGATGGTTGGATAGTGTTCTCGAAGCTACCAGCATGAGTTTGACCAAACTGCGGGAGGCAGTGGAAGACAGGAGTGCCTGGCGTGCTCTGGTCCATGGGGTCATGAAGAGTCAGACACGACTAAACGACTAAACAACAACAACATATGTGTTGGAAGCCACCCAGAGTGTCTGGGGCAACCTGGCCAGATGGGAGGGGTATACTACCACCACCACCACTACTACTACTACTAATACTACTACTAATAGTGGTAATAATAATGTATGGCAATATGTATAATAAAATGGTTGTAGGCACCCAGTTTCTAAACATCACAGTGTAAACCAGTGAAAGAAGAAAAAAACGACTGGCTCCATTTAGATCTTGTTGCCCACCTACCTACATAGAGAACTCCTTCTTTCGTTTTCCCTGCTGCTTCCGCCATGCCCTGCTTGGTCTTCTCTGCTGCCGCCACAACTCCTTCCTTGGCTCTGTTAAATCCTTTCATGAATACATCCATGGCTAAAGAATGTCAATATCCAGCCCTGGAAAGAAAGACAAAGAAAACAAATTAAATGAAGGCAGAGAGAGAGAGAGAGAGAGAGAGAGAGAGAGTTCAGCATTTGATGCCTACCTGCTCAAACAGTACAATATGAGTCCATGGAGACAAAGATATGGAGCTAATCAAGGCACAATAAGGGAAAGAGGATCATGGCCGTTGAACCCAATACAGGAAGGGTTGAAGCTCAGTGGTAAATTTGCCTGCTCAGTGATGGGCCTATCACCATGGAACGCCTTCCCATGAAAAGTGTGTTTGGCTTATCTGTTAACTGATTTTAATGTTGTTGTTGTTGTTTTAAAAAAGACCTGTCTGAGTACATCCACTTTTAGTCAAATGATGTTGCTGGTCTTCATTTTTTTAGACTGTCATTTTAATGTTGCTGCTAAATATTGCTGGTTTGGAGTGAAATGTATAGTTGTGTGTTGTTGTCACAATGAGTCATGCTTTATCTTTAAAACGGTGCAATGATCTGATTTGAGAATCACCTTCAGGCGGTGGTGGCTGGGCGAGAGGCAGACAGGCTGACAGTAAATGGAGCCAAAACAAATCACAGGCGGAATCAACTGATTCTGGTTCTGACTTTGTGCTGGCCATCAGGTGGTGGCTTTTCCCACCTGCCTTGCCCTACCCTCCAGTCCTAGGAACCTTCAGAAAGAAGATGCTGCCACGAGCATCGTGTGGATGTGTCTTTTAATGAACTGAATAGAGTGGAAGATGATGAGTCAAGGAGGTGGGGAGATCCTGTGTATGAATTCAGCAGTACTTAGTTTATTATTTAATTGCTATCTTGTTAATGTTGTTAGAATGGTTTTATCGATTATGAATGCTGTAGCACTTTGTAAATCCTATATTATTATTATTATTATTATTATTATTATTATTATTATTATTATTATTTTATTACTATCATTATTAATTAAATTTATACGCCACCACCATCCCATCCGTAGATCCTTGGGCAGTTCATGGCATACAAATACAAGATAAAAGACCCAAAATACATGATAAGAAAATAAGAACAAATAAGAATAATATGATTTTTGTATTTAATAATATGATTTTTGTAAGACAGGAGTGCCTGGCATGCTCTGGTCCATGGGGTCACGAAGAGTTGAATACGACTAAATGACTAAACAACAGCAAAAACAACCACAATGTTTGTTGCTGTTATTGTGCTGTTTAGCTTAATTTTTTTAGCAGTTTTGTTAATAGTCTTTTATAGATTGCAGTTGTTTTACTGATGGTTTGTACTTGTTTTACTGATGGTTGGTTAATTCTTCTATATGATCTATATTGTACTTGTGATGCTCTCTTATGTTATTGTTATTGTCTGTTTGTAAGCCGCTTTGCGATACATGTGAATGGAAAGCAGTGTATAAATATAATAAATAGACCAATCACATCAATGTCCTAGAATAACAAAACTGAGACGAAGGAGGAAGAAGCTGACAGTCAGGACCACCCACTGGACTGGGGTTAAGAAAGAAGTCTGGCAGGCAGAAGCTGACTCAGGGCACGACTGAGTTTGGGTAGGCAATGTCCCATTTGCCCTAACAGATCAGCCACCATTGCCTTGAGAGGTCCATTTGCCCAGGAAGGTAGTATAAAAATAAGTGAGAGTTACCTTGCTGGGGGAGAACAATGTCTATCAGTGAACACAAAATACCCAATTGTCTTTTTAAAGCTGTTAGTACCTTGCAGCCAACTTGCCTTTTAAAACCAGATTTTAAACCAATTTAGACCTTTTTTTCTGCCACGCTCAAACATCAGAGAGAATGGAACCCCACAGCCACAGCTGAGCACTGCAACAAGTCCTTCCAAACCGTGAACAAATGAGTAATTATTTAAAAATAGGAGTGTGAATCTTCATTACCAAGTCCTGGGAAAGATACTATATCCAGCAAACCTAGGAGAGGGAGGTGAGGGGGAGGAGCATTAAGCTGTCTTTATCTGAAGATGCTAACATTAGCCCCTGAGATCATGTTCATTTACATGCCAGCCTTGCACAGGATTTTCTTTAAAAACACCCACATATTGCAAGTGTTCAGGAAAATGCCAGTCAGTCATGGAATTGCACCAGGATAAGTTTGCAGAGAAGTGGTGGGTTCATCTCTGTGACATGTTGGCTGACCTTGATTCACTTTTGTTCACAGCTGCATAGTTTGAAAAAACACCACAACCAAGTTCTTCACTTTAATTTGATTTCAATTTCTCTCTCTCTTACACACACGTACACACACACACACACACACACACACACTTGACTTTCCCCCTTAATCATTGGGTAAACAACAATCTCAATGCTGTTAGTCTAGTCTATTTGTATATTTATAGTCTAGGTGATGTAGTAAACAAATCTCGAGAACCACTGCGATCTTAGCTAATCCCTGGACAAGAGCCAAAACTTCATCGGACTTGTCAATAAAGGCATCCAATTCCCTGGTAATGAAAGGAAGGCAGATCCCTGCATACAATGGCACATGGTGTGTGTTCTTGCTCGTTCTCTCTCTCTCTCTCTCTCTCTCTCTCACACACACACACACACACACACAGTCTCTTACACAAGGGAAGATAAACCATTCGTCTGTGGAAGGAGGAGTACTAAGACAGTAGACACCATGTTTAATGGTTTGGAAAGAGAAAGGAGATGGTCTGTGTATGGGAGATTTAGCAGGCAGCAAATTCTTCTAGAATAGATGTTGTTCCATTTCTGTTCTATCAGAGGCAGGCTCTGGACATGGTTTCTCCTTTTAGGATGAGTCCCCCTCTCAACTGAGCACTTTCCACATTTTTGTGTCCACCCCCCCCCAAAAAAAAAGCTGGGGACAGTCACACACACCATTTTCTGAAGCGATGGTGCTTGTATATATACGAAGACTGAATGTCACAACAAACATGGTTAGGCTCTCTTAGGATTCCTGAGAAAGCTGACAAATTAAACTGGGTGCCTATATAGCTCTGATCTCATGGTGGAACAGGACAGGGTCCTTGAGTTAAATCAAGGGTGGTGGAGGACAACCTGTAGTTCTCCAACATCCATCAGCCCAAGTCAACATGGTCAATGGTCAGGGACAAGGGAATTTGTGGTCCAGCACCATGCCTATACATGCATATCTCTTTAAATTGGGGTAGCTAAACTATATCCCATCATCCCAGTCCTTTGGACAATACTGACTTGTGCTGACAGGAAATAGAGTCCAACAAGATCTAAAGAGCCACGCAATTCAACAGTCATTGCTTAAGAGAGGAAGGCTTCTGTGCTAAACACCTGCTCTCTTTTGTCCATAAGAAACACAACAAGACAGCTCCCATTGCTGCCTTCCTGTCCCACCTTTCCTAATACCGGAGTTTTTCTTGCTTAGCTAATGACAGACACTTAAATATATTCATTACTGAAATTATAATTTCCCCTTTCCCCCAAAGGGTTTGGGGGAGCGTGTGTGTATCTGTGTATGTGCGTAGACAAGATATATTTTATAGCATGATCTAATGTATGTTTATTCAGAAGTGAGTCCTGTTCATTTCAACGGGGCTTACTCCAAAGTAAGCATGCACAGGCTGCAAGCGTAGACATAGGAGTCTGAGGCTACAAGATTCTGAACATTTGCAGAGAATTAAGCCCCCCATTGAGCACACAAGGGAACTTACTTCCGAGTTGAAAACCTACATATGACATCAGCTCTTAGCATTCTGCCCATGCCTTTGCAGAAGTAAACCTCGTCGGGTCCAGTGCGATTTACTAAGCATGCAACAGGACCACATCCTCAAAGTCCTCCTCCATCACGCACCCCCCCTCCACCGCCTCACCACCCTAGGAAAACCAAGATATAGAAATTGCATCCAGGTTACTTACCCTCTTGCTCCGTGCCTCGGTACTTCTCTAGAACTGTTGAATTTGAAGCTTAAAGGGAGGACCAGAAAGAGCGAGAGCGACAAAAAAGAGAGAGTTCCGAAGGATGCTCCGATCAGTACATGGCTGCTAAAGGATACAGGGAGAGAAGAGTCCAGCCGTGTCTAGTGGTACCCAGGTGGTCCCAGTTCCGCAAAGCTGGAAGGAGTTGGAGGGAAAGGACCGAGGGGGGCGAGAGATCCTGCCCTCCAGTTCCAAGGCGCCTGGTGTGTGTGTGTGTGTGTTGGGTGGGGGAGCAAAGCTTCACTCTCTCGCTCCTTTTCGCAGCCTCTTCTCTCCGCCTGATTTGTCAGGTAAGAAGACAGGCAGCGCCCACGAGCTCAGCCCAGGGAGAGAACACCGCCCTCCCCGCCCTCCCTCTTTCCCTCGGTCTCTCCATCTTCTCGTGGCTCCGCCCGTGAACGAGCAGCCTCCTCCAGAGAGACAGAGAGCGCTTGCATGATGAGGAAGGGATAGGAAGCATTTCCGCGGCTGGAGGGAACGAGATTGCAATGGCAACAGGTGGGGCGCCTTGAGAGTAGGAAGGGGACATTCCTGGTGGAAAGGGGGTGGGGGGGAGTATTATGCAGGTCTTGATGGTCTTGTTGCCCCACCCC
This sequence comes from Podarcis vaucheri, assembly GCF_965113315.1. Classification (NCBI taxonomy): domain Eukaryota; kingdom Metazoa; phylum Chordata; class Lepidosauria; order Squamata; family Lacertidae; genus Podarcis; species Podarcis vaucheri. The sequence continues at coordinate 17,211,831 of NC_138767.1, forward strand.
TCCTCCCTTCCCCACGCCCCTTTGCTCCCTGCTCCTTCCCATCCTGGGCCAGGCTCCCTCTTGAATGAAGGAACATTCGGATCATGGGGACGCGAACTTGTACCTCCGCATCCTGTTGTTGGTCTTCCGTACAAAAGAAATGCATGCACGGACAGAAAATCTAACAGAGCAAATGGATGTGGTAACCTTTTAACGGCATGTGTGCGCCCCATATTAAAAGCTTCCTTGCGGAGACAAAGCACCTCAGAGAGATAGGTCTACGGCAGGGGTCTGCAACCTTTAAGACAAAAAGAGCCACTTGGACCCATTTCCGAAGAAAAAAACAACTGGGAGCCGCAAAACTCGTCATTATAAAAATAACTTTTTGTCACTTTTTATTATTTCTTTGTTTGACCCCTCAGAATTACTCCTCCTCATAGAAATAAACGTTAAATTAACAAGTTACCTTTTTGTGTGTGTGTGTGTTCTTCACTCCCCTTCAAAACAGTGACCAGTGTACATGCCCCCTTTCAATGCAGTGACCAGCGTACATGCCCCTTACAATGTAGCGGGCGGGTGGGAAGGTGACGTCGGGACTGTGCGTGACTAACGCACGCACTGCCCCCATGCGACGTCACAGCCACTACAGCGCCCGCCACAGTGGGGAGTGTCGGGGCGCACAATGCGCCTCCTCCCCTCACTAGTATCCGCCCCGGAGCCGCGGCAAAGGTGTAAAAGAGCCACATGCAGCTCCGGAGCCGCGGGTTGCAGACCCCTGGTCTACGGAGAACAGTTTCCCAGCCCGTGATAGCGTCACATAGTCAGGGGTGTGCTTTGTATGGAGATCATTCAAAGATGCCTCCTGTGGGCTGAACTGGTGGAGCCCTGCAAGAGCTGTAGCACATGGCAGTTTTGATTTGTCCATTTGGGCACTTTTATGCCACCCAAATTACCCCATTCCTCTAAAATGTGCCCTGATTTCCAAAGCTGTGAATGGAAATACACAAAGGCATGGGCTTGCCTGTTCGTCCAATGATACAGAGCTAATGAACCAAGGGTCATCTAGCCCAATGCCCTGCAATGTAGGAATGAAGTGATTGAGAAATGGGCCGCACACTCTTGTTCACCTCCTGCCTCAGCTATGAGCTCATGGCTGAATTACTTTAGGTAAGCTGCTTTCTCCCAGCCTCAGCTTTAACTCTCCAATCTGCAGACTGGGGATAAAGTTGACTTATTTTAAGACAGGGGTGAATTGCAGCTCCCGCCATCCCTGACCAAGCATTGGTCATGCTGGCTTGGAACTGAAATTCAAGAACAGGTGGATGGTTCCAGGTTTAAGAAGGAACTGTTGTACAGATCACTGAGATAATTGATGGGAAATGCTTTGGGCACATAGCAACATTTATATCACAATTTTCCTAAGTATAACTCACAGTTTTGTGCTTTGCATTTCCATGAACAAAACAAAGTTTGAAGTGCAACCGTTTACAGGGTCCATTTCCACAAGAGCACTGATAGGATTTATTATTTTTACTGTTTATTTATCTACTGTTTACTGTTTATTTACTGTTTATTTTAAAAGATACAGGTTGAGGATGGGAAGACAGATCCTCAGTAGTATTAACCCCCCCTTGCCAGGTACTTAATAATAATAATAATAATAAATTTTATTTATATCCTGCCCTCCCCAGCCGAAGTCGGGCTCAGGGTGGCTAACAACAATAAAACAGTACAAAAGTACAGCTTAGAGATATCAATCTTCTGTTTCCTTCACTGGCATCATGCTGAACTATTAAACCGTCTCCTTCTGCACGACCAAACCAGGTCAGATTTATTGGTAGCCATCAAAGGCCACCAGTGCTCAATTCCAATTAGATATTTTCAGCGAAGATACTGCATGTCACTTCAGGGCTAAAGCACCTCCTGTCTTGATTATTGGTAAACAAATAATATTATTAATCAGGGGAGATATTCAACTGAATAACTGCAAAAACAGAATGACTTCTGCTTGGGCAACAGACCTGTTTCGCCCAGTGGCGTCGCAATGGGGGTACGGGGTGCCCCAGGTGCCATGTCTGGGGGGATGACAAGAAGGCACCCCACTGGAGCTCACCCTGCCACGGCAGCACAAGCAGCCATCGTGTCGCCGCAGCCGCATGTGGCAGATCCTCCGTTCGTGGCTGCAGCCACGAGCAGAGGATCCTGGTGCCAGCGGCAAACCGCTATGTACAGAGCATGTGCAGTGTCACACAAATGCCTGTACTTAATGCCGCTGCAGATGCACTGTACATAGTGGTTTGCCACCGGCACTGCTCCCGCGTTGTATGGACAGCCATGGGATCCCTCCATCGCCACTACAGCCGCATGTAGAGGATCTTCCGTTCGCTGCTGCAGCTGCGAGCAGAGGATCCTGGCACCACCCATACAGCGCTGGAGCACCGGTGCCGGCAAACCGCTATGTACAGCACATGTGCGGCATCACTACGTACGGCGCACGCGTTGTGCGTAGTGACACTGCACATGTGCCCTAAGTAGCGACACCCTGCCCCGGGTGTTGCAACGCCTTCGTTCGCCCCTGGTTCCCCCTTCTCCTCCTTTGCCCCCCCCAATCTGTTCTAGTTTTTTCTTGACCTTCTGGAGCAAGTTGGGGGATAGCATGGGGTGTCTGGAGAGAAATGGAAGTCCCATAGTGTACAGTAAGTGGAATTAGTTCCGCTTGTGCAGTTATTTCATTGAATACCACTCACATGCTTTAACTTCCCCCGTTGTTTGATTATAATTCTTCACACTGCAAGCAAGCAGTCATGTTCTTTTCTATATCACACAAAGTTTAACTCTTTTCCAAAGAACTCGACAAAGTTTTCTATGGTTTCCTTCTCCATGTTCCTTCTGTCCTCCGTTTTTTAAGCAAAGCAAGTTCTCTTCCTGATAACAAAGTCATCCGGTAGAGCACAGCGACTAATCTTTCAAGCTTTATATAACCACCTCCTGTAGCCCTCTGTGTGTTTTTAAAGCAATTGTCTTACATAAATGTGTTTCATCTGGCTCTCAGGCAGCTCAACCATCAGGCAAGGGAAAGGAAGGAGTTTGAGGGAATATTCATGTCTCTCTAACATGCTGGGAAGAGAAAGGATAAGAACTGTAATTTTTCTTGGTGGTTAATAGACAAAACGGTAGGAATTGGTGAATTTGTCATTTTTGGTTTTTCTTGGTTTCTCATTTTTCCAATGTTAAGTTCAGTTCTTGACATTTCCACATCAGTTTGTGATATACTTTTTTTTTAAAGAGTCCTAATGCTAATTCATCAGCATTTGGGTATGAATTTCGCCTTATACGTTTTGCTCTGCAATTTTGCCCAGTGTACACATTTTGCAGAGCAATTTCCCCTAACCTCTAGGTTAGATTACTGCAGTGCGTTATATGTGTGGCTGCCTCTGGAGATGGTTCGGAAACTTCAGTGTGTGACAGATATAGGCTTCAATCCTATACACACTGACCTGGGAATAAGTCACACCACTGAACTTAGTGGTACTTACTTTGGATTAGATGTTCCTAGGATCACACTGTTATTGGTGAAGCATACTTATTTTTCTTGAACAGTTTTAAACTGTGATTTCCATTCTGGAGTATGAGATGTGGGAAAGGGAGAGGAACATATCTCCACAATTCAGCTTAATTTACATTTTATTTAAAGTTCAGTGCTCACAAAACCTCGTGTCTTCAGAAAGGTTGAATGTCTAGACTGTAATTATAGCTAGTCTCCCTGGCGTCTGGTACTTCCAGATAGCATCCCTAACTCGTGGGAGATGGTTCTCTTTTATTAAAAACCATACAAGATTCAGGCCATGAAAATGTATTTAAATGCAACTAAAATATGCAGTCCTCCCACCTCCCACTTGGTTTGACATAGGAAGCTGCCTTATTACAAATCATGATTTTGTCCATCAAATTCAGCATCATCTCCAACAGGTATGGGGAACCAGCAGCTCTCTAGATGTTGCTGGACCCCCATCCATTTCCTCCAAATGACCATTGACTGTGCTGGCTGGGGCTAATGGGGGTTGGAGTCTAATAACATCCAGAGGGGCCAGTGGCCTACAGCAGCCAACCAGATGCAAATGGAAAACCCACAAGCAGCACCTAAAATTTCAAGAAGCAAAAAGAGGCCTCTCCACTGGAGGGGAGAGTGCTCTAGTGTCCAACCATCTACTTGAGGTCTCCCACAGATGCCTGGGTGACCACTGGGTGACCACAGGATGCTGTTCTTAACAGGTATTCAGAAGCATGTTGTCTCTCGCTGTGGAGGCAGAACATAACCATCAAGTTAATTAGCCACTGATAGTCTTATCTTCCATGAATTTGTTCCATACCCCTGATCTACAATGATCTCCAGGTTTCAGTCAAGGGTTTTCCCCAGCCCAACTTGGAAATGCCAATAATTAGACATAAAGGATGTGCCTGAGGTCTATCCCTTCTCCCTTGCTGCATGGCATCTGCTTACAGGTTACAGCATGCAGGTTCTAGCTGCCACTCACCTTTCTGTCTAGTGCTATTGTTCTCCATGGACATAAAAAGAGGTCCAAATGTCCATTTTGTCCAACATCCCGCTTCCCTCTGCAGTCATGCAGGTGCCCCCAAAGACACCAGAAGCAAGTCCTGATGACAACAGCCAAGTATCTGCTAACCCAGTTCATAAGAGGTGTGCTGCCTTTGAACACCTGATTCCTTATCACGGCCAGTAGCTGTTGAAATACCCATCCTCTGTGAATGTGTCCATTTTGTAAAGTCTCAGTAGCCATCACCATACGTGGTGTGACCACACTTGGAATCCTGTGTACAGGCTGCCACACCTCAAAGAGGATGCCGTAGGGCTGGAAAATTTTCAGGAAATGATTATTGAGCTGGAAAAACTCTCTGGGGCAGGAGGGTTGAAACATTAGAGGCTTTTTAGTTGGGGGGGGAGATAAGGGGGAACAGGATAGAAATGTGTAAGGTGTAGAGAAAAGCAACAATGATTCCCCCCTCCCTTTTTCGTAATACCAACGGTCATGCAAAGAAGCTGAATAGTGAGAGATTCGGGGTAGGCGAAAAGGAACATTTCTCCATACAGCACATAGTGAAGACTGTGCAACTGTGCTATCACAAGGGGTACTGATGGCCATGTTAGAATTCCTGCTCCATGATTGCAGTCATGGGATTGTTGTGTTTCACATGACGATATATGTTTTGACTCCACAGAGTGGGAAGTGACGGAGACGGGATGTTTGTGTTACTGTGTTCCGTGAAGTGGGCCTATTGTCCTTTGTTCTTTCTCTTTGCTGTCTGATGCTAGAGAGAGAGGGAGCCATGTTGCAGTGCTCTGTGTGTGTTTATATGTAAATAAAGTAGATTAGCCAAAATGCTGAGTTGCTGAGGTATGTCACGCAAGTTGCGCAAACTCTGCAGATCCCTAAGTGTGCCGGTGTCTGTTGGCATCGGTCGCTGTGATGTTGGGCTGAAGAAAGCTTTTGAAGCTCCTGAACGATCAACCAGGAGGGAGGGAACATGCCAGCTGGGCATGTGTCTCTGCCAGGGTCCTACTCGAGTGTAGGCTGAACTCCTGACAGGCCACCCCTCTGGATGTCTTTAAAAGGGGTTTAGAGAATCCAGGGAGGAAAAGCCTATCCTTGGCTGCTAGACAAGATGGCTGTGTTCTATCTCCACAGTTGGAGACAAGGTATCTCTGAATGCCAGTGGCTGTGGAGCTCAAGTGTGAAGAGCATTTGCTGAAGCTGATGAGAATTGTATCTCAAGTCACCAGGCTGGTGGGAGCTGTAGCTGGAAGGCACCTAGTTGGTAAAGGCTGCATTGCTCCAACTGTGCAGAAAGCAGCAGTGGCCAGCACAAGGGCAAGAAAAGAGACCTACAAAAAGGTAGATCTCTTTCTGAAATCATTGACCCTTAATTCCCAGTAACTCTTTTAGAATTTGTGTGACTGATGCATAAGGGAAAGATAGCCCAAACCTCTTCAGGTCTACTCAGAAGTTGGTTCTATTGAGATTAATTGGGTTTACACCCAAGCAAGTATGCACAGGATTGCAGCCTTACTTCCACCAACTCTGCCGTACCACTCCCCTCCTTTTTTAAACAATTACCTAACTGAAAACCCTAAATGCCGCCAGAAAGTCGATTTGCTTCTTTTTTGCTGAATTGTATTCTCAACTAACAAGATCTCTAGGGAACTGAGAGAACAATTTACTTCACTGGTTTTTCAGCGTTCTTCTCTCAGGGGAGGAGAAGCATATTCCTTAGCACAGTACAATAGAGAAATCTAGATTGCGCATACAGATTCTAGGATTTAGATATAGATAAGTGCTTGTAATACCCCTTGTCCAAGCCAGGCCTGTAACTTCTACATAAAACAGTAGATGAAATATTCAAACATATGAAACAATGTGAAGTGCTGTTAAAGCCATCCAAAAGCATGTACATGGCAAATGTGCTGGGTGAGCCCTGCGAAGATGTGCATGAATGCATGTACACACTGTTAATATTTCCTGCACACCGGAGCATATCTACACAACAGTGTGCAGTAAAGTGGCAAAGCACATAGATAACGTCCACAGTTCAATTTCAGCATCTCCAAGAAAGATTCTAATATGACATCAAGCTTGCAACCAGTGTAGACCAGTGGTAACCAACATAGCTGTTGCTGCACTCCAGTTCCCATCATCCTTGGCCATTGGCTATGTTGGCTGGGGTTGATGGGAGTTGTAGTCAAACAACAGCTAGGAAGCCCCATGTTGGTTATCTCAAGAACCCAGTATAGATGACTCTGAACTAGACGGACCAATAGTCTGACTTCACACAGCGCCAGCTTCCTAGGGATGCCAACTTTTCATTTCAAAAATTCTGGTCCATGAGCAGAGCTTTAGGGGGAAACCTGAAGCTGGTTGTGGGGTGAATCCTAGTGGACTCCATAGCAGCAGCGTGGATGCCAAAAACTTTCTGATATATGCATAGCTCATAGGAAGAGCTTTGTCTTTGCTCCTGAAGCTGGCGCTCAACAATAGAAGAAGAGTTTGGATTTGATATCCTGCTTTATCACTACCCTAAGGAGTCTCAAAGCAGCTAACAATCTCCTTTCCCTTCCTCCCCCACAACAAACACTCTGTGAGGTGAGTGGGGCTGAGAGACTTCAAAGAAGTGTGACTGGCCCAAGGTCACCCAGTAGCTGCATGTGGAGGAGCAGAGACGCGAACCCGGTTCCCCAGATTACGAGACTACCGCTCTTACCCACTACACCACACTGGCTCCCATAGGATGTGCTGAGCTTGAGTTTGGCTGTAAAATAGGAAGCGTCACAGGCAAGTGGGTTGGAGAGCAGCCCCCAGCTGCCAGTCTGAGGTGGCCACATTCTTCCGTCACCACCACTCTTCTCTCACAGCTGTGAGGGTGGGTGGCTGCTGGCTGAGGGAGGTAATACATGTGCTCTGCTGCCTCATCTTGCAGCAGCGAGCGAAATGCTAAGCTGGGGCTAAAATTCAACAACCTTGCTTCTGAGTGCACAAGGGCCCTAGCTTAATAATAATAATAATAATAATAATAATAATAATAATAATAATAATAATTTATTATTTATACCCCGCCCATCTGGCTGGGCTTCCCCAGCCACTCTGGGCGGCTTCCTAAAAAATATTAAAATACTGTAATACATCAAACATTAAAAGCTTCCCTAAACAGGGCTGCCTTCAGATGCCTTCTAAAAGTCTGGTAGTTGTTCTCTTTGACACCTGTAACCTCACTTCTCGCAATGAGGGAACCGGCAGAAGGCCCTCGGTGCTAGACCCTAGTGTCTGGGCTGAACAATGGGGGTGGAGACGCTCCTTCAGATATACTGGACCGAGGCCGTTTAGGGCTTTAAAGGTCAGCACCAACACTTTGCATGTAGAAGGTCTCTGGTTCAATCCCTGATTCTGCCTGTTTCAATTTGCCTGGTTCAATCTCTTAGGCAGGACTGGAGACCCTTGTCTGATATCCCATAGAACTGCTGCCATAGACAATACTGAACCAAATGGATCAGACTTACTAGGTTTTTCTGTAAATATACTGCTGATTTTGACCAAAAGAAAATCCAACTTCTCTCAAAAATTGTTGGCAACCGAGCTCGACATATGACCTTTCTTCAAAAAATCCAAGCTATTGTGCTAAAGTTAAAAGCAAAGCAGATCACAAATGACAAACAACCCAGCCAGTCTGCTTCCCTTTCTTCAAGTTTGATGAGAACTTTAAGAGAAGTCCCCTTTCCTTGTGACCCACAGGAATGGTCGTTCTCAGAGCTGGGGCTAAGACTAGGCTTCCAATACTGGCAATAGCTTTTTCCCTCTAGAGCAGTGATGGCCAAACTTGGCCCTCCAGCTGTTTTGGGACTACAACTCCCATCATCCCTAGCTAACAGGACCAGTGGTCAGGGATGATGGGAATTGTAGTCTCAAAACAGCTGGAAGGCCAAGTCTGGCCATCACTGATCTAGAGAATATATAATGAGAAACAAAAAATGGAGTACAGACCCGAAGTGTGATCATACACTTTAATATTGACACGGAAGGAAGAATTTAGTCTTATTCAGTATGGAGTAATGGTGGTGGGAATTAACAGAAGTAAAATTAAAAAGAAAAAAATATGGTTAAATAAATTAATAACAACAACAACAACAACAACAACAACAAAATTATCTTGGACTTTTCATAGGAAAAAGAAATGAATGATTCTGAGGCACCCTGACTTAAATATTGTCTAACAGAAAGTGGAGAAGATGGATGTTCGCATGGACAGAAGGTTTTAAATAACCATATTTTCTTTTTTTCATGTAACTGGTGGATTAAAAACCAGGAGTTCTTTTTAAAATCTTTTGCTAATGCTCCTTTTTCTGTTGCTTTCTTTATTTTATTCTTCTCTCTTCCTCTTTTTCCTTTCTTTGTTTCTATTGTTGCTTCCATTCCCTTTGCTGTTTCTCTCCTTTGTTTTTTATTTATTTCATAGCTGAAGATGCTGCTGAACTCAAACTCCCATCAGTCCCAGGCAGCATGGCCAAGGAGCAGGGATAGTGGGAATTGTAGTTCAAGGGTTTCAGAGGGCATCTCAGTGGCTATCATGGGCTTAAGGCATTAGTTGGTCCCAATTCTTACCTTCCGCTTGAGAATAGTGACGTTTTGGTCCTTGTGGTTCCCTTGCCTGAATGGACCCACTCCTTTTTTGCTCTCCTGCGCTTCATGTCCACACACTGCACATACAGTCTGACAACAGAGTGATTGCAGCTTCTTGTGATCGCAGAGGGAGCCTTCATGATTTCCACATAGCCTGCTCTGTTCCAGATCAGTAGACTATGGACAGACAGAACAGAAAGCTGGCTCTGCGTTTAAAGCTGTCCGGGGAAATTGATAGTTTTGAAGAAATGAAAGTGATGCTTCTCAGCCAGATTTTATTCACATGCCAGGAGTTGTAGGAGGTCCCACTTGGGCTTCTAAATTGGTTTTCAGAAACCTGGTTTGAATTTCAAATATCCCAAATGCGAAAGAGTTCGGTGTTTTTGGTGGATAAATGAATGAGATTAGGACTATAAAGTATAAAGAGTGTGACTTTCTGTGATTATGTGCAGGCACAGAAAATGAACATTGGTACTCAGCAGAGTATCTAACATCCTTAGAAGCTCAGCTTTCATTTTGCAAAAAGACAAGTTTCCAGCACCTCTGATTCTAGGCTTAAAGGTATGCATTAAATAAAGATTTGCAAGAAAAACCTCAGAAGCCAGGAAAGAGTAAGGGAGCAGGACCACTTGTTAATTTGAAATTAATTTGATTGGTGCAAGGAGGGACATGTCAGCATGTTGCACAACATGCATGACTGACATCAGCATGGCACGCAATGTGCCTGCACAGCATGTAATGTGTGCACATGACATCAGCACATCGTGTGGTGTACTACCCCTACCCCTAACCCCCCTCCAAGGATATTACAGGAGAGGCGACTTACAGGATTTTGTATTATTTGTGTGAGAGCTGGACCATAAAGAAAGCTGGTCGCCTAAGAATTGATGCTTTTGAATTATGGTGCTGGAGGAGACTCTTGAGAGTCCCATGGACTGCAAGAACCTATCCATTCTGAAGGAAATCAGTCCTGAGTGCTCACTGGAAGGGCAGATCCTGAAGCTTAGGCTCCAATACTTTGGCCACTTCATGAGAAGAGAATACTCCCTGGAAAAGACCCTGATGTTGGGAAATATAGAGGGCAGAAGGAGAAGGGGATGACAGAGGACGAGATAAAAAAATTCCTTCCAGTAGCACCTTAAAGACCAACTAAGTTAGTTCTTGGTATGAGCTTTCGTGTGCATGCACACTTCTTCAGATACACTGAAACAGAAGTTGCCAGATCCTTCTATATAGTGAGAAGGTGGGGAGGGGTATTACTCAGAAGGGTGGTGGGAATGGGAGATTGGCAGATAGCTGAGATGAGCCTGTTGACGACTCTTAACGACTGCAATGGGTCTTACAGGAAAAGGCAAGGGGTGAGAAGGTGAAAAATGGCTAACTTAGTTGGTCTTTAAGGTGCTACTGGAAGGAATTTTTTTATTTTGACTATGGCAGACCAACACGGCTACCTATCTGTAAGAGGACGAGATGGTTGGACAGTGTTCTCAAAGCTACCAGCAAGAGTTTGACCAAACTGCAGGAGGCAGTGGAAGAGAGGAGTGCCTGGCGTGCTCTGGTCCATTGGGCCACAAAGAGTCGGACATGACTAAACAATTTGTGTTTACACTCTCCCCCCTTCTAGAGGGAGTTTCCAGTTATTTTCTCATCATTCAAAGGAAGACGATCACATTAGCCCTCCAAGAGCAGCATGAAAAGGCAGAAAATTCAGGTCCAATTTATGATGGTTGTATTTTTACTGTCAGGGAGGAGGGGAGAGGCACACGTGGGAGGCCTTGTCTCTTTTCTGGGGTGGTGGGCAGCAACATATCTTTGACGAGCCCTTTTTATGCAACCAAATACACCTCTTTGCAAATCTTCACCACCACCCAAAGAATCCCTGGAAGAGGACCCTTGTTGCCCTCCCACAAATGAGACTGAAGAGTTTAGAGCTATTTTGCTTTAGTTTCAGGTATAAGCTCTATGTGAGGCACCACCAGACAGCAGATTTCAAGTTAGGTAGAAACTGGAGTTTATCCATCCCTAATATATCATGTAAGGTCTTGACCTCCAAGTGTGGGAGAGACCCATGGGCTGTCTGTTGGGATACTGCCAGGGAGACAAAGTCCATCATGGCCCCACGTCGCCTCCGGACGTCCATCGATCTCCCGTAGACACGCAGTATCAGCAATTAGCGACACGAGCTCCAGAAATAGCTTGCCACATTCCAGAGCTGATGCACGCTCTTATCAGCAGATAATGCACAGCGAAAGATGCACGCAGGAGAGCATTATTTAAGTTTATTCAGCGTTGGTCAGAACAAAGAAAAAACATGACCGCCTGCTTCAGCGTTCAGGCACCAAGAGAGAAACGAAAGCAATAGAAAACATAAACTTCTTGTGAACAGGAAATATGCAGACTCTGTGACTCACAAAAGCCTGCTCCCTTTTAAGGTGGAACGGAAATATACTAACACTGTCAACAGCAGTAGCCCACCTTGGATAGACTTGCCCAAATTTTGTACACACACACACACACACACACACACACACACACACACACACACATTTTTATTGGGGTTTTTAACATATCATTTCCAACAATCATATAACATAACTTCATATCTTACAAAATGTTTTAGACTTCCGTCAACACCTCTGCAATTTTTCGTTCTTTATCCCTTATTCTGCATTTCTTAATTTCTCTATTACTCTTAATTATCATTAACTAATAACTCTCCGAGGGACGCGGGTGGCGCTGTGGGTTTAAACCACAGACTTGCCGATCAGAAGGTCGGCAGTTCGAATCCCCACAACAGGGTGAGATCCCATTGCTCGGTCCCTGCTCCTGCCAACCTAGCAGTTCGAAAGCACGTCAAAGTGCAAGTAGATAAATAGGTACCGCTCCAGGGGGAAGGTAAACAGCATTTCCGTGCACTGCTCTGGTTCGCCAGAAGTGGCTTAGTCATGCTAGCCACATGACCCGGAAGCTGTACGCCGGCTCCCTCAGCCAGTAAAGCAAGATGAGTGCCGCAACCCCAGAGTAATCCGTGACTGGACTCAATGGTCAGGGGTCCCTTTACCTTCACCTTTAATAACTCTCCTCATAGTCTTTCTTGCAATATTTCAAATAGTCCTCCTTACAAAACTTCTTGCAGTCCTACTAGCATAATTTGTTCATTACAATTACTTTTCAAATAGTTCGTATATTTACTCCGACTTGCCCATATTTCCAGGACGCTGATGGCATGCCTGCTATTTTTACCCTGCTTTCTGATTTTCAGTGTCTTTCCTTTCCCCTCCCAGAAGGCTGAGGAAGTATGGGGTGCCAGCGCTCTCTCCCTGGCATTCTGGGATAACTGGAGCGTAGGATTGCTCTGCCCCTTATTGATTCCCAAGCCAACTTGCTTGATGCTATAAATCAAGCCACCCCCACCTTGACCCTGTGTTGTAAAATATTGAATCGGTTCCCCCATGATGCACTAGATAAAATTAGATTGTTGATGTCATTGAAGCTCACCCTGCTCACCCCAGCCGGGATGTTGCTCTGTGATTTACGTTAATCATTTTCATGGAGTCAGTCCAGCCCTTTCGATATAATGACAGCCTTACAAGTGCTTAAGGAAAGCATGTCAGGGAGACCATTGTGAGTGATGTGCTAAGGATAAAGCACCAGACAAACCTCTTCTCGTTTATGCTGGTGAATGCAAACCTCCCCCCAAATACCCATCCAAATGAAGAGAATAATCATGGAGCAGAACATAACAGTTCCTGGTTTCTAAAATGAGTGCTGCTGGTGCTCAGAATGACAGGGACATAGGAAGCCCCTTAGCACCACCAGAAAGGGCTGGGAGAGTCCAATTTTAAACCCTTGGGAGCTGCTGCCAGTTATTGCAGCAGAGACTTTCTGCTGGCCACTAGGCAATGGATTTGTTCACCTGACTTGCCTCACCCTCCAGCCCTAGGAGACTTCACAAGAGAGCTGTTTTCAGAGGAAGGACTGTGAAGGTTGAGAGGCTTTGTGCTGGCCATCAGGCAATGGCTTTTTTCCAACCCTAGAAGTCTTTCCCAAACCATGACTTTAAGAACAGCAGAAGCAGCAGCTGGGAAGAGAGAACACGTGTTCAGGGAGACTTTAAGGGAATTCACACATTGCGTTCAACGGGTGTGTGAACTTATGTACACCAATAGCAGAAATGTATACTCATACAGTTATTATCTCATGTAACGAGTGTACGGTTTGTGCACAATAGCTGAGGTGTACACATCAACAAGTGTACACTCTTTCATACAAAGATATGAAGAGAATGATTGTACCTACATTCAGTATAACACATGAACAAGCCATCTTGTTTTAGCTGAAATAGGCTGAAATAGAGACAACCTATAATTCCACCCTGAAGAAATTCCAATAGTCCTATGAGAGGGTGTTTTTTGTTTTTTGTTTCCTCTTAAAGTTCATCAGATCTAGGGTGTCTTCTTTGCTTCACTAAAAGTGGAGGATAACATAAGATATGGATTTGTATAAAATGTGCACCTGCTAATTTATATGTCTAGATGCAGATTTTGAATCTGTGGACCATCTCCTGTTTGCTATCTCTGAGAACATTTGCTCATCTTATTGTCAAGCTTGTAGCTTCCTTTTAAATTCCTAGGATGTTTCACCTGAGAAGAAACCTTCAAATTTGCTTCACGTTTGACTTTTGGTGAAATCTGGTGGCAGCAGAAGTGTTATGTGGAATACCCCTTATTTTGGATGCCCTTAAAATCCCCATAATGTTTTAACAAAATTAAAATATCCAAAATAGTTCCATTTTCAGTTTATGCAACGTTTTTGGTGAGTATACTTGAGTATATAATGAAGCCCAATACCCCCCCCCCCGGGCAAAAAAAATCCTGCGTGGCTGCAATTGTAAAACTCTTACAATAATAAAGGTCAATCTGACTAGTCAGCTTGTTCATCTTATTTTCCCCACAGGAAATTCTCAAAGCAAACCGCCCCCCCCCCCCCCACATAAAAGGTCTGAAAATACAGACAGGGAAATTTCGTAAATAGATCTTTTCATTTTGGAGGCTATGATTGAGAGATACGCCCCAGAGTTTCTTGGAACAACAATGAAGATACTTCAAGTGAACGGAAAGTTTCTCCAGGGAGGCTTTAAAATTGACTCCTTTAAAGTGAGTATTGATTCTTTTAAAGCCGTGATGTAGTAAACTACCTTAATGGATTTGAAGAACCAGCAAAATTCCAGAGAAATAAAGGTCAAAGGCTGAAATCCTAACCTTGATTACATAGGATTGTAGCTAAAATGTGTTAATTCTCCCCACCCTTCCATAAATAAACCTTCTTGGATCGCCAGGATGATGTGATTAAGGCCCAGAACAAATTTGGTACAGCAGATCCGTGATTGGGCTCTCAACCCCTTTTAACTCAAAAGCAGCTGCAATGAGTTCCAATTTTGAACAGAGCATTGTTGCTTCAGAAGGTGGTGCTTAGCTTCTCCCATGCCTGGCCTTGTTTTTCCAACCCAGATTTCTTACTGAAACTGCTATTAGCCCAGTGGTTTTTTGGGGGGAGGGGCAGAAGGGGTAGGAATAATAGATACTTGTATTATCATGCCGGTTCCCCACCCCAGCAGAGCTAATAGCAGCTCTGGGTGGGTGGGGTATTTAAAGTAGGAAAATGACACGTGGGAAAGTGATTAACCACCTATTCTGTCCCCAGCACGAAACTATCACTTTTTCTTTTAAAAAACCACACCCGTGTCTCAGACATAAGACACCATGGGAAATCAAATGTCCCTATGGCACCTGCAATTTTCCCGTGGCAACTGAGATCTTTGTATGGATCCTCGGTGAGGACGTTTTGCTTCTGTCAGTCAAGTAATTGGAAAGAAGGCTGGGAGAAACTTTTCTCTGACTCAGATTGGAAGGCAAAATACTGAGATTTATAGGAAACTATGAAGTTCTTCTGGCACTAGTAGTGCCCAGGTCATCTAGTACAACTCTACTCTTGGTACCTTTGCTTTCTGAATATAGGATTTTATTTCCTGGCATGGTGCCCACATTGTGGATTTTCCTCCATAGTGGGCACATTCTCTTTTTGCTTCCATTAAACTGACATGCTGTCAGGCTTCGGGGAATCGAATCCTTCCCCCTGTGGCAGTAATTAAGTCAATCAAATGGAAAGAGCATTCTTACCAGATAGTTTCTTTAATAATCACAGCGAGAGACAAAGGAATGCATATCTCCCTAAAAACGATGTTGCTCCCAGTAAAGGTTCACCCCCTTTGTCCCCATTACTCAACACCACTCCTACGTCTGGTAATCTGAGCTTGTTGTCTTTGCGTTTTCTGTTCCATCACTCTCGGAGCCCGTCGAGTCCTAGGTGAAGGGGTGGGGGTCAAAGACACTAAATCTGCCAGCTGTCTCTCCCCTGGTGTTTTCCTCTTCTAGCTGTTCCTCACCCAGTATTTCCCAGCTTTCCCCCTCCGGACTATGCCCCTCTGCAAACCACTGACCTAACAAGCCACTCTGTGAACGTATTAGTGCCAAGTGTGGCTCAATGAGAACTTACCACCACCCCCTCAAGAGTTCAGACAGCTGCAGAAAATTATGATTCTATCCTAATGAACCTGAAGCATATTCTTTATATTCACTCCACTTGCTGTATCTTTTCAGGCTGAACATTGCTCAACGGTCCTTTTTACCCAAACTAAGCCTTATGTTTCACTTCCACTATGTGGCGAAGAGACAGATAGCAGAAGCAGCTATAAATTCAAAAGATGGCAGATCTTTGAAGGCCACAGTCTTTTACCTAGGTGTGCTGGTCCCGGGGGGGGGGGTTACCGTGAGGCGTGGTCAGAGTCCGGTCCTGGGTCGAGGGTCTGGAGACTGTCCACCAAGGGCGAAGCGGGGTCCAAAGCAAGAAGCCGGGCGTGGCTGGGAACTCCGGAAAAACAGGTCTGGGTGCTGGCAGAAACAGGTTTCCAACAATGTTGCTCCCACAACTGGGGGCCGGGCTGACTGGCCTTTATCTCCTCTGGGGCCTAGGGCGGTCCCGGCCCACAGGTGACTCACCTCTCCTGGCCTTAAGGCGAGCACTCCTCCTGATAGAACTTAGTTCCCTCCGCCTCTCTGCCCTGAGCCTCTGCAGCTCAGGAGAGGCTGGAGGGTTACAGGACCCAGAGGCCGCCTCACCTTCCCCTGACAGGGCTGGGAGAGGAGCACCTGCAGGCAATGGGTCCTCCATCCCCTCAGGAGCCAGAGCGGATTCATCTGGTGTCTGCTCCTGAGGATCCGACACAGGTACGGGCCCTTCAGATTCAAGGCCCTGCCCCGGCTCAGCCGGCCCTGGAGGTGGGGACTTCTGTGCAGGCTGGGATTCCTCCGGTTCAGCCTCTGAATCAGATTCCCAGGCCATCACACTAGGAGTATGTCCCACCGAATTCTGTGTGCTTGACTTCTAAGCAGAAATGCACAGGGTTTCACGGTACAATATGTTCTCAGCACATATCAGTGGAGTCTGCTTGCAAATGCACTGATCCAAGGCAGCTTCACATTTCCTTATATGGTTGCTGCAACGAGTAACCATAGAATCATAAAACTGTAGAGTTGGAAAGGACCACACGGGTCTTCTAGTTCAACCCCCTACAATGCAGGAATCTTTTTCACAACGTGGGGCTTGAACCCACAACCCTGAGATCAAGAGCCTCATGCTCTACCAAACTGAGCTATCCCTGGTGATCCATTGCTTCGATTTATTATTATGTTAATACTCCACTTTTACCCCCTCTACAATCCTGCGAGACACATTAGGCCAGGCACCCCCAAACTCGGCCCTCCAGATGTTTTGGGACTACAGTTCCTATCATCCCTGACCACTGGTCCTGTTAGCTAGGGATGATGGGAGTTGTAGTCCCAAAACATCTGGAGGGCTGAGTTTGGGGATGCCTGCATTAGGCTTTGAGATAGCAACTGGTCCACCCCCTTTTCCTTCCTCCTCTGTCCTTTGGACCTTTTGCTTGTCCAAAACTAACTTCCATTCCAGTTCCAACAGACAACCTTCCTTTCCTCTTCTAATGTATGGCAGAAACTCCCCCTGCCCTGGACCAACACAAACTTACTTTCATGTATTTCATTTTCCCCCAGTTAACAAAGCATCCACTCCCTTCTTGCTACTCTCCTTAGCCAGCCACTAATCTCTGCCCTCACTTTTGCCTTCTTCTAAGCATCCGTTACACTAATTGCATGGCTTCCAGCCATGTCAGGGGATTTTAGAGGATTTAATTCTAGGGGTGTGCATGTGGGGCATTGACCGCTGGGGCGGAATTCACTCATTAAATCTGGGATAGTACATGATGAGTGCAGTGCAGAATGCCTAAAGGAGTCCCTATAGTTCAATGGGGTGGGGAAGCGCTGTGTGAGGGGTTCTCTGTCTGCTCCAAACCAGTATGATTAAAAATAATGGGCTGGCAGAGATGGAGAAAAAGACAAATGTGTTGCTGTGGAGAAGAGGATATAGGCCAATGGGATCAAATTAAAGAAAGGGGATGGTGATCAAAATTTGGAAGAACATCTGGGTGGTGTGAGATGTTTGACAGTGGAAAAGACCAGAGGGGAGTCTGGGGGAGTGTGACCAGTTTGCTCACATTGGCTGTTAAGCTGAGAGGGCGCTGCAGGGGGTGCCACAACAATAATGTAAAATGGAAGGCAAAAGGTGGGGTGGGGGCACCGATTTTTGGTATTGCATAGGATGCTGCTAAAATTTGAAAGCCCAAAGTCCACCACCGAACAGACTGTCTTGAAAGGTGGTTGGATGGACTCATTCGAATTTGTTTAGCAAAGGACGGGTGGGATGCTAGAACAGCAGTTGCTATATCATATTTTACAGCCTTTTTAAACAAACAATTCCATTTCTTTTAGGTAAGTCTAAAAAGGTAAAGATAAAGGTAAAGGACCCCTGACAGTTAAGTCCAGTCGCGAACCACTCTGGGGTTGCAGCACTCATCTCACTTTACTGGCCAAGGGAGCCGACGTTTGTCTGTGGACAGTTTTTCCGGGTCATATGGCCAGCATGACTAAGCCTCTTCTGGCAAACCAGAGCAGTGCACAGAAACGCTGATTACCTTTCCGCCGGAGTGGTACCTTTTTATCTACTTGCACTTTGAAGTGCTTTGAAACTGCTAGGTTGGCAGGAGCTGGGACTGAACAATGGGAGCTCACCCTGTCGCGGGGATTCAAACCGCCGACCTTCCGATTGGCAAGCCCTAGGCTCAGTGGTTTAGACCACAGCGCCACCCCTGTCCCTTAGGTAAGTCTACAGTTGTTTAAATTGCAGTACACATACACAGTTCAGATTTTAAAACAAAACACTTCTGGGACTTATCTAGGACATCAAGTAATCTGAGTCAACATGCCGAGGATTTTATGCATGCATACCCTGTTCAGACATTACAACTCTGCATGGACATCAGGTGGCAAAATACATTAGGCATGTTTTGTGAGGGACGGTATCAGAAAAAGGAAACGATACCTGTTTCAAAGGGTGCGATGGACTTCATGTGAAATTGGAGGAGGTGAGCACTTATCCATTCTTCTGTCCACCATTTTCCCCAACTGACATGCCCATCTGGGGAAAGCTTAAGCACACACACCATTTGCTGTGACCTTTGTGCAAATTATTTATAAAAGCCTTGCCATCTTTGAAGCATAGAAGGGACAACCTGTTTTTCCAGTTCTTTTCTTGCCACCAAATCAGAGGTGTCATCAGGGCAGGCGTTGTGGGGGGCAGAAGTCCGGGGGCCTACTCTGCAGAATGAGGGCCCTCCCAAAATGCAGTGCTGATGGTGTGCCATACTTTAAAATAGATTTACTATCTATACATTCCCATCTCAAGAGTCCCCTTTGCAAGACCCGGAAGTCCAGAGGTTATAACCGACCACTGGATCAAACATCTGGTTTCAGCAATAGATATGCATTTTGGTGACTACAGATGAGTGGGCTGAAATATGGAATTTGAAGGTTAATACAGTGGTATCTCAGGTTAAGTACTTAATTTGTTCCGGAAGTCTGTTCTTAACCTGAAACTGTTCTTAACCTGAAGCACCGCTTTAGCTAATGGGGCCTTCTGCTGCCGCGCCGCCAGAGCCCGATTTCTGTTCTCTTCCTGAAGCAAAGTTCTTAACCTGAGGTACTATTTTATCATTTGCCCGATAACAAATGTTGGAAATGCAAAGAGATTGAAGGTACATTCTTTCACCTTTGGTGGACGTGCCCAAGGATCAAGGCCTTCTGGGAAATGATATATAATGAACTGAAAAAGGTATTTAAATATACTTTCCTGAAGAAACCAGAGGCCTTCCTCCTGGGCATAGTTGACCAAACGGTGTTAAAGAAGGATAGAACCTTTTTATGTATGCTATAGCAGCAGCAAGAATTCTCATCGCAAAGCACTGGAAGACACAAGATCTACCCACCTTGGAAGACTGGCAGATGCAACTAATAGACTATATGGAGATGGCGGAAATGACTGGCAGAATCCGAGACCAGGGAGAGGAGTCGGTGGAGGAAGATTGGAAGAAATTTAAAATTTATTTGCAGAAATATTGTAAATTTTTTGAATGTTGAGGACATTGAAATGAATCGCAGGGGCTTTAGCAACAAAGTAAAATGTAAGATTGGATTAATAACAGATAAATTAATAGGATATGAATTTGCTGAATTAATTTCTAAAAAGGGATACAAGAACGGGAGACGTGAGGAAGTCGGGAAAATAAGTTAATTGAAGATGAGAAATTAAGAAAGAGGGAATTTTTGTTTTTTGTTATTATATGTGTTTTTATCTCTTTTTTTCTTTTTTCTTTTTGATGTGTTCAATGTTTGTATTTTTGTATTGTATTGTTTTTTTGATTTTGTATTTTCTTTGTTTCGGTATATTTTCTTGGATGTTTCTCTATTGTGAAAACTTAATAAAATATTTATTTTTAAAAAATAATAATTCTGGGTTAGCAGAGTCTGTAACCTGAAGCGCATGTAACCTGAAGCGTATGTAACCCAAGGTAGCACTGTATAGACAAACAAACCAAAACTCCTTCTAAGCTATTTCTGGTTAAATTTCACTAAATCTCTTGGGGAGGTGGGGGTTATGAATTAAAACATATACATACACAACAATTTTTACCCATTCCTGTTGACAATCTGTGTTTTTGAAGAGAGAGAACTGTGATTGATCTGTTTATAAATCCTGTTGGTTCTGCTCTGTTGTTCTAATACCGATCTAATAAATTAGCTGATGGCTAAATTAAAAATAAAACTATAAATCATTCTGGCAATTAGCACAAGCTGCTTAATGTGTGACCTGTGTTACAGTTTCCATGCCAAATATGCACTGTAACTGTTACTTTCATTTATGAAAAAATGCCGTGGAATGAGCTGCTATAGCAGTATTTTATTGCTTCCAAAAAGGAAAGCTTAAAGATGTGTTTTACAATGAAATTTCAGCAGCGATCAAGAATTTATTTTGATATTTCATTCATTTTTTAATTACATTTAATAAAATGTATATCATTAATAACATAAATGTTATATTTATTAAATCTCTACACCACCCTTCATCCAAAGATCACAGGGCGGTTTACAACATAAAACCACAGAGTAATATTCCCCCCCAACAATTTAAAAGGCCGTGGATTTAAAGAATAAAACATTACATTTTAAGGTGTACACTGAATATGTATTGTATCTGAATGCATGAAGTGCCGGTGGAGCAAATTCACATTTGCAAAATTCGTAGAAGTGCATTGAACAGAAAATGGAATTTGGTATGGTCAGCACACCAATCAAATCTATAGTCAGTAGCAAATCTGGGTTTACAACCATCTACTGTTGGGGTTGTTTTTATTTATTTATTTAATGTTGAGGGTCGTATTCAGTTGCTACCTGTAAGGCCCCACATACTGGCCACCGACATGGCAAAAGACAGCAGGAATGTTTTTTCTCTAGACTCATCTACATTATACATTTAAAGTAGTATCATACTACTTGAAGCAGTCATGGCTTCCCCCCAAGAATTCTTGGGAACCGTTATTTTTAAAGGTGTGTTGTAGACGTTGGTCCTTAAGTTACCCGGGTCCAAGACATTGAGATTAAAAAGTGTGCTATAATATTATTACCGTATTTTTCACTCTATAGGACGCACCGGACCACAAGACGCACCTAGTTTTTAGAGGGGGAAATCAAGAAAAAAAATATTATTCCCCCCCACCCAGCCCCAAAGAGCAGTGGACAGGCTGTGTGCAGCCTGTCCACTTCTCCAAGAGCTTCTCGGGGCTGCGGGGGAAGCCCGGGTTCCTCCCCAGCCTCGAAGAGCAAAGAAGCCAAGACAGCATGTGGGATCCATCCCGCTGGCTGTCTTGGCTTCTGCCATAGCCGCGCAACCTCTCCAGCTGGGAGCTAAACCTCTCCAGCTCGGCTAAAGAAGCCAAGGCAGCGAGCACAATCCATCCCGCTCACTGCCTTGGCTTCCTCTTTAGCCTTGCACAGCAAGCGGGATGGATTGCACTCGCTGCCTTGGCTTCTTTAGCCTTGCGCAGCCTCCCCTGGCTGGAGAGGTTGTGCAAGGCTTTTCAACGAGGAGGGAGAAGGAACTGACTGGCTGCGTCAGTCCCTTCTCCCTCCTGGGGAAAAGCCCACAAAAGCCGTGTGAAGCTTGTGTACGGCTCTTGGGGGCTTTTCCTGCCTGCCTCCCCCCTGCATTCGCTCCATAGGACGCACAGACTTCCCCCCTTAGTTTTTAAGAGGGGAAAAGTGCGTCCTATGGAGCGTAAAATACGGTATGTATCATACTGCAAGGTCTTGAGATACACTACCATATCCACCATCCCTCTTTCTGGATCTTGTCCCCAAAAACAAGACCAACACAAAGCCAGAGACATAGTTATATGGGGGACACCTGATTGCAGAGGTTCCCTAGGTATTCCAAATGAGATGGTGCAAATCTTCTGTGGTGTCCGCCTTTTCCACCTGGGTAACTTCATCACACTGTGAACTTAGCATTTCCCAGAGCCTTTTCTCTTTAAGGCTCCATCTTCACACACACCCCCAGTTACCATAACAACCTAATGCAGCACATTTCCACTCCTTGATCTCAATTATAGTGTCTTTTCAAATCTGATTACCCAGTTTAACTAATAAACTGCTACATCCAAGCTGCTGGCTACTTTTATGTCTGCAGTTTTATTCAGTTTGATGGTAGAAGGCCGTCTTTTCATGTCCTCCCGAGCAAATTGGGAGGTGATGCTCAAAAAAAGCAATTCAAATTACATTTCCATGCTGGCACACACATACACTGGCAACCCAGAGCATGAACTAGCTTGCTGAAAATGAGAACTGAAAACAAGCCACATATACCAGCTTATTTCACATATTGGCTCCTGTGTTGGATTTTAACTATTAAATTAAAGGTCTGAACCATACTGGCAAATTAATTGGTTTAATAAAAGGGTTTTGTACAGCTCGATTCACTTCTCTCAATTCTTTGTGGTATTTCCATTTCTATTTCTTGTTCTGCTGCACTTTTCTTTTTTGGTATTTGTCTGTGTGGAACAATCCCATTTCTGACACCATGTGTTGGCTGCTGAAACTTGTCTAATGATTGAGGCTCCACACAGGTGATGATAATACCTTTGGCACCAGCTTGGCTGCAGGACTTGCAGGAAGGAGGCATATGATGCGCCACCCAACTGTCTTAGGGGCTGCCCTCTGGATTTGTGTACAGTTTATTCCTTAGCCTTTTTTTCTTAAAAGATGATGTACTGCAAGGCAGGTGGGTTTACTCCTGAATATGCTTTCTCTTGAATAAGCATGGCCACAAGGCAGCAGAGATTTAGGATCAGAGTTTTCCTTCACCTAGATGGGTCACCTTCCCAGGTTGGTGAGCCTCATCTGCCCCACAGGTCCCTCAACAGAACATACAGAAACTGCCTTCTTGACTACTTAAAGGTAAAGGGACCCCTGACTGTTAAGTCCAGTCACGGACGACTCCGGGGTTGCGGCGCTCATCTCACTTTACTGGCCGAGGGAGCCGGCGTTTGTCCGCAGACATCTTTTTGAGTCATGTGGCCAGCATGACCAAGCTGATTCTGGTGAACCAGAGCAGTGCACAAAAACACCATTTACCTTCCCACTGGAGTGGTACCTATTTATCTACTTGCACTTCATGCTTTCAAACTGCTAGGTTGGCAGGAGCTGGGACCGAGCAACAGGAGCTCACCCTGTTGTGGGGATTCAAACCACCGACTTTCTGATCGGCAAGCCCTAGGCTCTGTGGTTTAGACCACAGTGCCACCTTGACTACTTACACTAAAGATAATTAAAAACTTGGTTTGCTGGTCCCAGCTGTACTGTGGCTGCTTCTCAGCCTCTGAGGGTACTGCAATGTCTCCATCCCCATTCACCTGCACTTCACCCTAAGTCTTTTGGAGAAAGACCATGAAGACGCTGGGAAAAAGTTTCTTCCTGAATCAGAATGTGGCATGACACTGTTTTAAATGACTAGTGCAGATGGGGCCTAAATCTGCACCATCTTCTGTATCACAGTCCTTCTCCCATTAACATTCTCTTCAGTGTTTGAGAAGCACCTTCCACTTACAAATGAAATCTTTGTTATTAATTTTGCAACGTTTAAGGATCCGTTGTTCAGAAACTCTCTGCCTGTGCGTGTCAAGATGGAACCCAATATGTGAGGGGTCAGGGCAACCGATCTCATTTGTTCATCCAGCTTCTCCTAGCTCCTAGCAGAAAAAACAGAATGTGAACCATTGAAATAAAATGGAGGGCTTTCATCATTTTCTTACAAGTAGGAGTACAAACCAACGTATGCTGTGCTTTGCCTTTGTCCTCAGCTTTTACTGTGAGAGGTTTAAAAATACCAAGGAGCAGGTTCATTTAATAAGCTCACTGTCGTCATTTTATCACAGCCCTGAACTTAACTGAGCACACATTTTGCTTGAGGTCTCAAAGCGGAGCTTTTCTGGAAATGGAGAGTAATTTATTGGGCAGGGGAGGATATTTTGCTTGCATATTGCATTTGACATTTCATTGTTAAATTATTTTATTGCAGCGGCTCACTCAGTTTTATTGGGACATTTCAGTTAATCCTTGGCACTATAGCTATAGACAGCTAGGTGATAGATTTAGGTCATTCAGCAGTGACCTCATTATTTTGCTAAAATGGGATCCCCTCAGAACATAATGATGGGCAACGTCTTGTGATCCAGTTGCCATGAAGAGGACACATGGCCAACATGATTCCCTTCTTGCTGGACTACAACTCCCAGTTGCTGACCACTGGCCGTGCTGGCTGTGGTTGATAGGAGTTGTAGTCCAACAATGTCTGGAGGGCAACACTCCCCTTGAACTCTACAGGTCATCCCCAATCAACATGGAAGGCTTTCTTCCCACTGCCTAACATTTCTGCTGGCAACTTGTGGCATCGTGGACACATTATCATGTGTGTAAGTATAATAAAAATTTCTGTCTCAGAAATTCCAGCCCCCTATCCCAATCGTCTTCAGACTCTGTTGATTGAGAGTGTCTTAACCTGCAATGTTAGTTCATCCGACAGTTTCCTATATCTCACCATTATGAGAAAAAGCATCAGATCTGTCAGATGTTTCTTGCAATATTCACCCTTCGATGGAGGGTGCTTAGTTAAGAAAAAGAGACATCCTTGACTCTTTGACGTAAAGGCTTAATATGTACTCATCCTCTTGAGTGTGTGCCATTCAACACAGCTAGTAAATAAAAAGCAACTAAGGTTTCCTGCTAGACCAAAAATATTGATTTTTATAGGCTCTTTGCCTTCTTCGCGGTGATACTGAGAAGTGGGAGGCAGTGATATATGGAACCTGGGAGGGCCAGAATCTCTATAATATGGTTCCTGATTTATGTGTCTGGTAACAAGTGCCGTAACCATGCCAGCGCAACAACCCCATCTTTTATGAAGCCTCACATGCTTCCAGCCACAATCCCACCAGCCCTTAGGGAGATGTGTGTTTTCTTCTACTGTCTCTCCATAGGCAGAAGATGGACACTGGTAAATCATATGAAGAGAGGTCATCAGTAAATCCAGATGAAGAACAAATAGGATCCGCTTCACAATGCGCTTGATTGTAACAAGAAATCACGTGCTGTTTGCTCTGGAGGAATGTGCTTTCACCTGCTTGAAAGAAGAATGGCCAGTTCATGAATAATGAAAAGGAGGAGTCATGGATCCATGCCTTTGTACTCTGCTTTCCATGTGAGAAACTGGGGTTTCTGTTTTGTAGTTCCTCCCTCCAATCTTTTCCTTTATGAGCTCAAGAGAATTATTTTGCCTCAAGCTTAAAGATGAAGAGTGGGTATCCTGAGCATGGCAGCATCTCTTGTGACACAAAGCAGAAGGTATCAGTGCCTCTGGTGGCGGGCAGGAGCTTGAAGTACATTAGACACCATGAACAGCCATGAGTGTGAGCTTTTTCTTAATAAAAAACCTTATTTCCCCCCATCAACTTGATGTAGGAATGCACGAGAAATTTAATTTGGTTCACATTGAAAACCAAATCTATCGAATTTGCATTTTCAAAACAATATGGGAACTGAAAAAAAGCTATCCTTCAAAAACGTGCACATATCTGAAATTTTGTGATGCGGTTCTTCCACCAATGTATACAAAAATGGATATATTAGTGGAAAGGGTGCCTAAAAATGATTGTGTTCACAAAGATAAAAATGCATTACATTAGGAGGAATTCCTTCCGAAAATGTGTACGTTAGTCAAAATTGCATACAAAATTGTGCTTAGGAGAAATTCACACTAAAACGCTGGTGAATTTTCATGGGAACTGCAGTGCTTTAGCTCTATCAATTCTCAGAACTCCTAACCCCACAGCTTCCAGGATTCTTTGGGGGAAGTCATGACAGTTTAAAGTGCTATGATACTGCTTTAACTCGATAGTGCAGCTGAGGCCTGACTTTACATAGCCTTCTTGAACCATATTAGAAACAATATTGCACAAAGAATGAGCTTGTCTATTATGCAAAGGAATAGCAGCCAAATAGTTGGTATCTACTGCACTTTCCCACATTCTGTGCTTCTGAGGCTGATCATATTCAAAGCCAGCATTTGTTTCTCCATTAAATATGATTGAGGAAGGTGGTGAATGAAGAATAGTCCAGAAGAAAGACTTACGGCATATTTTATCATAGAAGTAACAAATCAGAGAAGGGCAGTGGCAGCGGAGGGGAGGGGAGAGGATCAATTACTCTTGTTATCCTTCCACTTCCAAGCATAGGCAACAGTAACTTATTTCTTATAAAGTTTGATGGACTATTCCATTTTATTAGTACTATTCATCTTCCTGATGTTATCTGATGTCAGCACCCTCACTCCTCTCCTTTGGAAAGTTAGCACTGATTGCAGGATTGTGTGTACATATTGTTGTTAAGGTTCTGGGGTGTCTGGACTCCCCCTTCTAATTCTGGGCCACGCTTCTAATTCCAGGGTGCCAGACATGTTGAATTTAACATGTTAAACTATAACCCAGGCTGGCTTTCTGAGGAAATCATTGCCTGGAGAGATGGACCATTAAAAAAGCGCAAAGAAATGGCTGATGAAGAGACTCTCTGATTCAGAAAGCAAAGGGGGGAAACCCCTCTCTGGGTTAGCAGAGACAAAAGGACAAAGTTTCAGGAGAGAGGGGCAGAACTGCAGTGTGCAGTGAGGTAGGCGGAAGGAGAAACAGTTGCATTTTGCAAGCTGGAGCGGAGGGGGTGGCAAGCAGAGCATCAGGTGGGCTTCCTGTTTTATGTTGCAGAGAGGGTCAGACCCGATGTTTGGGGTCTCCTGGAATCTGAGGCTGCAGCAATGGAAGGAACAGGGCCCTTGTGGGAATGTGAACGTTCTGCATTCTCTCCATTTTAGACTCAGGTTGTATATATGTGTAAATAAACCATATACCATAAAGACACCACAGTTTCTGCTGTGCCTCATTGTCCAAAAGGAAACTCAGCCCCTGGTAAACATGCCTGGTACCCCTGGAATCTCACACCGCTCAGAGATTGGAGTGGGTTGTAACAATATGAAAGCTAAATGACTGACCCTTTCCAATAACTTCAGCTAGTTTGGAGGATCATATCTCATCTTTTGCTAGCCCAAAGAGTTGCTTTACCCCTTTCTTTGCAGAAGCCACAATTAAACCAGGAAGCCTCTAATTAACCATAGTTTCCTGTTCTGGTGGAACCAGGAAACTATAGTTGCCAGCTTCAGAAAAAGCCAGGATGTTTAAACTAGCTTCACACTGTGCTTTAATATCTTGGCTTGTTTGAAGGCTGGCAACCATAGCATGCCTCTGAATACCAGTTGCTTTTGCTCACTTCCTGCTTCTGGGCTTCCCAAAGGCATCAGGTTCACCAATGTGAGAGACAGGATGGTGGCTTAGAAAGCTCTTTGGTCTGATCCAGCCAGACTCTTCTTAGATTCTTGTGAACTGTGGCCCATATATTACCATCTTATAAACAACCTTCGAACCCAGCTACAACTTTTTTGTATTCCCTCCTTTCTCCAAACATATGGTTTCATTTCTAGTCATCGGTACTAAGAAATGACGTTGGTGCTTTTCACAGTTCCCATCCATGCTGGGTGTGGAAGGACAGGGGAACCCCAAAACCCTTTCCAGAAACTTATTGCACCAGCTTGCATTCACTTCCCTTTCGTAAGCAGTAACTCCATCGTCTTAAGAAATCCTGTGTTTTATCTTTTGAGTGTTGCAATGGTGTTCAGCTATATACTATCTATTTTCTAAACCTCCTGCAAAGATCAAAATGTTCTCACTTCTCTTTTCATAAGAAGGGGGGGGGGGAGGTATTACATTACCAAAATATATTACAACAAAAACAAGCCCTGGTACTTTCCCCCAACTCTTTGTGCATATCCATATACAGTGGTACCTCAGGTTACATACGCTTCAGGTTACGGACTCCACTAACCCAGAAATAGTGCTTCAGGTTAAGAACTTTGCTTCAGGATGAGAACAGAAATTGTGTTCTTGCGGCGCAGCGGCAGTGGGCGGCCACATTAGCTAAAGTGGTGCTTCAGGTTAAGAACAGTTTCAGGTTAAGAACGGACCTCTGGAACGAATTAAGTACTTAACCCGAGGTACCACTGTATTAAAAGAGGATTAGATCAATTCATGGAGGAGAGGGTTATCAAGGCCTATGAACCATGATGGCTGCGCTTTGCCTCCACAGTTCAAGGCAGTAATACTTCTGAATACTAGTTGCTGGAAACCCCATCTCCGAAATTTGCAATGCAGTTCTCCAGAAAGTGTTCTGTACCAAAAATGCAAATAAATGACTATACGTTGGTGAAAATAACACCAAAATGCATTATATTAGAAGGAAATGCTTTGCAAAAATGTTCATGTAAACATAGATGACAAGAAAAGTTTCATGGCGACTTCTTTTTTTTCATTAAAAAATTGCCAATTGATGTGGAAATGTGAACTAAATTGGAAATTGGAAAAATGCAAAGCTGAGAGATCCTAGTACTGAAAGGAACCAAAGCTGTGCTTCTCCTCATGACTACCCTATTATGTGATACCGAAACCTTGAGGTGAGTAAAGAAGGTGTGACCTGCTGTGAAGTTGCATTTTCAATGAAGAACAGCTAAGAAAATGAAATAAAACCAAAACTGTCCCACAGATTCCCTTGTTGTTCCTCATCTCTTTCAAAACCCACAGAGTCTCTGCAGGGACTCTGAAAGAAGAAGAAGAGTTTGGATTTGATATCCCGCTTTATCACTACCCGAAGGAGTCTCAAAGCGGCTAACATTCTCCTTTCCCTTCCTCCCCCACAACAAACACTCTGTGAGGTGAGTGAGGCTGAGAGACTTCAGAGAAGTGTGACTGGCCCAAGGCCACCCAGCAGCTGCATGTGGAGGAGCAGAGACGTGAACCCGGTTCACCAGATTACAAGTCTACCACTCTTAGCCACTACACCACACTGGTGTCGAAAGGTCGACACCAACCCTGCAGGGTGGGATCCTAGAGCGCTGAGCTCAGTAATCAAGCTGGCCATCGTCTCCATGTCAGGTCCATGTCTAGGAGACATATGCCGGCTCCACAACACACCAAACACCCCTTCCCCCTTCTTTTTCTGGATTTCTAATTGTTGGCTTAATTTCCATCCCTTCCCTTCTAAAATTGGGGGGAAGCTCTGTCCCCTGCACATAAGTTCAGATTGCTATAGCATCTACTTTGAGGTGTGCTTGAAATGAAGGGTAATTGATTGTAGCCTCGACTGCCGATCGGCCACCCTGAAATGCAGGCGTCTGGGCTTTTACTCCCCTGTCCTAGTGTTATGTACTGAGTTGAATAGGATCCAAAATGCAGCAGTCTGATTGGTCCTAGAACAACAGGCTCCAAAATGCAGCAGTCTGATTGGTCCTAGAACAATAGGATCCAAAAGGCAGCAGTCTGATTGGTCCAAGAACAATGCAGCAGTATGACTGGTCTGCAGGAGCCACCCACTCCAGCTCCAGGCGGAAGTGAATCCACAACCTGATTGGCCTACAGGAGAATCCCGGAATTAGCCAATCACGTGCAGCCCATTGTGTAAATAATATATATAAAGCAGATATTGTGGGGGGACTTCTATTCCTCCTCACCACTATGAGCTGAATAAAGAGCATGAAATCCACTCTCGACTCCGAGTATATTTCACCTATTAAATCCTGCTTTCTCCCCTCCAGACTGCCCTGTTACTTTTACCTACATAGCAATTACCCTTTTGTGGAGGTGTATTCCAGGCTCAAAAACCTGAGTGTTTGGCTTCTGAAAGCACAAGGCCACATATGCATGAGGAATATGGGGCATCTGGCTCCGTTGTCACTGTCCTGGCTTCCTTCCCGAATTGCCCAGCACATTATCGACCGTTACAGCTGTAACTTAGCGCAGCAGCTCTGCCCAGCTAATCGGAGTTGTTTATGTCTTCAGCAGCCTTCGCCCATTCCTGAGAAGTGTCGCTAATGAGATGCTGTCAGCTGCAGGGATGTGAGGAACCTTTTGCACTCGCTGCAGATAATTCAGGAGGCCACTTCAGCAGCTGCCCAGACTTGCTCAGAGAGAAGATGACTGCCTTTCAGTTACAATTAGTCCGTGCGCTCCACAATCTTTGGCAGGCTGCAACAAAAAGGCCCGCTTCTCTTTGCATTTGATCTGAATGACTGCGCCAGATTCTGGTGTTTTCACTTCAGTACCAGGCTGTACAGTGGGATGCAGCTTGGGGATCCTCCATAGTTCAGTGCTAGAGTGCCTGCTTTGCATTCAAATGACCTCAGGTTAAATCCCTGGCATCTCCAGAAAGACCCTTGACTGAAACCCCAGAGACCTCCTGCCACTTCGTGTTAACAAGACTAGGCTAAATGGACCAATAGTCTGATTCACTATAAGGCGGCTTCCACGTACCTACGGGACCACCTCTCCTGGTATGCCCTGTGGAGGACCTTAAAGTCCACAAATGACAACATTTTGGAGGTCCCAAGTCACAAGGTGGTTAGATTGGTCTCAACTAGGGCCAGGGCCTTTTCAATACTGGCCCCAACTTGGTGGAGCGCTCTGTCAGAAGAGACTAGGGCCCTGCGGGACTTGACATCTTTCCGCAGGGCCTGCAAGACAGAGCTGTTCCGCCTAGCCTTTGGTTTGGACTCAGTCTGACCCTTATGTTTCCCTCCCCTTATGGTTTTGATCTATGGGCTACTTTTAAAATGAGGCTGCATTTTAAATTGCATTTTAATCTGTATTTTAAATTGGTTTCCCCCCTATTATGTTTTTACTGTAATTTTACTGGTGTTAGCTGCCCTGAGCCTGGCTCTGGCCCGGGAGGGCGGGATATAAATTATTATTATTATTATTATTATTATTATTATTATTATTATTATTATTATTATTACCTGCCCTCTCACACCAGCGATGCTGCAGCTTGCCTGGATGGGGTGGGGTGGGGTGAGGAAGGGCAGTGGTGAGGTCAGGGTGCACAGAATCACATAGCTAGTGGAGCCTCCTGCTGCCGCTGCGCCGCTGGAGCACAATTTCTGTTCTCATCCTGAAGCAAAGTTCTTAACCCAAGGTAATATTTCTGGGTTAGTGGAGTCTGTAACCTGAAGCGTATGTAACCTGAAGTGTATGTAACGCAAGGTACCACTATACTTCCACTTTATTTATTTATTTACTTTTTATTGTTGTATTTTAACTCCATTTATTGTGGGAGCCTTCTTTTGGTTCAGCTGCACCATGTGGTCTATGGTGAATTCGGCAATGGAAAATTTCTGTGGTGCCCCCTTTCCCTTGATGCACATTTTGCTTAATGGTTAATCCAGCCCTGTTATGGACTGGAGGTTTTTAAGCATATCCACTCTGGCCTCAAAAGAGTGCAAAAATAGCTACAGTGTGAGCAGAGCTTACATCTGGGCCATTGTGGCAGAGAGAACAGAGTAGTGACATGTGCTCCTTGGGAGCTGTTTTGCATGTGCTTCAGCATAGGGATGTGGGACTTTAGGATTCCATCATATTGGGCAGGTCTCTCATGTTCTTTGCTGCTAACCAACGTCAAAAGGAAGTTACTCAGCACTTCTTATTCCCCACCCATCCCCCTTGAAGCGGTTTCATGGACAGTATATTTCCACGTTCTCATTGTGCCATTATTCCTCATCCTGTAGCTCCAACAAAGGCAGCCCTCTTTGCTTTCCCCTACAACTTACTGGCTCCAGAGCTCCAAGAGGTCGCAGGTCACAGAGGAATCCATCGAAACAGGAAAGGGAGCTTCCTCGGTCCAGCTTCAAACACTCAAAAACCTGTTTCCTCTCTCCGCCACAAATAAAATCCCCAACCGGGGATTCACTGCAGGTTCATTGTGAAAGCGGCGGCTTTGAGACAGGGAAGTATCCAGAGTCTTCTATATATGAGAGAGTCGCTGCAAAGTTCTCACAAGCCAAGAGAATGAGGGGGGTATTCTTGCTGCTGAGCTTGCTGGCCTTGGGATGCAGCAATGCAGAAATCGAAGCAACAAGCGCACCTGCGGTGGAGAGCGAAGCGGAGAGAAGCCACCTGGGCTTGACTTCACCTGAAACGCAGGACCTCAGAAACGTATTGGCAACCTCCCTGCCTCCTACTTCAGAGAAGCCGGATGCTTTGCTGAATACAAGCCAAGAGGAAGGTGAAAAGCACAGCTCTCCTCTAGCCACGAAAGAGGCACAGGGGTTGCAAACTCCATCAGAGCAGAAGACACCCTTGGTCCTTACCGTAACTCCTAGCCCAGGGAATAACAGTGACGGCGGTTCTCCCAACGGGAAGCGATTCATCCTGCCTAGCAATGCAGGGGTTCCTCCACCATACCATCCTTGGAATCGCCTGCCTCCAAAGGAAGTTTCTGAGAAAAACCAAGGGACTATGGTGAGCAGGTCTTCCAGACACTCAGAAGATAGCAGCAAGCAGAATGCAGATATCAAAAAGCCCAGCTTCGAAACCACCAGAGGAAAGTAAGCAGAACCGTTTAACTCTCCCCCCCTCCTCTTTGCTCATTGTACCTAGAGAACCCGACTCAACTCGTGGCATCCTGTGCAAGGCTCCTTCTAGTGCTGAATTTGGCCTGAATTCCTGGGATAAAGGCCTGGAAGTCCTGGAATTCCTGGGATAAAGGCCTGGAAGTAAGGTCATAGCTAAAGAGGGTTGGCTGCTCCAAATTGACAAAGTGCAGTGATGGGAGGAGTGGCTGTGATCCTGCTAGTTACACTGTTTAAATCCTGTTGATTTCATCGGGAGATAAAGCTTATACACCTACGTGCAGGATTTCAGCGAGAGTCTGTAGTGCAAGGTATTGCAGTATTAAAAAACAAAACAAACAGAAATTTAGTAAAGGGGAAGAGGGGTTTAGGAATGTCCTGTCCTGTGCAGTACCTGGTAACTGACAAATGCTTTATTGTTGCATTGGCAATATACAGAGAGAACACAGCAAGCCATTGTTTTGAGGACGAACCATGGTTTAGAATCCTAGATCCAAGTTACGGTGGCCAAGTTATGCACACGCTGACCACACCCCTCACAAGCCCTGCTTGGCACTCTTGACTGTATTTGCCTGACTTGAATACATAGTCTTGCTTACCTGAGTGGAGGACCTCTCCTCTTGGGATGTATAGGGTGTTCGGGGAGGGGTGGTAGGGGTTGGACACACATTGTTCTCCTTCTGGATAATATGTCGACCTTTGGTCCCCACCTGACACTCAGCTCTCACCTGTGGCTCCCAGAAGCTGTCTGCATGTGACAACAGCCACACCCCGGGAATGGTTCCATTTGGCCGGCTAAACCAGGTGAAGATAGGCAATGGGTTTGGAATACTTGGTGAGTTAGTTGAGAGCCAGTAGTGGTTAAGAGTGGTAGATTCGTAATCTGGGGAACCGGGTTCACGTCTCCGCTCCTCCACATGCAGCTGCTGGGTGACCTTGGGCTAGTCACACTTCTCTGAAGTCTCTCAGCCCCACTCACCTCACAGAGTGTTTGTTGTGGGGGAGGAAGGGAAAGGAGAACGTTAGCCGCTTTGAGACTCCTTAAAGGGAGTGAAAGGCGGGATATCAAATCCAAACTACTACTACTACTACTACTACTACTCTTCTTCTTCTTCTTCTTCTTCTTCTTCTTCTTCTTCTTCTTCTTCTTCTTCTTCTTCTTCTTCTTCCCCTGCATGAGGAGACAGGCTCCAGCAGATTGAGTGGACAAGACCAATAGTGGGTCCAATGGTCAAGAAGGCGGTTTTTGTATGTGCTGAAGTGAGGGGCAGATGGGGCTTTTCACCCTGGGAAGGTAGCAGTCTAGGAGAAGGAAAACTCTGGTCCTAAACCTCTGCTGCCTTGAGGGACATCTTTGGGAGAAGTAACGGCTAAGGAGTAAACCCTACACAGATCTGGAGTGGAGTCCCTTAGACTTACATCTCCTTCTGGCAACTCCTGCAGCCAAGCTGGTGCCAAATGTATTTCTCTGCTTTCCTTTGGTTCACATTAGTGATGAGAGGGGGGTCTTGTCATCTGGGCAGCCCAGGAGCTCCATACACACGGCCCAGGCTTGCACCCCAGAGAGGTCACTTCTGCTAACACCACAGTTTGACTTCACCCTCAGAGGCACACTCCACTGTCTCTCAAGACAGATAGATGCCAGCAACCACTCTCTCCTCTAAGAAACTTAAGATATGATACACATGGCTGTCTATTTCTCTGTCTCCCAGCCTTTATCCTCACAGCAACCCTGAGAGGTAGATTATGTTGTGAGGTGGCGATTGGCCCAAAATCATGCAGTGAGCTTCATAGCCGAGTGGGGTGTTTGAACTGGTGAACAGTCCTAACCAGATGCTCTTATCTAGAATTAGACAGATGACATCATTACAACTCCCATCCTCCCCAAGCAGCACGGACAATGGTCAGGGATTCATGGGAGTTGGAGTCCAACAACAGCTGGAGGGCACCACATTGAATACCCTTGCTCTAACCACTACACCACACTCCTGGGTGCTAATTCTAAGTTGTTTAAAAATCTGAGTCATTTAGCTGCTCTCAGGCCAGGGTTGCAATCCAACGAATGCTTCCTGGAGAGTACATTCTATCTGACCTAGTGGGAGCTACTTCGGACATGCATGGAACAGCTCCAAAGAAAGATGGATGCAACCCATTCTAATCACCCACTTTTTTATTTTCGGAATGCATTTGCCCAAATTACATGAATAATGACTATGTGGCGAAATTAAGCCATTTGTTCAGATGGTATGTGCAGGGACAATGTGTACAAATTATGAGAGCATTGAAATGCTTAGTGTTTCCCCCATGTGCATTTTTGCTGTTTTTGCCTGCTGAAATAATAGCATTATATTACAGAAATAAATTTAACACTATGAACCAGACCGGATATTAAAGGAGTATAAGCCTGGAGATGAATCCAGCTTTGGAAAACATATTAAAATGTTCCGGAAAGCAGCAGAAGCCCACGGCTTGCACACTCCCATGTTTTGTAGAGACGTGGTAGGCTCCACAGGGAAACAGATGCAATGCAGGGTGTTAAGCAGGGGTACACAGGACAAAAGAATTTGGTCACTGCAACTTCTTTAGCCCCTGACTGGGGAAAGTGTGATTAATGGAGAAAGTGAGTAGAGAAGAGTTCTTCTTCCTCTCTCATAGAGCTAGAACTTGTGGACATCCAGTGGAGATGATTGTTAGGTGTGCAGGACAGATCAAAGAAAGATTTTTTTCACAGAGTTAAACTATAGAACTCCCTGCCACTTGGATGACTCTAAAAGAGGATTAGACAAAGTCTTGGAAGCCAAGGCTATTAAGAGCTACTAGCCATGATCTATTATCATGCCTTCCATCAGCTTTGCTGAAAAGCCACAAATGTTTGACTTCTTTCTAAATATGTCCACTGCTGCTGCCGCTGCCTACAAGGCCTCTGTAACTATGAGTGAGAGATTGAGATTGCGTTTTTTCCTCCTCCCTCCCCAGTCCCTTTTCCTTTTGTGAGGGCAAGGACTTTCTCGTTGATATTCGAAAGCTGCCCTGGGAGCCTTTTTGCTAGCTCTTTGCTCCTAGTTTAAGTATTCTGTCTCCCCCCTAAGCACAGAATAAGTCAGTCTTCCCTCAAGCAGGTGTTTTCCAGTTCTTTTTGACTGCAACTGCCACAGTCCCAGTGAGAATGATCATGTTGGAATGGGCTGATGGAAGTTGTAGTCAAAAGCCTCTGGGAAGCACCACGCTGGAGCAGGCTGCAATAAGGACCCTTGGACCTCTCAGGTGCAATTACATTACAAACATTCCAGGTAATCTGACAGCCTTTCCTTCCACCACCTTTTCATGCACAGGGAGAAGGAGGTTCGATACAACCTGCTGCAGATAAATCAGAGCTTTTTTTATTTTTAAGGGATGTTAATTGCAGAAAACACACACCCGGTGGCTTACAAAACACACACAACCAAATCTAAGTACATGTTTTCCAAGCTTCCCTCATGTGGGGAAGATTACTAGGTATCATCGCGACACCGTGTGCTTGTTGAACAGTGTGGGAAACGTAGAGCCAAGAATCTAATTTGTCTCTCAAGACTCCTTTGACTGTGAAGGTGATGCTTAGCTATGAGATTATAATCACAGGGGGAGAAATATTTATTTCTAATCTGGACCATCAATAGAAGCCTGGCAGTGGGTTGTGTTTGTTTTTTTGTTTTGTTTTTGCCATCTTCCAAAGTGCTGCCGTTTAACATGAAAGCAGAGAACTCTTCTCTCTGAAAGCTGCCAGAAGTGTTCCTACTTTTCTTCTTGCTTCACTTCCAGCACCAAATTGCAGACTTTAAGAACTTTTCTGCACGCACGCTTCCATTCACACAAGGTATCCTAATTCTAGTGAAGGCAAGGTCTTTTGTTCCAAACTCCTCGACTCTAGCAATGTATCACACCTGCTTGCTGTGCTTTGCAGAAGACGCACCTGCCTCATCCAGCGCCATTTGCATAACGAATACCTCACAGATAAGGAATTTAATGAACACTCAAAAAAACCCCAACCCAATGTGAAGAAAGGCCTGTGATAAAGGTTTTTAGAAAAGGAAATGCGACAAGGTGCATCCTTATCTTCTGAGAAGTAGCTTCTTACGTTGCCACCTGTTGGAAGATGAGAGCAATTTTTCATGCTAAGGAGCTCCAATTGTGCATGTTCTCCTGGTTAGGAGTCGCACACCTTAGAGCTAAAAGTTCCATCATCCTCTTTAATTATAATAATTTTATTACCTGTCCTTTGCCAACAGGTCCCAGAACCAAGTTACAAGGAGTTAAAGTTCAGTATTAAAATCAGTTAAAACAAATTGCAGTTACAAGGGGCTAGGGAGGGTCCTTTTAGAACTTTATTGTCTCAAAAAGTGAGCATGCAAGAGGGGAGGGTCAAAGTTTCAGGAAACACCCTCCTTATCTGCCTCCACACATCATTGCCTGTTTCGTGGTCCTGTCACTGGGGATGGGCAAATCGTCAACTTTGGCTTCTCCTAGCTTCACATTTAAGATCAGTGCATCCTATTTCTCCATCCGTTTGTCATTTTTTCAATAAAAAAACCAACTCATTAAAAATTGTTAGGATATTAGGGTACATTTCCCCTCTAATGCACACATTTTGGTAGGCATTTTTTTTACAAGCAATTCCCCCTAATATGGAACATTTGGGGATGTTATTTTCACTTAACCTATGCATTTTAACGCAAGCTTTCCCCAAATATACAGATTTGTGTATACTTCTTTTTGTGTTCGGGAACCACCCTGTAAATTTTTGAGAAATGCAGATTTTGCAGGATAATGGCATTTCTGTCCACATATTGTAATGGGAAGTGCAAACTGGGTAGGTCTCCATTAGAGTGCAAGCTGAACTGAATTTCTCCCCTTTCCTTACTTGACGCAGGAACACAGGAAGCCACCTTCTATTAAGTCTGACAATTGATCTATCCAGCTCAGTTTTGCCTACACTGACTGGCAGTGGTGCTCCCTTGGATTTCAGACTGGGGTCTCTCCCAGCCCTACCCTGAGTTGCCAGGGATTGAAACGGGGACCTTCTGCACGCAAAGCAGAAGCTGTGCCACAGAGCTATGGCTCTGCCCCTAATAATAACTCCAGAGTGCCAAGGCGAATAACCCTTTCTCTTGCTTGGCTCCAAGGCAGCATCATGCCTTGATAGCTGAAGCCAAATCAGAGTGATGGTAATGCATCGTACTCTGGCTCTGGAATCTTGAACAGGTGAAGAAGTCTTCTAAGTTCATAACTGGCTGATTTTAGACCCTCTGCTATAACAATAACAATAATTTATTATTTATACCCCGCCCATCTGGCTGAGTTTCCCCAGCCACTCTGGGCGGCTCCCAATCAAGTGTTAAAAACAGTACAGCGTTAAATATTAAAAACTTCCCTGAACAGGAATTGCCAGATTAACTCCCCTTGATCTTGCAAGCCTGAGAATGGGCTGGAAAAGAGAAGCGGGTGCCCTTATGACCTGCTCTTTCTGTAATTTGAGGTCCTTATGGTTTCTGTGTTTCATATAAGTGCAAAATTGTAATTTGATTTCCTCCCACCCTCATAATCAAGCAGTAAATTGTTGTAAACTGCTCTGTGGTCCTCGAATGAAAGAACGTACGTATATTTAACCAACAAATACAATTGTATAAAGTAAATCACTAACTAGACATTGTACCCTATCCTAAGATCATTACGATGAAGGGTATTTCAAAAATAAATATCGAGTAAATAAACACATTTATTAGCTCAAAACCTGCATGCCAATTCACTGTCTCAAAGCTTCTGCCTTAAACACCCTTCATGTGTGCGCACTTGTCTCGAAAACAGCAGTGGTTGACTCCCACATTAAATTTAGCAGTAAAGTAATTCCCTGTTGTACTGTTTACATAGTGGGTTCAGTTTGGCTCAAACCACTGCTATTCCTCTATTTTTACGAGCCTGTCAATGCTGAAACCTACAATCACTCGCTCCCACCTAGCTTCAGAGTCGCCCTGTGAATGGCTCCATGGCAGCGCCAGGTGGCTGCTATATTAAATTTCCACAATGCAATACAAAAGGAAAGGAAAGCACTGGGTGACTTTGCCAGGGCTGTAAGAGCATCGCTTGCCTTGTCCTGACTCCATCAACCCTCCCCTGTCCACACTTGCATCGGGAAAACAATACAAAGGCAGCACCCATTGAAGTAGACTAGCCAGTGCAAATACTTTTGGCTGTGCAGTGCAACTTTCTTTTGTTCTCCTCTCCCCTTGCAACCTCTAAATCTGTTCTTGGTTTCCCCCAGTTCTCTGGAGCAGCTTTGGGGAGGGCATTCGGGGTCATGGGGAGGGAAGAGGGAGGAGAGGTTTCATTGCACAAGTGCAAATCCTTGCACTATCAGATCTGATTCGTTGCCTACCACCCTATGTCTGTCGCATCAACATCAAAGTATTATGGAGACCCAGTAAGTATTCAGAGTCCCACTGTTGAGGCTGGGTCCTGCAAGGGGATCTGCTGCCTCCAGCTCTATTGCCATAGTTGCTCCAGAGGTGATGGAAGCAGTAAGAGCATCTTCACACAAACCTTAGCAAAAGAGGTACCCCAAAGAATCTTGTTCTTTGGGGCTAGACCAAGTCCAACACAGGACTCCAGAAACGGCTTGAAAGCAGTAAAGAGATTTGATAGCTGAGCACTGATACTTCAGGTATCAAGAGCAATGCCCATTGCTTAGAGGTCAAACAGGGGAGTCCTGTTGAACTCATGCTCTGCTTGCAGGCTGCCAGTAGCATCTAGTCGGCCCGTCTGAAAACTTGATGCTTGGCTAGACAAATCTTTGTCTAGCAGGCTCTTCTGGAACCAAATGGCAACTATAGCAATCAAAGGGATGGAGCAACTATCCTCTGATGAAAGGCAACAGCATTTGGGGGCTTTTCAATCTTGAAAGCCGATGGGTTATGGGAGATTTGATACAAAGTATATAAAATTATGTACGGCGTGGGAAAAGTGGACAGAGAGAAGCTCATAAGACTAGACCCTTGTGTCACCCACCCAAGGGAAATATACTCGGAGTTGAGAGCGGATTTCATGCTCTTTATTTTGCTCATACTGGTGAGGAGGAATGGAAGTTCCCCCAGAATGCCTGCCTTATATACATTCTTTACACAATGGGCCCCACGTGATTGGCTAATTCCGGGATTCTCCTGTAGGCCAATCAGGTTGCGAATTACCTTCCACCTGGAGCTGGATTGGGTGGCTCCAATCAGACTGCTGCATTCTGGATCCTATTGTTCTAGGACCAATCAGACTGCTCCATTCTGAATCCTATTGTTCTAGGACCAATCAGACTGCTGCCTTTTGGATCCTATTCAACTCTGTACATAACACCAAGGAAGCTGAATTTTAGAACATCCAAGACAGGTGAAAGAAATTTCTTCTTGCAAAGGCAGGTCTAGGGGAGCACAACCAGTGTGGTCACACTGGGTGCAGAGCTTCTTGGGCGCTACAGGGGGCGGATTTTGGTGTCACACAGAGTACCACGGAAATTTGAGACCCCCGAGGTCTCCGAGGTCCCCACTGCTTGAGCAAAAGATGGCTACTGTGCTCATGTCCAGCTTGAAGGCTTCCAAGAGGCCTCTGGTTGGCCACTGTGAGGGCAAAATGCAGGAGTAGGTGGGCCTTTGGCCTGATGCAGCAGGACTCTTGTGTTTTTGTCATGAGGTGGAAAATGTCGCCCTGGGTGGTAAAGTAACCACAATTTAAAAATAAAATAAAATAAAATGACAGCATCCTGGATACAGGAACCAGATGATTCACCGTCCAAACATTATAGCTGCTGCATGGACAAAGGGAACAAGTGATGAGAGAAAAGAAGCGTTTGCCACAATGTAGTACAAAGTGTCAAGGCCTCAAATCCTGCAGAAAACACATGTTATTTCCTTTCCATGTTATTAGTTATGTAGTACAACCTGTTCTGGAGCAGAAAAGCACATTCTTGGCAGGGGACCCTGTGAGGCGACTCATACCTGAAACCTTTAACCACTGCTTATGGTTTGGCCTGGTATTCCCAATCTGCCTCATACAGTGGTACCTCGGCTTACATACGCTTCAGATTACATACGCTTCAGGTTACACACTCCGCTAACCCAGAAATAGTGCTTCAGGTTAAGAACTTTGCTTCAGGATAAAAACAGAAATCGGGCTCCGGTGGCGCAGCAACAGCAGGAGGCCCCATTAGCTAAAGTGGTGCTTCAGGTTAAGAACAGTTTCAGGTTAAGTACAGACCTCCGGAACGAATTAAGTACTTAACCTGAGGTACCACTGTACTGGGTCCGTCAGATATGAGGGATAGATGGGTTTGGTTCTCTAAGCAACATTTAAAGAAATAAAGGCCATTTAAGTTATTAAATTTTTTGCTGGATGCTACAGAGGTCCAGTTGCGAATTGTTATGCCTGTTCTGAGGTGTTCTCAATGTGAGATCTTCCAGATGAGACCTGCTAGATTTTTATTGTGTTAATAAAGTCCAACTGACCCCAAGCAGAAACCAGGCATTTAATGTCACCGGTCCTATGCTGCTACCCTCACTTTTACTTTCTGTTGATGACTTATTTTTAAAAGCCAGCAGGCTTAAAAAATATATTATTGAGTGACTGGTCTTTTAGTGGTGGTCCTGTGTTGCTTTTAAAGGGTATTGTCTATGCCGCTGTACCCCCTCCCTAATGTTTTGTGATAGGGCAGTATTTAAATACTTCTACAAAGAAATACATAGCAGAAACTGCACCCCTTGTCCACATGGTGTGGAGATGCCCAGTTGAAAGCCCCTTTTGAGTTAGTTTTGGAGACCACACTACATTTCAAAAGCATGTATGGTTTTGTTATAAAGGTAAGCTAAAGGTAAAGGACCCCTGGACAGTTAAGTCCAGTCAAAGGCAACTATGGGGTTGTGGCACTCATTTCGCTTTCAGGCTGAGGGAGCTGGCGTTTGTCCACAGACAGCTTTCTGGGTGATGTGGCCAGCAGGACTAAACCGCTTCTGGCGCAGTGGAACACCGTGACAGAAACCAGAGAGAATGGAAATGCCATTTACCTTCCCGCCGCAACAGTACCTATTTATCTACTTGCACAGGTGTGCTTTTGAACTGCTAGGTCGGCAGGAACTGGGACAGAGCAATGGGAGCTCACCCCGTTGCAGGGTTTCAAAGCGCCCACCTTCTGATCGGCAAGCCCAAGAGGCTCAGTGGTTTAGACCACAGCTCCACCCGCGTCAACAACAACAAACATATTGTTATTATGCCCTCATCTGAATGGGTTGCCCCAGCCACCTGGGCAGCTTCCAGCAAATTAAAACATCAAACACTGTTTATTTACATCGCCCACTATTTGGAATTAACCTCTGAATCATGGGCTATGGGCATAAGGAAGAGATGCTCTCAGCCGTGTTGTATTTTCCATAGGCTCATCTTATGCTCAGTATCATCAGCATGGTAACCCTTTGGCATGTGCTTTGAATGGATATCAGGCAGGCATATACCATACTGGCATTTAGGCGCCTGATTAAAACTCAGGCTTTCCCCTGAGAGGTGATCTGTTTATGTTTGATGTTCTCAATGGATCTGCTGCTTTGTGATAATATTCTTGATGTGTTCTCTGAATGCAATGTTATTGCTGATCTTACATTTTCATGGCTGTGATATCTTTTGATGGTACAGGGTTTTTTATTTTATTTTGCAAATAACTAAATAAATACAGTGGTACCTCTGGTTGTGAACAGGATCCATTCCGGAGCCCCGTTTGCAACCTGAAAGGAATGCAGCCCGCGTCTGCACACATGCAGGTCGCCATTTGCCGCTTCTGTGCATGCATGTGACATCATTTTGCGCGTCTGTGCATGCGCGAGCGGCGAAACCCAGAAGTAACTCTTTCCGGTACTTCCGGGTCACCGCAGGACGCAACCTGAAAAGACTTAACCTGAAGCAAACGTAACAAGAGGTATGACTGTAACAGGGATTCCCCAGCAAGGCTTGCCTGGCTTTTATCATGATGCACTGTTGAAAAAGTCATCTCAGTTCAGAATTGCTTCAAAGAAAAGAAGCTTCAGTTTTAAAAGGGGGGGGGGAGGGAATCCTCCTATGTAGCAAGTGCAAGTCTTCCTCATGATCACTTCGCAAATGAGTCCTTGCCTGACACAGTTGCTTTGGCATAAAACAGACACCAAAGACTGCTCCAAATGTTACGACTGTTGGAAGATCTCTTTTCCATGGCAACCTTCCACATGGAAGCAGAACCTTCTATACACACTTCTTAACCCATGTTATTCCTAAGGAAAGGGCACCAGGACTCCACAGAAAGTGTGATGCTCCTGAGTCAAGCGCTGTGATTTGCTGGACAAGCCCACAGTAAGAAACTTTTATACGTTGCTGCTTCTGCGTAATGCGCTGGCAAAGTGACAAGCTTTACCTCTGTTTGAAACAGAGCTGAACCAAGGTAGGAATGGATGCATATCATTATTAGTTTTCATGTTATTACATTTCTATCCCACCTTTCCTCAAAGTGGCGTACATGGTTTTCTCTCCACTCCCCATTTTATCCTCACACCAACCCTGTGAGGTCACACTGAGAGATGGCAACTGGCCCAAGGTCAGCTAATGAGCTTCATGGCTGAGCAGAGATTTGAACTCTAGTCTCCAAGGTCCTAGTCTGACACTCTAACCACTACACCACACTGCCATCTGTCCATTTCGGTTTGTGGACCCACACAAAGTCAGGCGTGGGTGCAATAACTGACAGGTGATGGCTTAAACATGACCACAACATTATTAGGTTGCAGAACAGTCAGTTGTGGCGTCGTTCTGACGGTTGATGTTGCTTTAGCTCTGAGGGCTGGCCTCGTGGTCCCAGCAAGGGGCATGTGCCTGCCTCAGACACATGGCGCATCAAACAGTGGCAAAGCCTGGCTACATTTTCTAATGGATCAAGGGTAAGGAGCCTGCAGCCTGGGGAGCAAATCCAGCCCCGGCTCTGCTTTGCATGTTTTTGGGTGATGGGAGCTGTCTTTGAACTCTAATCCAGAGAGGTGTTTGAGAGCATTTGCGTAGAAAGTAGCCTACCTTTTGTGTAAAGTTAAAAGTTTCATGGGTGAGACATGGGTGGTGCTGTGCGTTAAAGCACAGAGACTAGGACTTGCCAATCAGAAGGTTGGCGGTTCGAATCCCTGGGACGGGGTGAGCTCTCGTTGCTTGGTCCCTGCTCCTGCCAACCTAGCAGTTCAAAAGCACGTCAAAGTGCAAGTAGATAAATAGGTATCGCTCCGGCGAGAAGGTAAACGGTGTTTCCGTGCGCTGCTCTGGTTCGCCAGAAGCGGCTTAGTCATGCTGGCCACATGACCTGGAAGCTGTACGCTGGCTTCCTCGGCCAATAAAGCGAGTTGAGCACCGCAACCCCAGAGTCGGCCACGACTGGACCTAATGCTCAGGGGTTCCTTTACCTTTACCTTTAAAAGTTTCATAATTGGCTCCAAACACTTTTGCCTCCAACCCTGTCCACCACTGCCTTGTGACCCTTGGGAAGTTGCACAGAAAGGAATGCAGCCTTGGATTGGAAAAAGTTTCCCTGCCCCTGTGATAGGCGATGGGGGCATTCCCCCCCCCAGTGCAGCCCTCCCCGCAGCCACTTTCATCCGGTGATGTTTGTTCACCTCTTAGAGAAAGAATTCTCTCTGAGCTGTGTGAACAATAAAATTGCATAAGACAGTATATGTTAAAAAAACACCCAGTGCATTAAAACAGCACAGCAATTAAATTCAAGGCAAACACACATCCAGAGCACAGCAGGAGACAAGCGGTGCATGCATTGCTTATCCATTAAAAACTGTGCTTTCCTCCCACATCTCTGCTGCTGTTCAGACAGCAAGTT
Organism: Podarcis vaucheri; assembly: GCF_965113315.1. Taxonomy (NCBI): domain Eukaryota; kingdom Metazoa; phylum Chordata; class Lepidosauria; order Squamata; family Lacertidae; genus Podarcis; species Podarcis vaucheri. The sequence continues at coordinate 17,256,468 of NC_138767.1, forward strand.
CAGCCGCCCCATCACACACTATTAATTTATCACTGTGCTTAGCATGCCATTAGGTCTTCTGCAGCTGCAGGGATTACAGGACCTGGTTTGTTTGTCACTTGCTTGCTTTTTTTGCAAATTCACCTGTGTTTGCATGACATGCAATATCAACTTGCATGCGGGGAAGAAATCTGGGGGTTATTGAACCACACCACTGTAAACATGACTTTGTTGTTTCTCCTGCTAAGAACATAAGAAGAGTCCGGAGGATCAGGCCAGTGGCCTATCTAGCATCCTGTTCTCACCCGTCCTGAGGTTTCCAGCAACTGGCATTCAGAAGCATACAGAGTCTAATATAGTGGAGGTACTATTAACTGCGTTCCAATGCTGTGGGAGCAGAGAACTCAAAAGGAGAAATAGCTCTATAAGACACTACTATGACACCATAATTCAACTTCCTATTGTTATTAATATTATTATTATTGAATATTAAATTATAGAATTAAATACAGAATTAAAATATAAGAACTTTTTTTTTTTGCAAAGCCTAATATAAGACTATTGAGAGACTGATATGCTTGTGTGTTAGGGAAGGTTGCCATCTGCTGGGTAATTTTAGGAACACATGAACCATGAGTCATCATTGAATTGTAGAGTCGGAAGGGACCCTGAGGATCATCTAGTTCAACTCTCTGCAATGCAGGAATATACAGCTGCCCCATACAGTGGCATAGCGTGGGGGTGCAGGGGGGGCCAGCCACACCGGGCGCAACATCTGGGGGGGGCACGCTCGCACTCTCAGCTCTCTGCCCCTACCTGGCTCACTCACTCTCTCTCACTGCAGTGCTGGCTGTGCGAATCCGATCCGAGCCGCCGGGTCGCCGCCCACTGTGGAGGGGGTGGGTGTCAGGCATGCGGTGCAGAGAGAGAGCGAGGAACTATCTGGGGGAGGGACAGTGCAGCAGCCGCCCAGTGCAGCGCTGAGCGCGGGAGAGAACCACACCAGACCAGACCAGGCAGCAGCAAGAAGAAGCTGGCAGCGGCGGCAGGTTAGGGGTTAGGGGGCGCAAATTACTTGCCTTGCCCCGGGTGCTGACAACCCACGCTACGCCACTGGCCCCATATGGGATTTTAACCTGCAACCTTGGCATTATCAGCACCACACTCTAACCAACTGAGCTACTGGTTTGATAGGAATTTTGAGGTCTTAGATATATGTTAAACATTCATACCAACCAAGCACGTACATAGATCAGCACAGGAAGACCGACCTGAAACCATTTTGATTCCCAAACTGAGCAAATGTTTTCTCTGCAAGGTCAAAGGAAAATGGGAAAGCTTCCCCACTGTCTTTTCCTTCACAAATCCTGTCTTAAGATATGAATCGCGTGTGAGGCTGTGACCTGGCTCAGGAACTAAGTATTTATCATTACAAAAGACTGGCCAGGCTCGCAAAGCTTTCCCCACCATTTACTTCACCTGCACACTAGAAAAAGACCAGCCTGATAACTTTTAAAAGATGCTCCGAAAGTGCTTGGAGCCTTTGACACCTGAGCTGTATATTTTCAGAACCCATCCCGTATTTTGTGGTTGCATTCTCTGTAATTTGGAAACTTTAAAAGCTGTTTTAATGTTGCGCTTTAAGTTGCTGTGACTCACTCTCTGGCCTTAGGGTGGGTAATAAATTAAAAGGAGGAGGAGGATAAAGAATAACAACAGTAATATCAGCAACTAGTGCAAATTCATAAAGGGAGCTTCAACACACATTATTAATAAGTGGGTAGTCATAAGGAATTGCTGAGAGAAAGTAGGGGGAAGTGCTGTTTTTGCTTCTGCCCCCCCCCTCATTTCCCATACAATGAATTGATTGTTGGGGGTAGGATCAGGGAAAACTTTATCTGAAGTGAAACTGGGCAAAAACCACCCCGTTTTTGCAGGGTCACTTGTCTCCTGCAAAAATGAGGGGGGTTTCAGAGGCCCTCATGTTATATGGCTGTGGATGGGTTTCTGTTGTGTTTTACTATGATGGATATGAGTTGATAGAGGGTAGGGCTGGGCAAATACATCACTCTTGGGCCGGATCTACACAGATATAAAAAACGCTATGGAAATGCCATGGAAGAAAACCTGAGATATATATATGCAATTAGCCATTGAGCTTTACACCGCCATCTGGTGTCACATTTTTGTAATGCACTTATAATGTTATAATTGCAGCTGTGTAGCTGACTCCCTATTTTCTCTCTCATTTTCGAAGTCTTAAATCCAGTTCTTCTTTGCGGTTTTTTTTTTAATTTAAAAATTCCTCATGAAAATTAATCGGCATCTGAATGCATCAATGTTTATCTTTTCACATTTTCTATGCAATTTTTGTGTCTATATGCAATTTTTTTTGAACACTTTACCACATTGTATGGCTCCTGGCCAGCCCAATCCCTGCCAAGTAGTGCACGAGATTCTAAGGTGTCTTGGAACTCAACCAGGGCCTGTGTTCTGTTGGGAGAAATGAGGCGCGGTGGAGTCTGTGGTATCTTTGAAATACGATTTCTTTACACATACTTAGACTGGAAGCTTTCAATGGAGAGTGAGTTCATAGCATTCACATCTCAGGAGCAGCCCATCCTTCACAGCAGCACAGCACTGGATTCTCAGACATCTCCATGCTTCTTTCCCAACCTGCCAAGATGGTTCTGGCCTTCACAGCAGCTCACAGAGTCCTTCTTCCCCAACCTCTAAATTTCACATTACACACCCGCCTCCTTGGCAACCTCGCCCCTCGCCAGCAGAGCCTCCTGCCTGGTTGATGGCTTCCACTGATGAATTAATGACTTTCTCCCCCCACCTTTTGTCACTTTTAAAGACTTCTATCCCAGACCTTGGCCTGGAAAAGTAGCTTAGCCTGACATTGTCCCTCCCATACTCCAAATATTACCTGAATCCTAAAGGTAAAGGGACCCCTGACCATTTGGTCCAGTCGTGACCGACTCTGGGGTTGCGGTGCTCATCTCGCTTTACTGGCCGAGGAAGTCGGAGTACAGCTTCCAGGTCATGGGGCCAGCATGACTAAGCCGCTTCTGGCGAACCAAAGCAGCGCATGGAAATGCCGTTTACCTTCCTGCCGGAGCAGTACCTATTTATCTACTTGCACTTTGACGTACTTTTGAATTGCTAGGTTGGCAGGAGCAGGGTCCGAGCAACAGGAGCTCACCCCTTCGCAGGGATTTGAACCGCCGACTTTCTGATTGGCAAGCCCTAGGCTCTGTGTCACCTGTGTCCCTCTGCCTGAATCCTACCCTTCCTTAATTTCTAACATTACCTAACATTCTAACCCTTGCACCCCCAAACTCTGCTACATCAGACCTGAAAAAATGTGCATTGTTTGCTTGAAGAATTGCATTGCGAAATTGGAAGAAGTGTGGATTTTGAAGGAAGGCTGTGTTTCTTATTCATGTTGTTTTGGAAAGTTTGGATGAGGTAGGCTCCCCTTCAGACCTGCAAGCTGGAAGGAGTCAGCCTGGAAAGAGAGCCAGTGTGGTGTAGTGGTTAAGAGCGGTAGATTCGTAATCTGGTGAACCAGGTTCGCGTCTCCGCTCCTCCACATGCAGCTGCTGGGTGACCTTGGGCTAGTCACACTTCTCTGAAGTCTCTCAGCCCCACTCACCTCCCAGAGTGTTTGTTGTGGGGGAAGAAGGGAAAGGAGAATGTTAGCCGCTCTGAGACGCCTTCAGGTAGTGATAAAGCGGGATATCAAATCCAAACTCTTCTTCTACCTCGCAGGTACAGGCAGGAATTCAAGGCATTTGCTCTTGGCAAGAATAATGCTACTGTTACTAATAAATCCGGCGAAAGATGTTCTCATTTCGCATTAATAAAACTTCACATGACTGGCGCAGTGGTGGGGAGATGAAGAGAATGGGGGCACCCAGCCAGACTCAGCCAGGGTGGTCCAGGGACGCTGCAGGGATGCAGGCTGAGATCGATGGCTCCAAAACACACCAGCTTGTACCCAGTTAGGGCCTGTGCTGCCAACTGCACCATATGTGCAGAAGGTAGAAAAGTCTAGCCAACCCCTTAAGCCAGCAGACGACACTCCCTTTGGATTCTAGCACCACAGCCCACCCTCCTAATATTCTTTTGCTAATGAGCATTCGGATTAACTCATTTCCCCCCTATCCTTGCAAGCTTGCTTTTAAAAAGAAAGGATATGGGTTGTTGGTTCTTTCCCCCCTCCTTCATCACCTTGCTTTCCCAAATGATCATTGTTATGAATGATCAAGGCTGGCTCCACGGGGCGACTTGGTCAAGGCATTTGCCAAGGCCCCAAGGCAGCTGCTCCAAAACGCATCAGTGTCAGCATGTAATCGATGAGTTATGCCTGCCTTGCCAACTCTGGCATATGCACGGAAGTCTGGCCAATGCAAAGGACCCATCATCAGGACACCGTCATCCATTTTTACCGTGTACCCAGGAAGATTGGAGGCAGCCGGAGAGAATTCTCAGGCGGCAATACTCTGCCTCTTCGAGCCATGTGGGGTTCGTAGGCAGAGTGTTAGGCTTGAACTGGGGAGAACCTGGGTCCAAATCTCTGGTTGGTTGTCAGGCTCGCAGGGGACTCTGAGGCTGTGTGTCAGCCTGACCTACCTCACTGGACCGTTGTGAGGATGAAGTTGTGGTGGCGGCGAAACAATGTTTAATGCCCAAAACACCTTAGAGGAAGTGTTATGGTTAAAGCAGGCATGTGGAAACCTAAACAAAAGGCTTCAAAGTTCATTTGAAAATGTGTTTTCTTGAGAGAGAAGACATTTGGAAAAGTTATTTTGTAAGAAAATATGTTTGAAAATACACATTTAAATGTGCATTTAAATGCACATTTTCATACAAAGTTCTTTTTTTTTAAGAATTCAGATAAATGTGGAAACAGGATGAAATAGTGAACAGAGTTAAAAGTGTTAGATAGATGATTCACTCATCCAAGCCTGATCCAGCAAAATAATAATAATAATAATTTTAAAATTGCCATATGCTTTTTTCCTTTTCCTTTTCTAACTCCAAGGGAGAGATATTTACCTCCCTCCCTTCCCAGCTAAACACATGGAAAGTGTGTGTGTGTGTGTGTGTGTGTGTGTGTGTGCATCTTATCTGCTGCAATGTTAGAACTTTCTCTGAAATGCAACCCCAGTGGTGTGATATTCATAATATTGATGATAATGATGATGAAGACGATGATAATAACAACAATGGTAAATTATTATAGCACATTTTTATTTCACTTAAATTGCTTCTTCCTGACAACGCCAGAAGGGAAAAAAAGGAGCGAAAGGGACAGGGGAAAAGAAAATTACCCTCAAATCACATCTATAGGTTTACTGCAGGGAAAAGACCCAAACAAAGCTTCATACAGAAATATTGATTTTTATATACATGCATACCAATTAAAAAGAATTATTGCCCTGCTGCAGATCCCCTGGAGCCCCCACAAAGAATGGAAAAAGAAACATTAAAGGGACTAAAGGGGAAATGCATTGGCTCTGAAAACCATTACTCAATAGCTGAAGAGCGACCTTGTCAGAAAGTGAAAGCACAGCAGTATCCTTGCATTCCAGGGACAAACCCAGGTCGGGGTGGACTTTAGTCTTTCAAATTTGAGGGACATCCTATGCAAGGCTGAAGTTCAGCACCCTCTCACCTTTCGTTCTGCTCAATTTATTCTGTCCTTGTTGAGAAGCCCTGCAGCGCCCCCTAGGCTCAGCACCCAGGTCGCGCTGCCCTAAATCTGCCTTCGCTCTGGTGGCGACTTCGAATGGGGTCTTGGAGGAGTTTGGATTTGATATCCCGCTTTATCACTACCAAAAGGAGTCTCAAAGCGGCTAACATTCTCCTTTTCCCTTCCTCCCCCACAACAAACACTCTGTGAGGTGAGTGGGGCTGAGAAACCTCAGAGAAGTGTGACCAGCCCAAGGTCACCCAGCAGCTGCATGTGGAGGAGCGGGGAAGCGAACCCAGTTCACCAGATTACCAGTCCACCGGTTTTAACCACTACACCACACTGGCACCTCCAACTCCTTCCGTCTGCATATTGTCACCAGAGTCATCACAGGTTGTTCCGAGAGAAGGCCAAGCTCTCCAGGCACCTTCCTATGCCTGCCCCATCGCTGCAGTGCAATGTATCACATTAAAAGGAAGGGAGATGCGTCGCCAACAAGGAGACAGATTTGCGTAAAATTATGCAAACTGCTTATCTAGATATCCAGATGCAACTTTGGGAAAAAAAATTGTAGAATTTAACTAGAAATGCAATTCATCTTCCCACACAGTGACCAGGTATCCTCATGCCCACCTAGTTTGCCCAGGTGATAACTGTTGATGGGCAACTTCAAGTCTCCTTTGACTTTCCCTTTGTTTGGTCCTTTTATCCTTTATCCAAACCTTCAAATAGAGGACTGCCCTCTGTAAACAAGGACACACATCTTCCCTCGGCAAACAGCTGCACCCAGGGTGGAGCCACTGGGAGGCTTGTTGACCTCCCTCGTTTAATTATGCCTATTTTGTAGGTGGAATTAAGAGCACAGTGAGGACCAGCAACTTGCCCAAGACACTCACGGCCTATGTAGCAACAGACAGTCACAGCATGGAGTTCCCCCAATTCCCATTTATCTTTTTTTTATTTATGATATCAATTGTCTACAATTTTGCTTTCCCTCCCTCCTATTTACGCAGGAACTGGTGTGCCTACGTTCACACAAGACTCCAGCCCACCATCGTGGTTGACAACATAGAAACGTATGCATCGGGCAGAGCCAAACCATGCACCTGGATTGCAGGACCCTGCGGATCAAGGTATAGCTGCCTTCCACCCTACCCGTCCCAATGGATGCCAGTTTTTATAAGCTTGCAAAGTGATGAATTGGAGGAGTGGTCCATTGCAGCACACAGTCCTTTTATCAGGTAGAAAGTGATTGGCCCAAGGTCATCCAGCTGAACTTCGCGGCTCATGATGGATGAGAACCCAGGTATCCTTCACCCACATTCAATGTATGAACCTCCACACAATTCTTTGCCAGCTAATTGTTGTGTGACTTTCAGCTGATCCTAATATGGGTATTTTGCCGTGTAACAACTTAAGAAGGGGCCTGCTAGATCATAGAATTGTAAAGTTGGAAGGGACCCTGAGCATCTAGTCCAATCCCCTGCAATGCAGTTATCCCATACAGGGATCGAACCTGCAACCTTGGCATTATCAGCACCACGCTCTAACCAGCTGGGATATCCAGTCAAAGGCCAAAAGCCATTGAGTCCAACATAGTATTTTCATGATGGCCAACCAGATGCTTATAGGACTTGAGCGGGAAAGCCCTTTCCCCTCTTGTAATTCCAGCAGCTAGAATTCAGATGCTCCCTCCCTCTCTCTCCCTCTCCCTCTCTCTCCTCTCTAACAGTACACACACACACACACACACACACAGAGAGAGAGAGAGAGAGAGAGAGAGAGAGAGAGAGAGAGAGAGAGAGAGATATCAGCACAGCTGCCTACAGACTCTCTGTGTGAGCATGACTCCATGATGAATTCCTTGTGCATTTCAAAACTTACTACTGCACCACTGGTGAATTTCCCCCTGTACCTTACAAACCTGTTCCAAACACTCACCATTTCCCACTAGGTGGCAGGTTTGCATATACCTAAGAAACAACAGAGGCATCGAAGCAATTTAAAATCCAGACCATCTCCTCTCATAAAACTCATACCCTTTTTTTCAATTTTCAAGTCTCTCTTGCTCAATCTGAGATATTCTCTGACCAAGAATGAGAAGAGAGAGGGAGAGGGAGAAGGAGAGAGAGATTGATTCCAGAGCCATTCTGTATTTCAACTGGGCATGGATTTGTGTCTCAGAATCTTTTCTTCTTTGAGTCAAGTCAGGCTCAGATTTTAACTTAAAGAGCTGAGTACAGTATAACAGATTTACAACCCAAGGCAATCTGAACAGTTTATTTATCCTTGCAGAGCAATATATATGTGAAAGGGACTTTAAGGCATGATGAGGAAAAACCTTTGAAATACTCAGCTGGCAAACGACTTCTCTTTACAATGGCATGGTACATTCACGTAATTTTGCTTACTCATTAGCACATGGTAGTCAGGAGCTTTTCAACAGGAGTTTCAGCATCAAAACTAACACTCAGTTCAAGCATAGCGGTGGGGTTATTTCTTACATCTGAATGCAGGAACAACCACATCTAAGAAGGAACCTCTTTGCACATTATGCTTTGTTCTGCTTATGTTTTAAGGTAACATGTGAATTAGACTGGACTCCCCTTCATTGGAGGCTTTTAAACAGATGGCCATCTGACAGGGATTCTTTACCTGTGATTCCTTCATTCAGGGAGTTGGACTAGATTTCTCTTGGGGTCCCTTTCAACTCTACAATTCCATGATTCTATATGATGTACATGTGCTTATATCATAAAGATGATGGCTTTTTTCCAGGCAAGTGTTTCATCAATAAGGGAAAGGGAAGCCCCAATCCAACAGGGCTTATGTGGGAGAGCAGCAGCAGCAGCAGCAAGCGAGCCTTCCCGGTCCTGTTACTCTGCCCATGTGAAGACTTTCTTGCCAGCCCAGTGGCCTCCCAGTCATCAGTATGAAATCCCACCGTCTGCCACAGAAGCCACATTGTAATAATACATCTGTGACTCACCTTCCACACATATGTCCCTATTACAGACATATCCTTAGAAACAGCCAAAATAATTTACAAACAGTACAAGCGCAACTGAACAGAGGTTTTAAAAAACATACAAAACAAATGCCTGAGGCACAGATCTTTTCATTCAGCTGGAAAACCTACTGACAGCATATAATTGCTGTGAGGTTACTGCTGTGGTTTTAGCATGGATTCTAAAGCCAAGTTTTGTGTGTTTGAGTTTTTAATCAGGCTCAGCATAAATGGATAAAATGGATTATAATGTATAACAGGCATTGACTGGCAGAGGACAGCAGATGCCCTTCCACTAAGCTACAGTGCCTTCCCCAAACAAACATGGCTGCTATACTACTTGAGCGCAAAGCCATAACTCACACACCGAGATGTGTGGACACCAGGTGCCCACAACTTGTGTTTTGCATTGTGAGATTCACTTGGAGAGCTATAGCCTTTCAGTATTCACCAGGGATAACTAAGTGCCCTCCAGACTAACTAACATGACCCATGGCCAGGGCTGATGGGAGATGAAGTCCGACAACATCTGTAGGGCACAATGATGACTACGACTGGCATGGGCATTATAAGGCAGTTGATGTCCTGCAAGTTCCTTGCCATGCATTCCAGACGTCAATGCCACAAGTGTGTGTGCTTCTGCATCGAAGGCCATCTTAGGCAGACCCCTTTGGTAAGAAATAAGTAGGAAGACACCTAAGAAGCAGTTTGCTTTCAGAAATCTCCGCGTTAATTATGTGTTCCTCTAGAAAACCAAGAAGGTTCCCGGGGACTCACTTGAGCGGAAGCGTTGAGTGGACATGAATATTTTGGAACTGAATTCCGTGCTCTTAATGACACGTATTTGCTGGGCTGCTTATTCATAGTCATGCTGAAGCGCAAGGCATAATTTTAGCTACTTAAAAATGAATATTTACCCAGTTTGCCCTTAGCCCACTGCACTCCCAAGCACTCATTTTTGCCCCCACGAAGGGAATGAAAATTCAAACAGAAACCTCTATGGCAAGGACTACAAATAGGATGGCTTTTTTATGTAATTTGCTTTTTAATTTAAGTTGTTGTTTCCCTCCTTACGTTTTTAATGAGATTTTCCTTCAAGTGAGGAATGAGCACCGTCCTTTCCTATGGCATTTGTCACAGTCTTCTGGTTTCTCGAGGAAGAACCTGCATCCTCCTTTCTCTGCTTCATAAAGCACCTGCAGCAAGGACAAGTCAGACCAACAGAACATGATCCATGCCAGGGACGGGGAAGTTCTGGCCTGGGCTCCACAGATGGCCCTCTAAGCTCTCTCTGTGGCCCCTGGGACTCTCCCCAAGCCACACACCCTTATTGGCCCTGCTTCCCACCTGCTTCTTGCCCTCCCAGATTCAAAATCACTGAGCATATTAACAAGAGGGGTTGGTGGCTATGAAACTGGATTTCGGGCAGTGCACATTGGGCTATTACGTTTTGCAGGGTTTAGGTTTTATTGTGTAAATGCAACCAGTGCGGGAAGACTTGGGTTAAAGTGGGAGGGTGTAATGGACTGGCAGGAGTCAGAACAATGGGAGGCACCATCCGGGGAACCCCCTGTAATGTGTATGGGTTGCTTGTGCGTAAGTTGCCGCCTCTCCAGGCTTTGTTGCCTTGCTAAACCTTTCAGTCTGGGCAGCCCTTCACTTCGTGGCTGCCTCAGTCGCTAGCAGAATCCGTCAGTGGGCGTTTCTTAAATCTTTTCCAACATAAAAGTTGTTTGACACCCAGTCTCCTCCTACTCTCTCTGCGTGGAAGTCTTCTGCGCAGGGTGGGCGTGGGTAGCGGAGGACCCGTGCTCTCCCCACCGGTGTCCGGTGAAGAGTCCTGGAGCCTTCTCGCCGATTCCCCCATCAGCCCCTCTATATCCCTGGTGTTGCGCTGATTTGCTTCCTTATCTGCGGAGCTGCCTCTCTCCCTGCTGGGCCCTTCTCCAGCATCATTTGAGAGCCTTCCCTCCGCCTCTAGCTCCGATGTCAGTTCCCTGACACCCCCAAAGGTGAGAAGGCTCAGAGCCAGGGGGCTGGCACTGGGATGACAGTGAGTGGCTAGAGGGAGCAGCCTGGGAGGAGGAGGTGTCGGAAGATGAAGAGGCAACAGGGTTTAATGAGCAGGGAGAGTCTGTGGCAGAGAGCAGTCCAGAACCAGAGGCAGAAGCGGAGGCTGGAGAGGAGGGTGGCCACGAAGCAGTGGTGGGTCATGTTTGTGGGAGGCATAGGTGTCCCACCCATGGTGCAACAAGCATGAAGCAGGAGGAGCAATGACAGGTACACAGGCACAGTCTCCGATTGCTTGGAAAAAGCCCTGGAGAGGAGGAGACATAGCTGACTATTGGGAGGCAGGAGCCTTTAGTCTTGGCAACTGCCTCATAAGGGCAAGTTCTACGGGAAGAGTTGCTGTACTCTCTAGACTTGACATCCTGAGCTGTCTTGTTTCTTTGAATAAAGACTTAACTTCACTGAAAATATGCAAGTTATTGCTGACTGGCTCCTGGCATCTGCTCCTGACAGAGGGGGGATCCTCTGGATTTGGTTTGTACATTATATAAGATGTTGACATCTACTATTCACCCCAAATTTCTGCCTTCCAGAGACATGAAGGAGTGCCCTTTCTTCCATGAACATGCCTGAGCATTAAGAAAAGCCCCCATGGCTCTGCTTTTAGTCACTTTGATGTCGATGGGTGGATGTTGACAGGAAACAAGGCCTTTTCAGTTGTGGCTCTTCATCTCTGGAAGGCTCTCCCCAGAGACACCCCCTTCATTTCTTTATTTTATTTTTTGGTCAGATAAAACCTATATAAGCTGCCCAGGCCTTCTAATAGCTTGATATCTTTTTAGTGGGTTTATATTGCTTTCTTATTGCTCTGTTGTATCTTGTTATCTTTGTGGGATTTTTTTATTATAAAAAGTATGGTTTTAGCATTCCATTGCCCAACTTTGGAAACTGCTCCAAGATCTTTCGCTGAAGAGTGGCTAAGTATTTTAAATCAATGCCTACATAAATAAATAAAACCACCCCCCTGCCTCAACTCTTAATTTCAGCTGTGCTCCTGAGGTCTTTATTTTCACTAGGTTTGACACGAGGCTGTTCTGTAAAAGCGTTTGCTTGTGGTCTTGTACAGGACGCAATCAATAGACTTCAAAAATAATCCCTCAGTGGCCTATTACTGATGTATCATCCTGTATCATGTCCATTCATCTGAGACAGAGCCTCGCTAACGTTTGCTTTCCAAATCACCTTGCAGTTCCCAGTCAAGGACTCGCCAAGCTTACAGGGTCAAACATATGATAGTGACATCACTGGACTGGAAGTGCTGCCCCGGATACAGCGGAGCAACGTGCCAGCCCAAAGGTATGGGAAGCGATGGAAATATTAACCCTTCCTGGCAAGCAATCTGACCTGGCTACAAAATGGCTGGAAGCGGGAGGGAATCTGCTTGCAGCAGATGGAAATGGAAGCCCTTCCAGATCAGGTGTGTGGATTCTCTGGCCCACCAGATGTTGCTGAACTACAACTCCCATCATCCCATGCTTGTCAGGTACAGTGAAGGATGCTGTCATGTTAGCAATGTTGTTGGTCTGTTTGGGTTCTGGATGTTTAATGGGGGTCACCTTTGAACAGGCAGCAGAATGTCTTGGTTTGGCTCTGTGGGAGTCTTGGACAAACTAGGAAGAGTCTGGTCTTAATCCCAGCTGATCCTAATAAATCAGGCACAGCAAAGGAATGAATCTTCAGTATAGTATCACAGCCGCCAATTCCTAGGGGCCGAGGCATTTTGCCCCATCCCAATTTATTTTCTGAGGGAGCTGATCCCCCCCAATGTTCAGAGGGTTTTCATCTCCACCCCATGGCTCCTCAGAACACCACGCACAAGTTGTCAGGACGTCATGTGATGCTGGCCACATGACACCAGGCCATTGCATTGGACCCCCTCAATCATCCGGAGAAGATGGTGCCTCTGGTTAGTACGGTGGTTAGTTTGGCCCTAGCAGAAGAAGCCTGTCTGGTTCAAAGAACCATTTCATAAAGTAATTACTCAGCAAATGACTCTTGTTTAAAAATTAATCCACCTAGAGTAGCTTGACCCCCCCTGACTTTTTAAGGTACGCTGTCTCTGAATGTATTTCAGCCAGAGGGCATACATTTAGACACTCAATCCCATTCCCATTGAAGTCAAATCAAATTTATAGCCGGGGCTTCATTTGGATTAAGATTGAGGCAGATGGCAAAATGCCACGCAGACTATTGCACCGACCTTGTGTAAAACATTGCCTGCTTGAGACAGGGAGTCCTGTATTTTACGACTGCGCCCGTGATCAAACATATGGCAAGTGTGTCGTGGTTTAACAGGCTTGCGACTGCTATTACTTGCTCGTGGCCTTAAACAAGCTCCCCTTGAAAAATAAGATATGGCATCCACATACATATTTTAAATGGATGAATATTACAAGAAATGCCATTAGCTGCGGTAGGGAACTCAATCATCGGCGGTAGAGAAGAGGCTGCGATTAAAAATTTATGGGCAAAAATGTAGAGAAGTCACTGCCGTTCGCATCTAAGAGAGGGAAATCTTAATACTGGCAGCGGCACGGGAATCCCCTGTGGAAACAAGAGTCTCTCTTATACATGGCTGAAAGAAGGTAGATGTTTTGGATTAACTCTAATGGGGACTGTTTGTTCGTCATGCTTTTACATCTGGGATCCCAGGCAACATGGATCTAAAATGTTTTCAAGGCTTCATAGAATCAAAGAATGGTAGAGTTGGAAGGGACCTCCAGGGATCATCCAGTCCAACCCCCTGCAATGCAAGAATCTCAGCTAAAGCATCCATGAAAGATGGCCATCCAACCCCTGCTTAAAAACCTCCAAGGAAGGAGGCTTGTTGCTCTTGTTATTATTGGGCAATAGCCACAGTTCCACGAGCATGAGTTTGATCTTGGGCCTCAGGTTTCCCTTTTGCCCCCCAACCCAAAAAAGAAAGCCTACTCTGAAGGGTTGGGAGATAATCCAGAAGAAAATAGGAGCATAGGCAACCACCTTACCATTGGTCCATCCATCTCAGTATTGTTTGCACTAACTGGAAGCAGCTCTGTGGGTTCTAGGAAGGGATATTTAGCAACCCTACCTATAATAAATAATATTTTTTTATTTATACCCCACCCTTCCCCGTTCAAAAACGGGGCTCAGGGTGGCTAACAACAAATTTAAAACACTTAATTGATGCAACAAAAAAACAGTATAAAATACAGTATAAAACACAAATAACAATAAATTCAGAATTCAAAAATCAATTTAGGGGGGAAATCCATCCAATAAACATTAGATGATCACCAGGGCTAGCTGGCTAAATTAGTCCTATTTGGGCCAGTGTGGAAACCAGGGGAGAATTAGCTGTGGGATCCCAGAGCAGGTAATCTTCATAAAAAGGGGAGGGGGAGGGAAGGAAGGAAGGGGAATAAAAGATCAGGCTAAGTTCAAGTTGAAAGCCAGGCGGAATAGCTCTGCCTTACAGGCCCTGTGGAAGGAGGTTAAATCCTGCAAGGCCCTGGTCTCATGGGGCAGAGCATTCCACCAGGTCGGAGGCATCACTGAGAAGGCCCTGGCCCTGGTGGAGGATAATCTAACTTCCTTAGGGTCCGGGACCTAGAGATACTGGGGATTGAACCCAGAGGCTTCTGCATGCAGAGCATGTGCTCTGCTACTGAGCAAAGGCCCTTCCCTATGGGAAGTTGCAGGGGACAGTCCAAAAGGAGGGGGCAACCAGAGAAAACAACATTTCCTTGCTTCACTTCCATGTGCTCTACAGGACGGAAGGTCTGCTTACCTGAACAGAAGGGATGTGCTGTATCCAAGCCATAGCAACCACTGTGATGTCCACAGTGGATAAGCAGTGCCTTGCTGGCAAATTTTATTGGGATTGATGAACTTGAGATTGTCCTTCAGAGGTTCTGATTGGATAAAACAGGGATGCGGAACCAGTGTTCCTCCAGATGTTGTAGAACTACAACTCCTTCCAGCCCCAGCCAGTGTGAGGAATGGTCAGCGGGGGTGATGGGAGTTGTAGTCCAACAACATCAGGAGGACCACAAGTCTAAGGTCACAGTACTCCTGAATAGGCCCACTGAAATGAATGAGGGCTCCACAAGGGTATGGAAGAGCACACATCTTCCTAGTACATCTTCCTGAGGTTAATATGCCTCCCCTTCAACCATTTTTCTGGCCCACAATCTACCTATTAACAAAATGGAACACTAATGTGATAGTCCCTGCATCTGAATGAACCCTGAGCAGGTGTACACAGGTCAGCTAGTCAGAGTCTTCCTCACTATAGTAAGAGGTATTGAATTTCTGTTTAAATTATATAGTTTCTAAAGTTGCACTTATGCATATAAATCAGAGTATGAAAATTTTAGGAAAGCCCTCTTCTTTGATGAAACATTCCTTCTTTTTTGGCAAGGCACCGTGCCCCAATTTTGAAATTTGCTTCTCACCCAATATGTTGGCATCTCTCTCTCTCTTACCCGCGTGCAAATTCCAAATGGCAATGGGCCTTCAGATTCTGAAAGCCAGCAAAGTTTATTTAAGCAAAATCTCAAGGCAGGCTTGGAAGTTTCTGCTCGAGTGAAAATTTCAAGTGGAACTAGAAAAGTTGCAGTAAGACAAGTGAAATTTATTGGGAAGGTTCTGTCTTAGGATCTACAGAAAACATAAATGCATGTTGCTAGCCCAAATGTGCTATGGATGTTTCCTGCCTCTTACAGTATTGGGAGTTGGAGTCTAACATCTGAGCTCCAATACGGCAGAATTTCTCTTTGGCTTCCCAAAATTTCAGAGGTCTGCTGCATAGTAACTCAGAGTGGGGCTTTCTGTGTGACTATCCCACTTCTGTGAAAAAGAATTCCTCTACTTACTGGGTACAGCTGAATACATGTTTGTTTTGACAAGTTTTTCGAGCTCAGTGAAAAAGTCTCTGCCTTTGGGGTTCATGTTGTGTTGTTTTTAAACCAAATCTTCAGTTGTTTACATGGTTTTTTAAAAACTGTTTTTAGTTGTCTTTGCGGTATTTTTTGCAAATTGCCTTGGGACCCATATAAAGGCAACCAATTAACGAATTGAATATAAATGTTTCTGAAAACCCACGTGGGAGTCCTTTCAACAGAACCTGTTTTTGTCAGGTGCAAAGAATTTCAGTCCTGCAACTAATTCTAAACAGAAGACGAAAAGCTCAACATTTATAGACTTTTCCCAGTAGATGGCTGTATAATGTTCACAATAACAGGAGGCCAACTGCAGTATAGAGCAGCAGACAAAGGAGAAGAATTAAGAGTTAAGCCCATCTACAAAATTCATTGGGGATTTATTAAACCGGTGTAAGCAGTCAATGAAACGACTGCTAAGAGGAATCACACTACTTTTAGGTGTGCTCCCCATTATCAGTCACTGTTGCAGAATGAGAGTTCCCAGAGTTCTCTGGGAAGAGAGATGGATGGTTCAATCACCCTGGGAACTGTAGTACCCTTAACAAAACACCACTTTCCAGCATTCTTTGGGGGAAGCCATGACTGTTTAAAGTGGTATCCTAGTGCTTTAAAAGGGGCGCAGGTGGCGCTGTGGGTTAAACCACAGAGCCTAGGACTTGCCGATCAGAAGGTCGGCGGTTCAAATCCCTGCGACGGGGTGAGCTCCCATTGTTCAGTCCCAGCTCCTGCCAACCTAGCAGTTCAAAAGCATGTCAAAGTGCAAGTAGATAAATAGGTACTGCTCTGGCGGGAAGGTAAACCGTGTTTCTGTGTGCTGCTCTGGTTTGCCAGAAGTGGCTTAGTCATGCTGGCCACATGACCCGGAAGCTGTACGCCGGCTCCCTCGGCCAATAAAGCGAGATGAGCGCCGCAACCCCAGAGTCGGCCATGACTGGACCTAATGGTCAGGGGTCCCTTTACCTTTACCTAGTGCTTTAAATGTATCCGATAGAATTGTAGAGTTGGAAGGGACCATGAAGGTCATCAGACTAGATGACCCCCGCAAGGCAGAAATCTTTTGCCCAACATGGGGCTCAAACCCACGACCTGGAGATTAAGAGGCTCGTGCTCTACCAGCTGCGCTATCCCAGGTGGTATAGCCTAATATATTTTAAGTGGAACATAGGAAAGTGCCGTAGAACATATATTCCTCTATCTAGCCCCATATCGTCTCCTCTGAACGGCAGCATCTCTACGTGGTTTCAGGCAGGGATATTTCCTGCTACCTAGTCATTTGAATTGGAAATGCTGGGGTTTAAAACTGTGGCTACAGAACGCAAAGCAGGCACTCTTTCTGTGAGCTTTGGCACCTCCTTGAAGAGCGGACCTGAAAAATACGAAGTGCAAGAGATACAAAGAGGAGCTTATCAGATGCATGCTCGCCCCAGAGTCACGACTGGCTGCAGCTATTAACTGTACACTCAGTGGCAAACCCATGCTTGCCTCTGGGTATTATGTGAAATAGTCCACCTTTAAAGGGTGCGTGCGAAGCTGAAAGGAAGAGAGGGGATTGTGAAATCTGCATCATATCTCAAAGCAACCACCTAGCTGATTTAATTAGGAGGGTGCTGCAAGGATTGACTGGGGGGGCGGGGGAAGCACCTTCACATTGGCAGCCCGTATATTTGGGAACAAAAGAATGGTAAGCGGAAGAATAAAAGGACATCCATCAGGTGGCCCTTTATCACCGGAGAGTAACTGATTCCCCCCGTCACAGATTGTATCGTCACGCTGCCACCTGATAAATCCTATGTAATTAATTGGGATGAATGCAAGTATTTAACTCCTGTTGACAGCTATGGCCTTATGAAGATAACAGCGGCCACTGAGAATGTGAGCCGAGCCTCCAGCTTACATTGCAGCCTTGACTGCTGCTATGATAGGCTTTGAGGACAGCTAGATCTCACACGCCCCTGTGGAGCACCTAATTGTTGCTTTCTGCAATTACAGCAGATAGAAGGTATTTGTGTCATCTGGAAGGCTTGTTCGTCCTGGGGCTCCTGCATTTTGGATACCGTCATCCTATCTGTCAGTCAGGAAGCATGCGAGCCTGGGAAGTGCCCAAGAGTCAGCTAGGAGACACCTGCCAAAATCTTGTCTGACCCAGATCCTGGAAACACCTCTTCTGAGAAAGAGGCTTGGGGCCCTGATAAGAGCCCCACTTCAACAGAGACTTGAAGAAATCCACAGTGGTTCAAAGGCAGCCCAAAGAGCCTCATTGCCACAGGATTGCATCCTCTTGGCCCCTCATCCCACCTGGCTGCCTTAGTCAGCCAGGTGTCTCCTAAGGAGAAAGGGTCCACATGGGATGAAAAATCTAGGGGCTTAGGTGTGATGGCCTGGGACTCGGGCTCAGACTCAGAGCCAGAGCCAGAGGAGTCTCAGTCCACACCGGATCCTTTGCCTCAGGCAGCAGCTGAACCTAGTCTGGGGTCTGATTCTGAAGAGCCCCAGTCTGTACAGGTTCCCCTACAACAAGCACCCGCTGGGCTGAGTCAGGGGCCTAAGCCTGCCCTGGCTTCAGATGCGGGGATAACCTCATTGCGTTCAGCTGGGCCATCACTTACAGCTTCTCCACTACCGGTTGGGTCAGGGGAGGCAGGGCAGAGGCGGCCTCTGGGTCTAGTAACCCATTGACATCTCCCAAGCTGCAGAGACAGGAGAGACCTGAGTACTCGCAGGAGGAGTGCTTGCCTTTGGGTGAGACAGGGAGGTGAGTCACCGGGGGATCAGGACCGGCCGTTACCCCGACAGAGATAAAAAGCTGCTGGACCCTGCCCCAGGTTGTGGGAGCAATGTTGCTGTTTGCTAGAACCTGCCTGTGATCCTGTGCCTGACCTTGCCTGGTTTCCTGTCTCGTGTCCTGCCTTGGCCCTGTTGGACTGACTACTCACGGAACCCTTGGATTCGGGACTAGACCTGGACGGCGTTACTTGGGTTACCCCCAGGCCCAGCACAATAGGAACACAGGAAACTTCCTTATCCTGAGCCAGACTACTGGCCCATCTAGCCCAGTATTATCTACAATGACTGGCAGCAGCTCTCCAGAATTTCAGACAGGATTCTCTGCCATCCACCCTACCTGGGGATTCAACCTGGGACATCAGAACTCATGGACATCCATGATGCAAGAATGTACTTCTTCATGCAGTGCATGATTAAACATAATTAAACCTTTAAAGCTCTAAAGGGCCTCGGTCCAGTATACCTGAGGGAGCATCTCCAGCCCCATCGTTCTGCCTGGACACTGAGGTCCAGTGCCGAGGGCCTTCTGGCAGTTCCCTCGCTGCGAGAAGCAAAGTTACAGGGAACCAGGCAGAGGGCCTTTTCGGTAGTGGCACCCGCCCTGTGGAACACCCTCCCACCAGATGTCAAGGAGGAAAACAACTACCAGACTTTTAGAAGACATCTGAAGGCAGCCCTGTTTAGGGAAGCTTTTAATGTTTGATGCATTATTGTATTTTAATATTCTGTTGGAAGCCACCCAGAGTTATTATTATTATTATTAACGATGACACTTGCTCCTACAGGAGGCAATGTTTTGCCCACCAACTTGGATGGCTTTAAAAGAGGATTAGACAAAGTTGTACAGGCCAAGGCTGTTAACATCTCCTAGCCGTGATGGCTATGCTCTGTCTCCACAGTTGGAGTTGCTGGAAACCAGGGAGAGAGCAGTGCTCTTATGTTCAGCTCCTGTCTAAGGGTTCCCCACAAGCATCTGATTGGCCATTGTGAGAACACGATGCTTGACCCGATGGGCCCCTTTGTCCTGATCCAGCCGGCTCTTCTTATGTTCTTAAGCGCTGCCAGTCAGAGAGGCTAACAGCAGACAAGATGGACCAGCTGTAAAAGGCATTGCCTCATATATTCAAAGTACTAGAGGAGGAAGCGACAGAGACAGAAAAAGTGCAAATGTGGGGTGCCTTCAGGCAACTTAAAGCTAGGTCCACACCTTCGAAATGTGGAAACGCACAAATGCTGATTGAATCAGAGCTTTTAAAATATCCTCTTTGCAACTGCTTGATCCTTCAGGTGACAGAGATACTAGATTTTTGAACTGGGTCCCGGTATTAAACTGCCTTTCCTATAACAAACAGCAGTAGGAGTTAGAAATCACGTCAACCGAGCGACAAACCTCAGCTCCCTTGTCTCTTTCTTCCTGGCAACCCTGTGACCCCCGAGGCATTTATCTGCAAACAGCAGCAAGCCCAGTGGATCTGTTGAAACTAAGATAAGAGGGCAGGGATGGAGAGTCAAACTATTTTCCTTAATCCTTTTGTACCTAGAGAAAGGTCCCCCTCTTTATTTAAATTCAGTTTAAGGTCATAGCTGAGATCCATGGTGACTTTTCTCTTTCTTCTTCCTCCCGTGCCCCCAGCAAACTCTTTCACTAGGCTCTAATATTTAGCAACCTTCTGTGTAAATATGTTGCTGTATGCTTTGCAACCTACGAAGCGAAGCACTGCTCACTCACCATGAATGGTGGTTCTCCAGGGGCTCAAACCTTCTGCCTTTGCTTGGGACTATAAGAAGAGAAGGCTTCTCAGGCACCTGGCAAATGGCAATTTATATCAGGGGTTGTGCATTTGCCTTGGACTTGGGGGATCAGAAGTTGGGCAGGATGGTGTACATTGTAACTTTTTTGAGAGAGAAGAGGCATGGTGACACAGAAAGACGTTCAGCGGTAGAGCATTTGCCTTGCATGCATAAATTCACAGGTTCATTTCCTGGCCTCTCCAGGCAGGGCTGAAAAAGACTCATTTTCTGAATGGCACTGAATCTGCCATTCAGTGTAGGCAATACAGAGTAGGACTGAAAAGGCAGATGATGATGATGATGATGATTTATTTACACCCCACCCATCTGGGGACCTCCCAACAGAATTAAAAGCACAATAAACCATCAAACATTGAAAACTTCCCTAAACAGGGCTGCCTTCAGATGCCTTCTAAAAGTCAGATAGTTGTTTATTTCCTGACCTAATGTGAGGGCGTTCCACAGGGCGGGCGCCACCAAGAAGGCCCTCTGGCGGGTTCCCTGTAACCTCACTTCTCGCAGTGAGGGAACCGCCAGAAGGCCCTTGGAGCTGGACGATGGGGGTGGAGACGCTCCTTCAGGTATACTGGACCGAGGCCATTTAGGGCTTTAAAGGTCAGCACCAACACTTTGACCTGTGCTCGGAAACGTACTGGGAGCCACTGTAGGCCTTTCAGAACTGGTGTAATGTTCCTACCTGCTGCTTCCAGCAAGAGAACTGCTGCTCTGATCATTCCATGGAGATCTGCCAATTCCACTTTCTCTCAGCTTCTCAGCTTTCTGAGCTTAAGTTTCTTTTGGTTCATTTTCACACCCATTTGCATTTAAAAACAAAAACGAAAAAACTAAAGATGTCTGCATGGAAATCTGTACACATTTAGTGTGCATTTCCAGATTAGACGTGCTTATTTCATAGGATAGCTGCATTGCATCCTGGTTCAGAATTTGCAGATTAGATAGTATCTGCCCTGGATGACTTCCCCTCCACCCCCTAGGCTAGTGCACAATATAATTTTTCTCACAGTGACCGCTTTTTCTCCCCTGACCCACCCATGGGGGCTGCTTTCTGCCTGCAACAAATGAGTGATCTGACTCTTCTACCCTGAGCAGAACATAGCATTTTAAATGACAGCACAAGCTAGTGAGATGGCCGAGGTTCAAAACTACGTGGCTCATGATACTGATTTTGCCAGCATGTAATGCTCATTTCTAGTGAGCACCCTTCACTTGAAATCCTTCCTCTTTTCATAATTCCAGCTGGGATATATTTCAAGGATACGTGGAGATTTTGCTATGGCTCCGCATTCATCCTTCTCGGTGCTCAGAGCCAGCAGCCGCTGCTGGTGCCTGCTCAAAAGCCAGCTACTCTCAACTGAAATGTGTGTGACTTTGATTGATGAAATTACAAATGGGGATATATTTACAGAAGGATATCTTGCCCCCCGCACAACAAATGTGCTCAGAAATGTCCCGTGTGTGTGGCTGAGGTGGCTCACAGCTCGCTGGTAGAGCGCTTTCTTTACAAGCAAAGGGCCTGAAGGTCAATCTCGGGTATGTCTTTATATGGCTGGTAAACATCTCTGTCTGAAGCCACAGAGAACTGCTGCCAGTCAGCTTAGAATGAGCTAGTTAATGAGATAGAAACTGCCCATCACTGGCATATGGTCCTTGAAAGGTTGTCCCAAAAGTAATGCGGCCCTCAGACTGCGAAATATTCCCTACCCCTGCTCCAGGGCATTGTGGGAAATATATGGTGTTTCCAAGCTGCCTGCTCAGTGCTCATTGGAGCATTGCTATTTCCTATTACCAGATAAGTCCTTCAGGGTCCATGGGCACCTACCAAAGCACATTATGTCAACAGATCCCTCAAACTGAGTCTGGCCTTCCCCTCCTCTCAGTATCCCAAAACAGCTATAACAGTTGAGTTCTGATTTGCTTGATACAACATGCACCTTGACGTATCACCTGGCAATACAGAAATCCCAAGTATTGCAGCTTGGTGTCATCCTTACCATTGTAGTGAGATGTGCTGTGTAAACAGTGCAATAGCATATGCACAAATAAATGATAACCCATTTCCATAAAACAGAAAATGCATTGCCAACACTGTGGCAATTTACTGTAGAATCCCTGCTGCTCACACTCACTGGAAAGGGCCTCTCTGAAGAGATCAGTTCAGAGTATTCTCAAGTATCTGGAGTGCAATTTTGTTCCTTCGTTATTAAAAATGATATGGTTCTCTTGCATGCCCCTTGGGTAACTGCTGAATACAGATTTAATTATTCTTCATTCTTATCTAGAGCACAGAGAGTGATATTATTAGTGATGATGGGCAAACTCCCCCTGTCTCGATTCAGAATGAGCTTGAGTAAAATGCTATATATATTTTCAAGATTGCTGGATAAATTATAGGAAATGCATCACTTTAGCTTTATTCTGTTCTGAGTTGGGCTCCATCGCACACTTGACAATGTCACTGGAAGCTTTACTAGTCCCACAATGAAAGATTATAATGTATCTCCCTAGAGAAGGGAAGACAGGGACTGGGACCAGGTGACCAGTGTGTGCCTATTTGGTCTGCTGTCCAGGTACTGACTGTTGATAGACATCTTCAAGGTCCCTGATGGTCTCCTTTCTTAGGGCTCTTCAAGTTTAAACTGGACATGGACTGGACTGCCAATCAAGTCAATAGCAACTTGACTTAATCAAACTAAAATTGACATTATTTGTCCTGCATTAGCGACTGGGTGGATAGTGCCATTTTGTAGCTTAGTCACTAGGTGGCACTGGACTTAGATGCATCTGAGCGGAGTCAGAAGTTCTGTTCTTGCTTAAGAAGAGAGATAATAGAGTTCTCATCTATCTTCCAGAGGTGTGTCCTCAGCATTCAGTGACAATGAGAACTGGAGTTTTCAAATCACAGGCATTTTCAGGTTCCCAAATTCTCTCTCCCTCTCTCTCTCTCTCCATGGAAAGTCTGTTATATTCAGGAATGCTGAATTAACTGTACACTGTCCTCTTAAATATAAACTCCCCTTTTCATGTCTTCTCTTAGAATAGGAAAAACCTTGCTGTGGGCCTGTGCTTGGGACATCAGCCAGGGAGCGGCACATAACCTGGTTTTCCATATCTGTGTGTGGAACCTGAATCCCATAGTGAACGTTTCACAGACAACAGAAAGGTCAGCTAGGTTAGTCCAAGCCTCAGTGAGATTCTGTCTCTCTGTCCCCCAAAATTCCAGCAAATATCCACCCCCAAGTGTGCTGCAGATTTACATCTAGTAGCTCAGAAATCCGCTGAGCATTGTGAAAGGGCATAGCTGAATTCCAGATCTAAACCTCGCACACTTCCATGGCATTCCTAATATGGGCCCATTACCTGGATTACTCTTCCCCATGATCACTGGAGCTGAGCAATGGGCACGATGTAATTACTATGTGGGGCTTGCTCTATGCCCTTCTTTAAGCCTCCACTTCAACATTAATCTCGCCGCTCTCCAAGTGTTCCTAATGATAAGGGAGGGCGAACCTTGCATTAGCACGAGCTCCTGCAAATCACAATCAATTGCAACCTGAAGGAGACACTTATAATCCTCTCTGGTAAGAATTAAAGCCATTCACTATCCCCCGCCAATATGGTGGCATAGCATGTGGTCCAGATGGGCAAAGCAGCTAACTCGGGAATCAGCACAAACGATTAGGATTTAGCTGACTAAGAGCTGGGGGGCACCGGAGTGCACCAGCGATGATATTGCCGCGTACTGGGTGAATTAGTCACGCCGAATGTTTCGCTCACCCTTATTCTTCTCCCCCGTTTTAGCCCAACAGGATCAATTGCTTCTACACAGCAACCAAGCGGAGAGCAACGCAGCTGTCGGCGGGGGGACGCCAGGGAGCCCAGAGCAGCAACAGCAGGATCCCAGCGACCCAGGTCAGCGGTTGTAATTACTGCAGTCCCTAACACAATCATTGTCAACACTATTTATTAAAACCAGAACAAAAGAAATCCCCCCGGCCACTGAAAGCGATGTGATGAAGCATTGGAGTCTCTTGCAATCTTGTTTTCCTTTGTGGGGTCTGCTCAGAAAGGTGAGGGGGCAAAACAGAATATTGATAGAGAATGGGCTTACACGGGCACCGCCGCACTTGGTGGGAAATTCATTTTCCGGGACGACATTATTGGATACAACAGCCCGATAAGGAACAACAAAAGCAATATAAAGTCAGGGGCTCCGGTGACATATGTTAAATGATTGCTAATGGCCAATCTTTTCTGCTGGTGGTGCCAGGGCCAGGGGCAAGGGCTCGTATAATCAGGCCTACACTGCAGCCAGGGAAGGGGGCACCGTCAGGTGTCTTTCTCCTTGAGGTCTCTGTCTGTTCTCTCCAGGTGCATGAAGGTTGCGGGCAGGGCTACAGATGCAAATCCATGAGCAGAGCAATGAATGGGCATACATAACAGAAAGGAGCAAGGGCTTCGGCTTGCCTTGTCCTCTCCTTCTGGGTTCTGGGGCAGATTCGGGGAGAATGCAATGGGTAGTGATGACAGTGGCAAGGTGAGGACATCTGGACCAAGGGCCCTGCAAAACTGGGAGTGGGCACTGGCTGCTGGTTACTGTTACCATTATTTATTAAATCCGTAGATCACAGGGCAGTTCAAAACATAAAAATACAAGAGAAAAAAACCCAAAATACATAATAAAAACAAGAACAG
The DNA here is from genome assembly GCF_965113315.1 of Podarcis vaucheri. Taxonomy (NCBI): domain Eukaryota; kingdom Metazoa; phylum Chordata; class Lepidosauria; order Squamata; family Lacertidae; genus Podarcis; species Podarcis vaucheri. Next base: position 17,281,441 of record NC_138767.1, read on the forward strand.
AACAAACCAATAGCCCCCCCCCTTGCCCTTGCCCCTACCCAGAAACACATTTGAAAGGGTACGGGATGTTAATCGGCTGAACACCAGGTTGAAGAGGGACATTTTTACCTGGTGCCTAAATGAAGGTGCCAGCTGAACCTCCCTGGGGAGATCATTCTACAAATGGGGGGTCACTGCAGAAAAGGCCCGTTCTTGTGTTTCCACCCTCTCTTGCGGAGGAGTCACACAAAAGGCCTCAGATGATGATGATAGAGTCTGGAATGGTGCACATGGGAGAGGCACTCCTTGATGTACTGTGGTTCTTAGCTATTTAAGGCTTTATAGGTCAAAGCCAGCACTTTGAATTGGGCCCAGAAACTAATCAGCAGCCTGTGCAGTTGGGCCAGGATTGATACAACCTGCTCCATCTGTCTTGCCCTGGGGAGCAACTTGGCTATTGAATTCTACACCAGGTGAAGTTTCCAAACCATCTTCAGAGGCAGCCCTATGCAGAACATGTTGCAGTAATATAACCTAGAGGTTACTAGAGCATAGACAACAGAAGTTAGGCTTTCCCAGTCCAGCTAGGGGAGCACTTGCGCCACCAGCTGAAGCTGATGGAAGGCACTCCATGCCACTTGAGGCCATCTGAGTATCAACAACAGCAAAGGACCCAAAAGAACCCCCAAGCTGATTCCATTCAGTGGTCCAGAGATAACAAGCTATGCTTTTTGTGGTGCAATCTACTGTCCGCAGAAAGGCAGCTAGATCAATTTTGGGGGGGTAAAATGCAGGAGTATAATGCCTTTATTTAAACCAGAGTTCAGATAACTCATGCCCAGGGGCCAAATATGGCCCTCAGAATTCTTCCTAGGCCATGTCCCTTTCTCAAACCCCTGGCTATGCTCCTCAGTAGCCTCAATCTGCACTCTCCTCAAGTGCTTTTGCACAGTGGATATGTCCTTGATCTGTGATAATGCATTTTGCATGCCTAGATGGAGGATAGGGAGCTGTATGTAGGGTTGGTGTATGCAAAAGTCTCTGGTTTTTAGTGTACAGAAGAAAGAGTCTTAGCTGCTGCTTCACCCATTTTTTCCTCAGGTCCCAACCATCATGGGCTTGTGGCCCCCAGAAGATTACCCACAAGGGAATGAAGGCAAAAGTGGGGGGGGGGGAGAGGCTCCCCATCCCTAATTTAAAAAGTAAAACTGAATCCTCCATAGAAAACTAACTAGGTGGAAGAAAGCTCCACTTAGGCTCATTAAATTTCTCTTAACTATTCCATATACTCTCCTGGAATTCTAACTACTCTATAATGAATATGGATTATTCAGCAATTATTTGCTGCTGTGCTTGTATGAATGTCACTCATAGCTGAAGATACATGACAAAAATCAGAATGGCCCATTCTTATTAATGACTGCAGAAACTTTTCGTTTCTGGCAATTGCTCATGGAATTTGTTTCTGTGCTTGCTTTTTTTGGGGGGGGGCAATTTAATTTAGTGACTTTCTTTCTTCCCTCTCCTTTTATTCCATTCTCCCTCCCACTAACCCTGACCTAGCAGTTGCGCAAAAAATGAATGAGCAGATTAGCAGCCAGGAGATGAGACTGACTTTGCTACAGAAGAAGGTTGACAACATTTCTGCCGTCGTGAGTGATGTGAGCGAGACACTCTCCTCTCTGGAAGGCAAAATCAATGAAGATAAGGGCAGAGACTTCCAGGCTTTTCTAAAAGGTAAAAGAAAGAAATTAATGCAATCACTCACCCAGTTAAAAGTGCCAGGGAAAGAGAAAGAGGAGGAAAAAGAGAGAAAGAAACTATTAGAAATGGACTTAGGCTGTCCTGTTCCATTATTCCACATTCTGCCAGGGAAGTACGTTTTCCTTTGTTCTGTTACTTAAAAAGAAAGAAGAAGAAGAAGGTGATTGGGTGTACCCCACAAGCCAAAGTGTTGAAGGTGGAATGATAAAGCCTTTAGCGCTCCTGTCGCGGATGCTCATCCCATCCCTGGACGAACAGGTTGCGCAGAGTTTTTGTAGTTGTGTACGTGAGTACACAAGGGACATGACTAGGGACATGACTAGGCATATTTGGGTCAAATCAGGCCACAACTATATTGACTAGGCATATTTGGGTCAAATCAGGCCACAACTATATTGACTACAGGTGTAAAGAGGTTTGGTATAGGTGTTGGGTAAAGCCACCACTTCCTGCCCACTCACTGGGGTCAACCGGAAGTGAGGGTGTCCTATGATCTACATCAAATAGCATCTCCCTCGCTGGATTGTCACCTGGGGAGTGCTGTGGCCCTAACCCCCATCTGGGCATCTGGACAGAAGCCGCTCCCTTGGACCCCTTTAACGGGACACCTCCTTTCTTTCAGAGTTGTGATGATTGCTATGAAGAAGGTGAAAACCACCAAGTTGGTGCCAATTTGCCAAGTGGGAAAATTCCTACCCGTCCCCAAATATAGCAGCCGACAAAATCCATAGCAAGGTCTTCATCACCAAACACAGCAGCAGAACAGAGAGGGAGGGTGGAGAATCCGACGACAAAGTGGCTGTTGAAGTAGGAGGTGGGGCCCTTTTTATTCAAAGGGGCGGATCCAAGAGAAGCCTGTGGGCCCAGTTGGGTCCGCCCCCTGGGAATGTCTCACTTTCTTGCCCACCCAGTTTCATGAGTGGGCAGAATCCACAGTCTGGACGGCAAGCTCAGCTTAGAAGAACGTGCTGCCACGCATGTGATTACAAGCGGGCACACTGCATCTGCAAAGGCCCCAAGTAATGTGCTGTGTTAAGTTGTGGGTGAACATATCAGACGACACAGGGATTCTTCAAACAGCTCTTCTTTATTCAGAGGCCAGAACAGAACTGAGCTGAAGGGCTCAGTCAGCCTGCTTATATAGAGCTCCAGTACAACGTTACTGTAGCAACTTTCTAAAACTATCCAATCACTGAATGTCACTTTCGATCCTTCATTTGCATAACTATCTACAGTATCCCGCTGCTGGCCCATGGTGAGAACTTCAGTACATAACATGCTGGATCTTCATTCAGCAGTTCGCTTTGTTTGTCGTCAATTGAATTTTGTCCCTGGGTCTTCGTTGTGCTGCATATTGTCTTCGAATGTCTATTGCCTTTGAGTAGTAATGCAGAAATAGCATACTTTTGAGCCTCTAAAAGCCCCTTGGAGACATCTTCATGCATTGCAGGTCCATTCCTTACTTGCCTCAGCAGTTTCTGAGCTCTGGATACTGCTCTCAAATCGCCCTGCTTTTCCCAGTCATATTTAGACCACCTCTCCCATCCATCCTGTTCCTCCCCCCACCCCCATCCTGGTGCATTTTATTGCTATGTGGCATTCTTGACCCTTGGGTATACGTCCAATATGGCTTCGAACATTTTCCATTTCCTGTCAGCTTCCTTCCCATCCATTTTTGTGTGTTCCCTGCAGGTTAATCTGTTACTTGCACATGTACCTCTGCAAGAACCACTGTCAGATCTTATCCCACTTCCTTGCTGCATTTGGATTCACTTAAATTGTCAATTGCACAGTAAGGTTCTATGCTCACGCACAAAAGAAAATTACTGTGATCATACGAAACCCAATCCATTTGACCCTTTGAAGACAGCAAGCCATGATCTACTTGCAGAAATTCCCAGATTCACAATCCCTCTGTGAACCGCTACTATGCTAGAAAGAGCCTCTGTGTGTGTGTGTGTAAATTGTTGGAACCCCATCAAAGAAATACAGAATCATAGAGTCAGAAAGGACCACAAGGGTCATCTAGTCCAACCCCCTGCAATGCAGGAATCTTTTGCCCAATGTGGGGCTCGAACCCACGAACCTGAGATTAAGAGTCTTATGCTCTACTGACTGAGCTACAGCCTTATCTTCCTTCCCCTGTATTGCAGGAGGTTATACTAGATGATCCTCAGGGTTCCAACTCCATGATTCTGTGACATATTTCCAGACTTTCCATGGAACGCTTAGCACAGTTTACATGCATCTCTCATCCAGACACAGATCACTTCCACACTCACTTGTTTCAGCAGTGCCCCAGCATTCTGTGTTCCCAAATCATTCACTGATACCAAACTTCCCGACAGATTTGTATCATTGGCTCCATAGAGGCAGCATTTTGCTTTAGATGCTTTTAAAATGAAATTTCCTTCCCATGTTACATCAGCTTTGTCCCAGGCTAACCTCGGATCCACTCCCTGTCTGCTGGCTTTCTCTTTGATTTATGTGAGTTATTTACAAATTGCATTATCCTTCTGACCACTTTGTTTTATGAAAGTGCTACTATTAGCTTCTTTTATTAGCTTTTCATTATAAGCCTGGGGACTTGACGGGACTCGATCCTTCTAGTAGCGCACACTGTGTGTGTGTGTGTGTGTGCGCGTGCGTGCACGTGTGGAGACTGTGCTAGTGAAATAGCATTGTGATTTTTCCTTTGAAAAGGCTTCCTTTTTCTACAGCATGTTTGGGTACTGCTCTCTGCATTGTTCTGCCAGCCTTGCAGAGCAACACTACTATCAACAGAAGACTGATTCCCAACCTCAGCATCTCTTTCCCTCCAGCTCCTTATCCCCCAAAGGAAGATTTATTTCCGCTTCTCTATATTCTTCTTTTACCATCTTTATGCCCGCCCCTACAGTCCAGTGATTACTTTCAATTTTCATGCAGTCCTAGCATGATTGCAAAATAGAATCCTGCAATCCTGCAACAACAGAGATGGGTAAGTTATGGCCCTTCAGATATTGCTGGACTCCTGCTCCTATCATTCCTTGACCATTGGCCATCCTGGCAGGGGCTGATGGGAGTTGGCATCCAAAAGAATTGTGGGTATTCCATTGTGGGAATGCCCACTTCTCTAGGCATATGTCCCAAGGTTTAGATATGTGCTTCACTCTTTCCTTGTTGAAACTATTCGCACTTCCTCATCCTTCATTTTGGCCAGAATGTGCCTCTAGAATGTAGCCTATTTCATTTTGCCTTTTTTTCTTCTTCATTTCTGCTCATCTATGAGTTCTAAATTCATTCTTTCATTCATTCATTTATTGAATATGATTGATAGAGTGCTCAATCTAAAAATGAATAAATAAACCTATAAGCGGTTTACATAAAATGGCATAAAATGGTCATATGAAGATGCCAATAAAATAAATAAAATGATCAAAACATAGGTAAAACCAACAGAGTTTAACAGCAGATATACACGATGAAATAACCTGTCTGGAGAAGCTTGCCTGAACAAGAGTATTTTTAGCAGGCATCAGAAATGGTACAAACGCAAGGTCTGCCTGATATTAATGAGCTGGAGTCCAGAACATGGGTGTTTGGTCATTCCCAGAATTGGTGAGGCTCATTTGACAACAGTGAGAAATCAAGCCTTGAGTGTCATCGGCCCAGTCCTGTGGAACACCCTGACAATAGAGATTCAGCAGAGATTAAAGCATGATTTATTGTTAAATTGCTTTTGGATTTTTCCATGGGAAGAAACAAACAAACTAATAGTAAATTTTTAAATTAAAAAATGGCCCAGTAAATTGTCATTCTGGGCACTCTCTCCCTTTCTTCAAATCACACTACTGTATCTATAGAATTTACTAATCGGTGTATCATGATTCTGGATTCCTGGATTGCAGAAAGTTGGACTAGATGACTCTCCGTATCCCTTCCAACTCTACCCTACAATTCTGAGATTCTATGAGAGCTTAGCCTACGCTAATGTAGCCTAAGCCAAGCTTGGAGGCCTCAGTGCCTTTCTTTACTTAAGAGTGCCTTTCTACTTACTTCCTGCCTTCCTGTTTTCTGCCTGTATTAGATTTATGCTGGATCTGTCCCGCCTTCTGCATTTGTTCTTTGCAACCTTCCACCCTATTTTCAGAGATGACCTTTGCATAACCTAAGGGGACCTCTGAACCGTCCTCATTCCTCTCCATCCTTCCATTAAAAGTCAAATTGATGAGAGCTGGGAGAGAGGAGGGCGATGACTTCTGCGAGCCTTGGTGGGTGGCAGGAGGATGAATGTTTAGCTGTGACATGCCACCATTAAACTCAATGAAGATACATAGCTAGGCAGAAAGAACAATGAGGTTGCTGCTGAATGAAAGAGCCATGTAAGTTTGACCCTAGTCATGGAATCTCTCACTTGTTTCCTTGCAAAAAAGAAAGAAGGGAATGCCCTGGCAGTTTAAGAGAATATTCAATATGTGATTTCTTTTCATATGGAAATTAAGAGAGAAGTGACAACTGTTTTGATTTTCTTCTTTGCATTTTTTTGGGAAATATGAAAACACCTGTAATCCACCTTGTTTTAAATGAATGAGTACATGGCCAAGTGATGTGCGTGCCACCTTATGAAATCGCATCTTTAAGAAAATCACCCTCCTCCACCACCTACTTCCCATTATATTACTCAGCTGGAAAACCCTCTGGCAACCTCTTCATCTAAGCAGCAGAAGAGTTTGCTGGGCTATTTCACAAGATGCAATATGCATGTCAAGACTGACTTCTCTCCCACCCCCTTTCCCTAAAAATCTGCTGCTATTCTTTGACTTTGCTGCTTTTTCAAACAGAAACACACGCAAGTGCTCAAAACTCAACTGCATTTCAATAACTATTATCACTTCCAATGCAGCAGCCCCTTATATAGATAAATTTATCAGAAGAAGATCACTGTGTTGTTGTTTAAAAACTCAGCAACCTCAGGACTTTTCAAAAGATGCCGTCTAGGAGCACATCTGCCACCTGCAAGAAACAGACAAAAGAGGACTTTAGCTGGCTTTGTTCCTTGCCATTCCATGGCTGCTTGCTCCATTGCCACATGCTTCAGATGACATGCTCTCAGCCCCCTTAACACACTGCAGCTCCCAGAATTTATTGAGGGATGCCATGACTCTTTAAAGGGGTATCACAGTGTTTTAAATGTATGGTGTAGAAGGGACCCTAGTCACATGCTGAGTTGTCAGTGTGTTAGAGAAAGGGAGAGGGCAGAGAACACAAATTCATTTTGGCACAGAAATTCATTTTGGCACAGCTGCACAGAAGTTGTTGTAGTCGTTTAGTCGTGTCTGACTCTTCATGACCCCATGGACCAGAGCACGCCAGGCACTCCTGTCTTCCACTGCCTCCCGCAGTTTGGTCAAACTCATGCTGGTAGCTTCAAGAACACTATCCAACCATCTCGTCCTCTGTCTTCCCCTTCTCCTTGTGCCCTCAATCTTTCCCAACCTCAGGGTCTTTTCCAGGGAGCCTTCTCTTCTCATGAAGTATTGGAGCCTCAGCTTCAGGATCTGTCCTTCCAGTCAGCACTCAGGCTGATTTCCTTCAGAATGGATAGGTTTGATCTTCTTGCAGTCCATGGGACTCTCAAGAGTCTCCTCCAGCACCATAATTTAAAAGCATCAATTCTTCAGCGATCAGCCTTCTTTATGGTCCAGCTCTCACTTCCATAGTCTACAGATAGAGTCTACAGACGGAGAAAACTCCTGGGTGTACAGATAGGTGTACAAAGCCCTATGCAACTTGGGTCCAGAATACCTTAAGTATCAGCTCAGTCCCAACATATCCAACTGATATGTCTGGGGAGTTCTGGTTCAGATGCTACCTCAGCTACAAACTCAGTAGGTGGCCTCAGGCAAACCACTTTATCTCAGCCTATATGGGGGCAAGAACAGCAGCCTACTTCATAAGCTGCTGTAAGAATTACTGAGGTGAAGTGCCTGGAGCCCTTGGAGCACCACGAAGCTTCCCTTTCAGACACTGAGCTCAAAGTTTCCTGCCTTCCTTTGTGCACTTTGTTGCACTTGTCAGCTGAAATATTTTGCTGTACTTGCATTCGGGTTAATGTTTCGGAATAAGGAGAATTCGGCCAAGGGTCTTATAAATCTAGGCTGTCTAAACACTGAACGCTTTGTTAGAGGAGAGCAGGATAAGTAAACAAGTACAAAGTTATGGGTTTTAATGTAATTCTTCTCATCTTTCAGAGCTTTTCTGCCTGTAGAGCCCCACAGAAACATAATCTTCTGAGGAGATTATTTCATTTTAGTTCAGGGTGGCTTTTACTCTGTTAAACAATTAGTGATTGTTTAAGTTTCTTTAGCCAATTAGCACTGATTTAGGATTTGGCAAGAGATGAGGGAATTCTTTAATTGACCCCCACAAGACAAGTCTTTGTTTCGACATCATGTGGTCACATGCAATTCCTGTCACAAATCCCTCCTTGTATTCTGATTAGTTAAACCTTCTCTTTCTTCCCCTTTTCTTTTTCTGCCTCAGGTTAGGTGAAAGTTTGCAATTTTTTTGGTCATGTTGTTATACTAATGATTATACCAGCTTAAAACCTCAATTTCTACTTAGCGTACTATAGAATATTTCCCACGAAGCATCCCAAAGTGATTTACAGTATAATTAAAACGTAAATTAAACAGTTACATCTATAACAACATTTTTAAAAAAACAACAACACCCCAAAGCAAATGAAACAACAGCACCTACATAAAATCAAATTTAGATATCAGCTGGGATAGACCTCCATTGAGAAGACGAACATCTTTAGCAGATGCCAAAATGCAATAGAGAAGGCTTCTGTCTGGGCATCCTGATCAAATTTGCAGATGACACCAAACTGGGAGGGGTGGCTAACACCCCAGAGGACAGGATCACACTTCAAAACGACCTTGACAGATTAGAGAACTGGGCCAAAACAAACAAGATGAATTTTAACAGGGAGAAATGTAAAGTATTGCACTTGGGCAAAAAAAATGAGAGGCACAAATACAAGATGGGTGACACCTGGCTTGAGAGCAGTACATGTGAAAAGGATCTAGGAGTCTTGGTTGACCACAAACTTGACATGAGCCAACAGTGTGACGCGGCAGCTAAAAAAGCCAATGCAATTCTGGGCTGCATCAATAGGACTATAGCATCTAGATCAAGGGAAGTAATAATGCCACTGTATTCTGCTCTGGTCAGACCTCACCTGGAGTACTGTGTCCAGTTCTGGGCGCCACAATTCAAGAAGGACACTGACAAACTGGAACGTGTCCAGAGGAGGGCAACCAAAATGGTCAAAGGCCTGGAAACGATGCCTTATGAGGAATGGTTAAGGGAGCTGGGCATGTTTAGCCTGGAGAAGAGGAGGTTAAGGGGTGATATGATAGCCATGTTCAAATATATAAAAGGATGTCACATAGAGGAGGGAGAAAGGTTGTTTTCTGCTGCTCCAGAGAAGCGGACACGGAGCAATGGATCCAAACTACAAGAAAGAAGATTCCACCTAAACATTAGGAAGAACTTCCTGACAGTAAGAGCTGTTCGACAGTGGAATTTGCTGCCAAGGAGTGTGGTGGAGTCTCCTACTTTGGAGGTCTTTAAGCAGAGGCTTGACAACCATATGTCAGGAGTGCTCTGATGGTGTTTCCTGCTTGGCAGGGGGTTGGACTCGATGGCCCTTGTGGTCTCTTCCAACTCTATGATTCTATGATTCTATGAAAGTGGAAGGGAGTTCCAAAAGTTCCAATTTCGGTATCGTGTGGAATTATGATGGTATCTGAAGGGTGTTTTGTACTGCAGAATGCAGCAATCAGTTGAGTATGTTGGGAGTGGGAGGATATTTAAAGTATTCTGGTCCCAAGCTGTATATGGCTTTGTACACCAATGCCTGGATAGACAGAGAGATAGATCATAGATGAAAGATATAGATGGATATACATTGTTTTGCATTTTCTTTTCCATGTGATAGAGCATTATTATTATTACTATTATTTTTAAAAACTGCTATTCAACCATATTGTCACTTTAACCCATAATCATTGGTATTAAAGACGCAGCTGAATAGAAGAAGAAGAAGAAGAGTTTGGATTTGATATCCCGCCTTTCACTCCCCTTCAGGAGTCTCAAAGCGGCTAACATTCTCCTTTCCCTTCCTCCCCCACAACAAACACTCTGTGAGGTGAGTGGGGCTGAGAGACTTCACAGAAGTGTGACTGGCCCAAGGTCACCCAGCAGCTGCATGTGGAGGAGCGGAGACGCGAACCCGGTTTCCCAGATTACGTGACTACCGCTCTTAACCACTACACCACACTGGCTGAATAGATTGAACTCAGATGCCTTTCTAAATCAAAGCTAATTCATCTAAATTATACTTGTTTGTTGTGTACTCTGTACGCTAACTGAAGAGGGTTTTCTCACACAGGGTGGATAAAAGTGTATATAAATACATACATCTGCCACTGCTTTGTTGCATTTAACTAAATATGAGCACTGCAGGTGCTTGTCACTCCTACTCAGAAACTAAATATTCAAGATGGCTACAGTCATTGCCCCCTGTTTCAGCCCACACGTAGAAGGGAATAGTGAAATGTCCCTTATTCCTTCTAATATGGCTTTCTAATTTTTCATTATGGAGTTCTTGACCTTTGGAGGTGTGGGGGATAATATTGCTCCTGCCACTGCTGCTTCATTGCCACTTTCCTGCGGAGAGTCATTGTGGTATGGCAGGAGATGCCAGTGTAGTGCCCACCAGATCTTGTTGGGCTACAATTCATTTTACCTTGCACATTAGCTGTGCTTGCGAGCTTAGCATCTTAAGAAATTTATTGGGTCACAGCCTTTTGTAGTCTGGAACACGCTTCATCAGACCCATAATAATATGGGGGTTGACAACCTTTTTGGAATGCTGGGCACATTTTGAGAGAGTACTGGGGGCGCCACCCACAAAATTGCATCTGGGGTAGCGGTGGCAACGCAAAACATTAAAGAGACAGCCGTCTCCGACAACCTTATGCTCACCATCAGAAGTCAGCTGTGACCTGCTGGTCCTGCTTGTGGAGATCACAAAATATTCATTTTACACATGTGTGCATGCACACTGATGCTGTTGTTGTCCAACAGCAGCAGGGAGCATTCCTCAGTATTCAGTACAGTGGTACCTCGGGTTACATACGCTTCAGATTACATATGCTTCAGGTTACAGACTCTGCTAACCCAGAAATAGTGCTTCAGGTTAAGAACTTTGCTTCAGGATGAGAACAGAAATCATGCTCTGGTGGCACAGCAGCAGCAGGAGGCCCCATTAGCTAAAGTGGTGCTTCAGGTTAAGAACAGTTTCAGGTTAAGTACGGACCTCCGGAACAAATTAAGTACTTAACCTGAGGTACCACTGTACCAGTATCACTGCTTAGAAAGTGCCTGCACATTTTGGCCCATAACTTTCTTTCTAGGAGAGCTAGAGACTTGATTTATTTACATTTTTTTTTATATATAAAAAAAGAAAGTTCAGAGTCTGGGGCACCTGCCCAGGGGCACAGTGCAAGACTTTGGTAACACCATGGGGTCCACAAGCACTGGGTTGGTGACACCTGATTTAATAAATAGATTCCAGCCTATTCAATCTTGGGCCACAAAAATGTGTCTGCCTTTAAGGCATTACAGAATGCTACTGCATGCTCTCTCCCCCCCCCCCACAAAAAAGTTCGCTTGCACCCTTTTGAAAAAGGCAGGGCAGACTAGCTCTGTTTTCTTTTTCCCTCCGAAATAACAAAATTCAGGAGGTGCTTTCAGTGCTAATTAGGTGGCTGACAATTAAAATATCTTGAGAGCCTCTGCTGTCTTCCTGACAGTCCACCGTTTTCCTGGAAAGTTAACGGTGTATCTGCCTGAGTGATAGGTCTTTTAAATCTATGGTCTACTAAGCTAGAAGCCATGGTTACATTTCACCTTGTCATAGTAGTCTATAATTGCAGGGAACAGCATATTATGGCTTCTCCCTCAGGACAGCAAAACTGATTAAAAGGATGAGAACAACTAGCACAAGCACTATTCAAACACAGAACCCTCTTGAGATTCAGCAACTGAAATATTCCACCGCATAAGAGGTGGGGAGAGTGTGATTGCTATACAAACATAGATACATACATAATGCTTAAGTATTGAATTTTTGCTTCCCTTTCTTTCCAACTTGCTCTTTATTTATTAAGGCATTGTGTCTCCCCCCCCTCTAGATCTCAAGTCCAAAAGCATTGCTGAGCTAGTCAAAGAAATTGTAAGAGAGCAGGTGAAAGCATCCCAGAGTGAAACACAAGAGACAGTGGCCCAGATTTTCAAGATTACGTCTGGTCTGTCTGCAGATCTTGAGAACATCAAACAAATGATCAAAAGCTTGAATGCTTCTCACAACAAATTGGCTGCAGATATAGAAAGCAGGCCCACGAGGATAGAAATCCTAGATATAAGGACCCAGATCCTCCATATTGAAGAGGATATAAGCATTACATGTGAGAAGCCAATTGAAGACCTGCAGGAACATCAGAGGTCAATAGAAGCAGCCTTGGAGCATCAAAGTTCAAGGAGCAACATATACTATGAATCTCTGAACAGGACTCTGACTCAAATGAAAGAAGTGCATGAACAGCTGTTGACAGCTGAACGGATCTCAGACCAGAACATCCCAACAGCAGGGAACTCAATAACCGATAACCTTACAGATTACATGGTTGGTCTTCACGAGAAAGTGAAAACACAGAGTCTGATGGTTCTGCAGCTCTATGATGACCTCAGAGTCCAAGACAGCAAGATCAGTAACCTCACCGTAGCGTTGGAGATCCAGAGAGATAACTTACATGGAGAGTGCAGCAGTATATTGTCCAAATGCCGGCGGGACTTCCAAACACGACTGAAGGGCATGGAAGAGAACATGCACTCCTTAAATAAAAGCATGGAGAACCTTGTGTTTCCCTTGGATGATAAGATGGACAAGATGAACGAGCAAATTAATGACCTCTGTTACGATATGGAGATCCTCCAACCCTTGATTGAGCAAGGGGTTCCCTTCAGCCTTACATCGGAATATGAGCAACAGATTGCAATGGAAGCTATAAGCAGAAAGCTGGAAAATTTAACCAGTGTTGTGGCAGGACTAAGTTCCACCACTGAAGAACTCGTCAAAAGCAAGAAGGAGCTTAAAGATGAGGCTCAGGCTTACAATGAAATCTCTGAGAGGCGTATTAATGAATGTTTCATTTTAATGGAGGATGGCTTAAACAAGACCATGATGGTTATCAACAGTGCCATTGATACTATCCAGGATAACTATGTGCTCAAAGAAACATTGAGTACTATGAAGAATGAAACGAAGGCCTGCTGTAGTAGTGCTGAGAAGATGGAAAGCATATTGACATTAATACCTCGGTTTCAAGAGATGAATGAATCCCTTCAGGTGCTAGTCAATGAGAACAGGAAAGGTGTCTTTACTTCAAACGCCATCCATTCTTCTTCTTCATCATCTGGTGATCTCAGCATAGTTCGCCATAATCTAAATGCAACATTAAACCTGCAAGAGCATCATCATGACATTGGCCACCTGGATGGAAAGGGGCCACGCTCCACTCAGGAACATGAAGATTATGAAGGTCGCCTGGCGGCAGTGGAAGCAAAAATAACCAAGTTTTTAGCAAACAACTGCGTCACAGTAAGAAACATCAAAGCTGCTTCCACGGAAAAGGATAAAGTGATCTCTCTTCAGGTTCAGGCCTTGAGTTCCAGAATCAGGGCGCTAGAAGCCAAATCCATACGCTTCTCTGTGACCATCCCTGTGTTAAACAAGACTGCCTATGAAGCACGGAGCTTGTGTGAGGTTGTCTCAGGAAGCCTAAAGGGAATGAATGCCAGCATCCCCAGGTTAGTGAAAGCCGCTCATCCAGACAACTTGCTATTTCAGAAAGGCTTGCAAGAGCTCACAGAATCCATGCTGGAGGTCAAAGCAGGAACAATCCTATCCAATCTAACCTGGTATGTAGACAAGTCCCTAGATGAGGCAGTGGACACTATTACCAAACGTCTGAAGGCAACTCCTCCTGTTTCTAAAAAGCCACCGCCAGTGAAAAAGATCCCAGTGAGCACGACCGCAAACCAGGCTGGACGAATGCAGAGAAACACAGACACCGCTTCAGAAGCAGGTAAGGCTTTCTAATACTACTACTAGTAACGTTGCCCAAACTTGCAACTTATCCACACAGATTTCTGTAGGGACATAGGAAGATGCCTTATGGCAGCCTTTCTCAACCTGTGGGTCCCCAGATGTTGTTGAACTACAACTCCCATCACCCCTAACTAGCAAGGCCAGAGCTCAGGGATGATGGGAGCTGTAGTCCAACAACATCTGGGGACCCACAGGTTGAGAACCACTGCCTTATGGGAAGTCCATCTAGGCCAGTATTGTTGACACTGGTTGACACTGACTGTCCAAGGTTTCAAGCAAGGGTCCTTCTCAGTCCCATGTGGAGATGTCAAGGGTTGAACCTGGGACCTTTTGCATTCAGCACCTGTGCTCTGCCACTGAGCCATGGCCCTTCCCAGCCGCTATAAGAATCAAATATTATGTTCTTCAAATGCTCTTGGTGCAGAGAATGAGATTCTGCATGTGAGCAGAGAGCCCTGGAAGCCAAAGCTGTAATTTGCACTGGGTGCAAATGTTTTTCCTCCCAGGAGGGTGTGAAAACATTGCATCCCCCTGGTCCACTTGGAACTAGCTGGCAGAGGCCGTAACTAGTACACATAAAGCACATCACGCCGCCACCACCATTTTGAATCCAGTTAAGTCCCAAGTTCAAATCCCCAGCAAATCTAGGTGGCCCCATAGAGCTGCCATCACTGTCACTTATGGGAATAGTGAAAAGGTGGGGGCCCCACAATTCCTGTGTGTGACATTGGCATTGCTGTCGGGAGGGCAACTCAGTGGGATCGCCCAATTGCACCATTTGGTCCTGTGGAATCTCTGTTCTTGTGTTGTCTGTTGAATGGTGATGGCAGAAATTAGGCTTCACACAGGGGTTGGTAAATTAACTGCTGTTTGTGGGGCTTTAGTTAGCTCTCTGGCAGGACTCTTGATGTAAGGCTGCAGAAGGGTCTCGCCAAGGGAACAGAGGAAGTGGAGGGTGTGCAAGGTGGGTTGTGCTTAAGGAACAGCGTTCAGTTAATTCACTGTGGCTGAACAGCGCATTGTGCATGGTGCTCTGGGGAAATCTAGTCAAATTGTTATGGAGTGTAAGGATGGAATTTGCATCCAGGTCCCTAATTTAGTAGGAAAGGATTGAGTGCGCTTTGCAAGAGGACTGTGGAAATACGGAATCCAGGTCAATCCAGACCAAATTAGCACTAGTTTTTATACCGACCAAATAATCTGAGATCAAATTTAAAACGATATTTCAGGAGAGAAGCCTTTGACAAAATGACATTGTTTTGTGCACAATAAAGTAAATTGGTGAACGGCAAAGGCATTTTTATTCTTTTATGTCCCCCGTCATCTTTTTCTTTATTTCCATTCCTTCCACCTCGGTGCACACGCTCAAGACATGCCTCGAGTCAAGTGCTTGCAGTTCATCTGATAATCAAGCACGCAGGAAGTTTAAAGTGGATTGGGGCTTCAATAATGTTTCCACTTTATTTCATATCTTGCTGCTTACTCATTCTGCCTTAAACCGCTGGAAGCATTTTCTGCGCAGCAGTGAAACAGCAGAAGTCAGCAGCTGTGTGGATGAAGTGCCTCGGCCTTTTTTGTGGGCAGAACAGCATCTTTCCATGCGAAACTTTACCGTGTTCCAGCCAAAGCTGCTCCTTCACAACAGGCAGTATTGCATTCAACGCATATATGTGACAAAGATTATTTCCAGGACAGTGGGAAGTGGGAGTGGAAATATGAAGCTACCTCAGTCCGCTGGTCCATCTAGCTCAGTATTCCTTATTGGCTTCCAAGGATCTCATGTAGGAGTCTTTTTTCACAACTGATACCTGACATTCTTTACTGGAGATGACAGGGGTGGAATCTGTGCTTTTCTGTTTGAAAATCATGTACAGTGGTACCTCGGGTTACATACGCTTCAAGTTACATACGCTTCAGGTTACAGACTCTGCTAACCCAGAAATAGTACCTCGGGTTAAGAACTTTGCTTCAGGATGAGAGCAAAAATCGTGCTCCGGTGGCGCGGCAGCAGCAGGAGGCCCCATTAGCTAAAGTGGTGCTTCAGGTTAAGAACAGTTTCAGGTTAAGGATGGACCTCTGGAATGAATTAAGTACGTAACCAGAGGTACCACTGTACTTCACCAATGACCTATGGCCCAATGAATTGTTGCAGTGTTTCCAGAATATGCTATTGTGTTCATAGATTCATAGGATTGTGGAGTTGGACGGGATCCTGACGATCACTAGCCCAATCCTTTGCAATGCAGGAATATGCAGCCGTCATATACAGGGATCGAACCTGCAACCTTGGCTTTATCACCGCCACGCTCTAATCAACTGAGCTATCCAAGTGAGGAGAATGTGCTCTTTTCTCTAGGTCAGGGGAGCCAACACAGTGCCTTCGAGATGTTGCTGGACTATAACTCTCATCATTCCTGACCATTGGCTGTGCTGGCTGAGACTGATGGGAATTGGAGTTCAACAATATCTACATTGCTTACCCCCATCCCTAAGTTCTTGCATAGCCTGCTGGTTTATGGTTCCCTATTGGTGCTTCCTTAATCAACGCTCATGGCCCATCGGGGAAGAAAGTTGTACAAACTTGCAAGGTGAGGGTTGAAAGGAGCAGGTTGCATGCTTTAAAATATGGGCAGAGAAGGAAGAAGGACCATGAGCTTTTGGAGCTGGCTAGCCAGAGCCTAGGGCTTGCCAATCAGAAGGTTGGCAGTTTGAATCCCCACGACAGGGTGAGCTCCCGTTGCTCGGTCCCTGCTCCTGCCAACCTAGCAGCTCGAAAGCACATCAAAGTGCAAGTAGATAAATAGGTACCGCTCTGGTGGGAAGGCAAATGGCATTTCCATGCGCTGCTCTGGTTCGCCAGAAGCGGATTAGTCATGCTGGCCACGTGACCCGGAATCTGTGCGCAGGCTCCCTCAGCCAATAAAGCGAGATGTGTGCCACAACCCCAGAGTCGGTCACAACTGGACCTAATGGTCAGGGGTCCCTTTACCTTTACCTTAGCAATAGGCAGTCATGGTGGAGCTCAAGAATGCTATATGCTTTTGAGCAGACTGCTACTGCTGTGTCTCTAACTCTGTGAGCGAGTGCACCTACCTAAGATGGTTAGATGGCACCTTGTACGCCTCCTTCCAGCAACTCCTGCAGCTAAACTAGTGCAAAACATATTGCTCTGCTTTCCTTTGGACCACATCCGTGAGTCATCTGGGAAGCCCAGGACCTCCATACACACTATCGAGGCTTGCACCCCAGAGTGGGCATTTTGGTGCTGTTATTGCAGCTGTTTGACTTTACACCTGAAGACACACTCCATGGGCACCTGAGACAGACAGATGCCAACAGTAAGTCATACCAGAATTGCCAAATTATCTATCTGGAATCCTTATACCAGAGTTCCAGCTTTGTCTGAGCTTCAATCAGAACTCTCAGACAGAGGGGGAGAGTGGTGGAAAACCCCTCCAATCTTACCATCCTCCTGCCACTTCCTCCCCTTTGTCTCTTTCAGCAGGGCTACACCTGAAGAAACTGTCACAGGAGGGGCACACCACTAAGGTTCCTTCCTGAGCAATTTCTCCCCTGCTTCAACAGACACCTGCTGTCTATCACACCACCTAGCCTAGTTTAAACAGGTGGAGATTCCCCTTTCTCTGCTCTCTCTCTCCCAACCCCTTCCCCTCAGCATTTTTCCACTCTAATTCCCCAGCCACACTGCCAGCAGAGAGCAGCCCGAGATTTACATATTCATTCATTAATTAATAGTATTTATGTGCCACCCATTAACCAAGTACCCTGAGCAGCTTACGGTAACAATAAAAAAACCATATAAAGGTACAATTCTAAACCACAAAGTAGAATGCATAATGCAGCATTAAAAATTTCAGCAGCGGCAGCAGAGAATAAAAAGAACCCTCTCTGATGACAATTCCGAGCTTTACCTTGGCAAACTGAGAGGGGAGGAGGTGGTCTCCTCCAACACTCTGCTGCTGTTGCTATAGGTGGTGTTGCTGTGGGGATGGTGGGGGCAGGGAGGCGAGGGGACCAGCCCTCGATGGGTCAACAAAAGCTTTAAGGCAAAGAAAACCACCTCTCTCTTCAGCCGGTCTGACATTCTCCCACTCCCACTTTTACTACATGGTAGGAACTGATATCAGGCTCCCCACCACCCAGGGGGGGGGACCCAGTTGGCATTATAAGCCTTGATAGAGATGTCAGAGGATTCCATCAGAAATGAAAATGGGAGCAGAAATTCCATGGGGGTTCAGGGAAACATGAGATGGTTTGGTGGGCTGAAGCAGGAGGCAGGGACAGAAGGGGCTTTGCCCCCCTCAATATTTGCTGGCAGGGGGCCAAGCCCCCACCCCAATATCGAGGGGCCCCAAACACACCAGCCTCCAGCCTGCAAACAGCCTCCCTCTGTGCTACCCATTCCTTCCGCTGATGCAACATCACAGATGCATCAAGCGTCATGCGCACGATGTCACACTCACAGGACATGTACTGGGCCCCCCAATCCTGGGCACAAGTAATGCCTCTGGTACAATACCTCTTGAAACAGTCGTGCCTTTCCCCACCAAAAAATCCTGGGAGCTGTAGTTTGGTCAGAATACTGAGAGTTGTTAGAAGACTCTATTCTCCTTACAGAGCTATACCACTGAGCCTTTTGGACTTGCTCATCGGAAGGTCAGCAGTTCAAATCCCCGCAATGGAATAAACTCCTGTTGCTCTGTCCCAGCTCCTGCCAACCTAGGAGTTCAAAAGCACACCAGTACAAGTAGATAAATAGATACCGCTGTGGCGGGAAGGTAAACAGTGTTTCTGTGCACTCTGGCTTCTGTCACGGTGTTCCATTGCGCCAGTAGTGACCAGTCATGCTTGCCACATGACCTGGAAAGCTGTCTGTGGACAAACGCCAGCTCCTTCCACCTGAAAGCGAGATGAGCGCCATACCCCCATAGTCGCCTTTGACTAGACTTAACCGTCCAGGGGTCCTTTACCTTACACTTCTCAGAATTCCCTGTGAGGTGGGATTGATTCTTAAACCACTCTGTAAACTGTAAGTCTGTGATTCTAGATTCAGGTAGGTAGCCGTGTTGGTCTGACGCAGTCGAAATAAATAAGAAAATAAGAAAATTGTCCAGCAGCACCTTAGGGACCAACTAAGTTTGTTCTGGGTGCATTTTGTGTGCATGCACACTTCTTCAGATTCTTCTGTGAGTACTCTTAATGATGCCAAAATGGACACTCTAATTGCCTATCTTCATTCTCTCTCTTCTCTAAGGTAACCCATTTTCACAGATTTTCTTCCAGCGTTAGTCTATTTCTCTTTGAGAGAAGGAGAGGTGGACATATAGGGAGAAAGAGCAATTGGAGGTCAGTGCGAGGGAGAGGCTTGAGTTTTCTTTTTCCAAATTTTTTTTGTCTCCAGGCTTTCTAAACCACCTGCCGCTCTGACCCCTAAACCATCCCCCCTTCTACTCCCATAGTCTGAGTCTGAGCCTCTAGAAACCCAATAAGCCTTCTGGGGGAAATGGAGGCCACAAAATATTTATTCATTCTTACATTTGCGCCTCACTATTCCACTAAAGAGTCTACATAGTTCTCCTCCTCTCCATTTTATCCTTGCCATGACACCCCTGTGAAGTAGATTAGGCTGGCCTGGCCGAGTGAGCTTCGTGGTTGAGTTGCGATTCGAACCCTGGTCTCCCACCGTCCTAGGCTACCCAATATGCCACGCCGGCTCTCAAAAATGTTTAGCTGTAAATGCCAACCGCATCCGGTGGCGTCCCAAACACCGAGGCGTCCACTGTTGCTTTGTTGTTGTTCGGTGCCAAAGCGCCTTTGTGAACGTCTTTTGCACTCTGAGTTTTAATTGCGAGAGATTGATCGTTACCCTAATTCAGTTTGACTCTCCATGCTTCAACTTTGCATATTCAGTGCAATAGGGCAGGAGACAGATGAAAGGGGTTTTTGTTGTTGTTTGCAATTTAGCGCAGAGGGAAAGCACTGACTCTGTCTCGGAAAAAATGGAGTAGCTACAAGAGCAGCAACTTCTTATTGCTGCAGTACCAGCGGCCCTCCCCAAACCGAACTCTTGTCAGCGGGAGAGAGGGCAGTACATGCCATCCCTGCTCATTCAGTCCTTAGGTCCCCTTAGGTGATGGACAAAAATAAGTCGTTCGGCCATCCTGAAACAAATTGAAATAGCTTCCCATCATTATTACATTGGTTCACAGAGGCAATGTGGATCTTTTATTTACAGAGAGCTGATATGTGGCACACTGGCGGCCTCAAGGCATCGCCACACGATGCACATAGCATACCCTGCAACATCCCCTCAAAAAGCTCGACTTTTGTGTCTGAATTTTTTACTTCTTGAAATATGGCAACCCTACTCTACCCCCAATAACCAGACAACATTCCACGTTGTCTGAGCTCCTTTCGGATTACTTTTGTCCTCTCTCACACATCTCTTTTCGTTTCTCACTACACACACCACTAAAGAGGATGGCACCATTTGAGCCTGGATAGCTCAGTTGATTAAAGCATGGTGCAGGTTGCAGGTTCAATCCCTGTATGAAACAGCTGCCTATCCCTACATTGCAGGAAGTTCAGTGGTTCTCAACCTGTGGGTCCCCAGATGTTGTTGGACTACAACTCCCATCATCCCTGAGCTCTGGCCTTGCTAGCTAGGGATGATGGGAGTTGTAGTCCAACAACATCTGGGGACCCACAGGTTGAGAACCACTGGAAGGTCCTTTCCAACTCTACAATTCTGTGATTCTATGTAGATGATAAACTGCTTATTAGTATGTAGAACAAGTGGGACCTGCAACAAAATGTTGCAGTATGAAATCCTCCTGATCAGTGTTCCAGCCAATCCACAATGACCGCGTCCAAGACACTTTGTTTCATTCCTGTTCCAACCCATCCATTTCTCTCTCTCTCTCTCTCTCTCTCTCTCTCTCTCTCTCTCTCTCTCACACACACACACACACACGCACACGCACACACACATGCACACACAGAGCCAGTAGCATTCTATGGCTTCTGAGCATGCTCAATCTTCATTGGGCTGTCTTGAGATATGGTTCCTCACCCCCTTTTTTGGTTTCTCACTCCCCCTGAAAAGCAGGACAGATGATCACACTAGAGAGGATAGGCCAAAGAGGGCTTCAAATGATGTAAAGGAAATTCACCTTAGTGTGGTACAGTGGTTAGAGTGTCAGACTAGGACCTGGGAGACCAGAGTTCAAATCCCCACTGAGCTAGAAGCTCATTATTGTATACAATAAATCTCTGTCCACAGAGACACCTAGATCACTGTTTTGGGTTTCTCTTTATCTTCATCATATCTTCATCTCTTTATCATATGGAAGTTGCAAGTGCCAGGGGTGTGGCTTTAGGACGCTGCCTAGGGTGGTAGTTGACACACTGCCCGAAAAAGAGGATATGCACCACTGTAAAAGAGGACCACCAATCTGCATAGAATTTGCATGTGCTAATTTATATGCATCTAAATGCAAATTTGAAAATAATTAGCAGAATTTGAATTTCACAGAAGGGAAGCCAATTACTTACCCATGCAAATCACTCCCCTCAAATCTTTAAATTGATTTGCACCCCAATAAGATCACCCAAATAAGTTCTTACTCAATTAATTTATCACCGAGATCATCCAGAAATCAATCTGAAATCAATTTCCCTTTATTAACTACCCCCATTCAATTCAATCATCACATCATTACCCCACTAATAAAATTCAAAATAAATAGGGCGCACATTGTGATTCCCTTCAGGTGGTAGGGGGGGATTTTTATTGCTAGTCAAGGTGGCCAGTGGGTGGTCTATCTTTTCCTTTTCTGTCCCCACCCACATTAAAATAGAAGGCAAATTAACTCGGTGTAGGGGCAACAAATTCCCTGGAAAGGAAATGAAAATTGCCCTTCTGAGATGCAGACGTTGAGGTTTCAGCTCACAGAGCATCAGCAGTGAGTCTTTCTTTCGGCTCAAGTAAGTGGGGGGAAAGACTCCTCCCGTGTCTCTGACACTGGACATAGGGAAAATCTATTCCTGGATATCCATTTAAATATTGGGCTATTTCATAGGAGAGAGGACACCTTAGCATGTTGTCCCTGCCCCACTCCTTCATCCACGCGCTAGCATACACTTGCAGGAGACTAGAATGCACATCTATGTATCACAACAAAATAGGAAATGCATCGCTGGTGAAGAGGGTGGATATTTACATAAAACTTGCGTATGCTAATCTATGTGCGTGGGAGCCAATTTAGAAAGTTATTTCTGTATAGGCATAGCTACAAACTTAGAAATGATGGCTGTCATTTAAAGAGTAAAATACAGCACATCTCCATAGTGGGGAAGAGAGTGGCTAGGGGGCTCGTGTGCCTGCTCAGTGCAGTTCTAAAGTCCTCACACTTCTTTCTTTTGGTACTTCTTCTTTACACCAGACTTGGGCTGGACAGCCCTTCAAAGGGAAGACTGTCCTACAGGTCACAGTAGTGGGGATAAGCTGAAGAAGGGACTCAGAATGATGTCAAGGAGATATAATTTAGCTTACACTTTCCCCATAGTGTTGTGTAGTGGTTAGAGTGCCACACTAGGGCCTGTGAGACCACGGTTTCAGCCAGTGGGGTGAGGACAGCCCAACCCAGCCACTGCCCCTCAGCCTAACCTACTTCATAGGGTGGTTGTGAGGATAAAACGAGGGGGGCAAGAACCATGCACTCCTTGGAGGAAAAGGCAGTATATGCATGTCATAAATACATAAATGTGATGGGATTTTTGTTGCTGCTGCTGTTGTTATCAGGCATTTTCCTTCCAGATGTTTTGGGCCACAACCCCAGCTGGCTGGAGTTGATGGGAGTTGTACAGTGGTGCCTCAGGTTACATACGCTTCAGGTTACATACACTTCAGGTTACAGACTCCGCTAACCCAGATATAGTGCTTGAGGTTAAGAACTTTGCTTCAGGATGAGAACAGAAATTGTGCTCTGGCGGCAGAAGGCCCCATTAGCTAAAGTGTTGCTTCAGGTTAAAAACAGTTTCAGGTTAAGTACAGACCTCCGGAACGAATTAAGTACTTAACCTGAGGTACCACTGTAATCTGAAACATCTGGAAGGAAAAAGCTTGGTCAAGGCTAACATGAGGCACCTCCCATTTATGTGACCCTTACCTGTGGCCTGAAGCCATGCTGTCCAAACCGTGGTTTGCCCCCACAGTGAGAACATGCAGTAGCTCCTGGTGTGTATGTAGATTTCCTCCAATCTCTGGGCAAACCCTAAATATGAAGCTAAGTGAGGCAGCTTTTCCTCTTCTCCTCTTGGCACTCGAACTGCACTCCTACATTGCTTTATCCTGAGCCTTATTGTTGTGATAGATGAGATGCAATGTGTTCGCGGGGAGAAAAGCGGCGAGAGAAAATAATTACTTAAGTCGGACAGAAACTCCTTGGCGTGTTGCAGTCCATAAACCTCATCTGTCTACCCCCAGGAGCAGTGTGTTGTGGGGGGAGGTCTCCCCCACTTTGCACGAAGCACACAAAGCTTTGCATTCAGCCTGGCAAGCTCAAATCCATCACCGTCGAAGTGCTGCGACCGAGGAGCGCCATGGCATCTGAAATGACTGGGCTGGAAATTAAAGATAGCTCAGAGTGCCGATGAAGTGCCTGTGAAAAGAGGCAATTCCACACATCTGCCGGCAATCAGCGCTTATTCTGAAACACCCTTTTCATCACCCCACACCTAGCCTGCTTCTTGAGCGTTCCTGGGCTTTCTTTCTTTCAGGTTTCAGAGGCCGGCCCACTTGGCAATCTCATCGCAAGAATGTGCATACCCCTATTGTCACTGCGTAGGACTCTTAAGAGCTGGAATTGTTGAATAGTCTCCGGCAATTCAATTTGTCTAATCCCCAGATGACAGAGAGCTGTGATTTACAGTGGACAGTTCAAGGGGAAAGGGGAATTGTCCATCACACTTCAGCCCGGTTTATCCATGGCATAGAATCAAGCGATAATCAAGTTTTACTGTGATTGTACCTCTTCAGTCTGTAGGGATGTGGGTGGCACTGTGGGTTAAACCACAGGGCCTAGGACTTGCCAATCAGAAGGTCGGCAGTTTGAATACCTGCGACGGGGTGAGCTTCCATTGCTCGGTCCCTGCTCCTGCCAAACTAGCAGTTCAGAAGAACGTCAAAGTGCAAGTAGATAAATAGGTACCACTCCAGCGGGAAGGTAAACGGCATTTTCGTGTGCTGCTCTGGTTTGCCAGAAGCGGCATAGTCATGCTGGGCACATGACCCGGAAGCTGTACGCCGGCTCCCTCGGTCAATAAAGTGAGATGAGCACCGCAACCCCAGAGTCAGCCACGACTGGACCTAATGGTCAGTGGTCCCTTTACCTTTACCTTACCTCTTCAGTCTATGGCAGGTGGGATAAATCTTTGGCCCTGCAGATCCTGATGAACTGCAACCCCCATCAGACCCTGCAAACATGACCAACATCCAAGGATGATGGGAGTTGTAGTTCACCAACATATGGAAGATTTCCCACACCTGGCCTACAGATAGAAGCAGAGCCAGCTGGCCTTTGAAGTAGGGTGAGGTAGCTGCCTCAGGCGGCAGAAGCGCAAGAGATGGTGGTCCACCTGCCCCACCGCTTCTGCCACCAGCAGAATGCCCCCTCTCACTGGAAGCGTTTCAGTGTGTGGCGTTGTCTTCCCCACCCCTCAGTGATGGGGAGGGGACATTCCAGCACACCATGTTGCCACTCGTCTTCCCCACTCCTGGGGCAGAGAAAGTGAGCATCAAAGCCTTGTAGAAATCTCACCGAGTTTGGCAAGCATGTGTATGTTCTGGCATGCAGAGGAAGTGGAGGGCAGGGCATAGCAGCAGTGTGGGGGCAGGAAGTGGTACATTCCTTTTTTTCTCCTCAGGTGGCAAAACAGGGTGGGTCGCCTGTGTAGAGGAGCTCTTTAGTACTTGCTAGTTTGTAAGGTGGCAGAGGGACAGGCACACTTACCTCTGCCATGTCTATAATGCATTATCTCTACACCAGTGGTGGCCAAACTTGGCCCTTCAGCTGTTTTTGGAATACAACTCCCATCATCCCTAGCTAACAGGACCAGTGGTCAGGGATGATGGGAATTGTAGTCCCAAAACCGCTGAAGGGCCAAGTTTGGCCACCACTGCTCTACACAGACACCTGCTTGTGTTAAGAGCCTCCTTCTGCTGAAGTACACAAATGGTATGATTCAGGTTTCTGTATGCACAGATGCCCACCTCACATGGCATATTATGACTGGTAGAGCCTTTGCCCAGTCTTTAATTTCAAGATGCTTCCAGCTCTGCCCTAGGATAATTGCATAGCCTGGGGCAAGCGACTCAAAGGGAGGTCCCCATCTGTAAAATGGGAGCAGGATTGTAAAGCGCTAAGTAGCATATAAATGAGGGATAAAATACTATTTGACAGTATGTTTGGACATGGAGGCTGGGACTGAGTGCTTCCCTCATGCCTTGGGTTGGCAGAAATGAGGAGCAATTAGCCAGTCGAGACCCAGTCAGTGGCAGCAAGCAGTGTCTGACTAAATTCCCCAGTGGCAAATAATATTAAGCAAAAACACCACTACCACACAATCCTGGGAAATGGTGTAATTTATATGCAAATAAACAATGGCGGTTGTTTTTCTCCCCATATTGCCTCTAACTTGAGATTCAAATACAGCTAGGGAAGAGTTGGGGTAGGAAGCTGCAATCTGGAAGTCTTTGCAAAGCCTTCCCCGAAAGCTCCTTGCTTCTGTGCCTTCATGTCCTTCTCTCCCATTCAATGCAGGTGATTATCTGAGCTGCAGCAGCTCCCCGTGCCAAAATGGGGGGACCTGTGTCAATGAGAGGAAGAGCTTTGTCTGCGCTTGCCGCTATCCTTTCGGAGGAGCCAACTGCAGCACGAAGATGGTGGCGGAAAACGCTCCTACAAGTATAGGTGAGTATAAGTACGACCTAAGCCATCCCTTTGCCTGTGCCTCTTCTGCTGTAGATCAGAGATTACAAGACCCAAGTTCTCTCTCCTAGTTCCTCTCGACAAAAGCTCCCCAGTGGCAGAGTCATGGCTTTCTCTCTCTCCTTTAAAGCACTCGGTTCATGATGAGAGTCCGCAATCCCCCCGTTTTGATGCGTCCCACATCACAAAGTATAAAATTTGATTTCTTTCACAAGCCTATCCATAAAAAAAAATAATAGCAAGCAGCTCTATGGAGGGATTGAACAAGAGGGTTGTCAGCCGAGCAGCGCTATCATAAATAGGCCAGAGCAAGCTGGCAATTTTTTTGTTACAGAGGCTGTGAAATTGCATTATTGGGAAATTACGCGTTTGACTAAGGCTGCGCCTTCCATTTCAAAATAAAAATAAATAAATAAATAAATAAAGGCAATGGACATTCGAGGTCTGTGTGTGCAGCAGAAGTTCCTTTCTCACATTCCCTCAGGAGGGGAGAAAATGGAATTGGTGTCTCTTGCCTGTGGTTCTTCATGAGTTCAGGAAAGGGTGTGAATCGCACTAGTTTATGTACAATGAGATGCATGTTGGCTCTGTTATGTACTGAGTTCAGTAGGATTCAGAATGCAGCAGTCTGATTGGTCCTAGAACAATAGGATCCAGAATGCAGTAGTCTGATTGGTCCACAGGAGCCACCCAATCCAGCTCCAGGTGGAAAGGAATCCACAACCTGATTGGCCTACAGGAGAATCCCGGAATTAGCCAATCACGTGGGGCCTACTCTGTAAATAATGTATATAAGGCAGACATTCTGGGAGAACTCCCATTCCTCCTCACCACTATGAGCTGAATAAAGAGCATGAAATCCACTCTCGACTTTGAGTATATTTCAGGCTCCATCTGCATAAAAGGGATCTCTGAAAAAGACTCATCCCTTCTTCGTGCAGCACATAGCTAAACTATGGAACACGCTCCGACAGGAGGCAGTGATGGCCAGCATCTTGGATGCCTTTAAAAGAGGATTAGACAAATGTAATCATTTCACCAGGTTGCTTGTTACATGTTCTCAGCACCATAGGTGCCGGCTCCCTGGGGTGATGGGTGCCCAAGTACCCACAAAATTCCCCACGAAGGAGCCGGGCACCCACAAATTTCGGCGCCAGAGCCAGGCACACTCAATGGCACACACGTCCCCGGACACCCAGGGTCGTGGGGCCATGCTGGCACTCCTGCTCAGCTCCTTTGGACCATTTTGCACAGTGTGCAAGCAACAACTCGGAGCAGACACTCAATAGGGAGCCACAGGGAGTCTCATGAGAACATGGTCAGTTCCACGGTGGGTCCATCCTTCATCACTTGGCAAGCCTGGCAAACGTCCCTGAATGCAGAAGCAGCAGTCAGTGGCATCAGCCCTCCGATAGATCCACCATTTTTCATTTCCCACAGTAACTCCAATGAAGCATTCTGGGAAATTAGAAGAGGAGCTCCCAGACTCAGCTGCCCAGGGCAGTCATTGGGGATGGGGGTAGAATCATAGAACTGTAGAGTTGGAAGGGACCATAGCGGTCATCTATTCCAACAGTGTGGGGATACCTTGTGTTTGATCACAGTCACATCTTCCATTTTTAGGCATTCACCTCAAATTTATTAGATGTCTCCCTCCCAAAGTGATTTATGAAATGTCCCTTAAGTGAGATACAACATTTGTAACAAAAATAATACAGTGGTACCTCGGGTTACAGACGTTTCAGGTTACAGAAGCTTCAGGTTACAGACTCCACTAACTCAGAAATAATACCTCGGGTTAAGAACTTTACTTCAGGATGAGAACAGAAATCACGAAGCGGCAGCGGCACAGCAGCAGGAGGAGGCCCCATTAGCTAAAGTGGGTATCTCAGGTTAAGAACAGTTTCAGGTTAAGAACGGACCTCCGGAAGTTCTTAGCCAGAGGTACCACTGTAATGTGGGAGGAATTTGTGTCTGGGTTTGAGCTCTTACACCAATAGACTCTGCTCGGCCACAAATGTTCAGTTGAGCCATCACAGTGACGCTTGCTATAAAAATGAGCAAGCTGAGATTTGCATTCGGAATACATGAAATCTGTGTTTTATGCCTCTCTCAGCCACAATTTTGTCGTTTCTCAATCATTTTTTTACAGTGGTGCAGGCATTGGTTTATATGCTATGGGTGAAGGAAACGAAACAAAGGACATTTTTATTTCCCCATTTATTATTATTATTATTATTAAGCTTCCAAATCTCCCCAATCTTTGCTTGCGAGCAAAATTTTGGGCATATGCAAGCATGTTACATTTGCAAAAATCTGTGACACAGCCATTGGGGGGGAAGAGAATGGCATGAAAGCTTTTCTTCTTAATAATGCAGCACAGTCAAGACTGAGATTTCCTTGCTGTTTCCGAAAAAAAGAAGCATTTTTTTTTCCTATTGGTGCGTTTGACGCTAATTGTGGAGAAAATTGCTTTCTATACAGTACTTAAGAATTCATTCCGCTTTTCTTCTTTAGCTTCTTGAGAACTTGACAGGAGGCCTGGGGGGAAAGTTTACAACCACCCCTGTGTCTGCAATACAGAGTTGATCCCATTTAAATAGGCAATTCCGCTTGAGGAGAAAACAACAAAAGGCAGATCTGGATGTTATGGCAGACGTGGGGTGAACGTCGAAAATAGCAGCCCTACGTGTAGATCTTCCTGCTCGCCTGTACTTACACTCGCTCCGTAACATGACAGCATTGTGCTGGTTTCCTCACCTTTTTGCTTTGTACTATTGGCTGCTGTGGGGAAGGCAACAGGACGGAGTTCAGAGTGAGGTAGAGGAGGGAGAAGGTGTCTTATCAGCCCAATGTATTTCAAGTCTTATAACTCTTCCTCAGGCATAAAACAGCTAAACCAAGGATAAGTGGTTGTGACCTTTAAACCCCTAAATGGCTTCGGCCCTGTATACCTGAAGGGCTGTCTCCATTCCCATCACTCATCTCGGACACTGAGGTCCAGCACCAAGGGCCTTCTGGCGGTTCCCTCACTGCGAGAAGTGAGGTTACAGGGAACCAGGCAGAGGGCATTCTCGGTGGTGGCGCCCGCCCTGTGGAACGCCCTCCCAACAGATGTCAAGGAAATAAACAACTATCTGACTTTTAGAAGACATCTGAAGGCAGCCCTGCTCAGGGGAGATTATAATGTTTGATGTTTTATTGTGGTTTTTATCATTTCTTGGAAGCTGCCCAGAGTGGCTAGGTCAACCCAGTCAGACATGAGAATAATTTTTTATAATTATTAACCATTAGCTATGCTGGCTAGGGTCAGAGGAGATTTTAGGATATTGCAACTTCGAGGTCTCCTCAGCCTTCATTTCTGAGTTTCATTGGATGTTATAGGGAAGATGGAAAGAAATACACATTTGTCTGGCAATTTCAATAGCAGACCCATGATTGCCATAACATCTAGCTTCACTCAACGGTTCTAGCAAATGTGCTTATCTTTGCATTATGTTTGTCCCCCCCCCCCCTGCAGATTTTACAAAAGGATCTTACAGATATGCACCAATGGTGGCCTTTTTTGCTTCGCACACCTACGGAATGAATACTCCTGGCCCTATTCGATTTAACAATCTGGATGTCAACTATGGGTCTTCCTATGTCCCAGCAAATGGACGGTTCCGTGTGCCATACCTTGGCATTTATGTCTTCGAATACACCATTGAATCAAACAGCCCGCTTCTCTCAGGCTACCTAGTGGTCGATGGAATAGACAAGCTGGGCTTTCGGTCTGAAAACACGAAGGAGAACAAATACCTGGAGAGAGTGGTTACTGGAGATGCCTTACTGGAACTGAACTACGGGCAAGAAGTCTGGCTCAGGCTGGCAACAGGCTCTATCCCAGCCAAATACCCACCTGTCACTACATTTACTGGCTACATATTGTACCGCACATAAATTCCATTCTATAGAAAAGCGGTCACCCACAATGGAAACTCTTCTCCTTTGCTTCTAATAAAAATAACTCTTGTTTGAGGCTGCCATCTTTTCTTTTAACAGCTGCATGATAGGCAGAAACGAGGCATGAAACCTCTTTCCCAAATCAGCATCTTTGTGCTGTAGGAAGTAACATTCTGCCTGCCACACAGATGTTAAAAGCAGGGGAGGCCTTGTGGAAAATAGGTGATCATTAGATAGGAGTTACCTGAATGTCAAATTTTGAAAACGGCCAGCTGTCCCATTGCACCTTTGATTGGCAAAATGGAAGTATTTGTAAATAGGTCTCCCATAGTTCTAGGCACCCCATCAGCTGAATGTCTTCAGTATGTCCATTATTTTTATGCAGCTATTTTGCACCAGTATAAAAGAAATGTACAAGAAGTTATGCATGTTATCACCATTGTTTAAGTGAATTTGATTTCAGTTCCTTTCAAGATTCATGTGACACAGGCCACCAGTGG
Source organism: Podarcis vaucheri (assembly GCF_965113315.1). Classification (NCBI taxonomy): domain Eukaryota; kingdom Metazoa; phylum Chordata; class Lepidosauria; order Squamata; family Lacertidae; genus Podarcis; species Podarcis vaucheri. The sequence continues at coordinate 17,311,866 of NC_138767.1, forward strand.
GTAAAACTTAAGCCTTGCTTTTATGGTCCACCAGCCAGTTGTACAATAGTGGCTCAGGGTGGGGGCAGACATGTTATGTACTGAAGTTCTCACCCTGGGCCAGCAGGGGGATACTGTAGATAGTTATGCAAATGAAGGATTGAAAGTGACTTTCAGCGATTGGATAGTTTGTATGCAAATGAAGGATTGAAAGTGACGTTCAGTGATTGGATAGTTTTAGAAAGTTGCAACAGTTACATTGTTCTGGAGCTCTATATAAGCAGGCTGACTGAGCTCTTCAGTTCAGTTTCTGTCTGGCCTCTGAATAAAGAAGAGCTGTTTGAAGAATCGCTGTGTCGTCTGATATGTTCACCCACAACTTAACAAGACATACACTAAGTTTTTAGGGACCTCTGAATGCATGCTTCACTCTGGAACTGAGCTTACTGCCCTGTCACACAAGGATCCATTCCTGGATTCCCTCCCATTTTCCTTCAGTTCAGCCTTTCACTTCAGCGTGTGGAAAGCTTTTTTGTTGTTGCTCTTGTCAAGCTACTGAGATTCCAAAACACGTGTAGTGTCTACTGCAAATCACTCAGTAGATTCCTTCTGCCCACCCTGTCCTGGCATAGCCATTTGCTCATATACCAGGCAGATCATGATGACACCATTTTCTATTTTGGGAGGAAGCTGCTGGGATGGCGGGGGGCACTGAGCTGGGAAGGGCACCACCTTTGTGATTGGAATGGTCACATAAACAGACCAGCAGAATGGGACTGCATCACTGGGAGATTTTCCCAATCCAATGGGTCCACTTCTGTGAAAGGGGCATGCTTAGGAAGCACCTAAGCTTTGGAATCCCGGGTCCAAAATGGCCAGATATCATTAGCTTTCACTCTTCATTTGGTTACATAGAATACTTAGTTGAAGAAGCAATGTGCACATAGGCCAAATAAAACCATGCCTACATATATACTCAATTGGCTTCTGTTTAGTCTCACCACTACCCTTTCATTTTTCTTTGTTCATACCCAAATTTGTAGCCGGTCAGACATGTAAGGTATTCACATTTTACTTTGAAAAGATTCCATCTAAACAGCAGAATTCCAGGAAGTGTAAATTCTCTGTAATTGCGAACGTCCTATAAGTTTTTAATAAATTGTGCGGTGCACACTGAACAGATTAAGAAATCAATCAGAGCACAAAAAGAAATGTGATGCTATGAGGCAACTGAATGGAAGTAGTCAGGGCCAGGCCCAGACATTTTGGTGCCTGAGGCAAAGGACAAGAGAGTGCCTGTTCCCTGGTCCATGTGCAGAAACCAGCTGGGCTGCCACTTGAACCTTAACACTAGTGATGGAATAGTGTCATCCCATGCCGCCTGCCCAGCACCTCTTTCTTGAGGGGTACACCTCCTTCTGCCGAATGGTAGGGCCGGCCCTGATGGTAGTTTCTCTTGCTTTAAAAATAGCAGCAATAATTGTTGAGGTGGGGATATATATGTGTGTGTGTGTGTGTGTGTGTGTGTGTGTGTATATATATATATATATATATATATATATATATATATATATATATGCTTTCGTAGATTTTCACGGGTATAGGAATGCAGGTTTTGGTGTCTTCGGGTGTCTTCCCGTGTAAGAGTCGGGGTGTCTGTGCGACGTTTCGACGAGGTCTCACTCGTCATCTTCAGGCTGGTGCTTTCGGCTTCTTGTTACTGGAACAGAGCAGAGTCTGGTGTTTGAGTTCCTATAAATACTGTTGAGGGGTGTGGTGTATAGCCTCCAACGTTCTGGGTAGAGAGGAAGTTCCTAGATTAGTGTGCCTTTTCTTCTTTTGTTCCTTAATTACTTGAGGGATATCTTGGGTGATTTCATGAGTGATATTCTGAATATCACTGGGTGGGTCATTAATTACTTGAGGGATATCTTGGGTGATTTCATGAGTGATATTCTGAATATCACTGGGTGGGTCATTAAGTGTAGATTAGTTGCTAAAGCTCTCGTGTCTTGACCTCTTGAGCTTGTGAAGAGTTTTTCTGAGAAGATGGCTGTGCTGCATTTAGTTGTGCTCTGGCTTGGCTTCGTGTATAGGGGCGAGCTATGGTTTTGTGCCTTGTGCCAGCCAGATCTGTGTAGGGATTGCAGGGGGGTGCAGCATCCGGAGGTGCCACTATAGTTTGGTTGCTGGATGGAGTCTGTAATATGTCTGTGGAGAGGGTCTGGGTTTGGGTCTGGTGTGGTTGATTGGTGACGGCGTTCTGTGTGCCTCTGGTTCTGGTGTCGGTTTTTGTGGGGAGGGCTAATTTCCAGATGTCTGGCAGGCGGGACGTGTCGTCACGCTTGTTCATGTTGTGAGGGTGTTTCTCTATCTCGATGGCTTCCATGATTATTCTCTTGTGGTGATGTTCCATGTTAAAGAGCAATTTGGAATCTGCAAAATTAATTTCGTGTCCTGTTTCTTTCATGTGTTGGAAAAGAGAGGAAGTTTTTTCTTCTTTTTTGACGGCATTCTTGTGTTCTGCGATACGTGCATTTATTCGTCTGTTTGTTTGTCCAATGTACGTGGCTGGGCAGACTTTGCAGGGTATTTCATAGACCCCTTGGTTTTCCAGCTGGATTTTGTCTTTTGGGTTTCTGAGGATATTGGCTATTTTTTGGTTGGTGCAGAAGGCTGTTTTGATATTGTGTTTATGGAGGATTTTGCTGATTTTGTCTGTAGTGCCCTTGATATAAGGAAGGAGGGCCATGCCATTGTTTTCTTCTGTGTCTTGGTTTTTGGGGGGTGTTTCTTTTTGGATTAGCTTCGTAACCCTGTTTTTCTGGTATCCATTGGCGATTAACACATTTGAGAGATTCTGTAACTCAGTTGTCAAGTGGTCTTTGTCAGCCAGGCGTTTGGTTCTGGAGATGAGAGTCTTGGCTACGGAGTTTATTTGTGCAGGGTGGTGGTGTGATTGTGCATGTAAGTAGCGGTTGGTGTGTGTTTTTTTCCGGTAGATAGTGTGTCCTAGGGAGCCATCAGGTTTTTTGTAGATTAGGACGTCAAGAAAGGGGAGTTGGTTGTTGTCTTCTATTTCCATAGTGAATTGTATTTTGGGGTGTAGGCTGTTGAGATGTGTGAGGAAGCTATCTAGTTTTTCTTTCCCGTGTGGCCAAATTACAAAGGTGTCGTCAACATATCTGAGCCAAATATATATATTTGCTTTCGTAGATTTTCACGGGTACAGGAATGCAGGTTTTGGTGTCTTCGGGTGTCTTCCCGTGTAAGAGTCGGGGTGTCTGGGCGACGTTTCGACGAGGTCTCACTCGTCATCTTCAGGCTGGTGCTTTCGGCTTCTTGTTCCAGTAACAAGAAGCCGAAAGCACCAGCCTGAAGATGACGAGTGAGACCTCGTCGAAACGTCGCCCAGACACCCCGACTCTTACACGGGAAGACACCCGAAGACACCAAAACCTGCATATATATATATCTTGTTACTCTGTTCCAGTAACAAGAAGCCGAAAGCACCAGCCTGAAGATGACGAGTGAGACCTCGTCGAAACGTCGCACAGACACCCCGACTCTTACACGGGAAGACACCCGAAGACACCAAAACCTGCATTCCTGTACCCGTGAAAATCTACGAAAGCATATATATATATATATATATATCCTAATTCAAGGGAGTTATATGGTTTACACAGTACACCACTCACAGGGGAGAGCTTTGATGAAAACCTGATCAACAATCCATATATTTAATCTGCGGCTCGTAAATTAGACAATTAATAGCACCAATTAAGGGGTTAACACATTCATTCCCCCCTCACTTCCTGCTGGGTCATATTCTCTGATAATGAATCCATGATGCCTAAAATGTTTGGCAAAAAAAAAAATGGGTGGGAGACTGCGGCAAAGGATCTGTATATTATTTACAACTGCTGTTGAGAATAACACTGGCTCAGCTCATGCTTTGCTTTTTTAATCCTGTCTTCTGTTTATAAAAGTAATCTCCAACACACCATGAACTCTGAAAATATATATATATATATATATATATATATATATATATATATATATATATATATATTCCAACCATTTCTTTCATCAGCTGCACCTTATCTTTCTGTAAATACTTAAAATCCCCCATTTGTCACTAACCTATCCTAGCGTATCATTGAATTTTATCAAATGTCGTGCCCACATGGCTAAATCCCTCCCCACCCCTTGTATGACTTTGTCAGTTTAATAACCTGTTTAGCCCTCTTTATTCCTGCCATGGATAGGGCTAAATAGCGTGGAAATTACTCTGCGGATGAAATTCAAATGACCCACCAGAGACTGCGTCTCTCTCTTTAAATATGACTTTCACTGCCCTTCCTGCCCTCCCTGCTTAATCCTTCAAGCCAGGTCTCCATCTTCAGAGTTGCTAATTGTTTTCTTTTAAAGTCCATTTCTTGATAAGGCTCTCTTGTTGTATATTTTCCTCCCTGATACTAACAAATTTCGTTTCCCCAGAGCAGACCTCTGACCTATAACCCTTTCAAATAAACGCATTTACTGAGAGTATACCTATAATGAAAACCACACCCAATTTGCTTATTGAAAAAATAACACCTATACACACTTCTCCATAGTTGTCCTCTTGAAGCTTGTTGGTTACGAGTAATAATTTAACAGATGGCTATTAAGACAACATAATGTTTCTCAGAGCGATGCAAGTCTTTTGAGAGTTCTGTTGGACACATCTTTTTATTATTCTTCTTCTTTTGGAATAAACAAGAATTAACAAAACCAAAAAAAAACCACATCTGCAGTCTTTGTCATGTCGGTTTGTGTACAGAACACACAGCAAGCACAATTTGTGGACACCTCCAGGACCCCAGAATTAATTAATGGCCCCTTCAAATTAAGGCATCCCCCCAAAAATGAATATTGAGCAAATTGGCTTCTGGCTCCTCCTCCACCACCACCTATTAACAAATGTTACATCTTCAACTCCTCCTCCCAGTCTGCTCCATCTCCCCCCTCTGACCGCACACTGCCTTCTTCCCTTGGGGGTTCCCCAGCTGGCGCCTCCTACCAGTCCTCTGCATCCAGCCAGTCCATGACCACAACATTCCCTTTGCAGATGTCTCTGCTAACATGCAGTTAGATATAGGTAAGAGGTCCCATCACCCCCTGACAAATAGAAGGGGAAGAAATGGAGGCAGTGAGAGATTTTACTTTCTTGGGCTCCATTATCACGGCAGATGGTAACAACAGTCACAAAATTAAAAGACACCTTCTTCTTGGGAGAAAAGCAATGACAAACCTAGGCAGCATCTTAAAAAGCAGAGACATCACCTTGCCAACAAAGGTCCATATAGTTAAAGCTATGGTTTTCCCAGTAGTGATGTATGGAAGTGAGAGCTGGACCATAAAGAAGGCTGATCGCCGAAGAATTGATGCTTTTGAATTATGGTGCTGGAGGAGACTCTTGAGAGTCCCATGGACTGCAAGAAGATCAAACCTCTCCATTCTGAAGGAAATCAGCCCTGAGTGCTCACTGGAAGGACAGATCGTGAAGCTGAGGCTCCAATACTTTGGCCACCTCATGAGAAGAGAGGACTCCCTGGAAAAGACCCTGATGTTGGGAAAGATTGAGGGCACAAGGAGAAGGGGACAACAGAGGACGAGATGGTTGGACAGTGTTCTCGAAGCTGCTAATATGAGTTTGACCAAACTGCAGGAGGCAGTGGAAGACAGGAGTGCCTGGCGTGCTCTGGTCCATGGGGTCATGAAGAGTCGGACACGACTAAATGACTAAACAACAACATAATCAGATTGATTATATTCTCTGCAGCCAAAGATGGAGAAGCTCTATACAGTCAGCAAAAACAAGACCTGGAGCTGACTGTGGCTCAGATCATCAGCTCCTTATAGCAAAATTCAAGCTTAAACTGAAGAAAGTAGGAAAAACCACTGGACAGGTAAGATACAATCTAAACCAAATCCCTTATGAATACACAGTGGAAGTGAGGAACAGGTTTAAGGATTTAGATTTGCTGGACAGAGTGCCTGAAGAACTATGGATGGAGGCTCGCAACATTATACAGGAGGCAGCAACTAAAACCATCCCAATGAAAAAGAAATGCAAGAAAGCAAAGTGGCTGTCCAACGAGGCCTTACAAATAGCGGAGGAGAGAAGGCAAGCAAAATGCGAGGGAGATAGTGAAAGATACAGGAAATTGAATGCAGATTTCCAAAGAACAGCAAGGAGAGACAAGAAGGCCTTCTTAAACGAGCAATGCAAAGAAATAGAGGAAAGCAACAGAATGGGAAGAACCAGAGATCTGTTCAAGAAAATCGGAAATATGAAAGGAACATTTCGTACAAAGATTACCATAATAAAGGACAAAAGTGGTAAAGATCTAACTGAAGCAGAAGACATCAAGAAGAGGTGGCAAGAATACACAGAGGAATTATACCAGAAAGATATGGATGTCTCATACACCCCAGGTAGTGTGGTTGCTGACCTTGAGCCAGACATCCTGGAGAGTGAAGTCAAATGGGCCTTAGAAAGCACTGCAAATAACAAGGCTAGTGGAAGTGATGGTATTCCAGCTGAACTGTTTAAAATTTTAAAAGATGATGCTGTTAAGGTGCTACACTCAATATGCCAGCAAGTTTGGAAAACTCAGCAGTGGCCAGAGGATTGGAGAAGATCAGTCTACATTCCAATCCCAAAGAAAGGCAGTGCCAAAGAATGCTCCAACTACCGCACAATTTCACTCATTTCACATGCTAGCAAGGTTATGCTTAAAATTCTACAAGGAAGGCTCAAGCAGTATGTGGACCGAGAACTCCCAGAAGTGCAAGCTGGATTTAGAAGAGGCAGAGGAACCAGAGACCAAATTGCAAACATGCGCTGGATTATGGAGAAAGCCAGAGAGTTCCAGAAAGACATCTACTTCTGCTTCATTGACTATGCAAAAGCCTTTGACTGTGTTGACCACAGCAAACTATGGCAAGTTCTTAAAGAAATGGGAGTGCCTGATCACCTCATCTGTCTCCTGCGAAATCTCTATGTGGGACAAGAAGCTACAGTTAGAACTGGATATGGAACAACTGATTGGTTCCAAATTGGGAAAGGAGTACGGCAAGGCTGTATATTGTCTCCCTGCTTATTTAACTTATATGCAGAATTCATCATGCGAAAGGCTGGGCTGGATGAATCCCAAGCCGGAATTAAGATTGCCGGAAGAAATATCAACAACCTCAGATATGCAGATGACACAACCTTGATGGCAGAAAGTGAAGAGGAATTAAAGAACCTTTTAATGAGGGTGAAAGAGGAGAGCGCAAAATATGGTCTGAAGCTCAACATCAAAAAAACGAAGATCATGGCCACTGGGCCCATCACCTCCTGGCAAATAGATGGGGAAGAAATGGAGGCAGTGAGAGATTTTACTTTCTTGGGCTCCATGATCAGTGCAGATGGTGACAGCAGTCACAAAATTAAAAGACGCCTGCTCCTTGGGAGAAAGGCGATGGCAAACCTAGACAACATCTTAAAAAGCAGAGACATCACCTTGCCAACAAAGGTCCGTATAGTAAAAGCCATGGTTTTCCCAGTAGTGATGTATGGAAGTGAGAGCTGGACCATAAAGAAGGCTGATCGCCGAAGAATTGATGCTTTTGAATTATGGTGCTGGAGGAGACTCTTGAGAGTCCCATGGACTGCAAGAAGATCAAACCTCTCCATTCTGAAGGAAATCAGCCCTGAGTGCTCACTGGAAGGACAGATCGTGAAGCTGAGGCTCCAATACTTTGGCCACCTCATGAGAAGAGAGGACTCCCTGGAAAAGACCCTGATGTTGGGAAAGATGGAGGGCACAAGGAGAAGGGGACGACAGAGAATGAGATGGTTGGATGGTGTTCTTGAATCTACTAGCATGAGTTTGATCAAACTGCGGGAGGCAGTGGAGGACAGAAGTGCCTGGCGTGCTCTGGTCCATGGGGTCACGAAGAGTCGGACACGACTAAACGACTAAACAACAACAACAACAACAAGAGGGGGCAGCAGGAAATGTTATGTTATTTCCTGTTCCCTGCACATGAGAAGCTTATACTTCTTTTCTTCTTTGGCAATCACTCATAGCCAAGTAAGATTTTCTTCCATGAACAAGGTCTTAACAGTGGGAGAAACTTATAAGCACAGCCTGAATAAGTCTATAGTTTAATATGGTCCCTGCCATCTATTGGTGATTCTGCAACAATACATAACTCCTTTAATAAAACTCCATTAATAAAAAATAAAATAACTGGGATGGTGTCTGTTGTTCTTAAGCAAATTATAGATGCTTTCGGCATTGCTGTATCCCAAATTGATCTCGACTTGAATTCTGTGCTGATTTTCAGCTGGCAGTGCAGAGACACTGGAAGGAGAAACTTCTTTTGTCTGCTGATGTTCCCTTATCGGAAGGAACTAATTGGAGATCGTAAATCGCTAACAGTAAGCTAAGCCCAGCTTGCTGTGTCACCCATCAATTGCAATCCCATTAAAACAGCCCTATTGCAGCACACATCATCAGGTGCATAGAGATGCATTAGTAATGCTGTCTCTGTGGCAGCTGGATAAACCTTAGCATAATGCAAAGGTGATCGTCCCCAGCCCTGTTCCCATCCTGATTAAGGATGGGGAGGAATTTGGTTCAGTTCACATTTCAATGTGAATCCATCTATTGGCACGTCCCAAGAACTAAAATGCAGCTGTCCTTCCAAGTTCACACCTCTGAATTTTGCAATTCAGTTCTAAAAGGAGAAGAAGAAGTCTATATTAGAGGTAAGTATGCATGGAAATGCAGACATTCATGTGGAAATACAGCACGCCAAAAATGCATTAAATCAGCTTGCAAAAATGTGCACATTACGACAAAGTTGCATACAAAAAAAATTTAATGAAAGGCACATTGAAATGCTGGTGAATTTTCAGGAGGATTTTTAAAAAAATCCACAAACTGATGCAGAAATGTAATGAACTGAATTTAAAATGGGATAAATATCTGACCATGCACATTGCTACCAAGCCACACCCAACTGCAGATGTGGCTCCCTTAATGCTGTACCATCAACTAGTGAACCATCCTAGAGTGTCTCCCAGAATGGCACCACAGCCCATTTCCTTCCTGGGTCCAGCTCACTTCTTTTACCATTACAGCAAGTCTAGGAACAGGGAAGGAGGGCTACTAGGCCTATCGACACCTTGGTCTCAGGAAGCACTTGTCATTGACCATAGCTGCAGATCAATAAAATCGGTCAGGCTAACCATTATGCAGAAGAGAGTGAAATCAATCACCCCAGCTTCCTGCAGATCTTTCTCTCCACCTTCCCAGCTTCCCCATTGCTACTGTCTTTAAGCATAAGTGCAAATAGCCTCTCCTGCAGCACATTCATTTTATGCTTTCCCTGATAATCCAAGTGTGAGCGCTTATCTCTTCCCCAAAGCTCAAAAAACGGTAGCCAAGTCCGGCATCCGGCACATAGCAGGCTGCCTCCTCTGTATATTTGGATAGCCCAATTACCATGGCAACATTTTTATCTGCTTTGGCTTTGACAAGCCCATCCAATTTATCGTGGCGCTTTGCACGATTCTTTCCTCACTTATGCCAAGTGAGCCATCCTTGAAAGTGTTTGTCAGCACGTCACTTTTCCAAACACTTTGTTGCAAGCTGCAGGTTTTACAAGAAGCAAGAGATCCTATTTCCCTGGCTTAACAGTACCAGTTGCACACTTTATTTACAAGCCCCCAGTAGTAAAAAAATAATAATAATGAAAGAGAATGGGTGACTTTGAACATAGTTATCTGGACAGATGGCTACCTTCATGGAATAGAGATGTGCAAATCTGTCAATTTCAGTTTCTCTTAATCTCTCCTTTTTCAACTCTTCAGTTTTCCACATTTCTTGATCAGTTTGTGACTTTAAAAAAAAAAGTCCTCCTGAAAATTAACCAGCATTTTATTTCAAATTTCTCCTCATATACACATATCCAATTTTCCTAATATACATGTTTTGCAAAGCAATGCTATTATTATTTGTCACTTTTTTTCAAAAAAAAAAAGTGAATTCAAAGTGACTTTTAAAACAACCCTTAAAATCAAGTATAAAAATCAGAGTGAAAACATCCTAAAATGCTTACCAAAAATGTATATAGACTCATAGAAATTTAGAGTTGGAAGGTACCCTGAGGATCATCTAGACCAACCCCTGCAATGCAAGAATCTCAACTAAAGCATGCATGACAAATAAATAAATGATGCTCCACATATGTATATTAGCTTCACTAGTATGTGCATTAGTAAGCACACTTTAACTTGATATATCCACTCTGGTATACACTGCTTGACGGGACTACTGCATCTCAGAAGTCAGAGAAGTGCAAATTTTGTTGGATGGCTGTGTTTTGGTTCACATATTGTTCTGGAAAGCATGAAACCTTTAAATGTAAACTGCACTGAATTTATCCCTCAACCTATCCATTCTTAAGGAAATCAGCCCTGAGTGCTCACTGGAAGGACAGATCCTGAAGCTGAGGCTCCAATACTTTGGCCACCTCATGAGAAGAGAAGACTCCCTGGGAAAGATCCTGATGTTGGGAAAGATGGAGGGCACAAGGAGAAGGAGAAGGGGACAACAAAGGATGAGATGGCTGGACAGTGTTGTTGAAGCTACCAGCATGAGTTTGACCAAACCGCGGGAGGCAGTGGAGGACAGGAGTGCCTGGCGTGCTCTGGTCCATGGGGTCACAAAGAGTCGGACACGACTAAATGACTAAACAACAACAAAACTATAGAAAGAATGGAGCCAATTGCAATAAGTGGAGCCGCTCTCAACAACAAAGCTAACCTCCCAAGAAAGAAAAATCTGGAGGCTGTGATTGTGACAAATAAATAGATGACAATGTGAAACACTAATTTTTGTAGTGAAAGTTGAAATGAATTTGGTGGGATGTTTGTTACATTTCTTTAAGAACACTGTGAAGAGTATGCCAGCAGGGAAACAAATCCCAATGTTGCGCATTCTTACCATTGCAAAAATTCCACTTACCTTCAGCGATAACATGGGGTTGCAGTACAGCGATGCCCCCAAATTCTCTACTGGCCTTTACAGCTGGGTCCCTCAGCTGGCAGAAGATGCAACAGCGTCTCCCGCCAGCTGAGGAACTTTGAATTTGGCCCGACAGCAGATTAGCCTATAGCAGGCGGGTTTTGGGACGGGCATGTTCCGGGGGGGGGGAAGAGCTGAGTGGGCCCCTTGAGGACTTCACTCAGGTCTGCTCCCCGGGGGTAAAAAGAGTGCCAGTCCCTCAGCCGGCACTCAGTCTGGAGACCGTGGAAATGCAATCAAAGACTCTTTAAGACAGAACTGATTATTAAATGGACTGCACTTAATGAAGGATTCTGAAAACTACAAAAATCTAAATAGCCAGGCAATTTGGTACATTAGACAAATGATTGGTTTAAAGGTTTAGAAACAGATTCATGCTATTATGGAATGTTTGAGGAAAAGATAAAAATTGTAAGGTAATGCAAGGTGTAGATGGAGATGTTCACTTCCTTATTCCCTTACAGGGAAAGGCTCTAGCTCAGTTCTGTAGAAGTAGTCCGTTCACTCCCCAATGGTATCTTCAGATAGGTCTGGGAGTGACCCTGGCCTGAAAGCCTGGAAGCCACTGCCCATCCATGTAGACCAGGGTTTCCCAAACTTGGGTCTCCAGCTGTTTTTGGACTACGATTCCCATCATACCTGACCACTGGTCCTGCTAGCTAGGGATGGTGGGTGTTGTAGTCAAAAAACAGCTGGAGACCCAAGTTTAGGAAAGCCTGGTGTGGACACCACTGAGCTGGGAGGACCAATGGTCTGACTCAGTAGAAGGCAGCTTCCACAGTTGCTATGAGTAATTGACTAACATTGCGTGGATGTGGCTTCAAAAACTAATGGTTGGAGCAAGTTGGATGTAGAGTAAGTGGCAATGTGAAAATGCCCATTGACCCATCTAAGATCAGTATTGTCTACACTGAATGTAAGAGGAGGAAAAGCTCTTAGGATTCTTGCTCTGATCCTAACAGAAGCTGCATGGTACAGTGGTGATTGTCTCTTTCTTATGTTTTAAACGTTTCAGATTTGTCCGATGAGTTGCTAAAACCTCAAGGACGGCCCCTCCCCATATGAACTGACCCAGACCCTGCACTCATCATCCAAGGCCCTCCTTTGTGTGGCTCCTCCACATGAGGTCTGGAGGGTGGTAGCACGGGAATGGGTCTTTTCTGCTGTGGCTCCTTATCTATGACCTTTAAAACTGTGCATGAGGGGGTATTTTTTGTGTTTTTATATTGCGTGAATTGCAGCAAAACTAAGGGACCAGTGCCTAAAAATGATTCCTACAGCCCATTTCTGTGAGGGTCAATTAATTAAGCAGCACCATCAGCACTGCATGTTTTGACTGACACAGCTGGCATAAGCAATGGAAAGAAGACATGACATCTCTCCGCCCTTTTGAGTTCATAATCTGAATTTTAACAGGCAGCCGACAGAGGGAGGGTAGCTGTCTGGCTACTGATAACTTTCTGGGGACACCAAGCTGGACCCCACAGGTCCAAGACACTGTGGAAGCACAATGGTTACAGCACCTGGCATCCCTCCTCAGGCACAAGACTCCACATTTTCCATGGATAGTTTCCTCTCTCATTCTCCTATCCAGGCCTGCATAATTTGCAGGGTTCACCAAGATAAAGACAGCCGACCAGTGACTTGATCATATATATACTTTATATACAATGGTACCTCGGGTTACAGACGCTTCAGGTTACATACGCTTCAGGTTACAGACTACGCTAACCCAGAAATATTACCTGGGGTTAAGAACTTTGCTTCAGGATGAGAACAGAAATCGTGCTCCGGTGGCGCGGCGGCAGCAGGAGGCCTCATTAGCTAAAGTGGTGCTTCAGGTTAAGGACAGTTTCAGGTTAAGAACGGACCTCCGGAATGAATTAAGTACCTAACCCGAGGTACCACTGTATGCTCCTTTTCTTCCTTAGCAAAACCAGGGAGTTATTCACATGCTGGATATGACACACTACAGCTGAGGAGGCTTCAAGGACAGGATGGCCCACTGACAGAAAACGTCCAACCGTGGCTAAAGGAAACCACTGCTGGTTGTATCTGTATGGTGCGGGTCCACCTATTCTCCATGTGTGCTTCAGGAAGATGGTAGGAAAGGTTGACTGCGTGAATAGTCCCCATTTGATTCCTGAGTCACCATTAGAAACTTGGTTCTATGTGCTTTCAAGGAAATGTTTCGAAAGCAGACACGATTTAAACACAAACCCCCCACGTCAAGGAAAGACGCCATTTCTCTGAGCCTTGGATCTCTTCTTCATACGCAACAAAGCTCTAACGGGAGAAGGGAAAAGTAGCAAGTATTATATTAGCATTGTTAATTACGTGCTGACAGGGTACTTTGCATTTTACAAGACAAAGATAAAGACGCAGGTTCCTGGCCTGATGAGCTTGTAATGTAAAAATCAAACTCTCATCGACTGATCGTACTATGAATGTATCACCCAGTTACCTAGCAACTTCCAAGACCTGATTAACCCTTTTTTTAAAGGGTGTGAAACGTACAACACTTCGGAAAGTGAATTCCCAAGTGATTTTTGCCTAATCTTACGCATGTCAGCTTCGTGCTTTCCCTGTCCTCAACCAACGGTTAACAGGAACTAGCCCTGACTATTAATCACAATGTGATATTAACACCCGTGTGAGCAACGCCCCCCCCCCCCAATTTCCCTTTTCTTCTCTATTACAAGAAGACCTTGAGATTATTTATTGTTCTACAGAGAAGTTTTGTCGTAGTTTTCAGTCCTTCCACACAACTCATTTGAGTTTGTTCACTCATTCGTTTTGCAGCGCTCTCCCCACCTGGTTGCTTCAGGACCAGTGGCGTAGCGTGGGGGGGCCAGGGGGGCCAGCCGCACCGGGCGCAACATCTGGGGGGGCGCGCTCACTGCCTCCGGAGTCCCCGAAGAGCCTCCGGCACAGGCTGTAGCAGAGCCCCATGTCTCGTGGAGCCGGCGAGCTGTGCGCGCGCCCGGGCTGAAGGCGCCCGGCAGGCAGCGGCTCTCAGCGCCCGCCACGGAGGACGCGCCAGGCAGCCCCTCCTCACAGCCCCGCCTCCACTGCTGCTGCTGCTGCTGGGCCATGTTGCATTTTCCTCGCCTCTCTGCCCCCCTCCTCCTCCGGGCAAGCGGCGTGGTTTGGGCCGCAGCGCCACCTCAGATCAGCAGGTTAGGGGTTGGGGGGGCGCAAATTACTTGCCTTGCCCCGGGTGCTGACAACTCACGCTACGCCGCTGTTCAGGACTGCTTGAATTTCTCCATCTTGTGTTGGCCCACAGATTATGTAGATACCAGCATCAGCTGGCAGGTAAAGGTGGCAGAGCTTACCTGACTTCATGTCACCAGCATCGCTGGAAATTACTGGGCAAGAGAAAGGATGAGATGAGGCAGTGGCAAGGTCAACCACAGCATAGTGGTAGGTGACCTTTGACCCCCTGCTGTGAACTTGATTTAGACCTCCTATTTGCATTTGGGGGGAGCTCTCATTGATGAGAGTCAGAAATAGCTTCTGTTGAAATCTCCTCTTTGGATCAGGATCGAAGAGTCATGATGACCTTATTCCTGAGCAAATGCAAGAAGCGTAAAAGCCAACTCCTAGGGGCCAAGGTCCCTTCACCCCCACAAATAAAATATTTGAGGGGGCTGGATGCTTCCCAAAGTAGATGGGCATTGCCATTTAAATAGTGTATGTGCACTGTGTCTCAGGCACCATGTCATTTTATCCAAGTTGGCACCTCTGAGCATTTTCCAGAGAGCACAGGTTTGCAGCAAATTCAGCTGCTGAGAAGGTGAAATCATATCTCAAAAGCTATTCTATTTATTACTGGGATATGTGTGGAGCTTCCCCTGAATCACTTAGAACTCCACAGAGGCCCTTTGTCAACACCATTCAACACAAGAAGGTTCGTATGGCCATGCCAAGGTTGCAGTGGAGAATAGGAGGTCCAGGACAGTTCTTGACAGTAGGTAAAAAAAGGTAAGGTCAAGGACGCCTGGACGGTTAAGTCCAGTCAAAGGTGACTATGGGGTTGTGGCGCTCATCTTGATTTCAGGCCAAGGGAGCCGGCGTTTGTCCACAGACAGCTTTCTGGGTCATGTAGCCAGCATGACTAAACCGCTTCTGGTGCAATGGGACACCGTGACGGAAACCAGAGTGCATGGAAATGCCGTTTACCTTCCTGTCACAGCAGTACCTATTTATCTGCTTGCACTGGCATGCTTTTGAACTGCTAGGTTGGCAGTAGGTACCATAGAACGATATGGTCCATCCTAAGATGCCCAAGCATGTTGGCCTTAGGATACCAGCCCTGCTGGTTCAGGAAGGAGCCTAAGGAACCTGGTACATGCACACACACACCACTTTTCCTTTCAAGAAAAGTTAGCTGAAGGGAAGGCACCAGTTGTCTCCAGAAGGAATCCTCCTACAGAATGGGGAAGAAATCTCTATTGAGCTGCAGCCTTCCACCTTGTTATCTGGAAGCAAAGGCAGGAGGGATAGCAATTAAAAACTCACATGACAAAATTGATAGACGCCTCGAAGAGAGAGAGAGAGAGAGAGAGAGAGAGAGAGAGAGAGAGAGAGAGAGAATCACTCTCCACACTATCTAAGCAATCTGACCTCTGCAAATTGCCTTGCAGAGGTGGGGAGGAAGAGTTCAGTGACTCATTACTGTAGTTCTTATCTATTTTTCAGATCATGTAAAAGCACGTGAGGGAAGGTTGTTTATGATTATAGCCATGCTTTCTGCTTATATACTACCCAAAGGCAACAACACCTATTAAGTCTCAAGATATAGCACTAAATTCTTTACTCAATATGGGAAGCAACTTGTGTATTTCATTGGCATTGAGGAGGGATGGACAAATTTGCCAAGTTTGATTTCTCTCAGCTTCTCATTTTCAGGCTTAAGATCAGTTCGCCTCATTACCACATAGGTTTGTAAATTCTTTTTAAATGCACATGAACATTCATACACTTTACTCCTAACATACAGATTTTTGCATGCAATTTTGCCTTATATATATAATCTTTGCAAGCATAGAAGGCTTTTTCCTTGCTTTTGTGCATGTTATTTTCACTAATATATGCATTTTTGTGTTCCCTCTTCCACTAATACATGCAAGTTTCTGTGTATTCTTTGGTTGGAGAACTGCACTGTAAAATTCAGAGAAGTGGAAATTTTGAAGAAGAGCTGTGTTTTGGTTAGCATATGGGCTCAGGAAGTATAATTTTTGTAGGCTCGGATTAAAATGCAAACTGAAAGAACTCCCCCACCTCTTAAATTGACAGCATTCAGCATGTGTGATGTCACAGGAACATAGGAAGCTGTCTTACACTAAAACCATTGGTCCACCTAGTTCCATATGGGCAGGCGCAGCCGACGAGCTAGCGAGAGGTGGATGAAGAGGCTGGATGTGCTGCCCGAGGCAACTGCCCCACCTTGCCTCATGGGTGGGCCAGGACTGCCACCACTGATGCTCTTCCACTCCACCTTCCCTTTAAAATATGTTAAGACTATACTGCGAGCACAGATTAACTCCTATTAATAGGATGATGGTATGCCTTAGATACCCACTGCAGCTACTTGATTGGCATCCATTTCTTCAGTATCAGATCACCTTACGCATTGCAAATTCTATTTTAGCACTCCGGACCCTGCCAGAACTGCCTGTCATGGAGAATCTCAATATGGAGCTGCCGCGCGAGAGATTAGCCATGGCACAGATTCCTTGGCAAGTGGATGCTTCTTAGAAATAACGGCATCCCAGCCAAGGCACTTAAGCACATCCAGATGGTGATTAGCCAGCCTCCTCAATCGCCTGCTTTGCTGCTGAAGGGAAGGCGTGGTTCCATAAGACAGGGCAATTGTGATGCCAACATTATTACCCTGTGCGAGAACAAAAGGGACCAGGGAGGCTGAAACACCCCCGTGTGAGATCTCCCTTCACAAAACTGCAGAGAATCCATTATGCAGTGTCACTGGAAGAAAAAAAACAACCCCAATCCAGACGTGGTCTACAAATGCAGAAGAATGAGATGGTAGGATCCTGAGGCAAGATGGAGGGTGGTACTACATGAGTGGAAAATGCTTCCACATGGGGGAAAGAAACTCTGCAAGTAGAAAGCGAGGACATCAGAGAGACATGTTCCGGCCTTTTTCATGCTGTGCTAATTTTCTACTTGCAGAGAATTATTGCAACGTAGGGGAGCATTCAAAGCTATGATTCCCAAGTTGCACTCTGAAGCTCCTTCTTCCATCGTGGGGTTCTACAAGCTCTTTCTGCTGCAGGCAGATGGCTATGCCTTGTCCAGCCAGGGTCAGCTAAGGCGGCAGCCCCACAGACAACCCCACCTGCCCCACCGCCTCTGTCGCTGGTGCAGAAGTCAGCTCCACTTCTCTGTCAGTGACGGAGGGGGCAGGGTGGGCAGAGAAGCAATACCGGCGGCAGGACAGGGCAAGGTGGCACTTCCTGTTTCGCCACAAGTAACAAAATGGGACATGGCACCCCTGTGTTCAGCTGAAAGAACAAGTTGCTCCAGCTGGTGCGAAAGGCTGAAGCTACATTGTTGACAGAAACAGACTGCCACCAGCCCGTAACTCTGGTGCTTAAAAACTTAAACTTAGCTGCCCATATGCTCCCCTACCGGGATGAAATTTGTTGTATTAATTTACAGGGCCCTTAACAACTTAGGTTTAGGACAGGCTTCTTCAACCTTGGCCCTCCAGATATTGTGAGATTACAATTCCCATCATGCCTGACCACTGGTCCTGCTGATCATGGGAGTTGTAGGCCAAAAACATCTGGAGGGCCGAGGCTGAGGAATCACTATAAATGGTACCCCATGGTTGGGATGCACAGCTTATAACTACTAGGAATCATGTGTGAAGTATTGTAGGTCCAATTTTATGGTACTTCCTTCCAGTCAAAGTCAGACAGACCCTCTCCCTGTTGAACTTCCAATGACTACTGAAGACCTTTTCTTGTTATTATTTCAGCAGGCATTTTAATCAGCAGGCAATCTGATTTTATAGTTTTAACATATTTATATCCTTCTTGTATAAATTTACTGGGATATTCCTTTTAAGATGACTCTAATGAAGCTTCACATTGTCAAAATAAAGGGGCGGGACAAAAGAAATAAGTGCAAACATGTAATTAATGGATTGCTTGTTGAAAACAAGAGACACAGAATGAAGCTCATGTTAATCCAAGTAATTCAAAGGGATGATACAAGTTTTTTAAAAAAATCCTGTGGAAAGAATACATTTATCCTATAGATCATGTATATATCCTTCCCAAAGCCACAGTAAATGTAGAAAAAGAAGACGACACATGTCATTAAAATCCAATTAAACCACTTAGGTGGAAATAAGGTTTAGAAGCCCAACCTACTAGCAAAATCCAGTATAAACACCATGTCAACACTTCCAAACTGTGTGGGGTTTGGTAGTGGTGCCAGTGTGGTGTAGTGGTCAGAGTGTTGGACTAGGAGCTGGGAGACTAGAGTTCAAATCTCCACTTGGTCATGAGATCCACACCCTCCAACATTTCTCCAAGGAAAATAAGGACGCCCTAATGAAAAGTGGGACATTCCAGGGTCAAATTAAAAACCGGTACGGCTTCTGTAAATCCGGGACTATCCCTGAGAAATAGAGTCTGGAAACCCACTAAGGTGAACTTGTTCCCGCTCACTTTCTCAGATAACCTGCATTGGAGGGGATTGGACTAGATGATCGTCAGGGTCTCTCCCAACTCTGTGATTCTGTAAATATCTCACAGCTGTCCATGGAGGCACCTTTGAAGGTGACCCGGAAACTACAACTAATCCAGAATGCAGCAGCTAGACTGGTGACTGGGAGCAGCCGCTGAGACCACATAATATCAGTCCTGAAAGACCTACATTGGCTCCCAGTACATTTCTGGGCACAATTCATAGTGTTGGTGCTGACCTTTAAAGCCCTAAATGGCCTCGGCCCAGTATACCTAAAGGAGCATCTCCACCCCCATCATTCAGCCCGGACACTGAGGTCCAGCACCGAGGGCCTTCTGGCAGTTCCCTCACTGCGAGAAGCCAAGTTACATGGAATCAGGCAGAGGGCCTTCTCGGTAGTGGCGCCTTCCCTGTGGAACGCCCTCCCACCAGATGTCAAAGAGAAAAACAACTACCAGGCTTTTAGAAGACATATGAAGGCAGCCCTGTTTAGGGAAGCTTTTAATGTTTAGCAGACCACTGTATTTTAATACTTTGTTGGAAGCTGCCCAGAGTGATTGGGGAAACCCAGCCAGATGGGTGGGGTATAAATAATAAATTATTATTATTATTATTATTATTATTATTATTATTATTATTATCTCACAAGGTGGTTGTGGGGATAAAATGGGGAGAACCATGTATGCCACATTGAGCTCCTTGGAAGAAAGGTGGGATATAAATGGAATAATAAAGGGAAAGAAAGAATGAAAAAAAAGTTTAACCCCATGACAGAGGGCAGCACCAAGTTGTCTGTGTCCTCACTTTCCCTGAGCATGGCTCATTTTAATAAATATATGAAATAATTTTTACAAGGATATTTTATGACTCAGCTGTCACAAAGGTGATGGAAGGCTTTCTCCCAAGCTACAGACTTTGCATTTCTTCCTCACTAACAACTGCAGCTGGACCATAAAGAAGGCTGATCGCTGAAGAATTGATGCTTTTGAATTATGGTGCTGGAGGAGACTCTTGAGAGTCCCATGGACTGCAAGGAGGAACAAACCTATCCATTCTTAAGGAAATCAGCCCTGAGTGCGCACTGGAAGGACAGATCCTGAAGCTGAGGCTCCAATACTTTGGCCACCTCATGAGAAGAGAAGACTCCCTGGAAAAGACCCTGATGCTGGGAAAGATGGAGGGCACAAGGAGAAGGGAAAGACAGAGCACTAGATGGTTGGACAGTGTTCTCGAAGCTACCAGCATGAGTTTGACCAAACTGTGGGAGGCAGTGGAAGACAGGACTGCCTGGCACGCTCTGGTGCATGGGGTCACGAAGAGTCGGTCACGACTAAACAACAACAAACAACTGCAAGCATTAAATGCATATTCCTCATTCACACACACACACACACATACACACACACACACACCACATCTTTCTCAAAAGCTGCACTTCATTGGGCCATGACCACTCTTTTGTGCAACTGCATTTTAAAGCTTAAAAGTCATTTTATTTTCCTCTGACTAGTTTCACTAATAACATAATAGTGGTGGCATGAATAAAGCAAAAGGTGGCATTAGGACGTCAACAAGGAGACGCTAAGGGAAAGTGAAAGAAAATAATAGATCAACAGACATAAAGAACTTTTATTGAGCACTAGAGGGGGAAAATTGAAACGGGTAAAAAAAATTGCCATTCAATGCATCACTTCCTTAAAAAAAAAAATCTGAATCTCTCTCCCTCTCTCTCCCTTTTCATGACAAGACGTGGATGGCTGAGGAGACATGCAATGCTTTTATCGGGAGGGGTGGAAAGAAGATAAAAAGAGAAAAGTGTTAACTTCTTTTGTAGAAAAAGAAACACACATTTTTGACAGCGGATGTCTTAGCACAAGCAAGGAAAACATTGTTTTTGGCTGCTGGATATAAACCTGTAGAGGTAAAAGCCCATTGCATTGTGAGTAGAGTTGCAGCATATCTCTTCTTCTGCTCATTGAACAAAGATAATTGGCATAGTAATTAATTGGTTGGGCAATGTGTATCTCTGGAGTGTGTGCATTTGTATACCGTGTGTGTGTGTGCGCGCGCGCACGCACACACATACTATTTGTCTTAAAATTAGGGGTGTCGCCTTTTCTCCTGGCAGCCCCTCCCCCCCAATTAATTGATGTAGCATTTTCTTGCACTGATAGGAGAGGGGGACTCCACCTGTTGAATTTCCCCAGGTTATTGTATAATAATGCAGCTATTGCATGCAAATGTCAATGACACAAGAGCTATGCTAGTTAAATAAAGCTCTTAAAATGGGAGCAGCGTCCGTTGCCAGAACAAGAGAGAAACTGCAGGATGTAGAGTCCAGTCCTAACACATGAAGTCAATGAGGGGATTAGGAGCTGGCACACAGCCCATTTCGTTGGCCTCTGTTGTTGGAGAGGACTGCAGCTGTGTCACAGCGGAGGCCCCAGCTTTGCCCAGGCAGGTGGTAAGCTCCTCCCGATGGTTCTCCCACTGGTGGTAGGCAGCAGCAGCAAATGCTGAAATGGGACGTGGGTTGGAGGCTTGGTACCTGCTGGACTCCATTTCAATCCTGCAAACCAGGCCTTGCACCCCAAACAATATTTGAAAAACTGAAGCATTTGTTTCCACATCACTTTCCCTACTGCACATAGCTCAGATTTTGATTTCGGAAGTCCGTTTGTCGAGGCAAAGCACCAAACCCATTTTAATGGCACAACCTGAATGTGCTGGTATGCTGGTACATGGCTGAATCCCACCACAGACAGCCTGGCAGCGTCCAAGGTAATAAAAAATAATAGATTCTAAATATGCAAACGGCACTACATTAATGTTTAATAGCATTCCCATTTGTACAAACTTATTCTCTCCCCCCTTTTTTTTTTTTTTTTGGTCTTAATGTTGCCTGGCCCATTTAGAGAAATATATGAAATGGAATTGCATTATTTTCTAACCGGAGAGGATGCAATGAAATATGGGTCTGCGCACATAAAGTACAAAGCTACCAGGGTTGGAGATGCTGGTGATTTGGAACTGGGTGGTGTGTTCTCTCCCCCCCTCGCTTCTTCACCCCCCCCCCAAAAAAAAAGAAGGAAAAAAAGAAGACATCTAATTTGCTGCTCTTCTAGTTAAAATCATTGGGAAAAAGTGCTGACAATGACAGGCCAGAAACAAAGCTGCTTCTCAACTAACAACCTTAATGAGAAATTTTCTGTCTGGGTTTTGATCTCCCCCCAGCGTGAAGGCTGCCCTTTTGCAGACTTGCATTCCGATCATGAGCTCATGTATGCTGATAACAGCGTGCAGCCAGCCTCGACGTTGCTGGGCTTGTCTATTGTCGGTGATGGTATTGATTGTAGGCACGGTGTCATCCACGAACCTTGATATCTCCTAAAAGCAACGAAGGAAATCTTATTTTGTGCAGCACATCTAGACTTTTGCTCGTAAGTCCGTTTGCAACCGAGAAAACGTTGCCGAGATCCTTTGGTAACTGTGGGTTATAGCTTGTTTGGTGATTATTCTGGGGGCTGCAAGGCTGGATTGGAGCACATGGGGGTCCTAAACTCTGCAACCGTGTGCCCACTTACCTGGGTACCAGTCCCATTGAACTCAATAGGACTTGCTTCTGATAATATATGCAGACTTGCAGTGGTTAAATGTGGCCCTCTATTAATCAAGCTATTGATTGTATGTAATATATTCTTTTACACAATACCATGCTATACCAAACCATACCATACCATATATCCTATTTGATTATATTATATTAATATAAGTACTGGTGGGGAGGGATGGATAGCAGGAAGGAAGGGACCTCAAGAGTCATCTAATCTAACCTCCTGCAATGCCAGAATCTCAACTAAAGCAGTGATGACAGATGGCTACGCAACCTCTGCTTAAAGACCTGCAATGCTAGTGTGGTAGCACTAAATGCGGTTATGCATATAACAGGTTTGTTTTCAGACGCTGCTAGACTCCAGCTCCCATCCTTCCTGACCATTGGCCATGCTAGCCAGGGCTTATGGGAGTTGGAGTCCAGCAACATCTCAAGGGCCACAGGTTATCCACAATAGCAGCTTCAGGGAGACCAAGCAGGATCAGGGCTGCAGCACCTGGAGAGGGGAGGGGTTAATTCTCATTACAGAAACATCTGAAAATGTTTCCACCTCAAAGTTTCTAGGAAGCTTCCAGGAAATGATGCCAATGTGAATTTCCATCCTGGGGTTTACTAGCAGCATGTAGGGAAGGGTTTTGTTGGACCACGTGGAGGGGATGAGGGGAAATAAGCTGGTGGTGTGAATAGATGTTTCGAAGAAAAATCTCCTTAAGAATCACTAAAATCTACAATTGCCTACTCAGAGTAGACCTATTAAAGTTAATGGACATGGGAAACTTAAGTTCATTCATGTAAGTGGGTCTACTCTGAGTTGTTGTTGTTGTTTAATTTTTTATTTCCAAAACCGAAAAAAGAAAAATTACAAACATCAAATTCAACATCCATATTCATTTTCTAACATAAACCCATTACATAATTAACTAAATTAAAATATACCTAATTACTCTAAACTTCTCTTTGCTGTATACAAATACAACACAGTTAGAAATTTTATATTAAAGCTTTTATATTATAAATAATATTTCAAATTCCCCTATACCCCGTTCCCCTTCACCCATGTGTGATCTGTCTCACTTTTTTTTTTTTACTTCTTCCGTCTTGTTGTGTTGTTATAATTTAATCATTGTTCAGTGGGTCTACTCTGAGTACAGCACAGCCTTGTTTCTCATGCTGCCCTAGTTGCAGGTGGCAAAATGAAAGGGTCATTTTGGCCATCATTCTCCCCAGTCCATTTTGACCTCACGACAGCCCTGTGAGGTAGGTTAAGCAGATGGCCAGAGAGGGGAGGAGAGAGAGAGACCTGCCAAAGTTCACCCAGTAAGCTTGTGGTAGGAGTTGGGAGTGGAGGACTGGAACACCACACCGCTGGAATTTTGCCTATGGCTATTGAATGAACTCAGGGTTGGGGCGAAATTTGAACCAGAGGCTTTCTGGTTCCCGCTTGGAGAGTCTGTGCTACACCCCATCACACCGGCTCTCAGCTTTCCGTTTGCTCTGTGATCAGTTACATGCTGCCTGCCAACAATTGTAAATGATCACCAACCAGACGAATCTGACAGACTCTTCCCCGGAGATTCATGAACTGTGCTTTATAGCAGGCGGATGCACCACACCATCAAACTCAAAGAATGTAAACTGGGCGGCGGGGGGGGGGGAGATGATTACAGCTGGAGCTGTGTGGAGAGGGAAGGAGGGGGGGCAGAACAGAAAGAAACTGGAATAGAATGCATATTCGATTGGCAGCAGCATGGCCAGAGCTAAGGGTTGATGTGTTTGGGCACCTGCTGAGGGACAATACCTCAGCTGATGCACAGTGGCAAAAGTCCCCTCCAACCTGCTTGTTCACCCACCTCTGCCTCTCTCTCTTCCAGGCAATGTTGGTGGTTCTTACGGAGGGAGCAGACATCCCTGACTGCTTGCTCATTTCATCTCTGAGCCAGTGTAGTGTAGTGGTTAAGAGCAGTAGACCCGTAATCTGGTGAACCGGGTTCGTGTCTCTGCTCCTCCACATGCAGCTGCTGGGTGACCTTGGGCAAGTCACACTTCTTTGAAGTCTCTCAGCCCCACTCACCTCACAGAGTGTTTGTTGTGGGGGATGAAGGGAAAGGAGAATGTTAGCCGCTTTGAGACTCCTTTGGGTAGTGATAAAGCGGGATATCAAATCCAAATTCCTCCTCCTCCTCTTCTTGTCTGTCAAGCAAGTAGATAGGACCAAGAAGCAATGAGGAGATGAAGAGGAGCAACAGGTAATAAGGGTAGTGAATTGGTAGTGAAGGAGAATCACCCATGCAGGGTTTCTTACCCAAGGACTCTTGCATTTCCATCCCACTGTTTCTTCAAGCAGCTCAGGGCAGTATACAGCCTGTGGTTCTTGCCCTCTCCATTTTATCCTCACAGCAAGGTAGAGGCAGAAAGAGTGACTGGTGTAAGGGCATCTGGTGAGTTTCATGGTTGCGTGGGGATTTCAACCCTGATCTCCCAGGCCCTTGTCCAATACCCTAGCCCCTTCCAATGATGTTGGAGGATTTTCCCTCACAGATATCTGCAAAACTATCCCACAAACTCCATGCGCACCAGGATGAGATCTTAAATTAGTTTAATGCAGTAGTGAAGAACTGGATTCAGCTAGTGGACCAGATCCTTATCTCCCCAGGCTCCAGTTTTGAGCCAGTTTTGACAAGTCTGTGTAACCACCTACCTGTCATTCTGCTGATGTCATGATGATAGCAGGTGATTGGCACCTGTCCAAGTTCAAAGGAGTTTGCTGTAAGTATCCATCAGCTGATGGATCCATTTGAATCCATTTGAAGATGTGCTTTCAGTTGCATAAAATGAGGCTGAGAGCCACAGGTTGCCTATCCCGATATATGAGAGAGAGAGAGAGAGAGAGAGAGAGAGAGAGAGAGAGAGAGATATCATTGCACGTGACCCAAAGAATTCCTTCTCCAAAAAAGGCAGGTATTAATAGTTGAGGTGAAGGAAAGAGAGAGAGAGACAGAAGGTGCAGTTAGGCAAGTCCTTTTACTGGAAATTGACTTCCTAAAAAGCTATCTCCTTACATGCTTACTTGTTTCCCATTTTGTAGGACCTAACACAATAATAACAACAAATCTGCACCAGAACAAGAAAGAGCGGAAAACAGATGTCAGAGGAGAGAGCCAACAAAAGGAATGAAAGCCACTGCGCTATGCTGAGCACTGCAAAGTCCATGGGTTTGCACATGCAAAACAGGAAGTGACAGAGGAAGAACATTGTTTGGCAGCTTTTCTCAAATCAGATGAAAAATGGGGGAAACTATGGGATTCAGGAGGGGTGGGCAAGGACGACAGGAAACAAACCTAGTTTACTGCTTAACAGGCAAGAATTTACACCATTTAAAAACTTCCGCAAAGATCACAGCTTATCATGAAATGTATTATATGCCTTGCTGGGTGAGACCAATGGGCCTTTCCCCCAGTATCCTGTCTCTGTCCAGAACCAGGTGTTCCAGATGAAATGTGCAACATTACATGCTATTGACAACTTCCTATACATTTCCATCTCTCCTACAGTCATAGGCTTATGTAATTCTTAAGTATGAAGGGGCTGGCAGATTTATTCTATAATGCACTTAATCAGTTTTCATTGACTGACCTCCATTCTTCCCCACCCCACCCCTTTTAAAGTATAATAATAAAAAATAGTTTCTATTCATTTATTATTATCATAACTGCATGCATAATTGTATCACAAAATGAATAAGAACAAACAACAAAACCTGACCCCTTAATAATCTTTTAAACATAATGTTACTAATCAAGAATTTGCCCAAATAGAATGCTTTAAAGTTTCCTACCTGCTACAGTCAGGGGAAGAAGAAAGGAAAAAAATCAATTCAACATTCTCTAAATACAGAAATATCTAATCTCTAGTCCAAAATGGTTATTCCAAGCCAAAATAAAGCAATGTCTTTAAAAAGAGAAAATAATTTGTCCATATCTTATCTAAACCGTTACCTAAATCACTTAGTTTATTCATACATGGAACTTCTAATGCTTTCTGTAGCCATTCTCTAACAGATGGAATTGTTGAATTTTTTTTCCAATATCATGCCAAGGTAATCCTTGGTGCAAGTAAAAGGTTGACAATCAAATTTTCACACTCTTTGAAACATTTGCATACAGTATTCTGCATTTTCTCTTACATTTTACTTGAATTTTCAAGATGATTTCAACAAATAGACCACTCGCATTCTTCCAACAATCTTCCTGCTTATGTGAAATTATTGATCATTGGTTTGCACATTTGCTATAGAAACACAGGGAGTCTAAGTCTTTGCTTCAAGCCTGGCATTCAGCACATCAGAAAGTAGGAGGATGCTATCTTTAAGAGTCTCCTGCAGCTAATCAGAAGCCACACCTTTTTTTTTGAATGGTTCCAGGAGTCAAACCAAGGTACCACTGTAAATAGAAAATACTACATCAAATTAAAGTGATCTCATGCATGCTTAAAACATGTCATGGGAAATGTGGGTTTGTCCACCTACCCCTGAAAACAGCAACTCCACAACGTCTCTCCTGGCAGCAAAAACAAAACACAGGGCTGACCCAGGTTATTTTATTTACTGGACAAGATGGTCCCCAGTCATTTCACATACTGAAGCTGATCATAGTAGCAGCTGAATCTTATTTCAAGACTGGAGATGAAACCACGTTTTCTACCACACCAGAGAGCAGGAGGCTGGTTTATGATTAAGTCACTTGGGACACATGACTCTGTACTCCAACATCTCATCGCCACTCCCCAGCATCTTCTGCCTCACCCTGCCTAACATTAGAGCCGGTCTTGACAAAATATTTGCCATCTTAGCATTGTGGCCCGAGTTTCCCCTAGAATCATAGAGTTGGAATAGACCACAAGGGCCATCGAGTCCAACCCCCTGCCAAGCAGGAAACACCATCAGAGCACTCCTGACATATGGTTGTCAAGCCTCTGCTTAAAGACCTCCAAAGTAGGAGACTCCACCACACTCCTTGGCAGCAAATTCCACTGTCAAACAGCTCTTACTGTCAGGAAGTTCTTCCTAATGTTTAGGTGGAATCTTCTTTCTTGTAGTTTGGATCCATTGCTCCGTGTCCGCTTCTCTGGAGCAGCAAAAAACAACCTTTCTCCCTCCTCTATGTGACATCCTTTTATATATTTGAACATGGCTATCATATCACCCCTTAACCTCCTCTTCTCCAGGCTAAACATGCCCAGCTCCCTTAGCCGTTCCTCATAAGGCATCGTTTCCAGGCCTTTGACCATTTTGGTTGCCCTCCTCTGGACACGTTCCAGTTTGTCAGTGTCCTTCTTGAATTGTGGTGCCCAGAACTGGACACAGTACTCCAGGTGAGGTCTGACCAGAGCAGAATACAGTGGCACTATTACTTCCCTTGATCTAGATGCTATACTCCTATTGATGAGGCCCAGAATTGCATTGGCTTTTTTAGCTGCCGCGTCACACTGTTGGCTCATGTCAAGTTTGTGGTCAACCAAGACTCCTAGATCCTTTTCACATGTACTGCTCTCAAGCCAGGTGTCACCCATCTTGTATTTGTGCCTCTCATATTTTTTTTGCCCAAGTGCAATACTTTACATTTCTCCCTGTTAAAGTTCATCTTGTTTGTTTTGGCCCAGTTCTCTAATCTGTCAAGGTCGTTTTGAAGTGAGATCCTGTCCTCTGGGGTGTTAGCCACCCCTCCCAGTTTGGTGTCATCTGCAAATTTGATCAGGATGCCCTTGAGTCCATCATCCAAGTCGTTGATAAAGATGTTGAATAAGACTGGGCCCAAGACAGAACCCTGTGGCACCCCACTAGTCACTCTTCTCCAGCATGAAGAGGAACCATTGATGAGCACCCTTTGGGTTCGGTCAGTCAGCCAGTTACAAATCCACTGAGTGGTAGCATAGTCAAGACCGCATTTTACCAGCTTCTTTACAAGAATATCATGGGGCACCTTGTCAAATGCCTTGCTGAAATCAAGGTAGGCTACATCCACTGTGTTCCCTTCATCTACCAGGCTTGTAATTCTGTCAAAAAACGAGATCAGGTTAGTCTGACATGACTTCTTTTTCAGAAATCCATGCTGACTATTGGTGATCACAGCATTCCTTTCTAGGTGCTCACAGACTGTTTGCTTAATGATCTGCTCCAGAATCTTCCCTGGTATTGATGTCAGACTGACTGGGCAATAATTATTTGGGTCCTCTCTTTTCCCCTTTTTGAAAATAGGGACAACATTTGCCCTCCTCCAGTCTGCCGGGACTTCGCCTGTTCTCCAGGAATTCTCAAAGATGACTGCCAGTGGTTCTGAGATCACATCTGCCAGTTCTTTTAATACTCTTGGATGCAGTTCATCTGGCCCTGGAGACTTGAATACATCTAAACTAGCCAAGTATTCTTGTACTATCTGTGCCTCAAGCTCCAGCCAATGAAGTGAAGGAGGGCAAAGAACTTGGAGCATGACAACATCAAGTTGGACTTTTTTTTAGTAGACTTTTATGGGGAGTAGGAGGGGGAACTAGAGAAAAGGAGAACACCTGGACCTTAGTTTCATCCTTGAGCTTGGTTAGCAAACTCCAGCCCTGACTTCCATGAACTCCAGAACAAGACTTCCATGGCTCCTGGGAAATGAAGGACCACAGCTGCAAATGATCTATCTGAAAAAGTGTCCTTCTCTGTGCTCTTTCATGTGGACTTGAAGCAAGAAGGGAATAATTAGAGGGCTTCTGCCAGCAGATCTGGGAAGTTGCAGCAGGACATATAGAAGGAGAAGGCAGTCAGGAGGTGTTTGCCAGCAGACCACAGGGCAGTTTACAACATAAGAAAATGGAGGGGTTGAGATTACACAGACATTTGTGCCTGATATCTACAAGCCATTTGGGGAATGCAGATCCTACTTGAAATGGTCAGTTCAGCGACTGCAGTCCCACAAGAATAGTAGAGATACATTTTCCTCACTTTTGATTTAGTGCTGCAATAAGTGGGGAAAGATGCCATCTGTATATAGCTTAAGGTCGGCAGGACTGAAGCTGTTCAGGACTTTCTAGGCCAAAGCCTTGTACCTTGAAATGCACCAGGAGGCCAATGGTGATGCTGAAGCATGCATTCAATGTGATTCCCATATTTTCCTTCAGAAGTGAATCGCAGCAAGGGACAGGTGCTAAAATAAAACAGAGGAAAAATGAAAACGTACAAACTATATACAGTCATTCATCTTCTGGCAGCCTGAGCGAAGCACAAGCCAGTGTCAATTTAACGAACTGAAGCTTTAACAGTGCCTTTTGAACTGCTTGAATTAACAAAATCAATCCTCATAAATTAAAGTATCATTGATCTATGATACAATTAAGTCCTATAATCCCCCCACCCACGCAAAAAAAAAAGCAAAAGCAAAAGCTATCAGCATATGCCGTGTCACCAAGCTACTTCCAACACTGAATTTTAACCACTGTTGGCTACCTCTCCTGCCGGTCTGTGTAAAATTCCCATCTGGCACATGAAATGCTCACATTAGGGTACAGTATTCCACTCACCCTCACTCTCCCCCTCCCATACACACCACCTCCATTTTTCAATTTAGGCTGACATCTGCTGGCCTAAGCTAATGGTTAGGCAAACAATGCTGAATGCAACCCGGATTCAGGAGGCATTTCTGCCTTTTGTCATTTCTGCTTTGAAACCACAACCAAACCTCTTAATTACGTAGGAAATTCACATGGAATAATAATTTGGGAAGCAGCAAGGGATGAACAATACCAGCCGATGAAAATGACGTTGACATAATGAATTATATGCATTGCAAATACAGCGCACTGTGTCCTTAATACAGAGAGTCAATAGGAACCATCATATATTGGCCAATTAAGCCTATACAGAGAGGGGCGATTTAATGGTACCATACTGGGGGTCATAATGGGAAGTCAGCACACACGCCCCCTCTTTTAACCTTTGCAGTCAGACTAAGGGAAGGGGGAGTGGCCTTTGTGGCTGGCAATGGCCTAGAGAGGTTTGATCCGACAGAGGGTAATTTAGGACAAAATGCTTGCCTTTCAGCCAAGTGCATGGGACATTTCCGGCAGTAATTAGTGGCAGTCCAAATGTAGAGGAACTAACTATAGAGAGAGACCTATGGCAGAATGACTGACAGGATGCATAGAAAAGCACAATTTCATGACAAGAAGATTGAGTCCAATGCGGCCAATGCGGCTTAAATCCCCAGTACTAAAAAGCCAAATAAGAAGTTCTTTAAAAAAAACACCCAAATATCATCAGGTCAAGTTGATATATACAGGTATACAGTGGTACCTTGGGTTACAGACGCTTCAGGTTACAGACTCCGCTAACCCTGAAATAGTACCTCGGGTTAAGAACTTTGCTTCAGGATGAGAACAGAAATCGTATGGCAGCAGCGGGAGGCCCCATTAGCTAAAGTGGTGCTTCAGGTTAAGAACAGTTTCAGGTTAAGAACGGACCTCCAGAATGAATTACGTTCTTAACCCGAGGTACCACTGTACATCTATAAGGAACATAAGAAGCATTTGCCAGGTCAAACCAAGCACATTTCTAGTCCAGCAACCTCAGGGCAACCCTGATGTTGATAAGAAACCCACAGGTAGAGAGTCGCTCAATGAGAGAAATAAGGGAGAGTCAGTTCCACAGGTCTTGCTTTGACATGAGAACCGAGCCCAAGAATAGTGGAACATTGTATTCAGGCTGGCTTTGGACCTTGTGCACCTTGTCTAGGGGCTCCTTGCCCTCCCTCTGCTGAACCCCCTTGGCAGATGGTCAGTCGCAAGACTTTTGAAGTCCATGTGGGCACCCCCATCCAGGGGGAAGGTCATGTTGAAACACTCATAGTCAGAGAGGTGAGAGTAACAAGGCCAGAATGCCTTTTTGTGAGAGGTGGGACTCTCCTCCGGCTAAGTGGCTCATACACTTTTAATAAAGGGAGTTTCATCAGGTGTAGCTCACACCGTTTGTGTAATGCTGAGATAAGAATAAGAAGAATGTATTACGATCACACCCAACTGTATGCTCTCTTTGTTTATTTAACTGTTATACATGGAAGCTCTGTTGCTTTAGTTCGGCGGAGGGAGGATCGGTTGCTCTCAGCCATGCAACTATTCTGTTCAGAAGTCAGCATTTGCCAAGTTTTGGCATGTGCTCAAAGAAAGACGTCTGCAGCAGTGGGGCAAAAGCCACATACTGAATTCAGCTGGCCACAGATTTACAGCACAATCTTATGAGGACTTTTTTTAAATAATAAAAAAGCATACTGAAGCACAAATGTGGAGAACTGAAAGTAAGACTGGAGAAATGAGAGAGAGAAAGAAACAGAAAAGGACATTCACCTATCCCTACTCAGAAGTAAACCTTATTGTGTTCACTGAGGCTTACTCACAGATAAAGTATCTATAGAAATGCAGTTTTAGAAGTCAGACTACTAAAACTTCACAATGGGTCCAAAAGCTGAAGTGATCATTTGAGAAAGCCATCAAATATGTCATAGGTAAAGGTAAAGGTACCCCTGACTGTTAGGGCCAATCGCAAACAGACCAGCATGAATAAGCTGCTTCTGACGAAGCAGAGCAGCACACAGAAATGCCGTTTACCTTCCTGCCAGAGCGGTACCTATTTATCTACTTGCACTTTAACGTGCTTTCGAACTGCTAGGTGGGCAGGAGCAGGGACTGAACAACGGGAGCTCACCTCATCGCGGGGATTCAAACTGCCAACCTTCTGATCAGCAAGCCCTAGGCTCTGTGGTTTAGACCACAGCGCCACCCGCGTCCCCCCAAATATGTCATATGCCAAACCAAATTCAAGTGATCAATGTGATTTCTTTTTTAAAAAATAAAATTATTAATAATAATTTTTTATTTGTACCCACCCTCCCCGGCCGGAGCCGGGCTCAGAGTGGCTAACATCATATAAATAATACAATAAAATATCTTTCCACCTACGTTTATATGACGCCTCCTTATTATCTTAATCCCTCTGACCCACTGTGATCTGCAACAGTTTTGCAAGCTGGTCTTGGGTTTTGCTATCTCACAACCTTTGAAGCAGCAATACCAGGGATTGATCTGGGGACCTTCTGTATGCAAGACATGTGCTCTTGCACTGAACTGCAGTCTCAATCACAATAGCCAGTCACGAAAAATAAATGCAATACCTCTATTAATGCCTTCTGACTTCATATCATTCCTTGCTTGGTTAGCTATGAATGGGCCACTGAGCAAGGACTTTGAATGCCTCTCGAATGCGACAACATGCAAAATGAGCAGGGTCTGTTTCAGTAGCGTTATTGTCTCTAGGAACGGCAGGAAACAAACGTCTCAGATCAGAAGATCTATGCGGCCCTCTGCTTTGCAGCTTGCTTCTTCCAAAGTGATGCAGGAAACAGAGTGCTTGCTCAGTTACTTTTATCCTGCTTTGCAGACAAATATGTGCTCCCAAAATGGCTCACATGAATAAAAAAATAAAAGGAGATACAAGTCCTTCCCTCAGAGTCACAAATGAAAAAGACAAGGCTTCTAAAGGTAGGGGAGTGTGGTCGAAAAGTTAGAAGAGGGAGATCAGTTGGACAAGGTCAGAATAAAATCATTTATGCAGAAGCGGATGTTAGAGTTGATGCGAGTGAAATCCCTGATCTAGACCTTCTGCAGAGTAGAAAATGAATTTGCTTTCCACCACAAGAATGAATTACAAAGTTGTACTGGAAACAGTCTTAAGATAGTTACAAATAAACATTACAAAGATACACAATAACACATTGTGCTTAAACAAGTAAGCAATGCTGCCCCATCAAAATTACAGTTCAGTAATTTTCCTCTCTCTGATCCCAGAGAGAGATCCTATGCAATCATCTTGTTTGATCATCATTGCTGAATTTTGCATCTACTGCTACTGGCTCTATCAACTAACAAAGGCTTAGTTCACAGGTTTCATTTCCTGCTGTGAGAGGCCTGCAGCTCAGAGCGCTGGACAATATAAAAACACGGAAATAAATAACATAGTAACAAACATAAACAATACCCCCACCCCAACAGTTTAAAAGGTAATAGATTGGGAGGAGAGGAATGTTTTCGCCTGGCATCTAAAGATATGTAATGAAGGCATCAGGTGAGCCTCCCTAGGGAGAGAATTCCAAAAGTGGGGAGCTACTGCAGAAAAGTCCCATTTTCATTTCAGGGCTCTTGTGGAGGCACACAAATCAGGGCATAATGTGATGATCGCAGGATCCAGGGTGGTTCATGGGGAAGAGGCAGTTCTTGATGTATTATGATCCTGAGCCACAATCAGTGAGAAATAATTTTGAAATGCGATTAAGGAATCAAAGAATGGTAAATCTTCAGAACTAGTTTGGTTCTGTGTGGAGTACTATAAACACTTCTCAGAAAATCTTTTTCCACACTTATTGGACTTATTTAGCACTATTCTTTCATGAGGACAGATTCCAGAGTCCACAGAATGCTACTCATTCCTAAACTAAAGATATTAAGCAATTAAATTCCCATAGGTCTACCACATTGCTTAATGGAGATTATAAGTTATTTTTACTACAATTCTAGCAAATAGACCCAACATATTTATACCATATCTCTTGACCAAGGCTAGTCTGGTTTTCTGTTGTGTGCAGGCCCTATCTGACAATTACTGAATTTTATTCATAATTGCATTAAAAATATATCTGCCAGGAATTATATCGAGGGGAGGTGCCAGTGAGCCAAATTTATGGCTCTTGTTGCCCTGCTAAAAACGGATCAATTTAATTCCTTTGGAAGATTTATTCAAAGGTGAGCATATTGGGCCTGTTCAGAGGGAACGTTTTAGAAGAATTTTTAGGGAAGTTAAAATAATTTGAATATGTTTGGTAGTGTGTTTAAGGAAGGTCTCACATTACTCTATTTCTCAGTTGCAAAGCCTCTTACCTAAAGACCTATCTATGGCAGTCTGTCTGATATGATTCATGGGTATATTTCTACAGGTTAAAGACTTCCCTATTATCTATGAATTAAAGCCCAATCAATCTCTCGTGTTGTTTTATTCAAATGAGCGCTCATCATTCCCCATTGGTTTTTGTCCCTCTCTCCCTAGACATCATACTTCCGCCACTGGCTCAATATTATCCCAAATGTACTGATTGACATTAAGCTACTTGGGATGGACAATGATCATTACTAATATAAAAAAATGATTCATGGCTCCCTCACATTGCTAGTGCTTTAGCACTCATGTGGACACATCTGAGTTCAGTCCTGCTGTGCCTTCAATGCCCTCCCATCTTCTGGCATTATTACCCAGCATGAAACATGGTGGATGGAGCAGTCCTGTCCTCACCCTGCCACCCCAGACACCAGAGACCTATGAATGTCTTCATGGTCAACATCTAAATGATAAAGTTATTTCTGTGACACCCATGCTAAGCAAAATCCTTTAGCGTAATGCCACAATCTATAATCTTTGAGAATTCTTGGAGAGCAGGCAAATGTTGTCCCCATCTTCAAAAAGCGGGGGGGGGGGGTTTAGGGGTTGGGGAGAAGATCCAGGAAAGGTCCTAGAACCGATAATTAAACAGGCAGCCTGTGAGCACTTAGAAAAGGATGCTGTGATTATGAAGACACAGCATGGGTTTCTCAAAAACAAGCCATGCCAAACGACTCCCATTTCTTTTTCTGATGGCGTTACAGGCTTGGTTAATCAGGGGGATGCTGTGGACATAGTGTATATTGACCTCAGTAAGGTTTTTGACAAAGTTCCCATGATATTCTTGTGAGGAAGCTGGTAAAATGTGGGTTGAACGAAGTAACTGTGGATTTGTAGCTGCTTCACTGACCGAACCCAAAGAGTACCCATTAATGGTTTCTCATCATCCTGGGGAAAAGTGACAAGTGGGGTGCCACAAGCGTCTGTCCTGGATCTGTTGTTCAATGTATTTATAAATGACTTGGGTGAAGGAATTGAGGGGATGCTCATCAAATCTGCAGATGACACCAAACTGGGAGGAACTGCCACAGAAGACAGAATCGGAATTCAAGATGACCTTAACAGATTGGAGAACCGAGCCCAAATTTCCAGTGCAGACAGTAGTATTCCAAATAAAAATACCACAAGGGGATCCTGTGATAACCGAAAGTATTATTTCTGTCTGTATGCAGGAGACACCATGGTGAACCATGGAAAGGAGATGTTGTTAAGTCCCTAATTGAACTGTGTGTGCAAAATGACTACCGATGCACATTAACATTTCTGAAGTTGCCATGGGAATGAAATTAGAAGTTAAGCAGTAAGGTATGTGTAAACACATCCATAGATTTTCTTGAACTTCTTTTGCAGCAGAAAGCGGGGTGGTGGGGGGAGTATTGCTAGCCCATCCATCAGGTCGTATTGACACACTCAGTTGGAGAGAGGTTTGTCTGGCAAGGCCGTAAAAGGCAGAGGCTCAAAGGGGTGGAATGTCACGTCTAGGGCATTTCACATTACCATAGAATCACAGAATGGCAGAGTTGGAAGGGACAACACAGATCATCTAGTCCAACCCCCTGCAATGCAGAAATCTTTCACCCAATGTGGGGCTTTAACCCACAGCCCATGAGATTAAGAGTCTTATGCTCTACCAACTGAGCTATCCAAGCTGCTAGTGTCCCATTTACATGCATGTTCTGACATCAGTGCAGGAGTCAGTCCAAATTACCCACTTTTTGCATGCCTCTTTTGAGTTTGGGGATCTCATTCTGCTCTGACCAGTTTCCAATGCTCATAAGCTTTCCCCTGCAACTCCTGTAATGATAGACTGTCACCATCAGCTCCAGTCTTTTCTAGACATTGTTACTGTGGATTCTGGTGTTGTCTGTTTGTCAAACATTTGAAATTTCGATATTTGATATTTGACACCTGACATCCCATATTTGACTTGGACAATGTGTGGCATTTGACAGTCTGCATTTGCTACATTATAAGTTGACATTTGATATCCAGTGTTGACATTCAACATATGATAATATGGAGGAAGAATATTAGAGAATGGATCAATTCCAAACAGCACTAGGATGTTCTGCGGGGCAAATATAGAAGAATGAAGAATTCACTTATTCTGGGAAGTGTGACTTCAAAATTAAAATGTGTAAGAATGCATCATGCACCACTGACTGGGTAAATATTAATACCATAAGTTTCTATGTAGATATTTTTCTTTAATTGCAACAGTGGGCTTGAGAATTAATATTCAGTGCTGGTTACATACCAAGAGGTCACAGTGCTGTAACATTTTTCCCCACTTAGTATAAATCAGTAAGGTGGTATTCCAGCTTTAAATCACCTTTATGGATTGCCACAAATTTCCATGGTCAATCCAACTGCCCGGTCGAATTGAAACAAGTCCTATTTGTATTTCCACACTTCCTATTATTTGCAATGATTTGCTTCAGCCTCAGATCTCAGGTGGTTTTTGTACATTCTCATTAAACTCAACACTGAATTGCATCATAGGTCTTGTAGTCAACAGGTGCTCAACAACAGGTTTATTTAGCTTGCAGTTACATAACATCAACAGTTTTGCATATATAGTTTAAGATGACAAAGCAGTTTTGCAACTGTGACCTAAGAAGAATGTGTGTAAGAATTGCACTAAGGTTGTAGTTCTATGTACGCTTCCCTGGGAATAAGCAGCAAGGATTTCTTCTGAGTAAATGTGCATAGAGTTATGCTATCCATGTTTTGTGCAACCTCCATTTGCCCAGCTGGTGTTCTGTAGAAATCTAAAGGAAGCAACGTCAGCTTTAGTAAGTCAGCCTGGCATTTCAGAAGACAATTCTCTGCTAGCAAAATCCTAATTCCTATCCTGAATCATGTCTTACACAGACTTCAGAAAAAAATCTCTATCAAATGTCGTGACAGGCACTGTAGTTCAGTGAACAGCTTGTTGTCGAGCAGAGTTCAGATTGCATCTTAGTTATGGACTTACATTGCCCTTGAATAAGTCACTCACCAGCAGTTCACTGTTGTTAAATTGGGAATAACTGGGTCCCATTATTTGGTGATCATGGTATCTCCCTTGCCAGGTAAGTACTTATCTGGTCCCATTATTTCGGGGCAATCCTGTCACCCCACCACCACTTTGCCTCTCTGCTCCAACAGTTGCTTACCAGCCCCTTCTGCCCCCATAACACATGCACATGCATGCACACGAGGACCACAGTGACTCCTACCACCACCACCCCCAGCCAAATTTCCTAGTGGTGGGACTCAGAACATCCAGAAACAGGTGCTGTTTGGACCATATGATGCAGAGGAGGGAGCATGGCTGCAAGGCAAGAGTGCGGCACCAAAAACCATGCGCCTTTTGATCCTGTACTCTGGTGGGAGCCAGCTGACTCTCGCTGAGCTTGGGAGCCAAAACAGGACATCCTGGGAATTCTGGGATGTCCCAGTCAAATCAGGATGGTTGAGGGGTATGCAGCAAGTCCCCAACCCTGGCTCAGGTAAAGACACACCAGTGTAATTTGCTCATCAGCCAGTGTGGTGTAGTGGTTGAGAGCGGTAGTCTTGTAATCTGGGGAACTGGGTTCACGTCTCCGCTCCTCCACATGCAGCTGCTGGGTGACCTTGGGCCAGTCACACTTCTTTGAAGTCTCTCAGCCCCACTCACCTCACAGAGTGTTTGTTGTGGGGGAGGAAGGGAAAGGAGAATGTTAGCCGCTTTGAGACTCCTTAAGGGGAGTGAAAGGCAGGATATCAAATCCAAACTCCTCCTCCTCCTCCTCCTCTTCTTCTTCTTCTTCTTCTTCTTCTTCTTCTTCTTCTTCTTCTTCTTCTTCTTCATTCTAGTTCACCTGAAACTGGCCAAGCCAATGGCAGAAAGAGACATAGTGTGAATGTGGCAGGGGTAAGACCAGAGAGGGAGGACTTAGGCTGAACCCTTAACCTGTTCAGCCCAGTCAGGTGACCTGGCCGACTGGCATAGAACAGTTTTAAAGGCTTATTCTCCTTTTTTCAGGCTTAGACTGAGCAGCTGCACCACTGGGTGGGGTGTGGATCTAGTGTAACTCTACACTGGCTTGATTTGCGCCAACGTGGTGCTGTGGTCTAAACCACAGAGCCTAGGGCTTGCTGATCAGAAGGTCAGCGGTTCGAATCCCCGCAACACGGTGAGCTCCCGTTGCTCGGTCCCAGCTCCTGCCCACCTAGCAGTTTGAAAGCATCTCAAAGTGCAAGTAGATAAATAGGTACCGCTCCGGCAGGAAGGTAAACGGCGTTTCCATGCACTGCTCTGGTTCGCCAGAAGTGGCTTAGTCATGCTGGCCACATGACCCAGAAGCTGTACGCCGGCTCCCTCGGCCAATAAAGCGAGATATGCGCCGCAACCCCAGAGTCGTCCGCGACGGGACTTAACGGTCAGGGGTCCCCTTTACCCTTTACTGTTCATGGAGTTGCTCCCTAAGTGACTTTCTTAACACAGTCATTGCAAGGATGAAGCAAATAAAGGCTGCAAAACATGTTGAACACAGAAAAAGGAAATTAAGAATTCTTATTCAATAACAACAGCCATTCCATTAACTTCAGTGATACTGTGGTGAATTATGCGTTCACAGGTCTGCTGTAGAGGTTTCCTTTATTTTTGGAAAATATAAGTTATAGTCAATTCACTCAGCTGGACTTAAAACCAGAATAAGAATCTGGCCAGCCAAATTTGGACCACACTTATGGCCCAAGGCAGCTGAGGTGCTCACAGAATGAAGCCATTCTCTTGGCAGGCATGCTCTGACCTGTGCATTAAGCCCTCTGTTTACAATGCTGGGTCGACTGGGTGCTTGTGTGCGGTTTGGCAGCTGCAACAAGCCCACAGGAGGAAAATCGCCTGAGCCAAGGAAGAAAGGAGTGAAATTCCCAATTAAAAGCTCCAACCTGCAACAGCTGCCCTCCTTTCCAAGGCTTTGCAAC
The DNA here is from genome assembly GCF_965113315.1 of Podarcis vaucheri. Classification (NCBI taxonomy): domain Eukaryota; kingdom Metazoa; phylum Chordata; class Lepidosauria; order Squamata; family Lacertidae; genus Podarcis; species Podarcis vaucheri. The sequence goes on from NC_138767.1 coordinate 17,351,284, forward strand.
TTCACAGAAGTGAGAGTAACAGTGGGGTTTTCCTCTCGCAGTTACCGAGAACACGCAGCTCTCTTGACATTGACGCATTCACGGCCCTCGCTGTCTTTTACAAATGACACCTCTGACAATTATAAAAGCCTTAAGCGCAGGTAGATCTTTTCTTCTATAAATATCAATGCAATTTTCTCTCTGGCACATGGAACAGGGTGGTATTTTCACTCTCCTCTGCCTGGCTGAGCTCCCGTGTTCTGTTTAATTGTTAGTCAAAAGGGAACCGTGCTGGCTTTCTTTAGACTTTATGGCTCTCAGGCTTAAAGGGTTCTTCTCGAAGCCTCTCCTCCGCTGCCCCCACCCCCACCCCAGAAGCCCCCCGGATCCACACAAACATTTAATTTACAAAACTGACACATTAGCTCCAATGGCCTGCGAGAATAAATGAATAACGCTGTATGTTCGTTTGCCATACAACAGCAACATTTTCTCAAAGATTGTTTTTAATTGAAACCATTCATCATGTTGAATGTGGAACGTATTCATTAGAAAGCGGTGCCTTTGGAAAGGATGGGAGGCTTAGGAGATCACCAGTAATAGGAAATGAAGGGCCGCCTCACATCGTTACTTCCTCCAACATGGAGATTAATACACATGGCGGGGATGTGTGTGAAACGCAATGCGTTAGCGCTACTCAACTATATCTATTTCACTCTGGGCTGGCGCACCAGGAAGCCCGTTAGGAGCAAACAGTGCAGATTAACGGCGCTTGGGACAAGGACACCACAGAGCAGCATGGGATCTCCGACACATTGTTTTCGCAGGGGTTGGAGGATTGCTTGTGATTTGAATACCCTAGTGTAACATTAGCTCTGCAACTTTAGGAGGAAATCCCAATTGTACTGCAAATAAGATGAAAATTCTTCTTAGGTTTCTACACAGGTATTAATCTTCATGCAGTAGGCCAAAATCAGTTGATACCCACTCCAAAAATCTCATCTGGTGGTCTAAATGGCACCCTTGGTGGTAGGCCACTAAACCTGTGCTAGTTAAATGCAGTTAAGCAGTGCATGTAGGCGGGGGCTCACTAATGCCATCCAATTCTCTCTCCCTCCTATAATGTTTGCTCAGAGTACCCAGGCCAGCCAGGTGAAAAGGACTGTGATTCAAGAATGGGATAAAACACACAACGAGACAAAGAGATACACATACATGGGGTTGTGTGTTCCCAACAGAAATGCTGAGTCAGATCATTGATCCAACTAGCTCCATATCATCTATGCTGAGTGGTAGTGGAGTTATTTCCTAGCCCCACATGGAGATGGTGGGGATTGAACCTGAAACCTTCTGTGTGCAAAGCTATCACTGAACTATGGCCCTGCTGGAGCAGTCGGGAATCTTTTTCAGCTGGAAGAATATGGCAATGGCTCCACCACTTTTCATATACATGGAAATGTTCAGATCAGCCTGGACTGACTTTTGAGAAAATGGCCCTTAACCCAGATTTTGAGCATCTACTTCTTCCTCCTCCAATTGGAAGTCCCCATGATTCCTTGATGTCATCCATTTCATGAAGCTCGGGTTAGCTCCTGATCCCTTGCCTGATCTTATTTAGAGATATATATTTTTTAATTTAAAAAACCACCCAGTGTTTAACACTCATCTTCCCTTGACATTCATACCAATCTGCCGCTTGAGCAGGATCCTTCATATCCCCCTCACATCTCACTTTTACTGAAGTATGGTTGGTTACCACCTTTTGTGAAACCCTAGATGTGCAAAGAAAAAAAATGCTACTGAGAAATGTCATCAATCCTATCAAAAGTATCAATTCTCCTCAACATTCCTTATGGATGTTTGGCTTGAATGAGACAGTCCAGATTCTCCTCAAGCAAAAGTTTGATGGCAACTGTAATAACAGGAATGCTTATGCCAAAAAGAAGAGGGAAAAAGTAATGGGAGATGAAATGGCCCACCAAAAAGAAGAAAATACTAATTCCAACTGAAATAGAATAACTAATGCTGAAGACAATATGATGCAGAGACCTAGCTCACATTCGCCCAAGTGATAAATGTGAAGCCTGACTTCAAGGTTACTAAATAAGTGCACTGTGTGAAATGTCTATATGCAATTCATCATGTCAATGAACAGCAAAGAGCCACTTACATCCCAGCCTGTCATGCCATATATTAGACACAAGACACTGATGAACCTAAGCAAAACATATCTCGTTGAGGATCCCTCGTTGCAAACAACTTTGTCTTACAAAAGTGCAATCAGAAGTAAGGAGGATTTTAAAAAATAAATAAAAATCATTGAATTGTTTACACGGTAAGCTCTCCTGCTGCTGCAGGACTTTTGACAATAAATAAAACAGTAATTAGACTTATTGAAAAATGGCACATGTGAAACATGAAGTTTGGGAAGGGGCCACAGTTGCATGCTTTGCATGCAAAAGTTCACAGGTTTGATCTGTGGCATCTCCAGGTGGGGCTAAGAGAGAACCCGCTCTTAGATCCTGGAGAGCTACAGCCGGTCCGTGTAGACAAGACTAAGCTAGATGGGAGTTGGAGTTGAGAGTTGGCAATGTCCAGGGACAATGGAGTGCACCTCTAGGGGTGAAGTCAAACCGCTGTGTTAGCAGCACCGAAGTGACCCCCTGTAGTGGAAATGCGGAAGACAATTGTATTTTGAGGAGTTAGGTGGCATGTCCCTTTCCCTTTAACATCCCCAGTTTGATTCTTGTGTTTTACACACCTGTCGGGAGTTTCTTGGGTTCTTCTGTGTTGCAGATGTTGGCTGGATGCCCGGCTGCAGGTAGTGGGAGACTCTCAGCCGCTCTGTATTAATTCCATCTCAGGGTCCTGGGCTAATCATGAGTAATGCCAGGTGCACTTGATTACATCAAGGCAGGCTATAAAAGCCATAGGCGGGAGGGGTCCAGAGAGCTTCTGCCCAGATCAAAGGACCTGATGCTGGGAGACCGACGGTCGGGGTCTTTCTCCTGCTGGTCTACCTGGGGCTTCGGGCACCTGAAGGAGAAATTGGGTAGCCCCCGTCGGGTATGTTTTACGTTATGCTTTGTATGCTTGCTGTTTATTTGTTAATAAAACTGTTTTGGTTTCTCTTCCACCTCCTCATTCCTTTTGCCCTGATATCTTTGAAAATAACTGCTGTATTTGGCAGCACACCCCCTCAGGGCGCAAGCCTGGGCAGTGTGTATGGAAGTCCTGAGCTGTCCAGATGACAAGACCCTCAGTCTCACTGATGTGGTCCAAATGAAATCACAGCAATATGGTTGGCACCAGCTTGGCTGCAGGAGTTGCCAGAAAGCGGCGCACAAAGTGCCATCCAACCACCTTAGGGACTCCACTCTGCATTTGTGTAGGGTTTACTCCTTAGCCTTTTCTTCTCCCAAATATATCCCTCAAGATAGCAGAGGTTTAGGATCAGAGTTTTCTTTCTCCTAGATGGGCTACCTTGCCAGGTTGACGAGCCCCATCTGTCCCTCACTTCCCTCTACGGCATGTGCAGAAACTACCTTCTTGACCATTGGAGCCACTATTGGTCTCATCTGCTCAATCTGCTGGAGGTTGTCTTTGCATGCAAGGGCAAGTCCCTAAGTCACCAAGGGTTTGAGACCCACCAGCTACCCTCAACTGGTTTCGCCGGCCAATCAAAGCCATTTCCCAGGATGTGGCTCAGTATATGGCAGCTTCCTATTGTCCCTAAATTTCCAAACTAGCCCAAGGCATCCAAAGCCAAGCCAAGATGATGATGATGATGATAATTTATTATTTATACCCCACCCATCTGGCTGGGTTTCCCCAGCCACTCTGGGCGGCTTCCAACAAAGTATTAAAATACAGTGGTCTGTTAAACATTAAAAGCTTTCCTTAACAGGGCTGCCTTCAGATGTCTTCTAAATGTCTGGTAGTTGTTGTTCTCTTTGACATCTGGTGGGAGGGCGTTCACAGGAAGGGCGCCACTACCGAGAAGGCCCTCTGCCTGGTTCCCTGTAACTTGGCTTCTCGCAGTGAGGGAACCGCCAGAAGGCCCTCGGCGCTGGACCTCAGTGTCCGGGCAGAACGATGGAGGTGGAGACGCTCCTTCAGGTATGCTGGACCGAGGCTGTTTAGGGCTTTAAAGTCAGCACCAACACTTTGAATTGTGCCTGGAAATGTACTGGGAGCCTTGAAAATGTCTTGTAAGATACAATGGGAGGCCAAGAGGTTGAGACCAGACTGTAGAATTCATACCATGTTTTAGAGACAACTGAAGAAGGAGAAAGACAGACATAAGGATTAGAAGGAAAGGCATGGAAGGTCAGTCAGCAACAGATCATGTTTTGATGGCTCTGCTCTGCTTTGAAAGAGGGCTGAACAAATGCAAGGGGAATAAGGCTAACTGTGGTTGCTAGCCACAGTGGTTGTGCACTGCCTCCAAGGTCAGAGGTAATAATGCTTCTGAATACCATTTGCTGGGAACCACAGGTGGAGAGAGTGCTCCTGTGCCCAGGTCCTGCCAGAGGGTTTTCCACACGCATCTGGGTGACCCCTGCAAAAACAGGATGTTGGACAAAATCCACCATTGACCTTATCCAACAGGCTCTTCTAATGTTCTCATGAGATGAACAACATTGTTTTTGGCAGAAGACGAACTGTGGTGGAAAAGAAACAGTGCTGCATGCAACAAATATAGGATGGAAACGGGAAATGATGCCTTATTATATCCCATTCGTCTCACAAACATTTTACATTGCTGTAGCCTGACCAAAGGCCTGTTACATTTGTGTAGCCCATGGCCCATGTGAGTATTGCTGACTATCTGCTGATTAGGCAGGAAGGTGGCCTCGCTGCCCTGCATTTAGCTGATTAGATGGCCATTGCATGGCCAATTGAATGCAAATGAAAGATAAATCTATAGGACCGTGAAGGCTTTCCTGAGACTAGCTTAGGGGGAAATTACTTTTTGTTTCCTCTGAATCAGAGATGCACCGATGGCTCAAAGACTCAACATAACAGCCCCTGACATTTTTACCAGCTATACCCATTGAGCATAATAATGCCTAGCATTTATGCAAATGTTCAGAGCACCTCACATCCTTTAAAGGATGATCCCCCAAACTCTTCTCATCCAAATTTCTCCCCAGATTTTGGAGTTCTGAATTACCCTGTCTTGTTCCCAAAGTGGAAATAATGCATTTAGGAATTTTCCATTGTTCTGTCTCCACACACTCTAATTTTGTATATGGCATTATGTGTGCACAGTTTGCTTTAATCTTAGATTGCTTCAGTTCATTTGATCGTTTTGTGCCTTCAGCATTTCCAGTGTACCTGTGCATATTGGAAAAACACTCCGCCAAAGCAATCTTGATGGGATCATATGCAGTAACTGATTATGTGATTTATTATGTTTTGTTCTTGTATTCCTGTATTTAGACTTCGATTTTTGTGTGAACCGCTTTGAGCACAGATTTACTTGAGGAAAAATGCAGTATATATAAGTAAATGAACAATGACAATGATTGCATCAATATCCTTTTGGTGTGATGGTTTATTTTATTAGATTTCACTGTTTTTAATATATCTGTATTGCTTTTATATATTGTGAGCTACTTTGTGAAGGCCTAGGGGCTTGTTACCAGATCTTTACATGTGTCAATGCACACATGACCGTGAATCTGTATCTTGCATGTATATTAACAAAAACAACTAATTTGAGAAATTACGAATACAACTCTTTGTATTGATCTTTTTTCATTTACAGTAATTTTTAATTTCACAAGATTTATATATAACCACTTGATTGTAATAAAACTTCAAAGTGGTTTACAAAGAGATTTAAACAATAAAATTAGCAGTTTTAAAAAAGGTGTTCAAAACAACTAAACATTTTAATAAATGAAAACCAAAGATGAGCTAAAAACTATGTTAAAACACATGCCAACCTACTACAGGTCTGGATAAAGGTAAAGGTAAAGGTACCCCTGCCCGTACGGGCCAGTCGTGTCCGACTCTAGGGTTGTGCGCCCATCTAACTTAAGAGGCCGGGGGCCAGCGCTGTCCGGAGACACTTCCGGGTCACGTGGCCAGCGTGACAAAGCTGCTCTGGCGATCCTGCACCAGCGCAGCACACGGAAATGCCGTTTACCTTCCCGCTATAAAGCGGTACCTATTCATCTACTTGCACTTAGGGGTGCTTTCGAACTGCTAGGTGGGCAGGAGCTGGGACCGAAAGATGGGAGCTCACCCCGCCGTGGGGATTTGAACCGCCGACCATGCGATCAGCTAGTCCTAGGCACTGAGGTTTTACTCACAGCGCCACCCGCGTCCCCGGGTCTGGATAGACCTGCCTAAACAAAAATGTTTTGTCAATAGGCAGGGAGATGAAGCATCAAAAGATTGATTTCTTACCAATGTGGAACTAGTATTAAGGGGCTTCTGTAACATTGCCAGTTCTGTAGATAAAACTGCCTGAGTGGGCATATCTGGGGTAAGGTGCCAACTTTGTGCGCTATGGACAGGTTTGCATTAGCTGTGATTGCCTTGTTTACTTTAGAGGCCTTAGTAATGAACAATGAAAATCAATACGTGGAGAGTCTGCAATAACCAGCCCTGTTGTTGTAATTGCAATCTTTATTAAAGAACAAAATGATTACAGATTTTTTAAAAAATGGATTTGTGGTTTTCACTGCTCCTTCAAAAAGATAACAAATTGGAAAAGGGTTGATAAATACACAGGCTGCTCCCCACATTGCTTGGGTCACAATCCTAGATGTTATTGTGCAGATGAGAGAGAGAGAGAGAGAGAGAGAGAGAGAGAGAGAGGGAGAGAGAGAGACTAGAGGTGGAAAGTTCTTAAAGGCTCACCCTTGCTATGGCAAGATTGACCAAAAAAACCAAGAAGAGGCTTTGCCCCCCTCCCTCCTAGTAAAACACAGCGACACCAGTGGAGGGAGGTCAGTTATGGGCCACCAAGCCTCCATGCCAACCATTACTGGTCCCACCACAATCTGTGAATTGGGTGCATCTGAAAAAGCAGTGTGGCGCATGGAACAGGCTAGCTTCTGAGACAAACCAATTTGGAGATGCCAATATACCCAGTTAAATGAAAATCTTATCAGTGAACTTCAACAGGGATTTGAAAAGAGGTATTCACAGAGGTCCAAGATAGAACATGAGTTTGGCGACATACCAAAATACATTTATTTATTTCATTTATATGCCACCTTTCCTCCACAAAGAACCATGGGACACCTATGGGTTTCCACTCCCCATTTTATCCTCACAACAAGCGTAAGAGGTAAGTTAGGCTAAGAGACCATGACTGGCTCAGAGTTACCCAATGAGCTTCATGGCTGAGTGGGATATTGAACCCTGGTTGCCCGGGTCCTATTCCAACACTCTAACCACTCTTCTTCTTCTTTGGCGATCACTCGTAGCTGATTAAGATTGTCTTCCATAAACACGGTTTTAACAATGAGTCTGTAAGTGACTGTGGAGGCCAATTCTGGACCCACACGTCCTTCCACAGTGGGGACATTGGTTTCCAGGCAGGAGTTGATCACCGTGTGGATTTGCCAAGTGTGCCTTCCTCCCTTGCGTCCTGAGTTTGAGTGTCTTCAAAGCCCATGACACCTTTGGTAAAGGCTGTTCTCCAACTGGAGCGCTTGCAGGCCAGTGTTTTCCAGTTGTCTGTTTTTATGCTACATTTTTTTATATTTGCCTTGAGACAGCCTTTAAACCTCTTTTGTTAACCACCAGCATTATGCTTTCCATTTTTAAGTTTGGAATAGAGTAGTTGTTTGGAAGACGAGCATCAGGCATCCACACAACATGACCAGTCCAACGAAGTTGATGTTGAAGAATCATCACCAACACTGGTGATCTTTGCTTCATCCAGTACACTGATATTAGTTTGCCTGTCTTCCCATGTGATGTGTAAGATTTTTCAGAGACACCATTGATGGAATCTTTTGAGAAGTTGGAAATGGCGTTTGTAAGTGGTCCATGTTTCACAAGCATACGGTAAGGTTGGTAGTACAATAGCTTTGCAAACAAGCATTTTGGTTTCCCTGCGAATGACCCTAACCACTACACCACACTGGCTGTCCAAAAAGACATGGGGCTTTTCAAGTGGTCATCTGTCTGTGTGGGAGCTTAAACCAAAGAGCCTGCAGGATAGTTCAGTAGGTTGAGCACAAGACTCTCAATCTCGGGGTTGGGGGTTCAAGCCCCATGTTGGGCAAAAAAGATTCCTGCACTGCAGGGGGTTGGATTAGATGACTCTTGCGGTCTCTTCCAACTGTACAATTTTATTATTACCAGACAAGTAATTACGCTTGCTTTTTTCTGCAGTCTAGAACTGAACAACTGGTGCAACTCGGAAATTATGGATGCCAGACCTCTCTCAAAGAGGAAAAGGGGGGAAGCTAGTGTTTCCACACACTTTGATCATAAATGCATCCTCAACAAGGAGCACTAAATTACACTCATCCTTTCTGGAATAAATTTGACGCTGAAGCATTTGCGGGCCTTTTTTTGGCACACTCCAACAGCTACTGGATTGCTGCTATGGCATGAGAGGAGCTGTTGATCTCGACAACCTCAGCTAATTGGCCATTCACGCCGGTAGAAAGTCAGCCACGGCCGTCCTCGTTAAAACAGAAAGCCATTCGAGCACCAGGCGCTCCAAACATCTAAACACGGCTTTGGCGGATGGCCCTTGATGAGGGGAAGGAATAAGAACTCAGGCGGGGAGGAGGAGGGTTCGTCTTGCGCCTGTCTGTGGGAAGTGTTTACGAGAGCGCACTCTGAGAGACACGCATGGCAGGCATCTTTAAGCCAATCCGACTGAACTGATCAAAGTCCTCAGGCAGCCGACAAAAGCAGTCAAAGGGGCAAACGCAGAAACAAAAGCTGCAGAGTACGGGAGTGGAACAACTGCAATACAATACAACCTTATTAGAGTTTTGAGTTTTCTCTTACATGGGGTGGGGGTGAGGACTAAGGCTGCATCTGCATGGTAGTTTATCCCATTTCCCCGACATTTGCCTCACTGTTAATTTCCGCATTATTTTTTGAGATTTCACATGACATAAAAGTCACATCTATATTCCACTATAATGGAATAAAGTGCATGTTTATTATTATTGTAATTTATCTAATGCCCTATACCCGGGGGTCTCAGGGCAGCTCACAGAATAAAATCAAGATAGAAAACTATAACATACCTAATAAAAGTAAAAATAACAACCCAACAGCCCCCACACACACCCGCAACACACAAAAACACATTTTAAAAGGGCTTGGGATGTAAATCGAATCAACCAAGGGCCTGGTTAAAAAGGAACATTTTTTTGCCTGGCGCCTAAAGGTGTATAATGAAGGTGCCAGGTGAACTTTGCCAGTGTTCATTTCCACGTTATTTGATTCCCGCCCGCCCCCCACAAATCCATTTGTAGCCTTTTTAAACTGGAAAATTGCAGCAGTAAGGTGGTGAAACCAGCTCTGTAAGGGTGGTATACCAGCTCTGCCTTGACAGCGGGAGGTAGAAATGCTTTTGAATACCAGTTGCCGGAAATCCCAGGTAAGGAGAGTGCTCTTGCGTTTGGGTGCTGCTTGCAGCTTTCCCCACAGTCATCTGGCTGGCCACTGGCCTGACCCAGCAGATTCTTCTTATGTTCTTAAAGTACAAGTTAATTTCCAAAACCATTATCAATACAGAATGGCTCAACAGAAGAGTAAGCAGTCAATCAACATCCCAAAAAGCTTGGGTGAGAATGTAAGCCTCAGCATGCCTCCTAAGCATATACAGAGCTGGCACCAGGCACACACCTAAAGATAGGGAGTTTTGGGGTCTGAGTGCCACAGCAGAAAAGGCCCTGTCACATGCCAGCACCTCCGAGGGCAATGCAATTGCTAGGAAAGTCTCCCCTGCTGATCAGAGTGGTGCATGCTGTAGTTCTCTTCCGCTTGGACTACTGCAATGCACTCTACGTGGGGCTACCTTTGAAGGTGACCCAGAAACTACAACTAATCCAGAATGCTGCAGCTAGATTGGTGACTGGGAGTGGCCGCTGAGACCATATAACACCAGTCCTGAAAGACCTACATTGGCTCCCAGTACATTTCCAAGCACAATTCAAAGTGTTGGTGCTGACCTTTAAAGTCCTGTATACCTGAAGGAGCGTCTCCACCCCCATCATTCAGCCCGGACACTGAGATCCAGCTCCGAGGGCCTTCTGGCAGTTCCGGGCCTTCTCGGTGGTGGCGCCCGCCCTGTGGAACACTCTCCCATCAGATGTCAAGGAAATAAACAACTATCCGACTTTTAGAAGACATCTGAAGGCAGCCCTGTTTAAGGAGGTTTTTAATGTTTGGTGTTTTTAATATTCTGTTGGGAGCCGCTCAGAGTGGCTGAGGAAACCCAGCCAGATGGGCGGGGTATACATAAATTATTATTATTATTATTATTATTATTATTATTATTATTATTACTCCTGGGTCAGCCAGTATAGGAGGAGAGAATTTCTGAATTGTGACTGGAAGTAGGCAGCCATCCTTGTCTTTCCTCCTTTAAACAAAATTAGTTTGTCCAAAAAATGTGCACATTTAAAGCATATCCTTTCCTTCAAATAATTCTGGCCACTGTAGCTTACCACTCACACTTGTCCCATACCTAGAAAGCATGGATCCGAGCAGTTTTCTACTTCACACTTTGGCACATGATCCTAATGCATTGCACACGACCCTCTCCCTGGAGAGTAGTTGCAACCCCCTCCCTAGGGATCTATAGCCTTCCCATTCTGCTAATCTTTGAAATCAGCTGAATGGGAAGAGTGAAGGTCTATGTGCAAAAGCCATAATTAAAATGTCACCTGTTTGGTGATGGTTTGTGTCTGCTCTCTGCGCATATGCTTGACAATGACATGCTATCTTTAGAAAGGAGACGATTCTGCAAATCAAAACAAAACAAAGCGTAAACACCAACGCCCGGAGGAGGGAGGGCTCCCTCATGGACGGAATGAAGGATTGATAGAAAAGCTGCTTAAAAAGCAAAGTTATTAAAGCCCAAGATAATTCATGAGACAATTATAGCCAGAAGCCCCCTGCTGCATGGTGACAGCAAGCTGGAAAAAGTAAAACCAAGTACTGGTGACCCAATGGCCTCCCTTCCCCTAGAAATGCCTTGCACTATTATGCTTTGGGTGGCTCTATTTGCATTTTTCATTTGCTTCCCATCAGGATTCCTGTAGAGATCAATAAATACATTACGTGCCGGGAGGGAAAGCACTGGATTCTAGCTTGGGTGGTGTGTTTTGTGTGAGTGCGTTCCCCCCGCCCCGCCACCCAGCTTTCGAAAACCTGTTCAGAAAGAGAAGTAGGAGAAGCTTGTAAGGCAAGAGCTTTGTGGCTGGAAGAAAGAATAATCAGGACTTGGCTATGGTTTGAATTCTTCGTGAAAAGAGGATTTGGTAAGGGTGAAAGAAGTGAAGGAGATCACCAGTTCGCCATACAGCGGAAACAAAAGTTCTTAGCTTCTGGCAATTTTGCTTTCTTTCCAGGAAGCTAAAGCAACACATAAGGAGAAAACACAGTGGTCAGATCTGAGCTTTGTATACATAAGATTCCAGATTTAGTCTCCGAAATCTCCAAGCTTGAGGATGCAGGTAGCAAGACCAGAAAGATGAGTGGCTGGAGATGTCTCACTGGACTGATTGAACAGTCCTAAAGTAAATGGACCATTGGTTTGACTTGGTAATACAAGGTGGTATCATGCCTTTACACTGTTCTTGACATGGATTGTCTGGCTGTCTTTGGCAACATAGCCGCAGATTCAGGAGTAGATGGACCAAAAAAAAGCTGGGTCATTGAATTGTGGTAGAGCAATAGCTTTACATTCAGAAAGTTACAGGTTCAGTCCCTGGTAGGGCTGAGAATGATCCCGGCCTGAAACCTTGGGAAGCCACTGTGACGTGCTGGAGGTGAAATAGTTAAACAGGTTACCCTATCAGAACCCAGGGGGTGGAGTCAGAGGGACTATAAAACCAGCTCGGGGGGAGTTTGTGGGGGGGGTTGTTGGGAGTTGGGTGGTTGGTTGGAGTGGGAGTGAATTGGGATAGAGTCTGTGGGTAGGTTGAGTTAGTGTAGCAAAATAGGCTGAGTCAGGAACAGTTAGGGGCTAGGCAGACAAGTAAATATCGGAGAGGTGGTGTAGTGAGTGAGAGCAGGTAGCAAAAGTTATAGGACTGGATAGGCACCCCATGATTGTAATTGACTGATACTGTTTGTGAAACCGCACGCTTGTTAAGCTGCAATAAATAAACAAAAGTTTATGTTTCAATTTAACCCTGAGTGGACTCAGTATTGTCCCAGGTAGGGCCTGGGTGGCGGCCGCGAGAAATAAAGTGGTGGCACAGGGATCAATAGACGGTGAAATGTCCGAGGACCCTGTGTGATCGCCACAGCCACTGTCAGCCGGTGTACACAAGACTGAGTTAGATTGACTAACGGTACAAGGCAGCTTCTTATCAGAAGATTGGGAGTGAAGGGTCATCGATATGCAGATGACACCCTATTCGCTCTCTGAATTGGGACAGGTGGTTGAAGTGTCGAATTGGTGCTTGGAAATGGCGATGGGCTGGATGTGGGCCAATAAACAACTCAGGCTCCAAATGTGTGAAAGACATCACCTTTCCTAAAGAACCCGTCAGGTGTTAACACAATGTTAGACGATGAGCAATTAAATAGTCCCGAGATGGTATGTGTGATGTTGTTGGGGCCAGTAATGGTGTTGTCTGGGTGTATGTGGCAGCAAAGTTGGGATCTGGGTTTATTGCAGGCTCTGGTGCCAGTGTCCGTGTTAAGTCTGGTTGTAGTATTATTGTGGGTTAGGAGTTGTTTAAGATTGGGTGGCTGTCTGTAGGCAATGAAAGGTCTTCCTCCCAGAGCTTGAGAAAGAGAACTGTCATTGTCCAGGAGAGGTTGTAGATACATTGTGTATGCCATCAAATGCCAACAGTGTCCTTCAGCTCTCTATATTGAACAAACAGGCCAAACCTTACGCCAAAGAATAAACGGACATAAATCTGACATCAAGAATCACAAAACAGAGAAACCAGTAGGAGAACACTTCAATCTCCCAGGACATTCTATACAAGATCTCAAAGTAGCTGTTTTACTACAAAAGAATTTCAGAAATAGACTGGAAAGAGAAGCTGCTGAATTGCAACTCATTACCAAACTTAAAACCATGGAGAGACCTGGTCTGAACAGAGACATTGGATTCTTATCTCATTATACATGACTAAGCCATTTCTCACCTTCTCACCCCTTGCCTTTTCCTGTAAGACCTATTACAGTCGTTAAGAGTTGTCAACAGGCTCATCTCAGCTATCTGCCAATCTCCCATTCCCACCACCCTTCTGAGTAATACCCCTCCCCACCTTCTCACTATATAGAAGGATCTGGCAACTTCTGTTTCAGTGTATCTGAAGAAGTGTGCATGCACATGAAAGCTCATACCAAGAACTAACTTAGTTGGTCTTTAAGGTGCTACTGGAAGGAATTTTTTTATTTTGACTATGGCAGACCAACACGGCTACCTATCTGTAACTGTTTGTGAGGTGAGTGAGGCTGAGAGACTTCAGAGAAGTGTGACTAGCCCAAGGTCACCCAGCAGCTGCATGTGGAGGAACAGGGAAGCAAACCCAGTTCACCAGATTACGAGCCCACCTCTCTTAACCACTACACCACACTGGCCGGTATACAAATTTAATAAATAAAACTGGTATTAATATTGACTTTTAAATTGTTGTAGCAGTCCCTGAGACCTTTTACATCCTATGTCCCATGCCACAAAAATTCACCGCCCACCGATAAATAAAATAGATCTGGGATAAAAGATGCAGGAGAGAATGTCGATGTGATTCTGAAGTGGTTTCATTGCATTCTGCTGCCGCAGCTATTTTGTTTAAGTGAGTGTGTGTACTCCATTGCAAGGCTCACAATGATCAGAGGGAGATGACAACATTGAAAATAAATTCTGATAGAATAATCTCCTTTGTTTATCCAGTTGCCTTTAATGGGGTGGGGGGGGAATGCCTCTGTACAGGTAGGAAATGCAAAACAGAGACCTGCAGGTCAGCTATTCTTCACATCTTAGAATCACGACATTTTCTCCAAAGAGCATCTTCTGACACAATGCTTTCAGGTCAGATAAGAATGGCAACCTGTGTCAGTCAAAATCTTGCAAGGCTTAGAAAATCCCAACTGTTTATCTCCCCCCACCCTCCACTTCTCTTTTGTTCCTGCGCTCATAGCGTGAAAGAAGCAGTAACTTTTCATTTTCTTTGCAGAGAAGAACAAATGTAGCACTCCAAAGTGAGATATCCATTTGAAAATGCTTCTTACTTAAACAATAGCCAGCGCTTTTGCTGAATTTAATTTTTCTTTAGGTTTCAACATCACCATATAAAAATATCCTCCTAGCACTGACTTTGCTTTCAAACAACTTCTTTTAATGTGAATTCTTGTGACTGAAAGGTGGGATCAAGACACTTTGAAATTCAAGCTTGTTTTCTAAAGTTGTCACCTCAAGCTGCACGGACTTGCTGTTAGAGACTTTTAGAAAAGGCATGTAGGAGCATTGTAAAAATGACAAGCCGACTCTTTTTAAAGACTGTGGTTGCAATCTTGTGGCATAGCCACTTACCTGGGAATAAGCCCTGTTGATTTCACAATGGAGTAAACATGTATAAGGTTCTGCTGTGAAGCAACAACTGCAGAAATAGATGTTGCCTTCATTGTCCCTCTTGAATGGGTGGATAGTGTGTTGCTGTGTAGCCCTGTCCTTCAATCTCAGCTTTGGCTCCTCACACACCCTTGAACCCAATTCACCTCTTAGCTATATACAGCGGCAGCTGCAAAAACTGCCACACTTTCAGGCTCCACCTCCCAGTGGTAGGCTATTCAAAGGTGAAGGATGTAACCACACAACCCTGACAATCTTTGTGCATTCAAAAGAACATGCATGGGTATAAGCCCTGTAGGGGGAATGGGTGCCCTGACTCCCAATCATGTCTTTGCATGCCCCATAGCCATCTATGCCATCCTTCTCACACTGAGTCGGAGTGTCTGAAGGAGGCTTCTAACCATGTTCGGCTGGATGCACTTAGAAGCATCTTTGTAAACAAGAGCCCTGATAAACCAGGTTTCCTGATCCAGAAGATGTTCTAAACCAAATGTGGACAGAAGCTTCTTCAGAAGAAGCTCAATGGAGGGAGGTTGGAGTGAAGGGCATGGAGATGTTGAGAACAGGACGGTCATGCACATTTTTTTGGGTTCATGAATTGGGCTGGAGTTATCAGCCCATTGCATATGGTGCAATGGCAAGCTAAGGAGCTCCTCAATGTGGAAGTGGGTTTTTGGAAGCTACCATGTCACCTAGATAGATTATGAATTGTGCACCTTTCCTTCATTATTTGAGCTATTGTAAAAAAATGTTGAAGGGTCACAGGTGGCACTGTGAGTTAAACCACAGAGCCTAGGGCTTGCCAATTGGAAGGTCGGAGGTTTGAATCTCCACAACGGAGTGAGCTCCCATTGCTCGGTCCCTGCACCTGCCAACCTAGCAGTTCGAAAGCACGTCAAAGCACAAGTAGAAAAATAGGTACCGCTCTGGTGGGAAGGTAAACAGCATTTCCATGCACTGCTCTGGTTCACCAGAAGCGGCTTAGTCATGCTGGCCACATGACCCGGAAGCTGTACGCCGGCTCCCTCGGCCAATAAAGTGAGATGAGCGCCGCAACCCAGAGTCATTCGTGACTGGACCTAATTGTCAGGGGTCCCTTTACCTTTACCTAAAAAATGTTGAAGAAGGGGTTGTAGCTCAGAACTTTACTCCCTACCATCTCCAGCTCAAAACTCCAGCTGAGAATCGACTTGCAAAACCAAAAACTGCTTTGACCTTGTATACCAACAAATGGAAAAGAGTGGGAGGTGGAGAAGGGCCTCCCACAAAGGACTTGAAAGCCAAGGCAGGACAACAGAAGAGCACTGAGGTTGCCAATGCAAGTTCAATTGAACTCAATGGGGGTTGCTTCTGAGTCAACATCCACAGGAACGCACCACAAACTGATTCATTTGCTGGTTTCAGCTGATTAATGACCGCAGCTTGAAAATAAATAAAAAAGATATGGTGTGCATTAAATCATGTCTTGTGAACATACACAGTATAGTGATGTTATTATTTTTATCTGCACAACTGATTTTAAAATCACACTGATTTTAAATTATAGAATTGGGAGAGGAACTCTGATTTATGCCCCTGCCAAACTCATGAACTCTGGGCTGATACCTATCCAGTTTTTCAAGAAAACCATTCAAGAAAAGGGGTTCCAAAGCCTTAAAAATCCCCCCTCCATCCCTGCAAGCTACTAAATTCCCGCTACTGAATCTATTTGTATTCAGCTGCTGATTTGTTTATACATAAGTATGTCTTACATTGAACATGTTTTAGAAAAAGATTAATGGCTTGACATTTCACATGTTTCTGTGAGCTAATGTGTCTTAAACTGCGTAATTGTCCTTTTCCGTAATTATATCACAACTCTGACCATCAATTTTTCAGGGGGAAATGTCTTTGCAGATGTAGCTTTTCTGAATAGCCATGCTGATCTTTCTCCTTTTTCTGCTGTTTCCTGCATCTATTATTTAAAACAGTGCCACTTTTGCATGTCTCTCTGTGTTTTTTTTTTGTGTGTGTGTGTGTTGGGGGGATGTTAAAAAGAGCATCCACGTGTTCCATATCTTAATTCAGAGCCTTTTCAAAAATAAAACCTGTGTCTACTGAAGAAGGAATTGTTGTGTTCAGTTTTAATAAGTGTCAAGCACCACGGCTACCCTACAGTATATTACTAAAAGAACCAATTACATGCCATTGACTCCTTTCATGCTACAGTTTACCTTGATCAGAAACTGATGGCTTGCCTACTTCAGACAGGAGAAGAAAGGAAAAGCAAAAACTCCTTTTGAAATAATCCTCATTGATTTCTCCTCTAATAACCATCCATTTATTGCTCAACTCGATTCCTCCATCCTCCTTCCCTGTGCATATAGGCAACGAGAATATATTCATATCCTAGTTTGATCCTTCTGTGTTGTGAACTTATACGCCCTCCCCCTCCACCCTGCATGCTTTCATGCTGACCTTGGAGCAGGGCTGAGTTAATGATACAGCGCAGTCTTGAAATTAGCCACTTGCCCAAGGCAAGTAGCAATTCCTTCCAGGTGAGTAGCTTGTCAAACTCATTTGGCACACAGGTATGTGCAAGCTGGCCTTGATACATGTATGCGCTGCTGTTCACTTTCTCTCTCTCTCTCTCTCTCCATGCTGCCCTTGGGTGACCTCATCAAATCCCATGGTTTCCAGTAGCCCCACCCCCGCCCTGCTCCCATTCATATGAGCAGAGTTTGCACAGAGTTGGCCCAAGGACTTCATCAATCAAATCACTTCCTTGATTTATTAACATGTATTTTAGAGGGACGCGGGTGGCGCTGTGGGTTAAACCACAGAGCCTAGGGCTTGCCGATCAGAAGGTCGGCGGTTCGAATCCCCACGACGGGGGGAGCTCCCGTTGTTCGGTCCCTGCTCCTGCCAACCTAGCAGTTCGAAAGCACGTCAAAGTGCAAGTAGATAAATAGGTACCGCTCCGGCGGGAAGGTAAATGGCATTTCCGTGCGCTGCTGTGGTTTGCCAGAAGCGGCTTAGTCATGCTGGCCACATGACCCGGAAGCTGTACCTCGGTTCCTTCGGCCAATAAAGCAAGATGAGTGCCGCAACGCCAGGGTCGGCCACGACTGGACCAAATGGTCAGGGGTCCCTTTACCTTTATATACACATTCAGTGGTACCTTGGGTTACATACGCTTCAGGTTACAGACGCTTCAGGTTACAGACTCCGTTAACCCAGAAATAGTACCTCGGGTTAAGAACTTTGCTTCTGGATGAGAACAGAAATTGTGCTCTGGCGGCGCGGCAGCAGCAGGAGGCCCCATTAGCTAAAGTGGTACCTCAGGTCAAGAACAGTTTCAGGTTAAGAACGTACCTCCGGAACGAATTAAGTACTTAACCTGAGGTACCACTGTATATATATAATGTCCAGTAGCACCTTAGAGACCAACTAAGTTTGTTCTTGGTATAAGCTTTTGTGGGTATCTGAAGAAGCGTGCATGCACATGAAAGTTTATACCAAGAACAAACTTCGTTGGTCTCTAAGGTGCTACTGGACATTTTTTTAATTTTTTTTATATATATTTCTAGCAGTTATGAGAGCATTTGCACCCCCAAACTCCAGATCTATAACAATATGATGCATAGGACAATGCCATATTCTAAGTCTGACCTCTGGTCTCTCTAGCTCCGTATTGTTATGCATTGGCTGGCAGAAGCTGTGTGGGGTTTCAGGCAGGAGTGTCTCCCAGCCCTGCCTGGAGATGTCAGGGACTGAACTCTGCATCCAAGGCAGAAGCTCCTTCCCTGAGCTATGGCCCTTCCCTAAATGACATCACTCCTCTCACCTAAGGATGCAGAGTGGGGATGGGTCAGTACACAGTGTTTATCAGGACACAGAGGTAAATTTTACTAGATGTAATGCAGAGGGAGGAGCTCAATATTTGAAATGCTGTTTGGGGCACAAGACCCATTTCTTGCAGTAATTAGTTCTGCCTTAATTACCTTTTCTCTCTCTCTCTCTCTCCTAGGTGGCTGATAACAGCATTTATTTGGCTCTGCTAATATGAAATACTTACTAATTCAATTGCCCACTTCATTTATTAATGTATCTGTATTCCTTAGTTATCTCTCTTCTGCTTTTCTGTTATTGCTGTCACCCTTATTAGCTGGCAATAAGTCATTAGGCTTCTCCTCCTCCTCTCTCTACCCCTCCTCTTGCAAGCTGTTACCCATTTGCTCTGTTTATTTTCAATCCCTTCAATTTGCTCCACTTTTCCAATAGTTTTTTTTTTCCTTTCAAATTTTGGTATGATACAAGATGGCAGTATTGTTTTTAGGTGTGTGGGTGTTTTTTTAAAAAAATCTCCCATTCCCCGCATAGCAATGCTTTCTTTTATTTTTATTTATTTGGACACCTCTTAAGATATCGTAACCAAATTTTGCATGATGGTTCCAAGATCAAGGAGCAGGCTTCTGACTATGTTCAGATACAATTAGGGACCTTTTGAATGGTGGGCTGAACCTTTCCAAACTGCACTGACGGTTTCTGGCACCAAGGAGCAGGTTTCGGTCTATGTTCAGATGCAATTGGGCGCCATTTTGAATCAAGATGGTGGACCGAACCTTTCAAAATTTTTAACCACCAATTTCTAATGATGATGATGATGATGATATTTCTACCCCGCCCATCTGGCTGGGTTTCCTCAGCCACTCTGGGCGGCTTCCAACAAAAGATTTAAAATATACATTAAAACATCAGTCATTAAAAACTTCTCTAAACAGGGCTGCCTTCAGATGTCTTCTAAAAGTCAGACAGTTGTTTATTTCTTTGACATCTGATGGGAGGGCGTTCCACAGGGCGGGCGCCACTACCGAGAAGGCCTTCTGCCTGGTTCCCTGTAACTTCACTTCTCGCAGTGAGGGAACCGCCAGAAGTCCCTTGGAGCTGGACCTCGGTGTCCAGCTTGAACGATGGGGGTGGAGATGCTCCTTCAGGTTCAAAAGTTCACTGATTTTGTTGTTGTTGTTTCTTGGGATCCCTGAAGAAAAGTGGGCACGAGGTTGCTAGTTCTCTCAAATATCAACTGGCTGAACCAGAGGAAGTAAGTGATGCAACCCTGTCACTATACTAACGGACTGGAACAATTAAGCAACCCAGATTGTGTCTCCTGGGTGGTGGTTGTTTTTACTGAGGCATTCCTTGTGGCCTCGTCAGTAAATGCGTGGCTTATTGTCTCCCCCCGCCACCCCCAAACACTGAATCCTGATTGATGGTAGGTGTCAGGCAGACACAAGATACAGGAATACTGCTGGTAAACCTCCCTCTAGGGAGTCTTCTCTCCACTGTTGCTAATTCCTTTCTACGACTGTGAGTGATCAGATTGAAACCCAGAAGGAAGACCTCCCTCAAAGGAAATCAGCTTCACCTTCTCTCTCATCTCATCTCAAGCCCGAGTGCCTACATTTGACGAGTCTGTCTTCTTTTCACTCTGCCTTCTGCAGCCAAGTAGAAGTATGTATCGTTGTTATAAGTCCTTTCCATCATTCATCCAAATCACAAGGTAATTTCATTTATCCTCCTTTCCAATCCCTTTTCCTTTGGCCTCATGCCTTTCAGATCATAAGCTTGAGCCAGGGACTGCCTTGTCTATATTTGCAAGGTACGCTGAAAGCCTTTTTTGGCTGAAGAGTGGGGCGCAAGTGCTTTAAATTAGTAAAAGGTAAAGGGACCCCTGACCATTAGGTCCAGTTGTGGCCGACTCTGGGGTTGCGGCGCTCATCTCGCTTTATTGGCCGAGGGAGCCGGCGTGCAGCTTCTGGGTCATGTGGCCAGCATGACTAAGCCGCTTCTGGCGAAGCAGAGCAGCACACAGAAATGCCGTTTACCTTCCCACAGGAGTGGTACCTATTTATCTACTTGCACTTTGATGTGCTTTCGAACTGCTAGGTTGGCAGGAGCTGGGACCGAGCAATGGGAGCTCACCCTGTTGCGGGGATTTGAACCGCCGACCTTCTGATCGGCAAGTCCTAGGCTCTGTGGTTTAACCCACAGCGTCCCCCGCGTCCCCATTTAAATTAGTAAATAATAATAAAAAGGCAGGTGCAAGTCAAAGTCTGCAATTCTAGAGGTGCTCACTTGGGGTGAGTCCCATTGAAATCAATGATATATAGGATCAGGCTGCATTATACCAAGACAGGCCACTGGTTCATCTACCTCTTTAATGCCTACACTGACTGGCAGCAGCTTTCCAATATTTCAAGCTGGGGTCTCTGCCAGCCCTACTTGTATTTGGTACAGAATAAATCTGGGACCTTTTGCATGCAAAGCATGCACTCTGCTACTGAGCTATGACCTTTCCCCAAAATGCCACCTAATGGTCACTGGAGAAATACAGTTCTACCCACAGCTAGGATCCCTACTGCTGTGTAAAAGTCTCATAAATGTATAAGTCTTGCTGTGTATAAGTGTTTGTGCCACCACCATGGGCGTAACTGGGCATAACGTAACTGGGCACAACGTAAGCAGCTCCAAGATTTGCCTTCTTTCCACTTTTTGGTTGAATGTGTATCACTCAAAAGCAAACAGTTGCCAGAATTACTGGTTATAAAGGAAAAAATTGCAAAAAAGCAAGCACAAAGTCACACATACACCCCTTTTTTTAAAAAAAAACAGCTCCCGCAAGTCAAAGAAAAGAAAATGGCACGGGAGAAATTGCAGCCATTTAAGCTTTGCATCCCCTGGAACTGTGTCAACCTGTTCAGAGTTGCATAATTACATGCCTTGCCTTTTTGCTGGCACCAGATTTGGGAGCACGATGCTTTAGAGCAGACCCGCATTCAGGAAGTTGTTGTCTCTAATGCCAGAGAGCAGAAGCCAAACAGGCGAGCTGCTGTCTTGCTGCTTTATGCGGCTCCCTTGCCAGGAATGACCTTTTCTATTCTAAACAATCTTCGTTTCTTTCCCCTCTCCCTTTTTACAAATGCTTCCACGCACTCCATGACTTATTACAATGGTCTGCACTGCCAATGCTTTGTAGAAGGTATAAATTAGGAATGAGCCTATTTCACCGCATCGCCTCCCATTCCTGTTCCGTGCGTCCGCTCTGCTCCAGATTCCAGTCCACCTGCCTTCCCATTTAATTTGGATAATTTATTTGGGAACTGATGCAGGTGCAATTTGCTACTGTTTTGTATTTGTCTATCTCTCTCCCACCGCCCCTTAGTTTTCTGGTTACTGGTATGCTCCAAAGCATATGCACACAGACTGACTCACACAGCACACAAAAAGGGATCTCACTGCTGCAATTGTATGGTCACACTGAGATTCTTTTCTTTCGCACTGTGATTAAAACAATGTACATTATGTCCTGGTGTTCACAGTTCCTGAAAATGCAGCAACACATGCCCTAGCGACCTCTAGATTAGACTGGATTACTGCAATGACATCTACAGTGGTACCTCTAGATACGAATGTGATCCGTTCCAGAGCCTCGTTCGCATCTAGAGGTAAACGTAACTAGCGATGGTGCATCTGCGCACGCGTGTGTCACTTTTCACCGCTTATGCGCATGCGCGTGATGTCATTTTGAGCGTCTGCGCATGCGCAAGCGGCGAAACCCGGAAATAATGCGCTCTGTTACTTCTGGGTTGCCAAGGAGCGCAACTTTAATTAAATTAAACTTGAACGTGTTCAACTCGAAGCATATTTAACCCGAGGTATGACTGTATATGGAAGGAGCTCTAAATAGAGTCTTCAGAGACTACAGTTTGGCCCAGAATGTGCTAGCAGGGATTATAGTGGACAGTCACTAACACTCATGGGATCGTATCATAGTTGACCAGTAACACGTCTTAGTCTGCCTGCTCCATGAGACGTCTGGAGGGTGGGAACACAAGAATGTTTCTGTGGTGGTTCCCCATTTGCGGAATGCTCTCCCCAGGGAAGCTCGCTTGGAGCCTTCGCTTCATATGTGTCAGGCAAAAATGTTCCTCTATAGGCTTTGAGCTGATTAAACAACCTATGGCCTTTTCAATGTGTTTGTGGGAAGGGTTCGTTCTGTATTTCAGATTCTCATTTTGCATTTTTATGCTGCCAACCACCCTGTGATCTTCAGATGAAGGGCAGCGGCATATAAATTTAATAAATAATAATAATAATAATAACAGCTGTGCTGCTTGCTAACTTGGGCTTTATTTTCCTGGGGGTGTTCAAGGGTATTCAGTACATACACCTTTTTTTCTACAAGAAAAGAACTGTTGCCAGGCACTAGACAAAGGGTTGGTTCTTAGGGTTTAAAGCCCTAACTTGATTGCTTGCGTCCTTCCATTCCAACCAGCTTGCTCAGCACGATCTATTTGGGAAGCCTTTCTCTCTGCCCCACCTAAAGTGTGGAAGTGGTTGGGATGGGAAATAGGGAATTCTCAGTGGCTACACCATAGAACACTTTGCCCCATGGAACTCAGGTGCCTTCATCCGTGATTGACTTTTGGTGGCTTGCAAAAACAATTTTTTTAAAAAAAACTAGGGATGTCCCTGGAAAATAGGGACACTTGGAGGGTCTGCCATTGTGGCTAGTACTCATTGTTATCACATTTTTAATTTGCGGTTCTTATATTGTTGCTATTATGGTTGGATTTTGATACTGCCGTTTTAATTGATGCAAGCAATCTTGTGCAATACAAGGGAGGGAGGTGTGTGTGTTGTTCTTTTTAAAGTTATATAAGTCATAAAGAAAGAAACCATTAGAAAGGCGCTGAGAGCCGTGAGCAGAAAACTGCAACAAACCATGGATAGCCAGGGATTTCAACCAAGTCCAGAAAACAAAAGCAGAAGGCTGACAAGTTGTTGCATTGGTGCTGCTCCAGAAAAAAGGTCAGACAAGTCAGAAACAAACCCCAGACTCCAGAGAAAAATTCAGATGGGGATAATTTCATAAGAACCTTGTGTCAATAGCACTGTGTCAACATATGAGGTTAATTGGCTTGCCGTTCCTGAATGGTAGGCTGCAATCCACCACTAAGCCTTGGGAGCCTTATAGGATGGGCAATTGCAACCAATATTAAGGCTCATGTGTCATTCACTTGTCTCACACTAGTTGGGAAACCTACATTTGGGGGAAATCGCCCCTTCTACAATATTCAGGAGACTTGATTGTGTATCACTGTGAGGTCTGTGTGAAGTGTAGGTGGCTTCCCACGAGGCAAGACAGAGTGAGAACAGCAAGAACCTTTATTGAACTAACAGAGCTGGGCAACAGGGGCAAAGCAACTGCTTACATACATTTCTGAATGGGCCACTCCCACTCCCAACGTGATTGGCTGTCTAAACTTCCAAGCTGCGAATCATGACTCAGAGTTTAAGGGCCAATGGCGGAGGCCCAAATCCTGAAATGTTCTGTGATTGGGTATCATGTATCGAATCAGAACACAAGGGCTCAGAATCCTTAGTCCAGACTTGAGCTCAGGCAAACACAGACCACTGAAGACATCACACTGTGGTTCTTAGCTTACCTTGGCCTGCTTCTTTTTGCACGCAAGGAAAACCTGCAGGATCAGGCCAGTGACTCATCTAGTCCAGCATCCTGTTCTCACAGTGGCCAACCAGAGGCCCGTGGGAACCCAACAATGGAGACATAAGAGGAACAGCACTTTTCCTGAGCTTTCCAGCAGCTGATGTTCATGCACACTGCCTTCCACGCTGGAGGAAGAACATACCCATTAGAGTTAGTAGCCATTGATGGGCTTATCCTCTGTGCACCTTTGTTTCTGATTTCCCTCAGCCTTTGGGGGATTTTTCATTTGACCTTCCTACCTGGCCCAAACCTCTGCCCTTCTTTCTATCCATTCACCAGCTTCCTGCCCGCGTTTCTGTTGCACCCTCCTGCCTCCCCACCAGCCTGGATTAAACACAGTGGCTGTGTTTGATCTCCACTGTTGGAGGCGTCGTGCCTCTGAATACCAGTTTCTCAGGAATACAGAACCAGGTGAGTGCCTTTGCACCCCTGTCCTGCTTGCAGGCCTCCTATGGACATTTAGTTAGCCACTGGATGCTGGATTAGATAGTCCTTTGGCCAGATCCAGCAGGGCTCCTCTTGCGTTCTGCATCTGAGCCTATTTGACGCTGACGCCCCTGAACTTGCACACGCCATTCACATCGCAGCAGCTGGAGGTACCAAAATGTTTGTCGCCATGGGAGGTCTCATTTCAGCTGAGCTCTGAAACTACAGCATACTCATCACAGTGGTAAATCCAGCCTGCTTCCTGCAAATATATGTTTTACCCTGTGTTTTTAGCTCGCTTGCCACGCTGCATAACCGAGCATATCTTTATGAGAGGCTCCTTATTTGCTTAATCCTCTCCCTTTGATACTCCTTCTTTCTCTTGCTCTCCTTCTGTTCTATTAACCCACTTGCGCTACCAGCTGAGTCTCAGCATTTGACAACGAGAAACGGGTGTTTGCAAATACAAATTTTTTTCCCTCAGCCCCAATCATCATAAAATTCCTCCATTGCCTTTTTCGCTTTGACATGCATTTTCACCTTAGAGAAGTCGCCATAGATATATATATGTATGTTTTGCTGGTATAGATGGATAATAAACTATTCTGACCTAGATTCTCCTCCTCCCCCAGTTTTTATAACGGAGCCCGTAAATGGATGTGACAAGATAATATTCTATGACTACAGCTTCCTTGACATCCGCTGTGCAAAATGCCTAAAATACCCACACTTGGACTGAACACTGATGCCGGTGGATTGCAGACGGGAAGTAAATCTACCTTCCTTTTGTTTTTCTTTAATGTTATTGAGATGATGGTGCGTGCATAGGAAGGCACCTGCTTCTTGCCATAGCTCAATTGAAAGGGCAAAC
The DNA here is from genome assembly GCF_965113315.1 of Podarcis vaucheri. Classification (NCBI taxonomy): domain Eukaryota; kingdom Metazoa; phylum Chordata; class Lepidosauria; order Squamata; family Lacertidae; genus Podarcis; species Podarcis vaucheri. Next base: position 17,376,874 of record NC_138767.1, read on the forward strand.
AGTTGCAAAAGATGTATAATAGAACTAAATGACAGGGACTGTGCATCTTGAATTGCTGTGTGGAAGGAGGAATTTTAACAGGTATAGCTTTTCTCCATTTCTGGGAGGGAGGTCACACACACACACACACACACACACAGGCAGAGGCAGAGTGTTTCCAACCATATTACTAGGGAGTAGGGATGGTGAGAAATTCAGCTCAGTTCCCTAGTCCATACTTTCCAAAACAATATGAATGAATGAATGAATGTTTATTATTACAATGGTACCTTGGGTTACATATGCTTCAGGTTACATACGCTTCAGGTTACAACTCTGCTAACCCAGAAATATTACCTCGGGTTAAGAACTTTGCTTCAGGATGAGAACAGAAATCGTGCTCCGGCGGCACAGCAGCAGGGGGCCCCCCCTTAGCTAAAGTGGTGCTTCAGGTTAAAAACAGTTTCAGGTTAAGAACGGACCTCCGGAACGAATTAAGTACGTAACCAGAGGTACCACTGTACAGCCAAATAGCCAGGGCTTATTTTCAGCTGGAACTCACTGGAACTGAGTTCTGGCATCTCTATGTTGTGTTCTGGCAGCTCTGCAGTGTTGTGGTGCCATCCGTCTGTGAGGTACTCAGTGCTGTATGATAAAGGCGTCGGGCAGTGTGGCGCTTGGGCTGCGCTGCGGAGGTGGCAGGGTGATTGTGGCAGCATGGTGGCGGTGGGCAGCAAAAGTTTTTATTTCTTCCCTGTGGCAGTGGGGTGAGTGGGCAAAGTCCTCCCCCTAAAAGGAGCTCAACAACTTGGGGGGGGGTGTTCCTCCCTAAAAAGAGGTCAACAAGTTCCGGCACCTCTTTTTCTAGAAAAAGAAAGCCTGACCAAAATAACCATGATAACCATAAAATAGCCTTTCTCCAAAATCTGTACTTCTCTAAATTTTGCTGTGCAGCTCTCCAACTGAGATACATGCACAAAAATGCATAAAAATATAGCTGCATATGTTAGTGAAAATATCATGCAAGGAGGCATTATATTAGTGCAAGCTGCTCTGCAAAAAATGCGTATATTGGGTAACATTGCATACAAAAAATAGGTATATTAGAAGAAATTCACATTAAAATGATTAATTTCCCCAAGGCTTTCCCCCTCATTCGACTTCAAAACTTGGAAACATGACACACATCTCCCCCCATTTGTATACATGTAGTCACAACAGGACAACATGTCTCTATACACACCAGGATGGGACACCAGACGGATGGGGATGAGCTGCTTACACTTCTTCGCTCTGTTCACTGGGCCTGTGTAGACAGACAAGAGATCTTTTCTAGCAGCTTCCTGTCTATGGAATGCTCTCCCCAGAGAAGCCCATCTGGCCCCAACTTTGTCATTTCAGCAACATGCAAAGATTTTTGTTTTTGTTTTCCTGGGCATTTGTGTTGCGCAAAGAATTGCGCAAACAATTGAACAAACAATTAGAAGTTTTTACTCTTGATTGTGGCACTCTGGGTTAAACCACAGAGCCTAGGGCTTGCTGATCAGAAGGTCAGCGGTTCGAATCCCCGCGACGGGGTGAGCTCCTGTTGTTCAGTCCCTGCTCCTGCCAACCTAGCAGTTCAAAAGCACGTCAAAGTGCAAGTAGATAAATAGGTACCACTCTGGCGGGAAGGTAAACGGCATTTCCGCGTGCTGCTCTGGTTCATCAGAAGCAGCTTAGTCATGCTGGCCACATGACCCAGAAGCTATACGCCGGCTCCCTCAGCCAATAAAGCGAGATGAGCGCTGCAACCCCAGAGTCGGTCACGACTGGACCTAATGGTCAGGGGTCCCTTTACCTTTACCTATAGCAGGTTCACATATTTTCTGTTACAAGCTGCTAACCCTGATGGCTGTTTTCCACCTCAACTCACAGAAACAGTATGCTTCTTCATACTTGTTTCTTCAGCCGGCTGCGCTGCAGAGGCCACAAACAGCCGGACCTTTTATGCATTCCTGCCTCACCGGTCATGGCTGTGGCCAATGCCCAGCCAGCCAGCAAAGGGACTCCCCAAGACTTGGGCCCTGATTGGCCCATTTGAACCCTCCTTACTGGCTGGGGGATAACACCCCCATGATCGCAACAGCCGAGGTAAATTCCCCGTCGGTCAGCAACTGTGCTGGTCTGGCTGGCTGGGAAGGAAGTGGAGGGCGAGGGTCCACAACAGACGCCCACCAGGAAAGCGGTGGGCGCCTTTTGTTGGAAACTGCAGGAGTTGAGAGGTTCTTCTTTCAGACTTCCCATAGGTATTTGGTGAGAACAGGATGCTTGCCTATATGTGCCACTGGCTTGATTCAGCAGGTTCAGTCTTACTGAAAAATTATATTTTATTCCTTCAAATTGCTTTGGTTTGTCTGTTGTGGAAAGCAATCCAGAATTTCAGTGAACTAAACTAACCAAACACATGGTGCAATGGTGATTCTGGATGACAAGGTAAAGGTTGTTGTTGTTGTTTAGTCGTTTAGTCGTATCTGACTCTTCATGACCCCATGGACCAGAGCACGCCAGGCACTCCTGTCCTCCACTGCCTCCTGCAACCTGGTCAAACTCATGCTGGTAGCTTCAAAGACACTATCCAACCATCTCGTCCTCTGTCGTCCCCTTCTCCTTGTGCCCTCCATCTTTCCCAACATCAGGGTCTTTTCCAGGGAGTCTTCTCTTCTCATGAGGTGGCCAAAGTATTGGAGCCTCAGCTTCACAATCTGTCCTTCCAGTGAGCACCCAGGGCTGATTTCCTTAAGAATGGAGAGGTTTGATCTTCTTGCAGTCCATGGGACTCTCAAGAGTCTCCTCCAGCACCATAATTCAAAAGAATCAATTCTTCGGCGATCAGCCTTCTTTATGGTCCAGCTTTCACTTCCATACATCACTACTGGGAAAACCATTGCTTTTACTATACGGACCTTTGTTGGCAAGGTGATGTCTCTACTTTTTAAGATGCTGTCTAGGTTTGTCATTGCTTTCCTCCCAAGAAGCAGGCATCTCTTAATTTCGTGGCTGCTGTCACCATCTTCAGTGATCATGGAGCCCAAGAAAGTAAAATCTCTCACTGCCTCCATTTCTTCCCCTTCTATTTGCCAGGAGGTGATGGGACCAGTGGCCATGATCTTCGTTTCTTTGATGTTGAGCTTCAGACCATATTTTGTGCTCTCCTCTTTCACCCTCAATAAAAGGTTCTTTAATTCCTCCTCACTTTCTGCCATCAAGGTTGTGTCATCTGCATATCTGAGGTTGTTGATATTTCTTCCAGCAATCTTAATTCCAGCTTGGGATTCATCCAACCCAGCCTTTCGCATGATGAATTCTGCATATAAGTTAAATAAGTAGGGAGACAAAATACAACCTTGCCGTACTCCTTTCCCAATTTTGAACCAATCAGTTGTTCCATATCCAGTTCTAACTGTAGCTTCTTGTCCCGCATAGAGATTTCTCAGGAGACAGATGAGGTGATCAGGCACTCCCATTTCTTTAAGAACTTGCCATAGTTTGCTGTGGTCAACACAGTCAAAGGTTTTTGCATAGTCAATGAAGCAGAAGTAGATGTCTTTCTGGAACTCTCTAGCTTTCTCCATAATCCAGCGCATGTTTGCAATTTGGTCTCTGGTTCCTCTGCCTCTTCTAAATCCAGCTTGCACCTCTGGGAGTTCTCGGTCCACATACTGCTTGAGCCTTCCTTGTAGTATTTTAGGTCCAGTCGCGGACGACTTTGGGGTTGCGCTCTCATCTTGCTCTATAGGCTGAGGGAGCCAGCATTTGTCCACAGACAGCTTCCGGGTCATGTGGCCAGCATGACTAAGCTGCTTCTGGCGAACCAGAGCAGCGCACGGAAATGCCGTTTACCTTCCCGCCAGAGAGGTACCTATTTTTCTACTTGCACTTTGACATGCTTTCAAACTGCTAGGTGGGCAGGAGCTGGGACAAAGTAACGGGAGCTCACCCCATCACGGGGATTCGAACCGCCGACCTTCCGATCGGCAAGCCCTAGGCTCTGTGGTTTAGACCACAGCGCCACCCGCGTCCCTTCCAGATGACAAGGTACCATTTCCCAAATTCCTTTTGCTCAGCAACTATCCAAGGTGTGGGAACCTTGCCCTTCTGGTCCCCCTCTCAACTGAAGAGAGATTGGAGTACCCATCGCTTGGCAAAATAATAAGCATGATACATGATAATAAGGCCTTTGTGCAATTAAGATCATTTGTTTGGAACCAGGGAATTTATTATCCTTCCCTTCATCTGAGCCGCACTTGCTTCCTCACCACTCAAAATGAGGTTACAATTCCTTAATCAGAGTAAACTAGCAAATGAAGCCAGTTGAGCTTTATTATATCCCTCCTTCCATATTTTTCTTTTTCATCCTCCGTCTGGAAACACTGACATAATTCCTGTCTTCCAAGCTGCAGAAGCTGTCACCGGGAAGGAACGGCCAGGGAAGAGGAATTAACTTTTTCAACCCTTGCCTACGAAACCATATCTAGAGTTGTAGGATGAGGACAATAAATCCCATCTTATTATCTCACGCATGAAATGTAACTAGGCTAATGACCATATGGATCAGACTAATGCGAGCAGAGTTTAATTTAGTAAAGGCATGAATAAAATTGAAAATTCTTACTTAATTATCCAGCAAAGGAGCACATAATAGCACCGGGTGCAACAGGAGTCATCTTTTAAGCGGACTTCCTAACGAAATGAAGCCTAGGGGAAATGAAAGATATATTCTGCGGCGTGTCTGTCTGCGCCTTTATAAATAAAATGCCTTTGAATTTGAAAAAGCTTTGGCACAGAGGTGTCCAGGAGGACATTTTGAAACTGGCCTAGCCAGGTTGTTTACCACCTGTCTCTTCTCTTTTTCTGCTTGTCCTCAAATTTAGGCAACAAGCCATTTTACATTTGCATATATTTCAATTCATTTACATGTAAATGAAGAATGACAGGATCTTCTCCCAGCCTTCAGGGGGGTGACCATATTAACCTGGCTAAAGGTTCCCGACCACCACCAAAGTGGCTTAATTTATATGACAGTAGAGTTGACACTTGATTTGACTGAAGCATTATTTGGAAGTAAGTTTGGAGGTTCTTGCTTGGGTGACCTAGAGAGGACACTTAGAACTCTCAGGACACTTAGAACTCATGGGCATTCAATGATGCTGAATACTGGAAGATTCAGGACAGAAAAAAAGAAAACACTTCTTCATGCAACCAATTTTGCATTTTTATGCTATGAACCACCCTGTGACCTTTGGACGAAGGGCAGTATACAAATAGAATACACAATAAAATAAATAACAGCTCATAGTTAAACTACAGTATAGAACTGCGTCCCTCAAGAGGAAGTGATAGCAACCAACCTAGATGGTTTTGAAAGAGGATTAGACAAATTCATGGAGGACAGGACCATGATGGCGATGCTCTGCCTCCACAGTTGGAGTGCTTCTGAATATTCAGTGCTTCCGAATACCTGTTGCTGGGTAACCACAGGAGGGAAGAAGGCTCTTGAACTAGAATCCTGTTTGTGGGCTTCCCACAAGCATCTGTTGGGTCAGATAGGCCACTGGCAGTGAAATATCTGGATGTAGGATTAGAAGCCAGTTGCCCCAAGAAATACTGTGTTTGACTTATATGTTTATTAGTATAAAATAGTACAAACCCCGTTCAGATTTGCTTCTCCTACTGTGTAAATCATGAGTGGGAGCATTAAGCCCAGGGGCCAAATGCAGTCCTTCAGGCTTTTCTATTGGACCCCGAAGTGTCTCACCATCCATACCCACTTCAGACAGTGTGATAAATAACAGTGTTTGGTGGAAGATGAACTGCAGCAGAACAGAAACACTGCTGCATGCAGTGCATATGGGAAGGCAGGGATGGAAAGCAATGCCTCCTTGCATCCCTAGAGAGCATACAGGCCACCTAGTCACAGTCTTCCCCACTACGGTGAGATGTATCACATTTATATTTAAGCAGTTTTAATAATTCCTAGATTTGCACCTATATAAATTAGCATCTGTGTCCTCTTGTGTCCCCCCCCCTCTCTCTCTCTGATGTGTGGACACCCTACTCCACACCTGAATTTTAGAGCAACCCATGTCACCCACATGCTAACATTTATTTATAGAACCTCGAGGGCTGGCAGGAGAGGAAGTGCAGCCAGGCTGAAGTTCATTGAAACTCTACAGTTTTGTCTTCTCTGCTATGCATGCATAAGTAATTACTGTGTGAATACAGATTAAGGCCTTTGCAAACTCAAGGATTATCAAAGCACTGGATCTTTTTTCAACTCGGCATTTGTCGAGAAGAAAAGAGCAATTTCTCCTAAAGCCCTACGATAAACTTTCTACAGGATTAAATAAGTAGGATCCTAAAACAAGGTCAGGGTCATGGGGAAGGTGGTCTCTGGTCGAGAAAAACCATATTTTGGCTTCAAGGAAGAAATTCACACCATCCTTTTTTACAAAAAGTTTGCATTGGTACAAACAGGCCTTCAGGTACAGAATTTGTTAGGTATCTCTCACTTCCCCAGGAATGGGGACAATGGTCAAGTCTGGACATAAGGAACAGCAAAGTGCCACATTGTCTATATTGAATTGCTTGGTGACAAGTGATAGTTGCCTTCAGATGCTCCTTGCAGACTTCACCTGAGCCACGCTTGCCTCCCTGCCACTCAAAATGAGGTTACCATTCCTTAGTCAGAGTAAACTAGCAAATGTAGGGTTGCCATACATCCTGAATTTCCTGGACATAGCTGGGATTTGGCCATTAGAAACAGTGTCCGGGCAGAAATCACTGAAATGTCCGGGAAAATCCGGACATACAGCAATTTCCTTCCCCCCCTTAAAAGTAGTTTATTATATCCATTCCTGCCCTCACTCTACCTGGTCCACAGCACAGCACCACAAATCCAGTTCAGAGTGAGAGAACAAGCACTGCCCTCACTCTGAATGGGTGGGCACTTTCCCCTCTGTTCATGCCTCTCCAAACTGATGAAAGTGGGTGCTTATCACTGTTTGGGAAAGCCTTGCTGAAAGGTGGCTAAACCCAAATGTGAATTGACCATTACAAATCTAACACCATAGGCAGCTATTTCTTAGCTGTCTCACATCACCTCTCAAGCAACATATTTCAGTCATGCCATTTTACACATTCAGCTGCCAGTCATCAGGTGTCGAGCGAACATGAAATGTGCAAGCACGGGCGAATCAAGCTTTGGGATGTTTGCAAAGGGTTACATCTTCTCTGAATGTGTTTGGAAACCTCTATTCTCTAATACAGAGGGGGATTTTTCTTTCACCGTACTGCCCAATGTCCTGGGGATCTTGATAGTGCATGAGATCTTTACTTCAAACACTTCAGAATAATTACGCTTATCAATGACCTTGACTAAGAAGGTTAGATCCTTTTCACTCATCTCCTGGTTGAGTGTTATCTTTTTCATGCAGCTTACATTAGCACTCAAGTAATCCATACAGTGTAATTAGCATGGAGTGGCCATAGGTTTTATATCCAGAAGGGGGAGGGGATTTCTCTAGTGTGTTTTGTTTGACTATCGGCTAATTGACTCCAGTTCCATCATCAACACCACATATAGATTACAACAAAGGCAGGACAGATGATAATACATGCAAAACACCCAGGGTAGTACTCTATTGTTCGGCACTATCAATACTAATACGAACTAATTTGCTCGCCAAACCTTAACTTCAGGGCTTTGCTTTCCTCTGCTACAAAGGCTCCATAAATGAAGGGTATTAAGGAGATCAGACCTCAGGGAGGACTAGATTGGGGAGCCTGTAAAATCTGTAAAGATGCCAGTTAAGCCATCTGTTAATAATGCTACTGCAATTTATTATATTCCAGGCCTGGAAACGCAAGAAACTTGGACTTGAAAGAGCTTTGCCATCTAAACTAGCAGGTGTGGCATTTCAGATTCCATTTGTCTATTGACAGCCGGGAGTGGGGGGGGGGATTTTAGGTAGGGGGGGCAAGACTCAGCAATGTCCCACTCTTGGATTAATTCCATTATATTTCAAATAGTGCAGCAAACACACACACATCAATATATTTTAAGAGCCTGAGCTGTGTTTATTTTCTTTATTATACATTCCTACAACGACAGCCAATGTTATCAATGGGAAAAGAGGGCATCCTTTTTAAAGTAAAAAGTACACTGATTGTTCCACTCATTTTTGCATCCGGCCCTGTCGTCCACCAGCATGTAGCCCCCAGAAAGTTGACCAGAAGAAAATGCGGCCCGTGGAAACTGAAAAATGTTTATCAGCCTTTTCAATGGATTTGCTGTACTTTCAGCATGCGCACCAAGCACACAACAAAGCTCACCAAAGTGTGCATAACATGAGTTAAATACTCAGTGAATGAGCAGACTACAAAGATAGAAGATCCAGAGAAACACACACGCACACACCCATTCTCCCGAAGGGGTGTCCTTACTATAAAACAGTGGTTCTCATCCTGTGGATCCCCAGATGTTGTTGAACTACAACTCCCACCATCCCTGAGCTCTGGCCTTGCTAGCTAGGGATGATGGGAGTTGTAGTCCAACAACATCTGGGGACCCACCGGTTGAGAACGGCTGATGTAAGAGAACTGCATGCAGTAAGCAAAGGAGATGGAAATGGAGGGGATGAGTAGAGAAGACTCCTTGTCTTTGTTTTCCTATTGCCTCCTGAAACTAGACATAGGCACCCAGAGCTGTGTGCACCTGGAGGGTGGGGTGAGCATCCCCCCAGGGGGGTGCCACATGTGGCGAGCAGTGTCCCACAAGGGGTACTGCAAGTGGCGGCCCAGGGGGGCGGCACGGCAATGTCACCCCCTCTCAGGGATGGCATCTGGGGCAGACTGCACCCACCGCACCCACCTTCTTCTGCCCCTGGACCTAGCAGAGCCAGGTTCTTTGCACAGGAAATTCTGGCTACATTAAAAAGAGCATGCGGTCCCACCTCAGTCATTTGGCTGTGCCTGCTGTTACAGTGAACACCTTTTGGCTCTTCATCTGCTTGAGAAAAGGTTAGGACAGAAGCCCTTGCCTTTGAAAGTGTTCTGGCTTCAGCCGAGGCCAATATTCGTAGCTTCAGTGTTCAATGGGTCTAGTGAGTGAAAACCTTCTGTCTTTTTAATAAGTTTATCCAATTCTTCAAAACGTTAAGAAAACAAACAATAAAAACATGCCATGCCAACTAATCTTATCAGGACTTTCAGCTTGGATGTAAATAGAAATTGCAGAGTATTCAGATCTCATATCAAGATGATAATTAGCTAGCCAAGAGATACCCACTCCATAGCATGGTGTGGGTCATTGGGTGCTTTATTATTTCCATTAATAAGGCTGATAAATGACTACCACTCAGTGTCAAGCTAATCATGAGTGGTCCCTGAGTTAGCCCACCCACGGAAGGCAGCGGAAGGACTCTCCTCAGCCTTGAAAGCTGCTCCATTGTCAAACTTGCATGAGCCAGCTAAAGTCAGCTTCCTGACCAGATGGAAGGCCAGTGTTTGCGGGATATTTAAAGTGCAGTCAAAGCAGTGATTCATATATTGCTAGATAGGCACATGATGGGAGCTGAAGCTCAGAGTTTTCCTGTATGTTTGCAAGAGAGAAATCTGTGAGAAACACTCCCACAGTGCCCTGACATTCTCCTACCTGCCTCGGCACATCCTCTCTTTCTCCTTTTCCATCTTCATCACCAAGCCAGAAATGTGAAAACATCTGCTACATCTGAGCGCAAATGCTCAGACACCGTTTTAAGCCTGCCTGAACAAAGCTGCTGTGTCTGTTACTCTTCAACAAGTATTCTGAGTGAGTAAAGACCTGACGTGGGTGGCGCTTGTGGTCTAAACCACAGAGCCTAGGGCTTGCCGATCAGAAGGTCGGTGGTTCGAATCCCCGCGATGGCATGAGCTCCCGTTGCTCGGTCCCTGCTCCTGCCAACCTAGCAGTTCCAAAGCACATCAAGTGCAAGTAGATAAATAGGTCCGGCTCCGGCGGGAAGGTAAACGGTGTTTCCGTGCACTGCTCTGGTTCGCCAGAAGCGGCTTAGTCATGCTGGCCACATGACCTGGAAGCTGTATGCCGGCTCCCTCGGCCTATAAAGCAAGATGAGCGCCGCAACCCCAGAGTCGGTCACGACTGGACTTAACGGTCAGGGGTCCCTTTACCTTTAAAGACCTGATGGCTTATGGGAAGCCACTATGAGAACAGGATGGTGGACTTGATGTGCCTTTAGCTGGATCCAACAGGAATCCAGAGGAGTCCAGAGGAGGGCAACCAAAATGGTCAAAGGCCTGGAAATGATGCCTTATGAGGAACGGCTAAGGGAGCTGGGCATGTTTAGCCTGGAGAAGAGGAGGTTAAGGGGTGATATGATAGCCATGTTCAAATATATAAAAGGATGTCACATAGAGGAGGGAGAAAGGTTGTTTTCTGCTGCTCCAGAGAAGTGGACACGGAGCAATGGATCCAAACTACAAGAAAGAAGATTCCACCTAAACATTAGGAAGAACTTCCTGACAGTAAGAGCTGTTTGACAGTGGAATTTGCTGCCAAGGAGTGTGGTGGAGTCTCCTACTTTGGAGGTCTTTAAGCAGAGGCTTGACAACCATATGTCAGGAGTGCTCTGATGGTGTTTCCTGCTTGGCAGGGGGTTGGACTCGATGGCCCTTGTGGTCTCTTCCAACTCTATGATTCTATGATTCTATGATTCTTATGTTCACAGAACTCACAGTAAAATAAAAGCAGCCGCTTGTGACTTAAAGCAGTATCTTGTGACTTAAAGCTGTGTCTTGTGACTTAAAGCAGTATCTTGTGACTTAAGACCTAAGTTAGAAGCAGAAGAAAACATGGGACACTTTAAACAGATTTGCCTGAATGAAAAGATCCCCTGTGTATTAAAGATGATGGCACCAATTTTATTTAACTCTTAAAGACAGTGGAAGAGTTGTCTCCTTCCGTGGCCCTTTCCTCAGATCCCAGAGGCTGCTGATTCATCATGAAATGTTCACTATTTATGGGCCAACACTATGCTCCTTCCTGAAGGCTAAACATGAATCTGCATCCCACTGAAGTCCTTTTAATTACATTAAAATGTATGTGCATAAAACCGAAGGGGCCAGCATAATTCCTTTTAGTTCCCAGAGGCCGAGTTGCATAACATTGAGGCAGTGAAAAGTCTTTAAGTGTGGGGATTTATGCACATCAGAAGGAGGAATGAGATTAAAGATCATTTCCTCTCCTAGTCACCTACAGTTAATGAAGAATAGCCATCGGAAAGTGAAAATTCTGGGGCCACTACTGCGGCCGACTACCCAAGTATAGAAGCAACCATATATGGACTGTGTCTGTGTTCCTTCAGAATTGGGAACAGCAGCCTGAGAGTCTGTTTACATACATCACATGGATGGAATGCAGACTCAGAAACCCAGATTGGATGAACACAAAGAAGAAAGGAGGTTGTTGCATTTAGCTGAAAGCCAATGGAGAATTGGAGGAGAACAGGATCATATCAACATCTTACCTACTGCATCAAATTACCATTTCTGATTCTGGGAACACAATAATCGTGCTGCCACACAAATTGCTATCCATTACTATCTCCGTAGATCATAGGAACATACAGTTCACTATTGTCTACATTGGCAGTGGCTCCCTGGAATATCAGACAGGGGTTCTTCCCAGCCCAACTTGGAGATGCCAGGGATATGACCTGGGGCTTTCTGCATGCAAAGCAGATAGCTCCACCACAAGGCTACAGCCCTTACCTACCGAGTCTATGATTAGTTTATGCCTTGGCTATTCAAAGCTTCAAAAATGGTGGATGGAGCTTGGAATTATCCAAGCAACATGTCTACCAGGCTTACTTGCTACTTAATCATGACATCCTAATCTTCCTCTGGTCTCAATTTGGCATGTCCTCCCTACAGCCAGTACTCACCTTGCTGGAGTGGGGTGGTTACTGCTTTCTGATGGTTGTTCCCCACCCCTCTCCATTAGCATCAAAACATTGAGCTCAGGTTCAGGGCTTGGCCATGTGGTTACTTCCTGCACCCAATCTTCTGTCCATTAATATCGGAGATATTTAATTTAACGAGCTGCAAAACAGCACAAAGTTACATTTTATATATGCCTCGCATAGTTCAGCCTGGTGTGTTATGCCCTCTTCCAGGATTCACTATGGCTTTGATCACTGTCATCAGCTCCGTATCAGATGAACCAAGACCAAATCTCTGGGTTTGGGGTCAGCACACAGAGGTTCCAAAATGACAGCTAAGAGATGTCAGATTTAGTACAAGAAAATGCTCCCACACCTTCATTTATCGTGGAAATGGAAATATTTTGACAGTCAGTTCTTTGGATCACTGAAACACGGTGCTTGAAGAAATTGCATCTGCCAAGTTCTCCATCTACACAAATGCAAGACAGAGAGACCTCTGTCCTCTTGTTAGACGCACTTATATTTATTTTTATTTGTGTTGTGTATTTATTACATTTATGTCCTGTCCTGTCACTAAAATTATGGACTAGGTGGCAATGAAATATGGAATAAAATGCCAAACCATCAAATACATAAAAACAAGGCAGGGAAACATATAAATAAAATCAATGAAACTGATAAAAAACAAACAGTTAAAGTAATTGCGGCGTATTTGCAACAGCCATCAGAAGTTGCTTATGGCCAAAGGCCTGTTAGGATAAGACAACAACAATATATGGAGAGCCGCAAGTTCATTCTCCCTGTTCTAAGAGATGCAGGCTGAAATACTTTGGGTCCCTCATATTGGAGAGATCTGCAGGGATGTCATTGATTCTTGATTGGGAAGAAATACCAATGGATTTCACAGAATCACAGTCACAGAACTGTAGATTTGGAAGGGACCACAAGGATTGTCTAGTCGAACCCCCTGAAGTACAGAGATCTTTTACCCAATATGGGACTCAAACCCACAACCATGAGATTAAGAGTCTCAAGCTCTACCAACTGAGCTATCCCTCAGGGCATGACCATCATTACTTTTCACAGAATCATAGAATCTTAGATTTGGAAGGGACCACAGGGTCATCTAGTCCAACCCCTTGCAATGCCAGAATCTCAGCTAAAGCATCCATGGCAGATGGCCATCCAACCTCTGCTTAAAAACCTCCAAGGAAGGAGAGTCCATGACCTCCCAAGGGAGACTGTTCCACTGTCAAACAGCTCTCACTGTCATAAAGTTTTTCCTTATGTTTAGTCAGAATCTCCTTTCTTTTAACTTGAAGCCATTGCCTTGAGTCCTACCCTCCAGAGCAGGAGAAAACAAGCATGCTCCCTCTTCCATGTGACAGACCTTGAGATATTTGAAGATGGCTATCATATCTCCTCTCAGTCTCCTCTTTTCCAGGCTAAGCATACCCAGCTCCTTCAAGCACTCCTCATAAGACTAAGTTTCCAGACCCTTGATTGTCTTGGTTGCCCTGTTCATCAAACTGTCCTTCAAAATCAAGGCAACGTGTGAAAAGTAGGCATGAGCTCATGTGAAATAAGAGGCAGAAGATACTCAGTACTTGTTCCTGAGTCATCTGTCACTTTGTAAGCACAACAGTAAGTACGTCACTACGGCCCTCCTTGTCCATGTGTCAGGGACTGGATATCGGAGGAGCAATGGTGTAGATCGCCTCCCCCTTCTCCTGAACCTTCCCGAGAAGGGGAGGACAGTATAGATTTACAACGGTGGTTTGCAGAGGGTCTCAGTTCCAAGAGAGAAGTGGGGCAAAGCTGGGAAATAATGGGAGAAGCAGAGCAGGAACAGCTGGCAGACATATTATCACTAGACCCCCCCCCCCTTCTCCCAGAACTTGGTGAGCAATGAAAGTAGGAGAGCAGAGGGCTAAGAGACAATTGGCCCTAGGCAGCCACTGTAAGGGGGTGGAGCTGTTGACAACTGAGAAGAGAAGGGGGGGGGAGATTACTTGGAGCAATGCCATTGCCAAAGAGGCTGCATTTCTACGCCTCTCTCTGTGAATACAGTGGTACCTCTGGTTGCGAACGGGGCTCCGGAACATGAGCAGAACGCAACCCACGTCTGCACGTGTGCGGGTCACAATTCGCCGCTTCTGTGCATGCATGTAACGTCATTTTGTGCGACTGCGCATGCACAAGCGACAAAACCCGGAAGTAACCCTTCCAGGTCGCCGCAGGACGCAACCTGAAAACGTGCAACCTGAAGCAAACGTAACAAAAGGTATGACTGTACTGAATAAAACACATTGGTAAGGGCATCTTGTCTTTCCATTACTGGCAGCCTGCCGTAAGGAAGGGGGATCGGATCCCCTGAAGCCTGACAGGGTGTGTGGCAGTGAGCAGCCACCAGCTGCACACGGATGAGCACCAGTGCACAGTGGCGCACAGTGGCAGGCAGGCATGACCCAGTAAGGTAGTGCGCAAGCAAATGGCATCGGTGGCAAGAGTGGGGCTGTTGTGAGGAGGCAAGCGGTGGCGGCGGCAGCAGATGGAGGTGGGAGGATGTTCCAGTTTCTTCTTGGGAAATGTTGGAGCGTATGCAAAGGGGAACGGGGATGGACTGCAGTGCAGCCTTGCCCTCTCTGTTGTAGCTTGATGGAATGGCTGCTGTCATGTTACAGGTGATGGAGGTGGAAGCCTGGCCTCTCAACCTTGGTGATGATGGAGGCTCTACATCTCTTCCCTCGACAGGTGTGTATACACACACACCATTGTGATCACTGCACTCTTTGCCTGTCTCTTTTCCCTGTAACATGCTTTAAAAAAAAGTGAGGGATTGCAGGGGACAGCAAACCTTTTCAGCAGGGGCCGTTCCACTGTCCCTCAGACCTTGTGGGGGGCCGGACTATATTTTTTGCGGGGGGGGGGGATGAATGTATTCCTATGCCCCACAAATAACCCAGGGATGCATTTTAAATAAAAGGACACATTCTACTCATGTAAAAACACGCTGATTCCTGGACCATCCACAGACCGGATTTAGAAGGCGATTGGGCCGGATCCAGCCCCCGGGCCTTAGTTTGCCTACCCATGGATTAGGGAGATGAAGAAATCAGGCCCCACATTCATGTGCAAATCCCAGTGTGCTGGCATTTCCTTCCAATAGGAGTTTGGGCCTCTGAGATGGGTAAAAATATGCAACTGCTGATCTACATTTCAAGTTGTCATTCAGGCAGAGGATTAGGGCAGTGGATTCCCCACCAGGCTGGATTTGCCCACATGGGAGGAACACCGAAGAGAAAGATGCAAACGAAGGATATATCCAGAAGGCAAAGATATTGCTCCTCCACATATGACTAAAGAATAACATTAAACATGAAGCGTGCAATGATTTCTTCCAGGATTTGCAAACAGCCTCAGCGGCATTTTTCTCAAGAATTTCTGGGGCTTCTTGGAGAACTCCCGAGTCAGTGTTGTAGGCCTTGCAGCCATGGGGGGGAAGCTCTCTTTTTTGCTTTTCAATTATTCCCCCCGTGTACATAACTAGTTGGATTCTGTTTATCACTTTGGTACCTACTACTAATCCCCATAGGCAGAGTAAGTGGGATCTTATCTTTCAGTGTTTTATTAGACTCAGCTTTTGGTCTCCTCAAGGAATATATAATGAAATGACACCCTGCTCTGCCTATATAGATTGCTGAATTACAGGAAGACCTGCCACTGTTATGTCAATTTGACTCCGAGCTCACTTGTCCCAAAGGCACAGAGGGACAAAAAGAAAAGAAAAAATAGGTGTAATGGATCAGAAGGGAAACAGAACGTACCATGGCTAAACAGCTATTCCCCTCAACAAAGACTTCAGTGTGTTTTATACCTCTTTGTTGAGTAGGGTTGAGGCAGAGAGTTGAATTTATTAACATTTAAGGATGAACCTACCTAATTCACACTTTTACAAAGCCACACGAGAACAAAAACACAACCGTCACAATTCCTCTTTTTGCAATGTAGCCAAGTACTGTAATGTGTACAAAAATGTATATACTAGAGGTATGTATGTGTATGTGTAAACGTGTATATATTTAGTGAAAATAACGTGCAAAATTACATTACATGGGGGAAATCCCTTGCAAGAAATGTCTGTCTTAGGCAAAACTGCATACAAAAATGTGAATTTTAGGGGAAGTTTGCACTAAAATGCTGTGAATTTTTTTGATGACTCGAATGGATGAAGCTGATTAGCTAAACCCATTTCATTATGGCTTTAGACCTGGGCTTGGTACCAAAATGGCTTTGGTCACCCTGACTGATGGACTATATGCAGGAATGGGAGAAGGGAAGAGTGACCAAGTTGGATCTCCATGATTTCTCCATGGTCTTTGAAAGCATTTGGTTCTGTGGCTTGGGAGCTGGAGATACCATGTTGCTTCCATTCTCGCCTGCAGGACTGATACCAGAGAGTAACATTGTGAGATGTCTGCTTATCTTCAGGGCCCGGTTGAAAGCGTCAAGGGGTGGAGCTGTCCTGATCTCCATGTACCCTAAAGTGAGCTTCATGGAAGAAAACTAGGATATAAATATAACAAACACATTCCTGCAAGCACTGCATGTTATAGTAGCTAGAAAATGGGACAGCAACTTTGAATGACAGCAACCATTTTTGAGTAGCACACCTTATAGTTTTGGTCACAGGTTCACAGCCACTCTTTTTGAGGGAACTTAGCAACCAGAGCAGTGTTCATCCATATTCATCTGATTTTGTCCATTTCTTGCAAGAAGGTGGTTCTCTTCCTCCGCCACTGCTGCCTCAAGGAAAAGAAGATTCCTTAGACAGAAAAACCTGTTGGAAGCCCAGACCTTTCATCTCGAGAAAGGATTACAGCCTGAACCAAACAGTAAAGCAACAATTAAATATAAAAACCTCAGCATTTTTAAGAACAAAGTTAAGGATATCTCACATTGACTCAGGCACCACAAAGATGGGGAATTGAAAGCTAAGGCCTTAACAGATGTGGCCCATGATCAACAACGATAACAGGAAACGTCACAAATTGTTGCTTCTTTACAATTTACCCTCCGTGCAACCAACATTTCAGGCCCAAATCCAGGTGGGAAGCAAGGAGTCCCTGAGAGCAGGAAAAATGTCCCACGTTGTCCAGGTCCTGGTGGATGAAGCATCGGAGTCCTACTGTACTACTAGAGGAATTCTCCTGTGATTTCACCCAAGTCTATTTGTCGCTTACGTCGTGACCTTGACATTGTTTAGCCTTGCTTTTCGCCAGTGTGGTGTGGTGGTTAAGAGCGGTAGTCACGTAATCTGGGTAACCGGGTTCGCGTCTCTGCTCCTCCACATGCAGCTGCTGGGTGACCTTGGGCCAGTCACACTTCTCTGAAGTCTCTCAGCCCCACTCACCTCACAGAGTGTTTGTTGTGGGGGAGGAAGGGAAAGGAGATTGTTAGCCGCTTTGAGACTCCTTAAGGGGAGTGAAAGGCGGGATATCAAGTCCAAACTCCTCCTCCTCCTCCTCCTCTTCTTCTCCTCCTCCTCCTCCTCCTCCTCCTCTGCCTCTGCTTCTGTCAAAAGATGTCCCATCCTACCCCTTCCTTGAAAAAGCGAAGAATTCCATCTGTGGCTACTGCAGCCCATTTCCTTATTCCAAGATCAGACCTGCCCATGAACTCTTCTCAACAAGGCAGGAGCGGGCAAACACAAGCAAGAGATATATTCTTCAGAAGGCATTTGCTCACTGAACCAGGAATGGCTGGCTGCTGAAGTTTGGGAGTGAAATCCATCTTCCACTTGCCAGTGATTATAGCGAAAGCCCCCTACAGTCCTGGGTATGAAACAATAAAGCGGTTTTCCCCTTCAGCAGCCCCCTGCCCTCTTTCTCTGCTACAAAGGTAAGTATTACATTAAGTCTCCAGACACTTACAACCCTCTGATTCCGGACTGACATATGGCTTAATTATATACTGTTTTGCACTCCCTGCGTCCCTGAGTGGAAGGAAGTTCCAAAGAAGCATTGAATGGAAAGACTCCTGTAGGATTTGTAGCGTTTTGTTATATCTATTTGTTCAGGGTTGTATATGGCGTGTTTTATAACAAACAAACAAAACAGGGTGGGAAACGCAGTAAGTGAACAAACTAGCTGTGTTAGGGCCAATCCACATTAGGTTTTTGTAAATGAATACATAAATGGTCAACTTTGGACCCTATCAAACAACCCCTAGGGTAGAGGAATATAGGCTTCAGACATATGGCTCTGGCCACACCCAGAAAGAAATTACATCCAATTAGGTGCTGAGCTGTGAAGTATCCCACCAATGGGGTGGGGAGGAATTTGATTCATTTTGTAATTAAAGGTGAACTTTCTGAAACAACAGGCAAACTGCAGCTCAGCGATTCTTCGAAATTCACACTTTTCTGAATTTGGCAATGCCAACCAATGTGTACGAAGCTGTGTATATGAAGTTAAAGTGCACATACAAATGCATGCATTAGAGAAATCTACAAAAATGCAAACGCAACACGCTGGCTAATAACTGTTAGTGAATATATAATCGGTTATGATGTCATAACCGATTATATATTCACTAACAGTTATTAGCCAGCATGTTGCATTCGCATTTTTGTAGATTGTTACATTTTGCAACACAGGGATTTGTGTTTGCATTAGAGAAATAGCATACAAACATGCATGGTGTTAGTGGGAACTGCTTTGCAAAAATGTGCACATTAAGCAAAATTGTACACGAGAAAGGCTGTAGGAGGAATTGGCACTAGAATGCTGATGGGCCTTCATAAGGATTTTTATATATAACAGATGCAGAAATGTGGAGAAGCAAACGTAATACTGGGAGAAATGAGAAACTGAGAGAAACCAAAATTGACATATTTACTCATCCTGATTGGAAAGTGGACAGATTTCTACATATACAGTACGAGTGGGAACCTACAATAAAATGCTGCAGCGTAAATTGCTCTTTGTCAAGGATATGAGCAATTCCCCAACAGTCAGTATTCCATGGCTACTGACCCCAACTCACCTGCATAGAATCCCCCTTAACTAGGGCTGCCATACGTCTGCGAATTGGGCTAGGAAACGGCATCCAGGCAGATTTTCGGCAAATTGGCAAAATGTCCTGGAAAAGTCATGTATGGCAGGGTGTGTGTGTGTGTGTGTGTGTGTTAATACAGTGGTACCTCAGGTTAAGTACTTAATTCATTCCAGAGGTCCGTTCTTAATCTGAAACTGTTCTTAACCTGAAGCACCACTTTAGCTAACGGGGCCTCCTGCTGCCGCCGCGCGATTTCTGTTCTCATCCTGAAACAAAGTTCTTAACCCAAGGTACTATTTCTGGGTTAGCGGAGTCTGTAACCTGAAGCGTATGTAACCTGAAGCGTATGTAACCTGAGGTGCCACTGTCTCTGTGTGTGTGTGTGTGTGTGTGTGTATGTATATATATATAT
The DNA here is from genome assembly GCF_965113315.1 of Podarcis vaucheri. Lineage (NCBI taxonomy): Eukaryota > Metazoa > Chordata > Lepidosauria > Squamata > Lacertidae > Podarcis > Podarcis vaucheri. The sequence continues at coordinate 17,396,305 of NC_138767.1, forward strand.
AATCATTTAAAAATTAAAAAAGGTCAAAAGCTCAACAACGTTGAACCACCCACCCCCTTTGTCCGGATTTTCACTTTGGGGAATATGGCAACCCTCCCCTTAACAATTTCTTGTAGTTCCCCAGGCCAGATGATACTGCTGTCTTGTGTGTACTTCTTTGGCTATATGAGCAATACTTACAGCCTGAACATTGGGAACAGAATGGTAAACCTACCTTTGAAAAATTCTGCTAAAATTGGAGACAACCAGCTTTTAATACAGGAGCTACAGTCACTGGGCTTTCCCCCCATTTTCTTTTAATGGTATCATAATGACATCTCAGATACCTACACAGACATGGTTACTAATAAATATCTGCTTTGTTGTATCTTGCAAGCACTTGAGTTTTCTGGGTGTTTATGATAAAGCAGTTGACATATTTTTAAAACATTTTATCACCAGGAACCATTTCCATATACTTTTTTACCTTAAAAGCATTGCAGTGCTTCTTAAAGCATTATACCTAACAACAACATATCTTCAAGATTCTTCTGTTCTGCCTCATTTATTTATTAGTTCTCTCTGCCTGGCCTGCTAGAATTTGGGCCTGGAATCCAGGAGAAGTTGTAGACTGGACCACCTCTGATAATATGATCATATGTTATATATTGGCATGACACAAAGAGCAGTTAAGACTTAAGACCTACATTTATTTGTGAAGGTAGATGTCGCATTCAAACTGGAAATACTTAAAAGGTTTGACCTTTTGGAAGCATTGACCTTATGGAAAAGTTGAACCACAAACTGGGACTAGGAAGAGAAACCAAGCACAAACACACATTTGCTGGAGAAGGGTGGTGCTTTTTTCTCTCCATTCACAAAACCAGGCAAAGGGCCTTCTCGGTGGTGGCGCCCACCCTGTGGAATGCCCTCCCATCAGATGTCAAGGAAATAAACAACTATCCACTTTTAGAAGACATCTGAAGGCAGCCCTATTTAGGGAAGTTTTTAATGTTAGATTCCCCCCCCCCCAATTTTTAATATTATGTTGGGTGCTGCCCAGAGTGGCTGGGGAAATCCAGCCAGATGGGCAGGGTATAAATATACTACTACTACTACTACTACTACTACTACTATTATTATTATTATTATTATTATTATTATTATTATTATTATTATACCAAGTACCAGTTCCAAAGTTTTATATACTAACTTGTGAATCGCTTAGTAGGAACAGGTATAACAAATGTATATCGTTATAAGAAGAGATGTAATTTCAGCAATCCTGTATGTGTATGTACAAGAATACAGGTTTTCTGGGTGTTTCCATAATGTGTGGTTTTTTTTGGGGGGGGGGTCTGTAGCTTTGTTGGGTATGGTTTGCCTTTGTTTCAAGAATATATATGTGATGGTTCTGAAAATAATACTAACACGTTAAAAAAAGAGACAAACTAGCAATACAAATTCCTCTGTAAGTCTTTTTCTTTTTGTTAATAATAATTTATTCATATAAACACATACAAAACACAGTAAAAGTAATAAGTCCAACCAATACAAATGCATGCAGAGGTAGAAAAAATAAAACGAAGATACAGTGGGGAGGTTGGGAGTAACTGAGAATATAATACACTGACAGCATTTAACTATCACATATTAAAAAGGGAGTTAGTCTTCAGACATGATGAAAGCAGGGTTGAAATCCTGAACAGTGAACTACCACCCGTTTCTGGGTACTGTATGGCTAAGGGAGTACTGTGTATACACAATGCCCTCAAACTTATTTGGATATCGAGTTGTAATCCTGTTCTTTCAGTTCTTTGGGAGGAATAGCAAATCATTCTGATGACAGTAGCGGCCATCTGTATTTCCAAGCTTTGGCGGGGGCAGGGACACCCTTGTTCCCGATATGAAACACCAGCTGAGCTGTAAAACTGGATTTCCTCTTCTCCTAACCTGATGGGAGCCCCGCTGTGCTGTTGTCATTAGCCTGCGTTGCAAGGACAGGCTTTCAGGCAGTGCGGTTTTTAAACAGGCAGCACCACTCTGCTGCTTTAACTAGTGCAAAATTGATCCATCCCTTTAGCCCCCGAAAGGCGGCACGTGGAAAAAGCAGCCAGAATTACTTTCCAGAGCCTCGACGTGAACCTTTCACCCACATGCTGCAATTGAGATGTTTTGCTAATGGTTGAAAATCTGGCTCTAAATAGCTTCTCTTTTCCCCACTGGCAGTGGCGTGCGGTGAGATTTTTCGTAGGGGAACAGTTGGGGCCAGCTTGCAAGGGCGATGGGTGGAGGGGCAATGTTGCGCATGTGAGCATCACGCCTCCCTAAGATGGGCAGAAGCTTCCTTGGCTTTGGGAAGGAGGCACCAGGGTAATGGTTTTCAATCCTATGCTCCATAGTGCCCTTGACCAGCCACATTCTTTCTGCAGCTCCCCTGTGGGAGCCACCCAGGGGCGTAGCAAGGTGGTTAGCAAGGCACGGTTCGCCCCGGGTGTCGCCACTGAGGGGGGTGACAAAATGGCGGGTGGCACTCACCTTGGGGCCTGCAGCACGTCAGAGCCATGCGTCTCTGGTTCCTGCAGGCTCCACGCTGTCTGCCCACTGCCTCCCCTTCCAGCTGTAGTGCAACTGAGGCCCTGTAGTGTGCCCCTGTCCTATGGGCACACATGCCCCACCCCTATGGGCGGTTTGCCCTGCCCCTGGGCGTGCTGGCCCCAGCCCACTGGACGGCAAGCCGGGCGACCTCCAGTCCTTGGCTCAGCATGAAACAGCGACCCACAGCTTCAGAAGCTGGAGCACGCTCTAATCAGCAGAGTAAATGCTACACAACAGAAGTGGCAGGAGAGGTTGTGTCAGCATATTTACAAGCAGTTTATTCAGGACAAAAGGAAAAACATGTCTTCTCCCTTTCATGTCCAAGCAAGCAGCATAAGCAATAGCTATACACAAAATGGAAGTTCCCAGCAAGCTGTGCTGGAGTGTAAACAGGCATGTGACACACAATAGTCGTGCCTGTTCCTCTTAAGGTGGAATGGAATATTCTAACAGTGCCACCCCAGGTGCCCGAGAGGTTTCCTCCACCGCTGGATTCCACTGGGATTCCACTGCAGGACATGTTAGTGGGGACTCCCCTGTTCTGCTCCAGCCATGTTCTGCCCCTACCCCTTTTGGCACAGCTTTTGGCATGTGTGTAAGCGGGAAGCACATGTGTCAACAGCACACAAGGGTGGGGGGAGAACCACATACTCCACCTTGAGTGCCCTGCAGAACAAATGGGATATCTTTAGGATGATGGACACTCAGCAGCCCTACATGCACGAGACACAACCAAGCAGGAAGTTCTCCTGCACAAACCCCTTTCAAATCATTGGGAAGCCAAGCAATGCCACTGCTCTGCAGGGCCGAGCTGAGACATTCAACATGGCAGACTCTCTATTAAATCCCTCCTTACAGAAGACCCAAACACCACATGGCTGCTTGCATGCACTGTTGGGATTTACTTGTGAGTAGAAAGCAGGAATCAGAGCAGCCCTCCCTGCTGGGTGGGAGGATGCGGGTGGCGCTGTGGTCTAAACCACTGAGCCTCTTGGGCTTGCCAATCAGAAGGTCAGCGGTTCGAATCCCCGCGGCGGGGGTGAGCTCCCATTGCTCTGTCCCAGCTCCTGCCAACATAGCAGTTCAAAAGCACACCAGTGCAAGTAGATAAATAGGTACCACTGCGGCGGAAGGTAAATGGTGTTTCCGTGCGCTCTGGTTTCATGGTGTTCTGTTGTGCCAGAAGCAGTTAAGTCGTGCTGGCTACATGACCTGGAAAGCTGTGTGTGGACAAACGCCAGCTCCCTTGGCCTGAAAGCGAGATGAGCGCTGCAACCCCATAGTTGCCTTTGACTGGACTTAACTGTCCAGGGGTCCTTTACCTTTATCTATTATTACTAGTGCTGGGTTTTATAGCCACGAGGGGCGATTGCTGGGAAGGTGTGTTGTCTCCATCCTCCATCCTTCTCTCTCCCTCCACACCACAGCCCAGCGGTTGCTTTAAAACAGAGCACAGTGCCCACTCGTTCCTGCCCACCCTCTCCCTTCCACACCACAGTCCAGCTGCCACGAGGGGAAGCACACACTGAGTGGTGCTTTAAAACAAGGCTGGAAAGGTGCCTTTCCAAATTGAGAGTGAATGGGCAGGAGGGAGAGAAGGAATCTCTAATATGATTGGAAGACAGCAAACAGCACCAGATTAGGCGGAGGCCTCAGGTTGAGCTGGGGAGAGCGAGAGAGTGAGAGAGATTTGCTGATATCCTGGAAGGACCTGACTGGAAGAGGGAGAGAGGGCCTCCGTCGCACCCCTGACCAATCATTATGGCACCCAAGGGTGCTGGGCCACACAGGTTGAAAACCTCTGATTTAGAGGACTAGCCTAGTGCCCCTAGTCTACTGGCCGCACACCACTGCCCACCAGTACTAATAATATGCCAGTTTCATGGATCACAGCAAACATGCTAAGTTTATTAACAAATGCTGTTTGAGACAGTGGGTCTCATTGAGCCAGAAAGGCATCTCTGATAAAAGGCACAGGCAATTTTAGGGGTGATGTAGTCAAGCCATAAAGGTAGCAGAAACAGAAATGAAGATAGTGTAAGGTGCACACTCTCTCTCTCTGTTACTTCCTGGGCACTGCTTTCCTGCCATGAATCTTACATCAGGTTAGGGAACCTGCAGATTCAGACCCACAAAGTGTCCCTATTTTCCAGGGCCAGTCCCGGATTTACAGAAGCCATCCCAGTTTCTGAATTGACCATGGAATGTCCTCTTTTCCTTAGGATGTCCTATTTTCATTGGAGAAATGTTGGCGGGAACTGGAGTTATGCGACCCCAGTGCCAAGTAACTATACAACCTTTGGTGATGCAGGAATAAAATTTAGAATTGGAACCCACGGAGGGAAGGAAGGAAGGACTCAAGGTTCGAAAGAACCCTTTTCTTTTTTTAGTGTGCGAAAATGTTATGTTTAAGGTGTATAACCTTTATGTAAAACTAATAAAAGATTATATAAAAAACCAAAAACTATACCACTTTTGGAAGGCATCTGAAGGCATTCTGTACAGTTGTACCTTGGTTGACGAATGCCTTAGCAGCTGAATGTTTTGGCTCCTGAACGTCGCAAACCTGGAAGCTCCTGCAGCCAATTGGAAGCTACGCCTTGAAAGTCGAAAGGACTTCTGGAGCAGACTCTGTTTGGCTTCTAAGGTACGACTGTATAGGGAAGTTCTATTTTTAAAAAATGTTAATTTATTATTATTATTATATATTGGAAGCTGTACAGATTGGCTGGGACCACCCCACCAGATGAGTGGGGTATAAATAATAAAATTATTATTATTATTATTATTATTATTATGGAATAGGACATCCCTATTTTCATTGGAGAAATATTGGAGGGTATGGCAACCTGTTCCCACATCAGTCAAACGTGAGGCTCGCAAAAAGGACCTTGCGGCAACAGCTCTCTCTCCTCACCTGCATTCCCCAGCAACTGGTATTCAGAAGCATGCTGCCTCCAAATTTAATTTAATTTACTGCAATCTGATCTGATGCTTCCAATGGCCCCTGGGAGATCTGTGGCATCTTATGGCTCCCCAGGGCCCTAGGACTGCAGGGTAAACAATTTCTAAATGTATTTTTATATTTGCTGTGTGCACACAAAGGAAGGTTGGGGGGTTAAAAGTATCCGTTAAATAAGACCAGGCCCTTTAATTACATGTTAGTTTTTGGCCTTGATATTTAGACACGGGTGGGTACCGTACTTCCCCCTCCCTGCCGACCTTTCTTGCTTGATTTCCTCAAGGAAGCAAATAAAATAACGCTGTCAAATATTTGTCCCATGCAGATTTTTTTAATGCTTCAGGCTGTACAGAAGTTAGGGTCCAGCCCCTTTCACCACCCCAACTGTAATTCTGAGCTGAGCATATTAAGCCGGGCTTCCGCTATATTTCCTGAAAAGGAATAGTCTGCAATTTGCCGTTTTTCATTAACTGACTGTAGTTCTCCCCTGGTATCTTCTTGAGCAGATATGATGAAATAGACAAGCAGAGCTGAGCGGTGCTGAGTCAAGCGCCTTCCCATTTATACAGCCCATGAATGAAGATAAGTTGCGTCTTAAGGAATGCACGGCACCAGATCCATCACATCCCAGGGAAATGCATATACTTGCCTCCTGGATGCAGTGTTTAAATTATAAATGAACTATAACAATTTAAGTATCCCCTATGAATTAATCTGCTATTGCATCCAAACAGCCCTGATTATTACAGTCTCGTTTTGTGCATATATGGACACTGCCCATTTGTGTAACATAATCAAGGGGCAACATTCATCACCAGACACTTTAAAATAGTTTATTCTGGATTCACGTACAAGGGTGGAAGATGAGCTAATAAATAAGTGGGCTTCGGAAAAAATTGCTATGCACCGCCATAAGAAATATCCACTGTTTATTCTGCCTGTTTAAATTCAGAATGCTATTGCGCCCTTATCCATACCACCCTTAATTAAAGCTCAATCATTAATTTTAATTATAAACCACCCCGTTTTTAGGAGTCAATGTTCAGCTGCATTCCCCCCCCCCCAGATGCCCCCTGGCTAAAATCTACAGCTCAGGTTTTCACCTGAATATGTTAGCGAGACGTATTTCTTCTGTGGCACAGCACTAATGTGTGCAAGACTATAAGATGCCAAGGAGTGCGCACATAAGCAAAAGAGAAGATTGCGTTTCTGGTCCTAGGAGCTAAATGCTGCTGTTTTGTTTTGAAGACAATGAGAGCTGGAAAGGGGAGAGAACGGATAACCAGAGAGACGAGAGAAACCCAAGTCATAAGAGGAGAGGAGGCAAGCAAGCAAGTAAGCAGTGGAGCATACAGGGCTCTGAAACATAGGATTTTATGAGCGGACGGAGGGAGGGCAAACATTCACAATTGTTGAGGGAAGGAAAAATACAGACCTAGCACACCCTTCATTTAACTTCAATGCCTCAGTGGTAGATGGAGGCTGTAGAGTGCAGCAGCATTTAAGGAATTGTGCTTCGTGTAGAGTCAGTTGTAGGAATCAAGGGAAGTGTTATGAGGAGAGCAACCTTCAGCGCATTGAGCACAAAAGTAAAGTGTAAAGACACAAGCCACACTCACACCATACATTTGAAGCATGATGATACTACTTGCAGCAGTCATGACCTCCTCCAAAGTATCCTGGGAACTGTAGTTTAAGGGTGCTGAAAGGGGTTAGGAGACGCCGAAGTCCCTGGGAAGAAGGACTGGTTGTTAAATATACCGTATTTTTTGCTCTATAAAACTCACTTTTCCCCTCCTAAAAAGCAAGGGGGAAAGTGTGTGCGTCTTATGGAGAGAATGCAGGCTGCGCAGCTATTCCAGAAGCCAGAACAGCAAGAGGGATTGCTGCTTTCACTGCATAGCAATCCCTCTTGCTGTTTTGGCTTCTGAGATTTAGAATATTTTTTTCCTTGTTTTCCTCCTCCAAAAACTAGGTGCGTCTTGTGGTCTGGTGCGTCTTGTAGAGCGAAAAATACAGTACATTCTAGGCACACTTTGCCTAGTCTATGCATTTTGGTTTAGAGAACTGCACTGCTTAATTTGGAGATGTGATGTTTGAAGGGACGACTGTGTTTTGGGCCATGTATTCTTTGAAGAATTAGATAGATTTGCCTTTAAATGAGAACTGAATTGAGCTCCGCCCCCATCCCTTCCCAGAACCACCAAGAATTGTGACAAGTGCAAGGTTCCATCTCCCTGGCCCATTCCCATGCCACAAACACTGCCAGCAACCAGTAGAAAATAGCATAATTCTAACTTTCTTTGTGTAGCAATAATAAGCCACTGTCTCTCCTCATCATGATTCATTTTATACACATGGCTTGATTTAATGATGTATAGAGTACAACAAGGCTCTAGCATTTTTATGTGATTATATACTCTCTTGTCTGTCTCGGAGTTATTTTTTGCCTTACATATTTTTAACTTGTCCTAAGATTAATCATTGTAATGGTGATTGACATCATAAAGATGTCCAGCACGGCAAACGATGAATTGTCGGTTCAGTTGGATATGTTTCTATAATTATTTATTTATTTCAAAATCCTGCCCTGTTTTCCTTTCCTTTCTAAATGAATTCAAAGTGGCTAATGAAATTGCATAATAATAATAATAATAATAATAATAATAATAATAATAATATTGAACAATAAACACAGTGATAAAAGCAAACATTCCAATTGACCAGGCTTCTTATCCCTGTGCTGAATACCATTCTTCCATTGAGGAAGAATGTCCCCTTCAGACTTAGCTAATCAACTTGTCAAATTGGGAGTGGCATCAGTCCATATGAGACATCATTCGTTAAGGAAGTAGGTCTCCAACCCTGCATATTTCTGCAAGTTCCTTTGCATGTTCAGAAATGAACACTCTTACAAACAACAAAAGAAGCTTCCTTATACTAATTCCGATCATTGATCCATCTAGGTAAGTACTGGCCACAACTGATTGGCATCAGCTCTCCAGAATTTAAGAAAGGATTCTCTCCCAGACCTACCTAGAGGTTCCAAGAACTGAACCTGGGACCTTCTGCAGACGAAACAGATGCTCTCCTGCTGAACTACAGGCCCTTCCCCATCCTTTCAGGTTACCTGAAAATAATTATTTCCTGTGACCTGACAAAGACCTTTTCAAGGTACAGCTGAGAAATTGTACCAAGGCCCCTTCCTCCTCCCCATCCACAGACATGCTTTCCGATTTATCTTATGTGTAATTAGAATGAAACTGCCTGTGAAAAGATTCATTATCTTTCCTTTAAGGAGTGAACATGCTAAAGATTATGTGAGTGTATTTTTCCTAGTAGGGGGTCTCATCTTTACACAAACTTGAAGGCAGAGAAGACAACTGTAGTTCTTATCTTAGAAACAAGCCTGGGAATTAGCTTTGGAAGCTGAGATTCTACTTCTTTCTTCTACTCTGGGAGATGAAGTGAGCCATGCTAAAAAGAAAGTTTAACAGGTTTTCTCAGCAAGCACCAAGGAACCACCTCTGTATTGTTGACAATTTAAACTCCCGAGTTAAAAAGATGCGGGGGAGACATTACACTGGAATATTTTTACACCTCAGAGCTGAACATACACATTGTAAATAATGACTGCACTACAGTGATTTGCTAAGGAGATGCTTGCTACTGCATAATAAATATCTAAAATGAGATCATTTTTATCCAATTATTTTTGTTCATTATATTCAAGCCACAGTCGTAAGCACATTTTCTAGGGGCTAAATCTTATTATACTCAGTGGGATTTACTCCTGAGTAAACATGTTGAGGATTGGCATCCATCTGCCTCTAGAGACAATGGAATGTACCTCCGGGAGTGAAGTCAAACCACTGTTAGCAGGACCAAAATGACCTTCCTAGGAAGCAAGCCTTGGCAGTATGTCTTGGGCTGCCCAGACGACAAGACCCCCTCTCAGCCTCACTGATGTGGTGCAAAAAAAGCAGTGCATTATGTTAAATTGTGGGTGAACATATCAGACAACACAGCGATTCTTCAAAGAGCTCTTGTTTATTCACAGGCCAGAACAGAACAGAACTGAAGGGTTCAGCCAGCCTGCTTATATAGTGCTTCACTACAACGCAACTGTAACAACTTTCTGTAACTATCCAATCACTGAACGTCACTTTCAATCCCTTATTTGCATATGTGGACCTGAGTGAAAACTATCTACAGTATTCCCCTGCTGGCCCAGGGTGAGAACTTCAGTACATAACACATTACGTTTGGCATCAGCTTGGCTGCAGGAGTTACCAGAAAGAGATGTACAAGCTGCTAGGTAGGAGAACAATAGCCAGAGTAGTGTGGGTGAGCTGAGCTGGGACCAGGCTGGAAGATGGATACACAGAGGTATGCTTGCTCTATGCTGGAACGAAAGCTGCAACTAACGGAGAAACAAGATCTGTTGGTGTGTTAATGCTATGAGCCCATCCCATCTTATGCTCAGGCTGTAAAGATGTGGAAATAAAACCATATATCCCAAAGTCTTTGCTGCCCCTCATTCCAGGGAAACCAAACTCTGGGTAAGCGCTGGAACCCCTGGGATCTCACACTACTCTGAGATTTGGGTAGTGCACAACAATAATTTCTTCGTCTTTAAGTTGCCATGAGACTTTCTCTTGTTTTATATACAGTTTATGGATTTGATCAGATTGTTTTATGCTGTATTTGAAGGTTGTTTGCTGTTAGCCATCTTGGGCACCATTGTGTGGGAAAGGCAGGCCGCTCATTTAAATAAAACCCATGATAATATACAAACCTTGTATCTGTTTCCAAGCACAGCCACTGTGGTGGCAGATGTCTCTGAAGGAGAATGCAACAGCCTCCCTTATTTCCATCAACTCCCAACTCCAGAGGCAACTTGACTTGGAGCCATCATTTTTGGAATGTCTTGTTAAAACGATCAATTCAGCTTTATCATTAAACAACTTGGATCTTTTCCCATTGTGAAGTATCGATGGCAGAAACTTCCTCACCATGAAAAGAACCCACATGGTCCTTTCAGATAAGTCCTTCCCCCCCCCACTAATTAAAGTGGGGGAGAAATGGGTGGTAATTGCACTCACTCATTACTGGCAAGACGCCATGTGTGGATCATGAAATGACATATCTCCTCCTGTCTATTTGTGGAGCTTGTTTTTACAAACTCAAGTTAAACTCTCTTTCTCTCTCTCATACACACACAACACAACAACCCCACATAATATATGTAAGAATACTATCTGTGTCAGAAAAAAAACGAAAACCAGTGTTGTTATCTTTAGGGGGAGTTATAATTATTTTTCCACTAAAGGAAAATAAGGCCAAGAAGCTTGCTTTTATGCCTTTCTACATCGTTGCACTCCAGCTCGTATTTCCATTCTCATATCCACACTTCAAACAAAATGCATTAGCACTTCTGCCACCGTCCGCTCCCCCTCCCCTTTTCACACCATTTAGGGTGCAAAAGTAAGTCTGAGGCTGACAGTACAGCCTAACCTCCAGTTTTAGTCAAACACAACCTAGGTTATCGGAGCTAATTCAAAAATCTTCACATGTGTGAGCCCTGTTGGGAAGTTTAGCAATTTCCCTCCCCCAAGACACACACACACACTTTTGGTTTTGCATGGGAGGAAAGCACAGCCTGTTAGTGAAACGATATGAGATCATCTTTCTGTCTACAGCAAGGCAGCACAGAGGAAAATGGAGCTATTTCTACTATTCACAGGAAAATGACTTTCTATTGTATGTGATTCTACATTGTGTTCCCACGTGCAGTTTTTTTTTAAAAAAAATCTCAAGACTTTTTATTCATAAAAGGTCCTGTTAACGAAATTCAGTTTAGCATTTTGTCTGCTATTGTTGTTTCTAATTCTCCGGCAGCAAACAAAATGGGATGTAGGAACAGTGGCTGGAGATACTGGCTTTTCACCCATTTCATTTCAAGCAGTATTTAAGGCAAAGGGAAAATAGGCTAATTGCATTTCCACCTGAAAATAAGGTTGCTGTCAAATTTTAGAAATAAATGAAATGTGGCAACTTGGCAAGGACTCCTGGAGGGATATAACAGCACGCACAGGAAGTGTTGAGAGAAACTTCTTCCCACACTGAGGCCTGGAATGCTTCTCAAGTTCTCCTCATCTAAATTGTCCCACAAATTCTTAATTTTATATGGAGCATTGTGCATGTACAGTTTGCCATAATGCTTGCTCTTTCAGTTTCTATGAATTTGCACATGCACATCCTATGGCTGTGGGCATGCGCATTAATAAAACACAGCACAAATTCTGGGTACAGTTGCACCAAGATTCTTTGAGTGTAGGTTTTTCCCCAGTGCACAGGAGTGTATATGCACATTAGGAAAACACTGCAGGAAAAAAAATTCTTGGTCTAGTGGTACATGCAATCACACAATAAGTTCTCCCTTGGCTATATTTTGTCTGTCTTCGTCTATTTTTCTTTCATTAAGTTAAGGTAAAGGTAAAGGGACCCCTGACCATTAGGTCCAGTTGACTCTGGGGTTGCGGCGCTTGTCTCGCTTTATTGGCCGAGGGAGCCGGCGTACAGCTTCCGGGTCATGTGGCCAGCATGACTAAGCCGCTTCTGGCGAACCAGAGCAGCGCACAGAAACACCATTTACCTTCCCGCCGGAGCGGTACCTATTTATCTACTTGCACTTTGACGTGCTTTCGAACTGCTAGGTTGGCAGGAGCAGGGATTGACCAATGGGAGTTCACCCCATTGCAGGGATTTGAACCGCCGACCTTCTGATCGGCAAGTCCTAGGATCTGTGGTTTAACCCACAGCGCCACCTGCGTCCCTTCATAAAAGTTATATACCACTAATTGTAAGGGGTAGGGGTGGGAATTCTATGTGTATATCAATGATGTACAGAGGCCAAAGGATGAAAATTCCCTGAAGTAATTGAAAGCTGGTCTGGATCCAATTCCAAAACGAAGTTTAGAATAAACTTCACATTAATCTGGAATTTGGAAGGTGTGGAATAAAGAGCAGAGTGAACCCATAGCACAAAAAAAGGAAGAGAAGGGGGAAATCCTCTCTGACTGATGTGGGCTTGCTCTGAAAGCCTAGCACACTGTTGCTGCCCTCACTAGCTGTCCCCTTCCTCTCCTCAGTGCAATGACAACAACTAGTCAGTGAAAATATGCAGTAGTAATCCAAATGGGCCTCGTCATTGCAAATGTTGCATCAATGAATGGGAGGCAGCTGTGCACATGCATACCCTGTCCTCAACTTCCCTATGCGTATTGTCCTCTACCTTCCCCATCTTGAGTGGGAAAGGGTGCAGGAGGGGCCCTATTCATATTCACTAGTCAGTGGCAGAGTTACAGGTGAAACTAGAAAAATTAGAATATCGTGGAAAAGGTCATTTATTTCAGTAATTCAACTTAAAAGGTGAAACTAATATATGAGATAGACTCATGACATGCAAAGCAAGATATGCCAAGCCTTTATTTGTTACAATGGTGATGGAATTTTTCAAGCTTCACCTGTAGCTGCATGGGCACCGAGAGCGGTGGCTCATGCTACCGTGCCCAGGGGCGGCAGGGCGAGCCCCCCTGCGGTGTGCCTTTTTGTCACACCCCTCAGAGATGGCACCTGAGGCGGACCGCTCCCACCACCAGCCCTTCCTACACCCCTGACTAGAGTGCAATGCCTTCCTGCGTTGCAGGGGGCAAAATTGGATGGCCTTTTGGGTCATTTTCAATTCCACAATTCTATGATCCGGGAGCTAATCATGGTCCCCTGTGCAGAGGGTTCTACTTGCATTCCAGGGGCTTTGAAACTAGGACCAGAGTCAAATGTAGCCCAAAGGCTACAGGTTACCTACTTGGGTCCTAGACCACAGGAGAAGAGGAAGTGGGCAGGGAGAGAGTCCAGCAACTACCCTTAAGGGAACGCAGCACCGATTGGATCCCTAGCATGGCCAGAGAGCTTTCAATGCAGGGATGTGTTCAAATATCTGCACTCTGACATGGTAGTCCAAGGATGGTTGTACTGTGTGGGTTTCCCCCCTGAATGTAGGCATCAGCCTTGCACCCAATTATGAGACTCAGCATCCTGATGTTCAGCCCATGTTATCTAGATTACACTGTTCAAGAAGCAGAGGGGTGAGCTGTGTGTAAGAGGTGCCTTGAAAAGCTATGTTTCCAACGTATAATTACCTATACTTTTTTGTGCACCTGCTGAGGTGAGAACCACTGCTTTAGCAGGTAGATCTGCTGGCATGACAACTCTTACAGAAGCATTTTTTAAAAAGAAAGAAAGAAACCCACAGAAAGGTGTGTTCTCTTGCCAACAAACAAGGCATAACTCCTCTTTATCATACAACTGTTGTGATTTTTGCTTGATAATACATACTGGAAGCGAAATCTACCCACTGCAGAACATTCCATCATGTAAATAGGACATATACACTGAGCAAGTGAAATGTGGTATGGCAGCTGAAACTCTATGTCTGCAACATCTCGATGAGGAAATGCAAAACCTTTTGTTCCAGGGAAATGAATGTTTTTCAAATCATCGTTCTGCAAGCGAAAAAGTCACTTCTGCCAGACTCACTACTGGTGGATGTAGTGAAAGGAAACCGGGTTTCCAAAACCAAATTTTCTTTTGCTCTGTGTAACCTGTCTGCCTCCCCGCAGTCATCACCTGCATTGCACTGCTGACTCACGTTCAGCTTGTGATCAGCTGAAACACCTAGGTCCTTTCCCCACGTACTGCTGTAATTTGACTCGTAAGCGAGTAAATAAACAAAAGAGCACATAAATTAGAGCCATGCAAATGTGCTTTTTATGTTCCTTGCTCTGGAATTCTGGGTGATCCCATCTGCAATACCAAAAGCAATGTACCTTGGTTTTAAGGCAGAATCACAGAGCTGGGTAGGAGCCCTGTAATGAAGGGATTTCAACTAAAGCATCCCTGACAGAGGGCCACTGAACCCTTGCTTAAAGACCTCCAAGGACAGCGAGTCCACCACCTTTCGAGGGAGTCTGTTCCGCTGTGAAACAGTCTTACCATCAGAAAGTTTCTCCTGCTGTTTAGTCTGAATCTCCTTTTTTTTAACTGGAAGCCATTGGTTCAGATTCTACCCTCTGGAGCCGAAGAAAACAAGCTTGTTCCATCTTCCATGTGACAGCCCTTTAGATATTTGAAGATGGCTATCATGTACAGAAACGTTTACCAAGTTAAGAGAGCATTTAGGAGCACAAATCCATGCAGCTTACCATTGCCCGAGGGACACAAACACTCACGCTTTTTAATTTATTTTTTTGTTAATGAACACACATTTAATATGCTGGTGCAGCTTACAAGTGGCAATGCTTATTTTCATGTCCGCATTTTTTTGTTTAATAACTATGCTTAGGAGTTATTTGACTAAGCTTCCAGGCATATATGCATAAAAACGAAGGCATGCAAATGTTAAAGCAGGACTGTTGACACACGCCTGTGTAGTTTGGCGCAAGGTAGCATGGAAGAAGGCTGTTTTATTACCTTTATGCAATTTCAAGGTTGTCATGATAACTATGAAAATCTTATTCTAGGCCACGGCAAATAGGGGCAATAAATGTCAAGCAACCCTATTGCCATAAATTACCGGCAGCTCTGCAGATTTTGCAGGGCATTTGTGCATTCTGAGTTGCTGGATGCGGCGGATGTGACACGGAGACGAACTTCTTTGAAAACCTGCGAATGCCCTTGAACCCAGAAGCCAGCCTATAGGTTACCACCGCAGCATGCAACCATCAAGACTTTCTGTCCTTTTGAAAATAACGGCACAGGGAAAGCCAGCGTTTGATGTCACTCTCTGCATGTCTATGCATAGGGGAAACATCAATGGTGAAGCTATCTAGGATGACATTACAAAGCCTATCAGGCTCCCCGCTTCAGTATACATAAACTGGTCACCAGCTGTGATCTAGGTGAGGGAGGGGGAGCGAGAGAGCACACACTAGAGCATCAGTCTTTGTGCCTTCCTCTGAGGTCCCCACACTGAGCATATTCAATACTAAGACTGCTGTTGAGCTGCTCTAGCCAGTTTTCAATGCCTTAAAAAAAATGGGGAAAAACAAAACAAAACATAATATTCTTTAAAATGCCAAGGAATTTCTCCCACCTCAATTTGTCTCCAATTCAACAGGTACCGCAAGTTTTTTTAGTGCTTCAAAAATGTACAAAACCTCTTTGACTAGATATGACAGTGCCCCCAAACAAACAGACGCAAGTGAACTATGCCCATTCTAAGCGCATTATGCCAATGTCTGGCTTCTGAGAAGCAACTGGCTGCAATCCTGCATACATTCAAGCTGCTTAACAGCCACTGGTTTCAACGGCATTTAAGCACCTAACTATGTGCAGGATTGCAGGCTGCTGCAGTTATCGGTACCCAGCCAAAGATGCAGAGATGCTTTCCTTCGAGTTGTTCTGTATGCCAAGAGATAGCAGATATTTCTTATTTACTGCTTTGTCTCTGGAGAGCCTTCTGTAACTTGAATACTATCAACAAGACCTGACGGTTTCTAATCTAATTAACATAGCGTCTGCTGCTGCTGCTGCTGCTGTTGCTATGCCTTTGTTTCAAAAAGGAGGAAAGCTGACTATGTAAGTCAATCCCATCCATGCAACTTTTTAAGCTTAGTTTGTTTAAAGCCTCCATGGTGCTACAAAAGGTCCTGGATTTCATGAGGGCGTCTTTCCCCTGTGACATTTAAGGCATGGGAGGAGTCCCTGCAATACAGTTCCTTCTTATACTGCTGAGATTAGCACAGAGACATGGCCCCACCCACTTTGGGATTGGCCACCACCCACCACCAAATCCAGCCCCACCCATCATGAATGTGGTCCACCCTACTCACATTTCCCCAAGGAAAGGGAACCTTCAATTTCCCCACCCCTGTTTTAAATGTAGTATTGCACCCTGACTTCACATCCCTTCCTACTAAAGGGATATGGTAACGTGCCCATTTTAGAGAAATAGCTACCTTCTTACCTTGGTAATCTTGGACCTTTCAGTTTCTCCTTACGGGTATCTCTTCTCATCTCTTATTCCCTGTGGACCAGCCATCAGACTCTGGTCTTGGGGGAGATGAAACAGGCTCCAGTGTTTGCAGGTCCACTCAAGACAGACCAAGGGGTGGATCCGTCTCCACTTGCAAAAGGAATAGTAAATCCCAATTGTGTTCAAGGAGCAATAGTGGGGTAGGAGAGCTGGGGGGAAAACACCTGGCAACCAATGCGCCTCTTGGGTTTCAGATAATACATGGGTAAAGGTAAAGGGACCCCTGACCATTAGGTCCAGTCACGGACGACTCAGGGTTGCAGCGCTCATCTCGCTTTACTGACCGAGGGAGCCGGCGTAATGTGGCCAGTATGACGAAGCCACTTCTGGCGAACCAGAGCAGCACACGGAAACACTGTTTACCTTCTCGCCGGAGCAGTACCTGTTTATCTACTTGCACTTTGTGCTTTTGAACTGCTAGGTTGGCAGGAGCTGGGACCAAGCAACAGGAGCTCACCCCGTCGCGGGGATTTGAAGCGCCAACCTTCTGATCGGCAAGCCCTAGGCTTGTGGTTTAACCCACAGGGCCACCCACACCCCTGGGGAGACTAGTCTAAAAATCCACGTACATGGGTAGATTACTCTAAAAACCCAGGGACACAAGTAATGTATTTAGTATTAACTTTGGAGGTGTGGGACACAAGTAATGTATTTAGTATTAACTTTGGAGGTGTATACTTGATTCTGACCAAACTAAAATATAGATCAGGAGCGAAAATATACATCAGGAGGCTTAGCTTGGCTTTACACTCTTCCGCTTCCCCAAACTATTTTTTCCCCAGTGACACCCCTGAACAGTCTTGTAGACACTGGTCTGGATGTGATGTCAATGCCTGGATGGAGGAATCTCCTGGGAACTCTATATATTCTGTCCTGAGTTTCATCATGGAAAAAAGGGAGGATTCAATAATGGGATAACAGCCAAGGATGATGCACTTCTACTTTTCACAGAACCATTTCCCTTCCCTGTGTTACTTCCCCTTGCATCCTAACCTTGGCCCTTAACTCCACCCCAGGACATCTAGAAACAAGCTGTTCATGCTCCTGAGTGGATGCAGGAGTGATCACAAGTAAATAAAGTCTACCTGGAAGAGACAATAACCTTCCCCACATCAAAATGTGGGAGCCTACCTGGGCAGCCAATTGCTGGTTCAGGAGTAATCTCTGCAAATTGTGCAGATGGGTGGGAGACTAGCATGAGCTGTATTTCCAATACATATAGGCCACTGGCAGTCAGATGGGCTGCCTGGCTGCATTAGAACTGCAAAAGAAACCACCTGGAAATATACGTTTCCAAAAGCTTATCTTCATCCAGAACACCAAGCAGTTGACTGAAACAGACATCATTGTTCGACTCAAGAGAGATGCAAGTACGCAACCAGATTTTAAACATTCCTTTGCTTGTAACAGCTAAATAAGTTGCTCCTTTAAGGAGTTGATGGAGAATCTTGTGATGGTTCAGAGGTCTGCTGAGGTATGTAGATGCATTATGGTTGCAAACGGAGAACTGTAGAATTAATTACTGCATTGTTCAATAAACACTAAAATGAACACTGGTGCCATCAAGTCAGAGACTCCATAATACTACACTGATGATGATAACCAAAACTTATACTCCACCTTTTTACAGTAATATACAAAGCAGCTTTCCCCTATGGTTCAGGTAAGCTGTGCACTAATTTTTTTGAGGTGTCATATGTACATATATGTTCATAATGGTTGTCATATCAGACTAAGACTGGGCTGATCCAGGGTTCAAATCTCCACTCAACCTTGAAGCGCTCTCTCCAAGTCACAGGCTATCATACCCTCAAGGCTGTTGTGCAGATAAAATGTCTGTGTGCTTGTGTCTTTTTGCCAATGTGGAATTCAAGCTTCACCAAATGATCCATTTAATTCACAACAAATGTGTGGTTATTGCTCATCTATTGTGTAGGATCCAAACATCTCCCATCTAGGAAATCCCATCTCTTCATTATAGAGATGCAGCATTTTGAATGACTGGGAAAGTGCAATTGTATTGCTGGGAATATGGGACATTTTGGCCTGGCTGGAGAAGCCACAGTGATCTAAAGTGCAGTCAGGAATGTGGTTCTATGACTGCAACAACCCACTTCTGTTTGCACTTTGAATGCTGAGTAAATGATTGCTGCTGCTGAGTGTATGTAGAGTTTCTCTCAGCTGCAGAGTCCATTGCAATCTGGAGCACTGTTGGGAGTATGGATGCATGGATATCACACGAGAGACACCTTTTGCACACTGCTAGCGGCAACACTGAGGATGAGCAACACACCACACTGCCATTGCAGTTGCACAAAGCTGTGTGATTCAAAAATCAGTACACATAGATGGACTGCCGCAGTCTCTGGAACTGGCTAATCTTCCTCCCTCCCTCGTCAGTTGCAAACGCAACTTGGCAGCTCTTGGAGGAAACTTCAGACTTTGCCTAGAGACTTCAGCTTGAATGGTCACAGAGCTCTGTGGCTGATAAACAGGGCTGTAGAAAGCAAAATTAAAACTCTGCAGCCAGGGGATCAAAGTTCTGAGGCGGGATAAGCTGAATTCAGTGAACATTATAAACCATGCAGCTCAGTACAATT
Organism: Podarcis vaucheri; assembly: GCF_965113315.1. Taxonomy (NCBI): domain Eukaryota; kingdom Metazoa; phylum Chordata; class Lepidosauria; order Squamata; family Lacertidae; genus Podarcis; species Podarcis vaucheri. The sequence continues at coordinate 17,415,542 of NC_138767.1, forward strand.
TCCCTGTGTTCTCCTGCACTGAAGTTCTATCTACTCATTCCTCTCCCCCCCCCACTGATGCATCTCACTGCCTGAAGGGACAAAAATATTATAGGCATCGCCATTGCTTATGAACAAGTGCCACAGAAGCAAAGAGTTATGCAGAGGGAGTGCTTGAAAGGACTGGTCTTTTCTGGGCTGGGGATAGGTGGGTAGGGATGCTATATTAACAACAAGGAGGATTAAGACATATAGTGTGGTGTGAAATGACAGGGATGGGTACAGGATCGTGGAAAGAAATGGAGTATAGCAATGAAATGCTGCGGTGGAGTACAAGGTTATTTGCAGAATACCCAGAAACCGAAATACCCTATGTCATTGAAGCAGCTATTTGAAAGCTTTTCTAATAGCCTGGCTTATAGCTTTGGGGCTTTCTCTTGGAGTTTTCAGGCTTAGGTGTCACCTTCTTATGAATGACAGCATTTCAGGGTCACTGGATTTGAAACATCGTCATTACAAGACAACTGAAATGTACTTCAAAGATTCGCCCGCCAGCAAAGAGGTGAGGCTGAACAGGATTCAATGGCCTAAGTCACTGGGAACTGCAAAGAGAGATGTGGAGAAACTGGGATTTTCTGGTGGCGAGAGGGTGTTTTTCGTTTTTTGCATGAAAGATGCATGCAAAACATTGAAAAGCACATTTTACATAAATGTGCACATTTTACATACAAAATTCACACTAACAGCATACAATGGGATGGAACAGAATGCAACAAGACAGGATAGAGACCTATGACTGAGTACCAGAGAGACTAAAATGGGGCAGAATAGATGCCCATCCCATTCCTGTATGGGTCTGGGTTGATTTTGTTGCAGAGTTATTATGCCCTCTGCTTGCTTCCCCATTACTGAAGTGACCTCTCACTTGACCTTGCAAAAAGCACAGGGAGAGATGTTCTTGCTTCATCTTTCCTTCCTCTTGTGTTTTATCTGCCAAGACATACTATCATGTTATTTATAGATATACTACTAGGGGATATGTAAGCAAAACATCTGATGCATACACATCTGTTTGATGAATCAGACTTCACGGCTTCTGGAAATAGGAGGTGTGAAGCAAGATCGTATCTGCCAGGCCTGACGGTCTGGAGGCTATAAAGCTGGAAGCAGTGAAGTTGTAAGCAAAGTCAGTGGACAGGAGAGACAGTTTGAGAGTATCTCAGCCTGTTTCCAATCAACAGGTTCCTCAGGGTTAAGAGCTAGCTTAGAATCTTCATAGGACTAGGTGGAATCCTGTTTGCCCTTTGTGTCCGTTGACCACCACTGAGTTCATATCAGCTACCCAGCCTTCCAGCTATCCACAGGGCTGAAGCACTGTGAAAAGCAAGCCAACAGGAAGCCTATCACTGTGGCACAGACAATGAGGTTAAGAATGGATGATTACCCCTGTGGTTGTCCCCCAAAAGTAGTAAGAGCTTTTGAAGTACTCCAATCAAACCAAACTGTTTTTACTATTAAATCATTTTGGGATGCTTTATGGGAAGCACTTAATTAGTTACCAATAACTGCCTCTCCTCATATGAACCTATCTGGACCCTTAAATCATCATCTGAAGCCCTTCTTTGTGTGCCTCATAGAATCATAGAGTTGGAATAGACCACAAGGGTCATCGAGTCCAATCCCCTGCCAAGCAGGAAACACCATCAGAGCACTCCTGACATATGGTTGTCAAGCCTCTGCTTAAAGACCTCCAAAGAAGGAGACTCCACCACATTCCTTGGCAGCAAATTCCACTGTCGAACAGCTCTTATTGTCAGGAAGTTCTTCCTAATGTTTAGGTGGAATCTTCTTTCTTGTAGTTTGGATCCATTGCTCCGTGTCTGCTTCTCTGGATGCCTCCCCCAAGGGACATCCAGAGAATGGCAACACAAGAAAATGGCCTTTTCTGTGGTGGCTCCCCATTTGTGGAATGGTCTCCCTAGGGAGGCTCACCTGGCACCTTCGTTACATATCTTTAGGCCCCAGGCAAAAACTGTGAGGGTTATAATACAGGTCCTGAAAGACCTACATTGGCTCCCGGTATGTTTCTAAGCACAATTCAAGGTGTTGGCGCTGACCTTTAAAGCCCTAAATGGCTTCAGTCCTATATACCTGAAAAAGCATCTCCATCCCCATCGTTCAGCCTGGACACTGAGATCCAGCTGCTTTTCTGTATGCATTTATAATTTTATTCTAACAAGAGCCCCACCTTAGGCCTCAGACAAGCTCCACATGGGCCTGTCCCCATTCCGTCAGAGTGTCTCCACCAAACTCAGTTAGTGCTAAACCTTTAATATACAGTGGTACCTTGGTTCCCAAACAATGAAAACCGATAAGAGTTCCAGTTTTCAAATGTTTTTCGGAAGCTGAACGTCCGATGTGGCTGTCGGCTATTGTTTCCAGGGCACCTGGACCAATCAGAAGCTGCACCTTGGTTTTCGAACATTTCAGAAGTTAAATGGACTTCTGGAATGGATTAAGTTTGGTGCTTTTGTTTTTGCTATTTATTTTGCATTTTTGTTTTTGAGGCTTTTTTGGTTAATTTGTTTTTGTGACTGTGTGGAACCCAGTTCAGCTACTGATTGATTGATTGTGTGACTGCGGAAATGGATAAAAGCCCCCCATCCAAACAATGACTATCATCAGTGCAGGCAAGAAGGGAAAAAAATATTTTTTATCATCTACAATATTGTCTTATATATTTTATAGTACAGTACATTGGTTATTGCTTTCATTTTATGGATCAGTGGTCTCATTAGATAGTAAAATTAATGTTAAATTGCTGTTTTAGGGGTTGTTTTTAAAAGTCTGGAACGGATTATTCCGTTTTGCATTACTTTCTATGGGAAAGCGCGCCTTGGTTTTGGAACAGATTTCCGGAACGGATTAAGTTTGAGAACCAAGGTACCACTGTTCTTTTTCTCATGCTGATGATTTGGCTCATGGAATTGTCACCTGAAAAGCAGGTGTCTCCTTCTCTCAATCGCAGCACCTGTGGCCTCAAAGACCTCCACAGAAGCTAAAGATTCTCCAACCTACACAAATGGCTGCGAGCTTGTTGCGTACCAGTCATAGCGAAAGGCAGGTTTGGTAGGTCACCAGAAAACCACCCTGTCTGCTAGGATGATACGCAGGGACACTGAAGTGCTTCTTATTCCTGGATCAGTTCGAATCTGAAAATGGTTAACTTTGATTTGGCTATTGTGAAGTAAGTGGTGACTTTGGCTTTGATATTATGCAGTGGATCAAGTAAGAAGGCCTTTGGAAGGAGAATGCAGGGCGGTGAACTTAATGGTTTACAAAGCAGCTGACCAAGCTTCTTGTGGTCAGTAGATAAAAGGCTCCGGGAACTTCTAATTTAAGAAATGTAATTTCATGTGTGCAAATTCATTTTTAGAAACAGTTCTCTGCGCAAGTTTCTAAAGTTGTAAGCACCCGGGAAACGCTTTTTAAAACACTCGTCTCTCAACCTCCTCTTTCATGTTCCTTACATCTTGCATTATGCTGTGCTCCAGCCTCCCACAGCCTGATATGATTCAGTGGATGTTACATAATCTATGTCAGATTTATTATTCAGTAATACAAGGGAGAGGGGAACTGAGCAGCAAAATGAAGATAGGAGAAAGACGGGAGGGTTACTGCAGGTTAAGTACCTCTTAGAAAAGAACAACAGGAACCATTTCAATGGAATCAGTCTCTTTAGAGAGAATTATATGTGTGGAACCTGATTGCCTGGAGAGTGGAGGAGTGAGACCCCGACCCCACCGAAGTCAATGGGACTTTCATGAGCTTCAGTTTCAGTGGGGTCAGAATTTCACTCCACCTTTTAAACCACAATGCATTTTTAAAACCTACACCTCACCTATATTTCACAGTAATTGCAGCTGTTTTTACTCAAGGCTGCTTCTCTTTGCACTTTATAAATGCGGCATTATTAGAATGAGTGACACTTCAGAGTCTACATGTAAACAAAAACCTATTCTATGAAGGGTTTAGTTTTAGAAGCATAAACACAATGGGTTCCTTTGGAGACCTGTGAATAGCTGCCGTGTTTCCTTCAGCTCATGAGCATGCCAGGGAGCCACTTGGGTGCACAAATCATTCATACAAGAAATATTTACATGTATGCACATCCAACGGCTGTATCAAACTTAATGCTTAAACTATGGTTTAGGTCTGTCTTCCACACACTGGTATCCTCCAGATGTTTAGGGCTACAACTTCTGTAAGCTCAACATCAAAAAAACTAAAATCATGGCCACTGGTCCCATCACCTCCTGGCAAATAGAAGGGGAAGAAATGGAGGCAGTGAGAGATTTTACTTTCTTGGGCTCCATGATTACTGCAGGTGGTGACAGCAGTCACGAAATTAAAAGATGCCTGCTTCTTGGGAGAAAAGCGATGACAAACCTAGACAACATCTTAAAAAGCAGAGACATCATCTTGCCGACAAAGGTCCGTACAGTTAAAGCTATGGTTTTCCCAGTTGTGATGTATGGAAGTGAGAGCTGGACCATTAAGAAGGCTGAGCAAACCTATCCATTCTTGAAGAAAATCAGCCCAGAATGCTCACTGGAAGGACAGATCCTGAGGCTAAGGCTCCAATACTTTGGCCACCTCATGAGAAGAGAAGACTCCCTGGAAAAGACCCTGATGTTGGGAAAGATTGAGGACACAAGGAGAAGGGGACGACAGAGAAGGAGATGTTGGACAGTGTTCTCGAAGCTACTAACATGAGTTTGACCAAACTGCAGGAGGCAGTGGAAGACAGGAGTGCCTGGCGTGTTCTGGTCCATGGGGTCACGAAGAGTCGGACACGACTAAACAACTACAACAACCTCCGTGCAGCTGATGAGAGTTGTAGCCCAAAACATATGGAGGGGAATCAGCTTACAAAAGGCTGGTTTAGAGTTACATGTACGAACCTCAGACTTTTGACCTCCTCCTTCATCAGGTGTGGGCAGGATGCAGATGGGGACAGGCAAATCTGTCAATTTCCATTACTCATTTTTTCAGTCTTAAGTTCAATTCTCCACATTTCCACACCGGTTTGCATTTTTTCCTGTGATATTGACAACTCAACCATTCACTTCATGCCAGTTTGTAGTGTCCTGCAAATACTGTTTGAATGCCTCCAAAATATCCACAAGTCTTAAGAATTCACTCTATTTCATTTATATATGGGCTTGCAGTCCCACTAAACGATTCTCAGCATAACAACACAACAGAAACAATATTACAACTCCTTTGGTTCTTGGTGGAACCATCAAGAAATACACACACACACACACACACAGAGAGAGAGAGAGAGAGAGAGAGAGAGAGAGAGAGAGAGAGATGTCTTTATATCATGTTGAAATTACTGTGGCCAAATGACTACATTCTTTGAAATTGTAGTTTTGAGTGCCTGCCATGTTGAAAAGCAACATTTTTCAGGACACAACTGCAGATGGAACCCTGATCCCTTGGACTGGAATAGTCAAAAGGAACTAGATTGGTTAAGTCACATAATTGCATACCTTAGCTATGCATTGTGTAAATCCCTGGTCAGAAGAAGAAGAAGAAGAGTTTGGATTTGATATCCCGCCTTTCACTCCCTTTAAGGAGTCTCAAAGCGGCTAACATTCTCCTTTCCCTTCCTCCCCCACAACAAACACTCTGTGGGGTGAGTGGGGCTGAGAGACTTCAGAGAAGTGTGACTGGCCCAAGGTCACCCAGCAGCTGCAGGTGGAGGAGTTGAGACGCGAACCCGGTTCCCCAGATTACGAGACTACCGCTCTTAACCACTACACCAGAAGAACCAGAAGCTAAGTGAGCAGTAACTTCTGCAACTGGCTTTCAAGCCCTTCTTGTAACATTAGAAGAAGATGGAGTATTGTGCCTAAACAGAACATATTTAGGAAGTGGGAGGAATTCTCAGCAATATTTAGAAGATCTTTCTTGGACACAATAAATATTAAAATGCAAAACAAAGACAAAAACAAACAGAAAGGTAGCAGATAAAGGAAAATAATTCTGGCCTAGCTTTTCCCCTGACACGATACTTTTCTGTGTACAGAGATGTTGTGTGTATATGAGTAATATTCTGCCGTAACAACACAGGAAAAATCCTACTGTATCACATCAATGGTCAATCTGATTCAGCAACCTGTTTCGTAAGTGGCCAGCCAGATACCTATTGGAATCCCTTAAGTGGGACTTGAGGGCACAGGTGTTTCTCCCTAACAGTTGGCATTTAATGGCATAATTGTCTTTGAACCTTGACGAGTATCACGGGGGCGCCAGTTCACAGCAGACTGACCACCTGGGTGAGAATTTAGCCAATGTCTCCAATAATTACATAATAAATACCTATAAATGTGTGGGTGAATATTGCGGAAAATGATGAGATAGCCAGCAGCATTGCCAAGGGGATTCCATTACTGCTACTTTGCCATGAGGTGAGCATGCAGGTCCATTTTAATTGCCTCTGTTTCTGCACAATAAAGTTGTATGCAATTTTAAATATGCGTCACTGTTGCCAATTTTAAACATCTCTCTTACATTTATTAAACAGATCAAAAGAATATACAAACATAACACCCCCTCCTTCCAGCTGAAAATTCCAGTACAAATGTAAAGTTAATGAAGTCACTAGGGTACTGAGATGCATAAAAGTTAGACATACAATCTCAGAATGATCAGGGCCTTGAGAAATCATACACAGTCATTCGTGGTAAGCAATTGACCTAAGTAGGTGTGATTTTCCTGTGCCAGGAATGATTCATTTCATTCAGGGTTGCAAAATGAGACTCATTCAGCAACTGGCAAAAACTGAGAACAAACAAATATCACTTCTCCTTTTCTTAATTTTTTTTTTAAAGCTTCCTTCCCTCACCCCCACTCCTGAGTGCAAAAGCTCGAATTGCAAACAGACTGTGTGGAATCTGGAATGATGAAAGATAACATTAATTTATGAATCATGATTAAATGAGACTCTGAGTTCATTGTCTTTGCCATCTGCATTCACAATGGTAAAAACATCCAAACTTTGTTTTATTTTTTTAAAAAAACCTTAAATAATTTTCACTACTGCCCTTGTTTATTTACTTATTGCTGTATATGCAACATTTGAGTATATGAAACAGAGAAGGCAAAGTTTGCTGAGCATTCCCGGAATCTTCCGCACTATATCAGTTTGGTGTAAGGCAATGCTTTTAAGTTGGTCTAAGACAACAAGAACTACAAAATACACAAAACAATATTTGTAGGTGGACAAGCATGGATGGCTTGCCTAATAAAAGACCACCTATTTTGCCCTTTATCAAACCAGATTCCACTGCATCTATAGCATTTTTTCCTAGGGAGGCTATTTTGAAATGTGCTTACTGGGAAATAAATGCCACTGAACTCAGGGGAATTACTTCTGAGTAAACATGGTAGGAATTGGGCTGTTCACTGCCCAAAGCCCTTCATGATGTCAGTGATCCTTACAACATCCCTCTAATGTTGGCCAACATTATGACCTAATCAAAGTTGGGTTCAATTCCATTCATGTCGGCAGAATGTAGGTATGACTAGCTTTGGCTAGATCAGGGTCAGTGCTGTGGAACTTTACAGAACAACAAACACAGAAAATATTTAGGGCCCTGCCACAAAGAGCTTACAATCTGAATTCCAATGGGGACGAGATATGGTGAAGAGATGGTGGTAACTGGGGAAGAACATGTAGTTTCACATATTTCAGCTTGGTTTGGTTTGGATTTCCAGTGGAAAATCTTGTTCTTTTTAATGACTATGATATACTCGTGTCTTATTTCTTCTCTACCCAGAAACGCCCGGCCAAATTTCTGCAATGAAAGGAAGCTGCTGTGTGGTTCTATGAAGAAAAAAATCATTTCCAATAAATGACATCCATTCTGGTATGTTGGTCGCTGATGCTGTGGAATGTGGGGCAATGCTTTCAAAACAGGGATGGATGACCAACTGAAGAAGAAAATGGTTTTCTCCAGATAGGGGGAAGCTATAACAAATTTTGTTTGCTAAGAAGGGTATATGGTGTGTTAAGGGGTGGATAGTACCTCTGTTGGGGGACGCATTGTGTTCCTTCTGGGGTAATTTGTGTACCTTTGGTCCCAACCCTGCATTTAGCTCTCACCTGTGGCTCCTGGAAGCTGTCAACATGTGACAGAGGCCACACCCCAGGAATGGCTTTAACTCAGGCATAGGCAAACTCAGCCCTCCAGATGTTTTGGAACAACTCCCACCATCCCTAGCTAACAGGACCAGTGGTCAGGGATGGTGAGAACTGTAGTCTCAAAACATCTGGAGGGCCGAGTTTGTCTATGCCCGCTTTAACTGGCCAGTTAAACCAGGTGAGGGTAGCCAATGTGCCTCAAACCCTCAGTGAGTTAGGGACTTCCCCAAATTGCATGTGGACTGAGCGGATAAGACCAATAGTGGGTCCAATGGTCAAGAAGGCGATTACTACACATGCTGTAGAGGGAAGTGAGGGGCAGATGGGGCGCATCAACCTGGAAAGTTAGCCCCACCAGAAGAAGGAAAACTCTGATCGTAAACCTCCATTGCCTTGCCAGATATCTTCAGGAGAAGTAAAGGCTAAGGAGTAAACCCTATACAAAAAGACATTTGGGTGGCACCTTGAGTGGCAGGCAAGCTGGTGCCAAATGTATTGCTGTGGTTTCTTTTGGACCACATCAGTGAGGCTGAGATGGAGGTCTTGTCGTCTAGGCAGCCCAGGATCTCCATAAATACTACCCAGTCTTGTGCCCCAGGGAGGTCACTGTACAATGCTGCTAATGCAGTGGTTTGACTGCACCCCCAGAGGCGTACTCCATTGTCTCTCGAAACAGACAGACGCCAACAACAAGGAAAAGAAAATGACTGTTCAAGGGTTGAAAGGAAGATTTGTCAAATTTAACATCTTTACATGAACGCCCCACCCCTGCAAAAAACACCAAAAACTATTACCTTGGCCATACCTGGGTGCACATGTTTTATCGATGTTAAACTTTTACAGTGGTATCTCTGGCTGCGAACAGGATCCGTTCTGGAGGCCCGTTCGCAACATGAAAAGCCCGCAACCTGAAGCGCCGTATCTGTGCAGGTGTGCAGCGCGATTTGGTGCTTGTGCGCACGTGCAAAGTGCAATTTATCACTACTGCAGTGAAACCCGGAAGTAACCGTTTCTGGTACTTCCGGGTCGCTGCGGGATGCAACCTGAAAAAACGTAACATGAAGCAAACGTAACATGAGGTATGACTGTACTGTTAAGCAGCACCCATTTTGTTATACATTCTGAGCACCTATGAAAGGATTGGAGTGAGCTGGAAAGTACACTGATGGCTCCTGGACCAATCTCTGGAAAACAGAATGGCTCCTGGGGATGGGGGTCAAATTACATGTAACTTCTTTTGCTCAAAATGGCCTGTGATGGTGGCCAAGCCAGGGAGTGGAGGGGAGGTTCCTTTTTAAAAAATAATATTATTATTATTAAACACACATTCACACCCACACTGTTTCTGTGGCTTTTTTCTCCCTCTGATAACCAATGTGGTAGAAAAGTTGAGAGTGCAGGATGAGGCCCTGGGGGGGGGGGACAGGTTATAAATCCCCACTCAGCCGTGAAGCTTACCAGATGACCCTGGGCCAACCTCTCAGGGTAAGCTACCTCGCAAAGTTGCTGTGTGGATAAAACAGGGAGGGTTGGAGAACCATGTACAGGACCCCGGAGGAAAAGGCGATATACAAATGTTATAGATAAATAGCCTTGTTGGAGGTTAGGAAATATCAAGATACAATACAGTTGCCTGCATTCCTCCCAGAGGTGAACAGCAGCTACTGGAGGAAGGTTATTTTGGCTTAGGGGGTGATGCTGAGGGAAGGGTGTTTTGGGGTTTTTTTTAAGCCATTTCTTTTCTCTGCCTGGGCTAATTCCCTGACTTTAAAGAGCCCGATCCTCTACATGTCTACTCAAGAGCAAGTCCTCTTGAGTTTCATGGGGCTAATACGCAGGAAACTAGGAACACGGACTGCAATCAGTCTTCTCAAGCTGCTAATAGGCTTGAGGTAAAATCAAGTAAGTACCTGTTAGAACTGTGCTCTTAATGGCCTCTTGAAATTCTCTGCCCTATTAGTGGGCAAAGAAGTTGGGTGGGTGATTTTACCAGAGCGAGGAGAAATTCTTCAACCATTTATTGCTGGGGTGTGTGTGTGTGTGTGGGCTCACCATTAGCAGTGGGAGTAGCAAACTTTTTATCCTTGTAACCTAACGTTGTTTTTTGCGGCTGCCAATGACAACAGAAGCAAAATGGCCGCCATTTTGAATCCTCCAGAATGTCCTCGACCTGGAGTCCTTCCAAGGCACTGTGAGGGAAATATGGTGGCCATCACACACACACACAAAAAGATGGTGAGGAATACTTGGGGGATTTTTTTAAAGCAGCTTTTTATGGCTTTCATTTTCTGAGGGGAGGTGGGTGAGAAAAAGAAAATTCTCAAAAAAAATCTCTTCATGGTTAATAATATTTGGGGGGGGGGGGATGGACAGGGAAATGTGTGGGGAAAGGATTAACTGGTCTGCCAACCTCAACCCTATTCCTCCTGACCCCATTCTCCCCTTCCTCCTAGATTGTTTTTAGGCAAAGGAAAATATATCTGGAGAACTGACCATGGATCCCTCACATCATATTTAGTCTGGCCTGTGAATTGCAGAAATTGCCCATGCCTGCTTTGGAATAAGGAGCAATATTGGTAGCAACATATACCAATACATTTGTGCCGGGAGCATATGCGGTGATAATTATTGAATGCGCTGAACTAGTGCACTTTTCCTCAGCTGGCGTTTGATTAGCTTTTCTTGTAGCTGCTTCCTGGTTAAGGAGGCTTTTTTATAAAAAAAACCACCACACCTCCCTCACTTATGTACACATGCATATAAAACCCCAAGAGAGAGAGAAGACAAGGATAGTAAACATCCAAAGGTCATACAGACGCTGTTGTCTAGAAATTTTCTCTTCCCCTCGCACGGCCTGCAAAACACACAGACACACACACACCTGTTTCATTCAATGGTTTTGGAGAGGAGGAGTGGGAAATCTGGCGCATTCAACCTGCCTGCAAATTTTGATACTTTTTGCTCATGCAAAATATGGAAGGGTAAAAAGACCACAGCTTTTCACTCTGTTTCCACACCATAAGCACATTTAACCACCCTGCCAAAGAATCCTGGGAACTGTAGTTTAAAGGTGCTGGGAACTGTAGCTCTGATGGGTAAACCTAAGCTCCCAATATTGTTTGAGAGTATGTGTGTGCTTTAAATGTATGGTGTGTATGCAGTCCGGATGAATTGATTCCAAAAAATCCATTACCCTTTACTCCCAATTTTGAGGCTGTCCTTCATACAAAATATGGAACAGGGTGGGGTAGGGGGGAGGAATATAGCTTTTCGCTCAGTTGATCCCAAACAACTGCTGTGGTTGCTGCATTGGGCTTCATGGTCACAACAGATCAATGCCGGAGAGAATGGCCACTCGCTGCATAAACCAGCAGTACAATCCTGTAAATATCTGTCAACCCAAGGAGTTCAGTGAGGCTTCTTGCAGAGTAAGGCTAGCTCTGGGTATCGCAGCCCAAGTGTGTGAGCCTCAGCTCCTTCCAGGTGACCTTGACTATGAAATGGCAAGGGCACAAGAAGGTCATACCATTTTATGCCAGAGCTAATTTGCAACAACCAGCACCTTTCAGGTTTACTGGATCAGAACCAACCTACAATAGCCAGCATCCTCAGGTTTCCCCGGCCACACACAAAATGACCATCTTTTATTCTGGAACAGCTCACTTAACCCCTGCCTAGTCCTCAACTCGCAATCTATAATGTGGATTATTAAGAGTATTCCAGGAACACACAAACACACCTAAACCCTTTTTATAACCACCCTGACTGGAGCAAGCCTATGAAGGAGCAACTAATCTGCATTAAGTATATTTCAGAGTGCACTCCTCAAGTGAAGCTGCCCAAAAGGTGTTAACCCCTCCCGCTTCTCTTTTAAGGATTTGCAAAGCTCCTGATTTTAGCACGGTAAAAGGAAAATGCAAAGAAGGCAGACACGAGAAAAAACAAACACGCAAACACACACACACACACACACACACACACACACACACGGGTTACACTGATTTGCTGGTCTTGGTTTCTTCTGCAGCTGTTGAAGCTTCTGCTGTGGCTTCAAGAAAAGGGAAGGAGGAGGCTGGCCTGGAATCAGGAAGAAGAGAGCAAAAAATAATAATAAAAATGAACCTGTTCCACTCTCTGCTGACTCAGAGCTCAGAAAGGTGAGGCTTTCTTAAATCCTTCCTGTCAATCCCCTTCTTAAGAGGCTGATCCTGCGCTGGCGGCTGCTCTCCCCTCCCAAGCCGGCTCCGCAGTGCACTCCCAGCGAGGAGGTGGCACCGCGCAACCCCGCATGCAACGCGGCGCGCACAGCCCCACACTCTCTCTCCAGACACACACCACGCACCGCAAGCGCCTCCCCTTTCGTCCCTCCCCGCCGCCTTCTCCTCTCCCCGTCTTTCCTTGCCACAAGCAGCGCCGGCTGCCAATCCGCCTGCTGCTGCTGCTGCTTATCCTCTTCTGCACTCTCAACAGCAACAACATGAGTGCATGGGAAGCTCCGTTGGTTTCTTCTGCTGCAGAGCTTTTGCGCTGCTCTGGCTGCCTCTTGCTGGATTAATTGCTGCTGTTGCTGCTAGCCAAGGCTGGGGTGTGTGCGTGCGGGGTTTTTTTTGCTTCCCCCCACCTCTCTTCTCCGTGGGCGCATATGGGAAAATTAAAAGGACCACACTAGCCACCACTTTCGTGGTAGGGAGCGGGGCGGCCAGGACGAGACTTCGCGCCCCCCTCCCCAGCACTCCGTGGCAAGAGCGCCCCCAAGACAACCACCAGCTGCCCAACCAGGTAGTAAATAACCTCCATGCGCCCCTGACTCGTGGCGCCGCTCGGTTTGGGAAAGCAGGGAAGGCACCCTCTCGTAGGGCGGCAGGGAAGGGGGCGGCTAGGAGATGGAAGGTCAGGATTTTAGGAAGGGAGGAGGAGGGAGGCTGAGCTCCTCTGGGTCTTCCAGGCTTGCCCGCACAGCCAAGGAGGGCTGCGTTATTTTGGGAAGAAGCTTCCCGTGCTTGCGATGTGGTGGTCGCGATTTTGCCTTGGGTGGGCGGATCGCGGAACTGGGGGAACAAGTGCACACGGGATCGAGAGCTGGAAAGTGGTGCAAAGGCTTGGTTTGTGTACTGTGGCTTTTCTGTTTTCTTTAAAAAAAGCTCGCTTCGAGTCCTGCAGGTAGATCCGGGGCTGGGCAGGCGGTAGCGGCAGCTGATTGGGAGGAAAGGAGCTGGAGGAGGAGAAGGCGAGAGCTAGAAGCCGGTATGTTTATTGCACGCAGGGCAGCCGCGGCTACGAGGAAGGGCTCGCCGAGAGCCGCATTGCCTTCTTCCTGTACGCGCGAGGCGTGTTCGCTGGGATTGGACCGAGCTGGGCTCTCCTTCAAGCCGGCAGTGGCCGCAGCGGCGGCTGGGATTAGGGCGAGGGCAGGGCGCTTTTGTGGCGGTGCAGTTTTGGGGAAGGGGCGAGGAGGGTGTGCGCGCGTGGAAGGCTCCAAGGCTTCATCGTGGACTTATGCAGGGGAAGAAGACGCCTGTTTTCTGGGGAGAGGGTTCCCTCCTTTCCGCAGCGGCTGTGCAGCAGTAACATACATGCATACATATATAGAGAGAGGGAGAGAGATTGGCAGCTGGGAGAGCCATGTGGATTCTCCAGCGTTGCCACATGGCACCTTCCCCGCCCCCACTAGACACTGTCACCTCTTGCCCCTGCCATCGCTGCGCCAGCCACACTCATCACAGCTATCGAGCTATTTGCCAGAGAACCGTTCACTGCCCATGCAATAAGACATGCTTGGGGTACATGTGTCATATTGCGGTGGGCATGGGGACGGTGGTGGAAGAGGCAGAACCGGTCATGATTTGTGGTGGGTGGCCAGCTAGATGTGGCACCAGGAAGAATGGTCAGTGGAGACTTTGTCACCAGAAGGGCATTGTGACCCCAAGGAAGTAGGGCAGCTCCCATTGCAGAAGGCAGCATGAAAGTGTGTGTGTGTGTGTGTGTGTGTGTGTGTGCTTTGTCTGTGGAGCTCACACCTGTTTTGCCCAGGTGTCACTTGAGGCTGAGTCTCGACCCAGTGTGGTGTGTCAAATAAAAGTCCTCACTGCCCAGTTCCAGTTTTTCATTCTATTTCATTCAACATAACATGAAGCAAATTCAGGCTGATGGGTTGTTACAGAGAAGTGAGTTCCTGGAATAATATTTGAATGGGGAGACGGTGTCGACGGGTGATGACGCACTTGTTCCTGGATGGTTCCTTTTCGTACTCTGAACTATGATGCTCTACCTGCGCCATTTCCCATGGAGTATGGGAGCAGCTAGACATTGCAGCAGGCAGGGTAATTGCACGTGCAGTTTCAAGGGGGAAGAGAGACTTAGCATTACCCAGTGGTGTCTCGTAATGCATCATCTTAACACGAGCCACGAGGGTGGTGCTCTTTGGCGACTGTAGTTTCCCAACACCATTAAGGAGAGACATCTTGCCAAGTAGTGGAGAGGATCGGTTTTCTTTTCCCATGGCGGAGCAGAGTTCCACTGAACATTCTTGTGGAACGGATTTCGCTCTGCTGGAACCTCGGAGATATATGAAGCCTGGAGATTCAAAATGACTAATCTATCAAATTTCTCCGTCGCAGTATTGCTCACCCTGCTCAGTATGCAGTAACTGTTGCCACATCAGCCCCTTTGTGAATCAGGCGGCGTGGGGGTGTTTTTCAGGAGGTCAGAAAGCATATTGGATAAAATGGAGGGGGAGGGACCGCTGCTCTGTGGTATAGAGAACATGCTCTGAATGCAGAAGGTTTCAGATTCAATCTCCTGAATCTCCAGGTTTGCTTGTTTTTAAAGATCACGTACCAGGTGGCAGGAAAGTCCTCTGTCTGAGACCCTGATGAGCTACTTCCAAGTGACAGTACTGACCCAGATGGACAAATGGCCTGCCCAGGTATAAGGCAGCTTCCAGTGCCCTTAATGAGATGAAGCAGAGAAAGGACGGGCCTGTAGCTCACTGGTAGTGCATCTGCTTTGCCTGCCAAAGGTCCCAGGTTCAATCCCCAGTATCTCCAGGTAGGGCTAGCAAAGGAAGGTCCCTGATGGAAATTCTGGAGAGCTGCTTCCAGTCAGTACTGAGCTTGATGGACCCATAGTCTGATTAAGTTTAAGGCAGCTTCCAAACAGTGGCAGATTAAACCCTGTGGGAGGCCCCTAGGCAGCTGAAATGGGGGGGGGGTTGTGCATGTTCTCTAGTGGGGTAGCATTGAACTAAGAAAGCTTGATTGTAATTTTCTTTTATGATCAAATCAATA
Source organism: Podarcis vaucheri (assembly GCF_965113315.1). Classification (NCBI taxonomy): domain Eukaryota; kingdom Metazoa; phylum Chordata; class Lepidosauria; order Squamata; family Lacertidae; genus Podarcis; species Podarcis vaucheri. The sequence goes on from NC_138767.1 coordinate 17,431,022, forward strand.
TTATTTTGGTCCCTTTGCGTGGGGCCCCTGAAAGCTGTGGGGCCCATAGGCTGGTGCCTGCTCAGCCTGCACTGCTTCCCATCTTCATAGAGAGCTAGGAAAGCCCCCCCCCCCCAATTGGGGAGGAGGGGTTCCAGGTAGATGAGGAAAGCAAGCACTGGCAATGCCCGGGTGACATTCCAAACGGGAGGATGTGGAGATGCAAGGTAATAGGGTAGGGGATTTTGGAACTGCCAGGGCAGGAGGCTTACAAACTGCTTCCATTCACAAAGTGTTTTGTAAATTTGAGGCTCTGCTGTATTTGCTACGCTCCCCTTTCAGCCTGACAGCATGTAGTAATCGCGCTTATTTTCGCCGATTTCCCTTTTCGTCATTTTCACAGCTGAATGTGACTACAAAACAATTGAAAAAAGCCGTCTCTCTTTTAAGAGGCGATTCAAAGCTAGACACATTCGTCTCTGTTCCCCCCTCCCTTTTTCCTGGTATATGTTGTACTTGAAGTGTTAAAATCCTCAAGAGACTGAGGTGGAGAATGCAAGTGTGTGTGGGGAGGGGGATGAGGGGGTGGGAAGAGAGACAGACTAGGGGAGGTTTTTTTACCAGCACTTACTTCAAACACTTTCTCTTGCTTATATATAAAAAGGGGATAAAAAGGAAGCATGTTCCAAAACCAGTCCAGGGCTATATGAAAGTGAAATATTAATGGGCTGGGAAAGCTTAGACAGCAGATAACTTTGCACAAAACCGTTTTGGAGGGATTCCGCCCTCCTTACAACTCCTTGTGGCATATGAAATTGTGTCTCTGTAGTACAAACGCAATTAAAAACTTCAGGGCTGCAGGATTTGTAATTATGGGGGTAGAATGATGTTGGCCAGTGGGTCATGATAGCAGATCTAATAATCTTTTCCATTGGAGAACATCTGTGATTTGAATTGTTTTTCTATTCTTGGAGGAAGCTGAAGGCCAGATTGGCATGGAAGCGTTCTGAAGTGCCTTACCATGGGATTCCGTTGAATTCCTTTGCAGGAAGCATTTGGCTTAGGACTTAGTTGCAACATAACCCCTTTCTGCTAACCTCACAAGTTCCTCAAGAGAGCAAGGTGCAGTAGTAACTACAGGAAGCATGAGACTGTCATTCTGATGAGACTCCAAAAGATTTATCCCCCTGGATAAATTCCAGCACTACATTTTATGCATTAAATTCCTCCTAAAGGTAAAGGTAAAGGTACCCCTGCCCGAACGGGCCAGTCTTGACAGACTGTGGGGTTTGTGCGCCCATCTCACATTTATTAGCCGGGGGCCAGCGCTGTCCGAGGACACTTCCGGGTCACGTGGCCAGCGTGACATCGCTGCTCTGGCGAGCCAGAGCCGCACACGGAACGCCGTTTACCTTCCCGCTGGTAAGCGGTACCTATTTATCTACTTGCACCCGGGGGTGCTTTCGAACTGCTAGGTGGGCAGGCGCTGGGACCGAACAGCGGGAGCGCACCCCGCCGCGGGGATTCGAACCGCCGACCTTTCGATCGGCAAGCCCTAGGCGTTGAGGCTTTAGCCCACAGCGCCACCCGCGTCCCTTAAATTCCTCCTACGTGCTACTAAATTTATTCACTTACTCTGCCAGTTTCAAGATGGCTGCACTCTGTACTTTGTGGAACTGACTCTGGGTTGTATGCAGCTAAGCCCTATTCAGAGCAGACCTGTTAAAGTCAGTGAACCTAAGTTAGTTAGGTACTTCAGTTGTGTCTGTTCTGTGTAGGACAAGCATTGAATGCCACCCATTTTGACGGTCATGACCCTGGGGTCGGATTCTCCTTTAGAGGATGAGGGTTTGGAATCAGAAGGGAAATTGCACCCATGACTAACCCTGGAAGCACTTCCAGAAGATGAGTCCACAGTGCCAGTGCCCTTCTAGTCCAAGGATGTCATAGAACTGTAGAGTAAGAAGGAACCACAAGGATCATCTAGTCCAATCTGCTGCAGTGAAGGAATCTTTTGCTCAATGTGGGGCTCAATCCCATGACCCTGAGGTTAAGAGTCTCAAGGTCTACCAGTTGTCACATTGCCACCCTTTGACTCTATCATGGAAGCCCCAGCACAGCCAAAGTTTCCCCTGCTCTGTCAGAGTAAAAGACTCCTGGAGCAAGGCTGGGCCTCTTAAACCAAAGAGGCATCTTTCAGTGAAGGTGGGACTTGCAACTGGGACAGAGCTACTGTGCCTATATAGGGCTCAGTCTAAAGCATGAGTAGGCAAACTAAGGCCCAGGGGTCGGATCCGGCCCAATTGCCTTCTAAATCTAGCCTGCGGACGGTCCGGGAATCAGCATGCTTTTACATGAGTAGAATGTGTGCTTTTATTTAAAATGCATCTCTGGGTTATTTGTGGGGCATAGGAATTGGTTCTTCTTCTTTTTTCCAAAATATAGTCTGGCCCCCCACAAGGTCTGAGGGACAGTGGACCGGCCCCCTGCTGAAAAAGTTTGCTGGCCCCTGGTCTAAGACTACTGCAGTATCAGTGTGGTGCTTGCCTTGAGGGGCGAGCTGCACTTGCATCAGAACACTGACATCACTTTCACCTGCAGATGTCGCATATGAAAAACGTATAATGGGAAGTGATCGTCTCCCCGCCCCCCCCCCGCCCCCCAGAATACAGCAACTTAGTGTTCTGGCAAAGCCCATTAAGGAATAGGTGCATTTATGTCTTGGTGAAATTATTGGATTGGTCCGGCACTGGAGTATCTCGGGGCTATTTCAGAATGCATGGCATCTGTAAATATAGCTCAGAGTGGTAATTGGCTGGAAGACTGCCACTGAGGTTTAATCCTGAAGTTAATTTGGGTAAGAGTTTGACAGAAAGAGTGGTCTGGCAGATATAAAATACTGGATTTGAAGTGGTGCAGCAATAAAAATGCTGGCACTTTTTCAAAGCTAAGCTGGCTCTGGTGTGGTTTCACATTGGATGGGGCACTGAATGTTGTGATTCCTGCAATGCAGGTGGGTTGGGCTAGATGATCCTCAGGGATCCTTTCAGCTCCATGATTCTAGGGTATGGATTCAAAGCTTTTCTATTCAGCTCCACTGAGTCTTTGCTCAAAGTTCTTCCATCTTTAAAATGGGAATAATGCCTAGTTACATTCATAGAGCTGTGAAGGTAGGTGAATAAGATAATGATGGATCAGTTTTGCAACTGAGGTTATCAGAAACGGAGACTACAAGACAACCCCCGGTGGACATTTAAACACAAGGTCTAAAGAGACTAGTGGTCTATCCCTCCCTCAGCATTGTCTATATCAGGGGTGGGGCTCTTGATCTGACTGGTGGGCCAGAGACAGACCCTTAACCTTACTCATCTTGCAGTCCACATTTGACAAGTGGGCGGGGCCACACACCTGTCAGTCACCTGACATTGCAATGAAGTCAGCTGACCTGCTTCGGCCTGCATGTTTTGTAATCGATAGTGGCGTCTGCCCTGTGGAATGCCCTCCCTTCAGATGTCAAGGGAATAAACAACTAACTGACTTTTAGAAGACATCTGAAGGCAGCCCTGTTTAGGGAAGCTTTTAAGGACTGATGTTTTTTATAATGCTTTTAGATATGTTGTAAGCTGCCCAGAGTGGCTGGAGAAACCCAGCCAGATGAGCGGGGTATAAAGAATAAAATCATCATTATCATCATCATCATCATCTGCAAGCTAAAGCACAGTGCTTTGCAAGGTCCAACAGCCACTGGGCCTAGCAAAAGCCAGTGGACGTAACTTTGCAAGCTTTGATGATCATCGGTGCCTGCAAACTCTCTTTTGGCCCAGCTGCATGCATCTTTACCTGCCCCACACCAGGTGCCATATATGATGTATGGCAGGTGGGCGTGACTTGCATGAAACAACCTGTGAGCCAAATGGGGAGGCCAGGTAGGAGTTTCTCCCCACTGCTGGTCTCCACTGATGGGCAGTGTCTTTCCAGGGATTCCAGTATGAGTCTTCCCCAGCCCTCCTTGGAGATTCCAAGGCTTGAACCACTGAGCTGTTCCCGATATGCACTACTAAATTTGTCTAAAAACCGTCGCTTGTAGACCACGGTCAGGACTGTATCCAGGCTACCTTCACGACTTAGACCCCTCAGCTCCAGCTTGCCAACCCCCAGAACTATCCCACTGAAGTACCTGGCTACTTTATGGTACTCTGGAGTTTGGGGCTGGCTGGTTACTTGATGGCTTTTCCATTTTCCACAGCGGCAATAACTCGTGCTCCCTTTCGTGCGCCATTGTCATTGAGATGTGCTCAATTCTGTTTCCTTTGGCTTCCCTGACTTCGTGACATGACGTGTGAAATGCAGCGTGCATAAGCAGCTAGAAGTCGCATGCACAGTGCTGGGTTTGCAGTCGGCCGGTTTCATCCATATACATCAGCGAGGGCCTGTAAAACTGGGGTAATGGAAGCTATAGATGTATATTATACACACAATTGAATAAATAACAGCTTAGCTATTCACTAGTTAAATTTGGGGCCATGCATATGTATTGCTTCTCGCCTGCCTGTCGTACTACATGTCAGAGTGTATCGCTCAGATACGGCAAGCCCGCATGCTCCGTATGAGTGGCAAGCCTAGCAAGATTTCCCTTTTGGATTGTAACAAAATACTTGTGCTTTATGTAGGAGGCTATTGCTTTTATCAGAGCCGTCATCTGTCCTACACATGATAGTCAGTTCATAATAAAGCCTGAGGATTGGGTATGAGAAAGAAAGACTTGTAGGCTGAGATAGAGGAAGCACCACAGCATGCGCAAAGAGGACATCCTGGGGGGAAACGCAAGGGAGAAATTGCAAAAATATCTACATTAAAATCTCCCTGTCTGCATTATGCGGGGTTTTTTCTTTCCATAGCAAAAATTAATTTAGATGGGGGAAAACTGAATAAGCTGCTGTGTAAGAATTGTGAGAATAAATGGAGTTCAACGCACACAATCACCCATCAATGATTTGTCTGTAAATATCTGGACTTCTTTATTTTTTAACCTTGCTCTAGACGTTGGAGCACCTTAAGATGGAGACAATGACCAAATGCAGGTGAATTAAAATCCCAGAGTCCTCCATCAAGCGCATATTTGCAAAATCATTCGGGGAAGAAGTTAAGGGCATAGGAATTTAGGAAACTGTATTGTATCAGGATGTTGGTTTATCTAGCTCAGTATTGCCTTCACGGATTGGCAGCAACTCTCCAGGGTTTCAGGCAGGGCACATCCCAAGCTCTACCTGGAGATGCAGGGGGTTGAACCTGGGACCTTTTGCGTGCAAAGCAGGTACTCTGCCAGTGAGCTACATCCTTTCTAAGTCCGGTTGAAGCTCCTTGTGTTGGTGAGACCAATTCATGAGTAGGAAAGCACAGTGGTAGTTTTGATGTGCTTTGAAAACCTGTGAAACCTGTTAATCACATACAAGCGTGGGCCAAAAGAAATGATGGTACACATTGTGGGTCAGTGATGCCTCATATCAAACCACTTTTTGTTCTCTTGCCTGTCTCCAGATCCTGAGCCTAGGTAGAACTTGAAGAAATAAGGACAAATCTTCATTGTCACCCCTCTGGCACATTTAAGGGGTGCAGAATTGAAGTGGAAGAGGCATTTTGGGGCTTAAAAATTCTCCCTCGTTTTTAGACTGTAGCTCAGTATTGGAATAAATGCTTTCCACACAGAAGGTCCCAGGCGCAGTCCTTATGGGTGGGGATGTCTCTTTCCTGAAACCTTGGAGAGATGTTGCTATGATAATGAGCTACGAAGACGGACCAATGGTCTGACAGAAATGTGCTGGCCGTGACACTTGTTCAGTTGCTTCCAGTCAATGGGAATGCTTCTGTTGACTTCAGCAAAGGAGAGGTTTCAGCCTTGGAATCTCCCCCTCTATTAATCATTCTGCATTATGCAGCCACCTGTTAAAAGCAGAATCAATCGTCGTCCCTTTGCAAGCCATTTGTTACTGACTCCACCATAGGTTAATGATTGCCAAAAGAAGAAGAGGAAAATCGTTTCTTTCTCCCTTTTTTTGGAACGAGGCAGTGAAAGAGTCTGGGATGATGAACAGACTGTTGTGTCTCGGGGAAACAATGGAAGCAGCCTGCCAGTCCGGTTCAGAGTCCAGAATTGTGTTATTTCTAATCGCTGTCATACCATTTGCGTGCGTATGTGTGTGTGCTCAGTGTTCCACACGATAAGAACACCGATTGAGGTAATTCATCTTCGAGTCATGGGAGACAATATGAAGGCTTTAGATAAGGGTGTGCTGTGCACATACAAGAATGCATGCTGGCCCAGAAGCATAAGATGTTCAAAGATGTTTGGTGCATTGGCACAGAGAGAACCTTTTCAATGGCACATTGTGTCTGCCCTGCTGCAGGAGCTGGAGGCAATATTTGCCTGGCATCAACTTGAAATGTCAAGTAGCTGCTTTATCAGTGTGTGTACAAGTTTCTGAAATGCAGTGAATTTGTATCTAATACTGCAGCATGCCTGCCAGCAGTACCTGTGCAGCTGGCTTGCTATATAATCCAGCTGAAGCAGACCTCAAAAGATAACTAACGTGCACTAAATTTTGGCAGTGGGGTGCTATTATGTTTCCATAGGCATGCAATCCTGGTTCGGATGTAGCACTGGACCATAGTTTAGTGTTACGTGAATGAGCCTGCAAAAGCATTGGGCTTATATGCTACTCTTTTCTTTCTCCTCCTTCACTATTGTCCCCAGGAGGACATAGGAAGTTTGCTTTTGGGGACGGTGGTGTGGGGTTGAACATCAAACATAGCTTATTGCCACATCAAAGAAAGACAGAACTGTCTGGCATAGGGGCGGAAAACATTTTTTTTTCCAGCCCAAAGGCTGCATTTCTTACTGGGGACCACTTGCCAGGAGTGGGTGGGGCCATTCATGTAAATTATGTGTTTGTACAGTAGTCTAGTTTCTACACACTTGCACATCTGTCTCCATCTAGGGAATCAAGAAGCATGATCAGAGTTCAGGGATACTTTTCAGCCAGTCAGTAACACTCAAGGAGGGTGCAAAAGAGAATCAGTAGGATGCATGTGGCTTGGGGAGCGTCCTGATCAGTGCTCTAAGACAGAGGTGTGGAACCTTAGGCCTGTTGGGCAGTTGTGGCCCACCAAACAACTCCTTTTGGTCCGCCAGGCCATTTTGGGAAGCCCAGGCCAACCCAACCTACACCTAACATCATGTGCAAAGGAAGGGCTTCAAAGAAACAATTGAGAGCTTAAAGTAGGCTCCCAATGGTTCCTTTGCCAGAGCAAGGTGCACTCCCACCTGCCCATTGAAAATGCTCCTTGCTCGACGAGGGGGAAGTAGCAGCCATGCAATGGAGGCTGCTTCTCCCTGCCAGTGCTGTTCCTGCTGCCAGTGTGGTATAGTGGTTAAGAGCGGTAGACTCGTAATCTGGTGAACTGGGTTCGTGTCCCCGCTCCTCCACATGCAGCTGCTGGGTGACATTGGGCTAGTCACACTTCTTTGAAGTCTCTCAGCCCCACTCACCTCACAGAGTGTTTGTTGTGGGGGAGGAAGGGAAAGGAGAATATTAGCCGCTTTGAGACTCCTTAGGGCAGTGATAAAGCGGGATATCAAATCCAAATTCAAACTCTTCTTCTCTTCTTCTTAAACCTCTGGTCTCCAAAGGGCTTCCAGAAAGCCCTGCACAGCATTTTGAACCTCTGGTTTTCGGAGGTTTAAAGCAACAGCACAGAAATCCCTTTGTAAGCAGCCTTGTGCTGCTCTTTTATTTCTCCTAGGGTCTACATGAACCAAGAAATAGCCCTGAAACAAGCCCCAGGATCCTCTGTTACATGCAAGTGTTCTGTTGCTGATGTCTGGGAATTTGCCGGCAGACCACCTGATGTGCAAAGAGTTCCCTGAACATAAGAAGTCTGGAAAAAGTAACCACCCTGTTAAAGCATTTGGCATCCTGACAGGCAAATGAGTACTTAGCTTTTCTTGCCAGCATAGCACTTAACCATGCAGATATAATTTTGCAGGATTGAGTTTTGCATCCCCTATGATCTTATATTTTGGTGTTTTATGATTGCAGAGTTGGAGGGAACTAAGGGAGAAATTCACCCCACCTCCCATGCGCAGGAGCAAGATTAATTAAACCTAAATTCTTTCTGACAGATATGTATCCAAACTAATTTTAAAAACTTGCTGTGTCTGAGGTCCCGGAACCTTTCCCGATAGTATTTTTCAATTTGCAGCCTGTTCTTATGGGTAGAACTTTTCCCCCTGATATTATTTAATCTGAATCTTTCCCCCCCTGCCGTTTAAGCTCATTACTGCTTTTCCTATCCTCCGTAGCAATACCGAGCAACTGGTTACCTTCCTACTTATCACAGCCTGATACATATTTGAAAACATCTGTCATGCCTCCCTAATGTAATCTCTCCTTAAGACGCAACTCTAAACAGATCTTTCAATAGTTTTCTGTCTGCCATTTGGGCCTGCTCTGAGATGTGTGCTGCTCTTGGCTTCAGACAAACAAACTCAGTTCTCTGTGTCAAGAAAAAGCAGGATTCTGTGCCCTGCATAATATAATGCGGATTAAACAAATACAGGTGAAATTATTCAACCAGAATAATTTAGGTCTGTTGCTGTTACTCAGAAGTGAGGAATATGGAGCAATTAAGCGCATGATTCAGCAGCCTTCTGAAAGGTTTGGGTCTGGTCAACACTTGGATAGGAGTACCTTGGAATACTCTGTGTGATGCCTTTAACTCCATATCATGAGAACGGTGGCATTGATAAAGAATTCAGGCCTGCCAAGTTCCACCTCCAATGATTGGAAATCCTTCTCATTCCCCCCACTGGATATTACATGTTCATAAACAAGTGGTGACCATTTTGCATGAGGATTGGCCCCTGCATGCATGCATAAACCCATTCCACCCCATTCTAACCCCTGTTCTGCCCTCTTCCGGGTCCAAAAGGACCCGTGCATTGGCTGTCGTGCTGCCTGTACCATAAAGTTTAATTTTTGTATCCATACGGGCTAGAAACTTACTTGTAAAAAAGCCGCTGAACTATGGCAGATATGAATATCTATATTGCTTGGGTGGAATATACACAGCTATTTTCATAATAACATCACCAGTATGCTTTGGACTGGGGAATTCTCAGGTTCTTTACCTACATTTTTGATTCCCTGTCAGCTCTGTGCTTTCAGTTAAGTCTTCAGTGCCCTTCCACTTTCCTTCATTTGCTATTTTGAAAATGGAAAATTTGCAAGGGTGCAGATTGAACAAAAGTACCTGTGCACAGAGGGTTCTATCCAATGGTGGCTTTGCACTAGTAGAAGCACTTTCCTAAGGTAAGGCAGGCTGTTAAAGATCCACTCACTGTGTCATAACTCTCCTTCCACTGCCAGATGACCAGGCAGAAAAAATGTTTTGTAAACTGGAAGAGAGTTTGTCTTCTCCTTCCCTCTTGCAGGGCACCAGAGTGCCGCAAATGACTAACACAGCAAGTGAATATTGTGGCTAACAACAATAAAAGTAACACAGTTTACATAAAATCATATGCAATTCTCTTTGCTGGTGTGAATAATGTGAGAAGCAGTTGGCTTAGGCAAACTCTTGTACAAAAGACAGAGAAATTAGGGGACTTTAGAGTGCAGGTTGCTTGTTTAGCTGGAGGAAGGAAAGGTTTTAAGTTTGCTCCTGCATTTTTCTGGAAGGGCTGGTATGTGTCCCTGGCACAGCTCCGCTTTCAGCCAGGCCTGTTTTGCTTCCAGAATTTCAGTGGCTGGCTTCCAAGTCTACTCAACGCACACGCACACACCCGTCTCAATACAGCAAGTGGCAGATGGGCAGCATGGAAGATAGGAGTTGACACTACCGTACTGTAGGCTCGTGTCTGCAACCATCCCGTACCAATTAAGAACTCTCTGAAACCCAGAACAGTTTTCTTTTTCTTTTTTTGCAATTTATTTTCTGACTGTGACTATGGAAAGAGATTCAGCATTCATTCCCTGGAGAAAACAGGGATAATAAGTAGAATTCACATCATCATCATCATCATCATTATTATTATTATTATTATTATTATTATTATTTAAGATGCAGTTGTAATTGTAAATACATGTGTTTTTATAAGTACAGTGGTACCTCAGGTTACATACGCTTCAGGTTACATACACTTCAGCTTACAGACTCTGCTAACCCAGAAATAGTGCTTCAGGTTAAGAACTTTGCTTCAGGATGAGAACAGAAATCGTGCTCCGGCGGCGCGGCAGCAGCAGGAGGCCCCATTAGCTAAAGTGGTACTTCAGGTTAAGAACAGTTTCAGGTTAAGAACGGACCTCCGGAACGAATTAAGTACTTAACCCGAGGTACCACTGTACTGAGCTGCATCACCGGCAAGATACCAAAGCCACATTCACACCATACATTTAAAACACTGCAATACCACTTTAAACAGCCATGGCTTCCAAATAATTATGAGGGCTGTAGTTTGCTAAGGGCACTGAGAGTTGTTAGGACACCCCTATTCCTCTCCCAGAGCTACAATTCCCAGAGTGGATTAGCAATCAATTTGTCTTCCCATGAAGCTCTCTGATGGGAATAGGGGTCTCCTAACCTCTCTCAGCACCCTTAACAAACTACACCTCCCTGGCATCTTTGTGGGGAAGCCATGGCTGTTCAAAGTGGTATCACTTTAGCACTTTAAATCACAGAATTGTAGAATGGGAAGGCACCACAAGGGTCATCTAGTTCAACCCTGTTCAATGCAGGAATCTTTTGCCCAGTGTGGGACTTGAATCCATGACTGAGATTAAGAGTCTCATGCTCTACCTTCCTCTTTCAACAAACCTTTAAAGTGGAGGCCTTTATCTCACTCTTTATCTGAATTGGTTTAGAAACTGTATTCACATATTTTACATGTTTTACTGATTATGATTTTATTGCTAAATTGCTTCAGGACTTACTGAAGTTTTCAGAAACAGCCCAAAGTGCAATATATTGCAGGAATCCAAGGGAGAAGTTAGTTTCCTCTGCTTTAGCGCAAACCACAGTTTGCCGTTGCACCAAAAACCATCAAACTATGGTTTATACGGGACGCGGGTGGCGCTGTGGGCTAAAGCCTCAGCGCCTAGGGCTTGCCGATCGAAAGGTCGGCGGTTCGAATCCCCGCGGCGGGGTGCGCTCCCGCTGCTCGGTCCCAGCGCCTGCCCACCTAGCAGTTCGAAAGCACCCCCGGGGGCAAGTAGATAAATAGGTACCACTTACCAGCGGGAAGGTAAACGGCGTTCCGTGTGCGGCTCTGGCTCGCCAGAGCAGCGTTGTCACGCTGGCCACGTGACCCGGAAGTGTCCCCGGACAGCGCTGGCCCCCGGCCAATAGATGTGAGATGGGCGCACAAACCCCAGAGTCTGTCAAGACTGGCCCGTTCGGGCAGGGGTACCTTTACCTTTACCTATGGTTTATACTGGCTGTCTAAGCCAGGATTGCCTTCCAGCTTCAAAATGTTTGAAGGCAAAAATATAGCAACCTGTGGTTAACTGATTTGTATGTAATGACAAGTCATGGCTTTCACTACAATGGAAGTAACAAACTGAAGTGGTGTGTGGCCTGAGGTGGGTGGAATAAAGAGCATAGGAGGACAAGTCTTATTCTATTAGCTCAAGCTATGGTATGATGCTATATTCGAACTGAGCTGCTAAGTGACTATTCTCTTCAGCACCAGACAGTCCCAAAAATGAACGATACCATTGCAAAATAGCATTTTCCCCCCAAACAGCTTTTGTTTTGCATCTTGCATAACTTGGCAAACTGAAAGGATACAGCTTTTCCAAGAAGTTCTAAGTCATCAGAGAAAGATATGAGGAAATTAAAGGACAATCCTACAATGGTATGTGTGTGTTCTAATAAAACAGAAAACTTTATAACCACAGGACTACATCTAAAACTGGAAATGTTGTTGACTGCTGGGGTAGCAAGTTTGGTAATGAGGCCAAGAAAAAATGTGTACTCATTTAAGTATAAATAAGAGAAGTGCCTTAATACTTTTGACTGCTTTTAAGTGTGGAGATAAGATGATAGACAAATATCTCCAAACAAATAAGGATGGTCATTTTTTTTAGCGTACGGCCAATTCAGAAGCCAGTGAAGCTTGAGCAATTACATCAGTTGGCACATTCACTCATTTAGAAATAAGCTCCATAGAAACCAGCAAGATTTACTTCCACCTAAATGTGCTTGGGACTCTAGTGTAGTCTGATTGATTTCGTGCCTGTGAAGTTTAAGGACAAAATTTGGATTTTAAGGTGGCATATCCTGCATGTAAAGGTAAAGGGACCCCTGACCATTAGGTCCAGTCGCGGATGACTCCGGGGTTGCGGCGCTCATCTCGCTTTATAGCCGGCGTACAGCTTCCGGGTCATGTGGCCAGCATGACTAAGCCGCTTCTGACGAACCGGAGCAGTGCACGGAAATGCCATTTACCTTCCTGCCGGAGTGGTACCTATTTATCTACTTGCCCTTTGATGTGCTTTCGAACTGCTAGGTTGGCAGGAGCAGGGACTGCTCAGTATCCTTCCCACTGGCATCTCTAGGTAGGCCTGGGAGAGACCTTTGTCTGGAACTCTGTAGAGCCTCTACCAACCTTTAGACTGCAGTACTGAGCTAGATGAACAAATGGTCTGAGACAACTCTCTTTGTTCGTAAGAGGAGCAAAGATCCATCTATTCGCTGCTACCTCCTGCCAATCTTGTGGTAGGGAAGAAATCCATTGTAGGAAGAATTCATGTTGTTTCTCCTGGCCTGAATCTAGTGACAATCATTGTGTAATGCCAAGTTCTGATGCTGAGTGTTCTGCTGCAGGAGATAATTGGTAATAGTGGACAATTTATTTTTTTCAAGGTCGTTGGCCTGATCTTTTTTAAGAATGCCTGATGAGCTGCTGAGGAGTCCTAAGAACTGTACTGGAAGATCATTTGCTGTAGCGTATTCTAATTACTAAGTTAAATTTTTAGCCTTCTGTTCCAGATTTATGGAAGGACCCCCCACATGCCTGACATTTAATGAAAGAAAATGAGCACACTTGTGTTCAGCAACATATCTAAGACTCTGCCTGCTCCTGTGTCCTGTTATTAATTTGGACTACCAGCTTGAAATATTTGCACATCTCTCTTAGCCAATGGGTAGCTGCAGAAAAATAGTTCCTGCGTAGATAAGCTTTGCACTGTTGCAGTCATCACATTATTTCTTCCTGCTCTACCAGCGTGGCAACTCATTTGTTGTCATTGGTACTGGCAATGGGATTGGTCCTTGCATTTGTTAGAACTCTGTTCAAAGTGGCTTGTCAGTTCTTCTCATGTTATGAAGCATTAGTCAGACCTGAGATATCCTCAGACTTGTCCATCGACCTACGTGCCATTCTCAGACATGGAAGGTGCCTAGTGGTGCAGTTTTGGTGCCTGTCCTTCAGTTTGTAGAACTGTTCATGGGGAAACTCTCTGAAGTCAAAGTCTAATTTATTTTGGAGGAAGCATCCAAGTTTACATTTTTGTGATTGCTTGATGCCTGGAAAGAAGCAGGTGAGGTTTGTTGAAGGATTTGATTTGATTTCTTTAGCGTTTTGGGTGGGGCGAGATGAAAATTGCTTTCATTTGCCACTCCCTGTCATATTTAATTGGGACATAATACAGACAGGTAGTAATTTCTGCAGGTGTTTTTTTTCTGTTTAACTTGCTGCCAAATGAATTGTCATTTCGGAACAGATCCAACCAGAAATCACTCAAAGTTTTCTAGAAGTGATTCTGCATTCTCAGGTCTGAGTTAAGCCCTGGAGATTTAGTCATTTGGCATATATTTACACAAAATAAGCTTGGTTCTTCTTGCTTCTCTGAGAAGGTGTAACACCACATTCCTGAAAGATCAGGGCTCTGAACTTATCTCCAGTTATATCTTTTAAATGCACATAAATATTGGAATGCAAAGAGGACGAACCTGAGCTACAGCAAACATCACCTTACGGCAATCTTTGTCAACCAGCATTGGCTGGATCTGACAGGAGTTGTAGTCCTAATCATCTAGAGCCAGGGGTGACCTAGCCTAGAGTTTTGGGGGGCCCTGGGCAAGAGAGTCATTGGGGGCCCCTAAAGGTATGGAAGCAAGCCAGGCATTTCACTTAATTCTATACATGAATCTACAATGAAAGTATGTATAAATGTATATATAACATGTACATAACATGTCGTGTATACATAACAGATTCTTTGTGTTCAATTTTTATTACAACTAGAGCTGAGAATATTATGTAAACACATGAACAGAAGTCATAAGGTACCCCAACATGTAATGCTCTTATGTAAACAGAAAGACCCAAAACAAAACAAAAACACTTAAGAAAGCATATTGTATGATATCGTGGCAGGAGGGACAAATGGTGAATTGATGATAGTCAGTTCGCTGATAAACAGTGATAAAGTAATTCATTATTTAAGAGTCAATCCTGTGGTACAGAGCTTTGCAAACTTTTCATGTTGGTGATACACTTTTTTAGACATACATCATTTCACAACACAGTAATTCAGTTTTCCTAGCAAACTGGAGTTTAAACTCCAGCCCCGGGAGGAGCACTAGCACGACACATCTACACACTGCAGCCAGCACACTAATATGTTGTTCCAGTAGTAGATAGGTAGCCGTGTTGGTCTGCCATAGTCAAAATAAAAAAAATTCCTTCCAATAGCACCTTAAAGACCAACTAAGTTAGTTCTTGGTATGAGCTTTCGTGTGCATGCACACTTCTTCAGATACACATCTGAAGAAGTGTATCTGAAGTGTATCTGAAGAAGTGTGCATGCACATGAAAGCTCATACCAAGAACTAACTTAGTTGGTCTTTAAGGTGCTACTGGAAGGAATTTTTTTTATTTTGACTAATATGTTGTGACACACATGGATAGTTCTGCTCTAGTAGATCTAGTAGAATTATCAGGTAAGAGTCAGTTCTCTAGCAAAGGGCGATGATGATGATCAAGGAGATGGAGCAACACCTCTTTGAGGAAATACTTCAATATTTGGGGCTTTTATAGTTTAGGGAAAAGGCAAGGAAGAGAAGAGAAGACAAGACAAGACAGAGGTGTACAAAATTAGGCACGGTGTCTCTAGTGTTCTCACGACACTAGAACTAATGGACCTCCAAGGAAGATGAATGTTGAAAGATTCAGGACAGACCAAAAGAAAGTACTTCTTCATGTAGCATATAGTTGCTCTGAGTTTTGCATCAGTGATGGCCACCAACTTGGGTGGCTTTGAAGCAGGAGAAGACAGGTATGGGCAAGCCCTGGTTCGCTGAGGTGTGATTGCACTGGCAACCAGGTTGGTCTGACTCTTCTTTTGATCTTGAGCAAGGTGTGGGCCCTACCTCCCACCTGGTCATTGCGAAAGTCTTTTGCGTAGGCAGTGGTGTGGTTAGGCTACGTTGCACTTAATAATGTTTTGGGGCCTCCACCTCTTTAGATGGATATGTGCATCATCTCTCTTGCTACTAGCCATGATGGCTATGTTCCCGAATGCCAATTGCCAGGAATCACAGGTGGGAAAAGAGCTGCTGTGCTCAGGTCCTGCTTGTGCAAGTCCCATATGCACCTGGTTGGCCACTTCAGAATGTGTTACCGGTAAATCTGCCCTTCTGCATTGGGGTGGGTGCTCCTGGTCATTCTTCCAAGTGGGCCCCCCGGATCCTACCCTGAATGACTGCCCTGTGCATAGCTCACCCAAACCACAGCAAATGGGCTTGGGTTGGGTCTCAGACCAAGAGTGTGGGTGGCACCCTTATGCTGATTAGTGCTGGGAGATATATCGTCCAAAACTGGTTTTGAAGTCCATATTGTGATATCGGTTTCATAATTTTGGACCTTGCAGTATTTCATGAATCATGATATGTGTTTGTGTGCTATGCAAAAATCACAATGTCAATCCAATCAATGCTTCTCTTGTGTCCCGCAGCCCCTGTTAACTCTGCTGTTGCAGCTCTCTGCCCCTTGCAGGGGAGCAGCTAATCACAAGAGCAGGCGCTGGCAAAAATCACGATGCAGGAAAAAACCGTGAAGCCAGCCAATGCCTCCACATAGCTCCATCCTTAATTCAGACATCACGATTTATTGGTATATCATGATGTTCAACTTGTGATATATCACAGTGTTGAAAACCAGGAATATGTCCCAGCCCTAATGCTCATGGCTTAGACCATTACATTCATTCAAGGGCATTTCAGAGCACAATGGCACACAGCATCAAGTTTTACGCCCTTCAATCTATTTACACTGCAGAGCAAAATGTGTGCATTGTGCATTTGTTGTCTCCATCTCTTTCTTCTAATAATAAGGAAAAAAAATTCTCTTAATTGCTTAGTTTATTATAGCTGGCATTTCATTTTGTATCACACAAAAGACAAACAAACCCTGTAGTTTATCTCCCCCCCCCCCAATCTCCTTTTATTCTTTTTACCATGGGAATTTTAATAAATCAATGACAATAAGAACACTTACTGGAAAGTAGTAGATGCTTGAAAATTACTATTTTTATTTCCCATGGGTTAACACCTGCACATCAGAATAGAATCAAGCAACATATTATGTACAGTAAAAGGTTTCTGGCTACTGAAATGAAGAAGCCAATCCATTATAAAACAACATTAACTCTTTGTGCGCTGCTTTTGCTCTGCTTTCTGTGGGAAGCTGCCCAACGTACTCGGTGAATTTTCAGGATTAGGGGTGGTTTCGATTCAAGTCCATTTCACCCCTCACTTGCGGAGGAAGAAAGGAACAAAGAAATCTTAAGTAGAATTTTGACTCTACAACACTAGCGACTGGATGTCTTCCAGACGTTGATAGGTGTCGTTTTTTATTCTGCACTTCTTTTAATGGGGGCCAGGTGACCATCTGCCATATCATCTGGGGTAAGCTATGGCCAAAAGGTGCAGTTTTTATCCTGGACATATGCAGAATTGGGTTATTAAGAAGGTTCCTGGCAGCAGAACCCCTTATGCATAATTTTCCTGGCTTACAGAGAAACAAAGCTTGGATGTCCTGTAGCTCCTGGCAACTCACGTGGCACACGCTTACAAAAGCAACAGTTTGAAAGCGCTCTGTACCTTTTCTAAAATATCTTCCACCTACTTTAAAGCTGTTTGCAGTGAATAGTGGGTTTGCATAAGAGTGGGTCAGCCCCATAAGACTAAGGAATGAGCTGCATAGCTTAGTGGGTAGAGTGTGAGACTCTTAACCTCAAGGACGTGGATTCAAGCCCCACATTGGACAAAAGATTCCTCATTACAGGGGGTTGAACTAAATGACCTTCGGGGGTCCCTTCCAACTTTACCATTCTGTGATTCTTAGAAAGAGCATGGACATACTATAAGAATGTGTCTTAATGTTTAGTTGCCCCATATCCTAGCATGACAGTATTTTGTGTTTTCCTTGCCCATTGGCTGAGAGGAACAAATAGACCTCCTCATAATGTAAGGATACAGAATATGCTGAACTTTTCATATTATTATTATCACCACCATCATCATTTATTTATGCAGTGCCAACAATGCACATGGCACTATGCACAATCAGAATAAGAATTCTATCCCGAAGGGCATACAAGAAATACTACTACAAGAAATAATAAAATAAAAACCAATAGTTTAAAATGCACAATTCACAAGCCATTACATCAGCTGTGCTAAAACAGCCGCACCAGTCTGAACTCCTCCTAGTATAGGGTCAACAAGGCTTGATCAGCTGATGGCTGATCCACTGCTGAGAGCCACAGTCGAGAGCGCTTGAGCTTGTTCCTCTGGGCAGTGGCACCCATAAATACCTGAGGGGTGGGAGGAACAAACACAAGCTCGGAATACAGGCTGAAGTTTCTCAGGTGTTTCCCTTCTCTCTCACTGCTGCCTTCTCCTCCAACGAGGTCTTATGGAGGGAGAAGGAAAAACTTGATTCTGGGATTAGTTACAGATAGGTAGCCATGTTGGTCTGCCATAGTCAAAATTAAAAAATTCCTTCCAGTAGCACCTTAAAGACCAACTAAGTTAGTTCTTGGTATGAGCTTTCGTGTGCATACACACTTCTTCAGATACCAAATATCTGAATATTCAGAGACCAAATATCCAACTATCTGTAGAAGTGTGCATGCACACGAAAGCTCATACCAAGAACTAACTTAGTTGGTCTTTAAGGTGCTACTGGAAGGAATTTTTTTTATTTTGATTCTGGGAGTCATAGTCCTGTGGATGGGGGAGTGATTATTCCCAGAGTGGTGTAAAAACCAACCCTCCTTCTTGGGAACCTCTGGGAATCATAGCTCTGTGAGGGGAACAGGAGTCTCAACAAACTACAGTTCTCAGGAATCTTTGGGGTAAGCCACAGCTTTTAAAGGGATATCATGGTGCTTTGAATGCAAGGCACAGATGTGCCCCTCATCACATGCAAGTAGCCCTGACTAGCGTAACTGGAAAGGATATTTTTTGCTTCTGAAAAGCATTCAAGAGCCTAATAATGCCAGTTTTTTGAAGCAATGTGTTTTGGACCCGTTGGAAGGCTGAATTCATCAAAATCTTGCTCTGTCAGTGTCCTAAAAGTAATAAACAATATGTCATTAAAATCAATATCGACCTTGCTGGGCTTTTCAGAAACTACCGTACTACAGTTACTGAAAAGCTGGGTTAATCTCTGACTAAATCCATGAGTAATTTGGGCTTTTACTGTGTTTTCAGCATTTTTCCCTAGAAAGCATGCCACAGACAAGGGAGGAGAAATGTTAAAATGGGCAGCTTTAGCAGAAATCTCTGGGTTTTAAGTTCTTAGAAGAACATTGCATCTGGTTTCCAGGCACGGTATCTAACACCCTTTCTTGTTATTACTAGATTATAATGATTTATAAAATGGATTTGTTGCACAAAGAGAGGGAGGGAGAGAAAACGAGTTCTGCCACAAAATAGTCTCTTAAAATAGGAGTTTGTTTGTTTAGAATATTGAATCCTTCGTGGGACCAGCACATTTTGCTCCAGTTTCTTCCCCCTATTTTACACTGTGACCGGGGGCTGAAGCATTAGTCTGCATAAGTCAGAACTGTGCCACTGGTTCTTATCTTTGGCCTGGTGGGCTATGATAAATGGCTCACAGATGGTTTATGGACAGATGTTGAAAAGAAGAGGGTGAACAGTTCACTCGCATCCTATCCAGCAAAGGTCAGGCGGGAAGAAAGAAGTTTAAGCATCAGGCGCATGCCGTAGAGTATTTGCATTGAGATTCTCCGTCTGAGCATCTGTCTGTGGGAAACCCAGTTTATGTAGGAAAGAGTCAGTGATTGCCAGGTTGGACGTCTGAGTATCTTCCCCTCCTGGCTGTACTGTGTCCTTGCTGCCAGCACTCAGCATGCTCAGGAAGGTGCAGGGGCAGGCCAGAACCCCAGCAGCCACCACCATCGCTGTCAACAGGCTGCTGCATCTACCATAGTTCCTCCTGCTGGGGTTTGCCAGGTGCCAGCCGGGTGCCTGCCCACCAGAGCATCTTGCATGGATGGTAGGGGGTGGCTTAGTTGCCATGTTGAACAGAGCGGAGCAGGTCTACCTCTGAACTCAGCTGTGTGTTAATGTTGCTGGCCGCCAAAAGCCTTCTGCTGATTCTAAGGATGCTCAAATCAATATATTATTATCCTGCTTTGAGGATAGAACGAGGTTGCCCATGTTCATGGGTTAGTTCTGACAAGGGGAAGAGGGTCACATTTCCTGCTGGGTATACTTCTTTTTTAAATTTTATTTTACAGTTTATTTTGACAAAGCAATAACCATAAATAAATGAGAATAAAAATGCGCACCCCACAACTGAATCATAGAATCATAGAATCATAGAGTTGGAAGAGACCACAAGGGCCATCAAGTCCAACCCCCTGCCAAGCAGGAAACACCATCAGAGCACTCCTGACATATGGTTGTCAAGCCTCTGCTTAAAGACCTCCAAAGTAGGAGACTCCACCACACTCCTTGGCAGCAAATTCCACTGTCGAACAGCTCTTACTGTCATGAAGTTCTTCCTAATGTTTAGGTGGAATCTTCTTTCTTGTAGTTTGGATCCATTGCTCCGTGTCCGCTTCTCTGGAGCAGCAGAAAACAACCTTTCTCCCTCCTCTATGTGACATCCTTTTATATATTTGAACATGGCTATCATATCACCCCTTAACCTCCTCTTCTCCAGGCTAAACATGCCCAGCTCCCTTAGCCGTTCCTCATAAGGCATCGTTTCCAGGCCTTTGACCATTTTGGTTGCCCTCCTCTGGACACGTTCCAGTTTGTCAGTGTCCTTCTTGAACTGTGGTGCCCAGAACTGGACACAGTACTCCAGGTGAGGTCTGACCAGAGCAGAATACAGTGGCACTATTACTTCCCTTGATCTAGATGCTATACTCCTATTGATGCAGCCCAGAATTGCATTGGCTTTTTTAGCTGCGGCTCATGTCAAGTTTGTGGTCAACCAAGACTCCTAGATCCTTTTCACATGTACTGCTCTCAAGCCAGCTGTCACCCATCTTGTATTTGTGCCTCTCATTTTTTTTGCCCAAGTGCAATACTTTACATTTCTCCCTGTTAAAATTCATCTTGTTTGTTTTTGCCCAGTTCTCTAATCTGTCAAGGTCGTTTTGAAGTGTGATCCACTGAGACCATTTCATTTCATTGCAACTACCCATTGGGTAATCTTCTCAGGGTCATATGCCAGAGGGTAAATGGGTGGAGCAACAGATGCAAATTTGACCTTTCATTTAATTTCGCTTTTAGTTCGTATACTGCCTTTCTGTATTACCATGCACAAAGCGGTTTACGAGCTGAAGAACAAAATGGACAGCAAACATCACACACCTAATAACGATCTGATCCAATAAAAAAAATCATAATAAAAACATAAGTGAAAGACAGTGACTGGCCCAAGATGGCTGGCCCAGTGAGCTTCATGGTTTAGTGGGGACTTGAACCCTGGCTTTCTGGGTCTTAGTCCAGCCTTCTAACCACTACACTATCCATGCAGGCACTGATTACACCCAGACCTGACTGGCAGTAGTTCTCCAGAGTCTCAGGAAGAGAACCTTTCTCCAGACCTATCTGGAGATGCCGGGGATTGAACCTGGGACCTTCTGCATGAAAAGCAGATGCTATGGCTGTTCTCACTAATTGGCTCACCATTCCTTCATTCCTGCTCAGAGCTGTGCTCTGGAAAAGCCAGCTGCTGACTAAGGACGAAGATGTCTAAGTGAATTAATGTTTTTGGAAGTCTCTGTAAGTGTTTCCTGAAAAGCTAGTGTGAGAGGATGCTCTTAATTGCTATTTTAAAAATAAATGTGTCAAGACACTATTTTTGGCAGAAAAACGTTCCCACGCACATGGATTCCAGAAGTAACACCTTTAGATTAATTTAAGTGGGACTTGCTGAGCCTGAATCTGAGAGGGTTGAACTCCTGTCCTGAACAATTGGCTGTGAGCAAATTCAGGACTTTGTTGGCCTCAGTTCCCTACAGTGGTACCTCGGGTTAAGTACTTAATTCGTTCTGGAGGTCTGTTCATAACCTGAAACTGTTCTTAACCTGAAGCACCACTTTAGCTAATGGGGCCTCCTGCTGTTGCCGTGCCGCCGGAGCACGATTTCTGTTCTCATCCTGAAGCAAAGTTCTTAACCTGAAGCACTATTTCTGGGTTAGAGGAGTCTGTAACCTGAAGCGTATGTAAGCCGAGGTACCACTATACTTGCAAATTAGATCTTTGGTGTTCACTTGGTCATGGACTGTGAGATACATTTTTGTGACTATCAAAAGCGGGGAACCTTCAGCTGAACTACAACTCCCATCAGCCCCATCTAGCATGCCCAATGGGCGGGATGATAGGAGTTGTAGTTCAGCAACATCTTGAGGGCCAAAATTTACTGACATTTGATCATCAGGAAGATGGAGACAGTGTGCAGACAAGCAGCCAGTTATATGCAAATTGGAAGGGTTTTATTCCTGTGTTTTGCACAGCATGTTTGTATGTCCTACCTGAGTGAAGCGTTGTGTAGTGGTTAGAGCATTCAGCCTGGTGCCTTTCAGATGTTTCGGACTCCAGCTCCTAACAACCCCAACAAGCATGGCTGACGGTCAGGGATGGGCAGGGCACTTTGGGAGGACACTACATTAGGGAAGACTAGATTAGTGCATCAGATGAGACCTGGGGAAACCCAAGTTCAAATCCCTATTAAGAAATGAATATCACATGGACCAATCATAAGAATATAATGGGAGCCTGTGGGATCAAGCCAGCAGCCCATCTAGTCTAGCATCCTGTTCTCACAGTGGCCAACCAGATGTCTGTGGGAACCAGAAAGCAGGACTGAGTAAAAGAGCACTCTTGCCTCCTGTGACTTCCAGCAACTGGTGTTCAGAAGCAATATGGCCTCTGACCATGGACACAAAGCCTAGCCATCATGGCTAGGAGCCATTGATTGCCTTATTCTCCATGAATTTGTCCTGTCCTCTTTTAAAGTCACTGCCTCCTCTGGGAGTGAGTGCCGTAGTTCAATGACGCACTGCACAAAGAAGTGCTTTCTTTTATGTGTCATGAATCTTCCAATGTTCGTCTTTATTGTATGTCCATGAGTTCTAGTGTTATATGAGAGGGAGAAAAACTTTTTTTTCTATCCAGGTCATGCATAATGTTACAGTGGATGTTCGGGTTGCGAACGTGATCCGTGCGGGATGCATGTTCGCAACCTGTTTCTGTGCATCTGCGCATGCGCGAGTTGCGACTTGGCGCTTCTGCGCATGCACAAAGTGCAATTTAGCGCTTCTGCGCATGCACGACTGCCGAAACCCAGAAGTAATCCGTTCCAGTACTTCCAGGTTTCGGCTGTCCGTAACCCGAAGAAACGCAATCTGAAGCATCTGTAACCCAAGGTATGACTGTACTGTATAAACTATCATATCACTTCTTCCTTGCCTTTTCTATAAGCTAAAATCTCTCTCCACCCCGCCCTCAGGCTGCCCTGCCTTGTGGGTTTACTACAAGAGCCATGTATGCCAGCTCGAACCCCTTACGTTCTTACGAAAGGGACATTTAGGCAGAGAAACAAGCTGGCAGTCTGACTGGTTGGGACTCTATGCTCAGCAATATCGGAGAGGGAAGAGATTAGACTAGTGAGCAAGGTTGGGAAACGAGCAGTTTCTGCAGACAAAATGCAAGGAAGATACAACCCATGCAAGGTTACTCATCCAATGAACCGGAATGCAAAATGATCGGATCTGAAGGAAGTGGCTGAAATCTGAACAGGTGTTTAAACTATGTTTGCTTTTTCTGGCCTCAGAGGTTGGTGGCACATTTGCACGTCAGCAGACTATGTCTAGGATGGAGAATTGGCAGTTTCCTATTCAGATCTACACCTACATTTGTGTTAAACTGGAATGAAGCATCTGTTTCTGGTGCATAAATAGCAACGTGCATTGGCGCTACTGGGGCAATTATGAAGGTGCATGTATTGTTAATCCGCCCTCTTTAATAATAACAATAAATTACTTTTGTTGTTGTTACTACATTCTTTTCCTGGTTGCCAGTACTATGCACTTCAAAGGGACAGGTAGGGTTTCCAACAAAGGATGCAGCTATATCATGATTCACATTGAGAGAATGAATTCACTATCAGTGTACAGGATATAAGTGAGATAAAGTAGGGCTGTGCAGAACTGGTGGTAACACAGACTCTGGAGAAGGAAGCAGGAGGGAGAAGTAGGAGGGAGATATAGTTCAGTATATCTGAAGGAGCGTCTCCACC
Organism: Podarcis vaucheri; assembly: GCF_965113315.1. Taxonomy (NCBI): domain Eukaryota; kingdom Metazoa; phylum Chordata; class Lepidosauria; order Squamata; family Lacertidae; genus Podarcis; species Podarcis vaucheri. The sequence continues at coordinate 17,454,849 of NC_138767.1, forward strand.
CCCATCGGTCTACCCGAACACTGAGGTCCAGCACCGAGGGCCTTCTGGCAGTTCCCCCACTGCGAGAAGCCAAGTTACAGGGAACCAGGCAGAGGGCCTTCTTGGTAGTAGTGCCCGCCCTGTGGAACGCCCTCCCATCAGATGTCAAAGAGAACAACAACTACCAGGCTTTTAGAAGACATCTGAAGGCAGCCCTGTTTCGGGAAGCTTTTAATGTTTGATGTATTATAGTATTTTAATATTTTGTTGGAAGCCACCCAGAGTGGCTGGGGAAGCCCAGCCAGATGGGCGGGGTATAAATAAATTATTATTATTATTATTATTATTATTATTATTATTATTATTATTATTATAGCTGTGGAAAGGCTGTTTGACCAGCTTTGTGGTCTTACATGAGCTTTTCAGCACGTGGGTCTTTGACGAAGGAAATTTGTTAACCTGTTGTCATTGTATCATATCAGGTGTGGGGGACCTTTGGCCCTCCAGATGTTGCTGAACCACAACTCCCACCATCCCTGGCTATCGGCTGTGATTTCAGGGACTGGCGTGAGTTGAAGTTCAACATCTGGAGAGCCTGAAAAACAGACACACCCTTGCCTTTGCGGAGGTCTTCAACAATAAAGTAAAAAATCCATTCCTCTGCACTGCAGCAGCTGACTAAGGACGAAGATGTCACACAATAAAAAAACCACGCAGTTACTATAAAATAGCACAAAGAATCTCCCCCCCCCCCCAGACATACTGCCTCAGTTTAAACTGACTGATACAGTCCCAACCTGTCAGGTTGCTATCTTTGTGTATTGTTTTACCTATGGGTTGGGTTGTGACTTATGTGCTTGTTTCATGCTTTGGTTATGTGTCTGTTTAGGTATAGGAGGGACATGTCAGTAAGGCTTATTCTCTAACACTGTTTAAGTGGAAGCATGTATGCATTTTAAATCTGAGGAATGCAAATAGTTGTTTATCCTTCCTATGCCTATATTTTGAGTGGGGAAACTCAGAAAAGCAGAAATAATGCTGACTCGCCACAAAAAGAAAAGAAATAACTTGCGAAGGGCCACAGGTGGGCTTGTGTAATTTTGGTCAAAGAGCTGTAGAAAATAATGAAGTTAATGCTCTGCGCTACCAGCTGGGAATTGGATTGGATGTGTATAGCTTTCAGAACATGTCTGATGGGAGAGTTAAAGAAATCTCAATGATGCTTCAAAAAGTAGTCCCTGGCCGCCTTCTTGTAGCATGAAAGGGTCAATTTCATTGGTTGGGTTCAGACATCACACTAAACCGTAGTTTAGTGTGATGAGAATGAGCCATAGCAATCTTTGGGCTTATGTGCTCCTCCTCCTGTGTATCTGTGAGGAGGAGATCTGAAGCTTTTGCTTCCAGTTCATTTCACTGTTGCTTATTGCAGCTTCTGAACCCTAAGCAGTTGCTAATGTTGTTAAACCATGTTTTGTAGCTTTGTAGCCCATCATTTTTGGTTAGCTTGTTTCAAACAAATCATCATTTGTTGGTTTGAATGACGCAACAAGCTTTGGGTAAACTAAACTGGAAGCAAAAGCTTCTGAACCTTTCCTTGCAGCCACAACACGGCGACAGAGGGCTGGAGCCTGTGGCTTATTTTCACCACACTAAACTGTAGCTTAAACACAGCATCCAAGCTGAGCCTTGCTGAATCTTTTGGTATCCAATGGGGGGGGGCGGGGGAGAGAAAAACTAAGGTCCGGGGGCCGGGACCGGGGCCGGCTCAATCGCCTTCTAAATCCAGCTCGTGGACGGTCTGGGAATCAGCGTGTTTTTACATGAGTAGAATGTGTCCTTTTATTTAAAATGCATCTCTGGGTTATTTATGTGGCATAGGAATTCGTTCATTTACCCCCCCCCCAATATAGTCCAGCCCCCCACAAGGTCTGAGGGACAGTGGACCGGCCCCCTGCTGAAAAAGTTTACTGACCCCTGTCTAGAGTCTGTATGCTAATAGAGAGAAGGGTATACAAGCCTTTTCAATAGGATTTTAACTCTATCCATCTTTCATCCTGTTGTGCTTCCCTCCTTTCCTTTTTTTACTTATGTGTATCCAAGGCCAACTGATGTGTGTTTGCAGCCCCAGGTTTATGGAGCAGTAGTGGTTAACCCTTATTGTACCTGTATATATTGCCCCATGGAATACAGCAACTTAGTGGTTGCACTTGGGGCTTTAGCTAAGAAAACTGTGCAGGTGAAAGGGTTAAGCCTTCCCTTCCCTGCCCACGCTGCAGTCTTTCTCAAAACTGGGCCCATTTCCAGGTACATTTATCATTTAATGGTCCAATCACAGATTGCCCATATAGTTTGGCTTTTTACAGTGAATCTAAAAAAGGTGTAATCATTAGAAGGTACCTAGTTTTCACCACTTGATCTGTTTCTGCTGCTCCAGGAGGTAGGACCTGAACCAATGGATTCAAATTACCGTATTTTTTGCACCATAACACTCACTTTTTTCCTCCTAGAAAGTAAGGGGAAATGTCTGTGCGTGTTATGGAGGAAATGCCTACGGGTGGCATGCCTACGGATTTTCCTCCTCTAAAAACTACGTGCGTGTTATGGTCGGGTGCGTGTTATAGAGCGAAAAATACGGTACAAGAAAGGTGATTCAGACTAAGCATTAGAACTTTCTGATGGCAAGAGAGCTAATTGAAATTAGAATTGACTCCTTCATTGTAGGTTTGGAGGTTTTAAGCTGTGATTCCTGCAGATCAGGGGGTTGGACTAGGTGACTTTTGGGATGTCTTCCAACTCAATAATTCTCTTATTCTATTAGGGTACTACAGTTATTTAAATCAAATGATGGGAACACTGTATTGAGGGAACCATAGTGATTCCCACTCCACCCTTTAATCCAAAGGTTGTTTAGATAAGAAGGGACTTCATATTTTCAAATGTCCTTTCCTTTCAGAATGGTGGGAAGTAGACAAGACCGCTATGTGCCAAAACTGCTTGAGAGTAACATCTTTTTGGTTGGGGGGGGGACATCGTTCCTAGACAACAGACAACCCATATGTTGTTCCATGCCTTGGCGCAATGTGATGCATTAAGACTGTCTAGGTGTTGGTCCACTTTGCCAAAAGGAATGGAGGACATATGGCATGCTTAAAAAAAACAAGCTGTCAATGAGCTCCCCATTTATATTATGCTTAATTTTACAGGGATTTATTTTTATTTAGCATACGTAGGTGTTCTGTATGCTGTTTGATTTCCTACTATAACAGCACAGAGTAGCACCATAAAAGTATAATTATGTAAGCTGCAATTAAATTAATATTTGGTTATAGTCAAGGGTGATGCATGATATCCTTTTGGACTGAGGCCATGTCTTTCATGTGGTTTCCATATCAGTTCTCTTTTGCTCTTTAGCCGTATGATTAAAAAAGAAGGAAGATAGCGGGTGGGGGGCAGAGGGAAAAAATGCTTGGTTGAAAAACACTTCTAATGACACAGCTGAAAAGCTGAATATTTTAATGACTTTGAGACTTAAAAAAACATTACTCCACTTCTCCAAATATTGATTTTAGAAAATGTGGTTTTAAATACTTAATCAAATGAGAATCCGTGCTAATAACAAAACCCCCGGAACTAATGTTAATGGAAACAGGCTTTGCTGCATTCCCATGGAAACTAACTGTTTTTGAGGTGATGGGGAGGGCATTATGTGAGGGTATGTTGTAGGTGTCAGCTAAGGTGTGTGGTGCTGGGGCGGGGAGAGCGTAGACCCTGCCCTGGTCTTGGTACATTCCCAGAACTTGTCCTATTTAGATCTGATAACTGAATTGCTTTTATGAAGACACAAAAGAACTCCATGTAACTCTCATCACTAGGGGGTGGGGGGAAGAAAGGATGAATAAGCATGTCTTACATGAGGCATCACCAACTTGGTGTCCTCTTGATTCCCATGAACACCAAGGCAGCACTGACTGGGGTTGATGGAAGTTGTCATCCTAAGCAACTGGTGCCTGCTAGGCTGGTGAAGTTGTCTTATGCGAATAAGTGTTGGGAGTAGGTATGTTGGAGAATTCCATCAAAAATGGAAATGGGAGCTGAAATAGCCACAATTTGCATGCCTGTCCAAGGCCAGGAACGGAAACTAGGCAAGCCAATGGGAGCAGTATTTGCTATCATATTTTTTTTTTTAATTCCTCAAGCATTACATAAATGTAATTCTACATATCGTTTTTGATGTTTCCCTTCAATGAAATGCATCAAAATTTATTATATATTTATGTTAGTTTCAGCCTCTGCAGACAGTGAGACAAATTGTATAGGTTTTACCAGAACCCAAACTGTAGCGGAACAGTCACAGCACTGACTGTGGCAAACACAGGAGGGGGCTGAAATTGCTTACATTTCTAGTTGAGAGGTTCTGGGCTTAGAACTGCTTCCTCACTACGGATGCAGGAAGGCATTGTTCTCTGTTCTGCCCTCAGTGGGTCACATACAGCAATGCTTCCATGCTTCTGCAGTTCACCTTCTGCAAAAAAACCCCCCAACGTTATTCATCTCACAGTCTTCTGTGGCGAAATTACATAATTTAACTCTGTAAGTTACATTGTCATTCTGTTATTTCACATAATTCATTTCAGTCCAAAAGAAACAGTCCAAATTGGGGGAAGTATAATTGATTACATATAACTTGTGGGCTGAAATCGGCAACAGTGAATACTGATCGCAGTGAATACTGACTCACCTGTGCTACCTTAATCTGTAGCATGTAAATGAGGAAGGCAACTTGAGAGAAAATTATTGTCCTTTCTTTGACTGTAGCTCAATGTCAAATTGGAAATTAGTGGGATTGCGGTCTTTAATGTCCTCCTTGCACCCTTTTCTGCTGTTACAGTATTTTTAAACACAGTTATGTTTTGAACTTTGCGTCACTTGTCTGTTTATTTTATTGTGCTGTTTGCCTCTTAATGCAGTAAACCTTATAAATAAAAATTAATTTATTTTTCTAGGGTTTAGAAAAGATGGAATCCCTATTCAGGTATTAAACCCCATTAGTGCATAGGTGGGGGGTACATTATCCCTATCATCACCCCACTTCTTGCTTCACCTCCCCGCTGTCCACACATTGTGGAAATATATTGGTTGGGAAACTTTCTGGATGAATGCCCATAGGATCTCCCTGTGATCTGCAGTAAAGGTTTCAGATGATGGGGAGAGCCTGTGCTGTATTTCAGAGCACTGATGTAACACAAGGGCCAAGCTAAGATGTTGAGCTTTGAATCAGGGAATTCCTGCTTAAAATTGTGTACAGTGGTACCTTGGGATAAGTACTTAATTCGTTCCGGAGGTCCATTCTTAACCCGAAACTGTCCTTAACCTGAAGCACCACTTTAGCTAATGGGGCCTCCTGCTGCTGCCGTTCTGCCAGAGCACGATTTCTGTTCTCATCCTGAAGCAAATTTCTTAACCTGAGGTACTATTTCTGGGTTAGCGGAGTCTGTAACCTGAAGCATATGTAATCTGAAGTGTATGTAACCCGAGGTACCACTGTATTGGATTCAGTGGGTGACTTCCAGCTTTTTAGCATCACCCCACCTTTGCAATATGGGGGTGATCTTCCAGGCCTACCTTACAGGGTTGCAAAGGTTACCAAGCTAATGCACATGAAGTGCTTGAACTTGGAAAAGGGCTCTATCAGTTTCAACAGGACTCATTTTACTGGGATTCAGTTTTCTCTGTACAGCAAGATATGCTGCTTAGTAAACAATGAGGCAGGTTTTTTGTTTTTGTTTTTAGAAAGGTGTTGCTCAGTCCTTTTGTTTAAAGCCAGCTTTTTCATTTTTACGGAAGCAAGAGCCTGATTAGCTGATGATGATGATAAATGGTGATCTCCTGGGAAGTCAGTTCTAATGATAATTATTTTCTATCAAATTTGCAAGCTGAAAAAATTAGTCCTGTGTGTTTATTTCATTCCTGTTTGCAATCATTTCCTGTGCACCTGAGTTAAGTTGGGGAAGGGTTTTTCCTTTGCACACTTTTGTTGTTGTTGTTTAGTCGTTTAGCCGTGTCCGACTCTTCGTGACCCCATGGACCAGAGCATGCCAGGTACTTCTGTCTTCCACTGCCTCCCGCAGTTTAGTCAAACTCATACTGGTAACTTCGAGAACACTGTCCAACCATCTCGTCCTCTGTCTTCCCCTTCTCCTTGTGCCCTCCATCTTTCCCAACCTCAGGGTCTTTTCCAGGGAGTCTTCTCTTCTCATGAGGTAGCCAAAGTATTGGAGTCTCAGCTTCAGAATCTGTCCTTCCAGGGCTGATTTCCTTCAGAATGGATAGGTTTGATCTTCTTGCAGTCCATGGGACTCTCAAGAGTCTCCTCCAGCACCATAATTCAAAAGCATCAATTCTTCGGCTATCAGTCTTCTTTATGGTCCATCTCTCACTTCCATACATCACTACTGGGAAAACCATAGCTTTAACTATACCTTTGCACATTAGTGTGTTGATATTATAACTTATTTAGGGTTGACTAAATGCAAAGTTGTTGAGCTTTTCTGGCAGATGTATGGCAACCCTAACTTATTGCAAAGTGTGGCGTGTAACAATCCTGGAAGGCATGACTTGTTTTTGAGAATCCTATGCTGAGTCTTAGTCATCACAGAATCCTTTTCTAAGTGTTCATGGACCAACCATTTAATTATTAACTATTTACTGAGACCTTTTCGTGGATACCATAGCAAGTGCTGGCGGGCACACTGGTGTGGTGCCATGTTGACAACCCCTGCCATCATTCCTTCCTGTGATTTATAGCCTGCTATCCCTCCCAAAGGAGCTGAGAGGGGGCACAAAGAAATGCATGAATAGTGCTGATTGTGGTTCTGACTTGTGAAAGTGTGGAAGTGGTGTTTATGCTTGCAAAAGTATTTTAATGGGAAGTTGTTTCGCAGCAGCGACTATCATCTGCGGCCAATAGAGTGCCTCTGAAACTGCTGAAAACTGGGGGTTTTCTCCAGACGCTTTGTAACACTTACATATAACACATGTCTGGACTTCCAGCTAGTGTCCCTTTTTTATTTTTTTTGCTTTCCTTTTGTCAAATGCTTATTTCAACCCAGTTCTACAGCTGCACGCTCAAGAGATCCTAATTGCTTTTTTTATATAAAAAAATCATAGCTATTTGTTAGGAGCAAGTGTTTATTTAGCTGTCAATCAGTGTAATGGAGCAATCAATAGGTTTGGCAGCCTTTCATAGATAAAGATAAGCTGTGGGTGGCACTGGCAGCAGTTTTTAGTTCCCATTCTTTCCCCCCTTTTTCTTTTTTAAAATAACCCTCATGAACATAGAGCCTTTCACAAATACATATGGGTTTCCTTCCTCATTGTGTGAATGACTGTAGATCAATAGTAATGTCAGGAATTACTGGTTCATGGCACTTCGCCTTGCAGTATTGCACATTGCTGAAGGAGTTCTCCACCTTGACTTTCAGGGTGTTCCTACACTACAGACCTAAGCTGATTTATTAGTCATCGTCTCACTACAGTAGTACCTCGGGTTAAGAATTTAATTCGTTCTGGAGGTCCGTTCTTAACCTGAAACTGTTCTTAACCTGAGGTATCACTGTAGCCAATGGGGCCTCCCACTGCCACCATGCTGCCATCGTGCGATTTCTGTTCTCATCCTGAAGCAAAGTTCTTAACCCAAGGCACTATTTCTGGGTTAGCGGAGTCTGTAACCTGAAGCATCTGTAACCCGAGGTACCACTGTACAGGGAACCTTAAGGAAGTATTGTTCTGCGAGAGAGTGAGGGATCTCTGTAATTAAAAAGTGTCAGGAGCAGAGCTTCTTAGAAGGAAACTAGAGCTGAGTCAACATTTCTTATTCTTCCCTGGATTCTCCCCCACTTAGATTTCCCCCCTCAAAATAAAGGAGAGCGCTCGCTTGGCACGATTTTCCGGCAATATGTTCTGCCATCCTGCTTGTGAGGACCACCATTTCCACTCCATAATCAAATGACACTAGTTTGAGGACAGAGCCAGTTCACCTCAGGGCCTGATCCAGCCCTCTCTATCTGGGCCTCAGGACTCTCCTTAGCCCACACCCCCCATTGGCCCTGCTTCGTAGCATTCTTGAGTGTTTTAACCTGGCTGAAATCATAGAATCATAGAGGTGGAAAGGATCCTGAGGGACATCTATCCCAGCCCCCTGCAAGGCAAGAATCTCAACACCCTGTACCCCATCCAATTTGAAACCACACCGGACCCTGCTTAGCTTTGAAAATGTGCTGGCAGTTTTATTGCTGTTCCACAATTCTTCTTGCCTACCAGTGGTTCCCAAACTTTTTTGACTTGGTGCCCCTTTGGTTTCTTCAACTCAGGAACTACTCAATAAAAAGCATGATTCACACTAGCAGTTTGCATTACCCGGTAAGGAAGATCCTAACGCAATGATTCAATTCAAGATAGTGATAAGTAATGGCACAGTTACTCAAAATACTATTATTATTATTTTATCATAGAATCATATAACTGTAGCATTGGAAGGAACCCAGAGGATCAAGCAGTGCAGGAATCTCAACTAAAGCATTAATGAGAAATGGCCATTCAACTGAGATTCAGTATGTTTTCTGGTCTACTCTTTAGTCCAGGAAGTGCTGACGAGGCCAGTTCATGAAAACTGAATTCCTCAAGCATCTTTACCACTCACGTCCCTGACAGGTGCATGGCCAATGCTCTTTGATGACCTCCCATACAGCTGATATTCAGCAGCTGATTTATTGCTGTAGACGTAAATTTCACCCTAGTGCTTATATCTGCCTATGTATATTTTGCTTGCTATTTCTTCTCTAGTCTTCTGCAGGCTCGGATGAACAGTTTTTATTTTTCTGAGATGCTTTTAAATATTTGATGGCTGTTTGCATCTTTCTGCTGAATTGTCCTTTTCTTGTGACTAATTTATTTCATGTTTAGCCACATCGTTTGCTCGCTGGACCTTTTAGAGGGGCAAATGGAAGCAAGGGTTAATTGTGACCTGTGAAGGCTACACTGGTTGAAGGGACCATGGCTCAAAGATAGAGCAGATGGTTTGCAGCAGGGTGGATAAAAAGCAAGGGTTCTTTAAAAACAAAAGAAAAAAACCAATGGATTTTTAAAAATTCAAATCAGATTTTTTTGATTTAAATCAGATTTGTTTTATTTAAATCAGATTTTTTTAAAAAATAAAATGCTTTTGCAGGAAAAATCTTTCTAAAGATAGTTTTTTATTTAAGTTTACATTATAGTCCAAAGGCTATTCATCAGTTTTCTTTTTTCCAAAACTGTCTAAGTTTGTTTGTTTTTTGAAAAATGTTTAACCACATCAGTTAACAAACATGGATACATATGCTATAATGTTATTGCTTTAGTTAAATAAATTGTTTAAATTGTTTTTCTTCTTCCAATAAAGTACAGCAGAAAAGTTGTCCAAATATAAAGTGTTAACTTATTACTGATTAAACCTCACAATAATTTCATAATTAGCTGTCTATTATTTCTAACAGTATAACCAAATCGGTAATTTTTGATATAACTGTAAAAACTGCTCTTAAAATTTATTATTCCAGAAATGAAACCTTCTCCTGGTTGTAAATATTAAGATGATTACCACCAAAAATGAGTCTTTCTGTGAAAAAAATGATTTAAACCAGGTCTTACTGACTAGTGATTTAAATCGATTTGATTTGATTTAATCAAAATCCACCCTGCTTTGCAGGCAGAAGGTCAAAGTTCAATCTCCTGCATCTGCAATTAGGGCTGGGAATGGCCTTTTTCTGAAACCTTGGAGAACCACTGCCAGTCAGCGTAACCAGTACTGAGCTAAGATGGACCAATGGTCTGACACTGGTTGGCCATCTCTCATGGATGCTTCAGTTGGGATTCCTTCTTTGCAGGGGGGTTGGACTAGATGACCCTCGGGGTCCATTCCAACTCTACAATTCTATGATCCTATGACTTTGTATAAGTCCCTATGTTCCTGTTTCAGTGTTCTTGCACTAAGATTGCCTCTAGTGAGGTCCAGTGCACTGTTCCTGCCACAAACATCCTGTTTGTCGTCGTCCCCCCCTTTTTTTTTTTAAAAAAAGAGATTTTATTGCACTTTGTCGCTGCCTTACATTGATATTGTTGTAAATCACTCTGGAAATATTATTAGAAATATTTTAAACAAATGGAAAACTACAAAGCCGGCTTGCATTTCATATTAACCCTTTTCTGCCAGTCAGACTGTGGTGTCTACCTGCAAAGAAGAAGAAAACGCTGAGGCAGACTGAAGCAGGGGTTAAACAGGGTAGGGGGACTATTTAAAAGGCTGGATAATTTAATAAGCAGCAACAGCCTGAATAGCAGAAGATCAAGGTTATCGTGCTGCACCATGTCAACCAATAACTGCCTGCAGCCAACAGCTCTCCTCCCTCCCTCAATACGCCCCTCTTCCGTCTTCCCCAGTGTAGAATTTCACAGCACATATCAGGCTGTTGCAAGATTGTTTGGACTCTGAGTGAGGCATCACTTTCAGTGGAGAAATATTGAGACCAGTCAAACAGCGATGGGGCCCTGCCCTGCTCTGAACGCATTTCACTATCCACCTGTAATCACGAGTGGAGATACTTGTCTCGAAAGGATGCAGCCGAAGATTAATGTTTACAAAGCGCGCCAGAGATGCAAAGTGCTAAATACTGTTATGTTCATCCCACATCATTGCTGGAAACATCACTTTGGCATGCCCACTGGTGCGGAGGGAGGGGGAGAGCCACCGTCTGTTTTTGAAGGCGGCGAGGGGTTTGCAAGTGGATTAAGCACTCTTAATCTCTGTGACAGTGCAGATGGGTACCTGCCTGAAGTTGAGGCAGTGGCCTTTTGGCAGCAGGCTAACTGACTGTCTGGCAGAGGCTATTAGAAGGAGACTTAATCGCACAGCTGAGCAGACTTTCAAGGTAAAAGGAAAGCTGTTTATTCTCCAGCCTGTGAAAGGCCTTTGGATTAGGGAGCCTTGTAGCAGGCAGTCTCTGCTGCTGCCTCCACCTTGACACGGAGGGAAGCCACCCGTTTTGTAGCATGACAGGGAAGATCTGGGGTGGAAGGAGCCCGAGGCAAAATAGCAGCAGACAGCATTCCAGTTCTTAGTACTTGCCTTGTTGTTTGTGTGGACTGCCGTGAGCGGAGAGGTGCTTTCTCTTGATCTGAAATTTATGAAGACAAACTGGATGGCAGCCCACCCCCCTCTCCATCCTCTGAAGGAATTGCTAATCAATTATATGGGGCACAGAGTGAGTCAGCTTTAAAGAGTTTTCCCACGCAATGCAGATGAAACGTGTCACGACTATGTCTAAACCTCTTTTCTTTTCTTTTCGCGATGCTCCCCTCCAAGGCAATAATCGTCAGTACTATGATATTCCATTTCGACTTTATGCATTGGAAGTGAAGGGTAGCTTTGTGGTAGGGGTTATACATGCGGTGTGGTTTATTCCCTATATGTAAAGGGGAGGAACCCAAGTTAGATGTATACAGTTGACTCACAATTTACACAAATTTAACTTGCAAAAATTTACTTAGCCCAAAAAATTAAAAAGGGCAGGCATCCCAGGAGTTGGTGGAGTCTGCAATTGCACTCACATTGGTAGTGCTTTTGGAGGTGCAGAGAAAGTGTGTTTATATGTGATTTTTGGCTTTACACTCTATTCCTGGAACATAATTCCTGTGTAAGTTGAATTGACCATATATGTCCCAGTACAGGGGGAATGAGGGAGGGGGAGAAGCACATGAAATTTGCAAATACACACACACACACACACACACACACACACACACACTGCTATAAGAAAATGGGAGTTGACTTTTACAACCCAGCTCCCATTCAAGGACCCCTTGAGGTCTACAACTGGTTAGAGAAAACAAACTGAGATGGAACCAGGTGTTCCAAGGCAGGCATATTGCATATCTCTTGCAACAGATTTTCCTCTGCCCTTGCAAGAAGGTGAGGAGGAGCTCAAAACAAAAGTGTGTTGCCATTTTTAGGCTCTCTGATAGTAACTGCCCTGACACAGAAAGACCAACCCCCCAAAAATCAGATGCATCACAAAATGGGTTGTACAATCATGCTCAGAGTTTAAGTTTCTCCAACATTTTTACATGTCTGTCAAACAAGATGCCTTGCAATACCTGATAATTGCTCTTCCTGGCCTGTCTTAGACATCCTTTTGAAGTGGATACCTTGATTCCAGAATCTATTGTCACAGACCTGTCTCCATTTATACACAGAAGATACCCTTTGGGCATCTTCTTGGCCATTGAACAGATACTTGTCAAACCAGTTTGTGAAAAGGCTACCCATCAGGAATTTCCTGCTGTGTGATCTGATAGGGCCTCAGATGTTGACTAGGGGCTAAACATGGCCTCAGTATTGCTCTAGTCTATGTACTGTGTTGGCCCAGGTTTTATTGAATAGAATTAGTATTTTCTCGAGAAATTGGTGTGCTTCATTTATTTAAAAAAGCATGCATTTCCAGGGTGAACATATGTATAAGTGAACATATGTATAACACCAACAGCATTGTAAATAACACAGAATGGTGAAATGGTATTGCGTGGGCAGGCGTGGAGCTTTGCAGGATGATGTTGCACAGCAAGAGAACCCCAAAGATAAGGATGATAAAACAATGGAACAGGGGATGGAGTGAATGGAGATTCTGTGGCTGCCTGTGATATTTCTGCAACCACATTCCATGTGGCAATTGTTGTCGTCTTGCTTTCTTATGTTTTGCCTGGTATAGTAACACTTGCATGCCTAGGAAACGGCATGCCAGCTCTACATTTGCTGCTTGTTGTTGTAACAATTATGCAGCAGAACAAAAACCAAGACAGAATCCATTGATCTGTGAGGAAATGTACTAGGCAGAAACACAGCTGTTCCTGATTCTCATCTTCTCTGCTTCCTGTGTGAATGTCTTGCCTGCCTTTGTAGAGATTCCTGTTCTCAGACCATCACAAGGGAATGGGTGGCTGGTATATTGGTCCCTAGCTGATGCTAACTGCACACTCCCAACTGCTTGGAGACACATACCATCAAGCAGGGCTGGCCCACCCGTGTGACTGCCTGAGGTGACAGATCGTGATGTAAATCTTTCCCCCCTTGTTCCTGATGTAGATCTTCCCCCACTCCTTTTTCCCTGGAGGGGGCACCCATTTTGTGGTCTGCCTCAGGTGCCAAAATGTCTTGGGCCAGCCCTGCCATCAAATGTTGTTTGTACACAATAAGCGTTCTTGCATAATAATAATAATAATAATAATAATAATAATAATAATAAATTTTATTTATATCCCGCCCTCCCCAGCCGAAGCTGGGCTCAGGGCGGCTAACAACAATCAAAATAGTCCAACATTCTAAAACATTCATTATAAAATTAATTAAATCAAATTAAAATCAAATTAATGGCAACCATCAAGCAAAATTTTGTGCAGATTGCCAGAGGAGGGGGTCAGGCTGCGTCCTGACAAAAGGCCTGGTGGAACAGCTCTGTCTTGCAGGCCCTGCGGAAGGATGTCAGGTCCCGCAGGGCCCTAGTCTCTTGTGACAGAGCGTTCCACCAGATTGGAGCCGCGGCCGAGAAGGCCCTGGCTCTAGTTGAGGCCAACCTAACCTCTCTGTGGCCTGGGATCTTTAGGGTGTTTTTATTTGCAGACCGTAAATTTCTCTGTGGGACATAGCAGGAAAGCACAAGGAAAGGAGATGTGGCCTGTGCTTTTCATGGAAGCAGTTCCTAAGAGTGGAGATGGTGGAGGCTGCCCAGAGCAATAATAATAATAATAATAATAATAATAATAATAATAATAATAATAATAATTTATTTATACTCCACCCATTTGGCTGAGTTTCCCCGCCACTCTGGGCGGCTCCCAATCAAATGTTAAAAACAGTACAGCATTAAATATTAAAAGCTTCCCTAAACAGGGCTGCCTTCAGATGTCTTTTAAAGATAGGATAACTGCTTATTTCCTTCACATCTGAAAGGAGGGTGTTCCACAGGGTGGGCACCACTACCAAGAAGGCCCTCTGCCTGGTTCCCTGTAACCTCACTTCTCGCAATGAGGGAACTGCCAGAAGGCCCTCGGCGCTGGATTTCAGTGTCCGGGCTGAACAATGGGGGTGGAGACGCTCCTTCAGGTATACAGGACCGAGGCTGTTTAGGGCTTTAAAGGTCAGCACCAACATTTTGAATTGTGCTCAGAAACGTACTGGGAGCCAATGCAGATCTCTCAGGACCAGTGTGAAGTGGTCCTGGCGGCCACTCCCAGTCACCAGTCTAGCTGCCGCATTCTGGATTAATTGCAGTTTCCGGGTCACCTTCAGTAACTCATAACTCATTCAGTAGCCATTGTTTCTTTGCTTGAGTTAATTTGAGGAAATGCATTTAAGAGCCTGTTTGCTAAGCTTGAACAGGAAAACTAGAATGACCACACACCAAGACCAAATGAATACAATCTTAACCCCAAGCGCTGGTCCGGGCCCAGCTTTTAAACTGCTTGTGTTGGCAATCTGGCCAAGTTGTTCCAGTGTGTGCAAAAGTTGCTTTCTTCAGCTGGAGACTCCAAAGTCCCTGGCACTTAAATTTCATACATAAATTGAAAGTGTGTTCAGACAAACCCACTGAGATGGGTCTGTGTCGGCTGGTCCTGACCCCTATCTCCATGCAGTAAGGCTTCTGCTTGCATTAGGGGTCTTATCTGTACCTTCCAATTTTTCAAGGTTTCGATTGTGCAACTAGAATAAATGCACATTGTGAAGTATGTGCATAGTTCCCCCGCCTCTGCAGACAGCACCTTGCATGTATGCAGGATAACATGGGAACAACAGACATAATCTCTCTCACACACCCAGATACACACTCCACACATCATTCACCTGTCCATGCACACAGTCCATGCACACGGGATGTGAGCTGCACCGCAAGTAAATGCTTCCTTCTCTCTATGTCCTTTTCCAGGGGTGTCTTTTCCTTAATCTTCATGCTTTCAGCGCCATCCTCCCCAACGTATGAAGCACATGCTGAGGATAAAAAACATATGTGCCTCCCTTGTCACTCTCAAGTAATTTGCTGTTGAACTTTATCCCTCATTAGCTATTTCACAGGAAAAGTCAGCATCAGCTTATCCTGAAATGTCCTAATGAGCACGGAAGTCTGATTTCTGCAGGACGGCTGTATTGCCTAGATTGGTGCGTGCTGGGAGACCTGTTGAGGCATTGCTCTGCTTTGTTGCCCCCATTTTGCTGTTGTAAAGGAAGGCTCCTACCATGGGGTCAGTGCTATATGCAGCTCAATTTAGGAGGGGAAAGTAGGTTTGATGTGATCTGTAGCAGCCTTGTATTTAGCTGTAGGAAATGAGGAATTCCATACAGGTGAGATAGGGCACACCCACACTAAACATTTAAAGCACATTTAACACACACTTAAAGCATATAGCTTCTCCCAAAGATTCACGGGAACTGTAGTTTATATCTCGCAGAGCTAGAATTCCCAGCACTCTTAATTAACTACAAGTCCCCGGAATTCTTTGGGGAAAGCCATGAGTGCTAAAGGTGGTTTAAATGTGCTGAAGGTGTTTTAGATCTTAGATCTTAGATAAATTTATTGTCATTGTCCGTATATACACAGTATACACAACAACGAAAATCAAACACCCACCCAAAGACCGGGTTCACATATACATTTGCACATATCTCCGAACTCTCATCCTATTTAAACATAATCTATAAAACATAACATAATCCAGAATATAGCATGACCTATTAAAAGCATAACATAACCTAAAACCTATCTCATTCCTTCTACTCCCTACTTACTAAACCTTGCAACTGGCCCTGAGATCGTTATTTAGTGCAATCAGAGCTCTTGGATAGAAACTATTCAGAAGGCGTGTGGTTCGTGTTTTCATTGTCCTATATCTTCTGCCCGAAGGCAATAGTTCAAAGAAGTTGTGAGCAGGGTGGGTGGGATCTCTCAGAATATTATGTGACTTCTTCAAGATGCGAGACGTGAAGATCTCATCCAGGGTTGGTAGTCGGAGCCCAATAACGTTCTGGGCAATTTTAATTGTTCGCTGTAAAGCTTTTTTATCCGTTTCAGAGCTGCTCCCATACCACGATAATATACTATAGGTTAAGACACTCTCGATGGTACTATGATAATAGGACAGAAGTAGGTGCTGGGATAGATTCAGTCCCCTGAGCATTCTCAGGAAATACAACCTCCCCTGCACCTTCCTCACAACCATATTAATATTTGCAGTCCATGAGAGGTCCTCCGAGATATAAATGCCCAGGTATTTAAAACTACCAACCCTCTCCACTTCCTCGCCATTTATGTGCAATGGTAAAAATACACTTTTCTTTCTCCTAAAGTCAATTATGAGTTCTTTGGTTTTTTTGGTGTTAAGCATAGTTTTAAATGTGCTAAAGGGGGTTGTTGCATGTTTGAGCCCCATAGGGGCCCCACCTACATTGCAGTGGGTTGGACTAGATGACCCTCAACCCTTCCAAGGGTACAATTCTATGACTTGTCTGAGCGGGCTGAAGAAGGAGGGGCAGTTTCCCTGCTTCCATGGCCACAGACCCCTATCCTTGCTTTATAACCAGCATGGAAATGGGCTGCCTAGCAGAAGAGCTTCCCCTGCTCTGCTGTCAAAATGTGTTGCAAGCTGGTAATTGTTGTGGACTTATTTGCATGGTTGATCAATTGCTTATCAGGTCCCAGGCCCTGGACCAGTTTTCGTGGGAATGTTGTACAACTTGTCTTTCAAACATGTGAAGCACTAAAAGCTGGCGTGCCATTGTGGTTAAGGGCTGAACCCTCCATCCACACATGCCTATAACTTGATTTCCGTCCACATGAAGTCTCAATACTTGAGGAAATGGCAGCTGGAAGTGTGATCTGCTGCAAGTGAAAAGCACTGAGTTTGGACTGATGTGAGGCAGAATGCAAGACAAGCGTATGATGTTGTTCTGAAATTGGGTTAAGACGTCTAATGATTACTGGTGGCAAGAGTGCCTCTGGACATGTGCAGAGCACACCCCATCACTGAACAAATTCATTTACAGACCATCATTTTCAGGCCAGAAGCAGGACTTCAAAGCAAGCTTGAGCCCCCACACCCCCTCTCCTCTAGCCACACCCACAACTGCCCCTGTTTCTCACCCTGAGTGTTTTCGCCTAGCCGGCAAAAGTCGTTCAACTCTAGCAATGCCTCTTGTCCGGATGGTAGATAGAGACAGGTGTGTAAGTCTGTGTAGGAACTAGCCTACTGTACAAAGGTAAAATTTGCACTTCTCACCCCACCCAGTTTTGCCTTTGGGAGGTTTTCCAAAAGTTCCTACCCCAGCAGTATATTGAGATTATTGCTCCCTGGGGGCTGACAACATTCTTCTACAGAGGAAATGAATGCCAAGAGATCATAAGCCAGGGAGTGAGGCTTGAAACATTGGGTTGACTTTCTTTGTGTGGACAGGGGTTATTTTAGGATAACAAAATGAAGATTTTAAAAGATCCCTCTGTATTTAGATTATGCAAACAAACCCTGAGTGTGATCGTGAAAGGAACCAAAGATTCCTCCTCCTAATTTGCATGCTTTATGTAATTGCTGGCGATGAGGGCATTAATTGATTTATTGGTGTGATTAATCAATTAATTCATTATTCACCATTTTAAATTGTAGATTTTTAATTGGAGCTGTCCCTTGTGAAAATGACGTTGAGTGCTGATGGCACTGGTCTATATAATTTATGTGCACCAGGCAGTGATTTTTCCAAACAATAAATGCCTTGTCTGGATCATTTAGTCTGAAGAAATTGTTATCTTCATTAAATACACCTGTATGGGCAGAAAGGCAGCAGCCACATTTTTATTGACAAATTAATCTGTTTATAAGCGAGGCAGTTAATTGAATAGCAAAGACTTGGGTGGATGGGTTTCCTTCACTTGCAGTGCCTGTCTGGCTGAGCGCCATATTTTTAAGATCAGAAAGGAATTTCCCCCCAGGTCACATTTGATCTTGGATTGTTTATTCTGTTGCGATTTCACCTCCAGCATCCTTTCTTGACGATTCTTACTTGAATTACATGGAATGATGCACTCTGCAGGCAGCTGGTCTTCAGCACACTTTCCTTCTATATACGGCATGCTCACCTTGTCCTGTATGTCACAGTAAACCATGGCTAGTTCCTTACCATGATTACACCTTTCTGGTCTGTTTTTGTTCTTCCTTATGTGTATAGGAAACAATGCATCATCCCTGAGTTAGCATTACATCTGAGCCAGGGATCGTAGTTTGTTTTACTCCAACATTCCACAATTAGTAAATTAAGAACAAACCTTTGGACAAAAGGCCAAGCCACGGATTGTATTTTGTTTCCTCTCAGCACAAGTGCGTAGGAGCAAGAGAGACCTGTTAGGAGTATTCACAGTAAACCATGACCTATGGTTTACTGTGACTTCCAAACTGAGCTCATGAGACTGCATACGTAAAAGGTAGGGATGGGTAAATGTGTCAGTTTCTGTTTCTTTCAGTTTCCATTTTCAGCTTCAGTTCAGTTCTCCACATTTGCACCTCAGTTTGCCTTTTTTTTAAAAAAAAAAATTCATGGTGAAAAATTAATCAGTGAATTTCTCTTACACATTTTTGCAAAGCAGTTCCCCTAGTTTTTTGCACATCATTTTCAGTAATATATGCCCATTTTATTACATTCATTTTTGTACATGTTATGTGGCTGGAGAACTTCATTGCAAAATTCACAGAAGTGCAAATTTAGAATGGTATCTTTTTTCAGTTCTTGTATTATGCCAGAAAGTGCAGATTAGGTTTGACATTAAATGAGCTGAATCTAATTTACCCGCCCTCCCCTGCCCCCCCAGTAAAGGCACACTAATGGTTTTGGGTCCAAGGAATTTTGAGAAAATACTGGGAGCACCATACCCCTGGTTACTCCTCTCTCTCCTGCCCCCAGACATAAAAGATGAAAAGTAAGTGGATGCACATGCACATTCTTTGTTTTCTCCAGTAGCACTGAAGCTGATTCTCCAGTGATCGCATGATTTTAAGCAGAGTCCCCTTCAAACCCCCCCCCCCGAGTTTTCATGTGTAGACTGTATAGTAAAACATCATAGAACTGGTGTGTGCCAGCATCAGGAAAGCATTAAGCAATAGCTTTTCTTTCATGATTTTTACACAGGATGACAACAAAAGCACCAAGTCACAGAACACAACCATGCACACAGAGGTGACCTAGGATTTGATGGTGGTTTTGAGGGGATCCCTTGTAAAAATTATGAGATTCCATAAGGATCAGAGCCTCAGATTCATGTTTTTGTGCCAGGGCAGCTGTGGAAAGTGCTGGATTCCTTCTTTTTATGGTGCAGACAGATGTGACCCATTATTTGATGGTGGTTTTGGTGGAGAGGGTGTTGAAAATGGGCACTTTCAAGAGAATTTGTCTTACAGGATCTAGCTTTTGTGACTGTTTGTGAGGAAAGAAAACGTAAGTGGCCAGGGGGATGAAGTGGGGTGGAGAGTCAGATGGGACAGGAGAGAGACCATCTTGCATACATTTTCTGTCTCTCCTGACCCATCTGATTCCCCACCCCACTTCATCCCCCTGGCCTCTTAGTTTTCTTCCCTCCATTCTCCCCTTTCTCTCCTACCTTCTGAGTTGCGCCTCTTTCTGCTCAGCTGCTGATCTGAGCCTCAAAAAAGCACATGGAACTGCAAGAGGAAGAGAGACAGACTAGTGCCATTCCCACTTCCTTCGCCTTTTCAAAGGGGAAAAACTAACCACATTCACTACCTCATGATGAAGCGGGGAGGGCAGTGCATTGAGCAAGGAGTGGCTAGGAAATCAGAGGCCTCACTGGTTGCGAGGGGAAGTCTTCAAGGGCAGCACACTGGGGACCTCAAGCATACATCAAGTCTAGAACTGAGCGTTTGGTCAAAAAATACCTAGTCCATTAGCCAGTGAAATACCATTTTAAAAATGGCCAAGGGTTTTTAATTCACCTTATTGGAACAACCACAACAAAAGAAGATACATACTTTGAACATCAACAGGTTTGAAGCGCATGTTAATTCACAAAAGCAAATTACAAAGCTGTTACTGAGAAACACTGGTTTCGATCCTATCTTGCCCTCTGCAAAACACAAGGGCTCTGCAACTGGGGATAGGTAAATTTTGCTTTGTCTCTCGGTTCCTTGTTTCTTTCCAGTCCTGAGTTTAGTTCTCCGCATTTCCACATCAGTTTGTAAATTATTAGGCCCCCACTGACATCCCTCAACATTTTTGTGCAGTTTTCTCGTATTATACACCATTTAGTATGCAATGAATTTTTGCATGACATTTCCACTAATAAATGCATTTTTTTTAATGCACACTTCACTGTTGTATATGCAGTTTTGAGCACTGGAGAACTGCACTGCAGAGTTTGGAGAAATGTGAATTTCTAAAGAGGGCTATGTTTTGGTTTGTGTACCATTTCAGAAAGTGAAAATTGGGTAGGATTGCCTTTAAAGGCTGCCTGAACCAAATTTGTCTCCTATCCCTCCCCACAACTCCTAGGAACCTATTTGTAAGAGTTCAAAGGGGTGGAAGGACCCTCTTGATGGGATTCCTCTGTTGGGATGCACCCTCTGCCAGAGCTTGAGTTATGGTCTATACCAATGAAATCAACTTCCTTTAAAAAAATCTTTTTGTAAGGAATTATCATAACCTTTAGCCACGTTAGCTAAGTTTTCTAAAATGTGAACAATTCACTGAACGGTTCTTCTCTTTAGCTTTTATCCTGGAACACCAGGGTCAGTGGCCTACAATTGCAAAACTGAAAGAGAAAAGTAATTAAAGCAGAAAGCACTAGGATCTCATGTTTTATGCATCAACCAGCATCTCCAGCTTTTCAGCGGCTACTGTTTTTATCTTAGAATAGAATCCCAGCCTCCTATAAAAGTTTTGCAGAACAGGCAGCCAGAAGACATGGCGGTGTAGCCAAAGGGCTGGTTTAGCATAGTGGCTGAAAGGCAGAACTACAAATCGGCATGTCCCTGGTTTGAATCTTGCCTCTGCCATTATCTTGCAAGGCAGCCTTAGGCTGGTGAGTCAGTCAAATTTGCCATCACAAAACTGCTAATAATAATATTATTATTCGTTGGAAGCTGGGTAGCTTCCAACAAATTAAAAACATTAAGCACAGTAAAACATCAAACATTAAAAACTTCCCTTCAGGTGTCTTCTAATAAACTGAGAGATACATAGATAATCCCACGCACATTGGATCCCACTTTGTGCTGTGGGTTTTTGTCTGATCCTTTGAGCTTCTAAAGCAAACCTAGAAAACTTATATGTAACATATTTG
Organism: Podarcis vaucheri; assembly: GCF_965113315.1. Lineage (NCBI taxonomy): Eukaryota > Metazoa > Chordata > Lepidosauria > Squamata > Lacertidae > Podarcis > Podarcis vaucheri. The sequence continues at coordinate 17,476,241 of NC_138767.1, forward strand.
TCCAGTAAATAACAGGTTCTCTACTGTCCATTATATCTCAGCCTGCATCTTTCCATGGTGCAGTAAGGAAGGCAATAATGATGATTTACTTCGCAGGGCTGTTATAAAGATTACGACTAGGTCCTGGGTGAGGAATCTTGTTCAGCGTGAGGGCCACAATCCCTTCTAGGCATTGTCTCTAGGGCCACATGATGGGCAGGGCCAGAAGTAAATGTGGGTGGAGCAACCAGGTTAATTTTACCTTTGTACGGTAGGGTTCTTTGTACACACGCTTGCACACCCATCTCTGTCATCCAGCTGGGCAAGCAAGCATCATCAGAATTCAGTGACACATTCCAGCCAGGCAAAAGCACTCCTGGAGGACCTCTAGGAAGGCTGGCAAAGAATGTGACTTGGAGAGAAGGGGTGTGGGCTGAGACTCCTCATCCTTGAGCTAGATAATGCACAATCGGAACAACTGAAAATGCTATACAAATGTTAAGCATTGTTTTTTGATGTTGATACTGGTACTTACTGGCAGGGAATATAGTAACTGGCAGGTCCTTTGCCACCGGTGAGAATAGCTCTATTTCCTCTTTGGAGATGATGGCAGTTCTGGAGAGGCTTTGCTGTGCTTCTAACATTTCCCTTCTGTACTGCAGCTTCACAGCAGTATATGACACCAGTGCTGAAAGCTTTGTGTTCATTGCCAGTATATTACCTAGCTAAGTTCAAGATATTAGTATACAGTGGTACCTCGGGTTAAGTACTTAATTTGTTCCGGAGGTCCATTCTTAACCTGAAACTGTTCTTGACCTGAAGCACCACTTTAGCTAATGGGCCTCCTGCTGCTGCCGCACTGCCGGAGCACGATTTCTGTTCTCATCCTGAAGCAAAGTTCTTAACCCAAGGTAATATTTCTGGGTTAGCAGAGTCTGTAATCTGAAGCGTATGTAACCTGAGGTACCACTGTATACCAGTACAGCCCTAAATAGCCTATGACCAGGTTACCTTGCTCTTTATACACCACCCTGATCACTGATCATCCAGAGAAGAAGCCCTCTGGAAGAAGTCCAACAGTTATATTTGTTTAGTTTTTACCCAAGCGAAGTCTTTTAGCATAGTGTAGTTAGCACCATTGATTTGGAACACTGTTCCTGTTGAAATCAGTCAGGCACCTGGAGTTTATTGTTTCGCCAAGCATTTTTAGAGAATTGCTGTAATTTGATTCAGTGTCAGCCGCTTGTTCTGCATGTTACAATTCCATTGTACACCACCACAATATTTTTTTAATGAGTTGGTGGTTTCTAAATATCCAAAGAAAGATAGAAAAAAGGAGGGGGGAAGAAGAAAAGAAGGAAGGAAGGAAGGAAGGAAGGAAGCAAGGAAGGAAGGAGCGAGGGAGGAAAGGTAACCAGCCTCCTACACAACAGCAGTTTTGGCCTCACTGAATATTGAAGAAGAGATGACTGATAATAGGAGGAGGTAGGGTCAAGATATCTATTTGGCTGGCAATATTTGATTGCTCAATGGACAAGCATCTCTACTCTTGTCTGGTCCACACACAACAAAGTTGAACGCGGCGTCATCTAACCATGTATAGTGTTGGCCCACCAAATGCTTGACATGCGCATTTATGCAGATGTAATCAGTCAGTTGACTAAAACTCTGTACAATTCATCCTCCCCCCTTCTCATTAGGCAACATCCCTGCTCAAACTGCTTTCCTTTGTTTTCTCTGGGCCAGACCCATCAGATTCACATCAAATTTCACTTTCAATGAAATGATTCTCTAAGGAAGCAGCCAACGGTCCCTTTCCACCCCAAGTGAACTCTGGCAGTAGTTAGGCACGGTGCCTCCTTGTCAAGCATAGGTAACAATAGGCAGGAATAAAGGCTCTTGAGTAGATTCCTTTCACCGTAATCTGTAAGATTGCAGTGACCTCTTCAATCTGCTTGTTTAGATTAGAAGTCTTAAAAGGCAGAAACGAATGTGCTGCTATGATTGAGGTCATAGCAGTAAAACCAGTTCTGCTGTAATAAACCTTTTGTGTTCAAACATTTTTCTTGGTTCAGGTATGTGAAAAACTTTGGTGTGTGTGGGGGGGGGTATGTGAAATGATCTTCTTCTATTTATTGCAGTTGGTGGTGACTGTTTGAAAATCTCAGAGAGAACACTATAACTGAAAGCATGAGATGGGGAATTCAGACTTGAGGTTCCAGTTACCTCTCTGGTTTGCTTGTTGCAATTACATCCAGCAGACTTGAGGAGTAGGACAAAAAGAGGTGTAAAGGGTTTTGAAAGCTGTCAGTTTCTTGTGTGGCTTCCAGGGAGAACTGTTGTAAAAATGAGATAGCTGGATGCAGTCTTTTGAACTAGGAGTGGCAAAGGGGTTTTGAAGCAAGAGGACAGCTGCAGGGAAACTTGTGGGATGACAGTTCATTCAATCTGGACAAGATCAGGTGTTGTACATTGCCACTCTTGTCAGATATACTTGGAGCAGCCATCTTAACATGCTATACCAATAGCATGTCCTTTCGTTGCTCCTTCACTATCAAGTTCGAATTACAGGACAGTGTTGTGCAGTTGGTGTGATGAGCCAATTCCATATTATAATGCAATCCTGTTTTGCTATTTCATTTTATTCGCTTATATATATATATATATATATATATATATATGCTTTCGTAGATTTTCACGGGTACAGGAATGCAGGTTTTGGTGTCTTCGGGTGTCTTCCCGTGTAAGCACAGACACCCCGACTCTTACACGGGAAGACACCCGAAGACACCAAAACCTATATATATATATATATATATATATATATATATATATATATGCATGCAGGTTTTGGTGTCTTCGGGTGTCTTCCCGTGTAAGAGTCGGGGTGTCTGTGCGACGTTTCGACGAGGTCTCACTCGTCATCTTCAGGCTGGTGCTTTCGGCTTCTTGTTACTGGAACAGAGCAGAGTCTGGTGTTTGAGTTCCTATAAATACTGTTGAGGGGTGTGGTGTATAGCCTCCAACGTTCTGGGCAGAGAGGAAGTTCCTAGATTAGTGTGCCTTTTCTTCTTTTGTTCCTTAATTACTTGAGGGATATCTTGGGTGATTTCATGAGTGATATTCTGAATATCACTGGGTGGGTCATTAAGTGTAGATTAGTTGCTAAAGCTTTCGTGTCTTGACCTCTTGAGCTTGTGAAGAGTTTTTCTGAGAAGATGGCTGTGCTGCATTTAGTTGTGCTCTGGCTTGGCTTCGTGTATAGGGGCGAGCTATGGTTTTGTGCCTTGTGCCATCCAGATCTGTGTAGGGATTGCAGGGGGGTGCAGCATCCGGAGGTGCCACTATAGTTTGGCTACTGGATGGAGTCTGTAATATGTCTGTGGAGAGGGTCTGGGTTTGGGTCTGGTGTGGTTGATTGGTGACGGCGTTCTGTGTGCCTCTGGTTCTGGTGTCGGTTTTTGTGGGGAGGGCTAATTTCCAGATGTCTGGCAGGCGGGACGTGTCGTCACGCTTGTTCATGTTGTGAGGGTGTTTCTCTATCTCGATGGCTTCCATGATTATTCTCTTGTGGTGATGTTCCATGTTAAAGAGCAATTTGGAATCTGCAAAATTAATTTCATGTCCTGTTTCTTTCATGTGTTGGAAAAGAGAGGAAGTTTTTTCTTCTTTTTTGACGGCATTCTTGTGTTCTGCGATACGTGCATTTATTCGTCTGTTTGTTTGTCCAATGTACGTGGCTGGGCAGACTTTGCAGGGTATTTCATAGACCCCTTGGTTTTCCAGCTGGATTTTGTCTTTTGGGTTTCTGAGGATATTGGCTATTTTTTGGTTGGTGCAGAAGGCTGTTTTGATATTGTGTTTATGGAGGATTTTGCTGATTTTGTCTGTAGTGCCCTTGATATAAGGAAGGAGGGCCATGCCATTGTTTTCTTCTGTGTCTTGGTTTTTGGGGGGTGTTTCTTTTTGGATTAGCTTCGTAACCCTGTTTTTCTGGTATCCATTGGCGATTAACACATTTGAGAGATTCTGTAACTCAGTTGTCAAGTGGTCTTTGTCAGCCAGGCAAAGAAACAGGACATGAAATTAATTTTGCAGATTCCAAATTGCTCTTTAACATGGAACATCACCACAAGAGAATAATCATGGAAGCCATCGAGATAGAGAAACACCCTCACAACATGAACAAGCGTGACGACACGTCCCGCCTGCCAGACATCTGGAAATTAGCCCTCCCCACAAAAACCGACACCAGAACCAGAGGCACACAGAACGCCGTCACCAATCAACCACACCAGACCCAAACCCAGACCCTCTCCACAGACATATTACAGACTCCATCCAGTAGCCAAACTATAGTGGCACCTCCGGATGCTGCACCCCCCTGCAATCCCTACACAGATCTGGCTGGCACAAGGCACAAAACCATAGCTCGCCCCTATACACGAAGCCAAGCCAGAGCACAACTAAATGCAGCACAGCCATCTTCTCAGAAAAACTCTTCACAAGCTCAAGAGGTCAAGACACGAAAGCTTTAGCAACTAATCTACACTTAATGACCCACCCAGTGATATTCTGAATATCACTCATGAAATCACCCAAGATATCCCTCAAGTAATTAAGGAACAAAAGAAGAAAAGGCACACTAATCTAGGAACTTCCTCTTTGCCCAGAACGTTGGAGGCTATACACCACACCCCTCAACAGTATTTATAGGAACTCAAACACCAGACTCTGCTCTGTTCCAGTAACAAGAAGCCGAAAGCACCAGCCTGAAGATGACGAGTGAGACCTCGTCGAAACGTCGCACAGACACCCCGACTCTTACACGGGAAGACACCCGAAGACACCAAAACCTGCATATATATATATATATATACATACCCAAAATTAAAACAAATACCATTTGCTTTCCCCCTTCTCTGCAACCCCTTGACCAAAGACGTCTGAAGGCAGCCCTTTTTAGGGAAGTTTTTAATATTTAATGCTGTATTGTTTTTAACACTCAATTGGGAGCCACCCAGAGTGGCTGGGGAAACTCAGCCAGATGGACGGGGTATAAATAATAAATTATTATTATTATTATATAACATGTACCAAAATTATCTTTCTGATGGGATGCTTCATTAATCCCGTACTAATCACAATGGAGTGGCATGATTCCCATCCCCTTCCATTTTTTCCATATGTCACTCTTAACTTATGGGAAAGGAACCTGTGGCCTTTCAGAAGTTGTTGGCCTCCAACTCCCATCATCTCTAGCCACCTGGACCGTCTCAGGGCCTCTTGCTACCAATCAGATTGGACCGTACTGGTCTGGGTGGACCAATGACATGACTTGATACAAGGATATGTAGTTGCTTTGGTGCATTCTTGTCTTTAGGTGTTTGAATTGCCCTTGATTCCTCACCTTAAACCGTAGGACTGATTTGTGTGTGCTGTTCTTCTTCGTTTATGTGCTGGGATATGCAGTCATATTTAAGGGGCAGCGCACGCCTCCCAAACAGTAAAGCCATGCGTCATATGTGGTTGAACCGTGCCTCATTCTCTTTAAAAACAGATCTGTCAAAATCAAGGCTGCTGCTCAACGCTGGCGAAGGAACACAACACCGGCTGTTCATGGTTGCCTGCCTTCGCTCCCCTCTCTCTCCCCCGCCTCAGTATTGATCTGAAGCCCAGCTATAAATCATTCTATATTTAAACTAAATCATAGAGCAAATAATTAACATTGAATCTGCCTCTACTGATACAATCTAATGTCTATAAATGAAGCGATTGGTGAAAACCAGAGAAGGCTAGATTTGAACAATAAGTACCGAGACGTCAGGCTAGGAAGCTGTAAAACTTGCTGTAAGGAGCAGCCGCATTGTTTGAAGGCAGGCGTTTTATGGGCTTGTCGCGTACGTCTCATTATGACATTTTTAAGCACCTGGGTTGTCTTCAAGGATACTAATTAAACATCTGGTGCATATGTAAAAATTGGCACATTTATGCATAACATATGATAGATGTATCCCCTCCCCATTCCTTGCATGTCTGAAATATTTTAATCATGATCAAAGTTCTGCATCTCAAAATTGCAATACAGCAACAGTAAGGTCATCTACTAGGACAGGGTTAGTCACTGTCGTGCCTTCCAGGACTGCAACCCCAATTGTTCCAGCCTACATTTTTATTTTTATTTTTTTAATTTATTTAGAGCATTTGTAAAACACACACACACACCACATTTTCAACCCAAAAGGCTCCCCCCAGAGTGGCTTACATACAGTCAAACAAGATGGTCCCTGCCCCACAGGCTTGCAATCTAAAAAATGCCATGACACACAAGGGGAAAGGGACAGGGAGGGAGGAGGTGACTGATAAAGCAGGTCTTTCAGCAAAGCTGCTGGAATAAGCTCTGCTTGAATAGGCTGCTTCTTAATTTTTAATTGTATCGTTTTAACATGGACCTGTTTGCTTCCCTGGCCTCCTTTGGAAGGCCAAAAGTGGCTGGGGCTGATGGAGAAAGCGTGTTCTCCTTCATGGAGAGCACGTGTTGCAGTGGGGACAACCAAGGCATCCCTCTGTTGCTGGGCGGGTGAGAATAGATGGCCACGAATCTGATTGGGTTCCTCATCAGTCGCTGGGAAGAATTTAATGTAGCAACGTTGAGTGACTGATGAGGGGTTATATATTCCCTACCTGCAACGTTGAGCTTCCTCTTTTCACTGCGCGCATTGGATCACCCGCCCACCCTCCCTATATTTAGGGCTGTTCGCATTGACCTTGCTGTGCCTGTCATGGGGTCATCTGCTTTGGGGCAGGGGCCTGGTAGGAATTTTACCATTTGGCTGATTGGCTGGTGCCCTTTGGTTTTTGCCTACTGCGTAGCAAATCGTCACAATTTGTAAGGTTGAGGTTAGGCATTGGTTAATTTTGGTTGGTGGAGGGGGTATGGTTGGCTGTGCCTGCCCCTCCAATGCTGCTGCTGCAAGGGTATTCCGTTAAAGGAATCCAGGGGCTCGCCATGCTCTTGTCCAAACTTCTGTCAAGGGGCTAGGGCCACGCAAGAGCCCCTGGGAGCATTTGGGGAGAGGGGAGGGCCTGGCACCCAGCTCTATTCTCTCCCCAAAATGTGTTCCCTTATTGACCTTCGCAGGCCTGTGGGTGTCAGTTCTGTTCCTACCTCTAAGTGGGAACAGATAGTCGCTAACCAATGCCTAAGAAACCACTCACATGCTGTAATCAATAAAGTTGTGGCCAAAATTATGCCCCAAAACAAAAAACAAATTCTGTGTGAATTGTGTCTTTATTTGAGGGTGTCTTGGGGGTCCTCGACACGCAATTGCAGTCCAACAACATTGGTTGTTCCTGTACTAGGAGGGCTTGTCATTTTAGGGGGTGAAACTCAATGACCCTCATAGAATAATAGAATTTTTGTATGCAGTTTGGCTGGAGTGGGTTTCTAATACAGTTTAATGCACGTTTTAACTTTTTAAAATGCCATTATTTACTCTAGCAGCTTCTTGCAGCTCCCTTGATTTCATTTCACGCAACCCAGCACAGAGGAGGGCATGCAAATAGTGAGAACAGGCAAGGGCTAAAGTGATATTCTAGTATAGCTAATGAAGACACCGCTTAGCAACTCCTGTGACCTATCGGATGGCAGGGCTTACATATATGATCTTTTATCTAAAGTGACATGTGGACATCTACCTCAGAGAGTGGCATGATTGGTTGACAGGAGTGTTATTTGTCAAAGCAGAGTCCCTCTCCCAGTAAAACATACCTCGAGCAAAACAGATCAATTCCTCAACTCTAACAGATGTGCTTGCTCCGTAGCATGCGAATAATTTTCTCTACCACAAAGGAAGGTGGTATCCAATAGCTCTCACTCTTTCAAATATTTGCGTGGTAGGTTTGTGTTACTCAACATGAGTGATGTTAACATTTGCAGCAACCCCAGGTCTACATATAAATCCCATTCCACATGTTAAAATCTGGCCAGAAGGTGCTATTCACCAGCTGCAGGACTGTTTTGAGAGAACCAATTGGGATATTTTCGATCGTTCGGACCTGGAGGAGTACACGGCGGCAGTACTGTGCTATATCAATCACTGCACAGACACTGTCACAGTAAATAAATCCATCCGGTTTTATCCCAATCAAAAACCCTGGATGAATGGAGAGGTCCAGTGGCTGCTACGGGAAAGGAACAGGGCTTTCAGGTTGGGCGAGGTGCAGCTTTACAATGTGGCAAGAGCAAACTTGAAGAGGGGTATTCGACGGGCAAAACTGGATTATAGGCAGAGGATTGAGGATAATTTAAGAAGCAACAACATAAGACAGATGTGGCAGGGGATTCAGCATATTACCAACTACAAACCTAACCTTGGCGCTGTCGACGGTGACCCTTTGCTGGCGGAGGAGCTTAACCTCTTCTTTGCTCGCTTCGAGAAGGAGCCACCTGAGACGCCGGTATTACAGCCACCAGCCCATAGGGGCCCCTCATTCACTGTAGAGGAGCACGAGGTGAGACAAGTATTGAGGATGGTGAATCCGAGGAAGGCGGCTGGACCTGATGGTATCACTGGAAAGCTGTTGAAGGGCTGTGCGGATCAGCTGGCGAGGGTCTTCACTAAGATCTTCAATAAGTCCTTACACCAGTCTATTGTCCCACCCTGCCTGAAGTCGTCAACTATTGTCCCTCTGCCTAAAAAATCCACAATCAGTAGTTTGAATGACTACAGACCAGTTGCACTGACTCCAATCATCATGAAGTGTTTTGAGAAACTGGTGCGCCGTCATATTACTTCCTGTCTTCCATCAACTTTTGACAACTACCAGTTTGCATACAGGGCAAATAGATCCACAGAAGACGCTATCACCACCACTCTCCATGCTGCTCTGTCCCATCTGGAGCGGCCGGGGAATTATGTGAGGCTGCTGTTTGTGGATTTTAGCTCTGCTTTTAACACTATCCTCCCCCATAGACTGGTGTCCAAGCTAGAGACGATTGGACTCCCCAACTCCACCTGTCTCTGGGTTTTGGATTTTTTGTCAGAACGTTCTCAGAGGGTTAGAGTAGGGTCACATGTGTCCACAGCCCTTAGCCTTAACACCGGCTCACCACAGGGTTGCGTGTTGAGTCCCCTGCTCTATGCTCTCTATACGTATGACTGTACAGCCATCTACTCCAGCAACAAAATCATCAAGTTTGCTGATGATACTATGGTGGTGGGGCTCATTTCAGGAGGGGATGAGTCCGCCTATCGGGACGAGGTGGAGCGGCTCTGTGTTTGGTGTGGAGAGAACAATCTGGTTCTTAATACGGCTAAGACCAAGGAATTGGTGGTGGATTACAGGAAGAAAAAGGCGGACATTCAGCCCTTGTATATCAACGGGGAACGGGTGGAGAGGGTGGCGGAATTCAGGTTTTTGGGAGTGACTATGGATCAGGGCATGACTTGGAGCGCAAATACCACTGCTCTGGTGAAGAAGGCCCAGCAGAGAATTTATTTCCTCAGACTTTTAAAAAAGAACAATCTGAGTGAGAGACTGCTGGTGTCCTTCTACCGAGGCTCCATAGAGAGCATACTTACATACTGTATTTGTGCTTGGTTCTCCAGTTGTACAGCTAGGGAGAGGAAGGTGCTCCAGAAGGTCATAACCACAGCCCAAAGGATTATTGGTCACCCTCTCCCACCTTTGGAAGAACTGTACGGTTCCCGTTGCCTTAGGAAAGCAAATAACATCCTGCAGGATCCATCTCACCCGGGATACAGTCTGTTTGCACTACTGCCTTCTGGCAGGAGGTATAGAAACATCAAGTCAAGGACAAATAGACTAAAAAACAGTTTCTATCCAAGAGCTGTGGCCTTTTTGAATGCTGTAACTCGATAGTGAGACCTGGGAGTTTGATGGGTGTGGGTGTGGTTGGAAGGTGGTTTGTTTGGTTGTTGCTGTTGTTTTGCTTTTGTTGTTTTTAAGGGATGGCATCCAATTTCGTTGCACTTGTGCAATGTTGCACTAGTGTAATGACAATAAAGAATCTATCTATCTATCTATCTATTCCAACCCGCCCTCCTGCTCCACAACAACAACAACAACAGTCCTACAGGCTGCATTTTTATCCCTTGAACTGCTTGGATTTAAGATAGATATCAATCAACACCTGGATAGCTCAGTTGGTAGAGCATGAGACGTTTAAACTCAGGGTTGTGGGTTTGAGCCCCACATTGGGCAAAAGACTCCTGCACTGCAGGCATTGACTAGATGACCCTCATAGAAGTGTAGAGTTGGAAGGGACATCAAGGGTTATCTAATCCAACCCGCCCCCCGGCAATGCAGGAATCGCAACTGAAGCATCCATGACAGATTTTAAGCACCCAACCTCTACATAAAAACCTTCAAGGAAGGAGAGTCAGTCACCTTTCGAGGGAGTCCATTCCATTGTTGAACAGCTCTTACTGTCAGAAAGGTCTTCCTGATGTTTAGTCAGAATCTCCTTTCTTGTAACTTGAAGCCATTGGTTCGAGTCCTATCCTCCAGAGCAGGGGAAAACAAGCATACTGTATTCCATTTTCCATGTGACAACCCTTGACATTTTTGAAGATTGCTATCATATACCGTATTTTTCCCCTCCAAAAATTAAGGGGAAATCTGTGTGCGTCCTATGGGGCGAATACAGGCTTTCGCTGAAGCTTGGAGAGCGAGAGGGGTCGGTGCGCACCGACCCCTCTCGCTCTCCAGGCTTCAGGAAGCTATCAGCAAGCCTGGGGAGCCCGTGGGAGTTCCTGCAGGGCTCCCCACGCTGCGGATAGCACCCTGCCGCCTGGCGTGCAGGGTGCCCTGAAGCAGAGCGCCCCGTGCGCCGGGCAGACATCGGCCAGCCCCACAAGCTCGGGGGACAGTGGGGAGGCGCAGTGCCACCATCCTGCTGTTCCCCAACCTGGTTTTGGGGGGGAAATAAAGGGAATTTTTTCCCCTTTATTCCCCCCCCCAAAAAAAAATTAGGTGTGTCCTATGGGACGAAAAATACGGTAGTCTCTCCGTCTCCTCTAAACATACCCAGCTCCTTCAACCGTTCCTCATAAAGCTTGGTTTCCAGGCCCTTGGTCATCTTGGTCATCCTCCTCTGCACACATTCTAGCTTGTCCATATCATTCTTTAATTGTGGTGCCCAGAACTGGACACAGTACTCCAAGTGGGGTCTAACCAAGGCAGAATAGAGTGGTACTATTACTCCCCTTGATCTGGACACTATACTTCTGTTGATGGAGCCTAGAATAGCATTAGCGTATTTTGCTGCTGCATCACACTGTTGACTTAAGTTAAGCTTCTGGTCCACTAGGACCACTAAATCCTTTTCACATGTACTACAAATAATCCAGGTGTCCCCATATTATATTTGTGCAGCTGTTTCTTCCTGTCTAGGTGCAGAGCCTTACATTTGCCCTACTGAATTGCATTTTGTTAGTTTGGGTCCAGTTCTCCAACCCGTTAAGGTCATTTTTGAATCCTGATTCTGTCATCTTCTCTTCCAACTCGCCAACTTTGTGATTCTTTTATTCACCTTTCCCTCCCGTTATCAGGACTGTGAGAAAATCTTGACTGTACAAAGCCCTTGTAGACTTCATGCAAATTCTAACTCGAGAAGTCTCTATTGAAAAATTGACATACGTTCCATGAGAGGAGGACCTAGGTGTGAACCTGCAGTCACCTTGAGATATATCACGTAATCATGCCTCCTTGCAAAGAGAATTGATCAAATTACACTCAAGTGACAGCTGAAGTCACTGTATGCTAAATATAATTCTTGGTTGTTGCTGGGCAGCTAAGTGCAATTTGCATCTGGATCAAAGGATGGAACAAGTCCAAAATAAATAAATCTGCATTCATCTGGATGTTGTTGGACTCCCAACTCCCATCTGACCTGCTATCATGGCCAATGTTCAGGGATGATGAGATTTGGAGTCTAGGACTAACTGGAGGACCAAAAGATCGCTCTCCCTTACAGTATGATCCTTTGCTGCTCCCATATGTTGTAGGACCCACCTTTTTTAAAAAAAGTGGTTGCAGCCTGATTGGCTATGGGAAATATTTAGCAAGCATCCTGGGAAATCCAGGCTTGCAGTCTCTTCTTGTTGACTTCTGTCCATTCCTCCTTGGTTCCTAGAAGAATCCCATGTGTTTGCCTAACCTGCTGAATCTACTTCACCTGTTTCCGTCTCTGTCACCTTGCTCTACAGAAATGGTCTATCTGATTCTTGCCCAAAGCACTCTGACATTGTCTTTGCTGCTTGGATAGCCTCGGACTTCATTCTGCAAAGACTATTGGACCTATCCTGGGTTTTCTTTCCAAGACTGTCTCCAATTCCTGGCTATGGATAGTGTGACCAAAGTATTGCAGAGGCTGTCTCTGTTTGAGTCCAGTTTAAACTATCCAAAGGGCTTGATCACGTGGCTTTGAACCTGGATAGGAGACTGAGCAGGTATATAGTGCAATTGCTATATTCCTATTTGAATTACAATAATTACTCCTAAATGTGTGTCTAAACATATAAATTAGCATATGCACATTTTATGCAAATCTGTCCTGCTTATTCCTCTCTTCTGGCTATGCATTTCTTCTTTTTTGGTGTTCTGGGCCTGATTCCTTCCAGTGTGTTCTCCTGGCAAATACATCTCAGCTGGGATCTGAATTTGTTGTTTCCTTGGTCCACTCTCAGTCTGATCTACTGAACCACAAGGCACATCCTGGCTGCCCCATATATTTTAAATTGCTATGGGGGTGGGGAGGGTTGGGGGATGTGGTTGGAGAGCTGCAGAGAGCTTTTGCATTTACCGTTCTGGCAGGATATTAATATTGCATTTGCATTAATATTGTAGTACTGAAGCTTTGCCTTCTCCTTTCTGAGGCAAATCTTAATAACCTTTTCCTAGCCTAGCCTCTGAAAACAGTGGTTGAGTCGCTAAGAAGGTTTTATTTTCAGTTCCAACTCTTGATGGGTTTCTGGGTAATTTTCTCATGTTTGCTTAATTTAAGCCCAACGGTGTCGGCTAAATTAAGTTGCCTTCTCAGCAAATTACTTGCCTCAGCTTCTTTTCCCCTACAGACGCAACTTGGTGACAAGTGTGTGTCATGGGATGACCTTCCAGCTTTGTGTGGACTGATCCGAATCAATCAGAGATTTTTTCATAGCGATATGGAAACAAAAATGCAGAAGTCTATTCATTCTGCTGAAATGCTGCAGAATCAATACATACCTTTCCCCATCCTGTTCCTTTCGCTCCACATCCATTGTAGCCTGCCATTTAAATGACAAAAGGATTCCCAGGGACAGTTTTCCATTGGGGAGGAAACTGCTAGCATTTACAAAATAAAAACCTGTTAAGCTTTCTTCTTGGCAAATCCCAGTCTGTGTTAAATATTGTCAGTTTCTTGGCCTATAACTCTGAACCCATTTATTTATAGGATTCCTCCCTCCCTCCCTCCCTGCCTGCCTCCCTCTCTCTCTCCTCCCCCAGCACATAAACATCAAGGAATGACAGTTTTGTTTGGCACATTACTTGGAGCTGTGGAGATTGACCAATTGTGGCGGACTATGGAAATTTGATTTTCACTTTGTGGAAGCTCAGTACTTCCCTGGTGACTCTAGAATTATATCATCACAAAAGCACTTTTCCTTTTTTAAAATAAATAAATAAAGATGGCAAAAAAGATAAATCAAAATGTTGGTTGAAAACAGCAACACATAACCATAACGGCTTCTTAGAAAATTCATTTCATGGAACAGGCTTTCTTTTCCCTTCCTTTAAATTATTTTTTTAAGGTTCTGTGCATTCAGCTAACAGTGTGAACCTGTGTGTATGTATGCATGCATGTAATATGATACCTCTGCTGGAGGACACGCCATGCTCCTTCTGGGGTAGTTTGTCCACCTTTGGTCTCCATCATGCACTCAGCTCTCACTTGTGGCTCCTAGAAGCTGTCAGCATGCAACAGCAGTCACAGCCCAGGAAACAGTTTTGACTGGCCAGCTAAACCAGGTGAGGGTAGCCGATGGGTTTCCCTTGCATGTGGAGACAGACTCTGGTGGATTGAGCGGACGAGACCATAGTGAGGCCCAACAGGGGCTTCCGGTCCCACCTGCCTTAATGGAGGTAGCCCCCATGACAGTGGGGGTTAATCGAAATGATTCATTATGTAGCTGTTGACTAAGGGATTATTAGTATAACTGAAATGTAACTGATATTAATTAAGATTATTGAACACAGTGATATAAAATTGGAAATGCACCCAGTCCACCATGCGGGAAGCCACTTTAAAATGTATTAAGTGGAAGTTGATGGGCATTCTGATAAATGTACAATTTGGGAATTAATTGTTATTGTTATAATTTGGCTATTACTGGGGGTATGATGGAAAACTAATTAAAAAAAATCAAAAACTATATAGTGAGGTCCAATAGTTATTGAAATTGAGACTGCAGTCTTACCCCCATTTACCGGGGATCAAGCCCCATTGAATTCAATAGGATTTACTTCTGTAAATCTGGTTGATGGTGGCTAAGATGGAACTAGCCAGTGTTAGAAACTCATATTTATAAGCTGGGCTCCTTAAGCCAAAGTTGCAGTTGCCAAAACAGAATGTCTACTTGCCATTTTGAGGCAAGATGGCCCTAAAGTCTTATTTTTCAAAGGATGCACTGACTGATTGATTCTCAGTTAAACGCCTGGCTAGTTCAGATGACAACCTTGAGCAAGGTTAAGAACTTTGAGAACGTAAAGAAGAAGAGTCACTTCATCCAGGGACAGTCCATATATTGGCCTATTCTGACCTCTTTTTCTTAATGCTGACTGCTCCTGCTCAGGCTGCACAGGGAAAGCAATTTGGTTCAAAGCTGGTCTCCCAGGATTGAGCAGTTAGTATTAGCAGCAGAATTTGCCAATCAGAGTAGATTAGTAAGGGAAATTATTAAGCTGGTCTATTTTCTCAAAACTCATTTCCCATTCTTTACTAATGCTAAAGGACCTCTGGAAGTGCAAACCTCTTTTTGGAGTGATGCCCTAACCTAGTGTGTCAAGAAAGTGTTCAGTACTGGTGAAAGGTCATTAAGATCTGAAAGATGCAGACCCAGTTAGTTGTTGTTTTATCCATTCTTTATTTTCTGAAAATCAATTAAAATATGTATTTAAAATGCATACGTGGTAATCATAGACTTTGCCTCAACACAGCTTATATTTCTGCAGAGTAAGGGATAATTACTCAGTTGGATCACACTGCTCTTTCTACCAGAAACTCAGGCTTTAGGAAAGATGTTCCACTTTGGAGTCATCAATCAACTTGCTGCCTTTCTTATACATTGTGTTTCAAGGTAAAATAAGAGTTTTTATTAAAGCAAGATGGCCTCTTTGTAAGCCTTTGAAAGCCGTTTGTAGAGGGGGCAGTTATTGTCTTGGTCAGAATCCCTTGTGATGCTTACCTTGTTATGGTTTAGAGCAAAGTTACTTGTTGCAAGCACATCTTCTTGTCACAATTAGTGGAAACCGCATTGATTTTGAGTTATCTTCCGGGTCCAATTAACGTCATTCTTCTGTTTTGATCTGCATGCACATTTTAAAACTTGCTCTTTTAATCCAGCTCCATAGTCAGCATTTCGAGTTTGGGGGTTCTTAAGAAAGTTGCTCTTAGTGAGTCCCCTCCTTGCCAGTATTACCAGTGTTTATCTTGCACCTTATCTTTCTGAGTCCAATTTGCACCACCTCTCAAAGGGAGAGGATGATTCCTGTGGAAGCTACCCCTCCTTGTCCTTTATTTCTCTCATGGTAACTCAGATCGGGCAGCTGAACAGGCAGCAATAGCAAGGAAAGGGGCAGCGGCCACAGCAGGGTGTGGGGTTCCTCCTGTAGCCAACCCCTAATGCCAGTTTTATTTAATCTGAAGTAAATGACAATCTCTTTTCCTGTTGTTCTCAACACTGCAAATGCTCATTGTTTGCTGAATGATCCTTTGCTTGCTCCTTGCCATGTGTCATGGCATTGTTGTAAAACATGGTGCTTCATCTGTCGATAAAATGTGATACCCACACAACATCACAACCCAAGACATTGTGCAGTGCATTGTGCAATGCTTGCAAGGAGGCATTCTCAATTGTGTGTGTGTGTATAAAAGAATTCACATTCACATTTCCTCCTGGTGCGACTTTATATTTAGATCACACTATGCTTGTACCTCCTTGTTCCTCACCTTTCTTCTGTTAAAGTAGCTTTCCTCAAGCTGGTACCCACCAGATGTTTTGGGGGACCACTCCTGTGCTGGCTCCCTGGGGCTTATGGGAGTTGTTGCCCAAATTGTGTGAAGGGCACCAGGTTGGGGAAGGCTACTTGGAAATGAATTCAAGCTGTAATATATTCAATTGTGATAAAAGGAAAAAAATCAAATTTTGGTTTTATGTAGTCAGTAAATATATTGGTTAGCTTATTGCTGCCACAAATCTATGACGGAGCCCGAAAAGACATTTATAAAACATTTATATGAAATCAAACTTTATATATATTGCCTGCAAAATGCTAAAACATCTATCAGGCTATTAGGTTTTCCCTCATGCTTTTAACTGCCAACATAAAGTATTCCTTTTCTAATAGGTGACAGATTCTGACTTTTCAACTACATCTGATATAAAAGGAAGACATGTTCATTTCTCATTGTTGATGCCGCCGCTACAGTTTAATGGGTTTTTTTAAGCACCAGAGGTGTGTCAGGAGCTGTAGTACAGCAGACTGATTAAAATGATTTCTCAATCTGCCAAAATTAAGCACAAAATGCACAATAATTACACAATACCTTGGGGTATTGTTGGACTCCAAAACCCATCAGATCCAGCCAGCGTGGCCAATGGTCAGGGATGATCAGGGCTGTAGTCCAAAGCACTGGGGATGGTTATATCAAATATGTGTAAAATAATAACCTGGCTTAAGTTCTATTCAGAAGAGAGCCACTGAAAACAGTGGAACTAAGTCGTGCCTGATGGTTTCAGTGGGTCTACTTGGAGTATGACTAATGTTGGATGCAACCCTGAATGTATCCACTTCTGTATCCACTTCCATATTTGTGTATCCATATTTGTGTTTTTGCACCTTTTTAAAAACAAAACTCAGGAGCTTCACTACAAACTTTGGAGAAACGGTCAGTCTCCTTGATAACTGGTTCCGATGTAAAAGTCTGGGAGACGTGAAACAAGCAGGCTCCATTCCAAACGTAGACTGAACTAACTTCTTCATCCTTATTAAGATTACTGGTTGTAAGAACAAGTGCTTTGTTGAAGTGAGAATTGGTTGGGGGGATCTGATGCGGGTAAGATGGGTATGATTGTTGAATGATTGGGTATGTGAGGGTTTTGTTTTTAAATTAGTTCTGTACAGTGAGAATGTAAATGATTTTAGTGATTAGATTATTTACATTTGAGGTTTTTTTGTGGGGTATCGATATGGTTTGATTCTACTACTACTACCCCTACTACTACTACTACTACTACTACTTTGGTATCTGAAGAAGTGTGCATGCACATAAAAGCTTATACCCAGAACAAACTTAGTTGATCTCTAAGGTGCTACTGGACATTTATTTTATATTTTATTTCTACTACTACTACTACCACTACTACTCTGTCACTGCCACTCAATACTAATTTTGCCGCTCTTATTGCTTTGTGTTTTACTCTTTTTCTAAGCCACCTTGAACTATATGATACTATTAAACTATGGTTGCATAGTACAATCTTGTACATGTCTACTCAGAACTATGGCCAATTGAGTTTGGTGGGAATTACTCCCATGTAATTGATCGCGGTGTTGGTGGCGTGGGGACCAGCCAGCCAGTGCCGTTGGTGCTAGCGGTCCTTAGGAGCTCCATGCGGCCGTGATGCTCACCATTTTGCCTCGCCAGAGATCCCAAGGATAGGTGCCCTTAAAAAAATAAAATGAAACTCTAATTGATTTTAACTGAAAATAAGGGAGATAAAAGAGGGCAGGAATGTTTTTGATTGCATATTCCATATTGTATTCATTGCCAAGCTGGCGCCCCCATCACCAGAAGTTTTGGACAAGGGCTGATGAGAATTGTAGGCACTGAACATCTGGAGGGCCACAGGTTAGCTTGCTTTGTTAATGTTTCTTTTAACACCCCTGGTGAGTGGATCACCTGATTTTAGCAACTGTGGGGTGAGGTGGATAGTGGTTTAGCAGTCAATCCCGCTTCACATGGAACTCAGGGAATAGCTCCGTGAGGAGAATGGAGGTGTCCTAACAACTCTAAGCACTCATAACATACTACAGCTGCCAGGATTACTTGCGGGAACCCATGACTGTTTAAAGTGTGTTAAACATATGGTCTGAATTTGGTCCAAGTTAGAACATGTTTAACTTGCAACAAAGGTGTGTGTGTGTTGATAGAATTGATAATAGGCATGTGTCTTCATAGTACCGTTTTCGATGCCTAACACATTTTCATTTAGGAAAGCCCTTCCGGGCCTTTAATTTGATTATGTATGTTTGCTTTTAATTTTACTATGTTTTCCTTTTTGAAGTCTGTTTTTATTGCTATTTTTATTGCTATTTTATACCCCTTTATGTAAGCTGCTTAGAGAGTTCGATTATTGTTAAGTGGACATATGAATATTGTTAAATAAAAAAATAAAAGCACAGTTCAGGCTTAAGTTGATGTGTGTGTGTGTGTTTCCATGAACTGGAACGGACGATTGCATGCTGCAGTGGTTCCTGGGAAACTTGGGGTTGCATTTAAATTGCGGTTGTAAACTTGCAGGTTGTTAATTCTCGGGGGACTTTAACCATAAATGCCCATCTCTTTGTCTTCAGTCACGGCATCTTTGATGTGTATGATTTATAGAACAGGCAGGAGCAAGTCAGATTATTAGAGCAGAGGACAAAGGCTGGGTGATAGCTCAATTGCCTTTCAGAATGACATTGGAAGAGTGATAAAATATTAAAACAGTCAATCCAAAGGGACTGACATCTGGAAGACGTGTTGATGTTGGGGAGAAGTGGCATGTTAAATTCTCATCTGGTGAAACCTTTGCCTACCTTTCTCAACTTGAAAGTATTCCTGGGTTATTCTTTCTTTCTTTCTTTCTTTCTTTCTTTCTTTCTTTCTTTCTTTCTTTCTTTTTGATTTAAGGAATGACTGTTTCTGGTTCAGCTCTCAAAAACAGCAAATTAGGTGTCTTACCTGCAGCCTGAGTTGGTACAGCCTGTGTGTGGACTGTACCAATTCAGATGGCAGGCAGGGAGTTAAATGATTGATTCTAGCTTGGTAATGTCTACACTGAATGGCAACCATCACTCTCCAGAGTTTCACAAAGAGGTGCTCACAAAAGAGACCTCAGCCCCACCTGGAATCTCTGGGGATTAAACAGGAAATCTTTTGCATGCAAAACATATAGTCTACCACTTAGCCATAGTCCTTCCGAATAGCAACAACCGTAATACCAAACACCTATTTATGCACATTTATGCTAGATGTCATGGAAAAGGGTTCTAGATAGGCTTCTCCCTGCCATATTCGTTAACTGGTTGTGGGAACATTCTTTTCACGGGGTAGCATTTTATTATATAAGCCTTCAACCCAAAACCGGGATGTATGTCTACCGGGATGCGTTCCCAGGAATGTCACATGACCTACAACGTGCTCTCTGAAAACGCGCTTTTTTGGGGCTAGAGCACGGCACCCAAAATGGCCGCCATGATCTTGCATGGAAAAAGGGGATGTCCTTTTCCCCCCTCAGGGCACTTGGCAGGTATGTGAGACACAGGCTTATAGCTTCAACTGCTCAGACACCAAATGATGATGATGATGATAATTTATTATTTATACCCCGCCCATCTGGCTGGGCTTCCCCAACCACTCTGGGTGGCTTCCAACAAAATATTAAAATATAATAGTCCATCAAACATTAAAAGCTTCCCTAAACAGGGCTGCCTCCAGATGTCTTCTAAAAGTCTGGTAGTTGTTTTTCTCTTTGACATCTGGTGGGAGGGCGTTCCACAGGGCGGGTGCCACTACCGAGAAGGCCCTCTGCCTGGTTCCCTGTAACTTCACTTCTCACAATGAGGGAACCGCCAGAAGGCCCTCGGTGCTGGACCTCAGTGTCTGGGCAGAACGATGGGGGTGGAGGCGCTCCTTCAGGTATACTGGATTGAGGTCAGTATACAATACACATTTTTTTAAGAGTCAAGGGTTGCTTCTCACAGTGGCGTAGCGTTGGTTGTCAGCACACGGGGCAAGGCAAGTAATTTGCGCCCCCTAACCCGTGGATTTGCGCCCCCTAACCCGTGGATTTGCACCCCCTAACCCGTGGATTTGCGCCCCCTAACCCTAACCCCCAGATGTTGTGCCCGGTGCGGCCGGGCCCCCCCCCCTGCACCCCCCACGCTATGCCACTGGCTTCTCAGATTCTGTTATAACATAATAAGAAGCTGAGAAGGGGCCACAGCTCAGTGGTAGAGCACATGCTCTGTATGCAGAAGATCCCAGGTTCGATTCCCAGCCTCTCCAGGTAGGGCTGGGAGAGACTTCTGCCTGAAATCCTTGGGAACTGCTGTCCGTCAGTGTAGTTAATACTGAGCTAGATTGACCAATGGTCTGGCTTGGTATATGGCAGCTTCCTATTGTCCTAACACATCCAATAACATTTTTGAGTCAACCCCAAATTTCGAAAGATGTCTAAACATGCGGTCTTAAGAAAAACCCTATGCATCTCCTGAGCAGCAGAATTGCATTCAGAGTCCTGCTGTTTACTGATCAGTCTTGGATCTATCTACTCTGTATTTACATATCTTTTCAGACCATGGGAATGGTGTTTAGGATTCATTCCATGCTTTTAGAATGCAACATTAGTGATTATTCAAGTGTGAAATTCGGTAGCTGGCACACAAATTGCCATGTTGTGATTCTCACCTTTAATTGAAAAAAAAAGAGGAAGTAGTTTCTGATAAGTTTTGAAAAAGCGTGAGAATTTCTGGAATCTGAGGAGGCAGAGAGGCCTTCAAGTTGTCTTTTGTGAAAAGACCTGCATGGCTCCTTTTCCTTTTCCTATTCTTCATTTCATTTTCATACAGCTCTTTCTCAACACGATGAGCCCTCCATTGTTGCCCATCCAAGTGCACACATTTGCCCCACTGTTGTCTTTGGTTTAGCAGATTTTGGAAGCACCAATGGTCTCGGTCGAGACATGTGCAAGTTATTCTGCAAGTTTATTGGGGCTCCTTCATCTCCCCCCCCCCGTCTGCACTTACTGCACTTTATTAGAAGTCAGTATATAAAGTCCCCCTGAGTTCTTCTTTGAGGACGCAGTTCCATTCCTGAGCCTGTGCAAAATATTTTCAGGGGGAAAAAATATATCTCTTGAGTTAGGAAGGAAGCTTTGGCACTCCCTCTTCAAAAGCAGAGGTTAGCCCTTTGCTTGTGCTCAGATGGATATGGCAGGTATCTCCCTGCCCAGTGCTCTTCTGAAAAGTGGTGTCCAAAGTGTTCCACCATACACCATACATCCTTGTTCCATGCGAGGGATGGGAACCTATGGCCCTCCAGATGTTAGACTAAAACTCCCATGAACTCCATCTAGCAGAGCAAGTGGTCAGGAGCAATGGGAGTTGTAGTCCATCGAGAACTGGAGGACACCCCTGCTTTATGCCTTTTGAGTTCTAGTGACATGGCTCTCCCGCCTTCAAAATAGCTTGAGCAACCCTGTCACATCATTGACAGCAGGTTGTGGCATGATGAGACTCTGCACGTTTGTTGTACATGTTGCCACTTCATTAGACGATTGCTAGAATTAAGCAATACTTTTCCAGTTCATCCCTTCCCAGACCTAGGCTGGCACTGAAAAACAAAACAAAACCCAAGCACACACTCTCTGCCCCGTCTATCCATTGGAAAATGGTTCCGTTAATTAGTGGCAGAGTTCAGATCCGTTGTATGTGGAGATCCTTCTAATTGCATACTCAGACCTGCCTACTTTCCTGGATGGTGACATTTATGAATTTATTCATTGAAATTGCCACGTATCATCTCATCCATGGAAATGCTTTGTGTCGGAAACACAGCTGCATTATGATTTCTAATAATACATGTTAATTGATAAATGATAGGCGTGATCTCTTGTTTGCACCTTATTACACTTCTGTATTGAGAACTAGAGGAATATATTTTCCTGGGGCGTAGGAGGTACGGCACGGAAGGAGAGGTGCTTTTCGGTGGCATTTCAAAGGCTGCGGGGCTAAGCCCGTTCACTTCAGAGAGTGGCAGTGAAGTCACCTCCAAGTTAATATGCTTAGTGCCTCAACACTTTATTTATTAAAATATTTAATAAGTAGTTTTGCTCTTGGGTTTCCCAATAGTTTGTTTGGAAGAAACAAACCACAAGTACTGGTTTGATTGTAATGGTACTACTGGGAAGAAGGGGGGGGGTAAAGTTGGAGTACTTGGGCTAATTTGCCAACCTAACCTGGCATTACATCTGAATTGTTTGTTTGTATTGTTATAAAAGCCTGCCCCTTTCTCTGCCAAGCAGTGGCCAGAGTGCATGGGGCGACACACACACACACACACACACACACACACACACACACACACACACACAGAAGTTATGTGTTCCTTTGGAGAATGGAAGACACAGCGGAGACTGTCGTGCTTTTAGAAATAGGGTTTATTCACCTATTTATACTTTCAGTCTGCATGGAGGGAGTCCAGATCTAGTGGCATGGTCCACAGCACTGCAGGAGACTCATCCGTCTCCATCTCCAAGATGGAGATATCTGCCTTACTTCCTCCTCCTTCTCCTCAGGAACCCCTGCTTCAAAACTCCCGTTTCTTGCCCCCTCAAACACACAGTTACCCTGGCAACCTTTGTGACATCTGACTCCCCAGGCCAAAGGAACCTTCTATGGCCCATCAACACCTTTTTATAATGCTAATAGGTCTTCTCTTCCCCAGCCAGCCAGGATGGTTTGTGCAAGCCAGCCTGGGAATTCCCTGAATTCCCTATCTGGCACAGTTCTGTAAAGGTAAAGGTAAAGGTACCCCTGCCCGAACGGGCCAGTCTTGACAGACTGTGGGGTTTGTGCGCCCATCTCACATTTATTGGCCGGGGGCCAGCGCTGTCCGGGGACACTTCCGGGTCACGTGGCCAGCGTGACATCGCTGCTCTGGCGAGCCAGAGCCGCACACGGAACGCCGTTTACCTTCCCGCTGGTAAGCGGTACCTATTTATCTACTTGCACCCGGGGGTGCTTTCAAACTGCTAGGTGGGCAGGCGCTGGGACCGAACAGCGGGAGCGCACCCCGCCGCGGGGATTCGAACCGCCGACCTTTCGATCGGCAAGCCCTAGGCGTTGAGGCTTTAGCCCACAGCGCCACCCGCGTCCCGGCACAGTTCTGTACCAGACCCCAATTAATCAAAACCCTAGTATTTATTCATTCCTTGTGTTTAGGGGGAAACCCACACTCCCAGCCCAGTTCTATAACAGTATATAAGTGTCCTGAATCCTATGGAGATGTCTTGGCAGGGCTGGTCAGAGGATGGTTGGGGATGAATGGGATGAGAGAACATAATTACTGTAGTTTCTAGGGAGGGGCCCAGCGGTTTGGGAGGCATACTCTCCAACGTTTCTCTGATGAATATATGGACATCTTATTCCACCACCACCACCACCACCACCACCATCATCATTTTACTCAGTGCTATTTTTCTAGAAAAAGAGGTCCAGAACTCACCATGGCGCTCACTTGAGAGATGCTGGAACTGAGTTCTGGCAAGTTCCAGCTGAAAAAAGTCCTGGTTTTACTATTATACCTCACCCATCTGACTGGGTTGCCCCAGCCACTCTGGGCAGCTTCCAACATATATTGAAACATAATAAAACATTAAACATTTAAAAACTTCCCTATACAGGGCTGTCTTCAGATGGCTCAGGGTTCTGATCACTCCATACCCTCCAACATTTCTCCAATGAAAATAGGGACGTCCTAAGGACAAGGGGCCCCAAACTGGGATGGCTTCTGTAAATCTGGAACTGTCCCTGGAAAATAGGGACATTTGGAGGGTCTGGGAAGGCACTGGTCTAGATGATTGGGAAGGGCCCAGCAAATTATCAGAGCATAGGCCCTCCCCATTGACATTGGACACTCCAATCACTTTACTCAAAATAAGCCTGGTTTTACTGTTCTGATGTGTTCAAAAGCTTATGCATATCATTCTGCCACACGAGGTCCAGAGTATGAACCCAGCACCTACTGGTATATTCTACCTCTGCTGCCATTGGCAGTCCATATGTGACTACAATACTTGAATAGGTAATAAGTGTTCAAAATCCGCACTGACACATAAACCCTAAACAGCTGATTCAGTAACAATAGGCCTGTTGTACGCACATAAGCAGTCTCCTAACATTATGCCTATGCGTGGGCATCCAGTTGCATCAGAGACAGAACATGCATTTGGGATCGCCGATGAAGGAAGGTGCTTTAGGAACATAGGAAGCTGCCTTATACAGAGTCAGGCCATGGGCTCATCCAGCTCAGCGTGCACTGACTGGCAGCTCCAGGGTTTCAGGCGGGGAATCCTTCCCATGCCTCCCTGGAATCTAGGGGTTGTACCTGAGGCCTTCTGCCTGCGAACCAGATGGTCTGTCCCTTTCTCCCCACACGTGTTGTGCCGCAATCAGGGTAAGCATATTGTCCAGTCTGGCCCAATAACACTGATGAATGTGAGATTCAAAACAAGGAGGCGTTTTGCTTCCCTCCGCAGTTGGTCGGCATCTGCTACCATGAGAGCCGTCCCTGGCTTATTAGGTGGGTTCTTGCTAAATCTGAAAATTAATACGTAGCAATAGTTCATTAGCAAGGTACAGAAACCCAGGAGAATATGATGTATTGTATAAAATAAAAAGAGGACATGTCTGTACAACATTCTAGCCAAAGCAGAGTGGTGGGCTCTGCACGGCCCGTCACAGAAACGCTCCTGGTGTGTGCGGGGGTTTCTCATTGATTTCTCTCTTGCAAGGTTAATAATTTATTGGAAATAACTGCCCTGCTACATCCACAGTAAGTGGTTCTTGTTGCTGAAAGGCGATAGGGAAAGGAAAAGAGGCAGGTGCATTGTTCTGCTGCCTGAACATGCAGCACCTATTTCGGATCATTTGAGTATTACCCTATTTACATATGAATCCACCTTCTGATTAATTTTCTGTTAATTTAACACCTATCGCTTCACTCAGCCGAGCCTATTTGACTTCATACCTTATAATCGCACTGTGTGCTAGATGGACCTTTCTATTCAGTTTCATTTTAGCTTTTCCGTTCCCTGGTGGAAACCAGACCTATAATGAAGAGGATATAATTCCCTCCTTTGTTTGGCAGAGATTTTCACCCAGTATTGAACGCTCCCATCCTATGCGTGCGTTTTATTCAGTCAGTATAGGTGCGCACGCTACTGTACAAAGCAATTAAGTGAAATGCTTTTAATTAAAATGCTCTAGGTTCTGTAGTTAAGGTTTCTATGGAGTTACATATTTCCCCTAAGGCAAATGTCACTTCCATTGATTCTTTGGCTGGAATCCACCGTCTACTCACATTTATAGCACTTAGGTTTATGTTGATTTACACCAGCCTTCCTCCGCCTGGTGAACCCCCCGATGTTTTGCACTCCCACTCCCCTCAGCCCCAGCCAGCATGGCTAATGGTCAAGGATGATGGAAGCTGTAGCCCCACACATCTGGAGGGCACTGGGTTGTAGAAACCTGCTTTAGCCAGTCAGGACCCGCCCCCTCTCCTAGGTCTTTTAAAGCCACAACCTCTGAGTCAGCATCTTATTCTGAGCAACTTGCCTTTGGTTAGGGTAGCCATGTGTCTTACTTTACAGATGACAATGCCCTCTATTTAAATGGCTGCCATAAGTAGCAATAGCACATGAACAAATTGGCTTCTGCCTTTTGAGAAGGTGTTGCACAGGGGACTGTAAACTCACCAGAGCCTGTCTGGTCTTGTGCAGGATTTGGTTGTTTCCCTTAAAATCAGTGGCTCCCAACCTCTTTTTTTTGGTCATGCCCCACCTAAGCATCTCTAAAATCCTGATGCCCCTTCCCTGTGACATATAATTCTTATTATTCAAAAAGCGAACTCCTATTCATGTGGAGGAAGCTTCAAAGACCATTCACTGTTAATAACTCATTCTCGAATTGCCCCCCTTAAAAATCAAATTGCCCCCCCTGTGGGTTGTGTACCCCACGTTGGGATCTATGGCTTTAAATAAAGCCCCCTTCATGAATTGATCCAGCCGAGTATTCAAAATTCCCCAGGGGCCGGGCGCATTTTGCTACTGGCACAGGTACAACTGCGACTTCGTGGAGATATCTGGGCGCCAAGTTGGTAACCACAGTTTGAAAACCTCTGCCTTAAAGGTAAAGGTAAAGGGACCCCTGACCATTAGGTCCAGTCATGGCCGACTCTGGGGTTGCGGCACTCATCTTGTTTTATTGGCCGAGGGAGCTGGCGTACAGCTTCCGGGTCATGTGGCCAGCATGACTAAGCCGCTTCTGGTGAGCCATAGCAAGGCACGGAAACGCCGTTTACCTTCCCACCAGAGCGGTTCCTATTTATCTACGTGCTCTTTGATGTGCTTTCAAACTGCTAGGTTGGCAGGAGCAGGGACCGAGCAATGGGAGCTCACCCCGTCGTGGGGATTCGAACTGCTGACCTACTGATCGGCAAGTCCTATGCTCTGTGGTTTAACCTACAGCGCCACCCGCGTCCCTGGTTAATACAATTTCCATTTCTGCTGTGTGTGTTTCTCCTTCTTGCATGCTGGGACAAGTGAACTGTTGTAAGAGCAGGCTACAGTCAAGCAACGTAGTTGAGATTGTAGAATTGTAGAACTGGAAGGGACTCCGAGGCAACAGATTCCTTCATTGCAGGGGGTTGGACCAGATGAACCTAGCCGTCCCTTTCAACTCTACAATTCTTTGTTTCTATCATTCACAAAACCAGTCCCTCCCTGCCCATGTTGTTGAGTAATCTTTATGTTAAGAGCATCGGTAATGCCACTCTGAATTAGGACAGAGGCTCATCTAGTCCCAGATGCCAGTGGGAAGCCCACAAAAAAGACCCGAGTGCAACTCAAAGTACTGTTGAGCAGGCGTTGCTTGCAGAGAAATGCTTTGCACATGACTGGGATTCAGAAGGCTCTTCCCTTTTGTTTTCTTCTGGGTTACGCATATGTAACACTAGCGGCACCATGTCATCTCAGTGCTCTGCTTCCACTGTTTTATTGTGTCTTTCTTGTAAACATTTTGCTGGACCTATTTTTAATAGACAAATATAGCCAAGACCTCGTGATTCCAAAAGTTCATTAGCCAGTTTAAAAGACTGTATGCTTTTGCAATAAATGAGCTGCACATGTTCTGTTTCTCCAACCCCCTTTTTTGTCTTCCTTTATTTTATACGGAAGCAAATAAGATTTTCTTGTAAAATAAATTGGCTATTGTTACAGGAATTGATTTGCTATAAATCCAGTCTTTGGAAGCAAGCTATTTAAGCACCTGAGTTTGTGTTGCTAGACAATACAGTTCCAGTAATGCGTGGATTGTTCTTGGGTATTAGCAACAGATTAGTAATTACTTATGCCACAAAACTAATGAGAGAAATGATTGTGCTTGAAGGGTTTCCCCCCTCTCCTTTTGCTAAAGAATTGAGATACAGTAATTTTTCACTTGAGTAAATCCACAATAGTTTAGCCTTTCTGACCACTGTGAATTTAGTTTATCATCATTGATTCTGTAAAGATAGTCCTTATTTACTTGCTTACAGAAATGAAGAGAGGGGAGGGGAAGCAAAATAGCCTGTATTGACCCATTGCTATTCTCCGGCCATCATTGCAATTTGGCAATGCCGTTAATGGCTGCTCTGGCCTCCCCAGCTGAAAAATTCAATAGAAACGAGAAAGCAAGTCACAAGTCACTGGATGTAAAAAAGAAAATGTTTCTGCTCCGGATGAATTACAACAGTGTAGATTCTTTCGAAGCACTCAGACCACTGAGGCTAATAACACTACTCCAGAGTAAGTAGTTTGTGATAGCATTCTGTGGGAGAGATGGGGAAACTGTGATGTTGATGGACTCCCAGTTCTCATCAGCCCCAGACAGCATGGCCAATGGACATTGATGATGGAAGATGTAGCTTATCAACATCTGGAGAAACATGGGTTTGTCACCCTGGGTTATTAAGAGTGCTACAGTGTTGTGACATCGGCGAAGCTTGTACCCAGGTGTGTATTTTAAGCAGTGTTCGAAATTAGCCAGGCGCCAGGAGCATTTTGCACCTGGCTTTCGACCACTTGCAACCAAGTGAAGATTCATGGGTGCCAGGAAGGCGCCATCTAGAGGTTTGCTTTTTCTGCTCAGCAAGATTGGAATAGGCCAATATATATGCGGACTGTCGCTGAATCAAGTGACTTTTCTTCTTTTAAGTTCTCAAAGGTTGTCATCTGAACTAGCCAGGTGTTAAACTGGGAATCAATCACAGTCAGTTCATCATTTGAAAAATAAGACTTTAGAGCAGTCTTGCCCCCAAATAGCAACTAGACATTCCATTTTGGCAACTGTAACCTTGGTTTAAGGAGCTATTTGACGCTTAGCTTATATATCTGAGTTTCTGACACTGATTTTAAGAGCCCTCTAACTGTTTTCTTCCTCCAGAAGTAGCACAGTACAATTTGGCAAAATTGGCCATGTGGTATTGCTTTAAATGCATGAAATGAATCTTCATAAAGAAAAGAAAAAGTATGATGTGAGGGACCCGGCTTTCACATTTGATTTTATTTTCCTTTATTCAGTCTCATTTATTACTCATGCACAAATTGGCAGGCTTTTATATTTAAAATGCACAGCTTCCTTCCTTAGTGCAAAATATACCTCCACTCCCCAATACAACGTAAAAATGGAAGGGTGGGAGGGAATCTGTGGCCCTCCAGATGTTGCTGTACTACAAATCCTATAATCCCTGACTTGGACTGATGGGAGCTTCAGTCCAACAACATCTGGAGGGCCATAGGTTCCCCATCCCTGACCATTCTTTTATATTCATGCCCTGCTTGGGGGTTATTTCCAACATGGAAGTTTTTGCTGCATGGAATTTTGCCACATGTGAAAATTAGCACTTCCGAGTTTCAAGTTAGTTACAGGCATCGGTCTCAAGTTACTTCCAGCCTTGCTGATCTTGAAGCCATGGCTCAGAGAGAGGGAGAGAGTGTACAGTGGTACCTCGGGTTACATATGCTTCAGGTTACATACGCTTCAGGTTACAGACTCCGCTAACCCAGAAATATTTCCTCAGGTTAAGTACTTTGCTTCAGGATGAGAACAGAAATCGCATGGCGATGGCGCGGCAGCAGCGGGAGGCCCGATTAGCTAAAGTGGTGCTTCAGGTTAAGAACAGTTTCAGGTTAAGAACGGACCACTACAAGAAAGAAGATTCCACCTAAACATTAGGAAGAACTTCCTGACAGTAAGAGCTGTTCGACAGTGGAATTTGCTGCCAAGGAGTGTGGTGGAGTCTCCTTCTCTGGAGGTCTTTAAGCAGAGGCTTGACATCCATATGTCAGGAGTGCTCTGATGGTGTTTCCTGCTTGGGAGGGGGTTGGACTCGATGGCCCTTGTGGTCTCTTCCAACTCTATGATTCTATG
Source organism: Podarcis vaucheri (assembly GCF_965113315.1). Taxonomy (NCBI): domain Eukaryota; kingdom Metazoa; phylum Chordata; class Lepidosauria; order Squamata; family Lacertidae; genus Podarcis; species Podarcis vaucheri. Next base: position 17,505,959 of record NC_138767.1, read on the forward strand.
ATTCTATGGACCACTGGAATGAATTAAGACGTAACCAGAGGTACCACTGTATATGATTTAGATGCAGGAGGTCCCAGGTTCAGTCTCTGACATCTCCAACTCTGAGGACCTTAGGAAGAAACAGCATTGGGGAAGATTGTCAAAGGCTGCCTTAGACCTAAGAGCTGCTGGCAGAGTAGCCAATACAGATTGTCCAATAGCCTGAGAATATACAACAGTATACAACAACTTCGTATTCCACAACTTCTTTGAAATAATAAAGATTATGTATTTTAAAACACACACACACACACACACACACACACACACACACACACACACGTATGTATATCTATTCACACACACTCCACACAAGTACATAAAATCTTGGCCTACCAAACTAGCTGAAATATTGTGCATTTACCCAAATGGAGAAAAAATTATCTTTCTGAATATTTTAGCAAACAAAATGAAAATCCTTCAAGCACAAACATTTTTATAATTAGTTTCTAGCATGGTCAATTACTAACTGGCTGCTAATGCTGCTTAACAATCCATGTGCTATTAAAATTCATTTCCAGTTGCAATGTGTTTATCACTGTCCCCAATTCACCAAAGCACTTAACCTCAAGCAAGCAAGTTTTCCAGTTGAAGTAAATGGGACTACTCAAGTGTTCACAGCTGGAACAGTTTTAATTATCTTGCTAAGGGCAGGCAAGTTTGCTATCTTGCATGACTGATCCATTAACAACTGCTAGATTTGCACAGATAACAGTACAAAATTAGGCAGTGGGCATCTCCTTCGACTTGGCATTTATGTATGTAACCTTGATTTGTGTGTATATGTGCATGTGTGCCCTCATGCCAGATGACTTAATCTGGGGTCCAAAGATCATCTAATGGCTTTCATAAGCCAAGTGGGATTTTAAACATTTCTTTTTACACAACAAAACGCTCCCACTGTGGAGCTTCCTCACTTCCAAAAGCAGTTTATCATGCTGTTATGTTAAACATACAATAGCATCAATATACATGGCACTGTACAGAGTTTCACAGATGGTAAGCCACTAAAGAGCTTACAGTCTAAATTTTGACTGTGGGTAAGTCAACAAAGGAAGAGGAAGGAGATACAAGAGAAAATGCAATCATATTGACATAGAAGGGAGTTTTAAAAGGTTAAGTCAGAGTTCCCCATTGCTGTTCTAAGCTGACAAAAAACAGCACTGCAACTTTTGGATGAGTGTTCAATGGTAAATGGGTAGCCACGTGGCAACTCACACATTAGTCCAAAAGTTGCAGTAGTCCCAAAGACTTCCTTCCAGCAACTCCTGCAGCCAAGCATTGCTCTGCTTTCCTTTGGACCACTTCAGTGAGGTCGAGGGGGGGGGGCTTCTTATCGTCTGAGCAGCCCAGGACCTCCATACACACTGCCCAGGCTTGCACCCTGAGGAGGTCACTTCTGTGCTAATAATTTAGAGATGCATTTATTTTTTTAAAAATCAGAGATTCATATGGAAGTGGAATGGCAATACAGTGGTGCCCCGCAAGACGAATGCCTTGCAAGACGAAAAACTCGCTAGACGAAAGGGTTTTGCGGTTTTTGAGCTGCTTCGCAAGACGAATTTCCCTATGGGCTTGCTTCGCAAGACGAAAACGTCTTGCGTTTTTTTGCAAGTTTGTTTCCTTTTTCTTAACACCGTTAATACAGTTGCGACTTGACTTCGAGGAGCAACTCATAGAACGCGGTGTGGTAGCCTTTTTTGAGGTTTTTGGTGATTTTTGAAGCTTTTCCAAAACTTTTCCGACACCGTGCTTCGCAAGATGAAAAATTCACTAGACGAAATAACTCGCGGAACGAATTAATTTCGTCTTGCGAGGCACCACTGTATTGGTTAAAAAAACAACAACCAACAACATGCAAAAGTTACATGGACTGGAGGTAGATTTACCCATTCTGAGCTGCAGATAGTTTGTCTCTTGGTCATTTTATGTCTAAGGGAGGCATTGGGGTGTCACAGCATTAGAGCTGCTCCCTAGCTTTCTGATAAGCCACAGCAGGGGAGAGTGCTTTTCGGCTTCCTCTGGTCATCTGGTTGGCCACTGTGAGAACAGAATGCTGGACTTCACGGGCCCGGTGACCTGATGCAGCAGGCTTTTCTCAATGTCTCATTAATTTCCTTACAGTGTCTGTGGCAAGGCCTGGGAAAATGGCCCCGGAAATGTGGTGCCAAGCACCACCCTATGTAATTCCTGGTTTGGTTTTAGCAGGATTTAATCAGCCAGGGTATGTTCTGGATTGCAGCTTCTGGCTGCAGTCCTAAATGCAATTACTAAGGAGCAAATCCCATTATGCTCAGTGGGGCCTACCTCTCCCTAGTTAAACTTAAATCCTTATGCCTGTGCAACTGTGTGTGCACGTATGCAGACCGTGTTTCCAAGGGCATTTCAGGAAGTATTGGCTGCATTTTAAAAATAGATTTCTGTCAAAAGCCCAATTTTGTGCTGGATAAAATGTCAGGTGATGCTATGAATATACTTGATATTAATTATGTCAGATTGTTTGGCGGTATGAATAAAAAAGAGAGCAGTGTGCGAATGCCTCAGCTTTCCCCTCCTGAAAGTCTGGCTGTGACATGTTTTGATTTGCTCACTGACATGATTCATTTTAGGATTCCTGCATTTGCAATGGAAATGAAACCTACACTGAAGTGGGTGCCCACGTAATCTTGTCTTGAGCAGTTTCTTTAATAACCTTCTCTGGACAGATGCCTCCGTTTGTAAATTACTTATGGCAGAATACTGTATAGTGCAAATGTAAATAATGTAGAATTCATAAGGGACCCTGTTTTGTTTCCTAACGGCATGGCATCGCCAATGCTAGGATTGCGAAGGAACCTTATGAAGAGCTATCCCTTCCTCTGCCCAGCGTTTTTTGAAAGCTAATTTATGCAAAATGTTGCCATATAATGTCAGGCATGTTTGACCCACGGTTTCCTTCTCCTTTTCTCTTCTTGTCTCTTGCCGTGAAGTTCAGTAGTAGTCAGTTTACAAGATGCTGTCCTCAGGAACACAGCCTGTGTGCTTCATGGCTGATTTGTGGGAAAGGATAGTTTATGGTGTAGCACAGCACTTAAGCGACTGAGCTACAAACAAAGATGCCCTTTATTCGAATCTTGCCTCTGCCACAAACAGGCCAGAATACCTTGTGCATGCCACTGCCTCTCAGGCTCTGTCCTCTGTCTGCAAAATGGAGACAAGAATACAGTGGTGCCTCGCAAGACGAAATTAATTCGTTCTGCGAGTTTTTTCGTCTTGCGAATTTTTCGTCTTGCGAAGCATGGTCAAGTCGCAACTGCACCTCTTCAAGCGGTTGTAAGAAAAAGGAAACAAACTTGCAAGATGTTTTCGTCTTGCAAAGCAAGCCCATAGGGAAATTCGTCTTGCGAAGCAACTCAAAAAAAGAAAAACTCTTTCGTCTTGCGAGTTTTTCGTCTTCCGAGGCATTCGTCTTGCGAGGTACCACTGTACTGACCCACCCTACAGTGTTGCTTGTAAGAATTACACAGTAATGTATGTGAATTGCTTCAGACACTCAGAAGAACCACATCAATGCTCAGTATAATTTCTAAGGAAATAAACAGAAGTTGGGGGGGGGACCTCCAGAATAGCACAATAAGGATTAAGAAGGCTTAGTGGTCACAGAATGCTAACTGACATTGGGAGGTGGGCATGGCGAACCAGGGGAATGGAATGGCGTATCCTGAAAAAGAGCATTGCTGGCTGACTCGAACAGTAAGCACACTGCAACATTTTGTTACAGGTCTCACTTGTAATTTATTATTGGGCAAGAATCTTGGCACATGCTCAGTAGAGTTCCCTGTTTGGACGTCATTTCACATGTCCCAGGGCTGTTCCCCTGTCCCTTTAAGCAGGTTTCAGGCATGCCTGACCTGGATATAGAAGGAACAGGAAGTGTACTGGAAACTGATGCGCAGCTGATACAAGACAAAGACAGACTGACAGAGTGCCTTATGTTCATGGAACTCCCAATCAATGTGGGAGAGACACAGGTCAGAGATAGAAATTATACAAAGAGGTCAGTGTGCAGTTTGCTTGCCAAGTGTCACAAGTTCAAACTCTGACATCTGCAGTTAGAAAGAATCTTGGAGAACGTGGAGTAATGCTACAGGGTGGAATGGACCATTAGTTTGACACTGGATTGGTTTGCATCTGGTTTTTAAACCAGAGTTAAGCTTAGTTGCAAATGTAGGTGGTTCTCCCATCATCCTGCTTCTACAACTTTCTAGTGACATTTGAGTGTCTTGGTGGACAGAATGCAGGAGAGGCAGTTCTCTGACCCAGCTAGGGAATCTTTTGTTCTCATGTAAATTTATGCATCATTTAGTAAATTCATGGAGCAGCCCTCTAAGTAAACACAATAGTAAACACCAGGCAACATCAATGCCTTTCCTGTCCTTTGCGTGTTTCTAGTGCTGAAAGGAAAACATAAAGCTCCCTGTAGCTTTATAATCAAAATCAACTTGTACTGTACACCTATGATTTATAGTCCAGTGAAGGTGGGAGCTTTACAAAGGCTGAGCTGAGAACAATTAAAGTCTGAGAAATCCTTGCGTCAACAAAATACTTAATGGAAGTGCATGGCTGTAGAGGAGGGGTCAGGAAATGTCCACAGACTTCCTTAAGTTGTCTTCGGATCCAAGGCTTTGCCTAAGCTTAGCTTTCCTCCCAAGGAAGATTCAAATTATAAGTACCGGTATATGGTCATTATTTTTCACAGAATTGGGGTCAGCTGATGGAATGTTTAGCTAGGTGGTGGGGCAGATACAGTTGCATCACACCATAAATGGGGGTTTGGTTCCTGGCAGACTGAGTATATGCATATAACCACAATTACCTTTGATAATTACCTTTTGACGTCAGGGGAAGAGGGAGAAGGGCTTCCCCACTTGTGGCTGGCAAGTGCAGGGAGCCCTGTGGTGAGGCTCTGCCCACTTCTCCACTTTCCAGGAAGTTATAAACTTCTTTCCCAGTTCTCTTGCAGAGAAGTGGCAGGGATGACATTTTTAATGTGAAACTTTTCTCCTTCGTTCCCCGCAATAAGTCCTGCTCTGCCCTCTCACCTTCCACCTATTCCTTCCTGCTTACCTCCTTGAAACCCCCTTCCCAGGCTTTTGAGGTCTTTCCCCCAATAAACCCAGTGGCTGAAACCAAGCACGTAAATTTGTGTAAGTAAGATGCACGACTGTACTGTAACCCACAATGGAAGTTTAGTATTTGAGGCTTGAGGGATTAGTGCAGGGTGCTAATCAGTTGAGGGATCTGGTTTGAGAATCTTCTCTTGCGCCCTTTGCAGAAGAGTTTGGATTTGATATCCCGCTTTATCACTACCCTAAGGAGTCTCAAAGCGACTCACAATCTCCTTTCCCTTCCTCCCCCACAACAAACACTCTGTGAGGTGAGTGAGGCTGAGAGACTTCAAAGAAGTGTGACTAGCCTAAGGTCACCAGCAGCTGCATGTGGAGGAGCAGGGAATCGAACCCGGTTCAACAAATTACGAGTCCACTGCTCTTAACCACTACACCACACTGGCAAAGGAGAACAGGGAGAGCGTTCAGTTGCATAAAAATTATGGTGTGCATCTGTTAACCTCAAGGCGAAGATTATGCCCTTGACATCACCTTCAGTTCTGCATGCGAGGGGCCAGGTCAGAGCAGTGCAGGCATGCTTTCCCTCCTACTCCACTAATTACGCATTAGTAATTGCAATATTCCAGAGGTTTATTAATCATCTCTCTCACTGCACTGCTGAATAAGGTTTTTTTTCCCTCTGCAACTTGTTTCTTTTAGCTTACAGAGAGTTGTTAAAGAAGCAGTGTTCTTTAACAGCCCTGTCTTCTGCTCATCGTGCTGGCGTCTCGCATGGGAGCGAAGGCAGCATTCAGCCAGCAACTGAGCACTGTGTCTTTGGGTTAGTGCACACATATTTTGATGCTATGCCTGGATTGAATAATCGTGTGATTTCCTTTACTAGGCAGAGCTTACATCTCCAGAGCCCCTGGTATTATCCTTCATAATGCCCTTACATGCCCATATCCCTTCTTGTTGCTAGGTCTTGTGTTTTGCGGATTTAACTTTTACCTAAATTTCATTTAAGCCTGCTTTATCAATTTAACCGGAAACAAACCGATTTCGTGTTCAATTCCATTATTTATCATGTGTACTGTGTTATTGTCAGAACAATGTGCACTCTGCGCTCAGAATGTGAAAATGCATGCTGTGGTAAGTCATTTCTATGGTAAGAAAGGCTGCATTTTGCAAAAAGCATTAATTAGGAAAATACTTCTTAGTTCCCTTTTCAGTACCTGTACATGAGTCTTAGGGTGCTGGTTTTTGTTCTAGCACTATTGTTTTTTTAGAAGGGTCCCCGTGGGTCATCCAGTCCAGCCCCATGCAATGCAGGAATCTCATCTGTGACAAATGGCCATTCAACCTCTGCTTAAAAACCTCCAATGAAGGAGTGCCCACCACCTCTAGTGAGCCAGTGTGGTGTAGTGGTTAAGAGCAGTAGTCTCGTAATCTGGTGAACCGGGTTCGCATCTCCGCTCCTCCACATGCAGCTGCTGGGTGACCTTGGGCCAGTCACACTTCTTTGAAGTCTCTCAGCCCCACTCACCTCACAGAATGTTATCCACTTTAAGACTCCTTTGGGTAGTGATAAAACGGGATATCAAATCCAAACTCCTCTTCTTCTTCTACTGTCAAAATTTTTTTACTGTAGGGACGTTCATCCTAATGTTTAGTCAGAATCTGCTTTTTTGTAACTTGAAGCCATTGGTTCTGGTCCTACCATCCAGAGAAGAAAAAAACAAGCTTGCTCTATCTTCCATGTGGCAGTCCTTTAGATATCTGCACATCTGCACTTTGTCTGGGCTCAAGCCTGACTCTTGTAAAACTGATATCATGGGGAAATGCTGTGTGGCCATGCAGAGTAAAAGAAAGGGGGAGGGAAGTAACTTGATTTTTTAAATAAAAAAACCCTTGTTGGTTTTCCCTTTGTGCTTGGAATCCCCCCCCCCTTTTGCCGTCTTACAACAATGCCTCTCACTCAACAAGAAAGTGAGCAATGAGATTTTAGATGTCAGTGTCATCAGAGATATTTCTTTTTTACAGTACAAAGTCCAGATGATCTGAATAACTACATTGCTTAGAGGCAAAATATTTCTATCCCTGTCAAGAGTGATGTAGATGCCAATTGACACTTTGTGTGTAGAATTTTTTTTAAAGAGTTAATATTATAGGGCAGTACAAAAAAATGAGAGAATCATATTGTGCGGATGCAAGAAACAAAGGCTCTAGAAATTTTAATCAAGATATGTCTCTCTGTCTCCCACTCTGAGGAGTTAATCTTCCTAAAATAGCCCTTTTGATGCTCATTCAGCCCATTATATTGATCACTTCATTGCTTCTGAGACACGGTCTGCACCTCAACCATTGATCTTTGACATTGTAAGACTTCTGTGGAAAGATACACTAGAGTATAACATTGATTTCAGTTTTATTGTTCTGTACCTTTGGATTTTAAAACACCCACCTAAGTATGAATACTTACCAAAAAAAAATGTTTTGACTGAATTGGAGATTTCTTTTTCTCTTCCTTTTTTTTTACTGTCTCAGAATCTCTAATTGCCAGGAATAAATTCTGGAATAATAAATGAAGTAACATTTTATTTCTCAAAATAATAACCCTTCCTTTCACCCCACCAGCTCCAGGTATTAGTTGGTGCAGAAAGATACACGTTCTCTTTGATTCAGGAGTATTTTTACTGACAGATTATAATAAAAAAGCAAGATGGTAACAGTTATTACTATATTATAGGGTTGTTGTTTTTTTTTTTTAAAAAAATAAAATATATTGCAATATAGTCAGGGCTTTTATTCAGCTGGAACTCACTGGAACTCAGTTCCGGCACCTCTCAGGTGGGCGCCATTGCCATTTTGAGTTCCAGCACCTCTTTGTCTACAAAAATAGCGCTGAATATATATTTTTAAAGGCATTGATGAAGTGACCCTGTGTTGGTTTGCAAAGAGGTAGCTAGCTCACTTCTCAGAAGTGCTATCCAAGCATTTGCTCTATTAGAAAATTAAGTTTATTTATATGAGATCATGCACAGCAATGTTCTCAGTACATTAGAACCTTCACGAGCCAGAGCTGCTGTTATTTGAATGTCACTCTGCAACTTTCAGCATTGGCCCTTTTAAGTGCCAAATTGCATATTGCTCCGTAATTGTTTATGGGCCAGAAGCCCTTCTCCGTGCTTGTGATTCAGATGGTAGGAGTAACATTTAAGTGACTCCGCCGTTGAGTCTACAACATCCATCATTCTAAATGAGAGGGACTGCTGCTATGTCAGGAGTAGCATTATGTACTGTGTTCTGGGTGTACAGTGGTACCTCGCAAGACGAATGCCTCGCAAGACAAAAAACTCGCTAGACGAAAGGTTTTTCCGTTTTCGATTTGCCTCGCAAGACGAATTTCACCTATGGGCTTGCTTCGCAAGACGAAAACGTCTCGCGACTTTGTTTCCTTTGTCTAAAAACAAAGGCATGTTTTGTTTATAAAGTTAATTTATTTTCCCTTCAATTTTTGAACTGCTCTTTACAGTATGTGTGACTTTAAAGAGCAGTTAATAAACTGTTGTTGTATCAAATTTGGCTTTGTTTGGACTTTTTTTGACCATAGGAACGCATTAATTGATTTTCAATGCATTCCTATGGGATTTCGTGATTCGCAAGACGAAAAATTCGCTAGACGACAAAACTTGCGGAACGAATTAATTTCGTCTTGCGGGGCACCACTGTATTGCCAGGTACCCATATCATGAAAGCTGGTTCCCACATCACATTAGGACATTCCCATCCCCACCTTGAACTCATTGTGGGGTTTCTGTTAACATTAAGCATCCTAACAGGTGAACCATTAGGTCATTGATATGAGCTGCAGCTCAGATTTCCCGAGTTGGTTTTTGGGGTTGTAAAAGTTTCTGCCTTCGGGAAACTTGAAGGGTCTTAGCTCAGTGGAAGAGCATCTGCCTTGCATGGCAGACAGTCTCAGGTTCAATCCCTGACATCTGCCAGGTAGGGCTGGGAAAGAGTCCTGATGAGTATCAGCCAATGTACGTTGACAATACTGAGCTAGATGGACCAATGGGCTGACTCAATGTAAGGCAGCTCCCTGTGTTCCTCAGTTCCATATGCTCACTCCTTAAGGTCTTTAGAGGGATGCATAAATGTGGGGAAAGCAGCCAAAGGTAAAACCACAGCATCAGAAAACCAGAGTGAAATCTAGCCCAAAACAAGCTCTTTAAATTAGTTCACTTGTGGTAATGGTTTTTATTGTTTTTAGAATCTGTGTATTTTGTATGCTGATTCTAAATTTTGCCTTCTTGTGCGTTGCTTTGATAGCTTTGGCTGTTAAGCGATTTCTAAATCTGCAAGTAAATAAGGTACTATGATTTCAGACACCTAGACTGCTCCAGTTTGATTAAATTGTGCTTGTTTCTGCTGGCGGGTGTTCCTTCAACTTCTACTTGCTATTATCCATAATGCCATCCCAGTTCTGCATTCATCTACATTTTTTTTTAAATGCATCCTTTTAAAATACATATTAAAATATGTATTTAATTGTATATATATTCTTTAGTATTTAGTTGTGTGCATTGATACATTTAAACCGACAGGAACACGCAGAATCTTTTGAACAGGTCCAACTAAGGATGTGGATCAGGTCGTTTTATATAGGAACTCCAGCACACCCCTAAATTTCCAGTGGAAGTTTCAGAATTGTATCAATAACTACTTTTCCAGCTCAAATCTCTGAGGTATCTCCAGGGCAAGGTGTTTAAATATCAAAAATCTGTACCTTAATCACAACCCGTTTCTTAGCATATGCTATACTCAATAGTAAGAAAACTGGATTTTACCCATTGTCGCTTAACAGCGAGCAGCACATTGTTGCTAAACTAAATAGCCTTATTGATTTATTTGTTTGTGTGTCAGGTGCTAGGGGATGTTGTAAGCAGTTCAATTTGATGCCAGTCACTCACTTCAAACATTGATGTTAATACTGGCACTACTCCAGTTCAGGTGGAAAAGTGAAGGTGAACTAGCCAAATAGTGACTTACTGTCAGCTGCCGTTATTATTTCTCTGCAAAAATCCCACACTCTTTGGAATGAACCCTTGCAATGACTTGCTATTTTGAAACTTGGTGCAGCCAGAGAATTTTGAATGGCGTTGCATTCCCTGCAAAGCTAAAACACTGACTGCTGAGACTGATCTGTCAGAAATAGGACTCAATCCACCAGGAAGATTATTTTGCAAAGTCTTGTTGAAAGTAATGGGGACTTTCTTGAGACTGTAGGGGACTACCGTACTCAGTACAGGAGAGTAGACCCATGAAAGTTAATGGCTGTCACTGTACACTTAAAGCAGTGTGATACCACTTTAAACGGTCCTGGCTTCCTCCAGATAATCCTGGGAATCCTGTATTTTGTTAAGGGTGCTGAGAATTGTTAGGAAACTGCTATTATCCTCACAGAGCTACGGATCCCAGAGCGGTTTATAGGTCAAACTCTCTTCCAAGGGAGGAATTGTAGCTCCCTGGGAAAATAGGACAGCAAGGATCAGGATTGATCCTTAAATCATTAAATCATTGATGTGGCCACTTTTAGACAACGATGTGTAATCCCTGGCAAAGAGCTTTAAAAGGCACAGAAAAGGGCAAAAGGGAAAATTTCAGGTATGGGTTGGATCAAATTGCACAAGACAAGGGCGGGACAAACCAGTACTTCTCCCCACCCCTCCCCATTGCTGGACCTTTGCAGTTGTTTGAAGAAAAGACGTTTTTTAATATGATTCCTCCCACCCAAGAATTGACTTCGCCACTTCTGTGTCCTTCAGAAAACATATGTATATTTCTAAAATTCGTATTCTAGTACCGTCATTGCTTCCCTTGGGAGGAAAGGCAAAATCATTTGGGATGTTTTTGTTTAGGAAAATGAAGTAGGGGCAATTGCGTGGGTGTTTCTTTCTTGGCGTACTAGGACGTGTGTTTGTGCATGCTATGAACCAATGAAACTGATTAGCAGAAGGTGCAAGAGAGGGGAAAGGAACACGCATTACTTCAAACAACAACAAGTACGTAATAATGCCTTGAATTTACTGCCACATTAAGTGCTGAAGGTCAGTAGTCAAAATGGCTTTTTGAGAGCCTTAGACCAGGCTCTTTGAAGTTGCTGCCCTCTGGAAGTTGCAACCGAGTTTTGCTTCATTTTGTCGTTTGTGTGGAGGGGACAAACCATGAGCCAGGGTTCAGATGGCATGCTAAGCCAAACCATGGCTTCATTTACGGCAGCAGAGCAGCAGCAGCATGACTGAAGGAGGAGCAAAATGGTGATGATCTCCTCACTAGGAGCCTGGATGCTCACTCATTGGTCCTAAGCCATGTTTTGGCTTAGCGTTACCTGCAAATTGGGTCACAGAGTATTTGTTACAAAATAGAACTGTTACCTAATGAACCCAGCTCTTATCTCTGTGTGCTGTGTTCCACCTACAAGCATTTGCTTGTACAAATACTTTATGGTAGGCAGGGTCAGTTGCCCTAATACAGCCATAGCGAAACTTGGCCTTCCAGATGTTTTGGGACTACAACTCCCACCATCCTTAGCTAACAGGACCAGTGGTCAGGGATTATGGAAGCTGTAGTCCCAAAACAGCTGGAGGGCCAAGTTTGGCCATGCCTGCCCTAATACATTCTCTTCTCTGCTGCTGTCATATGAGGGTAGGAAGGAAGGAGTAATTTGACTAACATTTTGAGTGGACTGCATATCCAAGGATGAATTTGTCATCCAGCACTTGTTAACAACACTTGTTAAATACACATTTTCAATTTGAAAATATGGATGAGAATGAGGTAGATCTGTGTGGGGAGAGCTTCTGAACTTCTTAGATGTTCCTTCTGGTGTGCTATCAAGTTTACTCTGTGTGTTCTCACTGAAAATAATCATAAATGCCGCATACTAGGGGTTCTGTGATTCCTGTTGATTTTCCATTAGGAGAACTAAAATTGATATTACTTGACAATAGCCTTTTTTGGAGTGCTTCTAAATTTAGCCTAACAAAGGACAAAGGAACCTACGATAACAGCGTGGTTGGTGATTTTACAGTGAGGGTTCTTAGAAGAATTAGGTCTGAACTGACTCAGCCAAACATCCTGATTTGTCCTTGACACTCCAGCCTGGAAACTCTCTTGCCAAAAGACCCACTGCAACCTTAATCGCATCTTTAGTACCTAGCCAGAATGTAAAGGAATTAGCATATCACAATTGGCCAGAGTCCTAAACGCTAAGCTAATTACCCTTGAGCTCTGGTGAGTGCAGATTAAAGCAGACAATTGAAGCCACAAACAAGGTGGCTCTGAGTTCCTCTGTTCTATAAATAGCTTTTGACTGAATGCCTGCCTATTCTATTGTAGGATACAGAGTTTGACCCTGACTTTTTCCTGCTACCCCTTGTTGTGCTAATAGTTGAATTTACACCAATAGAGGGAGGGAAGCTCCACTTGGGAGGTTGTAGTGTGTTGTGGGGTCCTTAAAGCTACCCAAACAAGCCTGCTCAAATCCACCGAAGTCCTACATTTATTTTAAACTGTGATTTTCATTATTTCCTGAATGTTTCAAACAGCTTTAAAAAACCCTTACTACCGATAATCTTACCGTTTTGCTCTTTTTTAAAACTGCTTCAGAGGGTGCTTAGTTTTTTGTTTTTGTTTTAATGATCGAGCAGTATATAAATTGTATTTAAAAAATAAGGTTGTTTCTTCCATTCCTGTTGACATTGCTTTTACAATTGGCCTTGGGCACTTGTTGAATACTACCTGCAACATCAAAGCAAGGGGTGCCCACAATAATGTTTGCTACCCAATGTTTGGTGTCTGCTTATTTGCACGTTTATAAGCTGCTTCACAATAGCAGTGACAACAAAAAAGTTATTGAGTTTTATCCTAACCCTGGTTGATGTTATCCTAACCCTGGTTATCCTAACCCTGGTTATCCTAACTTTGGTTGATGTCCTATTCAGTGGGCGGAAGGAGGAGCTCCATGCAGGTGGAGTGACAACATTCTGCTGGCAAGGCTGAAAGGAGAAACTTAACTAAGTATTTGAAATATAGCCTTCCCACCATCTCTACCAGGGGTCAACAACCTAAAGCCCATGGGCCGGACGTGGCCCACGGAGGTCGTTTGACCAGCCCATGAGCCACCCAAACCGAGGTGCCCAATCGCGTGCTGCGCTAAACCGGCACAGCACGGTGTGGGGACTCGCTTCTGTGGCGCCAGAAATTGCGTCTGTACACACGCAGACGCCGAAAATTGCGAGGGGGCGCACTCACATGCACACGCGGTCCGGCCCACGGGGGGGATCTCCATGGGACTGATCTGGCCCAGGCAAGATAAACCTTGCCGACCCCTGATCTGTACCCCTTCCAGGGTGAGGTGCAGATAAACATACCACACAAGTCAACTATAAAACAATAAAACACATCATCAGGATCAAAAGAAGGCAGCTCAAAATGGAGAATTGTTGAGTTGGAGTGTACCCTAGATGCCATCTATTTCAACCCCCTGCCTAATGCAGGGTGCAACTGCCGCATTCCTGATGGATGGCCATCCCATCTCTGCTTAAACATCTCCAGTGAGAGAGAGCCTCTGGTCTTCTGGCCGGCTGCAAATCTTAGGGAGTGACAGCAGGAGAAGGCTACTGCCTTCACACTCTGCTTGTGCATTTCACAGGTGCATCTGGGTGGCCACTGCAAAAAACAGGTGGTAGGACTGGATGTTCCTTTGATCTGATCCTATCCTATGTTTATAGGTGTGTCGATGTTTATAACCTATTTTATGGTTATAGCTGTGACTCTCTGCCTGTGTATGGTCTGGCTAAGTCTAAATTTTCCGTAGTCCATAGGGGAAATCATGTGTAGAAAGGAGCCTGCTTGCAAAAGGGGGTGGTAGTGGAGGGTCACTTGTGCAAATTAACAGATTATGACATCTGTTGATACTTAATCTTCTGCAGAACCAGTCAGTTATATGTTCAGGGAAAGCCATTCCATGCATAGAGGGTAGGGTGGCCTCCTCCTCCTTATTTGAAGAACTGTCAGAGGGGAGTCCTCTGTCTATTTGAAGAACTATCTGGTCCAAATCTAGTTTAAAGACAACACACCCTAAAAAGGGAGAACAACAGTCTGAGTAGGCCTAGAAGTCATTTGGTCCCAGTCCAAATGTATTGCATGCCCCTCCCTTTATAGAAACTATTTCTAAAATGGCACCAACACACACCAATTAGATGATGATGATGATGATGATGATGATGATTATTATTGGAATTTGTTAGTCACTTTATCTTGCCTAGGGTAATGCGACTTACAACCAAACAGACAGAAAACCCACATACTGTTTACAGAGGAAAGGTTTTGTCTTGTGCCTAAGGATTGCATTTTTAATGCAAATCTGGGTTTATTTGGTGATACCTAAGTAGTCACCCTAATAGAAGGCAACCAAGGAGAATGGGGTGGTGGGGTGGGAGTCATTTTAAGGGAGCAGGAGTCTATGGAAGTTCTGTTTATTATTTTTATTGCTGGTCTGTTCACTTTCAGAAGGCTTATTTTTTTGCCACTCATTATGCAGCCATGAATATTATTTGGCCAAAGTTTAATACTGTAATATTTTCCTTTTGGGTGTGGAGGGTGTGTCTTTCTGTCTTCTTTATACTGAGCAAAAGAAGGTGCCACAGGGTGGAGAGTCCACACCAATTAAGCTGCTTTTTGAATTATTTCCTTTTCCTAACCAAATAAGGCTGCAATCCTGAGCATATGCTTCCCTGGAACTAAGTCTCATTGAATTCAGTGGGATTTACTTTCAAGTGTACTTTCCTTAGGGGATCAAGCTGTAAATCTGTTAACAAGCACGTTGGCTTGTTTTTAAGATGAAACAAAATAAAGGAAATGTGTGATGATACAGTCCTGACTATCATCTTGAATCGTCCATTGTACATTGGAGCTCCAACCCATTTATGGCTTCCTCAGTGAGAAACTGTGGAACTGTGAGTCATTGCACTTGGCAGAGGCAAACTGTTAACCCTGTCAAGGTGGCATCGGTTATAAATACATGGTGTAATAATGGCTAAGAGAATGTCGCAGTGAAGAGAGTAGTGGATGGGCCTTTTTTTGAGTGGAAACAGATGCCCTGTTCAAGTGTTTAAGTAACTTGAAAGCTCTGCACGATGGGGGGGCGGTGGGATGATGCAGGAAAAAGTACACTAGCTCTATTCTCCATCTCCCTCCATGAATCTATCTTGAGCCTTCTTCCAGTCAGTTTTATTGGCTCTGCTCTTGTGAGGGAGAGTAAAATAAACTCTGTCCACCGTCTCCTCACTGTTCCTCATTAGTACATATAAACCTCTTTTTTTCCAAGGAACACCTGTCTCCATACGAACCTACCTGATCCCTGAGATCATCCTCTGAGGCCCTTCTTTGTGTGTCTCCTTCACAAGAGGTCTGGAGGGCAGCAACACAAGAACAGGCCTTTTCTGTTGGTGGCTCCCCATTTGCTGAAGCCTCTCCCCAGGGATGCCCACCTGGCGCCTTCATTACATATCTTCAGGCACCAGAGAAAAACATTCCTCTTCAATAAGTCTTTTAGCTTATTGATACCCAATGCCCTTTTAAAAGTGTTGTGGGAGGGGGAATTATTGGTTTGTTGTTTTTCTTATTTTTTACTATGTATTTTGTGGTTTTTACATTATAATTTTATGTTATGAACTGCCCTGAGATCTGTGGATGAAAGGTGGTATACAAATTTAACAAATAATGCTAGTAACAATAATAATAGCTGGCTGGCCACTGTGATAACAGGATATTGGGCAAGATGGGCAAGTGGCCTGATTCCTATGCCCCACAAATAACCCAGAGATGCATTTTAAATAAAAGCACACATTCTACTCATGTAAAAACACCAAGCAGGCCCCACAAATAACTCAGAGATGCATTTTAAATAAAAGCACACATTCTACTCATGTAAAAACACGCTGATTCCCGGACCGTCCGCAGGCCAGATTTAGAAGGCGATTGGGCCGCATTCGGCCCGCGGGCCTTAGGTTGCCTAGCCCTGCTCCAACCTGACAATCACATTGGTTGCCCCATTTCTGTGCCTTTTCTAGCTCTGAAGAGGAAGAGACTAGATTGGCAGTGCATGCTGTTGAGCAGCAATTTAAACCCACGAGTGCATGCATGCAACAAGGCTGTATCGGAAGCTGGCTGCGAGTTATCAAAGAAGTCCAAGCAAGATAAGGAAGGTGGGGTAGTGCCTCCTTATTTCAGTTAAATGTGCCCTTCCTTGTCTCTTCAAGCTATTGAATGTTGTTTTCTTCTTCTTCTTCTTCAGGCAGGCAGGTGAGCTTGAGTCACTTACATCCTACCAAGCTCCTCTGTTGTCCGCATCCCCCGACTGTGAAATAGCGGCCGCTCTGTGATGTTCTGTGTGCAAGTGCATTAAGAATTAAATCATAGGAGCTTGTGGCAGGGTTCAGTTCTTAGATAAGAAGGCGATTTGAAAAAGGGGGTGTCCTTTTATTGTGTGGGGTGGGAGGATGGAAATGAAAAGCATAGTGGGTGGTATGGAATCACTCTGCCTGGAGTCGGTGGAGATCAGATATTCCATGGGGAACATTTGTTTAATTAACTGTAGCCAGAAGTTGTGGAAAGGGTCAGACGTCATCCGGTGGGGCGCGATTGCCTTTCCTAGTTTGAAAGAGTCATCTTCATTTATGCGCTTTTAGGCTCTGCATCGCTCCTATGAGGCTCTTGTTTGATGTAATATTTATAGGTGATTATGTTACCCAGGTTATTCACTCTTTTACCACCTCCTGTGCCCTTTTATGTTGAAGGCACAACTATGCTCTGTAAAGGAAGAGGAATCTCCCCATTCTCAAAGATGCGTCAGTCTTAATGGCTCTGCTATGCTACTGGGCCAAGTTCAAGATGTGAATGTTAGCGTATAAAGTCCTTAACAGTTTGGGGCTGATTAACTTGCAGTACAGTGGTGCCCCGCAAGACGAATGCCTCGCAAGACGGAAAACTCGCTAGACGAAAGAGTTTTCCATTTTGGAGGTGCTTCGCAAAACGAATTTCCTATGGGCTTGCTTCGCAAGACGACAATGTCTTGCGAGTTCCTGCTGGTTTTTTTCCCTTCCCCCCTTTTTTCTAAGCCGCTAAGCCGCTTATCAGCTGATCCAATCAGCAGATAAGCCGCTAAAAGCCGCTAATAGCGCTAATCCGCTAATCCTTCAATGGGCTTGCTTCGCAAGATGAAAAAACCGCTAGACGAAGAGAATCACAGAATGGATTCTTTTCGTCTTGCGAGGCACCACTGTATTGCTTTACCCCATATGTGCCCACTTCACTACTTGGATCAGCAGAAATGGCACTGTTATAAGTGCCGCATAGTACTCTTTCCACATTTGCAAGAAATTGTCTTTTAGCATGGCATATCTACACTTTGGAACTCATTGCCTATTTACACCAGGCAGGTGCCTTACCTGTATTCTTTCCAGGTCATACTTGACAAGCCTATCCAGACAAATGGAGGCTACAGGCGCTTTAATCTGTTTCGAATGTTTTTAAATACCAGTGTATTTAAGTATATTTTACTGTTAATTTTAATTACGTGGGGCTACCTTTGAGGGTGGGATGCAGGTGGCGCTGTGGGTTAAACTACAGAGCCTAGGACTTGCCGATCAGAAGGTTGGCGGTTCGAATCCCTGCTTGAATCCCTGCTCGGTCCCTGCTCCTGCCAACCTAGCAGTTCGACAGCATGTCAAAGTGCAAGGAGATAAATAGGTACCGCTCTGGCGGGAAGGTAAACGGCGTTTCCGTGTGCTGCTCTGGTTCGCCAGAAGCGGCTTAGTCATGCTGGCCACATGACCCGGAAGCTGTACGCCGGCTCCCTCAGCCAATAAAGCGAGATGAGCGCCGCAACCCCAGAGTCGGTCATGACTGGACCTAATGGTCAGGGGTCCCTTTACCTTTACCTTTGAGGGTGACTCAGAAACTACGACAAATACAGAATGCGGCAGCTAGACCAGTCACTGGGAGTGGCTGCCGGGAGCATATAACACCAGTCCTAAAGGATCGACGCTGGCTCCCAGTACATTTCCGAGCACAATTCAAAGTGTTAGGGCTGACCTTTAAAGCCCTAAATAGCCTTGGCCCAGTATACCTGAAGGAGCATCTCCACTCCCATCATTTGGCCTGAATGCTGAGATCCAGCTCCGAGGGCCTTCTGGTGGTTCCCTCACTGCAAGAAGTGAGGTTACAGGGAACCAGGCAGAGGTCCTGCTTGGTAGTGGTGCCCGCTCTGTGGAATGCCCTCCTGTTAAGCAGATAAAGAACTATATGATTTTTAGAAGACCTCTGAAGGCAGCCCTGGATAGGGCAGTTTTTAATGTGTTATGTTTTAGTGTGGTTTTATAATTTCCTGGGTCAAATTATTTGCTGGGGCAACCCAGTTAGATGGATGATTAGTTCTTATTATTAGTTTTATTTTCTTTTTAATATTCTGTTGGGAGCCACCCAGAGTGTCTGGGGCAACCCAGCCAGATGGGCGGGGTTTAATAATAAATCACTATTATTATTTTAGTTTTAGTTTTTGTAACTGCAATGAGGTTTTATTGCAAACAAGCTGTATATAAATGCTGCTTAACCACCAAACAAATGTGAGTGGAAACAAAAGAAGTTCCCACCCAGCCCTCTCTCATGTTCCAGGTGTGCTGCTACTTCGGCAGGGGATCTGAGGAGATTGCCTTATAATACTGAATCAGATCATCTCTTTACCCCAGTGACAGGGAGCAGCTTGCTAACGTTTGATAACTTTGCCAGCCCCAGCACCTGAGATCCCTTTTAAGTAAAGGTGTCAGGACTTGAATCAGGGGGTGATCTTCCACGCATGCAGAATGTGTGCACTTGCATCAAGGGACAAACTAGATCTTTGTCTGGGCCACTTAATGCCCTTTTCTTTAGTTCCATGTGAGGCAATTTAAACTAGGGCTGTGGGACTGAGGTAGTGATATGGGAGGCAGCGTGCTTCTAAATACCAGCTGTTGGAAGCTGCAGGAGGGTGTGCGTGCTGTTTTACCTGTCCTGCTTTCGGGCTTCCCATAGGCTCCTTGGTGGATACTGTGATATCAGGATGCTAGACTAGATGGGCCACAAGTCTTATCCAGGAGGCCGTTCTCTTGGGCCATTTCCCCAACTTAAATTGACTGCCTTCCCAGAATTATGGAGTGGGAGGGAAGGAAAGAAGCTAGGTATGTTATGTTCCTGTCTAAAGAAAGCTTGATCAGGCTTTTTTTAGTTCTGGTTCGGCACAAATAGATACAAAATCAGTTTTGAGTCCACACAACCTGCTCTGTAGCAATTGAATAGGTGCCTCAACCTCATCTGCATCTGGCACAGATTGACACAAATCAGCCTGATATGGACCAGTTGCATGAGCCTACTATTTTCTCCTACATGACCTGGCAGCTTACTGTCTTCATTTTCAATAAGGCTCGGGATGGTTTCCTGAAATCCCCCTATTCTGTGAGCATCAGGAGACAGGAACAATGTTTTCCTTCAAATACCGGTACTTTTGGACAGCTCCTTTGGGGCGTATGCCAATCCAAAGCAGCAATATTATCCTTCTAAGGGTGAGGCCTTTCTCCTCCTCTAAAACAGTGTGCTTCCAGTGGAAAGAAGAAATCTTAAATTGGTCTTGGTGATGCTCTGCACCATGTCTGCAAGAAAGGAGCTAGAGCGGTGACCAAGATGATGTTTTCCCCCCTTCCCCCCCGATTCATATAACTGTACTGCATTGTAGGATCGCTGTGTTTTCTAGTACCAAAAGAGAATGTACTCTCTTGGTGTTTGCACTGTTGGAGGACTGAGCGTTGGAGAGCTTAATGAATGCAGCTGCCAGAGCAGAGCACCCAGCAATATCTTTAGGGTGGAGTGGGTCTGCTCAGCCAATAATCCTTGCTATAGAAATTGGAGAGGGGAAGATACAAGCACACTGCTGTCCCTCCCTCCTTTCCGTTGTAACATGTTGGTACAGTAGCCATGCGTTGATGAACACATCCTGCCCTCCTTTTTTCTGCTCCCCCTGCTCCGAGATCCCACTGCTCTGCTTTCCCTTACTCAGCAATTGCTGATCCATTTCTCCACCATATGTTCAGGCAAAATGGCAGATGTGCCGTGTAACAATTAACAGAGCCTTCTGATTTGGGAGTAACATTAGGATCATTCATAATTAATTTTTTATCATCTCGTTCTTTAAGGTGCATTTTGTTTTTGGCTTACTTGTACTCAGGCTTGCTACTTTGGCTATGCAAGTACTGGCACCCTCTAGCCGAGATTGGCAAGTGAGCCACTGTCCCATACTGACAGCTTCTAGGAGCCACAAGTGAGAGCTGAGTGCAGTGTGGGGACCAAAGGTGGACAGACTACTCTAGAAGCAGGGTCTACCCCTCCCCATACATCCCTATTTTGGGAGTGGGTGGTGTTTAAAACTTTTGTTGTTTAGTCGTGTCCTGCTCTTCATGACCCCATGGACCAGAGCACGCCAGGCACTCCTGTCTTCCACTGCCTCCCGCAGTTTGGTCAAACTCATGCTGGTAGCTTCAAGAACACTGTCCAACCATCTCGTCCTCTGTCGTCCCCTTCTCCTTGTGCCCTCCATCTTTCCCAACATCAGGGTCTTTTCCAGGGAGTCTTCTTTTCTCATGATGTGGCCGAAGTAATGGAGCCTCAACTTCAGGATCTGTCCTTCCAGTGAGCACTCAGGGCTGATTTCCTTCAGAATGGATAGGTTTGATCTTCTTGCAGTCCATGGGACTCTCAAGAGTCTCTTCCAGCACCATAATTCAAAAGCATCAATTCTTCGGCGACCAGCCTTCTTTATGGTCCAGCACTCACCAATTCTAGGCCCTTTATAGATAATAAAGAAAAAGTTTTAGTTTAGCAAAAACACAAATCTCTGAAATTCTTT
This sequence comes from Podarcis vaucheri, assembly GCF_965113315.1. Classification (NCBI taxonomy): domain Eukaryota; kingdom Metazoa; phylum Chordata; class Lepidosauria; order Squamata; family Lacertidae; genus Podarcis; species Podarcis vaucheri. The sequence goes on from NC_138767.1 coordinate 17,527,088, forward strand.
TATGTTTCCCTATGTCTGTGATTAAACAAAATACAGGAGGGTGGTTCATTCTGGCATGTTGAAGAAGTGCACCACGGGAGCGGGAAGGCCATATGGGATACCCCTACCCCAGTACTGTCACGCACAGTGACTGTGCCTTCTCCCTATCTCTGCATTTAGCGGGTGTGTGGAGTGACAGTTGTATATATACAGTCCCTTTCACATTGTGGAAGCTTGCTCTGGCCAGTCAGGATCCGACAGGCCCTTTAAAGCCATAACATTTGACTTGGCTTCTCAGTCTGAGCAGCTTGCCATAGGAACATTAGAAGCTGCCTTGTATCGAGCCAGGCCATTGGTCTATCTAGTTCAGTGCTGTCAACACTGACTGGCAGCAGCTCTCCATGTGTTTCAGGAAAGAATCTTCCCAGCCCTACTTGGAGACGCAGGCGATTGAACCAGGAACCCTTGACACTCAAAGCATATGCTCTGCCACTGAGATGTGGCGTTTTGGTATTGAGAAGTCCATGCAGATGGAAAGCTAGGATGCCAAGAGGTGATGGGCAAGCTCCCCCAGGCTTGACTTGTATTTGGTGTGTGTGCATTGGCCCATTCAGTGTTGAGGGGAATATTTAGTGGATATCAAGTTATTTTAGTAAGTTGTGTAGTGAATGATGAGATAATTGTGATGTCGTTGGATGTCTTTGCATATCTGGATCTAAGACCAGGTACTTGGTAGAATAGTTTGTTTAACTTTGTGGACGTAGCTTCTTTGAATTGCCTTGTGTCTTGGCATAATAAACACTTTACACTAAGTTATGTGGGAAAGGAGTTTTCATCAGTGTAAACTCTGGAAAAGGCTGGCAACTGCAAGGAGAAGAAGGTGCCTTGCAACTCTGCTGATCACACTGGGGTAGGTGTGATATCGAAATGCGTCATTCCAGTTTTTCACAGTGCCCCCTGCTGTAGCAGCATCTCTCTGGAGCATTGTGGGAAATTGAATTGGTACCCCAACCTACCTGTTTTGTAATGGTGGGCATCTGCACAGTGGTTTGCCCTCCTAAGGCACTCATGCCCCACCAACTGCCCAAGGATGTGTGCCGTGTGTTGGCGCTGAGCCTGATACCAGTCTCCTAGTCACCCCTCTGCACCTCAACAGCAAGGGGGCACCGGATGCTCCTAAATCGAACACAGCCCCCATCACTCCCCATATAGCAACTGGGGAGCTGTCTTTTGAAAGATGCTTTGACTTTTTTCTTGCATTTAGAATGGGCAGCTCCATGGAAGGCACGTGTCGGGGATTAGAGCAAGTGAAAGCTGGGTTGCTTTTGTGGAAGTAAATGAGCTTCCTTATTATTTTTGAATGCAGCTCCTGTAACTCTGAATTTATTCCTGCAGTAAGCAAAGGCGCAGCTAGGCAGTAGAAGGGGGTTAAAGGTACCCCGACTCATTCTCTTTCATTAGGGCTTTTTGTCAGCGGTTGAGCAGCTGTGAGTTTTTGTTGTCCGTCTCTCCCACCCCCTCCCCGCCCTTAGCTTTAGATTTCCTCATATGCTTTTTTCAAAGAAGGCCAGAGGACCACAGACTCCTCACACTTTATTTTCTTTGTCATATTTGGCAACGTGGCACGGAGACAAGCTCACAAATATTTCCTTTTATTAAGTGGAAAAGTGGATTCGCTTTCTTTGTCTCTTTCACTCAATTGTTTCTCCCTTTTCATTATCTGCGTCTCCTCTTAAGGCAACTCATTCAGAATGCATAAAACATTGGGGGCAAAGGAAATATTTGCTCTCATATTATAGACCTGAGCCGAGTTTACCCCACTTACACATTTGGTCCAAGGCTTCTGAAGAGAAGTGTTCCTCGCTTTCCCCCTGCCCCACTCCACTTTTCATTTGCACTCTTAAAAATGCAAATTTCCCCATCATTGGCATATTCCAAATTCTTCCATACCAGTGTGATTGAATTGCTGCATCCATTGTTTTTCATTAGGCTAAAATTGGACATTGCAACGACATTTATATTGGGGGGTGGTTGTAAAAGAGGAAGTATTGCAGCTGAGGGTTTTGCTGCAGGGGGGAAAAGTAAGGAAAGAGTCTTTTTTAAAATTATTCCTTTTAATGACCTGTGAAATTTTGCAAATTTAGGTAAGTCGCATTATTAGCCGTGTCAGTTTCTTCCACCTCCTTTTCTGCAGCTATTCCTTTAAGATTCAGAAGATTGGTTCACATATTCAGCTAATTCATGATGGAATTGGTGGGATGCACAGTGGAACACAGGGACGCGGTTGGCGCTGTGGGTTAAACCACAGAGCCTAGGGCTTGCCGATCAGAAGGTCGGCAGTTCGAATCCCTGCGACGGGGTGAGCTCCCATTGCTCGGTCCCTGCTCCTGCCAACCTAGCAGTTCGAAAGCACGTCAAAGCGCAAGTAGATAAATAGGTACTGCTCCGGTGGGAAGGTAAACGGCGTTTCCGTGCACTGCTCTGGTTTCCCAGAAGCAGCTTAGTCATGCTGGCCACATGACCTGGAAGCTGTACGCCGGCTCCCTCGGCCAATAAAGCGCGATGAGCACCGCAACCCCAGAGTCGGTCACGACTGGACCTAATGGTCAGGGGTCCCTTTACCTTTACCTTACAGTGGAACACAGAAAGACAGGAAACTGCCTTGTACTGAGTCAGACCACGGTCTCATCTAACTCTTTTTGCCTGCACTGTCTGGCAGCAGCTCTCTGGAGTTTTGTGCAGGAGCTTTTCCAATCCCTGTCAGGAGATAACAAAAATGAAGCCCGGGACCCTTTACAACTCTTCCATTATGCGAATCCCTTGGGTAGGGTCTATTCTTCCATAGATCTGATATATGGGGAGGAGGAGAACGCATGAGTTACACATGCTCATGTATTTCCTTATGCAGAGAACATAAGAAGCAGCCTTATACCTTGCCAGACTCTTTATCCATCTAGCATGCTATCATCTAACCTTGACTGGCACTGGAAGCAACTTTCCAGAGTCTCTTTCCTATCACCTGTTGTCTAGCCTTTTAAGTCAACATTCTGGTGATCAGAAATGCTACATTCTGGGAGCGAAACACATGCTCTCCTCCTGAGCTGTGGCTTCTTCCTCTGCATCACACTACTGTGTTAGCTCATATACCATTTTAATTGAATCTCATAGATTACTCCTGATTTTCTGTCTCTTCAGTTTGTCACAGGATGTAGCTAAGCTGGGATAGTAACTTATCTTGCTGGGTGTTAGCAGTGCCCAATTACTTGAATGCAACGGCCACAGCTGTTCATTCCTAGAATGCCTCAGAAGCAGTAATATCAGAATAGATTTTATCATTGTTCTTTGGCATTGTTGTTAGCTACCTTAGAAGGGCGGGGTATCAATTTGAAAGAAACAACACCACATCAGCCCCTGATTTTGGGGCACACCTAAGGGGGATCATGAAATCCACCTGACTTTTGAAAGCTGGGAAAGACGTTGTGGCAACTTAGGGCTTGCCCTCACTCGTCCTGCCACTTTGCCCTAGGAAAACCCACTGTTTATCTCTGAATCAGAACAAAGGTCTGTTGGGTTTTCTGTGGATTAACATTTGTTCCGATTCAGCAGCGAGTGGGGGAGATTCTCCACCAAAGCAGCGGGACAATCTAAAAACCGTTTGCATCTGTGTCTAGAAAACAATGGCCAAGCCCCAGGTGGAGAGTGGTGCAGCAGTAAAACTGCTAGTACATTTGCAAAGCTAAGCAGGGTCCAGTATGGTTTCAAATTGGACTATGTATTGATATTCCTGCATTTCAAGGAATTGGACTAGATGACCCTCAGGCACCTTCCAACTCTACAATCCTGTGACTCCCAGAAAACATTTCACACCTGTGTTTTCTAGGCACGGGACAAGCAGAAGTGTGGACGAACCCTTAAATATCCAAGGGGTGTGGGTGTGTGTAATGGTAGGAATATATGATTATCATCGTTAAAAATGTGCCTCTTCTTGACCATCCACTTTTCTGTGTTGCTCTGGACTGTGCCAAGGTAGCTTTAAATGAAACTCGCTTTTTGGGAGGAGCATGCAATAGGAAGGTGAAACAATATCTCTCTCTCTCTATTTCTGTAAAGGGGGGGAAAAGCAAGAGAGCAGAGAGGGGAAAATTGGTTTTGCAAGGGCTCTTACTACAAAGCACTCAACCTGAAGAACCAAGTCAAGGCAGATGATTGTCAGACCATGCAGCTCATCAGACCATGTAAAAGGTCGATCCTATTCTTGAAGCGAGAAGGATGAAGTAGATGCTCTGTCTTCACTTTGCTGGTTCACAGTCGAAGAAACAATGCAGGGGCGGGAAGATGATTGTAGAGTACAGTGCTGCTGCTTTAAAGTTAGGGCGGCTTCTCACTTGAGCTATAAATATCGGAGCACAAATGCGTGCTCAAACCCATCAATTGTGAAAGGCTCACGTGGGCATAAAGAGCTGTTCATGTCTTTAAAATACACAGAAGCAGTGACCTGGATGGGATTGGGGACCCCATTTCAATCCCTTCTTGCCTCTTACAAAATCCTTTATTCACCTTAACCGACTGTTGTTCTTAAACTCTTCCAACGTGGTGCCCCTTGCTCAACATAGCCTACTTTTGGGGGCGCAGGACTCATCAACAGCCGTCTCAGCCAAAAACACCTGTCTCCCAGCCTGTTAGATTTCCAGGAGTAGCAGCAGTTGTTGCTTCAGCTTGGGAAGTGTTCAGACCTGTGATTCCCCCAGCTGTAGTGTGAAGTGTAATAATCCATTGTAGGTGTGTGAGTGCTGCATTTTATCTTCTTTCTTGATTTTTGTGTCAGCCTCTACATTGTGGTGGCGGCGGCGGGAAGCAGTGTTCAGCCTAAGTGTCCTATTCCCTTCTGGAACACACCTTAGGGGGTGTGGCCAGAGCAAAAAGTGGGTGGAGCAATATATACCGGGCTTTTCCCCCCAGCCAGAACTCCCCAGAACTCAGTTCCAGCACAGCTCAGTTGGGTGCCATTGTCGTTATAAGACAACAAGGTGTTCATGGTGACATCTCTTTTTCTAGAAAAAATAGCACGGAATACACACACACACTACAGTGGAATAATGTCTACCCCCCGCTTAATCCAGGAAAACTAGAGTCAAGCTGGAGCCAGGCAAAACCATTGGAGGAAGATGTGAAATAAGACCAGTGAGGGGTGTGGCTTGTGGAAGTAGGGTGTGGTTGGAGAGTGTGTGTGGTCTCAGGAGATTCCCAAGGGCCACATAGAAAGCCTGGAAGGCTGCATTTGGCTCCCTTGGGCTGAGATTATCCACCCCTTCTCTACAGCGTTCGAAACTCCCATTGTTCTAGGTGCATTTTGCAACAGGGAATTTCATTAAGGCAAGCGGTTTGTGAACTCTGGGAGCAGTACTGTGCCTAAGATTTCAGATTAAAACTGCCACTGCTGGAACGAAAGGAGGACCCTTTTCTACTTTCCCACTTCCAGCCACTCTCTGAGGACTGGAGAAGGGAGCCTCATAAGAGTATTAGTGGGGCGGGCAGGGGAAGTACAGTGGTACCTCGGGTTACATATGCTTCAGGTTACATACGCTTCAGGTTACAGACTCCGCTAACCCAGAAATAGTGCTTCAGGTCAAGAACTTTGCTTCAGGATGAGAACAGAAATCGTGCTCTGGCGGCGTGGCGGCAGCAGGAGGCCCCATTAGCTAAAGTGGTGCTTCAGGTTAAGAACAGTTTCAGGTTAAGAACGGACCTCCGGAACGAATTAAGTATTTAACCCGAGGTTCCACTGTATGGCTTTGTTTTTTTGCAGTCTTCAGATGAGGACTAGACCATGTGAAAAATGAATGTAAGATTTTAGCTGCAGTTTGTTCATTTTCAGTTTTGTATTCCTTTTACAAAAAAATGTGCACCTAGACATTCCATCGCAGCACCCATAACCTAGGTTTAAGGTGCCATTTAGCTCCTAGCTTTCATATCTCAGTTTCTAACACTGCATCTCTACATGGTCTCTTTTCAAACACAAACCTGACTATATTCACACAGCAGTTTATTTTGTTTCCCAGGCGTTAATTTCCACATTGTATTTGAACTTTCACACACTGTAAAAGCCGCTTCCATAAAATAGCCCATGCTTGGCACTCTTTTCTGTGTTCTTTGCAAATGGATGTTTACAGAAATGGGCTCTTTAAGTTTTCACGGTGTTCATCTTTATTTCTGGAAATGGCTTCTACGTCGTTTGAAAGCTCACCTTAATAAGTGGAAATGAACAGCTAGGGAAATGTCAGGAAAATGAAGCAAACTGTTGTGTGAATGCATCCTGTGTTTTGTAGGTCGACCCCTTAGGTTAGAAAGAAACCAAAATGTGAATGCAAAATATAATTCCCAGACTCTAAGAACACAAAGCTAAGAGCCTGTGAAAATTTCATAATCTCTCACCTTGTGTGTTTCAATTTGATTTCATCCTCAATTACCACTAGATTAATTAGCACAACTTCATTTGATGTTTACGGTCACACCCTCTTTCAAAAGTGTTTTCAATAACTTACCCCTTTCTGCAAGCATGCCAGCCAATGAGGACCTTCCTTGGGTTGTACTTCTTCAGTGCAACAGCCCAATCCTCCACTTCCCAGATTGCATAGGTGTTTCTCTTTGAATAATGCTACCTTCTTATCTCTTTATCAAGGAGGGAATGGAGGAATTTGAGTGGCGCTCCTATCTTTATAATGATTGCATTTGAATATAATTAGTGCCTGCAAAAGGTTTCCCAGTAGGACTTGGAAAATCCTTTTCAACTTATCAATAGCTAGATAGGTCTCCCTTACCTATGTCTTTCACAACAACACATTTTAGGCGAAGATAAAAATACAGTACTTAAAAGACATGGGAAATGACTTTCTTTAGCAACCTTTTAATCAGGATTCCATGTTCACAGCCTAAAGTGTGAAATCCTCTTTTATGCCTCTGATTTTGGGAACTGAGAAGCATATGGTATCTTGGTTTTGCATTTCTTAGATCTCTTTAATTGCATCTGCATAGCAATTAGGCTGGTGCATAAATTTGGAAAAAAAATGCATTCATTTGTTCTTGCTGTGTAAGAGTTTTTGTTTGGAAGCACTTAAAGTCGTATAATCAGAGTATGACTAGAATTTCAGTGTTTAAATATCTGACTTTTTTAATATTTGGATTTCCATTTGTCTTTCTTCTCTGCATTGTGTGCTTGGATGACTGCAACGAATCCTGGATCTCAACACCCACACCATTATTAGTTACTTTTAAATTACTGCTTAAGAGGATGCTCTGCAAAGTTGTTCTAATGTTAGCTGAAGGACTGTAACCCCACTCCCAGACATCCAGTGGATGTGATGCTTTGCCAGAACTCCAATGGTTAATTCAAACACTGCATTTGTGCTTCCTCTGGGCTATGTTTGCTTATGAGGTGGATGGATTTTTGCCTCAGTATTGGCTTCATGTAGATACTGTATTTCAAGGGAATGTGAACTTGTTGCATGTACATGAATGCAAAATACGAAATGGCTTTTAGTGCGTTAGTCCATGGATCATAGCAAAATAAATAGAATGTGTGACATTCAACAAAAGTAATGGGCATAGTAATTGAAAGTAATGGACTAAGATTAATTAATTTCAGTGGGTCTACTCTGAGTATGATTCAGTTGAACGTCGCCCAGTTTCTTTTCCAACACACACCAAAGTCATAGAGGTGATATTCAGCTAAGTTTTAATCAGAGAAGACCTATTAAAAGTGATAGACCTAGCTTAGTGATGTTCATTCATTTTAATGGGTCAACTCTGCTTAAAAGTTTGTTGAATACACTCCTTGGCATTGGCCTATAGAGATGTAAGAATAAAAGATATGCATATTTTGTTTTTTAATGTTTCCAATAACTTGGTCAAATCAAAGCTAATGATCATGACCTACGGGTACAGTAAATTTTAAAAGCCAAATGAACAAAAAACACCTCACAGCGATCCCAATCCAGCATTTTTTTTAAAAAAGTTGGGTTATCCTATTAATATTTGAGAATGCAGGTGCAAATTTCTGCAAATGCTCATCTGGAGTGCTGTTCGCTCCTGTTGGCTTTTTATTAGGGAGAAGAGGGAATGAAATGGACCTAATGAATCTAGTTTAGACTTAATTCTATTTTGAATAAACCACAAGCGGGAATTGGCTTTTATTCTGTGTTTGAGCTTCTGTGAGCTCCCTTATCTTAGATGTAGTGTGCCAGAGGCGCAATTCCTCCTGATAAATGTTTTTTCTAGATGAAACTGATGTCCAGTACACTAGATTCATAAGAACATAATTCACCTGCAATCTTTTTACCCATTTTTTCCCTAATCACATTATTAAATGGAATTAAGGTTTTAGATTACTGCTAACCTAGTTAAAAGGTAATCCCAGGAGAGGTGGACCTTGTATTTGGAATATGTTGTCGGGTAACGGGGAATTGGAGTTGGTATCACAATCCATTTCACAACAAACAGCCCGAGTTTGAGAAATGGCAGATATATCATAGTATCCAATACCCTGAGAATAATTTATTAAGCCTTGACGAGACTTGATGTAAATGGTGATATAATGATTCCCCCCCCCCTTCATAGCATCTTTATATGCCCTTGTATTTTTCTCTTCAGCTGTAGACATGTGCTACAGCTTGAATATTTATGCTAGCCTCGGCAGTATTTTACCGCAATGTGGTTAGAAGTGTCTGCAGTGATATTCTACATGAACCCTACTGTTCTAATCAAAGACTGATCCATATTTTAATTTGCTTAATGTTACTAAAGTATGAAGGAAAGATCTGCCTGTCATTACTACTACTGAAGAGGCTGGACTCCGTATTGGCTGTGTTCTTTCGCTGCTTTCAGAAGCCTCTGAATGCTAGTTTCTGGGAATCACAAGTCTAAAAAGTGCTCTTGGGCTCAGGTCCTGCTTGCCCGGTAGGTCATTGGGATGAGAGGGGGCTGGGTGGGCCTTCAGCCTGATGCAGAAGAGCTCCTCTTGTGTTCCTGACAAAGTGCTGGCACAAAGATAATTTCATAACAAACAATTCCACTCAGTGCCCAGTTAGGTTGACCGTGAAAGGAACAACTTTTAGAAAGGGTCAAACCTCTTTCCTCTCACCATCAACCTAATTGCACCAGCATTGAATAGAATTGTTTGGTTATGAAATGATAGCTTCGCCAGGAGTTTCAGCCAGAAGAGCAATACAACAGACCCAGGAAGGCACATCTGGGTCCTTTCTTCTCTACAAACAGCCTGTCCTTGCTGCACTGCCAGGTGTTTTCGAAACTCCCCTGTGAAGCTCCATAATTGCTTTGGAACTCTGTCAGGGTTTTAGGGTTATTGTGTTCATTTATTTACAAGTGGGGACCTGAAACAAAAGGAGCACAGTGTGCTTCTATTTAAGGTGCCAGCCTTACCCCTTTCCAACAAACTCCATTCCAATAATCTTTTTGGTTTCCCACTTCCCTATCCCTCCAACAGTCAGTTTGCCTTCCAGGGCCAGCATGCTCAGTATGCACTGAATTGTTTTTGAGGTCCATCCCAGCAGAATCCTATGTTTGTTCAGTTGCAGTTGGAACTCCATCAGCCCCAACCAGCAGGAGTGATGACAGTCATGCTCAAACAACACCTAGAGGGGTACAGGTTCTGTTTCTTGAACCTAAAAGAAGATTACCCAGAAAAAAGCCAAAGTGCTTCTTAAAGATATTCTTTAAAGTTGCTTGATTGGAAGCCACTCTTCTGGGTCATTTTTGCACCAAGCCACTCTGATCTATTCCTGTTACAGAGTACAGATTTCCCTGTTTTGCAGTGGGGGGAGAATCATTTGAGCTTCTCTAAAAGAGTGTTGTGTGGGGATCACAGGTAGGAGTTCTTTTTACTAGTTGCACCTCATACCTGTCTGATGGTTCATTTCCAGGCCCCATTTAGTGTCCTCATGTCAATGTTTAAAACCCAAAATGACTCAGGTCCCAAATACCGGAAAAACTCCCTTGTTTCCCTACACTCTTGCAGGTGTTTAGCAGCAGAAGGGGCCCTCTTGTTGCTTCACTGCCCTTATAAGTTTCTTTTCGGGGGGGGGGGTGTGGCTTGGGAGAGGGCATTTTCTGTGGCAGTCCCTAAGTTGTGGATTTCCCTCCTCACAGAGCCTGGCACCTTCACTATATAGTTTTACCTTCACATACGTGTCTTCACTACCACCCTACCCCTGTGACTGTAATTTGTTGTAACTTTTTTCAATTTTGAATTTTTAATTGTTGTAATCTGTCTTGAGACCTGATCAGGAAGGGCAGATAATAATGAAATAATAGTAATAAGTACTTCTACAACATCTCCTTCTACATTCTACTACCATCTCCTTAAAATTTCTGGCTGGATTGTGTTTCCAAGAACTTGGGGATATTTCTGATTTTCTCTTTTGTGCTCGTCGCTACCTATCTATGACTCAGTACCTTAAATTGCTACAAGATTCCTAGAATATTAAAGTCATTATAAATAGAGGAGGTTTTAGAAGTAATTTATAAGCTTTAGCCTGTAGGTTTTGAGGGTAACCTTTTGATTGCTGCCTTTCTCTCTCCTTTTGAAAACGGGAAGAATTTGCAGATCCATTCATGAGGAAGAATAAATTATCCATGTTACACTTTCTATTCATATTTTCATCACAGGCAATTTTTTTAATATAAAAGAAGAGGTTTATGGTTTAAGTTAAAAATTTCCTCCCTTTGAATCTTTTTCAATATTTTTAATTTGATTTGAGTTCCGCAGTTAATGCTTGGAGCATTTAGAACAGGTCAGCTAAATCTAACATCACCACTTTGTCAAAGGATTTGTGTCTATTTTTAATTCAAACTGAATCAGTGTGCTTTATCTCTCTCTCCCCCCGCCCCCCTCATTTTTAAAACAGATATTTCTAGTGTTGATAGGATATGACATACATCTGGCATTTGCTTATGCCAGGGAAATATGAAGATGACATGTTGCGATGGCCTGGCTGAGCTCCAGCAGGGGCGCTGCCATTAAAATTTCCCAAGTGGCCCCAGTGTCTCAATTCAACTAGGACAAACCATAGTTTAGTGGGAACAAACAAATGTATGGGCTGTCAGAAGGTGGCTGCTTTGCTCTTCACTGGTTGCTTTGCCGATGTGCAGAGCTAAGTCATACAGGGTGGGTCTTTTAAAAGAGGCCCCGTGGAACATGTATACTCTGTATCCATGGGGCCTCTTTTAAAGGACCCGCCCTATATAATTAAACCCCAAACCTGGGTTTGTGGTTTAGCCCTCCCAGGCAAATTGTTTGCCCGGCACAGCTAAAGAAGAAGAAGAAGAAGAAGAAGAAGAAGAATTTGGATTTGATATTCCTCTTTATCACTATCCCAAGGTAAAGGTAAAGGGACCCCTGACCATTAGGTCCAGTTATGGCCGACTCTGGGGTTGCAGCGCTCATCTCGCTTTTTTGGCCGAGGGAGCCGGCGTATAGCTTCTGAGTCATGTGGCCAGCATGACTAAGCCGCTTCTGGCGAACCAGAGCAGCGCACGGAAATGCCATTTACCTTCCCGCCGGAGCGGTACCTATTTATCTACTTGCACTTTGACATGCTTTCGAACTGCTAGGTTGGCAGGAGCAGGGACCGAGCAAAGGGAGCTCACCCAGTCACGGGGATTTGAACTGCCGATCTTCTGATCGGCAAGTCCTAGGCTCTGTGGTTTAACCCACAGCGCCACCCGTGTCCCATCACTACCCTAAGGAGTCTCAAAGCAGCTAACAATCTCCTTTCCCTTCCTCCCCCACAACGAACACTCTGTGAGGTGAGTGGGGCTGAGAGACTTCAGAGAAGTGTGACTAGCCCAAGGTCACCCAGCAGCTGCATGTGGAGGAGTGGAGACGCGAACCCGGTTCACCAGATTACGAGTCCACTGCTCTTAACCACCACACCATTCTGGACTAAAGCATGAGCCCAGAGTTGGACAACATGCTAAGCTAAATCACAGCTTCATGCAGCAACAAATACAGCCAGGGAAGAGCAAAGGGGCTGCAGTTTTCTCTCCAGGAGCCCGTACGTTTGCTTTGGGGTGGTTGGCTTAGTGTTGTGTGCAAACTGGTCCTATGTAAGTGACACTGGGATAAAACAGTGGCTCCATCATTACATGGTTTAATTTCAGTTCTGCTGCCACCATGAGGAAAGCCCATTGGGACCCACTGGCATGGATGAGGGACTACAAGAGGGCACTCTGCTGTGGACCACCACAAATCTGGAGCCAGCAGAAACCTCCCTCCTACCTTCTTTTCTACTCTACTCGTCCTCCATGATAAGACATAGACTTGGGTCATGTTGGCAATAATGGTGGGATGTTGAATAATAATAATAATGGTTTAATAATAATGGTAATAAATTAGATCCTGTACCTGCTTGAGAACACTGTAGTGTGAGTTGGTCATCAGGAGAAAGGATGGGTACATGCAGAATGGGAAGAAGGGGAAAGAAGGGGTGGGCATTAGAGGTGCAAACGAAAGCTGAACTCAAAGAGGTTGCAGTTCTTAAGCAGTTGCAGCGGGAGCTAAGATAATGAGGAATGTAATAGCTGTAAGTCTTGGTGCTGGGAATGGTGACCGTACAACACATCCACTTGCATTCTGATGTATACACTTGAGTACTCCAATGTTTTGGAATTCATATTTTCATATTTATGTCTTCATCAGAATCCTATTACACACTATTCTACTGTCGAGAAGAATGTGCCTATTGCCATGTGAACTGAAATCAATGAAATTGCAAGTGTGATGTTCACAAACCCCAAAGGAGGCTATTACACTGAAGGAACGAGGAGAAGGGGAATGGGGGTCAAGGAGGTGGGGAGGGGGGAAGACAGTTACACTTCTTTAATCTGAAAAGCCAGGTTGTTTCAGGTATACCATTTCAGCTTTGTGGATGGTGAATTTAATTCATCAAGTGCACATCAATGAATTTACTATTAGGGGCATTGCCAGTGAAATATAGCAAGGAAGCTTATCATAGTAAAGGCCACTTTGGGTATTTCTGGTGCAACTTGACAAATTGATGCATTAGTTTTCCTTTAACCAAACTAGAGATGGGAGCCAACAAGTAGCTTGTGAGCTGTAATGGGACCACTAGCCAATTTTAGTTGGTTCTCAGTAGTCCAACCAAGATGTGATCAAACATTGCCTAAGATTTCATGCGCAACATGGGGAAAGATATGTGAGAAATGCTTTAATGTTGCACATTTCTCTGGTTTTTGTATGTGTCTTCCCATCCAACAACCACACAGATTGGTTGCACTCAGATGTAACAACAAATCATGGTCTGTTACAAAAGCGCACCAAGGTTATGCTCAGGCTCACTCTCCTTTTACTTGCACACTGAATGTCCCAGGTAGGAATGGGAAGGACCCTTGCCTGAAATCCTGGAGAGCTGCTGCCAGTTAGTGTATGCAACACTGGGCTAGATGGCCCGGCTCAGTATAAAGTGGTTTTCTATGTTCTTGCTTTGTTCAAAAGTTAAATGAGAAACTGGGAGCTTTCTTTCACGGATCACAGTGTAGCTTACCATCTCATCTGGGTCATGGGGAAGTGCGGTTTGTGCAAACCATGGTTTGTGCACACTGTGAAAAGGGGGACAGACCACTGCCAATCTACCAAAGGGTCTAAACCAGAGATATCCAGTGGGTGGGTCCTGGGGATTCCTTGCATCTCACTTGTCCTTCAGTCGTGTTGATTGCTTTTTGTGTTCCTCCTCACATTGAGCTGCAACACCTCTCTGACAATGATGTCATCAGGTAATTTACTAATCAGGAATGCGATCTAGGCTGCAGCCTGACTGTAAAATTTGGCACACCAGCCATTGGGTGCCTAATATGGACCATGCACAATAAAATGTATAATGAGTTGAGTTCACATTGCACGGCTTATTCCAGGGCTGAGTTAATGACATTACAGTTGCGCTGCAGGCAGATTTTTGGGATCTGTGTCTTATCGCTCATTGACCCATGTGCAAGAAGAATACATGAAAGGCAATGAAGGAGCTTTTAGCAGCATGTGTGAAAATGCTTTGCGGCTTCTGTGTGACCAGAGTTACTTTTGAAGATGTAATTTAAGCAGCTAAGACATCGAAGAGGCAGCATGAAAGTAGCTCTTGTGCATCAAGGGTGAAATTTAGTTTGTCCCAGTGTTACCTAGCAGACGCTAAATAATTTGAGTTGTTGACAATTGAGCGCTATCTTGTTTTAGCACTTGTCCCATATATTATACAGTGTTTTAGAAAACTTTAAAAACCAAGCAAACAACAATGTTGGTTCTTAGGCAATACTTAAAAATGTTTGTGTTCTGGAAAGCAAATCATTTTTTATTGTCTGCTGGTGCAAACGGATGCAGTCTGTTAGCTATATCCTAAATATTCTATAGACCCAAATACTAAAATTGCTTTGTAATATTAAAAGTGCTAAGAAAGGCATACCACATGTTTGATTTTTTTTGAAGAAATGGGGAGAAACTGGAACCACTGCTCCACCTGGTGGTGACGAAAAGCACAAGCAAGTCTTTTAAGTTAACCTGAAAACAGTCCATAATAGCTTATGCCGTCAGAAATGTTTTAGTCTTTAAGGTGCCAGAATACATTCTGGGTTGGTTTGTTTTTGGCAAGACTTGAATGTGATACGATTATGCTGCTGCTTCATCTGTGGTGGCACTTTCTCACAGCCATCTATCTACCTAAAGGTAAAGGGACCCCTGACCATTAGGTCCAGTCGCGGATGACTCTGGGGTTGCGGTGCTCATCTCGCTTTATTGGCCGAGGGAGTCGGCGTACAGCTTCTGGGTCATGTGGCCAGCATGACTAAGCTGCTTCTTGCGAACCAGAGCAGCACATGGACCCGCCGTTTACTTTCCTGCCAGAGTGGTACCTGTTTATCTACTTGCACTTTAATGTGCTTTCAAACTGCTAGGTTGGCAGGAGCAGGGACCGAGCAACGGGAGCTCACCCCGTTGCGGGGATTCGAACCACTGACCTTCTGATTGGCTAGTCCTAGGCTCTGTGGTTTAACCCACAGTGCCACCCGCGTCCCATTGTATCTATCTATCTGAAGGGAAATAGTCCCTCTGTCATAGGCTGGTTGGACACAGAGGAATGGTGGGAGGAACCACCAAGGGAAGAAGGCTCAGAACTAGTGGAGTGGTAGTGGGCCAACGATGAGTGGTCTGAGGGAGAAGAGGGAGAAGACTGGGAAGAGGAGGTGTCAGAAGCTGAAGAGGCAACAGGGCTGAATGAGCAGGGAGAGTCTGTGGCAGAGAGAAGACAGAATCAGAAGCTGCAGCTGAAGCAGGAGAGTGGGGCGAGGGAGGTCAAGAGGCAGAGAAGAGTCAGGATAGTGAAGAGTCACAGGTATCTTCTGCTCCTGCGGCAACAAGCTCCCCTCCCCCTCTGACTCACAGACCCAGGAGAGGTATGAAACGGGAGAAGCAAAGACAGGCTGCATGTGGGCTTCGTCTTTGGTTGCTTGGGGAAAGCCCTGGAGAGGAGGGGACTTAGATGGCCGTGAAGAGGCAGGGACTTTCAGTCTCGGCAGCTGGTTTTCTTGGAGGAAGACACACTAGGAATGAGTTGTTCTGCTCACTAGGACTGACACTCATCCAAGCCTGTGGAAATCGTGTTTTTTGCTATTAACTCCATCTTTGAATGGCGTGATTACTGGCTGGCTGTTGTGACATGTACCAGGCTTTGGGAAGCCCCTTGCAAATGTGGGACTTGGAGTTGTGGATGTGGCTGCACTCAGTCTCCCAGCAGCGTAAAGCTCTGATTTTGCTAGTTCTGGGCCAATCTGTCCATTTATGTCTTGGCAAGAGGAAGCTTCCTTCACATCTTCTTTGTTAGCAACTCTGTGACATGCTCTGGCACCCGGAGGCAGCTCCGCTCAGCAGCATGCATGGAGTAATAGTGGATTGATTTGTTTGACAATGTACAAACAAGCATGCACTTTCCCCAGCCAGGAAACAAAATCAGAGAACTCTCATTGCAAAGTGGGCAAGGGATGTTGCATGCCCTTGAAACGTTTCTCCTGCTTTAATACACATTTGTCCAAATTATGTATTTATTATTTCATTTTTAAACAATAATGTTTGGGAGGTAAGGAATTCATCAGGAATATCGAAGCGCTGAGATTGATGGAGAGGGGATTTACACCGACTGACAAATGGATTTGAATAATTAGGTTACTTATACAGGGGAGACCCTGCAGCAGCTCCATAGAGCATAATGGAAATTGGTTTCTTGAACTATCACTATTTTCCCATGCGAGTGTACATGTTTACAGACTCAGGGAAAATAAATAGGGATAACTTGGGGGGCGGGGGATAGAAAAAAAAGACATTTTGAATGGGTTTCCCCACTTCGGTGATTCACTGCCCAGGTAGGAGACTTAGCATAGGTTCTGATCTGGCCTGTAGGAAGGGGGAACTGGGTCGGAAAGGCCTTTTACGTGCTCACCCTAAGCCCCTCATCACCTCTTCCTTCCTGTTTTGTTTATGTTACACTGCAAAGCAGCCTGCATCAACTCAGTGCTCCCCAGAACTCCTTAAGGGCACCTGATTAACAATCCCTGCTGTGAAATGACATGTACGTGATATCTGCGTCATGTCACTGGTTGGCTGTAGCTCAGTGGCAGAGTATCTGCTTTGCCTTGCATCTAAAATGATGTACCGTATTTTTCGCTCTATAAGATGCACCCGACCATAAGACACACCTATTTTTTAGGGGAGGAAAACAAGAAAAAAGAAGCCTCCTGAGCGAAGAGGGAGCGCTCCTCCCTCTTCACTCAGGAGGCTTTGCGGGGCTATCCCTGAAGCCAGGAGAGCTAGCGGGATTGGTGCGCCACCGATCCCGCTTGCTCTCCTGGCTTCAGCAAAAGCAAGCCTCGTGGCTTTCCCCCGACCTCCCGCAAGAGCCGCACACTCTTTAAAGGGAGCGCGGCTCTTGTGGGCTTTTGCAGGAGGTGGGGGAAGGGACAGAGCCGCACGCTCTGTCCCTCCCCCCACCTCCCACAAAAGCCAGGGATAGCTGTGCGAAGCCTCCACAGGGCAGCGGGATGAAGGCTTCCCGCTGCCCTGCGGAGGCTTCGCGTGGCTATGCCAAAAGCTAGAACAGCGAGAGGGAGCGCTGCGCAGAGCTCCCTCTCACTGTTCTGGCTTCTGGCTTAGCCGCGCGAAGCCTGCATTCGCTCCATAAGACGCACAAACATTTCCCCTTACTTTTTAGGAGGGGAAAAGTGAGTCTTATAGAGCGAAAAATATGGTAGGTGCGCAGACTGCATTTGTGGCTCGCCAGCACAAGGAGCTTCAGCCAGACTTTGACAACTTTGACTGTCTTGCCAGAGTGGTGCATGCTTTAGTTATCTCCCGCTTGGACTACTGCAATGCACTCTACATGGGGCTACCTTTGAAGGTGACCCAAAAACTGCAATTAATCCAGAATGTGACTGCTAGACTGGTGACTGGGAGTGGCCACCGTGACCATATAACACCGGTCCTGAAATACCTTCACTGGCTGCCAGTACGTTTCCGAGCACAATTCAAAGTCTTGGTGCTGACCTTTAAACTCCTAAACAGCCTTGGTCCTGTATATCTGAAGGAGCGTCTCCACCCCCATCATCCAGCCCGGACACTGAGGTCCAGCGCCGAGGGCCTTCTGGCGGTTCCATTGCTGTGAGAAGTGAAGTTACAGGGAACCAGGCAGAGGGTCTTCTCGGTATTGGCGCCTGCGCTGTGGAACGCCCTCCCAGCAGATGTCAAGGCAATAAACAACTATTTTACTTTTAAAAGACCACTGATTTAGGGAACTGTTTAGGGAGGTTTTCAAGGTCTGACGCTGTATTGTTTTTTATATTCGTTTGAAAGCTGCCCAGAGTGGCCGGGGAGACCCAGCAGATGGGCGGGGTATAAATAATAAATTATTATTATTATTATTATTATTATTATTATTATTATTATTATTATTCAAAGAGCCGCAGCTCAGTGGTAGAGGAAATGCTTTGTGTGCAGGAGGTCCCAAGCTCAGTCCCCAGCATCTTGGGGAAAAGCCTCGTCTGAAGCCCTGGAGAGACTCTGCCAGTCAGTGTGTTCAGTACTGAGGTTAGATAGACCAATGACCTGACTTGATATAAGGTAGCTTCTTAGTCCAGCATCCTGTCCTCACATCCTGTCCAACCAGATGCCCGTGGGAAGCCTGGAAGCAGGAGCCAAGCGCTAGAGCTCTCCATGCTCCTGCTGTTCTCAGCAACTGGAATTCAGAAACATGCAGCCTCTGTCCATGTAGACAGAGCACAGCTATCATGGATACCTCCATTAATTTGTCTAATGCTCTGTTAAAGTCATCCAGGTTGGGGGGCGGCATCATTCTCACCTGTGGCAGCGAATTCCATAGCTTAACCATGCAATGTACTTTCCTTTTTCTGTCAAATGCCCGTGAGTTCTAGTGATGTGAGACAGGGAGAAGAGCTTTTCTCTTTCCACTTCCTCTATGCCAGGGGTCAGCAAACTTTTTCAGCAGGGGGCCGGTCCACTGTCCCTCAGACCTTGTGGGGGGCCGGACTATATTTTTGAAAAAAACCCAAAACGAATTCCTATGCCCCCAAAATAACCCAGAGATGCATTTTAAATAAAAGGACACATTCTACTCATGTAAAATCGCGCTGATTCCTGGACCATCCGTGGGCTGGATTTAAAAGGCAATTGGGCCAGATCCGGCCCCCGGGCTTTAGTTTGCCTAGCCATGCTCTATGCAATGCTGAATTTTATAAACTTCGGCCATGCC
Source organism: Podarcis vaucheri (assembly GCF_965113315.1). Lineage (NCBI taxonomy): Eukaryota > Metazoa > Chordata > Lepidosauria > Squamata > Lacertidae > Podarcis > Podarcis vaucheri. Next base: position 17,545,897 of record NC_138767.1, read on the forward strand.
TCCTCTTACCTTTTATTCAAAGTTAAAGGTAAAGGGACCCCTGACCATTAGGTCCAGTTGTGGCCGACTCTGGGGTTGTGGCGCTCATCTCGCTTTACTGGCCGAGGGAGCCGGCGTACAGCTTCCGGGTCATGTGGCCAGCATGACTAAGCCGCTTCTGGCGAACCATAACAGCGCACGGAAACGGCGTTTACCTTCCCGCCAGAGTGGTACCTATTTATCTACTTCCACTTTGACGTACTTTCGAACTGCTAGGTTGGCAGGAGCTGGGACTGAGCAATGGGAGCTCTCCCCGTCACGGGGGTTCAAACTGCTGACTTTCTGATCAGCAAATCCTAGGCTCTGTGGTTTAACCCACAGCACCACCTGCGCCAAACTTAATGTGCCCCAAATGCTGTAGTTTTTTTTTCTTAGGGGAGTCACTCCATCTCCTTGATCATTATGGGTGCTCTTTTCTGAACCTTTTCCAGCTCCACCAGCTCCTTTTTGAGATGAGGCAACCAGAACTTTACACAACATTCCACATGTGGTTGCACCCTAGATTTGCCATTTTTGCATACGCTTCACCCATGTGTATGCTCTGGTAGCAGTACCAGGGGTCCCTGCGTTGGCAATGCTGTCTGAGGGTGATAGAACTACCGTTCTTAAGCAGAAAATATATTGCCCACTAATAATAAATAAAGCACTTTAATTTATTTCCCTATAGCAATTGCATTTGGTTTCTTCTTGTATAGAAACTGAAAAGGGAATGATTTTTGTATGAATAACATCTGAAATTGCTAACCAGGTGGAGAAACTATATATTGTTCATTTGTTTTGCACCCATTTACATTAATTTAACATTGTATTGTGCTCAGACTGAGCGCTAAGAGATCAGCAGCGTATAATCCTTCATTAATCATACTCAGCAATTAAATGCTCTTTTAAAAATACTGTGTTTTGCTCATTATTTGTCTTTCTGTAGATGCTTCCAGTATCATCATCACAATGGCCTGATCAAAATCAGCCTCTTCTCCCCCGCCCCTTAGCCGCAAACACAGACAATTAAGGGCCCTTCTGAAATGCTGCCTGTCAGAGAAATTAATGAATTAAACAATGCACTTTAGCTGCTTTTGTCCCTTTATCCAATAAAAAACCCGGAGTGACTAGGGAATCAGATCCATTGCTTAAATAATTTGTGGGCAGTATTGAAACCTGTACGAACAATGGACATAATGAGATTAGAGTTGGTGCCCGTGGTCCATTGCCTTCTATCTGCTGCAGTAAAAAAAGCAAAGTCTTCGCCACTTTGAGAAAAGGGCATCGCAGTTCTGTAAAGACAAAGGAATGAAATAAAAAGACGCTTCTCTCTCGACCCTTAAGAATCCTTGATCCCAGAAGTGGCTCCCTGCAAAGAGCTTCATAGTCTTAAAACTTAAACATTGCATTCAGAACAGAACAGAAGCCTTCCCACTTAACTTGAACTAAGTTTGATGTTTCAGTTTCGATGACCGTAGGGAGGACGGCATGTCCACCCTCTGAGGCTTATGGTAATTTTTAAAATTTTTTTTAGAGAGATAAGTCTTTTAATGTCAGCATTAAGCGTAATGGTTACAGTTTATATACACAAATCAGTTCTTCTATTGGAGCCCTGATAGAGGTCTGCTTAACAGTCTTGTAGGCTACCAGACCCTCTGCTTGCATCTTCACAGTTTGAAGGCAGAGATCAGACTAAGACAGTTCCCACAGTTCAGTTCAGGAGCTGCGCACGTCCAGGTAACATTCTTCAACATGTCCTTGCACCTGATGTTAACAACCCAGGCTTTTATGAGGGTGCTGCTGAGATTGGCCACCAGCCCTCTGGAGTGATGCGGGAAGACTCAGAAGCGGGAGAGCAGCCAGACATTGGTATTATTGGCCATAAGAGGCTGCCAGGTATAAGATGGAAGGAAAGAGGAGAATGTAGGATAAACAATGGTGAGTAAGGAACCAAAGATTGGAAGGGAACCACCCGAGGATCTTCAGGTGAAAGGCAGCATACAAATTAAAAATAAACATTCCTTTGGGTATCCCATGTGTTGGCATGGGGATTTAAAATGCTGTTACTTTCAGGACCTATGACAGGAGGCAATTCAGAAAACCTTTAAATTTTTTTTTTAAAATATATTGGTTCAGTGCTAGCATTACAATTTCGATTTTATTACAAGTTCAATTTCAGTTTTGTTGTTCTTTATTCTAGAAGAAGCAAATTCAAGATAGAAATCGATTTTCATGCCAACTCTCTTTGTAGGTTCTGGTGTGCTGAAATAATTTTTATGGAGATATTAATGAACTGAGACACAACACCATGGTCACCATGCACACACTCTGAGACTCTAACTGTGGTAATTAAAAAAAAAAAAAAGTTGGAGAACTATTGTTAACACAGAATCCTTTGGCCCCATGCATAGTTAACATATGATTTCACAGGAGCTGCTTCTTTCCTGGTGTGATTCCCTTGCTGCTCAGAAGTAGGTATGTTTCAGACAACCATGTAGGTGGCAAGGGCCAATCATCTGGGACTTTCCCACCTAATGGCTGCCTTCCATCTTGACTGCTTTCTTTGTTCAAAGGATGTCAACAAAGTAGGAAAGTGTTCACATCCTGTTTTCAGATGGTTTCTTATGCACCAGTTGGTGCATCTGTTTTTAGAGCTTTGGGAGCAAGGGAAACCAATCCTTCTCACCACTGCATCATCCTCATATTTCTTCCCAGCGGCAAACGGAGCAAGCAGGGTTCAGCTTTCTGCTCATTTAGCCAAGTCATTTTTCCAGTTTTCGTGAGAAACACTGAAGGTCTTCCCAGAGAGATTCTGTCGGGATTGCTTGTATGATGATAAAAGCAGAGCCGATGGCATTATCTGCTTTGCTTCCTACTAGAATGGAGAGAGATTTCCATTCTCCCTTCCATCTGTGTCGGATTGCTAAAGGATAGCTGGGATGTGTAATACAGAAAAGACAAATGGGTGACGAATTCACTGTCCAATGCATCTACATGGCAACTGAGGATGAAAAATAAATGGATATTCAGTTCCCTCCGTGAGCTGCTCCTTTTGCTCATTTTTCTTTACCATTTTGGAGATAGCTGAATAACATGGTGGAGGTCCGGGAGGGGAAGAAATGCGTAATATTCTATTTGGAGTTTGGGAAATGTTATTATCTCATAATTCTGAAGGTATATCTATTTCACAATGGCCCCGTGTTGCTTCCTCCACGGATGGTGGACCTGTAGAAGTTGCCTGACTTCAGCTTCTGTGGGAGCTTTTCCTGCAGCACATCAGCTCTCTGTAGCAAACATCTGGATTTCATGGGGTTGAATAATGGTAGCCTGGTGGGTTGATCAGCCATCAGCTGGGAATGATGGGAGTTGCAGTCCAACAACATCTGGAGAGTACCTGCATTGACTACCTTTGGCTTACTTTCTCCAGCACTGAAACATTGCTGTGCAACCTGTTCTTAAGTGATCAAACAACATTATAATCAAATGCTTGTTTGCTTTTGATGACTTTTGAAAGCTTGTTTTCTTTAGTTCAAAGTTCTATAAAACTGGGAGCGGTGGATGGTGGGAAGAGAATCAACTTTGTGTTTTGCTGCCAACGAAGCTGAAACCTCAATAGAATCCACCTCAGGCTTTATTCAAACATCACCAGTGGGGTTTTTTAAAGATTAGCCGCCATTTCCTGCCTTCTCCTTTCATCTGAAGCTTCAAAATTGCTTTACCCATTCTTGATCTTTGTAAATCCTGACACTGTCTGCTTATTAGAAGGAAGCGCATAGATCGGGATTTACAGACATTTAACGCAGGATCAAGGAAACACACATCTGTGTGTGATTCAAAAAATGGTCTGCTTTATCCTTGTGACTAGCATTTTGAGGTGAGATCCCTCAAAAATAATTCAATGGTCACAGCCCAGAATTTGAGATCCCCCCCAAACCGCATACAGCCTGTTATGTGTGACTATACATTCCAAGTAGGGATGCAAGAATTTCCTTTCTGTGCCCCAAAGGGACTCAAACTTTTGCCTATGCTTCAAGGAAATGCATGTGCAGAATCAGTGCTTTCTATGGCCTCCTAGTGAGCTCATGCAAAATCTTTGGGGGTGTGGGGGGACCTGTTCCTTCTTCTGCCACCACCATTGCTAGGGACCTTCCAACTTAACCTAGGGCAGAGGAAGTGGGATATAATGATGGCAGCTCCAGCTCCTCAGCAAATCCTTTCTCCCCACTGAGGACTGAGCTGGGATATGTCCTAGTATCTTGCTAAAGCTCTCCAGGGCAAAGTCATCAGTTTCTTTTGCACCATGGTGATTGGCAGTATAATAACGATGGTTAGCTGAAAAATACGCTTCTCATTGTGAAGATACGCTTGTCCTGACTGAGGGCTGTGCTACTAGATGTCCATGTGAGCAGAAACTTCCCTGTCTATTTCAGTGTCGGGAAAATGGCCCTTTGTCAATACAAATATCAGGAGGGAGCAAAGTTTTGACTCCTGCAAGCCTTACCTTTCATTACCCCCCTAGTGCATAGCCTTCAACTATACCTATTTTAACAGGTACACTGCTTATTTTCTCACTATGTGCAATGCTTGCTGGTGTGCACTGAATTCTCACCTTATACTGCAGGTGACCTGTCAAGTGTGGCATTCAAAAAGACAATTTTGAATGGGTTGTACTGGGGTTTTGTTTTCGTGTGTGTGTGTGTTGCAAGTGTGATCAGATTGAACGTTGAAGAAGCTTTGCATTTGTCAGAGAGATGTTACATCACACACAAATTAACTATTTGTAATGTCTGCATGGAAGCATGCTTTCTGGATTTCAAAGCAATGGAACAGTCTATTTCAAAAATGTTCTGTGGGAGCAACAGTGTCTCCAGCATTGGCCTGTGTATTGTGTGGTCTTGCTCTTTCTGGATTGTACTACCTCAAAATACAAGTGAAGGAATCACATACTGGAACGTTTCCCACATAAAAATCTACATATCTGGATGTAGAAAAGTAGCGTGTCAGGGAAGAGGCCACATTAGAGGTTTTTCTTCCCCTGACACTCTAGCATTCTACTGGCAAAGACATTTTGATGCTGTGTTGCATCTGCATTTCCTGTGGTACAGGCAGTGTTAGGAGGTGGCATATGATATTTCTGAACACGGTGCTTGGCCCTCATGTTGCTTGGCCCTCAAGAAACTTAGTGGAAAAGTTGGGAACACAGTTATCTGAGATCACTTGTGTGCATGTTTGTAACTTACAAGGAGAGAGCATGTTTTCCCTCTCCTGGCTCTTCTTTTGTCTGCGTTCCTGATAGATGGTGTTTATCCTCCATAAAATGTGTGCAGCTCTGTCTCAACATATGGAGAATTCATTAGAAGAGTAAAATCTTCTATGTAAAGTGCTTTGCCAGCACAGGCAGCCTCTTATTTTATGAGTGGAATAGAGACCTCTGAGGATCATCCTTCCCAGCGTTACGTTCCTGTAGGACGTAACATGACACGGTGCGCTCATAAGTCCTGACGAAGGTTGGAGCTGCAGTTTTCTTTCCCCTTGGGGCTGCAATTCCGACTCCTGGTTCCGTATGCATAAAAATAATTATGTCCTTAAAATAAAAAAAAACACATACCAGAGGGAATCCACGGTGTCTTGCGTATGCTGAATTAAAACCGGCAGTGCCAGCAGTTAAAATAAAGAAATAAAGTCTTCTGTGGCCTTTTTTGTTGTTGTTGCTGAAAAAGCAGCATTTTGGGGTGCTTTTTTCATCCAGGAATGTACCATGAGTGGGAGAGCTGATGCAGTACAGTTGTACCTCTGGTTACAAACTTAATTCGTTCCAGAGGTCCGTTCTTAACCTGAAACCATTCTTAACCTGAGGTACCACTTTAGCTAATGGAGCCTCTGGCTGCTGCTGCGCCGCTGGCACGCGATTTCTGTTCTCATCCTGGGGCAAACTTCTTAACCTGAGGTACTACTTCCGGGTTAGCGGAGTCTGTAACCCGAAGTGTTTGTAACCCGAGGTGTTTGTAACCCAAGGTACCACTGTATATCATAAGAGCTGGGAAGCCCCTGGTTCAGGTTATCACTCAGGCAAGACTCCATTTTAGGTGGTCTCTTGTGAGCGCATATCTATGAAGCTCGATATCCCATCTTTATTTCACGCATTAAGGCTGACTCCAGGTTGCAGTGGGGGGTCTAGCAAAATCCTAGAGTACCTAAATGTAACATCGCTTGGGGCATTAGAAATCAAAACTGCTGCTTGTACTGGGCTATGTTGAGTATCCTAGGGCAGGCAGCAGTGCTGGTAGGTCCTGCCAGGACCAGTATTTGCTCCAGGGTCCTGGGTTCCCCACCAGTTATGATAGGGATAAACACAGGTTAATGTTTTGGCTGTTAAATCCAGAACTCTCCCCAAGCTCTTGATCAGCATCCTTCCGTTTCTCCATCTCTCTTTCCCTTCCCTTCCTCTGATGCAAAGTCTCTGCTGTTATGTTCACACCATAAAGCAGTATGATACCAATTTTTAAACAGCCGTTGCTTCCTCCAAAGAATTCTGGGAACTGTAGCTTGCTGTGGGTGCAGAAAGTTGTTAGTAGCTCACAGAGCTACTTTCCCTGTGAAGAGGGATCTGGGGAACAGGGGTCACCTAATGACTCTCAGCTCCCTTAATTCATCATAGAAACAGAAAGCTGCCTTGAAATGCCTACTGAAACAGGAAAGTTTGTCAAGTGGCTGGAGTCCAGTAGGGAGGGAGTCGTGTCGATTCTCGGTCAGGAGTGTACAGAGTTCAGTCTTAGTTTTATGCTTACTGAGGCACCATCAGAGCTCTACTCTCCCGTAGCCTGCCCTGCCCTTGCCTGAGATCAGTGCTTTTGTAAGGTCCACAGAAATAACCTATGAAGTGCACGGAAGGCTTGAAACAGCTACATGAATGCTGATTATCTGATGCACACAGCAAACACCCATCTCTTTCCAAGCTGAAATGCTGCAGTTTGATTTCAGCAAAAGTTACAAGATGAAATTTGTGGAATGAAAAAGGCTGTGGAAAAACGATTACGTTCAAATTAGCAATTGTTCAACGGGGGGCGGTGGTGGTACAGTCTTGCGGTAAGTAAATGAGTCGCTTTTGGGGTGTTGGTTAGTGTCTCGTGCTCATTCAAATCCTTACTTAGCTGGGAAGCTCCCTGGGTGATCCTTGGGATGCCAGCGTCTCGCTGGTTCTAGCCTCCTCTTAGGAGCTTTTTAAAATGAGGATATTGAAGATGAGAATTGCAAAGCACTGTGCACAGTGAAAACCACCATAAAAATGACAAATAATGATGGGAAACTGGAATATGAAAAGACCTAACATAAAGTTAATTTCTTCAGTGGGAAATAAACAGACTCCAAAGCTTATGTGTGATTATTGAGGCAATTTCATTTTTTTAGCTGTGGCAGTTTGGGTTGGATATTATTGTTATGTGTTTTTTGGTTGCAGAGTTTGTGGGTGCCTGGATTTAGCAACTGCTGAAATTTAATCAATGCTTGGAGAAATAAACTGGAAGTCAGACCCTTAATAGCTGGGCTCAGCTTCCCATGTCCAGGCCAGCCTGATAATGGCCAGAGTCATTAAGCAAAAAAAGAAAAGAGAAGGGGGGGAGGACACAGGGAGATGGGTGATTAACAAAGCAGAGAATCTGTGCCAGCTGGGGAATGGGTGAGCTCAGAATCAGGTAGAAGAGCAAAGGTGAGTAGCAGAGTTTCAGGACTGCAGTTCGCCCGGTGTGCTCTAGGAAGAAGTTTTCAGTCAGTAAGTGATGATGTAATGGAGAAGCAATCTAGGTGGCTGCCTAGTGCAAAGTTAGGAGTTATGTGACTGGGAGAACAAGGCAAGCTGCAGGGCAACAAGCAAGATGTCGGATGTCTGCTTGAACCCAGGAATGAGCCTATGGAGTGCTGTGCTCAGGTTGTATATATGTGTAAACAAACCATATATCATAAAGACACCACAGTCTCCTCTGTGTCTCATTTCCAAAGGAAACATGAACCCTGGGTAAGCGCCTGGAACCCAGAAATCTCTCACTGCTGTGGAGATTGTGGTGATGTGCAACATGAATTATGTTTTTAAAGCTGGCCTTCACAGCTTTTATTCAGCCAGTTGAGGCAGCCCACCAGACAATGCCTCTAGTTTTGCAATCCTAGGGAGGTATCAAAAACAGGAGGTTTATTGAGCCCTGGTGGCCTCCATACATGACTGGTGCGGTAAGTTTGGCTTGGTAGACAATATGTTATACAGCTTATTTTTGGCTTTAGTTCTCAGATTTAGAATTGACTTTGAAGATCGTTGCGTTGTTTACATGGGTATTTATTCTGAGGTAATAGTTCTGTCATTTTCTTTGACCTGTGGTTTTTGCTCTGTCATCCTCATCAACCTGTGGTTTGTTTAGACAATCGAAGAGAGTAAATAGATAGCTTGAGCATGTAAAGAATTAATGTTCATTTAAATGTGCGCTGCAAAAGCCCTGTTGTACAAGGGATAAAGCAAGCCTTATCTGAAGGTGGATTTAATATCATGAAAAATTGTGGTGGTATGTTTGGAATGAGTAGTTGAACAGCAGATTTTATTTTTAATTTTTTTTTTAAAAAAACCCTTGTAGAATAAATTGCTTTATTAGAAAGATTGGGAAGATTTCCTAGTTGCATATTTTGTTTTCTTTTTCAAAACATCAGTTTGATTAATCTGTATTCAGATGTACTTGTTAGATTTTAATGCTGGCTGGGGAGCAGCTCTCAGGGGCGAGGTGAAGAATGAATTTACAGTACTTTAGGTAGAGACGCACACCATTTAACTTTATAGAGCCTAGTTTGCCTGGTTTCCTCAATAACTCCCTTATGGGTTCTCTCTTCTATAGGCCCATTGAAAAAGTGCAAATGCCTCTAAAACAGCCTTTGCAAACCAGGCACTGCCTACTGAAGTTTTGGACTACAAGTCCCATCAGCAACATCCAACACAACTGGGCAAACAGCACAAAGCATCTGGAGGGGAGTCTGGTTGGCAAAAGCTGCTCAAGAGAATCAGAAAGCTGGAGTCTCTCCATTGCTTATTCAGTTCTCCATGGATAGCTGCTCATTTTTTGTTTGTTTTGACTGATACGTAAAGTTAACTCAGTGTTTCTCAAACTTGGGTTGCCTGCTGCTGTTGGACTACAAGCCCCATTGTCCCTGACCGCTGGTGCTGCTAGCTAGGGATGGTGGGAGTTATAGTCCAACAACAGCTGGTGACCAGAGTTTGAGAAACACTACGTTAACTGTAAACATACTTTTAAGGGGTAATATCTGAATACAGTCGTCCCTTGGTTCTTGAATTTAATCCATTCTAGGAGTCCGTTCGACTCTCGGAACAGTTCGAGAACCAAGGTGTGGCTTCCGATTGGCTGCAGGAGCTTCCTGCATGCAATCGGAAGCTGCACCGAACATTTGGCTTCCAAAAATCGTTCGAAAATCAGAGCACTCACTTCCGGTTTTTGATCTTTTGGGAACCAAAACATACGAGTTTCAAGGCATTCAGCATCCGAGGTGCCACTGTATCTGAATTTTGCTGTTTTCTCCTGAGTCTGAAAGCAACAGTAACACATCTCTCCTCTTCTCCACTCATACAGATTTTAACATAGGCTGATCCTGGCCAAGGAATTGAGGTCCTGATGGGGGACTCAGGATCGAGGCGTTCGATCATTGTGTCCCGGCTGCCAATATTCAGGAGAAGTATTAGCCGGCGGCACGATTCCCTCCCTTCCTCGCCTACTTCTAGCAATACCGTTGGTGTCCACAGCTCTTCTCCCTCCAGCACCAACTCCAGCTCAGGTAGCACTGGCAAGCGCAGGAGTCTCTTCCGCACGCCTTCCATCAGCTTCCACCACCACAAGAAGGGGAGCGAACCCAAAGCCGATTCTCCAGGGCAGAACGTGGGCATTTCGAACGGTGCTCAGTCTGGCCACGGCACTTTGCAGAAGCTCGGTTTGGAGGAGCACGTGAAGCACAGAGGGAGGCATTCGGTCGGCTTTGGGAGTTCTCGGAGCAAGAAGATCACCAGGTCTTTGACGGAGGACTTTGAGAAGGGGAGGGAGCCCTCAACCAATAAAAACGTCTTCATAAATTGCATAAGGTCTGGGAAGAATGAAGGGGACGACTCTGGCTTTGCAGAGGACCAAAGCAGGGCCTCCGTTAAACATTCCTCAAGGAAACTTCTCCCCAAATCCTTCTCGACACACTACAGGTTTTCAAAGCCAGTCCCTCAAAGCCAGTCCATTTCCTGCGTGCAGCCATCTTCTTGCTTGTTGGACATTAAGCCCAGTGTTGAAAGTGAGCCTGTGTCGGCGAAGTCTTCTTCCCCGTGTTCTGCTGACATAATAGAATGTGCAGGCAGCTCTTTGCAGTCGCCGCTGCTCTCTGCTGACCTGACCACGGTCCAGACGCCTTCCGAGTTTCTAGCACTGACAGAAGATTCCGTCTCGGAGGTCGACGGACTGCCCAACTGCGGGAATTTGCACGGGGAAGCCTTTGCCCACAATGTTTCTACCTCTCAAATCTTCCTCAATCCCATTACTGCTGCTGCTGCCACTGCTCCTCCTCTTCCTCCTCCTGTTCTTTTAAGGAAGATGGATCATGCAGAAAGTGTTCCTCACTGTGCTGTTCTATCGCCCAGAAGTCACAGGGCCAGAAATGGACTGCTCAATGAAAATAGTGCCATATCTGAAACCCTCGATTCTAATCGAAACCATGCAAAAGTATTCTTGCAAGAGCTTCCTGCTAAACAGACCAGCCATCCCGAAGAAGCAAACTCAGGAGCTGAAGCACAATTAAAACCCTTTGTCTTAAACCAGGGGGAAGTAACTGAATGTTCCCCCAAAGCACAGGGACTACCTAGAGACCAACAAGAAGTTAAAGCACCGGAACATATTAGAGAAACCATCCCAGTAATTGAGTCAAAGATTATTCCTTTATCTTCAGAACCGCAGCCTTTTCAAGCCCAGCAAGCATATGAAATAAAAGGTACAAATAATACCTTTTTTGTTGCCTCCTATATAACTGGGTGGAAGTTTGAAGTACCGTATTTTTCGCCCCATAGGGCGCACCGGCCCATAGGGCGCACCTAGTTTTTTTGGGCGGGAAATAAAGAAAAAAAATTTATTTCCCCCCCAGGCGCCGGGCTGGGGTGAGGGAAGCCCGAGCTTCCCCCGACCCCAGCCCCCTGATCAGGCTGCTATCCGCAAGCCTAGGGAGCCCGGCGGGAACTCCCACTGGCTCCCAAGGCTTGCGGATAGCTTCCTGAAGCCTGGAGAGCGAGAGGGGTCGGTGCGCACTGACCCCTCTCGCTCTCCAGGCTTCAGCGAAAGCCTGCATTCACCCCATAGGACGCACACACATATCCCCTTCATTTTGGGAGGGGGACAAGTGTGTCCTATAGGGCAAAAATACGGTATATTTAAATGGCATTCAGCTAGGGGCTGTCGTCTATGCCTTTGGTGTCTGTGGGCTAAAGTTCCTGGAGAAATGTCAAATGAAGGAATTATGGTAACTTCCACTATTAGGGCCCTGGAAGAGTTGGCACTTTTGAAATGGCACAGAGTAGTGGATCAGTATTATAGAAAGGCTGATTTGCAGCCCAGGGCCCAGATGGGCAAAATTATTGTGCAATGCTTGGGTGGAGAACCTGTAGCCTTTCAGGTGCTGTTGGACTCCAGCTCTTGCCAGCCCAAGCCAGCATGGCGAATGGTTGGGGAGGCTGCTGGGAGTTGTAGACCTGTACCATCTGGACCGTTGCCGGTTCCCTACCTCTGATCTCGTGTTGAAGGGTACACATTCAAAATAAGACAAAATACTTAAGGGGAGCATGGGAGGGGAAGTAAATTGCTATTCCTATGGCTTTCACCAGAGTGGACATTTTCTGCTCTGCACATTTCTTCCTTCTCTCCTGCCTCTCTTTCTGTCTCTAAGATGCTCTGAGTTTGCATTACCCCTTTCTCCTGATTATCACTGGAGTCCATTTTGTCACCAGTTCCTGTCAAGATACAGGCATATTTTATGAATATTAATGTGTAGAATTTAAAGAAGCATTCGCTTGATTTACTAGCATTTTACAAAATTCACTGCGGGGAGGGAAAGGTTTTTGCAATACTTTATTTTCTTACATTTATACATCACTTAGGGAGGAACAGAGGAAGTTGCCTTATCCACCAGCTGAATGGCAGTAGCTATCCAGGGTTAGAGACCAGGGAAGCTGGGGATTGAACCTGGAACCTTCTGCACAAGAAGTAGATGCATTACCACTGAGCTACGGCTGTTCCCACTGAACCATGGACTTTCGTCTGATTATCTTCCATCATGGAACCCAAGGAGGCATACATGGGTGTTTCTAGGGGTCACCCATCCAGGAACTGGCAAGACCCAGACCTGCTTAGCTTCAACAAGATGGCAGCCTCATGTGCCTTCAAACCATACCCTGGGACCAGTACAACCCCTCTTGCTTTTTGTTGCCTTCTCAGGAAGTGAATTATATAATTGGCCAATTCACCCAATCCTTCAGCATGTATTGGTGTCCCTCCTGTACATTTCTTGTCAGAATGCAGTGCTGTGGAGTAACCTGCCACAGCTAATTTATTCAGAGTAACATGGCTTTGAGTTAAATAAATGTTCAATAGCTTTTGTGGCATGTGTGCTGACTGCATCTCTCCCCTCCCTCCCTCATCCCACAGTGAATCTTGCTAGTAGTTTTAGCCCATACCGAGAAGGAAGATTCATAGAAAAACGCCTGAGATCCTCCTCAGAAGGCACTGCTGGGAGCAGCCGGATGATCTTGAAACCAAAGGATGGAAACCCAGAAGAAATGAACAGCTTGAGAAAGCAGAGAACGGGGTCTTCCTCATCTAAAATGAACAGCATGGTAGGTTTGCAGTACTTTAGCATTTGGGGACATTTTCTTCAGGTGATCATCGCTTCTTTCCCTCTTTTTCTTAGTGACAAATGGGAAGTGGGGAAAGTGACAGCTAATGTGGTATTGAAGTTTACAAAGGAATGGCAGGGTCAGGTAGTGCTCGACGAAATTTTCACAAGACGTAAAATACAAGTGGAAATCTGTAAGGAGGTTGTGGACTCCCTTTGTCTTTGTTTGCTATGCATGTTTTGAGCTACCATCCCTTCAGGTTATAATGCTGCCAGCTCCAAAGTTGATTTTGCCACTGTAACTGGCTCTGCTCCAGCTCTGAGCCTGACTCTGTCTGTGGACCATCTGCCCAATTTCCTGAATAGGAGTGTGAAGCTGGGGAACACACCACATGAGATCAGATTCGTCTTCTTTATTCCTTCAACAGGTACATGTGCCACACAGAAAGGTGCCTGGGGTATTGAACAAGGTGCCACATTCGTCAAGGCTGAAAGGCCAGTAAGGGACCCATCTAGCCAATAGTGCAACCATGCTTAGTTCAAACAGACAGAGGTGTTACATGCTCAGAGTTCTCACATATGGGAGGTGGGAAGGTGGCCGACCTTGGAAAGGGGTTGCGCTCCCCTGGAAGGAATAGGATCAGAACTTGGGGATGCTCCTGGATTCAACACTGTCACCCTTGCTGGCTAGGAGCGTGTTTTTTCAGCTCTGCCTAGTTTGCTGAGAGACAACTCTGTCGGGCAGAGAAAACTCTGGTAACTTCCAGATTGCATTACTGCACTGCGCTCTACGCTTTACCTTGAAGCCAACACAGAAAAATCAATGGGTTCAAAATGCAGCAGTCAGGTTACTAGCTGAGGTTCCCTCTCGATCTCCCGGCTGCACTGGCTCCCAGTTAATTTCCAGGCCCAATTCAAGGCAGTAAACAACTCAGACCCCAAATACCTGAAAGACTGCCACTTTCCCTACATACCCTCTTGGGTGCTAAGATTGGCAGAGTGGACCTTGTTGGTAGCTCCTCTGCACTCAGAGACTGTGTGTGTGTGTGTGTGTGTGTGTGTGTGTGTGTGTGTGTGTGTGGAGAGGGCCTTCTTTGTGGCAGCCCATAAGTTGTGGCACTCCTTCCCCACAGTGGCTCATCTGGCACCATCACTGTACAGCTTCTGGTGAATACTGAAGATGTTTTTGACACTTAAGGGGTATATATTTTTAGGTCTCACCTTATTTCTGTGTTTGTAAGTTGTTTTAAGTTGTTTTAATAATTGTGTTTTAACGTTCCAACTCTCCCACGGACCTCAGGGTGAATGGTGGGCAATGTAGCAATAGTAGTAGTTTATTAATGCTTGGGCCATGGGCTATTCACATATCAGATAAATAGGTACAATACAAGAACCAACAGTATGAAATACTGCACAAAATCACATTGCCACCTAGAACCATATAAAAACCTACATCATAACGATACTACGTAAATCACATGTAACATATATAAACCTTTCCTGCCAACCTAGCAGTTCGAAAGCACGTCAAAATGCAAGTAGATAAATAGGTACCGCTCCAGTGGGAAGGTAAACGGCATTTCCGTGTGCTGCTCTGGTTCGCCAAAAGCGGCTTAGTCATGCTGGCAACATGACCCGGAAGCTGTATGCCGGCTCCCTCGGCCAATAAAGCGAGATGAGCGCCGCAACCCCAGAGTCGGCCACAACTGGACCTAATGGTCAGGGGTCCCTTTACCTTTACCTTATATATAAACCTTACATACTGTAAGGGTGAAGTTTAATACAGATAAAAACATTAGTTATTTAAAAATATTATGGTTAAATAAGAGCACCCCGAAAGCAGCCAACTGCAATCTCATTAATAGCTCTTTCCTGGATTTCCATTGAAGCTAGGGCAAAAAGAGAGACCTTGTGAGTTACCCTAAGACCAGTGCCTGACAAGAGGTACAAAATCTTTTCTGGAATGGCATTGGAATATAGTCGGTAATACAACAACAACAACAGAATACAATAACATAAATAAAGCTAGATATGAACAGTGATCCATCTAGTACAGCATCCTATTTTTCATACTGCCCAACGTCTCTGGGAAGCACCCAAGCAGGGAATGAACACAATAACCTCTCATTATTGCTCCCCGACAACAGGATGATTTGGAGGCACACTTGTACTCTGCCTGCAGGTTGCCTGCAGCTATCATTAGTAGTAGTCGTGGATAGACTTTCCCTCCATGAATTTTATTAATAGTTTGTTTGAGCCATTTAAACTCATGGCCAGCCCCCATGTCTTGTGGAAGCAAATTCCACCACTTCATCTTGTGTACACCATGAGCACCTTACTACATTGAAGCATTTGTTGAAGCCGGGAGGGAAATGTTGAATACAAAATGGACTTGAAGACCTTTGGAAAGTTGGGAGAAACAGGAGGATTAAACTAGCCCGCAGTGGAGTTTGATGTTTTTCCTGAAGAGGGCAGCATTGCCTTTATTTTAATTTATGTTTACTTTTTTTTTTAAAAAAAGCTATTTTTGTAAATATAAATACAGTAGCTGGAGTTATCCGGTTCTTGGCATCTCCGAAGAAAGTGTTTTGTGCTACGGAAGCTTTGCAGCAAGTGCTCTTCAGGCACAAAAGAAAGAGAGCCCTTTAAGATCCTTTTTGTTTTGTTTTGTTTTGTTTTGTCCTTGTCACTGGCAGTAAGGGATGGCTTCCCTTTGCCTTGAGCAGCAAGGGAATAGCTGGATCCAGAAGGACTGATAAGATAGCAGGTTTTGTCAGAATGTTAAGCTAGAGAGCAAAATGGGACCAATGTTGGATGGGGGAAGACATGAAACAGTGTCTAATGTGTTCTTTCTCGAAACGTCTAACATCTAAGTATTCCTTCAGGAGTGCCAGCCGTTTTGTATATAGCCTCGGAACTTGAGCTTGGATGCACAAGCATCAAATGCGAGTATGTGTTTGCAATAGAGCCCTCTGTGCCTGTTGTCCATCGTAACCTAAGCTTATTGCTAGGAGATCCAGAGACTGATCGAGTCAATTTCTATGCCGCCTTTCCACAACGATCCATGCCCAAAGCAGTTTACAACAAGCACACACTTATTACACTAAGGAGTTTAGGTTGGAGGGGAGCCAGCAGGAGAAAGCAGTTCGCAAAACAAATCAATAAATTAAAAGAAGACAAGAACCAACATTTTAGCAAACATAAATTCGGTGTTACAGATGAAACAATTCTGACTTACATATATAAACAGAAAGTCAAAGTTGATGGATGTGGGTCTTATTACACTTCAGGGAGCCTTGGCAGCTTGGCTTAGATATGGTTCAGAAGTGGGAGAGATCCCTGTAGCAATAAATTTATGACTCCTGTGCAAGAAAAGACCATAGGTACCATGAAATACTCTCCAATGCCATTCACTCCCATTCCCCAATTATTCAATCTATTTATTGGAGTCTTTTACTTCCTCTTTGCTTTTGGTCATTATATCACGTGGATGGTGGTTGGCATTTCACAACACCTGTTTTCAAAAGTTTCTTCCTTGCTTCTCTCCAAATGGTCATCCCTGCAGTAATTTACCTATTCCACAAGATGTCAATGTTACTCTTATTTTCTAATGCACATCTCTCTCAGACACCGAAAGCTATACACCCTCAGCATCGGAGACAAATGTGTGTGAATTAGTTAGTCCAGGCAAGCACAAATGTTATCAGTATGAGCTTCTCCACACACATGGATTTGAGCTTTATTCCAGTTATTTCCTCTATCTGTCTATTTATCTGAAGGTATGAGTCAAGTTTGCTTCCACAACCTGAGGAGAGAAGGATTGCTACTTATTTTAGCTCAGGCTTTGCAGATCCAGCAGGGAAGTAACTAATGGGGTCCTCCCAGCATAGATATGTTTCAAAATAAAGGCAGCGTACAGGCCTGGCATCAGCAGGTTTGCAGGTTTAAAAAGGAAATAAAAACACACAACTGGCTCCATCAGGCCGCCATATTTGTTTTGGCCAAATAAGTTAGTTTAATGTAATCGAGGAATGTAATGTAATTGAGGAAATGGCTGCCACCTACAGCAATCTGAGGACAATCTGAGGGCCTCATGCCTTCATGAGCAGCCTTCCAGGAGCAACATGTCAGAGGTGGGCAGAGCCAGTGGTGAAAAGCAGGCAGAGCAAAGGATGTAATTATCACCTCTTGTACATTCATGCAGATGTGAACAAGTCAGAGGTCCGTCCCCCCATCCTTCCCTCCACCCAGTCAAGCAAGCAACATTATTATAATTCAAGGACACATTCCAGCCAAGCTAAAGCACTTGGAGGAAGGTACAAAGCAGGACTGATGAGGCGTGTGGCCTGGTGAAGACGTGTGGCAGGGGGAGAGCACTGAGGGCTAGACAGAGAAGCTTAGGTAAAGGTAAAGGGACCCCTGACCATTAGATCCAGTCGTGGCCGACTCTGGGGTTGCAGCGCTCATCTCGCTTTACTGGCCGAGGGAGCCGGGGTACAGCTTCCGGGTCATGTGGCCAGCATGACTAAACTGCTTCTAGCGAACCAGAGCAGTGCACGGAAACGCTGTTTACCTTCCCGCCGGAGAAGTACCTATTTATCTACTTGCACTTTGACGTGCTTTCGAACTGCTAGGTTGGCACAGAGAAGCTTACAGGGCTACATTTAGCCTGAGGTGCTCCACTGTTGCCACCAGGACACTGGGCAGCCTGTCAACACAGGAACACAGGAAGCAGCCTTATACTGAGCCAGGATATTGGTTCCTCTAGCTCACACCAGGGTTTCCCAAACTTGGGGGTGTGTGTCTCTCTCTGGCTGTTTTTGCACTACAACTCCCATCATCCCTAGCTAGCAGGACCAAATGGCCAGGGATGATGGGAATTGTAGTCCAAAAACAGCTGGAGACCTAAGTTTGGAAAACCCTGGTCTACTTTGACGGACAGTGACTCTCAAGGGTTTCAGGCAGGACTTTTTCCTACCCCTGTTGGAGATGTCTGGGATGGAACTTGAGACCTTCTGTGTGCAAGGCAGATGCTCTTAAGTTGCAGCCCTTCAAATGAAGAACACATCAAAATAGAGGACTGTCCCTCTGCTCCTTCCATCAGAGGATGCTCTTCTGTAAAGGAGGGCACATGGCCACCCTAACATAACTTCATTTCCCTGCCTGCAGCAAGTCTGCTTTCTTTCAGAGAGGGTGCTGTGGTTCCTGGTTAGGATGCAAGCTGTCACAGTTGCTTTGCTATGAAAGGCTGAGCTGTATATTATCTGATTGAGAACAACGCAGAGCTTGTAGGCAAGCAGCACTCTGGACCTCATTTATTTAATTCAGCACAGGGAGCACTAACTTTCAGGTGTTATTAGCATAAAAACACTGCAAAACAGCGGCCTGGGACTTGAGTGTTCTATGCGCTTCTAATTTTAAGGTCAACTCAGCCAGCAGCATTAACGCTGAAAGGCACTCTCTGGAAAACAAGAGCCTCTAGCCGAGTAGCGTTGGTGTCAAAAGTCAGATCTGCAACACTTCGAACATTACAAAATTCAAGGTGGTTGGAGGCATTATTTGATGCGAGGGTTGTACTTTGCGTGTTTTGAAACTGCAACAGGAAGCCTGTGGTGGAGAAGGGCTGGAGTGGAGTGGGAGAGCACATGCTTTGAATGCAGATGGACTCAGGTTAAATCGATGGCATCTTTAGGTAGGGCTGGGAAATACTCCTGTCTGGAAATGTAGAGGGACATTGCCAGTCAGGGTGAAGAATCCTGGCCTAGAGGGACATATGGTCTGACTGGGTAGAAGACAGCTTCCTAGGTTGAGGATTTCGGCACAATTCCATCTCTACTTCAGATTAAATGTAGTGTTTTATGTTTCATTAGCTGTGTAGTCATAGAATTATAGAAGGAACCGAACCTGCAGCCATGGCGTTATCAGCACCACGTTCTAATCAACTGAGCTATCCAGTCCTGTTTTCAGCTTCTGCCAAGTCCTCAATGAGGGTTGCACACACTGGTGGTTTTGTTCCTGAAAAGAATCACAATCCAACCCATCCATGAGAATAATCAAGAGAATTCATTTGGGCATGGCTGGTGGTACTTTTGACACATATGCTTTGCTCATAATTGGTTGGTATTTTAACCCAGAGATGTATAAACTGTTAGTACAATTCATGCAGCTGTAGTGGATTTCCTCAATAAGCATACCACTGTGATGTTTGAAGTGCCTTTACTTGGTCGAACAGTGGCTGCTGGAGAACTCACAAAAGTGGAGTCCACAGGCCTATAAATTACCTCCAAATTAGCTTTACACATGCAGAAAAATGAAGTCATGTTCTCAGAGGGAAAGCATGCCTGCAGTATCAGAGCTGGGTGCTTGATTCAGAAGAAGAAGAGAAGAGTTTGGATTTGATATCCCGCTTCATCACTACCCAAAGGAGTCTCAAAGCGGCTAACAATCTCCTTTCCCTTCCTCCCCCACAACAAACACTCTGTAAGGTGAGTGGGGCTGAGAGACTTCAGAGAAGTGTGATTAGCCCAAGGTCACCCAGCAGCTGCATGTGGAGGAGCGGAGTCGCGAACCCGGTTCCCCAGATTACGAGACTACCACTCTTAACCACTACACCACACTGGCTCTCAGCCAGAAGAGCAGAGTGCCTACTATCTATCAGGCTAACTCATGGCTAAGTTTTCTTTGTACATACATTCTTGTCATATTCTTAATACAGTCTGAATAATCAGATTCTCCTAACAATATCCTTAATGCCGTTTGAGAAAGGGGAATCATCAGTTTCTGCTTACACAACTATGGCGCGCTACTGTTCAGGCTGCTTATAACCACACCATGGAAATCCACACCAGCATAAAAGCTGATGGTGATTCTCTGCCATGGTTAGAGTTGGGTGGGTTTGGCTTAGCAAGTCAGTTTTCCCCCTGTCAAAAACAAACAAAAAAGTAGAAGGCAATTGGAGAAGAAGAGAGACAGTATTAAGAAAGAATAATATCCAGAAGGGAAGTTACATAAATATAGTTTGTCAGGAAGTAGAATATGTATTGCTGGCCACCTTTCTGTATTCTTTACAGGTGTGTTATTTGGATGGACACGGCAGACCAAAAGAATTAAAGAAAACAGTTTGTAGAAGGGCCACTGAGGCAGACCAGATTTCTAGAACTGAGAGGCAAAAAAAAAAAAAAAATCTACCAAATGCTCAGCTGATTTTGCAAGTGCAACAAGCTAACATTGAGCAGGTTAATATTTTATCCAACAGGGAAGTCTGAGGGCCATTTTCCCACCAGCTGGTAATATATGCACTGTTTGCAATAAAACCTGACAGTGCCTTCTGCAGGAAGCAATCTGATTTTGCTATGGTGTGCATAATGGCATATATACCTTCTGTGTTTTCATTATTCACATCTGAAATGCTTTCCCTTGGAATGGAATAGAGATGTGCTGTTTCTGTCACCCCTTCGCAGGACAGATCTGACAGGTGAGGCAAATTGATCTCATTACCAGAGACAGATTTTAAAGAATCATTCAAAAGGAAAAGGGGTGGGGTGGGGAAAGAGAAGGTAATGTAATTTCAGAGAAAATTTTGTACCACCTCACCACTGTCTTCCTCTATGCCTACTAAATGTAGAACCCAGCTCCCCCAAAGGGCTTCACACAACATATAAACAACTCATGTTATTTAGTAAAAAATACTTCTCAGAATACTTTTTTCTGGGAAGATTTATGAGCTTAGTTGTTTCTATGTGTGTGTGTGTGTGTGTGTGTGTGCATATCCTGTCAGAAACCACAATATAAAGCAATCCACAATTCAGCCAAATCAAAATATTTGCAAAACACCAAGACTGGCACAATAACAATCGCAAAACAGCCATAAGAATTAAAACATCAAAATACCAGAAAGAGGAGATATTCATCCTAAGGCCTCTTTAAGCAGTCATCTAAAAGTGTGAGGGAGATTTGCAGCTTATTGGCAAAGCATCCCACAAAGTGGGCACCAGTACAGAAAAGACCCTAGATATGGTCACTATCAAGCAGGCCTCACAGAGTCGAGGGATGTGTAATCCAGACCTCAGATGGCATGTGGGGAGGCATATGTGGAAGAAGGTGGAACCCAAGATATGCTGTTCCCAGCCATTAAGTGCTTAACACATTAAGTGTGTTAACATCATTAAGTGGTTAACATCAACACCTTGAACTGGGTCTGGAAGCAAAGTGGCAGAAGACTATTGATGGCTGCTAACCATGATGGCTGTGATCTGCCTCTGCAGTTGGAGGCAGCAATGCTTCTGAATACCAGTTGCTGGAAACCACAATAGTGCTCTTGTGCTTGAATCCTGCTTGTGGATTGTCCCCCCCCCTCGTCATCTGGTTGACCGCTGTGAGAACAGGATGCTAGACCAGATGAACAATTGGCCTGATCCAGTAGGCTTTCCTTATGTCCTTATGTTAGACTTCATCATAGTAGGTGAACCAACTAGTAGGTAAGCCAACTAAATTGGGGTGCATGTCCTCACCACACTAGCTACCTGCACATCTGATATGAGCACCACGTCAAGGAGTACCCCCAAGCTATGAACCTGAATTTTCAGGAGGGGTGAAATCCAGAACATTTTGTACAACAAACCGAAATCAGTCAGTCCACCCAGCAGCTTGTTCTGCCCCACCCTGTCCTTCGCAGCCACCAAACAGCAGTTCACTGCTTTGGTTGCCTTCCTAGGATCAGATGAAAATGTCAGATAAGAGTTGGGTGTTTTCTCGTGCCAAACTAATTGGCACTGAATTTGGTGGGTCTGACATGTTTGGAATGAAAGAAAGGCTACTTCAATGACCAGGTCAGAGAGGTTCTGAACAGCACGCAGTTTCACGTGCAATGCTCTTCCTCACCTCCAAGGGAGAAGCGACCTCAAAACCAAGTTGGTTCCAAATGACTCTCCAACCAGACAGATTGGAGATTGGGGGGGGGGGATGCTGGCTGTCAGATGCTGCCAGTACCAATAAGCTGTGACAGCACTGCTCAGCATGCTGGTGCCTTTGCTATGCTTATTTTTCAAAGAAGCAGAGATACATGAATACAGATCTTGAACGTACATGAAAGGAAGATCCATCCATCCAGCTATGGTTCATTAATCATCATAAGCTCTTTTCTTCTTTTTCCTTTTTAAACAAGAAGGGGCATGGCATGAAGCTAGGATGTTGAGTGTCTGGGCTATGCTGAATATGATGCTTTTCACTTGGACTCCTTCGCATTTCTACAGGTGTCAGAAAAGAACCGAAGCAGGGGTGCTGTGCTTGCATATATTGGGGTGGGGGTGGAGATGGAGAAGCTCCATTAATGTACGATGACTTGCATAGCGTTTGGCGTTCTCAGGGGCCTTGCATAACAAAAAGTGATTGTGGCATTATAAAATTTTGTCAAGTGTTACACTGGTTTCTTGAAGCATCTTTATTGCAGCACTGTAGGAGGCCTGTAAGGTCTGTTGGCTAAAGAAGTTCAAAGACGTGCAGTTTTTCGACGTTATTTATTTTTATATCCCTTCCAGCAGAGTGTTGGATAAAAGGGCTTTGAGATACTCTGTTCTCTGGTTTTGTGTTTGTGTTCCATTTATGTATAGAGCTAAGCCAAGGTTCTACCTCCTTGTCTTTTATCACTTCCCTGCAAGCTAACAGAAGGAGCTGCCAGTCCCAAGTCCTGCACCGGGCTACCTGGTGTGCCAAAACGGAGCCACGAGTCCATGACAAAATGCACCGCAGATGCTTTGAGAGGAATGGTGGTGCGTGTTTTGAAGTGTGGTGAACCAGTTCATTGATTCACACTATATTGAAATGGAAATGTGTCTTCCGTTTCAGCAGATCATTGGCTACTCACGTATTGAGCAGTGGCTTAAATTGCTTTATGCTCGGTTCATTGTTTAGGGGATATGAATACATAGCTGGGCTCCTGTTAGCTCTTCAGATTGTGTGGCAAACTGATGGAAGAGTCATAAGGACCCTGTTAATGGAGGCGGAATAAGGTTGTATTTCTGCATCAAGAGAACGAATTTTCAGGGGGAAGCCTTTGAAATTTTGCCCTGTTCTACTGCCTTAGAAGAATGCAGCTCTTAGTCACAAAACCCTGCAAGTGTTTATAAAGATTGAGTACTCTTAAAGTACATAACCAGTCAATTCAATATATATGTGCGGAAGTCTTGAGACATAAATGTCCTTACTTATTTCAATTTAGTTAGAATATTATATTTATATATCCCATCTCGAAGCAATTTACAGTAATGAAGTGCAAAATGTGAAATGCATAAGGAATTCAATAAAACATTACAAATATAAAAGGCTAAAAGTTTTTTCAGACATGGGAGCAGATTATAACATAGCACCAACATAAAAGAAAACCTGTCAACAACAGTTGTGTTAACTAGTACCACAAAAATACTTTGGTTGGTATTCATCTAAGCTGTACTCAGAGTAAGACCATTGAAATTGATGAGCATGACTAAGATCCATTAATTTTACCATGTCTACTCTGAGTAAAACTTCATTGCATGCCACCCTTTATACCTAAAACCGTTTGGAGCAGCGGGAAATTTTGAATTTTAAGATTTTTAAGATAATATGAGATAATGTTCTGGGCACCCATCATAATAAGGCTACAATGGGAGGCATGGTGTAACACAAAAATAGAGAGGCTATAGTCACTGCTTCTTCCCTTGCACCCAGACACCCTCACACTTACTGTGTGAGGTCACCGTTGTCGTGCTAGTCTTGATTGTGGAGATCCCACAATAATGATGTACACACTCAGTAACAACAGGGAGCCTGTTGTCACACAGACAACATGTACACACAGTCACCACATACCTAGAGATCACAGATGCCAATACCATCTAAATATGTCAGAGCCATATAAATCAGCACTTGCCAGCTGTATGCAAAATTTATGATATGGGTCTGTTCTACGGCCTTGTTTCTGTGTTTGGTTCGGTTTCCATTTTTGATATTGCCACTTTCTGGCCTTAACCTAAGGCCAGTTTAGATACGGCACCCATGATTAATAATAGAATGGGTAGCAGATGCACTGCTTAGCTTCATTATTGCAGGCAGACAATGAAAAGGAGCGCAGGACATCCATACTGAAACTGAGCTCTTAAATATCACTTGCCAATTTTGTGACATCTCAACTGTGTCATGAAAGCAATCCCAGTTTTTTTGGCCTCTCTTTCCAGTCTGATGGCATTTAAGGGCTAGCTTTTTGAAGGGAACACAGGTTTAAAGCTTTGATCAGGACATCTTGGGCCTTTTGAAAAGGGTCAGGACAGTGAAAGGCTTGTGTATAATTTCATTTCTTTTTTTACCGCCTGAAGGCATTTGAGTTGTACCTGTTTTCTCACGATCTCTTAACACTATTCCTTCCTACAGATCAGAATAAACATAAGTATTGCATGGTTGTTCACAGGCTATATTCAACGGGCATTCAGTT
Source organism: Podarcis vaucheri (assembly GCF_965113315.1). Taxonomy (NCBI): domain Eukaryota; kingdom Metazoa; phylum Chordata; class Lepidosauria; order Squamata; family Lacertidae; genus Podarcis; species Podarcis vaucheri. The sequence continues at coordinate 17,570,276 of NC_138767.1, forward strand.
TGTGTAGCTGTGCACATGAATACTTGAGCTGTGCACTTGCACAGGTATTAACATGAAATGTTCAACCAGTTTGCACTCTGTGTGCTTGCATACTCAGTACCTAAGCCATACGAATCTGCAGGTGTATACTCTCACACAAACACTTTTGTAGAGAAAGTGGGTGCCTGTTTTCAGTGTTATGTGTGAACCTGCCTATAGTTGAAGCAAAATGCTACTGATTTCTTGTGTTTTTAGTTATTTGTTCGCTTGTCGCAATGTGATTAATAACTTAGGGCCAATCCAGAGTGCTGCTCCCTGTGTTTCATGAATATTTCTGACAACGTTTAACAGCATTCACCCCCCTCATTCAGTTGTTTAGCAATTCCTTCAAAAGTGTCATGTTTCTAGTGTTTTGCATCAGTCTCTGAAGAGGGGCCTGTAGGCCTGTCCAAGGAAAGGGCTGCAGACTTCCTTTGCAACCAAAGACAACCCCAGGTAATAGGCAGAAGGGCGAGCCATTTGGGGGGTGGGGGTGCGACTGATCCCTCACTCTTGGAACATTGAGCAGGTTAGGAGGCAGTGAGCTTCCTAAACAGCCGGTGGCCATAGCAGGGCAGAGTGAAACAAACTTTGAAACACCAGCACCAGCTTGAGAAGCAAAATAAAATTGTTACTTACTGTTACTCAGCTGAAATCTGTCTTCCACCTTCTCAAGTTTACTTCCCTTAAGAAAAAGGCTTATGTTTTTCTGCCTCATTCCAGGGCACCTTAGGTGTAGGCTTTTGAACTTACCTGGCTGTTGAAAGGTTCCCAAGGGTGGTATATATATATTTCATTTCAGCAAATGTTTATTCAACACTCTGCAGCCTCCCTGGCTACCCATGCTTCCCGATCTGAAAAAGGCCTATGGGAGGAAGTACTCCATGATGCAGGCACCCAGGAAGGCTGCAGAGTGTAGACAACCAGAGAGACGATTTGCAGAATGACACTTACAAATAAACCTTGGACATCTTCAAAGTAAGCTAAGTACAACAAAAACCCTGCACTCCATAGAAATCTTCTCTCCTCTTTGACAAATGCAATTTCTTTTCTCATTATTGGATGGAGAATGGATGTGGGGCCAGGGGGTGGGAATTCAAGAGAAATTTTCAACGCAGGACTACTTACCGTAACACAAAGGGGATTCAAGGGATTCCTTTGATGGACAATTGCTCCCTGAGGTTACATCATCTTTGCATGCAAAGGTCCCAGGTTCAGTTCCCAGAGTCCCACTGGTGGTAGGGAGTAGCAGGTAGGGCTGGGAGAGAACCGTGTCTGAAATCCTGGAAAACTGCTACCAGGCACTGTAGACAGTTCAAAGGTGAATAACCCAACAGTCCCAACTCAGTCAGTCAGTCAGTCAGTCAATCAATCAATCAATCAATCAATCAGTAACTTCCTATGATTCCAATGCCACATCCGTGGCTCCTTTTTCTTAAATCTCATAAGGTTTTTATAATTGGTTTTGCTAACAAATCTTCAATCTGTTTATTTGAGGCAGCTGCCCATCCTTGGTGCACAATTGCAGATACATGACTTCCCCTGCCCCCTGTAGTAGTCCTTGTTAGCATACAAGCTCTCTGTCCACACACACCCTTATATTATTGGGTGTTTTGCTAGAAAGTTAACTGCAGAATTCTACAACACATTCTCACCTGATTTAGGGCAGCACCAAAATATATCAGCACTCCAACTCAAACTATTGATCAGGCCATGAATACAAAGGAAAACTTAGCCCATAAAGGTCAAGTATGATTTCTTCTTGCGAGGTTGCAGTAAAATATTTATTTGGTGTCAGACAGATAATGTACTCTAGCTGCTTCGATAAACACGGGGAATTCAGAAGGTTGTTTTATAAGCATGCTGCAAATGAATGACACTTTTCAATTCCTGCTGCTGTGGCGAAGGGGCAACTTTTATTAATCCAAAATGAACAACTCCTACAAATAAGGATCAAATACAAAGAGAAATGAAGCACAGATTTCTCTTTGTTACCTTTGATAATTGGGATGCTCACATGTTATATTCAGCAAGTATATGGTCTGGGTACCTTGTGTACCCAAGTAGCAGAACAGTGTATTCATACTGTTATTCACACATAAAGGTCAAAGAATGTGCAGTGTGTGTACCTGCGTACACAGCTAACTGCAAATGGGCACCTGTGAACATGGAAATAAATCTCTCTAAAGCTGGGAGGTTGGATAACTCTATGGTTCCAGTTCTTCCAGACAATGAATTTTGATTTAGAGGAATTGGATCCTAGTACCGTGTTAAGAAGGGCAACACTTTGGAAAACAGCAACCTCAAATAAACAGGTTAAATATTTGTTAGCAAAACCAATTATAAAATCCATATAGGATTTAGGGAAAAGGAGGCGGGGATGTGGTATTGGAATCAATAGCACGGAAGAAAGATTGAATGTGATTTGGTGCTTGGTAAAGAAATCATTATCAAGCTTATTGCTACAAGAAACCCAATATAATTTGTTGCTATGTGGTTAATTTCTACTAGACTTAACACATTTATTCAGTGCCTTTATTTACCAGCCGGAACTCAGTTCTGGCACCTCTCAGGCAGGTGCCCTTGGCATTCTAAGAGAACGAGGGAGGCGTTCATGGTGAGTTCCGGCACCTTTCCCCCCAAGAAAAATAGCACTCATTTATTATTGATTTTTTTAAATTAAAAAATAGATGAGTAACTGGTTAAATGACAGGAACACTGGGGTTGGTGGGGGGTGGGGTGGGCAGGGTAGCAGCAAGATTGCATATACACTGGATAACCAATCAAGCCTTCTTGGCAGTGTGCCTACACAGTCCTGACTTTGCTGCTGCGCTGCCTCACTCTTTCACCTTCTTGGTGAGCAGCAGTCATGCAGCTGGCAGAAGAGTGGTTCTGCAGCAGCACCCCACCATGTTGACTGCTTCTGTGTGCAGAAAGGTGAGGTGGGCAGTAGAGACTGCTGCTGCTTACATTTCTCTTGGTCTCCCATTCACGTACCTAGAACTCTGTGGAAATTTAAGGATCGCGGGAGCAACCTAATCAAGAGAACTATTTGAGCTTGTACAGTCATACCTCGGGTTACAGACGCTTTGGGTTGCGCAATTTTTGGTTGTGCACCACGCCGAACCCAGAAATACCAGAACAGGTTACTTCCAGGTTTCGGCGCATGCGCAGAAGTGCCGAATCAAGACCCGTGCGTGCGCAGATGCAACGTGCTTCCCGCACGGATCACATTCGCATGTATGTGCTAAAGCTTCAGATCTTTCCTGAGACACATGAAAGCAGCCTTGTGCAATCTGGTTCTCCCCAGATGCTATTGGACTAGAACTCCCATCATCCCCGACCACTGGCCGCACTGATTGCAGCTCATGGGAACTGGAGTCCAAAATACTTGGAGGTGAAAGACTGCACTGAAGGCATGTGCCACCTCAGACCCCTGGACTGTCCAGGTTATACGTAAACATGAGGCCCATAGCTTTTTGCCTGTGTCTGATCTGAAGACCAGAACGGTGGTTTATGGCTGCTGCAATGCCAAGCAAAGCCCAGGGTTAATTATCCAGGTTGAGCAAGTGCCTGCATGGATTCTAGGTTACTGGAGGGCCCTCACAGTTTGGTCTTGCCCTGGATGACATGATTTTTTTTTTTTTTGTTAGAGGCACTCCCAGAGCTAACCACTTTGCTCTTGTCTTCAGCAGTGGAATCAGACATTAAGGATTACAGAACTGCGTGGGAGAACTTGGCAGGCAAAGACTTCCATTTTGTAGCCTCTGAACTAGCAATCAGAAGCATGTCCAATGAAACAAGGAATTCACAATGGGTAACTGATACTATCAGATGCAGAAATCTTCCTAGCCTGGAGTGTTCTGTTAAAATCCCTTTGCTTGTTTCCAGGCTTAAGATTATAGGTTTCCCTCCTCTTTTTTTGCTGTCCCTTCTATAGTATTTATCTTGCTGGAAATCTGTTGCAAAATTAATTAATTCTTCCAGACTTCCTAATTTAGAACCAAAAGGAAACAGTTGTGTGTGTGTTTCGTTCCTTTTTCTGTTTTGCTAGCATCCATTGTGTTTCTTCGAATGAGTAAGAAGGCTGAGGCTTGATTCTTAATCATGACTGATGCCTTCATGATTAGCAAAGAAGCCTGCAATCAACCCAGGGAGATTGGCCGGCTGCTCTTTTGTTCATTTCTGTCCAGCCTTTTTAGTCGAAAGCAACCTGCCAAACGTGCTTGGCCGAGGAGGTAGCCGTCTCTGCAGCGATCACACTGAGAAAATACAAAAGCGCTGCTAATTACAATACAATCAAAGCGCAAGTCCCCAGGCTCACCATGTTCGCTACGTACAAATGAGATTTTCTTTTACCATGAACTCTTTCTATTAGCGTATGCCACCTCTCAAAGTGAACCCTGTGCACCGACGGTTACAAGAGCACTTTCGGCTTGACAGTTTGCGTTAGCAAGCATGGAAAGAGGATCGGGTAGCGGCTATGTCGCGAGCATGAGCTTGGAGCCTAATAAAGCCTGGCAGCTTTGTACCTAAGGGAAAAAATGCAAATGACTTGGAGAAGTACTAAATTGTCAGGCTGAGAGAGCCTGGCCATCTATGAAACCAGCTCAAGAAGCTACTTGAAATCTGGTGGGAAGCTGGTGGCTCCTGGGCTGAGTCGGGCATGCACAGCTTGTGATCCACCATGCTGAATGGTGTCCATCAGTCAGATAGTGTGCTCTGCCAATCCCGTTTTCCCATCTTCGAAAGACAGGCAGCAAAACCAGGGAGACGATGAAGCTGTGCATGGCTGGTAAGCTGTGTTCAACTTGGTGGATCACAGGTTGGCTCTTAACAGAGGTTTGATTCACAGAAATCAGCATGTGAAGCTTATAATGGCTTGGGGTTAGCTATCCCCCAATAACAGGGGCTTCTGCACAATCTCACATTTCCCAGTGGGGATGCCCAGCACCAGTTGCAGGAGCAGAATATAAATGTCTGGTGGCTCCTTCTGGCTCTATCAGTACCAATCCTCTTACATAAAAAGAGCATGGAAGCTAGAAATTCAGTGGTAGCCAAGTCAAAGTGAATGTATAGAGAAGCCTAGTAGATTTATTCTAGGGGCACATTCCATAAAGAAATGAGAGATTGCCCATGTCACTCTTGCATCATTGACCTCCCTCCAGTGCCCCACTGTTAGACACCTCTTATCAACGAGATGGACAAGGATGTCGAACTCACGTGAGATCTTGGGGTGTTCTTCCTCTTCCTGATCAGGGATGGCACAGATTGAAGTAGGGAAGCAATAATGTTGCTCTGCTGTGCATTGTTTGGGCTGGGCATCTCTCCCATTGCAAAACAGGAAATTATGCCAGACCCTTCCATCAGCAATGGCTTCCCTATTATCTCAGCAGGCTGTTGAAGCTGGGCTTGGTTTGCAAATGTTATTTATGCACACATCATTTTATTTGTATGCCTCCTTTCAATAGTTAAAACCATGTTCAAGACAGCTTATAACATGGGGGGAAATACAAAAGTAGTCATAAAGAATTTATAAAACATCCAAAAGTACACAACCAAATTGAATAATTTCCACATAAATCATAAGATGTAAAATAAAGGTACAAAATAAACAAATAATGACAGCCTCCTCCCTAAATAATACCGCAGCCCAAAAATCTGTCCAGCAGCCTCAGCTTTTGTAGCTGAAGTCACTAAGAGCCCAACGTTCCCAGGCCAGGTTGAAGAAGGCTTTCAAGGCAGGGAGCAGGTCTTCCAGGACTCACAGCCAAGATGGTATTGACTGGCCTTTCAGTGGGGAGGCATTTGTGTGTATATGTATGTGGGGGGTGTGTGAGTGAAACTATACAAGCCTATTCTAAAATACAGAATAAGCGTATTCTAGTTTGCTGTGCAGTCCCCAGGCAACACTCCTCTCCTGGGATGCTAGCCTACCAAGCTGCCAAGCTGGCCAGCTGTGGAGAGGGGGACAGGCGATCCCAAATGCATCTCTGACCACCTGCCTCTGGCATGTGGATGGTGCCATTGTACTAAGTGCAGGTGAAATGAGTACACTGTGAGTATACCTGCATGTGTATGTATGTGTTTTCTCTACCGTGGCAAGAAATGAATATGCATAGACTTGCCTCACTCATGTCAAACGATTGCACCTCCTGAATTTTTAACCAATCCAGGTATTGCAAAGTGCTATGATTGGTGACCAAGCATGTCAAATATATCTGTAGCGTTCCCCCCTCCCCCAAGTGATTCCCTGAAAGATTTGAAAGTATTAAAGTATGTTGTCAGTGATGAATTGCGGAGCAAAGTGCAGATGAGATGGTCAAAGGGCAATCGTAAGCTCCGCTTCTGACATGGAAATTGCTGCCCCGCCAGACCATCCATGAGAAATGCATTTACATTAATTAGTTTTTAAGCAGGTGGCTCACATTTCTTTTTGTAACAGAGCAATTCTCTGAAGTGTATTTTCTCCAATAATGAGGAACAGGAAGGGATGTTTCCTTAAGCATTTTTTATTTCAGCTGAGCTTTCTTAACAAGCAAATAGCACCCCAGAAAGTACTGTATCTCCCTAACCTCCTCCCAAGGCATTATCAAAATGGCTGCTGGTTTGGGATCCAGTTGGTATCTCTCTGTTGAGAGTGGGGCGCTGGAGGGAAGTCATTTCAGTGATTCCCTTTTTCCACTTCAGCCCCCTGCTCTCTCCAAATCCCACAACTCTTGCTTCTTCCCTCTGCTGAATGCCTTCAGTCAATGGAGAAACACCAGCTGGATATCGCCTAACACAATTACTGTTCTTTTACTTTTAAAGTCCTGGGTAGCTTGATCTCTGACTACTTGAGGGAACATCTTCCTTCATACATACCGTATTTTTCGCCCTATAGGACTCACTGGCCCATAGGACGCACCTAGTTTTTGGGGGGGCAAATAAAGGGTGGGAAATTATTTTCCCCCCCCAGGCGCGGGGCTTGGGAAGCCCGAGCTTCCCCAGCCCCCAGAACAGGCAGCTCTCCACAAGCTGTGGGAGCCCAGCGCTGGAGACCTGCACAAAGCTCAGCGCGCCCAGGCTTCAGCATGCAGGCAACTCTCCGCAAGCCGTGGGAGCCCAGCGCCGGGCTCCCAGGGCTTGCGGAGAGCTGCGCGAAGCCTGGAGAGTGAGAAGGGTCGGTGCGCACCGGCCGCTCTTGCTCTCCAGGCTTCAGCGAAAGCCTGCATTCGCCCCATAGGATGCACACACATTTCCCCTTCATTTTTTGGGGGAAAAAGTGCGTCCTATAGGGCGAAAAATACGGTATATCTGCTTATTCGCTTTTCAGAGCTAGCCCAAACTTTTGTTGTTGCTTTAGCTAAATTTAAAACCCCATGGAATTTTGTGTCATTTTAGGTCAAGTAGCATAACGATACTACTTTAGATTATCAAGTGGTTACCAGGATAGTATTTCCTTATTTTCATTTTTAATATTAGTAATTTCAACTGCTGTTGGTTGTTAGTTAACCACATATATTAATAGTTCTCTCAGTTCTGAGTGCTGCTCATTCTGAGGATAAAATGTTACGGATCAGAAATAAGAGGGGAAGCATTGCTAGGCTTGGAGTAGAAGTACCAAAAATAAAAATAAAAAAACTTTAGGAAAAAAGCCCTTAGTGGACAACTGCCCCCCCAAACGCAGCTTGGTGAATCATAGAATCATAGAATCATAGAGTTGGAAGAGACCACAAGGGTCATCGAGTCCAACCCCCTGCCAAGCAGGAAACACCATCAGAGCACTCCTGACATATGGTTGTCAAGCCTCTGCTTAAAGACCTCCAAAGAAGGAGACTCCACCACACTCCTTGGCAGCAAATTCCACTGTCAAACAGCTCTTACTGTCAGGAAGTTCTTCCTAATGCTTAGGTGGAATTTTCTTTCTTGTAGTTTGGATCCATTGCTCCGTGTCCGCTTCTCTGGAGCAGCAGAAAACAACCTGGTGAGGACTGAGCATGCTTAGTGGACAGAAAATACTGCCTATAGAGAGGAGATAAAATGGAAACCCATTAGGATGGTTAGAATGGAGTATCGTACATGGCTGAGTGGATGGGACCCTGAACAGCAGCACTTCACACTACAACATTTTGTTGCACGCTCATCTTGACTGGACTAAATCTTATCCTCAGATTCCTGGCCACCATTATGGACATGAATTTGTGTGTCATTTAATCATCTAGTCAATGAGGTGATGAATCCAAAAGTACAGTGGTACCCCGCAAGACGAATGCCTTGCAAGACGGAAAACCCGCAAGACGAAAGGGTTTTCTGTTTTGGAGGCGCTTCGCAAGACGAATTTCCCTATGGGCTTGCTTTGCAAGACGAAAGCCCATAGGGAAATCTCCGGGGACCTCTTTTAAATGCTGGTGGTGGGGAGCAAAGCCTTTCCCCCCCTCCGGCCTTCAGAAGAGGTCCAGGAAGGCTGGCGGGGGCCGAAAGGCTTTGCTCCCCACCGCCAGCATTTTAAAAGCAGTCCGGCATAGCAGGGAAGCGCTTCCCGCTTTTGAAGGACGGCTTTTGAAGGCAGGCGGGGGGGGAGACTTTCGCCCCCCGCCCGCCTTCAGAAGAGGTCCAGAACCTCTTCTGAAGGCCGGCGGGGGGCGAAAGTCTTTGCTCCCCCCTGCCTGCCTTCCCGGCGCAGCGGAGACTTCTCTGCTGTCCCAGGCGATCTTAAAATGCTGGCGGGCGGCAGCGAAGCCTTCGCTGCCGACCCCCAGCATTTTAAAAGCCCCCGGGGCAGCGGAGACTTCTCTGCTGTCCGGGCGATCTTAAAATGCTGGCGGGCGGCAGCGAATCTTTCGCTGCCACCCACCAGCATTTTAAAATCGCCCCGGGACAGCGGGGGCTTTTAAAATGCTGGCGGTCGGCAGCAAAGCCCTCCTGTCCCCGGAGCTTGCGGGGCGGGAGATGGGGAGAAGGGCTTTTCTTCCCACCCCCAGCCTTCAGAACAGCCTTCTAAAGGCTGGCAGTGGGAAGAAAAGCCCTTGCCCCCCCCAGCCTTCAGAAGAGGTTGGGGGACAGACTGTCCCCGGACCTGGTCTGAAGGCGGTTTCCCTAGGAACGCATTAATTGATTTTCAATGCATTCCTATGGGAAACCGTGCATCGCAAGACGAAAAACTCGCAGGAAGAAAAAACTTGCGGAACAAATTAATTTCGTCTTGCGAGGCACCACTGTATCCCAAATACATTCTTTTGCTGAGTTAACTGCACCTCAGTATTTTGTCACCTCAGAGGATTAGCTACGATGGTTGAGCCAACCTTGCCCCTTGGAGCTTTTAGAAAGGCCCTGTGCTGTCCATATCAGAGATGAAGTCAACTATATCTTGGAGCACCAACTAAGTAGCAGCACCATTTCCATGGGATTCCCTTCCCCAAGAAAGCCCCACATACCCAATGAATTCAGAAGTTTCTGGAGATTAGTGAAGCTTCTCCTGGTCTTCTTATTACAAAAGGCAAATAGGGCAAATCTGTCCCCCCCCCCCCAGGTTGCTGAAATCTATGGTTTGGACATTTTTTGTTGTTGTTGTTGCTGTCATCTTATTGCTTTTAGTTATATTTTGAAACTTGTCCTCTGTCTACCCAAATTGGACAAAGAGGAGAGATAAATTTGAATGAAAAAATAAAACTGCTTTTTACAGTTTTAAAGGCAAAAAAGCCATAAAACACTGGCTGCATAGCAAACTTCTTCATTTTTTATTATAGAAATGCTCAAAACTCCTACAGCTTGTGAATTTATCGAGTAGCTGGCAGTGAAGTTAACTGAAAGAACACATTATTCTTCACCGAATACTTTCGCTGTGGTATGTGTGTGTGTGGAGATCTTTACTTCTTCTTTTTCCAGCGGAAGATAGCTCCGTTAAGATTTCTCCCCTCTCCTTTCACACATTTACCACTTCATTTTATATTCTCTTTATCTTTCTACAATGATTAAATACTGTGTTGTGGCACTCATGAGAATAATTTGGATGAGCAAAAGCATTACTAATAGGGAAAAATTGCTGCCTCCAGCAAATACTTTCCCTTATTATTCAAAGTGCCACCTTATGAGAACACAATTAATTTCAGATCAGAACCTTCCTTTAACGATGCACTCATGTAATGGTGGGCATGGGTCATTTGCTCTCCCAGCCCAAAATATCTGATGGGCAATGAGGTGGGTTTTCTCTGTTGCAGTTGTTTTGCAAATCCCATTAATTATAAGCTGTTTGTTCCAATCTTGTGGCGGTGTGTGCTTTGAGGGCATTGCAACGAGATGGACAAGGATGTTGAACTCACATGAGTTGGAAACCCAAACTCCCTACTTGGCAGATTCCCTCCTCCTTCCCCATTGCTAGGGAATCCCACTGATCTGTGGATGGGGCAGGACAGGTAGCCGGCAGGGCTGCCTCCCCATCCCTGGACTTTTAAGGGCAAAGGAACATATGGTCCATTCTGCCTCTTGGGCTGCATCCTGGTGATGGTGCTTTCCATATCCTCTTCGCCATCAACTGAGCCGTTCGGAATTGTGGGGCTCACAGCAGGTGTGCCCCTGTAACCCCTGATTGTCCTTTGGTCCTGACAAACTTTTTTTGCTCTGGCTACCAGCTTGCGGTGCTGTGGGTTAAACCACAGAGCCTAGGACTTGCCAATCAGAAGGTTGGCGGTTCAAATCCCCGCGACGGGGTGAGCTCCCGTTGCTCGGTCCCTGCTCCTGCCAACCTAGCAGTTCAAAAACACGAAGTGCAAGTAGATAAATAGGTACCGCTCTGGCGGGAAGGTAAACGGCATTTCCGTGCGCTGCTCTGGTTTGCCAGAAGCAGCTTAGTCATGCTGGTCACATGACCCGGAAGCTGTACACCGGCTCCGCTCCCTCGGCTAGTAAAGCGAGATGAGCGCCGCAACCCCAGAGTCGGCCATGACTGGACCTAATGGTCAGGGGTCCCTTTACCTTTACCTTACCAGCTTGCCCAAAGCATCCTAGTTCAGCTGTCACAGGGTCACTGACATTTTACACACATCAGAGAAAGGCAAGGTCACAGCAGCTCGCTTACACTTAGTAGACTTTATTAAGGAATCCTAGGAATCAACAGGAAACAAAGGAGACTCATGAAATATGCACCCTTAGCCATTGCCCAGACTGTCTTGCACCTCCACCACTGTATTTCCTCTGAGTCAGGCCCATCCCTCTATGGTGAGTCCCAAGGGACCCTCTCTGTCCTTCTTTCGGTTTCTGCTCTATTATGTGAAGCATGCGCCTAGTTATGGGAGTGGAGGCTATCAGGAGTGGCCTGTGGTGAAGCTACTAAGTCTGACTCCTGTCTTTGCTCTGTGTTGGGGCACCACCTTGTTTCCCCGTTTGCCTCACCCTCCAAATTCCCCGTCTCCAGTACCTTCCAGCTCTTCCCCTCCTCTGGGGTGTGACCAGCTGTCCATCACCAGGATCCTAGATCTACCGGTAAATCATCTTCCCCTGTGCTTTTTCCCCGGGGGGGGGGGGCTCTTGGTCAGGCAGGTTCCACTACTCTTCCTCATCTAGCCAGTCCCTGACATCAGTCCAGACAGCTGCCCACAGGCCAGTGCTGACCACTGAGCCTGGGTGGCTACAGATAACCTGCTGTCCTTTCCAGTTATACTTCCCTGCCCTGACCAGACCCCTATCAAAAGGCAGGGTGACGTCTTTGCTCGTTAATCACAGTTTGGAACATATGTGCACCCATATGGACACATGTTGTGTTGACATTGTATTTATTTTTTTGTAGCAGGTACCAAAGATATGAAGACAGTTTCCCATTAAAAACATGAAGATAACTTAAAAATTAATGTCCTTGTGTCTGGTACAACCACCAATGTATTGCCAGGGAGCAGGCACGAATTGTTTCTCTGATGTGCTGCTGCTAACAGTGGCGGTGATTTGCAGCTTTTAATTGTGGCTAAGCGCTAATATTTAAATTTGTACACCTTTGCATTGCAAAACAAATTTATGATGCAGAACCCTGAGGCTTAAATTGGAGGCAATTATCTTTAAGATACAATCACACTACCCCATTTGTCCATGCACAGATCTGTAAAAATTGTCCTTCATTTGTTGTGGTGCTTCGAGATGAATTTTTGATTAGAGTCCCATTCCCCCACCCCCTTTAATACAAACAGACCACTGACTGAAAATCAAAATAACTCTTTGTTGGGAAATGCATCAAGGTCAGGACAAAACAGAGGATTTCTGCAAATTGACACGGGATATTATTTATTTCCTCTGGGAGGTTAATGCACCTTTTCAATCACTGGATGGCAGCAAAACCCTTTTCTGAGACTGGAAACTTTAGCAGGGAAAATGTATCTGTATAACAGAAAGACAGCTTGATTCTTTTTTAAAAACATCATAGTGTAACAACGACTTTCAATTAAAGCATAAATTATGAGTTCCTTTATTCTCTACTAATAATTGAGAGATAATGCTTTAGGAGCATTTTAGCCAGAGGAATATAGCAAACTGGTTCCGTGTGTAAATATTCCTTTGCAGTGGATGGGGTGAGGGGAGAAGGTATGGAATTCGAATATTAATAATAAGAATAATAATAGTTCATTTGCTTCCTATGAAATATCTTCAGGCAATTTCACAATGCAATAAAAACATTTACAAAACGATTGCACATATAAAAATAATTAAAACAATTGCATATATTAAAAACAATCATGTATAGAAATGGACTGAAATAAAAATTTTAAAAAAACTCCACTTAGAAGGCTTGTTAAAAGTCTTCAACAGGAACCAGAATGGCAATAGAGGTGGTGCAATGGAGATATTGAGAAAACGAGAAAGGGCAGGTGCTGCCACAGTGAAGACCTAATTCATACAGAAGAGATGTTTTGATAAGATAGTATCTGCAAATTAGCCTCTCCTGTAGAACACAGTGATCACTTTGGTGTATAAGGGACAATATGATATTTTAGTTATTAATATACCGCCCTATACCCGCAGGTCTCGGGGCCATTCTGGTCTCAGGTATTCTGGTCCCGAGATGTATAGGGGTTTATACACCAAAATTGGCACCTTTAACTTAGCCTGGCAGCCAGTTGGCAGTCAGTCCTCCAGCACCAGCAAAATAAGATGGCGATATTTTGACCCTGTGAAAAGTTCAGCTGACACATGTTGTATTAGCTGCAGCTTTTGGGTCATCCTTAAGTGCAGCCCCATGTAGACAGCATTGCACTATTACAGTTTAGAGGTCGCCAGTGCATGCAATACAATGGTCAGGCTATCCCAGTCCAGAAATGGATGTAGCTGTCTTACCAACTACAGCTTCTAAAAAGCATTCCTAGCCACTGTGGAAACCTGGGCCTGTAGTGACAGAGATGGATACAGGAGCACCCACCGAGTATGAATCTCCATCTAAAGCAGGCAAATAACCAGTTACCAGCACTTTGGAGCCACTCACATACTGTGCCACTCACCCATATGATCCAGGGTTGGCTTGTTGGCCCTCATCCAGCCTACAACTGAGTCTTCTCCTGGTTCCTAAATTACAGAGAAGTAGAGCAGGGTATCACCAACGTACTGATGGCATCTTGGCCCAAAACTCCTAATGCTCACACTCCCCTGGCTTTATGTAGGTGTTAAATAGCATTAGAGATGATACCCTGTGGCAGTCCCCCTGCTCAACTGCCAGAAGGCTAAGGGATAGCCACCAAACACTATTCTCTGAAACCGCCCCTGGAGTTAGAATCATAAGCAGGGTAAAACTATGGGTCCCTAGCGCCCATGTCAGTTCTGAGGATGCCATGGCCAAAAGCTGCCAAAAGAGCAAATAAGAATAACAGAGTCACAATGTCCATTTCCTTCTCCCTATAAAGGTCATTCGACAGGGTTACCAAGGCTGATTCAGTCCCATAACCAGACTTGAAGTTGGATTGGAATGAGTCAGTTGGGGCTTCCTTATTGCATGAAGTCCAGGAAAAGAATTGTGTGTGTGTGTGTCAGAGAGAGAGAGACAGAGAAAGAGACAGAGAGAGACAGAGAGAGACAGAGAGAAAGAGACACTTTTATTTCTGCTGATAATATTGTCATAGCAGGGATGCAGCAAACCTGTGGTATTATGAAAGTGCCACTATCTCATCCCAGGGATTGGAAATGTCTAAGATCACTCAGCGGTAAAGAACCCTGACAGGTAAATTACCATAAGTGCAATCCGTATGTTTAAAAAAAGATGTGGCAAAATGCTTAAAGAGCTGGTAGTGTGGAAACAGAAGGAAGTGAGACTTGCAGTTGTTAATGCTTTTTTCCGGATAAAGGAGAGAAAACACATAGACACGCACACAGGAACACGAAGTCAAGAGAAATGAATGGCAAGCAACTGAGACCCATCCCAGTTCACATTGATAAACATCTGGAACATGGTAGAACGTCTCTCTCTCTCTCTCTCTTTCTTTCTCTCTCTCTCTCTCTCTCTCTCTCTCTCTCTCACACACACACACACACACAAACACACCTTCTCTTTCAGATTAGCAGCCATCATTCCTGATTTTTCAATAAATAAAACTATTGAAGGAAGGGTAGATAGGCAAGTCACTCACTTGGTGGCTGGTTAGTGTGGTAACCAATGAAACAGCTTTCAGTTGGTGTTTTCATTTGATTTTTTTTTATATAATATGACCTACCTCCTGGACAATTGGTGTGTTGCATATAAATAAATCTGAGCCATATCAAAACCTCAGTGTAGTTCTTGTGCAATGCTCATCATTAGAAGGAAAATTTAACTTCAGCATTTAATTTTTAATTCCCTATTAAAAACAGCCCATAAAATAAAATAAATCATGTCTTTAACTCAACAGTTCCATGGATTTCAATTTTTATTTTTTTTTGCTGATTAATCAGGTTAAACTGATTAAGTTAAATTATCTCCAAGGTTCAACTGATTGACCTACTAACCAAAGTTTATAGCTCTTTATGTGTTAAAAAGGTATGATCCAGTCATAGTTAAATAACTTCCCATCCCATAGATTTCAGTTATACCAGGGGAGGGGGACTTTGGCCTGATAGTTTTCCCAGTTTGATTTGTGAGACCATTCCTTGCAATCCATCCCCTCTCCCAAACCTGACATCATATGTGACATCTGGTATGGGGCAGGTACCCATTAGCTACAAATGAACAATTGGGAGCTTAACGTAAGCTTGTTGTGCTACTTCTGCCGATCAGATTATGGGCAGTGGAATACGCCATGTTCCAATAGCCCAAAGCAGTTTGCATTGTATTGCAGCTGTTCCAATGAACATTTTGACAGGTGGAGGAGACAACCCTTCTCTTTGCATGCAGAAGATCCCATGTTCTGCCTCTGACATCTCCAGGTGGTGCTGGTGAAAACCCATACCTCTGCCAATAATTGTTGTCAGCACTAAGATAGATGGACCAATAGTGTTAGGACTCAGGTGTCTTCCTGTGTGTTCCACTGTGTCTACTTTATAGACTTTTGGAGGAAAGATGTTTCAGAGGCTCCCAGAGAACATTTGTTTGCCACCACCAGGACATAAAACATGGTAGTGACAGTGAGGTGCATACTTTCCGCTGGGTGTGCCTCCATTTTTGACAAAAGTTCTTATGAGACATCTTGATCAGCCTTATTTAAAAGTACTTGGCTTCAGCTATGCTCATCATTTGCAAAGAAAAAAAAAATCCTCTGGCTACTTTCAGTCTCCATCTTGATTCCATTCAGTTTGACTGCTCTTGATGATGATGATGATTAAAACCCCATTGTGCCCATCATTTGCAACATGGGCATCATTTTCTCTGGCTTGGATTTGTTTATATATTTCAGGCATTTTTATCCCTGCTCGTCAGCCAGGGGCTTACAGGATTGGGGCTAGGGATGGGTGAATCTGTCAAATGGAGTGATTTATGTTTATTTGGAAGCTGAAATTAAATCTTTCTGCAATTAATTGTCTTGATCCAAGTTGATAAAGGCTGGTCTGTGCTTCCTGGGGGGGGGGGGGACAGAAATGCAATCAGTTGTTAAATATTTGAAGCTGGAAAACAAGCAGGCTGCATGTTGACTTACAAACAACATGGGCAACATTCAAATGAATATCCATTTTTTAAAGTCGTTTGCATAGGAGTTTCTATTTATTTTTCTGTATCTTGGAAGTCACTCTTAACAGCTATGAAGATGAAGTGGAGTGTTTAGTGGCTCTCTTTTCTAGAAATGCTTATTCATTATTTTTGAGAGTATGGGACAGTAAATAACTTTCAGAGATGTAAAAAACTACTGAGCTTATCATTTACCCCAAGCATTTCAAGTAAAGGGCAGTAAACATTCCAGTTAATAAGACGATGTTCCCCATCTACATTTAATCTTCAAACAGACGTGGAGTTTTTATGCTTGTGGTTGTACCGAGGATGACTCATTTGGAGTCAAGATGTGATATGTTATTCAGTGGCAAGCTACAGAACCCCTGGCAAGGACTGCAATTCACTTGGATGTATATTTTCATCTGCCTTCTTGTAATGGAAAAAGATTATGAGTTCCTCCCCTCACATTTTTTTTCCAGCTTTATGCAGTTTTGCTAGGTGGCAAAGATTGTGTCACTCACAATAAAAGGTGCTCCTTAGTAGCGAGCAACTGAATTAAAATGGCTTTAGTCTAGTGCAGGGGTTTCAAAAGTGTGGTCTGTAGATCACTATTGGTTCAACAAACTTCACCCAGGTGGTTTTTTGGTGGTGACTTTGCAGCCCAGTGTAGTCATGTTGTGTGTGTGTGTGAAGAATGGCAGACACAGGAGCTGCTCTGCCCTTCTCACAACCCAGCAGTCCACAATGACGATGAATAGGTTGGATCATAAAGGAAAAGGGTTAGGTGGTTCTGCCTTAATCAGAGGAATAAAACCATTGCTGGTGTCAAAGCACAGAAAGATCCCAAGCAGGAAAAAGAGTCAATCTCGGGCTCCCAGATGTTGTTGGAGTACAACTCCCATCATCCTTGACCCCTGGTCCTGCTAGCTTAGAATGATGGGAGTTGTACTCCAACAACATCTGGGAACCAAAGGATGAGAAAGGCTACTATAGGCAGTAGTGAGCCAGATGGACCAATGATCTGAACTGTTATACAGTCATACCTCGGGTTGAAGTAGCTTCGGGTTGAGCGTTTTTGGGTTGTGAACCACGGTGACCCAGAAGTAACGGAACATGTTACTTCCGGGTTTTGCCGCATGCACAGACACTCAAAATGGCGTCACGTGCATGCGCGGAAGCGGCAAATCAAGACCTATACATGCGCAGACGCGGGTTGCGTTCGCTTCAGGATGCGAAGAGGGCTCCGGAACGGATCCCGTTTGCATCCAGATGTACCACTGTAATGGGACATCCTATATTCCCAGTATTCTCTAGCCAGACTGGCAGCAGCTCTTCCTGGTCTCTGCAAATGTCTTTCCCATCAACTGCTACCTGCTGGCAATGCAAGGCATTGAACCAGTGATGAGACTAGAATAACTGAAGGAGACGAAAGTGAAGTTGCAAAGTGGCAGTACAAACCTGGTGGAAAGTGGTCTCAGCCAAATTTTCACAGACTTAGATTCCCCCCCCCCCAAAAAAAAACCCCAAACAAACCTGCATATAAAAAGGGAAAAGTTGTTGTCAAACCACTATTTTGTGGGCATGGAACCTTTTTCAGTTTGAGGGGCACATTTCCAGCCAAGCAACCTTTTGGGGGCCACAGGCCTGTAGTGTGTGGTGCCAGATTCAAAAGTGGGCAGAGCAACAAATGTATATTTTATCTTGGTACACTAGGCTTCTCTCTACACCCACACAGAAACACCTCTGTATCCTCTAGCCAGGTAACCTTGAGACATAAGATTTCAAGGACACATTCTAGCCACGCAAAATCACTCATGGAGGTTGTGAAGCAGAGCTGGTGAGGGAAAAGGTTTGTGGCTGAGGAGGGACTGTGGCCTGAGGAGAGTCCCCACCACCCCTGCAAATTATATGAAAATAACGGGAAGCGCCTGCTTGGTGCTTTATCTTCACTGGTTTTCATTGACACCAAAGCTGCATGACTCAAACTTGGTGGATATGTATACTGACTTTAGTTCTTTTTTAAAGAACATATAACTTAAATCCCGATATGCAAAATATTTTAGAAAGAAATGTAAAGGAAGAGTTATAGCTTGCCCTTTCTTGCATGTAGCTCATATAAGATCAGTCTTCCTCACATATCACATAGTTAAACTGTGGAACTCACTGCCACAGGATACAGTCATGGCCACCAACTTGGATGACTTTAAAAGGGGATCAGATATATTTACGGCTATCAGTGGCTACTAGTCATGATGGCTGTGCCCTGCCTCTGTGGTTGGAGGAGTGCTCTTGGGCTCTGATCATGCTTGCAAGTTTCCCACAGGCATGTGGCTGGCCACTGTGAGATCCTGATGCTGGACTACATGGACCATTGGCCTGATCCAGCAGATTTTGGGCACCATGATCTTGTGCAATTTTGTACTGCAATCTCCCCTTGGAAAAAGCACGTTTTGGAGCTATACAAGATTGCTGCCTGGAAAAAGTTGTTTTTCTGGGGGGAAATTGTGGTGCAAAACCACACGAGAATGGTCTTGTGAGGAAAAAAAGGGGATGTCCCAGTAACACCTTAAGGGTATGTAACTTACCTGTGTAGGCCTTTCTTGAAGACTGGTTGAGCTCTTAGTTTTCAGGTCTGTGGTCCATTGGAGTAGACTCTTTTGCACATTTGGTAAACTAGCTTGAAGGGGAAATAACAAAATCCTCCCTGGGCAAAAACTGGATTCATCCCACACCCTTCCCACTGCTGCTTTTATTCATAAGTGGGAGGAAGCATGTCCATAGGATGCTGCGGCGTGCAGCATATAGATAGAAGGCACAGAAATTAATAATCCGTGTAAGAGCATAAATTCACAATACAGCTTTCAAATACTGAAAAGAATATCCAGAATGTTTGCAAACACACAGCCTTTGAATAGTTTGGGGTATGTGCCTCTGGGTATGTGTGCACCCACACAATCCATTATTTCTAATAGTTGAACAAAATGTTATGTATGTTTGCAAACAGACAGTAATAACTGATTTAAGGCTGACATTCATTTGTAACGATAATTTCCTGTCCTTTACATTGTTTGCTTTGCTAGTTAAAAACGGAGCTTTGTAAATGAAATTTCAAGTGACCCTTTCGCTAGAGAATTATTAATGCAATGTTATAATAGATACACTATTACTTAATATTATTGGGATTCTGTCTGTTTCCATAGCAACCATGGGCCTATGTCTGCTCCACTAGTAAACATGGTATTAAATCATTCCTTGATAAAGGCTTTTTTTCCTGAAATGTCAGACTTTCATCCTTTACCATGCTCCCCTCTCTCAGATGGCCTTTTGTGTGTGTGAATGTGATGTTTGTAAAGAATGAGATAACAAAACTAGTGTGGAAAGGACTCTTGTTAATGGCCTTGTCTATGTATATATATGGTAAGAGGATTGGGGAAATGGACTGTACCACTGCAAGTGTGTATGTGTGTGTGTCATATTTTTGAATTCTCTGTGTGAGAAACAAAAACAAACAAGCAAAAAACAACAACTTACAAATATAAAAAAACCAGGATGACAGACAAATGCCTGGGATAGAACTTTTCTCCCTGTCATGTCAGTTTCCTGTCATGATTTAAAAATTTAGATATACATATATAAAATACATACATAAAATTACATGGAACACTCCAAGCTGAGGTAACTGCCTCAGCAACAGATATTTGGGTGTCATGACAAGGCAGTAAAGCACTAGCTATTTGCCGCGCAACATTTGTTGTTGTTTAGTCGTTTAGTCGTGTCCGACTCTTCGTGACCCCATGGACCAGAGCACGCCAGGCACTTCTGTCTTCCACTGCCTCCCGCAGTTTGATCAAACTCATGCTGGTAGCTTCAAGAACACCATCCAACCATCTCATTCTCTGTCGTCCCCTTCTCCTTGTGCCCTCCATCTTTCCCAACATCAGGGTCTTTTCCAGGGAGTCTTCTCTTCTCATGAGGTGGCCAAAGTATTGGAGCCTCAGCTTCAGGATCTGTCCTTCCAGTGAGCACTCAGGGCTGATTTCCTTCAGAATGGAGAGGTTTGATCTTCTTGCAGTCCATGGGACTCTCAAGAGTCTCCTCCAGCACCATAATTCAAAAGCATCAATTCTTCGGCGATCAGCCTTCTTTATGGTCCAGCTCTCACTTCCATACATCACTACTGGGAAAACCATGGCTTTTACTATACGGACCTTTGTTGGCAAATACGGACCTTTGTTGGCAACATATAATTGCCTAAATAAGTCTCATTGCAATCTTACTGTTCAACAGGATTGTACCCTTACTATTGTACCCCTTACCCCTGCTTTGGTTTGTTTGGTTTGTTTATGCATGCATACATACTGTTCATTACTGTTTTTGAGTTGTTCCCTTGTTCCCTTGCATGGTTGGGAGGCTGCTCTTGGTGGGGCTACACTCCCTCTAAATGAGCAGATGGATACACAGCACGGGAGTCCTTTGGGGTCCATTGCTGTCGCTTGAGGCTCAGGCGGCCTCAGTGGCCCGGAGTGCCTCCCATCTGCTTCGGCTGATGGCTCAGCTGCAGCCCTATTGGGAAAGGGATAGCATCACTTCCGTTGTCTATGCCCTGGTAACCTCTAGGCTAGATTACTGCAACGTGTTATATATAGGGCTACCCCTGAAGACGGTTTGGAAGCTTCAGCTGGTGCAGAATTCGGTGGCCAGGATGTTCGCCAGGGCAAGGTGGTTTGAGCATATCACACCGAACCTGCACTGGCTGCTGATTAGTTTCTGGGCCCAATAAAAAACGCTGCTTTTGACACCAGTGTGGTGTAGGAGAGCCAGTGTGGTGTAGTGGTTAAGAGCGGTAGTCACGTAATCTGGGGAACCGGGTTCGCATCTCCGCTCCTCCACATGCAGCTGCTGGGTGACCTTGGGCCAGTCACACTTCTCTGAAGTCTCTCAGCCCCACTCACCTCACAGAGTGTTTGTTGTGGGGGAGGAAGGGAAAGGAGAATGTTAGCTGCTTTGAGACTCCTTAGGGTAGTGATAAAGCGGGATATCAAATCCAAACTCCTCCTCCTCCTCCTCCTCCTCTTCTTCTTCTTCTTCTTCTTCTTCTTCTTCTTCTTCTTGTATAAAACAGCACCTCAAAGACCACCTCTCACCCATATGAACTGACCTGAACCCGGCTATCATCATCTGAGGTGCTTATTCGTTTGCCTCCTCCACAAGAGGTCCAGAGAATGGCAACATCGGAACAGGCCTTTTCTGTGGTGGCTCCCTATTTGTGGAATGTTCTCCCCAGGGAGGCTTGTCTGGTACCTTCGTTACATATCTTTAGGTGCCAGGCGAAAATATTTATCTATAACCAAGCTTGTGGCTAATTCATTAATCTATAACCTTTTAAACTGTGTGTGTTCGATGGGGGGAATGTTATTGTTTCGTTCGTTATTATGTTATTACTTGTATGTTTTTATAGTGTAAACTGCCCAATCCTCAGAGTGTGGTACTTAATTTTAACAATTAATTTAATAATTAATATATTTAATAATTGATAATATTTAATAAACTTAATAATTAAAATAAATAAAAAATAAATACTAGACGTCTAATGATGTTCACCTGCTTGAATAATTGATATTCTGGTTTCCCCCTACACACACAGTCGAGATCCCCACGTGCCCCAGAGGATCCCCCAACTCTCCAGGTCATATTTTGAGGGTGTAGAGGAGGAGGAAGAGGAAGACGTTCTGTTGAACAAATGAAGTCTGCTCATTCTTTAATGTCGTTGTGGTTGTTGTCTATGTTGGATCGTTAATGTTGTTGTTGTTGTTGTTGTTGTTGTTGTTGTTGTTAGGAACGGAGAGAAGTGTTCCTTCCTCTCAGGTGTCAGAATAGCTTGTCTGCCAACAACAGTAGTACAAAGCAGGCTGTAATAAAAAAATGACCCAAATATATATTTTAGAGGACCTTGTGGTACCTCGGGTTACATACGCTTCAGGTTACATACGCCACTAACCCAGAAATATTACCTCGGGTTAATAACTTTGCTTCAGGATGAGAACAGAAATCGTTCTCCTACGGCGTGGCAGCAGCGGGAGGCCCCATTAGCTAAAGTGGTGCTTCAGGTTAAGAACAGTTTCAGGTTAAGAACAGACCTCCGGAATGAATTAAGTACTTAACCTGAGGTACCACTGTAGCTAGCTGCAAAACTGGGTTTCTGGCTGAATGTGTTGTTGTTTATAAATCACATTTTGTTATGAAAAGTATAATAGCACTGAAAAGTGTATGTGTTTCATACATATGCTGTGAAATAAAATAAATATGCTCCACAGGGACTTGCTACCAATACTGGCTCTCTGATGACTATATCTGCATAATACATGTACTTGCCTCATTTGCATGTCACATTCTTAGATGGGCATATTTCGTATTTAATTTTCAATAAGTATTATGATTAAAGGCATGCGAGGGTACAGAGAGAAGCTGCTGCCAGATCTCTTGGGTAATGATAACGTTTATGACAATCACTTGACATGAAGTGGATGAGGTACAATGGCAAGTTCATGAAATGGATTGCTATGGACAGTTCACCAAGCTCCCCATTTGTCACAGTCAAAAAGCAGGTTTGTGACATGCTTGTCACTTCTGATATGTACTGAGAGACAATAAAAAGCTGTCATGGGTGGTTGACAGTATGAATGGATGGAGAATTTAGAAGAGGGCAGACAGGAGTTGAGACCTAATGGAGATTAATTTTTTTAAACAATATTACTTGACCTAATCTATCCCATGAACAATATTTTGTTTCGACAGTTGCTGGTTTTCTTTCTTTCAATATAAGAAAGAAAACCAATATTTTCCTCAAATGAAAATATTATTTCCGATGGGCGGCTTTGCAGGAAACTCCTTGTTCTGTTTAGCTTTGAATTTCTAAATTCTTTATAGTGATGGTGGTTATGATGATATCTGTAATCTTTTAGACTAGCATAATCTATTTACAGTAAAATAGCAGCTTCCGCATGCCTCCAGGCAGACAGATACCTCTTTAAATTAATGTTTCAAATCGGTGAAATAGGGCTAAGAAATAGCCAGCTGTTGAGGTGTGATGCTGGAAGCATTTATTCAATGCTGTCCCATCTGTTTTAGGGCACTGGATTAGTGCAAGGTGTGCAGTTTGGTTTCTGTGTGTTTATAAAAAGGGTTTGAATTGATATAATTATTGTGAGGCAGTGCAGTCTATCTACTGTCAGCATCTTCCAAATGTAGGCATAGGGAAAACAAGCCAGCCAATGCATAGTAGTTTTCAGCCCCATTGATTTCATGAGGGTTTTATACCCACTTACTTGGGAGTAGCTCTATTGAACTCAGTGCAGAAAGAAGATTTAATGGAAGCTCTATGTGCATGCATGAAGTGGAGGCTGGTCCATTAGGGTAAATGGGGCATTGCCCCACCAACTCTGCCCTCAGCCAGTTGCTACGAGCAGTTCAGGGGGTGCTCAGCAGGGAGGAAGATGCAGACAAAACTAGAATGAATTGGCTATATTGATCTTTGGCTCCTGGTATGCCTGTCATTGACTCTATCTATTATTTGGGCTCCCTGCCTGCCACCCCCGCCCCAGTCCCAATAGGTAGCAGCAGCAGCTTGTTGTTGTTGTTTAGTTGTTTAGTCATGTCCGACTCTTCGTGACCCCATGGACCAGAGCACGCAGGCACTCCTGTCCTCCACTGCCTCCCGCAGTTAGGTCAAACTCATGCTGGTAGCTTCGAGAACACTGTCCAACCATCTCGTCCTCTGTCGTCCCCTTCTCCTTGTGCCCTCAATCTTTCCCAACATCAGGGTCTTTTCCAGGGAGTCTTCTCTTCTCATGAGGTGGCCAAAGTATTGAAGCCTCAGCTTCACGATCTGCCCTTCCAGAGGGCACTCAGGGCTGATTTCTTTAAGAATGGAGAGGTTTGATCTTCTTGCAGTCCATGGGACTCTCAAGAGCCTCCTCCAGCACCATAATTCAAAAGCATCAATTCTTCGGCGATCAGCCTTCTTTATGGTCCAGCTCTCACTTCCATACATCACCACTGGGAAAACCATAGCTTTAACTATACGGACCTTTGTCGGCAAGGCGATGTTTCTGCTTTTTAAGATGCTGTCTAGGTTAGTCATTGCTACTGCTGAATAAATGGGTCTTCCCACTTTGAATGGTGTCCCTTATCTGTGTTAGGAAGAAAGCAACACTGTCTCTTTGTAGTTACCGTATTTTTCGCCCTATAAGACGCACTTTCCCCCCTCCAAAAATGAAGGGGAAATGTGTGTGCGTCCTATGGGGCGAATGCAGGCTTTCGCTGAAGCCTGGAGAGCGAGAGGGGTCGGTGCGCACCGACCCCTCTCGCTCTCCAGGCTTCAGGAAGCTATCTGCAAGTCTTGCAAGCCCGGAGGGATGTCCCGCGGGCTCGCAAGGCTTGTGGGCAGCAGCCTGCAGCCCCACAAGCTCGGGGGATAGGGGGATGGCGGAGCGCTGCCACCCCCTATTCCCCGACCTGATCTGGAGGCTGGCGGGGGGGGGGGAGAGAAGCAAGCTTGCTTCTCCCCCCCGCCAGCCCCTCAAGCTCGGGGGATAGGGGGATGGCGGAGCGCTGCCACCCCGATATTCCCCGACCTGATCTGGAGGCTGGCGGGGGGGGGAGAGAAGCAAGCTTACTTCTCCCCCCCGCCAGCCCCTCAAGCTCGGGGTATAGGGGGATGGCGGAGCGCTGCCACCCTGCTATTCCCCAACCTGATCTGGAGGCTGGCGGGGGGGGGGGAGAAGCAAGCTTGCTTCTCCCCCCCGCCAGCCCCACAAGCTCGGGGGATAGGGGGATGGCGGAGCGCTGCCACCCCGCTATTCCCCGACCTGATCTGGAGGCTGGGGGGGGGGGAGAAGCAAGCTTGCTTCTCCCCGTCCCCGCCAGCCCCACAAACTCGGGGGATAGGGGGATGGCAGAGCGCTGCCACCCCGCTATTCCCCAACCTGATCTGGAGGCTGGCGGGGGGGAGAAGCAAGCTTGCTTCTCCCCCCCGCCAGCCCCACAAGCTCGGGGGATAGGGGGATGGCGGAGCGCCGCCACCCCGCTATTCCCCAACCTGATCTGGAGGCTGTCGGGGGGGGGAGAGAGGCAAGCTTGCTTCTCCCCCCGCCAGCCCCACAAGCTCGGGGGATAGGGGGATGGCGGAGCGCTGCCACCCCGCTATTCCCCGACCTGATCTGGAGGCTGGTGGGGGGCGGGAGAAGCAAGCTTGCTTCTCCCCCCCCGCCAGCCCCTCAAGCTCGGGGTATAGGGGGATGGCGGAGCGCTGCCACCCCGCTATTCCTCGACCTGATCTGGAGGCTGGCGGGGGGGGGAGAGAAGCAAGCCTGCTTCTCCCCCCGCCAGCCCCACAAGCTCGGGGGATAGGGGGATGGCGGAGCGCTGCCACCCCGCTATTCCCCGACCTGATCTGGAGGCTGGCGGGGGGGGGAGAGAAGCAAGCTTGCTTCTCCCCCCCGCCAGCCCCTCAAGCTCGGGGTATAGGGGGATGGCGGAGCGCTGCCACCCCGCTATTCCCCGACCTGATCTGGAGGCTGGCGGGGGGGGGGAGAGAAGCAAGCTTGCTTCTCCCCCCCCCCGCCAGCCCCTCAAGCTCGGGGGATAGGGGGATGGCGGAGCGCTGCCACCCCGCTATTCCCCGACCTGATCTGGAGGCTGGCGGGGGGGGGGGGAGAGAAGCAAGCTTGCTTCTCCCCCCCGCCAGCCCCTCAAGCTCGGGGTATAGGGGGATGGCGGAGCGCTGCCACCCCGCTATTCCCCGACCTGATCTGGAGGCTGGCGGGGGGGGGGAGAGAAGCAAGCTTGCTTCTCCCCCCCCCCCCGCCAGCCCCTCAAGCTCGGGGTATAGGGGGATGGCGGAGCGCTGCCACCCCGCTATTCCCCGACCTGATCTGGAGGCTGGGGGGGGGAGAAGCAAGCTTGCTTCTCCCCGTCCCCGCCAGCCCCACAAACTCAGGGGATAGGGGGATGGCGGAGCGCTGCCACCCCGCTATTCCCCGACCTGATCTGGAGGCTGGCGGGGGGGGGGGAGAAGCAAGCTTGCTTCTCCCCCCCGCCAGCCCCACAAGCTCGGGGGATAGGGGGATGGCGGAGCGCTGCCACCCCGCTATTCCCCGACCTGATCTGGAGGCTGGGGGGGGGGAGAAGCAAGCTTGCTTCTCCCCGTCCCCGCCAGCCCCACAAACTCGGGGGATAGGGGGATGGCGGAGCGCTGCCACCCCGCTATTCCCCGACCTGATCTGAAGGCTGGCGGGGGGGGGGGGGAGAAGCAAGCTTGCTTCTCCCCCCACCAGCCCCACAAACTCGGGGGACAGCGGGTCAAGCTGTCCCTGAAGGCAGAAGAGGGAGACGGAGCGCTCCTTCTCCCACTTCTAGCTTGGGGATGGCTGCGCAAACCTGGGGGGGAAATAAATTTTTTTCCCTTGATTTCCCCCCCAAAAAACTAGGTGCGTCCTATGGGCCGGTGCGTCCTATAGGGCAAAAAATACGGTATTTAAAGAACAGCATCAGGTCTTTGCCAATTAAATTTCTATCCTAGCAGTGCTGCAATGACAATTTGGATAGTGGGGTTAAACAAAACAAGAAAATGCATATTGGAATAATAATAATAATAATGTATTCTGAGATTAATTACAGTTTGGAAAAGTTTTTTTTTAACTCGTCAGAGTTTTCTGTAGCTCACTGAACCAACACATTTTTTTAAAAATCAACAAGCAGGAAATAAAGTAGCATGCTTCTATACAGCCACAGCTAATAGCTGGGAATGGCTGGCTGGAACCCTGAATAGGAGCACTCCTTTCAATAGAAAGGATACAGGCAGGTCCTTATTTCCAAACATAATGCATTCCCAGGAAATTTTACAGGAAATTGTTCATTAGGCAAGGAAATTGTTCATTAGGCAAGTGTTCACATAACAAGCTGACAATTTTTATCATTTCCTATGGGAATATTTCTAATGCATGATTTCTCCATTCTCTCCCCCCACCCCTCCACAGTTTCTTCCTGAGCCAGGAAAACAGAGACAAAGGAGGGGCGTGCAGAATGACTTGGATCAGTCTAATATCTACCACAGTGTGTAAGAGGAAATGCCATTGACGTGGCTCTGATGGCTTTTTTGCTCCTGCAATGAAGCAAAGTACAGGCGACTTTCATATCACACGGGGTTTCTGTTCCTTGCTCCCGCGCGCATCTACAGAGTGCGCATAAGCGCCCCCTGCCCTGTTACATCTTGCCTCTGTTAGGCTCTTGTTCTATCCCTCTTCTTCCCTCTTCCGGGTCCAAAATGACCTGTGTTTCAGTGATCACACGTCATATGGACATGCCTAAATTGGTCGCTTTTGCATGGAAGCTTTTGCAGCCTCCAGTATGTTCCACCTCATGATAATCAGATCCTGTTACATAATCTGTATTTTTGGCTAAATTCGATTGCTATTTTATATTGTTCAGGTCAATTTATTGCATGCACGGCCCTTTTATTTTATTAATAAATATTAAAGTTGGGGGGACATTGCACCAATAAGTGGTACACAAATAAGCCATACCATACTACCATAGCATATTTCTCTTTCTTCTGGGCCTTTGAGTACTACTCTTAAACTGTTTGTCCACAGAAACAGAAATGTTGAGTAACCAAGTACTGCAGGATTTATATTTTTCTTCTGACAACCTCTCATACATTTCACTAGAAAACATGATTATTTGATGGCTGCATTCAGGAGCCGAATACATTTAATCTGCTCACAGCATATGAAAGGCATCCAGAAAGCTTTACATTAGATACACAGAGGTTCTTGGTATGTCAGCAGTGAAATCAGCATTTTGTAAGTCTTCTTCCTATTTCCTGGTTTTCATGTAATTTTATTTTCTCTTTGAAGTCTGTGGAAGAGTCCAGAAGGGGAAGCCTTTCATTATGCCCATGAATTATTCAGTTATGGTTCTTAGAGTTAACATTGCTTTAAATGGCTTAAAGGTTTTCCATTTTAGTGTTTGCGGGCTCTTTTTATGACTGTGTGCCATGCTTCTCAGTTAAAATCTTTGAATTAGTTGTTGCTAGAAACACTTTCAGTCTTTAATTTGTATGATTGTGTTCTAAAAAATGTGTTCAAAACATTTCTGTTATGTGTGGAAAATCTTTAGGCATATACCATAATATTGTAAGTCATGTGTTGGTTCTCATGGGCTTGGCCTGTAGGGAAAATAGTTGAAGGGAAGGTATATCTGTTTTCTCTTTAAATTCTGCAATCTTCTTCATCTTCTTCTTCTTGAAACATATAGCACTGTGTGTCACTGCTCTCTGGTGAAAGGCTAGATGGAGTTAGAGAGAGCATGAGAGGCTCTGTGAATTTCCCACTGTGCGAGATCATGACATATAAAGTGGTACCTCGGGTTAAGAATGTAATTCGTTCTGGAGGTCCGTTCTTAATCTGAAACTGTTCTTAACCTGCTGGGTTCCAGGCCCAATTCAAAATGCTAGTTTTGTCACTGAGAGCTCATCATCCCTCATCATCCATCACAACACTTAGAGGACCAGGAATTCCCCTATCCCTGCCCTAAACTGTTTGGGATCAGGGTATCTCTGAAAAGCTGCCTGTTTCCATTCAAACTTGCCATTGCCCATGTTGTCATCGGGAGTCCTGTTCCAGGTACCCCCACATCTTGAGAGTAGAGGTTTGTACAGCTTCTCATTGGTGTTACTGTGTCTGGAACTTCTTTCTCCAGGAGGTCTTATCTGAATGACATATTTTCTCCTTTCACAGGCAAGTACCTGTAAAGACATTCAGTTTGGGGAAAGCCTTAAGGGGGAACGCGTCACAATGCACTATTTTTTTCTCCTTGTTGATATTGATAGAAGAAACATTGGTTGGTCTAATACCTGTCATAGTTCCGATCTTGTGGCTTGCCTTTTAAGATTTTACAGTGTTTTTGTTTTAATTTTTCTGATCGTAAGCCTCTCTGGATGCCTATTGCCAGGCAGAAGGGTGACATTTTAAACAAACATATAAATATATTGATCTCTCCACAGACTTTTACCAAAGTCCTCAATGTGGCATTAAGATGAACATAAACTGAAATCTCCTTGCCTGTGGTTTTAAAAGGAAGCTCAAGTTTGACAAGAATTATGATATAATGATATAGATTATTTATCCATAAGGATAGCAAATTTGAATATGAATATAGCCAAAATTTATTGCCAAACAAGGATCCAGTTAAAAGCTGAATAACTTGTTAATAAACATCTAGTATTAATGGGATGTAGATTCATTATAATGTTTGCAATCAGAGCACAGAATGTCACAAGCATTAGTCAAGACTTTGTAACAATATTGCTGTAATTGGATGGTAATTTGCATCAATTGAATAAGGGAACATTGAATCATAGGAAGGGACAAGAAATATTTTGTCTGCTGACAATAGTAAACAAGAAGCAGCTGACAAAAATGGCAGAATAAGTTTGAGACCATATCAATCACTGAACAAATGAACAAGATCTGGATCAAAATCTGTAAACAATGTTGTTGGAAGACCTACAGCATGTAAGTTAAATAAATGTGGCTCCATGCTGCGGCATGTACTGTTCATTTATAGAAACAGCAACTTCAGTTCCCAACGTATCTAGCTATTGCACAGCACTGTCAGTGTCCATGACCAGTACCTAGTACCTAGTAAGCAGGGACTATCAATATGGAGCAAGTGAGCTGGGCATTAGGTGCTCAGTGCAAAATTAACAGCATTGGTGTGTCCTGGGACCAACTATCAGATGGGTTGCTACAGCAGCACTACCACAATACAAATGTATGGTCAACAGATAAGGAATGAGTTCTAAATGCATACTTGGGTTAAAGGTGGTTCCCAGCCCTGAAAATGTTGAATCTGCTGTTTTAGAAGATATTGAAAGACCTCATCACTCATCACTCCCAGCTCCTCCTCTCTCTGATCATCTGCTGGGTCCAAGACTTCTCTTTCACTCTGAGTAGACTATTCTTCCTGAAGACACATCTGCTGATAGAGCCTCCTGACAGCCAAATAAGTGATCCTGTAGTGACTCTATAGTGACCAAAGGGCCCCATGTACATGAAATTGTATGTGTGCGTATGGCATGCAAAATATTGCTTGTTTCCTTTTCATTTAGCTGTTGTACTTTGATATTTGGGCACATGCACAGTAAAGAGAAGAGCAAAGCGCATGCACAGCCACTGTCCTGGAAAATGATAGTCCTGGCTTCAAGAAGAAGAAGAAGAAGAGTTTGGATTTGATATCCCTCCTTTCACTCCCCTTCAGGAGTCTCAAAGCGGCTAACATTCTCCTTTCCCTTCCTCCCCCACAACAAACACTCTGTGAGGTGAGTGGGGCTGAGAGACTTCATAGAAGTGTGACTGGCCCAAGGTCACCCAGCAGCTGCATGTGGAGGAGCGGAGACGCGAACCTGGTTTCCCAGATTACGTGACTACCGCTCTTAACCACTACACCACACTGGCAAAAAGTGCTTTGCTTGCTTATGTTGTATTAAGCCTTGCTCACACCATTGTTTAGCCCTGGTTGTGCTACTTGTGGATGGGGATTCATATTGGAATCTTTGTTAGGATGTGTATCCCATTGAAAGCAATAATGTGCTGAAAGGTACAGTACTCACATTCAGATCTCTTTCAGCCTCTGTTTCCACCCCCTTCCACTTAGCTTAGGCAAGAATTTTGGTCTTGTTTCTGACATCATGTTCTATTCTAACATGCGTTAGCTAACCTTTTTGGACCTGCAGCCACATCTGCAAGCCAGAAGCTGATGGGGCACTAAGGGGACTATGGGAAGCTGCCTTATACGAGTCAGGCCACTGGTCCATCTAGCTCAGTATTGTCTACACCTGAGCTTCATATCTCTCCCAGCCCTACATGGTGATCTGAGGAACTAAATCAGGGACCTTTTGAACGCAGAGCATGTGCTCTACCACTGAACCACAGCCCTTCCTGAACCAGTGGTGGGTTTTCTTAAAGCTGGATAGCTCAGTTGGTTAGAGTGTGACACTTATAACGTCAAGGTTGCAGGTTCAATCCCCGTAAGGGATAGCTGCATATTCCTGCATTGCAGGAGGTTGGACTAGATCAGGGGTCAGCAACCCGCGGCTCCGGAGCCGCATGTGGCTCTTTTACACCTTTGCCGTGGCTCCGGGGCGGATACTAGCGAGGGGAGGAGGTGCATTGTGCGCCCCAACACTCCCCACTGTGGCGGGTGCTGTACTGGCTGTGACGTCGCATGGGGGCGGTGCGTGCGTTAGTTACGCACCGTCCCGACGTCACCTTCCCGCCCGCTGTCAGATCGCGGCTCCAGAGATATATTTGTTTTAAATGTTGCAATGGTTTTGTGGCTCCCAGTTTTTTTTCCTTCGGAAACGGGTCCAAGTGGCTCTTTTTGTCTTAAAGGTTGCAGACCCCTGGACTAGATGATGGTCAGGGTCCCTTCCAACTCCATGATTCTATGATTCAAGAAGGGCATGGCTGACTAGCTGGAACATTGAACAGGAACCCGGAGAGTTAAAAATGTGTCTAATCATTGTAGAACCCTTGTAATCTGAACCCATAATTTTTTTTGGGGGGGGATTTCACATCAGAATTGGACAATTACCAAGCATTTTTTTTCCAGCTCCCTTGCACTCTGTAGGTGTAGCACTTTGAGGCAGAAATGAATGGAAGCCTTCCTTTCTGCAACAATGAACTGCAACACACAGACACTCATTCATTCTTTGTATACACATTCTTTGTTTGACAATTGTTTTTGTTTGAAGATCACACTTTAATGAAAGGGAACTGTCCCAAGATAAGTTGTTGAGAAGAAGGGGCAAGAAGGGGCAAAGCAGACTTTGGTTTCATTCTCCTGCACCACAGGGGTTAAATGCAGTTTTATGTGCCAAAGGAAGACAACTGGGAGGAAGAAAGCTGTATTTTTAAAAGTTTCTAAGGGGCTATTCCAAAGTCAATGGAGAGTTTTATTAAAGCTTTTGCTGAAGCGTTTGTCTGCAAGCAGTGATTAAGTCTTCCAAGGGGAGGAAAAAGAAAAAGAAAATAAAAGAAAGGACATGTCAGCATTCATCTGTCAGCCTATCTTTGGAACACAGAGAAATTTTGTTTCCTTTTCTTCCTCCTTAACTAACAAAGCATTTTAATGGGAATACTTTGAATTAAGGCATTGTATGGGCTTCTTCCATATGTGCTTTTTTTAAAGGAAGAAAATAGAAATTGTCTTGTAATTCTCTCTGGATGTGCTTGACAGCAATAGTGTGTGTGTGTGTGTGTGTGTGTGTGTGTGTGTTGTTTTTTTTTTTTTTAATAAAGCAGTTGTAAAAGTTTTTGGAGTTCAGAACAAATTATTTTGTTAACTGTGATGAATGAAGGGGGCAGCATTGAGAGGGTCGAGAAGGCAGACCTCAATAGCCTGATGGAAATTTTGCCAAACATGGTCTTGGGTGGTCAATGTGGCCGCAGAGGTGCTGATAAAGGGGTGCAAGCCTCCCCCCAGTTGAAACCGCACAGAGAAGGTTGAGTAAAGTCGCTTTTTGGCGACTTTGTTATTAGCTATCCCTCAATCCGCTCACAATGCATGGTCCTCTTTTGCCCAGACAGGGTTCCCTTGCCTGAGACGGGCATTAGTTTTTGGTTCGAAGGCCTGTGCTCCAGTATATTAGACTGGCTGCAGAGATTTGTGGTGAGTGCTTTGCTGCATGCCCCTCATTGGGTAGGATATAGGTATAAAGAAGCATAAATACAAAAGAAGCATTACTCCACGTCCCACGAAGTGTGACAGAATTCTGGATTGGAACCCATAGCCTGCAGGGCCCTTTCCAAGCGCAATGTGATCAGGCTACTGAGTCATGCTTTTCAGTGCCTCAATGTGAATTCATCCAAGATGTTTCCTGGTATCGCTGTGCTAGCTCCCACTGAAGAAAGAATGCAAAATTAGACAGACCCTTTGCCTGATCTAGTAAGATTTTTCTGACATCATTATTTTTAGCCTCCCTATCAATGCATCTAAATGCATTTATAAGTTGCCTGGTTCATGCACAGGTTCAGACTGCAGTTTATGGATATTGAAGGGGCAACGCTCTCTGTTTCAGAATGGTGCTTCATCATATTCTCCTTATTCACCATAGATGTATCTTTTAATTGAAAAAACATTTCTAAACAGTTCGCTATATTTTTTTAAAAAACTTGTAAGTATTTGTGTTTTAATCCGTTTTAAGTTTATTGTTATTTTAACTTTTTGAAAGTATGAAATTATTGTTGTTAATTCGTATTATTTTTTATCATGTTAAAATATAGATAATTTTTCAGTTTTTAAGTTTTAAGACAGAAAACCAATTGCACACAAAGATCGCATATACACAATGTTTTATCATTTTAATAAACCACTGCAAAGTTGTTGCTTTCTTCATAATCAGTTAGGGATAGAGATGGAATCTGTTCTAAATAGATTTAAATAGATTTGATGGTTCTGACCTGATCAAACTTTGCCTGCATCAAACTATTCCTGGACCAGGCACCTTTTATGCTCATGCATGTTTTCTTTTTTAAAAAAATCAACAAATTATATGCAAAAATGTGCATATATTATACATATAATACATATAAAAGAGTGAAGCCCATGTAGCACTATATTTTTGTAGCTTAATTGTATAAGTGTTAATACCTAAGTATTTTTATGCAGTTATATGCATTGTTGTCTGGTTAACTTCAGGAAACTTGGAGTTCATATGTGTATAACATGCAAGTAACAATGTGTAGAATAATAATGTATATAATATGCTATTATTGTTCACAACTTCTTATTGAGATCAGGAAGCAAAATGGCAATTAGATAAAATTAGATGAGGATAAGCTTATCACTGAGATTTTCTGAAAATCCCATCCACACATTCAGTCACCTTCCTAAACTGTTATTTTGTTGGCATACTACAGGATGTTTTGAATAACTTGGGCTCCTGTGACCTGGATGAGGATGACCTCATGCTTGACTTGGAATTCCTGGAAGAACAGCATCACAGGCATTCTGGTAAGCCAGGCTGATGGGCCGCATTTACAACTTGTCTATTTCTTTTGAATGAGATTTTGCTGAGTGCACTTTTTAGGAAGTCAGTAGTAAAATACATTTCTGTTTTTTTAAGAAGGGAGAGTGGATTATATATTTAGCCATTTTATGATCTGAATAACTTCTAGCAGTTGCTATACAGGATATCATTCTCTTCACTTGAGATGCTAATTTCTTGCTTAACCCTATTCATAATGATGCTATTGCTGGAGATCAAGCTGTTTTTCTATGGATCACTTCCATAGGCCAGTTTTCAAATGGTGGACTTACTTACCTTGCAGAAGAAACCCAATTGCTTGGTAATTGGAGGCACATTAGTATTCCATATGCTTTTAATGCCTAATGTCTAAAGGTCAGACCTTGAAAAACCATCTTCTTTTTTGGTCAACATTGTTATGTTGCTAAAACTTTTTTCTAACCAGCTTTTCCACTAATATTTTTTTAATTGGGGTCGTAATATTTGAATTTCTGTCTCCCATCTAATTCTTGTTTTGTAACATTTGTTAAATTTTATCTGTTGTGTGTTGCTTTGGCCGTCTCATTGAATGAATAGTTCACTGGCACACCAGCTCCCAAAATAACATTCACACCCAAGCATGCCAGGAAGCATCTATTCTTATTTGAATGTTGCATTGAGCAATAATCTCCGATAGAAATATTAGTTGTGTCTAATCTCTTCCCAGTGGACTGGTTAATGTAGAGACACCAGCTACCCCTGTCAAATCCTCAGCAAAATTGCCTCAGGCGGTGTTTGCTGGGCATGCACAACCGCACAGTTTGCCTCTGTTTTATTTCTTTAATGGGTTCTAACTATATTACACCCAGGGTCACATAAACATGTCCGGGAAAAGGTAACATTACTTTGAGGCCGTAAGAGGGAGAACGGCAAACACAACCCTACCCATTAGTTCTGTGCAACTCTCTTAGTATCCTTTTTGTCTGGAAGGAGTTGTACGGCGATAATACATGTAGCCTCTTCTGATAGCAGATAATTGTTCTTCATCTCAGCACCATGAGTGATTGAATGCTCCAATCACACACCTGTCACAGAGATGCAGCAGAGGGATCTACTTCAGCAGAGGCAGAACCAGAGTAAGAATGCAGCTTGCATTCCATGTCTCTACAGGACCACCTGCTTCCACCTTTATTTATTTTTGAGATTGAATACCCCAGGGTGGTTTTTAGACGCAGGCACACACCATAAAAACAACGTAAAGCACAACTAGGCTGCACAGAACACAAAGAAAAGCATAGTGCAGACTCGACAAGGTCTAGGAAAATAACAAGGTTTTAACTCTATGCCGAAAAGTTAAACTCGACTCCAGGTAGGCCCCCTTGATGTTGTGTTTCCCCATCACTTTCCTTATTGCAAATAGGGTGATCTTTTAGCAAAGTGCATTGTACAAAACCACCCAATCAACTTTATTTGTGCAACCTGAATTTGCCCGTATGTGATTGATGCCCACCTGAAACTAGTGACAATCTGGAAGCACCCTAACTTTTGAAGTGCACAGTAAAAATATAAATGTCAAAAAGAAGAATTCCTTATGTATTAAACTTAAATAGCTATCTCTCTTGCTCTACACCTCACTGAAACTTTCAGCTCAAACAACAGCAAAAACATTTGGCTTGCATTTTGACTGGGTGGAGACTTTGGGACTCCCTCCACCTCCAGTAATAGGGATATTTCGAGAGGGAATTAATTTAAAACTTTGGGGGTGGGGCATGCCATCTGCTGGGGCAGCAACATATCTCCCCCCCCCCCCAGCTCTGCCTCCTGTGGTTGTGAAGCTCCTCTTGGCACAGGTTACTTTTGAGATTTCCTGCAAACAGGGCATTGATTTGGTGGGAGGCGAGGATTTGTCTTCAATGATAGGCTGGTCTTGTCCTAACCCCGCCCAACAACTTTTAAATGAATAGCCTGCATTTATGGTCACCTACCTTGCAGGACTTGGGACGTGGGTGGCGCTGTGGGTTAAACCACAGAGCCTAGGACTTGTTGATCAGAAGGTCGGCAGTTCGAATCCCCACGATGGGGTGAGCTCCCATTGCTCGGTCCCTGCTCCTGCCAACCTAGCCATTCGAAAGCACGTCAAAGTGCAAGTAGAGAAATAGGTAGCGCTCTGGCGGGAAGGTAAATGCCGTTTCCGTGCGCTGCTCTGGTTCTCCAGAAGCGGCTTAGTCATGCTGGCCACATGACCCGGAAGATGTATGCCGGCTCCCTCGGCCAATAAAGCGAGATGAGTGCCGCAACCCCAGAGTCGGCCATGACTGGACCTAATGGTCAGGGGTCCCTTTACCTTTACCTTTACTTTGCAGGACTACTGTGGAAAATTAACAGTCTATTCTTTGTAAAGTTCTCTGCATGTGGCATGGGGGGAAATGCCGCTGTGTAGAAGTGCTAAATATTTACTTGTAATCCTTTGGTGCTTCCCACATTCTGTCAATACTGAAATGCTTAAAATTGAGCCTAATATAAAAGACATGATCCACCTTAGGGAGTGCCTGTTTATTACACCACATAAATTAGAAGATTACATGTTTCAAATGCACGAAAGGAATTGTCGTGACAGCGTCGTAAGGAAGGTTACTGTTTTTATAGGGTGGAAACCCATCAAGTGCTTGTGCATAGAATCCTAGCATTAGTTTAACCTTGTTTCTTCTAGTCCCCCCTTCCTATTTAAATGTGTCTTGTATAATGCAAAACATTGATTTCTGAACTGTGCCTATGTAAATGAAGAGCTCATACCTCAGTGATGAAAGGAAGGGACCATTCAAACAATTGTGTAAGGGTGGATATCATTTGTACATGGCCAGAACTCAATTACTATGCCCTCAAGTTTGAAAGCAAAAGCTCTGGGTTCTCCTAATGTGGATTAAAGTAAAATAAAGTTAGCTGCAGTTCAGATCCAACCTAGTTTGTTCTATGTGCCAGGAAAGGTAGGGATAAAAAAAAGAATAAAAGACTAGGGTTCTGGTATATGGGGCCTCAGGTATTGGACTAGACCTCCCATCACCCTTGACTATTGACCATGCTAGATGGGGCTGATGGGAACTGGAGTTACTTGGAGAGCCATGAATTCCTCACTCCTGAAACAGATCTACGTGAGGCCTGATCACGGTAGATATTGCCTCTTAATGCACTAACAAAAAGTAAAAAGAATAAATCTGCCCTGCTCACTGTTTTGTTTTCCAAAATAGTGGTTAGTTCAAAATTAAAGCAAAAGCTTTTGATCTCCAAAAGGCATGAGAAAGGGGGAGAGGGGAAGGAGGGTTTGCTAGCTGAGGCTCACCACAGCTCTTCTCATAGCAGAAAATAATTATTTCCCACTGTAGCTCAACCTGGCCAGAACCTCTTAAGATGAAAGGGATATGTTCAAAAGGGAAGCTTCTGGGATTCTAAAAATCCCAGGGGGACTCTAAAAATCTCTACTGAATTGCCCAAGGGTTAAATTAAGTTTTAAGTAAAGGGGAATCATTCTTTTTATAGTGCAGTAGATTAGATTGTGTATCCAGTTAAATAAACCCAATTATCTTCTGATCCAGCTCTACCATTATGCTATCAGATAACAGGGAGGGGGGATAATATAAAGCTGTGCATGCAGTCTAATTGATTAAATGCATGTTTTCTAGTCTTGGGCAGCACAACTGAACCCAGTGCAACTACCGTAACTACCAAGTACATGAACACAGAATTGCAGGGCATGCTCACAAGCACTGGAATTGCAGCCAGCTTTGCCTGTGGAACTTGTATATAAAATTTTTAGCACTCTTTGTGGCATTTTTAATGACAATAAATAAACAAACAAACATTAAATGAATCTGGGGGTTTCTTGCTTTAAAGTTTAGTGTTGTGCCACTGTGTTCATTTAATAACACAGTATAATGAGCTGGCAGTGTAAAATGCCAGTGAAATAATTAAGGTCTCTGGGTTATTCTTCTGCCAGGTGTTCATATAATAGGTTTCTCCCACTCCTTTAGGCACATGGTAGGACAGAAGTGCTGGGGTTTTTTTTTAAAAAAAAGGTTTGTGTTGTCCAGCCCAAGGAATTCCAGCAATTCCTTATTAACAGATCACTGAGAGATTCATCAAATAAAGGATGCCCTAAACTGGCCTGCTTGGTGGCTCTGAGGACATTATGAAGCACTAAAATTGCATTGCAATTAACTGTTCCTTTCACCTTGCTTTGGACCATATTATTCTGTTCCTGTTGAGGTTCAGCTCTTGTTTTGATGGGCTTTCAGTGGGACCAACTGCTCCTCACTGTGGCCAGCTTTCCTTTTGAGAGAGCCAATGGCTATCAGGGGCAGCTGATCATTCTCCTTAGCTGTGGCTGCTTTATTTCCTGCAAGAGCAGGTGGATGAAGAAGAGGCCAGACTGGGCCTAATCTTCATTGCCACCAATAAGGGAAACTGAGTGGTTGTGGACTCTGTTGCTGTTTTCTTCAATGCTCTGTTCCTGCAGGCCATAGAATGTGTATCATCAGGCAACTGCTGGGTCCCACTATTCCAGCAGGGTCCACTGCTAATATCTGCTCAGGGCCCACCCTTAAAGCAACATTTTTTCAGTGGGCAACTAAGTCTGGGATCCCTTCTTAAAATTTACCAGAATGCCGCAGAATGATTCTTCATTGGAGTCACTGTGAGGAATTATAATGGCGGC
This sequence comes from Podarcis vaucheri, assembly GCF_965113315.1. Classification (NCBI taxonomy): domain Eukaryota; kingdom Metazoa; phylum Chordata; class Lepidosauria; order Squamata; family Lacertidae; genus Podarcis; species Podarcis vaucheri. The sequence goes on from NC_138767.1 coordinate 17,609,135, forward strand.
TACATTGGAGGGCTGCTATTGGCACCTGCTGTTCCCATCTCCAGGTAAGCCTCTTGGAGTTGCCAGCTGATGAAGGAGGGTCTCACCAGAGAACACTTTGCAGAGGGTCCCCTCAACTTTGAACTGGCTCTGTCTGCACTCATCAGAGAGCTGAGCCTGTCTGCAGCCCTACAAGGAGTGCCCCATTTAGCTTTCTTGCTCTACGCTGTATGAGATAGTCAGATGTTGTTGGGAACATGTAAAAAAAAATAAAAATTAGTTGCGTGATTGAACAGCAAAATAACTCTCCCATGAACTGCAACTGTAGTTTGCACTGCTGCAGAGAGCCACATTAATCACCAGGCAATAACTATCTGGCCTATTAGAAGTGGGTGAGATATTTTAAATGTAACACCCCCCCCCCCCAGTTTTAATGCATCTATGTGGAGTTGCTTGTAAGTTGCTTTGGAAGAGCACACCTACCGTATATGTTTCAGCCCAGTGGCACAAATAGCAGCTGCAGTGAGATGATTTTGTGTTACAGTGTTATGTTAAACATAATCTGATCCTGCATTTAAAAATGAAACAGTGGGAGGTCCAGTTATGAACCCCCCCCCCCAATTCTCCTTTTCGGGTAAGTGGGGATTTTTAAAAGTTAATTTGTTTAGGATTTGGATGTTATTCAGTTTAATAACTGGCAGCAACAATAGCAATAAAATTTACTTTTGAAAGGAAAAGTTTTATTGGACATCCTGGGAGAAATCTTATAAGCCAAATATCCCCTAGGTCGCTGTCTGTTGGTATACAGCCAAATGAAAGTGTTGGCGTAATGACCCAAGGATGTCAATTAGGAATTAATTAAGGAGTTGCTAAATTATTTTTGAGTCTGATGAACAAGGCTGGGTGGAGAATGCTGCAGTGATTTAGGGGTTCCTTCTGCATCTATAAATTAAACCTGGCAGTATTTGTTAATGATTCTAGTGAGGAAGAGCGCAACTGGACTGCAACGGAACCCCAGTGGCTTTGACTATGAAATGTGTCTCCAGAAGAAAACATTCCAGAACTTAATAGATTGCTTAAAAAGACAATTGAGTTATGTTGTTGAATAAACAGCAGATTGGGAATGTGGAGAGAGAGTAGAGTAGAAAGAACACAGTTGCCCAAGATTTCATCAAACTCTAATGTGAGAAAAGACAAATTTGGAATGCATTTAATACCGTATTTTGCACCCCATAGGACGCTCCGGCCCATAGGACGCACCTAGTTTTTTGGGGGGAAAATAACGGGGGAAAAAATTATTTCCCCCCCAGGTGCGGGGCTGGAAGAACCAGGTCGGGGAACAGCAGGAAGGCGTGCTCTGCCTCCCCGCTGTCCCCCGAGCTTGTGGGGCTGGCTATGGGGAGAAGTGCGCTGATCCCGGGACTGCAGGCAGCTCTGCGCAGCCACCGGGAGCGGGGCGGGACTTTGCGCCCGGCTCCCGGTGGCCGCGCAGAGCTGCGCTGATCCTGGGACTGCAGGCAGCTCTGCGCAGCCACTGAGAGCGGGGCGGGACTTCGCGCTCGGCTCCCGGTGGCCGCGCAGAGCTGCGCTGATCCCAGGACTGCAGGCAGCTCTGTGCGGCCATCCGGAGCTGGGCGGGACATCGTGCCCCGTTCCCGGTGGCCGTGCAGAGCTGCGCTGATCCCGGGACTGCAGGCAGCTCTGCCCAGCCACCGGGAGTGGGGCGGGACTTCGCGCCCGGCTCCCAGTGGCCGTGCAGAGCTGCGCTGATCACGGGACTGCAGGCAGCTCTGCGCAACCCTCGGAGCCGGTCTCCTGAGGGTTGCGCAGAGCTTCCTGAAGCCCGGAGAGCGAGAGGGGTCGGTGCGCACTGATGCCTCTCGCTCTCCAGGCTTCAGCGAAAGCCTGCATTCGCCCCATAGGATGCACACACATTTCCCCTTCATTTTTGGAGGGGAAAAAGTGCTTCCTATAGGACGAAAAATACGGTAGGTTATGGGGCAGGACCATATAGACAGAAAGAGGCTTTGGTAAGCCCCATTATCCCTTGGCCTAAACAACCCTCTCTCATGTGAGGCTTGGGAATAATATGAATAGGGTTGGCTGGCAGTGTATATTATGGACTTTTAATGCTGTAAAGTGGTAGGGAACCATTAAGACACCTTGTTAGGCAGGACTTTGGGAAGGTTTGCCGTATGGAGCTGCTCAGATAATTTTATTGCCTGCTTTTACATCTTCCTGAGGTTCTGTTTTTTTATTGCAAAATTTCGCAGTGCTTTAAAAAAAAAAGATTTTTATGTAATATATTTCTGCTCTGTCTGGGACCGTATGGTGAAGGGCAGACTGTAAATAAGGTAATGCCTGAATGAATTGATCTCATTTATGTCAAGCATTTCTATTTGTCATGGCAAGCCAAAATAGCCACCCTTGGGCTAGAGGGTATCCTGTGGCCATCTAGACGTTGGACTATGGATCCCATCAGCCTCAACCAGTATGGCCAGCGGTCAAGAATGGAAGGAGTTGTAGCTCAACAACATCCCTGTTCTGTATCCCAACATGTCTTGACTGTGACCTACGCAACACAAGCAAGAAAATTTAGTTAGGGCCACTTAGATTTAACCCATTTTCAGTAATCAAGGTTGTACTGCCTCTGAATCTGGAAGATCTATTCTAGAAATAAAAACTAATTGCTATTGACATGATTTGGCATAGGAGTAGATGCGATTGTAGCTTCTTTTCACAGTTTAAAACAATATTTTTAAATACCAGTTTTCAGTGATATTCCAGGTAGAGACAGTTACTTGGCTGATGATGAGTCTAGTTGCATTCCAATACTAGATACATGAGCCTCAGTCTATGACATCACTTTCCCAGTCATTTTTTGAATTACAGGGTTGTCATATTTCAAAAAGTAAAAACCAGGACACCCCCAAAATTGTTGAGCTAAGATCCAGGAAAAAGCGGACATTTCCTTTTGGATATTCCAGATGTATGGCAGCCCTAGGATACAAGGTCCAGCAAAATTGACCAAAGTAATAAATTCATGCATAATTCATCTGGATGCTCGTCTAAGTGAGCAGCTTTTGTAGTGCAGCCATTAACATTGCAGGGAATAAGGTAAAGGTAAAGGTACCTCTGCCCGTACGGGCCAGTTGTGTCCAACTCTAGGGTTGTGCGCCCATCTCACTTAAGAGGCCGGGGGCCAGCGTTGTCCGAAGACACTTCTGGGTCACATGGCCAGTGTGACAAGCTGTATCTGGCGAGCCAGCGCAGCACACGGAAACACCGTTTACCTTCCCGCTAGTAAGCGGTCCCTATTTATCTACTTGCACCCGGGGGTGCTTTCGAACTGCTAGGTTGGCAGGCGCTGGGACCGAGCAACGGGAGCGCACCCCGCCGCGGGGATTCAAACCGCCGACCTGACGATCGGCAAGTCCTAGGCGCTGAGGTTTAAATAATTCCACTATTCACACAGAAGTACTTTAAGCAAGCTATAAGGATAGAAGGAGTATAGCCATATCACAGGTCAGAAAACAATACAGCAGGAGGAAATAATCTGCCCTGGTTATTGTGGTGCAATTAGATATGAAATACGCATCTCAATATAAAAGTTTTACGATTATAATTTGACTTTGTGATGCAGTATCTTGATTAACACCAGTATTATCACCTGTCAATTACTAAAAAGCAATGCAGTAATTAAGTCAAGCAAATGCTCTTGCAGCCTTCTGGAGGTATAGTATGCCTGGGTATTTTAAGGAGTTCAGCAAAAGCAAAGACCCATTGAGATGAAAAATATAATCTTCACAGGTGCCCTGGGGCAGAGAAGAGAGACACTGTAATGAGCATCTCCCTCATTACGACAAATTAAGATACAACCACATTTGCTTAAAACAATTGCAAAGAGTTTTCAATTTTTTGGACAATAAACTTTTAAGAGCGTACCAGGTGCTAATACACTTTGTATCTTTCCCAGCTTGGGGATTTATAAAGAGCTAAGACAGCCTTTCTCATCTAAATGGAAATGCCCAGAAGCTGATTTGGTACTAAAAAGTCAGCTATCGGTTCTCAATAGTATGTATAACTAGAGAAGTTAAAATATGAACTTCATAGTTGCTAGAATTAATTTGCTTTTTACTTTCCAACACAGTCATTCTTAATTTATGGCAAAACATTCTGTTATCCCCTTTCTGCTTTACACTGTTCTGTTCGGATGGGAATATCCAAAACTATGCTGTGCTCGGGGAAACATTTTGTGATAATGGATTAATACTGAATTATTATTCTTAATGTTCCTGTTTTATCCTGAAGACACCTTGCAATATATATTACATATTCTGAAGAAGGGTCCCCCCCCCCTCCTTTCAAGTTCTAGTAAGAAAATCCTGGGGTAAGAAGCCATGGTCTGTCTGGATACAAAGCAGCTTCGTGTGCTCATGCATTCAGCATTAAAATAAAGAAATTACTATTTTTCTCTGAATAGGCTTTCCCAGATGTCATTGGGCTACAGTTACTATCACATCTGCCCATTGACCATGCTGGATGGGATGATGGGAATTGTAGTCCAACAATATCTACCGATCATAGGTTCGAGAAGGCCGCTCAAAATGCTCAAGCTCATGACTGATATAGGAAGTACTTTTTGCACAACTCACTTCATTACAAAATGCTGATTTTTTTTTTTAAAGGGAGTAGACCAAGCTTCCTCAACCTCGGCCCTCCAGATGTTTTGAGGCTACAATTCCCAGCATCCCTAACCACTGGTCCTGCTAGCTAGGGATAATGGAAGTTGTAGGCCAAAAACATCTGGAGGGCCGAGTTTGAGGAAGCCTGGAGCAGACAAATTCATAGATGATAGATCTTCTTCAGAGCAATCTTACCCATGTGTTCACAAAAGTGAGGTCCCTTGTAAGTGTGTAGGAATGCAGCCTTAATTATTTTTAGCTGTAAGCTCTAGACACCAGCAACAGGTAAAGGAGATGGCTGTCCCTGTCACAAGCCACTTGTGAGCTTTCCAGGGGCATTCATCACCACCAAACCTTATAAGACTTAAAGAGGAAAGGGATAAAAGCTAATAGTTAAAGGTGATTATAACTCACATAAAACAGATAGAAACAAAAGACAAGTCGTTAAAAGTGACTATAAGGGAGGGGCATTTGATTGGCCCCCTGCTTTAAGGTAGGTGTGGGGAACTTTTGGTGGGGAACTCCCATCAGTCCTAGCAAGAATGGGCAATGGCCAGGGAAGACGGGAGTTGCAGTGCAGCAACATCTGGTGGGCCAATGCCTTCCGAAACACACCTATTTAAAAGGCTTATGTTACTTTATGAATTTATGCATTTTATCTATTTGTCTGTTGTAAGCCACCTATGACATTTGCAAAGTGCTGTACCACATATAAATGAAGTAAACAAATAAATCTGTCTAGTGGTCTTAGATTTTAGAGGTTCTGTCTAAAATAATTGGTCTTAATTAGGCTTGATCCATTAACTGTTTTGCTGAATTGTTTGGATGGCAGTTACTCATTTGTTACTTATTAACTCACTTAGCTATCAAGATCATAGTGTCATTGTTCAGTTATTCCTACAATCACAAAGTGTCTGACTGAAGACATAGGGTTGCATCCAACATATTCATATTCACAGTATGAATTAGTCAAATACTATCCTTATAGTCTGATGAAATGTGCAAACTTATGGATTAGTTTTTTTAAAGGAATGAATTTCATTCCCTTGCCTTATAATGACAGGTGTGTTTTTTTCTAAAACATTTCTTTTTCAAAAAAAAAGAAACCTGATTTAATAGGCAGTAGAATGCCTGCTGTCTGCACCTTAACTACCCACATATTCAGTCATGAATGCAGTACTTCTGGCAAATAATAATTTTCTACATCGAAAGTCAACTCATTCTCATCCAGTAAATATTTGAGGGGGTGAAATATATTCAATCCACCCGCTTCACATAGACTAGGCAATGGCTCATTAAATATCAACATGGTACACAGTTTGTTTCAGGAAAGAGAAAGGGAAATATTCTTGTCTCCATTAAAAAGAACATAATGGAAATCTGTATAAAGACATATTAAAGCACCGTAACTGAACACCGCCAACACCGTCAAAGTGAAATAAGCTGGAAAAAAATCTCAGTAGTAAAGATTTAATATTTTATTTACACAGATGCCCACACACTTATATAGATATAGATTATATATACACACATGGGAGCTAGCTAGATGTAGAGTGTCACTGGTAAAACAAGAGACTCTGGAACTATTCTGTTGTGAAGCAGCCAGCAATCGACCAAGGAAAAGACTCCCCCTGCCTCAGGAAGTTTATGTGGGTAGAAAGAGGTTTTACATGACATTCACATCCCAGGATGACTCACCTGACCCTCAAAATGTTGAGTTTCTAATATGTGAATTGAGTTTCTAGGGTGTGAATTTCATATAAGATCTCTTCCAACCAATATATAACCTGTAGGGTGAGTCTTGGGTGTTGATTGGGTGCCTGGTCAATTTCTGACTGATTTGCAATAGATTGGTTCCCAAGTCTCTTGTCATACCACTGACACTCTGCATCTAGCTGGCTCTCTTGTGTGTGTGTATATACCTAATCTATGTGTGCAGAGGTGTCTGTCTAAATAGAATATTAGTCTCAGAAGCATGCTGGAGGTAACATCTAGTACTACAGGCAGTGCTTTTTCCCTAGAAAAATAAGTGCGAGTATTCACCATGAAGTTGTTACGGTAAGTGCCACACCTTTAACAACAAAAAAGAGAGATGCCGGTACTGCGTACCCTTGAGTACCCCCTAAAAAAAAGCACTGGCTACAGGTATGATTTGTTATTATATAATGGATAGTTTTTTGCCTATTGTATCATAACAAATGATTTTTTTGTTATTGTTTCTTCCACTTATATTTACGGTATGTTAGATTAATGATACTCCAATGATTTTTTTGTGCGGGGTCAGACTTAAATGCATGAACTTCTATCCCTAAATTTAACTTGATGAAAATCCAAGGTGCAGATTGGGCATGGAGGTAAAGCTTAGAAAGGTGGCTGTCCTCAATTTGTTTGAGGAAGAACCAGGGGCAAGCAGATTCCCTTTGCCAGTTCCAACAAGCTAAACATCATCTGCTCCCTGGGTGGTTTCCTCTGCTCTTGCTTATACTAGGATAGCCCCAGTGGTTTGCCTGGGCACATTGGGTCCCAGCTAGTGGTATTATGGTTTGTAGGAATACACTGGGTGTCATCTGATGGAAATTGTCCACCAGATCAAAAACAGGTTGTATGTACATATATGCATGGCCTAGATTTTGAACTTTTCCCATGGAGATGTTTTCAACAGTAACAAGAGCATTCTATGTAATGAAAATATATTTATGTTGAAATAAAGAAAGACATGCAGCTTTTATGTAGAAAAATGGCATTATTTTAGATCCATAAAAGAGCGTACCTTGTAATTTTAGAGGGGATATTGAACATATAAACACCAAACACTAATATTCAGTTCATTTCTTATATATCATCTCCTAGTAGGTTGATATTATATTAGAACTATAATAATGCTTGCAAGCTATTGCAGTTTATATTTGGATTATGTTTGCTTTGACTGTAAAGGGTTTGGTATAGACTGTTTGTAATACTGGTGGGTTATGGACCAGACACAATAATAATTCATTTTCTGGGATTTCTGCCTTTGAGACTTCACTGCTTGTCTTATACTCTAAGTCTCAAAGTGTAGTATCCACTTTTATCCAAGGGTTGGCAAATACCTGGAATAGATAGGCAAAGAAAGTCAGCAACGGATTAGAGTCTGGTTAGCTAATCTGACAGTGAAGGAAAAGGGGGGGCGCAGAGGGAGGGAGTTCCTCACATTGAGAGTGCATGTGTGCACAAGCAAATAACTGATCTAGAAGCTCTGTAGCAGACACTAGCATAGAATTGGTTGTCTGCTATTACCTAATTTTTTTGGTTAGACACCTTCCCACTTTGAATTGCCTGCATTTCTTCATCTGAAGCTCCACATGGATGACATAGACATCAGGAAACCAGTTCTGAGCCTTCAGGGCTCCCAGTCTTCCACATAACACCAAGTACTTGAGATGAATAAGACAACACCTCCACTATTGCTGGCCCATCACCTAGCTTTTCTTGACTTGAGTAACTTGATGTTAAGAGCAGCACATTTTCAGGCTTGTCTTTTTGTGTGTGCTGCTTCAAGCCCATTGATCCTACTTGGAATGGAATTCCATTCAGTTTTTCCGGTAAGATTCTAGAAGTCATTGGCCCTTCTCCGTGTTCTAAGTCTCCCACCACCCACTTCTACAGTTGTGGATGTGTCCAATAAAGCCTGCTGTTTCCCATGTGATCGTGATTCTTTATTCTCCATTGGGAACCTCAACCACGTAAGTAGCCGTTTGGTAATAAGTACTGGCTGTACTTTTAGACTCCATGTTGATGATCCATGTAGTTCTGTGCATACAAACTGAACTGGCAAAGAAAGACCTCCTGCAGTAGGGAAACAACATCTGTTTGTTGGTGGAAATCTGTGAGTACTTGGACTGGAGGTATTCACAATCTTGGATTTGGTCTGCTGACACCATTCAGTCAGTCATTACCTGCACACTTGCTACCTCAGTCATCATAATTGTACAAGGGGGTAGTTCAGGCATAGGCAAACTCGGCCCTCCAGATGTTTTGGGACTACAACTCCCATCTTCCCTAGCTAACAGGACCAGTGGTCAGGGGTGATGGGAATTGTAGTCTCAAAACATCTGGAGAGCCGAGTTTGCCCATGTCTGGTGTAGTTACTAACTGGTGAACTGCCCTTTGCTGATATCAATTACTCACATCTGTCTGCTTGCACAGTGCTGCCTCAATAATTGTTTTCTGTTGGTTTCTGGTGTGGACAGGAATTCCATTCCCTTTATGACTTTTCTGTAGCGAAACCAAATAGTTTAATGGCTGTTTGAGAAATTTGCCTTTCCCCAATTGCCAAGTCTTATATGTGTCTCAGTTGTGTGTGTGTAAATATTGCCCATAGTTGAAAGCATTAAAAAAATTCCTGCCTTTTGAAGTAGTGGGAAATCACTACAGCAGATGAAATGTCTCTGTGCAGTTATGAAATGAATGAAATGTAAGTGGGAGGCTCATATCTACATTGAGGAAATGTTGTGAGCAAGTAAGCATAAATGATGAAGCAAAAGCTGCTATTTTTGTACAGTAGATTTATCCTCTGGTAGTGATGGTGAAACTGTCTTGCTTTGAATGGCTCCTGACTTGGCATTTGTGGACATAATCTATGAATGTTCGAAAAATAGTTGTTGTTTTAAATTGGCTCTCTTCTACTTTTGGAAGGACAATGTATTTTGTTATGTTGTTGGAAACAGATACCTCCCAGCCCTAATGAGGAACGATTGAGGGAGTTGGGTATGTTTAGCCTGGAAAAGTGGAGACTGAGAGAAGATATGATAGCCATCTTCAAATATCTAAAGGGTTGTCACATGGAAGACGGAGCAAGCTTCTTTTCTCTTGCTCTGGAGGGCAGGACCTAAACCAATGGATTCAAGTTACAAGAAATGAGATTCTGACTAAATGTCAGGAAGAACTTTCTGGCAGTAATCTGTTTTACAGTGGAACGGACTCCCTCAAAAGGTGGTGGACTCTCTTTCATTGGGAGTTTTAATGCAGAGGTTGGATGGCCATCTTTCAGGGATGCCTGAGTTGAGATTCCTGCATTGCAGGGGGTTGGACTAGATGACCTGGGGAGTTTCTTCCAACTCTACAGTTCTCTGATTCTTTAATCCACTCCACCAATTACTCCTCATAATACTTGGGAGCTGCTGTAGATGGTGTTCCGATGCAATAAAGGCTTATTCACTGCAGTTGGATCTTGACGGGTGCGGTGAGGGGCAGAGATCACATGCAGGGTCTGAGAGACGAATAGACCACAGCATTCAAAGAGAAGAAGAAGAGGAGGAGGAGGAGGAGTTTGGATTTGATATCCCGCTTTATCACTACCCGAAAGAGTCTCAAAACGGCTAACATTCTCCTTTCCCTTTCTCCCCCACACCAAACACTCTGTGAGGTGAGTGGGGCTGAGAGACTTCAAAGAAGTGTGACTAGCCCAAGGTCATCCAGCAGCTGCATGTGGAGGAGTGGAGACGTGAACCCGGTTCACCAGATTACGAGTCTACCGCTCTTAACCACTACACTACACTGGCTCTCAGCACATTTCTTTCATATTTTGAATTATCTGCAAAAGTCTGTTCATAATCCTGAAGTCCCAGAGTGATGGTTCAACAGCATTCTATGCACATCTGGTTTTATAAATATACAACATCTATAGACATTTGGCTTCTTAAATGATGGGATACTTGCATTAATGCTGGAAGATGCCAACACACTGCCTGCCTGATATAGGTTTGTTGTTGTTTAGTCATTTAGTCGTGTCCGCCTCTTCATCACCCCATGGACCAGAGCACGCCAGGCACTCCTGTATTCCACTGCCTCCCACAGTTTGGTCAAACTCATGCTGATAGAGAACACTATCCAACCATCTCGTCCTCTATCGCCCCCTTCTCCTTGTGCCCTCCATCTTTCCCAACATCAGGGTCTTTTCCAGGGAGTCTTCTCTTCTCATGAGGTGGCCAAAGTATTGGAGCCTCAGCTTCAGGATCTGTCCTTCCAGTGAGCACTCAGGGCTGATTTCCTTCAGAATGGATAGGTTTGATCTTCTTGCAGTCCATGGGACTCTCAGGAGTCTCCTCCAGCACCATAATCCAAAACCTGATATAGGTATGTTAGTACAATTGTCTATGTGGTGGTTTCAAGCTCAGGCTGGTTGTTATTCAGGTTGCTGTTCCTGTTGTCTGCCATTCTAGCTCCTATGGCAGTGCACTGTAAGTCTTACACACATGAACTAGTGCTTGTCAGATAATGAGCTAAATGTTAAAAGACCAAGAGTCCTCCTCTCTTTCCAGTCCCTGAAGAGGAAGATGACTCTATTATCAAACCCTTGTAGTGACCTTATCATGATTTTCTCATACATATTTATTGGTGTTCTAGTGGTATTCTGAAAGGATTATCTCCTGTCACATTTTTAATGCTGTCTGCTGGTGAACACCTTTTAATTGCAGATATTAATTTGCATTCAAATGGGAGGCATCTGGTTCAGCTTTGAAGTAAAAGACAATTTTCAAGCTTTCCAAATGGATAATCTGGCACAATTTCATGAAACTTTATTTATTATTTCAGATAGGCGGAGGCAAGATGAATACAATTGTCAGATTATATCCTCCTTGATTTCTAATTAACAAAGTTATGTTTTCGTTTATTATTATTATTATTATTATTATTATTAGGGTTGCACTGAATGTTCACCTTGAGCCTGAACTTGTGAGTTTTTGAGGGAATGCTCCCCACTCCCAGATTTAATCCTTCTGTTGGCAAGTGTTTGTGGCCAAATGGTTTTTCATTCTGCTGCTGATTTTCAGCCAATTTTTTTCCTGTTTGATTTCTCTGTTGACTGGGATTGCTAGTTAGGAATCATGTACTGAATGTGATGATGTTACTGCGCAACTTACCAAATCTGACTGTGTTCTGATGGCTGTATGGGCAAATGAAACCCATGAAGACTGAGGGCAGCTGTTTTTGAAGGCTACATCAGGGATCACTCACTTTCACAGCCCCGTACTGATCACATGGGTGAATTTTCTGCACAAGTAGATTTTCACAAAATAGGTTCTCCTTTGGACTCAGTCCCATAATCTCCAACATGATGCAGTGGGAAACTGGGACACCCATCTTTTGGAGCACACTCCTGTGCAGGAGAATGTTCCCTCCCAACCCCCCCCCCCAAGATGTTCCAATTTAATTGAATTAGTTGAGGGATATGCAGTCTTGACCCATTATGCTGCGAAATTACAATATATCCATTCTCTGTTCTTTAGAAGCTTCATGGCTTGTAATCTCAAGTAATTGGTTCATTTAATGCAGCTGCAAAGTTTGACATACATGTAATTTTACATGCATGTATAATTGTATTGGGGGGGAAATAACTCATGGTATCAGCTCATGAGATTTTCCTTCTTACACTTCAGGCTAAGTGCATCTATATTATCGCAACCTACCTCATGCATCATCCCCGCCCCTCCCCCCCTGCGTAACAGCCACAGATAACATTTGTAAGTACAGTGGTGCCCCGCAAGACGAATGCCTCGCAAGACGGAAAACCCGCTAGACAAAAGGGTTTTCCGTTTTTGAGCTGCTTCGCAAGACGATTTTCCCTATGGGCTTACTTTGCAAGACGAAAACGTCTTGCGAGTGTTCCGATTTCCCCCCGCTTTCCCCCCTTTTTTCTAAGCCACTAAGCCACTAATAGCCTTTTAGCCGCTAATCCGCTAAGCCTTTAATAGCTGCTAAACCTTTAATAGCCGCTAAACCGCTAATAGCGCTAATCCGCTAAGCCACTAATAGGGTTGCTTCGCAAGACGAAAAAACCGCTAGACGAAGAGACTCGCGGAACGGATTAATTTCGTCTTGCGAGGCACCACTGTAGAAGTAGGCAGCAACTATCAAATATACAAATACATGCTTTGCCAAGTAGCATGCAGATGCTTATGGTAATTTAGTTGCTTAATATGCATTGCCGGGATTTCAAATTAAATATAGCCAGCGATGAATTTTGCAACTTTAACTAAGGGTAGCAGGACACAAAGGTATCACAAAAAAAATCAAACCACTTTGCAGAGGATGAATTTACCATTATCAACTTATACCTAACAGATCACCTACACTGAGGCCTCATCAAATTGTTCATATACGTACCCATCATGTATATTCTAAACCTATCGCAGTACTTTTCCAAACCAATGACAAAATGCAGACATAACAGTAAATCAGGCATAGGCAAACTCGGCCCTCCAGATGTTTTGGGACTACAACTCCCATCATCCCTAGCTAACAGGACCAGTGGTCAGGGAATTGTAGTGCCAAAACATCTGGAGGGCCGAGTTTGCCTATGCCTGCACTAAATCATGGTTTATTGTTACAGGAACAAGTCTGCCGAAACCTCAACCTCACATTCTTTCCCTTCCCCTCTGTGCACTTGATAAGGAGCCAGAGAGTTTCCATACCAATCAAAGTCCCTTGTGACATCCAAACTTAGATAACTGAGGTTTGTTCTAACTATGATTACTGTACTTCAGTTCCCAGAATCTCCAGACTGGGCTGGGAAAAACCCTTCCTGAAACTCTGGAAAGCCACTTCCACAGGGTAGACAATATTCAGCTAGGTAGATTAATGGGATAACTCACTGTAAGGCGGTTTGCAATACTTCTGTTCTATGCTGTTTTAGTATTTCTCTGTTGACTGTGGTTTTTGTCATGAAAATAATTGTGGTTTTATTTTTGTTTGTAACATGATTTTGGAAATGTTGATTATGGAGCATGAAAAACATTTTGAAAATGCATCCGTCGATATAAATGGATGACTTTGCTGCATGTTGTGGTTTGAAAAACGAGACTTCTGAAGATATGTGAAGGGTTTCAGCTAAACTTCAGGAACAGTTGTTGAGCCAGCTGTAGATAGCAAGTTTGATCCAGTGTGAGAGGGGTGTGTGTGTGTGTGTTTATTTTTAACATATGCTACATTCTTGTGTCAGGGATTGTATTAAAAAAATGTGAAATGCACAAAACGTATGCTTAATTGGGCATTTTTTTTAGATCAGACCACACTTTCATAACAATGGCTGTCAGGAAGCATGAAAAAGTATTCCTCTGTTGCTTAATTAAGCCTTGAGCTTTAGTAAGAAAAGTAGCCAAACAATTAATTAATGATTAAAAATTAACGGTGTGTTCTCTCTATTGATTTATGTGGTTAATTAATATAGCAGCATTATAAGGTGTACACTGTCCTTCAGATAACTGTTGTAATAGATGAATGTTTTGCATGAAATTAGTTAAAATCAGCATTATTATTTCTGGTACATAATCATGGAAATGACAGCATGTAAGTACAAGGTGCCATATTCTTCATTTTATGTCTCTGTGTGCATCAAATATGCCTTAATAATGTGTGTTGAAGAATTTGAAAAAGGAAGCTGCTTTTATTTCTTTAAAGACCTGTCATACTTTTTCATGAGGATAAATTATTCGGGTTTGAAATGCTACTTAAAATTCCCCAGATGATGAGAATATTTCTAAGAGACTTGGGTCAGGTGTATGCTGCGTCGCACCAGTTAACATCATCCAGAGGTTACAATTCTGTGGAGGTGAAGACTATTTAAGTTGATGGTAGATAATACTGTTTAAAATGAGATGTAGAAAGCTCAGGAGAAGTTATTGCAAAGGGGGAGAAATCAATAGACAGGGAGATTGGTTTGAAAATCTCTTCCATTTTAAACTTCTCTGATTTTCCAGATTTGAACTAATACACCACAGAGTATCTAATAACAGCAAAAATTGTCACATTGGTATTGCTCAGCACCTGAAATGTAATTGCACTGCAATGTTCAGCTATGTGGGCATAGAAAAACACCACACACACACACACACACACACACACACACACACGAACACACGGACACAGCTCTACTTAGGGCAGAGCTTCCTCAACTTTTCATGTTGGTGACACACTTTTTAGACATGCATCATTTTGCGACACAGTAATTCAGTTTTACTAGCAAGATGGAGGTTAAACTAACCCAGACTTCCTCAAACTCGGCCCTCCAGATGTTTTTGGCTTACAACTCCCATGATCCCTAGCTAGCAGGACCAGTGGTCAGGGATGATGGGAATTGTAGTCTCAAAACATCTGGAGGGCTGAGTTAGAGGAAGCCTGATAACCTTTTTCTAGCAACGGAAGGTGCATGGGGAGTGTTCGTGCAACACACCTACACACTGTAGCCGTCATACTAATGTGTCATGACACACAGTTTGGAGAGCTCTGGCTTAGGGCCTAATTAAGGAAATTTCTTTTCTCTTAAGCAGGTGCTTAAATTTGATATTTTCAAGGCAGGATGAGCCCGTGAGTAGCTTGTCTTTGAGTACATTGACTGCTTTCTCACATTAGCACTAAGTCATTGTTTAAGTATGGTTTCTTCAACAAACTATGCATCATCTCATAGAAGGAACAAGCAAGCCACAACTTGTTTCTCCAAAGGTTGTTATCCCACCATTCTCCTTTCTTTGTGCCTTTGCAGATTGGTGAGCATTTGGGGTTGGGTGGTCAAGCAAACAGCAGTGAAGCAGTGCTGTTGCTCTCATACATAATGCCAAACCGTAGTTAAAACAAACCATGGTTTAGTTGTGAACATGGCTCATTAGGCTGTGGCATGATCAGACCATATATTTTAATGAATTTCCTTTGTTTAGACCACATATGAAATGAAATGTGTATCTTTATTTAGCAACTTTGGTTTGATGCTTTTTCTTTTTTCAAGTTGTATTTAATATGAATAAGACTATGGGACAAACGTTTCTTCACTTCAGTCTGTTTACCCCACAATACACATTGCATAGAATGCAACTAATGAGAAGCTTCGCTTTTACTTGGATGGCCTTTGCCCTACATTATGAATGACAGTCCTGTGTTGGAAGTTGTCTTCTGTTTGAAGGGCTGTCCAGTCTTGGGCCAGAAGTTTCTGTTTCCTTTTTTGTATCAGTTCTACATGTGCTCCATCATTGCTCTCCTTTAATGGATTTTTTTAAATAAAAAAATGCATGAACAATTTGCAATTAGATTGAACGCCTTGTGTACACATTCTTCCCCTAAAATTCACATTTCGTATGGTTTTCCATGCATTTCCTCTTAAATACATACTTTTGTCTGCATACTGTATTAAAATACCAAAAATGCATCACAGAATTCCGAGAACTTCATAAGGCTATTAATGGTTGGGTTCCTATCTGCATATAAGTCTGGGACAAGCAGATTAGGACTGTTATATTTAAAATGTAAATTGAACAAATTTATCTTCTATCCACAGCCCAACCCAACTCCATAAGGGGTTTGCCCCTTATTTCTGAATATTCCAGCCTAATATAAATGAGCACCCAAATTCTTTCAGAAGAAATCAACTCCATAGAACCTGGCAGATTGTTGCTTAGGATCAGTTAGAGAATACAATGACAGTTAATTATTATTAATAATATTATTTACTTATACCCTGCCCATCTGACTGGGTTGCCCCAGCCACTTTGTGAAAGTGACTGTTCACACAATTAATGGGTTTGTCACTAAACATTTCCAAGCCCGCCCACCAAAAAGCACTGTTTCCAGCCAAGAAATTGGGAAATATTCAGTGCAACTCTAGGTGCAATAAGATGTGTAAAATTTCTAGTATTTGGAACATTTTGCAATCAGCTTTAAATATTTTCTGTTAAACTGCTGTTCCTTGGACAAATGTCAAGTATCAGTTTTAGACATGTTCCTAAATTCCAATCAACTAAGATGGTAATTGCACACTAGAGATTAAATCATGTTCTTATAAGTAGAGGTTTAGTGAACTAATTAGTAGTATGTTCCTAAATAAGTTCTAATAATGTGTGTGATCATGCGCTCCAAAATGCAGCTAAATGTGTTTCAATGAGGTCCAGTTTAATCTGGGCAATTAAATTGTTAGTAAATTCAGCTTGTGCATTATAAGCAAAGAATTTTCTGGTTCCCCACTGGAAATCTTCTCTCCTTGAGACTGGGGAAGTATGTGAAGTCACATGTACAGTGGTACCTCGCAAGACGAATGCCTCGCAAGGCGAAAAATGCACAAGACGAAAGAGTTTTCCGTTTTTTGAGTTGTTCCGCAAGATGAATTTCCCTATGGGCTTGCTTCACAAGACGAAACGTCTTGCGAGTTTGTTTCCTTTTTCTTAAAGCCGCTAAGCCGTTAATAGCCGCTAAGCCGAAAAAACCGCAAGACTAAGAGACTCGCGGAACGGATTAATTTTGTCTTGCGAGGCACCACTGTATTTGTGGCTTGGCTCGTTTTTGGATTCACAAAGACTTAGATGGCTTGAAAAGTGGTACAACATGTAAAAAAAATGTGTCTGTGCTTTCTTTCTTTCTTTTTCTTATAGTAGGCAAATGGGCTTGAGCAATAAAAAAGAATGATTTCTAGCAACCATTAGGCACAGTTGCAGGAAAGTCCTGAGAAACAGGCCAAAATGGGCAGGGGGAGACCTTTCCCAAGGGTAAAAATACATGGTTGCACCATAGAATCATGATATCCACAGCAATTTGGCAGAATTCCTTCTTATTTGGGCTCAGAGCTTTAATATACCACAGACACATATAGCTCACTGGCAGGGATTATGCCCTCCCCTTTCATAATGAGCAGGCCACAAAACATCTCACAGAAAACGATGCTGGGAACATTAAACTGTGACATCTTCCTGCATAATAATAGCTCGATGAAACGTAATCAGGGTTGTCTTTTTCCTATGCTGCCAAACCAGAAGCACCAGCATCACATTATCTCAGGACCTACCAACCCTTTAATGATATATCTGCTCTAAGCTCCATTACATAATGATGTGACATTTTGATAGTTTAATGCTAAGTTGTTCTTCTGTACAAGCCGAGTATTGAAGAGGAAAAAGCCCCGTTGGTTGTGTGCAATGTATGGGAGCTCATAATGTGGGTGTGCTTCCCTGTTCTTTGGATCACACCATAGAAATGTTTTTAATGAATTCTTGTTCAATTGTGTATTACCACTGGTAAACCTGCTGGCAAAGAGCTGAGCTGCACTGAACTGAACTGGGGCAGCTCCTAGTGCTATCCGTCATGGCTGCAGTGTGGCCAGGTGTGTCACAACCTCATGTGTGGTTGACTACACAAATTTCCTCTACCTGATTGACAGACTGTCTCCTGATGGAGTTTTGATGAAAGGGGAGAAACCAAAGCAATTGTTCCACATCACTGTATAGTTGAGGTACTGAACACTCTCTCTCTCTCTCTCTCTCTCTCTCTCTCTCTCTCTCTCACACACACACACACACACACACACAGAGAGAGAGAGAGAGAGAGAGAGAGAGAGAGATGGAGGTACTACTATTTCAGTAAGTAGAAAATGACTGTATCCTTGCACCCACTTCTTTCCTTCATACCAAATTTCCTTCGCAAATTAGTGTTGGGAATCTGAGATTAGATACCCATGTAGTGGAATTCGCCCCCAGTTCCAGTCACCACACCGAGACAGCTTTAGGTCCAAAATAGCAGAATATTTTTTGCAGAATATAAGGTTTCAGTAATACAGTTCTGGACATTGATCTATACATACAACTTGTAGCCTTTGCAGATATATGCATACAAGTATAAAGTATTTCTGTTGCTCCAGCAAATCAAAACGTTGCACAGACAGACTCATTCACTTCACAAGACTGACTCCGATACACAGACAGACTCACTGACCGATGAGCTGACATTCCCCAATCACTTACTGTATTTTCTGCTCTATAAGACTCACTTTTTCCCTCCTAAAAAGTAAGGGGAAATGTGTGTGCGCAAATGCAGGCTGCGCAGCTATCCCAGAAGCCAGAACAGCAAGAGGGATTGCTGCTTTCACTGTGCAGCGATCCCTCTTGCTGTCCTGGCTTCTGAGATTCAGAATATTTTTTTCTTGTTTTCCTCCTCCAAAAACTAGGTGTGTCTTGTGGTCTGGTGCGCCTTATAGACCGGAAAATACGGTATATAGTTGGCAGTGGGCCATTACCATAGCAACTGGCTTGGCTGACCATGCACCTGTTGGCTTATCTCCTGCATGGGGTGCTCATGAAGGAAATTAACCTCTGCATTTAGTTCCTTCAATAATTAGCACATCATGTTGAAATGGTGGGAGGAGGGGTAAAAGAGGAAGTTATTATTTATATATTGGAAAAAGTTGAATAAAAATAAAATCTAAAACCCACTAAGCAAACAAAAAACAGACATCCACAGCTATAGGGAACTGCACCGTATATACAGTGTGTTTGTTTTCTTTTGTACAGTAGAACTTCTTAACATCCCCAGAGGTAATTGGATTATTTTGATCCTTGTAGTTTTCCAAAGGGTCTGGCCAAAACAGTAGCTTTATGAATTTTAACATTATTCTGGATGCTTGCATTGCTCAGTTGTGACAGAAATGCCAGCAAAACGTAAGTTTCAATGTTAAAGTAAATAATTTGCATGTATACTTAAGCTTTCCAGGATAAAGGTCATAGAAACATGCAGAGCAGTATAGGATGGAATATTAAAAATTGCATTACTTACACATTCAGGGGCAAGTATTTTTCTATACCAAGTATAGCATTGAACAGCTTGATTTCTTTATGGATTTCACCATGATGACGGCAGCACAAATCAATTGTCCTTGGTATCCTTAAATCCAACTATTAGGATGATGTAAGTCAGCATTTTCTCCACTGGGATCCTTTCTTGACAATACGAAGTAGATATAACTGTATTCTTTCGTGACTATTGTGAAAGAAGGCAGGAAAACAGATAAAGCTTCATAGGATGTAATTCATTTGGTAGTAATGGTCCTATTACAGTAATTACAATTTTGTCATTGTGACTGCAGTGTTTAAAGAACCTGGCCTGTGGCTTAATTGCAGATTTATAGCAACTAACCCTTTGGGGATCATTGTCGTCTGTAATCGCATTCTCGTAACTAATGATTTAAAAAACAGAAGTTCTGTAGCAATTCCACTGCTGCTAACCACCATCAGTTTCATTTGCTTCTATAATGTTGAAATGTAAGATAAAATATGGGCCTGTTAAGGGTACTATGTATGTATGTTTGTATGTATTAAATTTTTACCTTGCAATGCTCAGCCCACATAGGGTCTGGCCTCCACCTGCTTAAAGCAGAAGAAGAAAAATAATCTCTCTCTCTCTCTCTCTCTCTCTCTCTCTCTCTCTCTCTCTCACACACACACACACACACACACACACACACAGAGAGAGAAATAACAATGCTGAAATATCAATGTTTTTAATTAAAGTGCTTTGGTACCCAATAATTGGAAAACCAAAGGTCCTCCTCAAGGGCCATTTCCCCTTACCATCCCAAATGCTGCCTCCGTCAGCATCCATTCCCCTGTCTGTCTCTGAGGGGGAGATGGGTCAGCAAGGCTCCCTCCACCAGTTCAGCTGGGGCGGCTGTCATTTGACATATTTGCTTTCCCTTTTCCCTTTCAAATAATGTATTTTAGATTGTAAGCTGTGACTTTAAACTAGGAACTGCTTTGAGTGCTTTGGCTGCAAGACAGCACATAAATGTAGGAACTCAATAAATTGCAGCTCTTTGCTAGTCTGGATAAATTCTTTCATTTGGCATGGGTGCTTGGGAGAGCACCTCAGAGGATGACCTAAGAACCTAGTCAGATGTACATCAGACAAGACCCTCCTTCATATGTGGACTAAGGTTGGCATATGAGGTGAGGCAGGTGGCTCCTAAAGAGAGAGTCAAATCACAAGTGGGGTTTGATATGCTGGGAATCAGAAGTGGGGAATGGCCTACTGCACTCATATCCTGCTTGTGGGCATCTGATAGGTGTTTTGTTGGCCAACATGAATTAGGAGGCTGAACTAGATGGGCTTTTGGCATGGTCTAGCAGCCAGGCACTTTGTAAGCTTTAATTATTTTATAACTTTTTCAGTGACGCAGTGCCCTCTCCATAGAGGCTCCCCTGGCACCCACACTGTGGTCTGTTCAGTGCCAGCTGAAAATCTCATTTTCCGAAGCCATTAATTTTTATATATGGGCGTTTTATTCCCTAGCCTTTATCATATGATCCCATTGTGTGTTATAATACAATAAAAAGCAATACTGTTTTAAACAATGAAGCAACAAACCAATAGAGGACATTCTTTTTGACAGCCTCTAAACTATCCTCCTTTTCTGTCTGACACTTTTATTATATAGCTTTCACCTTTTGCTGATAGCACACCACATTACCCTGACCTTTGACTCTGTCCAGCTATCCATTCTGATTGAAAATAGTTTTAGCTGGTTTTAATCTTGAATTTTTGTATGACTCTTCCATGCAACTCTTTCATCTCTGCTTGTTGTTATTTATTACATTCATATCTCACCTTTCCTCTAATGGGGGAGCAGTTTTTCTTTTCAACTCCCCGAGAAGTAGATTAGGCTGGGAATTAGTAGATTAGGCAGTGACTGGCCCAAGATCACCAAGTGAGCTTAATGGCTGAGTGGGGATTTAAAAGCTGGTCTTCCATGTCCTGCTTCAAGACACACCTGCACCTCACTGTTGTGAGGGTAAACATCTGCAGCAGGGAGCCTTTTGTATCCGTGGAGGCTGTATATGCAGTTGAGAACTACAGTGACTGGCAGAGGCTTCCCAGGGCTTCCCAACCCTACTTAGAAATGCCAGGGATTGAGTTTGGAACTTTCTGGGCTGTATTCAACTCTCTGCTTGTTGTTCTACTCTTGAGTACAACTACTGCTGAATACCACCATCTGTATGCAAGGCAGATGCTCTCCTGTTGAGTTATGGCCTTTCCTCACCAGTGTATTGGTGTATTAGTGGTGTCAGTATTTGGTACATAAACTGTAGAGCCATGAATTTTGGTTGAACTTGAGGACGAAGAAGGGCTGGCTGAGTTGCTATTTGCGATTGAACCTGATGCTGGAGAACAGTGATAGCTAGAACATAAAGGTCAAGGTTTCCTGTATGTTTGCAGGGAGATCATGTTTAACAAATAGCAGAACACTGTGAATGTTGCTCTTATACCATCTTTGCCCCAGGGAGGTGACTCAGTGGGCAAAAGCTATAGTTAAGTAAATGATAAGTAAACAATGATGCAGTTATCTCAGCAGGCTTGCTAATTAGTGTAGGTTACATTGGTTTTTATTATGCTACGTACCTGACCACTGGGAACTGTGTGGAATCCCCCATCTACTTTCAGATACATCTAACTTGGCAGGGGGTTGGATTCGATGGCCCTTGTGGTCTCTTCCAACTCTATGATTCTATGATTCTAACAGCTGTCAGGTAGTTATGATTCCCATATGTCTTTAAAAGAAAGAAAGAAAGAAAGAGAAAGAAATGGTGCTAATAATGCTAACCCTTTCAATCACAAGTTCACCTTAGGGGAAATTTTCATGTTTGTGCTTCATGATAGGTTTTCCTTGCTCACAGTTGATTATCCAAGATGCTTTCATAGTTTGGGCCTTACTGGAAAAGACTGAAAAGAAGGCTATATACTTCATAAATGAGAACAAAAATAAGCATGGCATTAGTGCAGAGCTGGAGAGCCTTTGACCCTGTTTTTGCCATACAGCTCCCAGCAAAGCAAGTCAACATAGCCAGTGATTGGGGATGATGGGAGCTGTAGTCCAACAACATCCGCAGATCCACAAGTTAGCCACCCCTGCTTTAGTGTCTTGTATATACTTTCACACACAAGATGTATGAATACACAAGTTCCTTATAACTGCAAGTATAACAGCCTTTTAAAACCCAATGTCTTCCATGATTTTTGGTATGTTGCATGCTGAAATGGCATCTGAGCTCTGAAATGTAGCATTCAAGAGTAGCTGAGGCCTTAATGTGGACATCAGGCACTAAGGAGCTACATATGTCAGGACTGCTTAAACTTCCCATTCTCCCATTAATTCAGAGCTGAAGCATGCAACCAGCAAACTTGTGCAGTGAACCTGTTGCTGGACTATATCGCTTCAGACAGTTAGTGGAGAAGCCCATGTTTAAAATAATGTCGGGAAGGAAAAGCCAGAAATACATTGGTGGTAACCAAATCACTGTTATTTTGCAGTTTGCCGGGAAGATTCACACCAGTCTATAGTCTCGTGTGCTGCTGTGTTGCTTACTCCCATTGAACCAACTGCTGAAGGAAAGAAGAAGGAACAGCCAAAAATGACTGAAGTGACCAAACAGTGAGTGAGACATTACAATATACTTCTGGTTTGCTTAGCAAAAAGTGAGAATAAGTTCTGCCTATCAGGATTCACACACTGCATCTTCCTCCACTTACTTCTCAGATAACTGACTTAACAAGCACTTCTGACTGTTGCTATGTATAGCAGAAAATTTAGGTTGCACAATTAAAGTTGTTTTGGTGCTGTTGCACAACAACAGAGTGTCTTATGCAGCCACCTTAATCTCTGGATGCTTGCCTTTTCCGGTTTATAATACTATGGGCCAGGAGAAGCTTGACAGAAGATGGCAATAAACACCCTGATTTCTTGAAGGGATGTTTCAACAAAGAAGGGGGTGGCTTTCCACAGCTGGTGGTCCAGCTTTGAAACAGCCTCCTCACCAAGATTTGGCAGAGCATATAAACTGTGGCGTTTTCTCCCCCTTGGCAAGCTAAATCATTTTCCTTTAGACATTGCTATAAAGTTGTTTTATGGGTGCATTGTTGTCGAAATTTTCTGCAGAAGGAATGGTTTTATATGCCTATGGTATATTTAGTTGTGAGCTGTGATAGCAAAAGTAGGGCATAAATTAATAAAGATAATAAAATATTATTATTCCCTGTGTGTGTGTGTGTGTGTGTGTGTGTGCACGCACACACACACACACACACTACAAAAGCACACTGAACTGACAGTTTCAATGAACACCTACCTATAACCCACAAGATCCCTTTTCTAAATAAATACAGTCAGGTTGGATTCTACCAGTACATCCATGAAGATGTACTTGGCCGGTTCTTGGCCGGTTAGAGCTCCCTTTAGACTGGCGTAATAGTCAAAATGTGTAGCCCCTAGTCAAAATGTGTAGCCACCTGATCTTGTATTCATGCAACAGATTGAATTACTGGGTGGATAATCTGGGAAGAAGCACAATTAACCACTGGAAGACGAAAGCCCAGTGAATGATGTGAGAACCATGAATATCATGTTTTGTGTAGGATCAAGTACCTTGGCAATGCAGAACAAGTCATACTTGTCTCCCTGATCTCCCATAGCACTTACTTCCCCCAGTGCAAATTTGTATTATATTTCTCCAACAGCATTTACAGGTGAGTTCAGAGGAAGATGAAGCGGAAAGCTAATAAGCTAGAGACTTTGAACACTTCAAGCCTAGATTATATTTTTTTCACACATACTACCCTGCTGTATGACATTTGTTCAGAGTTGATTTGTTGTTTGAATTCATAGAAATAAAACAATTTTTAAAAGCGCACTGACATTTGGGGCAAACATTCCAAGTCTCCTTGGTGTTGCTATGGTGACAGTTCAGCAAGCCTCTGTTGAAGGAATGCGGATGCTAAAACTTCTTGTGAACTTTATTTTAGCTTGGTAGGAAGCACCAAACATATTCATTAAAAAAACCACACACACACACACACACACACACACACACACACACACACACACACACAAAAGCCCAGAGACATATTGAGATGGCTACATAATGGAAGGGATGTGTCCTAAACTGAGAACACCAAAAAAGGAAGCTAGTTTGTGTTCTGGAAAATAAAGCACTTCTAAGTGTGGCTGATCACAGGCTGCCAGATGAAAGCTCATGCTGCCTTGCAAGGAACAATCTAAGGAATCTGGAAATACGTAATAAAGGTCTCTTGTATGCTGAGGATTTCAGTGAGACTATGCTTTGTTGCTTGATGCTATCAGCGTTGACAAACCACAATAATAAAATGTCAGTGTAACAGAGTGCAACTCCACTGAGAACTGATTCACACAATCTATTTTTGTCTCCGCCATTTCCATGTTTATTTTGAGTGAGCTGTTGCTGTTATGCTGCTGCTTCTCCCTGTAGAAGCCTGCCCCTCTCAATATCTCTGAGAGAGGGGCAGTGCATGGGGATAATAAGTAATAATAATAATAAATTTTATTTATACCCTGCCCTCCCCAGCCAAAACTGGGCTCAGAGCGGCTAGCATCAAATATATGACAAATTACCATAAAATCAAGCAATCAATTAAAATACATCCTACATCCTAAAATCAAGTCAGAATCAAAGTAAAATCCAATCAGGATGCCGGAAAGGGCCTTCTCTTTGGTAGTGCCCTGCTTTTGGAATGCCCTTCTATCCCAGATGCAGCCGATACCTACTTTACTTTCTATTTGGTGCCAATTTAAAATGTATTCATTTGCCCAAGCAGATTTGTGATGGTGCTGGGCATTTTGTTTAGACTCAGGATAGAGCAGAGCCTACAGTATTAAAGGAAATATAGTAAATGAAAACTTTCCACATGTGTTCACATATGAAGGGATGAGGTAACAAATCATAGTTCTGCTGCTGTAGGAAATTAGGGGTGAGAGACTGGATTCCTGGACATTAATCAGGAAAGCTCTTTTTTAATTGGAAACTTTATGTCTTGGCACTCCAGTGGCACCACGACACTACTTTTGGTAAGTTACAGTAACTTTCCTTTGCAGTACTGCAAGTAACAGTGACCAAGCATATATGATGCAATGGTACACGGTGCAGAGGTTTAAAAAGACTGGCAAAATTAAATATCCTGGGAGGAATTAAATGACATATTATATTCACCATAACTGGTGAATGAGGCTGAAAAGCAATTCCAGAGAGTTTAGATTTTGTTTCTCTTAATTGGTGCAAATAACATGACTTAACTAGTTGAACAAAGCCCCTTCAGTTCTTCAGATGCCCAGTTTGGGAGGATCATGTAGAGGGCCCTAATGTAACCATGGGGCCATCAAAATGGAGTTACATCCAATTCAGCTTTTCATTCTGCTACAACTTGCTCATAAATACAAGGAAGACAAAGGAGCTTGTGGTGGACTTCAGGAGACAGAAGAGCAACATCCAGCCACTTTTGATTGATGGGGTCTGTGTGGAGAGGGTAACAACGTTCAGATTTCTGGGCATTGAATTACAAGATGATCTGTCCTGGAGAGTCAACACAAGGGGGCTTGTGAAGAAGGCGCAGCAGAGACTGTACTTTTTGAGAATACTAAGGAAAAACCATCTTCCGCAGAAACTGCTGCTTGCCTTCTATCACTGTGCAATTGAGAGCGTGCTCATTTATGGCTTATGTGTGTGGTACGAAAGCTGTACTGCCCAGGACAGGATGCGGTTGTGCAGGGTTGTTAAGGCAGCAGAGAGCATTGTTGGCTGCCCACTCTCCACCTTAGAGCAGATTTATGCCACAAGGTGCCATAGGAAGGCACTGGACATAGTAAAAGATCCATCGCATCCTGGTCACTGTCTCTTCGAGCTCTTGCCGTCGGGACGGAGATACAGGACGATGAAGACAAGAACGAGCCGTCTTAAGAACAGCTTCTTCTCCAGAGCGATCTCGGCCCTGAATGGGAAGCCCAGACTTTGAAAGTCATCTAATCTCCCTTGCTGTATTATACTGTATTGTTTAATTAGTGTTTTAATGGAGCAGTCAAGTAATTTCGTTGTCCCCGAAGGGGGCAATGACAATAAAGATATTCTTATTCTTATTCTTATTCTTATTCTTATTCTTATTCTTATTCTTATTCTTATTCTTATTCTTATTCTTATTCTTATTATTGCAATGAGGTTTTTGGCATTTTGGTTGTCACTGGTGAGGAATCACAAGCCATAATGATGTCAGGACATAGGGCAAGTTGGGGAGAGGGCGGGGCTTGATACAGAGCTGCCATTTTTTAAATAGAAAACTTGAGAGTTTTGCTCCTCCTTGAAAACTTTATCCCCATTCTCCAGGGGATATGGTGCATGCTGTTTCTGTTTGTAATCTAAATTGGTTGTATTAAGTCTTCAAGTGTGTGATTGATAGGTCCCGGGTTGCAAGGTGAGATGGAAGGAAGTAGATAATTAAGCTGCTTGTGCATTATCTGGGCAGAAACATCGAAAGAGCTGCTTTACTGAACAGGAGAGCACCTTATCAGATTTGTTATTGTAATGAACTGGTGATGCTTTTTATTATGCTGTGTGCCAGCTGTTAACACTCTCATAAAACATATTGCCAACCAGAATAATGCTAAATTGCTGTTCAAACACAGCTATCTGGGAAGCCAAGGTTACCTTGATGGCACAACAGAAATAGTCCACTGATTTACGCAGGTAGCACATTTCCTTCTGTATGGTATTGACTTGGCTACATCTAATCTAGCTCTATACCCAAGAACTTTAGAGCATTTTCACAGCCTTCTGGGTTTTGTGTGTGTGATTGCCCAGTGCCAGATGCACAGCTGATTGCAATTTTACCTGCCACATCCGGAAAGTCCTGTATTAATTTCCAGCATGCACTTGACCCCCTACCCCTTGGCATGGTGAACAGCAAGTCTTGGTAATGCTAAGCTAATTTTACGCAGATCTTTTTACACAATGGTTTTTGACAAAATGCAATGGGAGACCACACTGCAGAATTTTGTGGACAAAATAAATTTCATTTCCCCTGTTAGTGTTCAGAGTTGTGTGTGACACCTTGGAAAGCTATGCTTTCATTTTTGATAAAATGAATTACTAGGCTTAATTAATGCAGGTAAAAACTTGTAAGCAAATGAGCAAGCCTGGAAAGTACAGTGAGATTAAGCGATGCTTCTAAGGCTCTGGGCCAATGGTCACTAAAGCCTAATCTTCTTGGAAATTAACCTGCATCTCAATGTGCATGATTTATTATTAAACACAGAATTTGGGTTAAGAGAATACATGCAGTTTTGTTCTTTTTTGGCAAAGTCAATCCTTTGATTAAAACAAGAACCATTCATTGTATATTTTGATTTGCCGAGTGACAGACTCGGCTTACTAAGGATGCTCATAAAGTTGGTTTGGCTGAGGTCCCAGTATGAGTTTTGAGGGCTCATAAAGCTGACCTCGTAGAAGAGGTGAACATTACAGGGCTCCTGAATTATTTTCCAGCTTGGATTAAAAAAAGCTGCCTTTATAGAAGAAAGATGTGGAATGCTATGGTTTACGACTCCAGATCAGATTTTCTGGAAAATTGACCAGTGGACTTGGCATTTATGGATATTTTGACAATTTGTCATCAAGTTTATTTAATCACTTTCCCCCTCTGCCTCTCTTTCAAAATACAGAATACCTAGGTTATGCCCACTGGCCCACCCACTCTATTCATCCAGCCAATCTACCCAATTCCCTTTAAGCAGAACTCACCTGCCTGGGCTGCATGATGATTATCTAGTCCCAACAGTGAAGTAAGACATTGAGGAAGGTGTCTCTCTTATTTCTTAGTGCACTTGGATTGAAGGTTTGACAGGGGCCTGGCAAATTCATTTGGAAAAATAGACCAAACTATTTCTGGTTTTTTCATCAATTAGTTCCTTCTGAGTCAATCTAGTGGAAGTCTGTGTATAAGTTTCGATTGCTTGTCTGTCTTGCTAAGAGAAAATAAAGTGAATTGCTGGGGGAAAAATTATTTTTATATGTATTACAACATAGGTATGGAATGCAATATTCATTTAATAATAAAGTACCTAATCTTGCAATAAAGACTAAATTATTACAATTTAGGAGGGAAATCTCAATATTTAGTGTATCAGTTACAATAATTAATGAATAACACTCAAAAATATGGATATGTAACACTTTTGCCATATTTATGTTTCAAACTTTGCACCATAAGGCTACAGTCCTTATGCACACCTGCCTAGAATTAAGTCCAATTGAACTTAGCAGGGCTTACTTTTAAGTAGATAAGTAAAGGATTGATCTGTATATCTTTTTTGTTTGTTTTGGAATTCAAACTTTTTGGTATTAATGCTCATAATTAGTCATAAATTTATTGCTAAAGAGAACAAGGGAATCCCAACACAAAGACCTAATGATTTCCCTGCGAAATGTAAAGCCTTTGAGAAGCCAACTAAAAAATGATGTTCAGTGCAAATTGTCACTGAGCCCACCCTTTGTAAACCACGTAGGAATATCTGGAGAAATTTAATGCACTACAGGAAAGAGCAGAAACATTTAAGCATTAATGCTATCTGTGAAAGTAGACAAAATTAATTTAGTAATTTGGAACGTTGCAGCATTTGAATTAAAGTTCCCTCTCAATAATTACAAATTAGGTTGCAGAAACAGATTTGCAACTCAGCTGTGAGGATTAATCAAGTACATTATTACAAGATGCTGTTTGCGAGTAATAAAACATTATAAAATTGAAATAATGCAATATGTGCACGTGCGCACAAAGAAAACTAAGACAGCTCTTTCATGAGACGGATGTGTAGTGGATTAACAACACAAACTTGTGCATGTCTACTTAGAAGTAAGCCCCATTGAGTTCAACTGGACCTACTTTGTCAAGTAAGGAGGCATGTACCATGAGGTTAATTATCTTGCCATGTTGTATAATAGGTAAGTTCCCCAGGCAGCCACAGCAGCACTGGAGCTGCTTGTAGTTTTACATTTTATTTATTTGTAAATGAAAAGATTTCTATACCGCTTCTCACCAATCTGATTTCCTATATAATAGAACAAAATCGAATAAAAAACAATAATTTTCGTTAAAAGCAATAAGATCACTTCCAGTTCTTGACTGGACAAAGTTCAATTTGTTTGTTCTGGTATATAAAGCCCACTCTGGAAGAATGGCAGATGAAAGTGATAGACTATATGGGACTGGCTGAAATGACTGGCAGAATCTGAGACCAGGGGAAAGAGACGGCGGAGGAAAATTGGAAGAAATTTAAAGTTTATCTTAAGAAACACTGTAAAGTTAATGAGTGCTAAAATGTCGAGATTTGAGGGGAAAAAGGGGTTTACAGCTGAAAAAGATTAAGTAAAAGAAAAGAATAAGGGGAAAATTCGATAAAATTAAGTGTTAGGAATTGCTGAATTTTTTTTGGAAATTGGGATGTAGAAAGGGGAGGTATGGGGAAGTCGATGAAGTAAGGTTTAAGGGAAAAAAAGGATATGAAATTATACATGTTTGTAAGTGTTTTTGTTTGTCTGTTTGTGTTTATAAAAATTTTGTAAAACCAATAAAAATTTTATAAAAATAAATAAATATAAAGCCCAGTATGACTTGGGACTTGGATACCTAAAATATCATCTCTCCCCTTGTATACCTGACCAATCACACTGCACAGTGCAGAAGAGGGTCTTCTGCAGATACCAACTCATCAAGAGGTCTGCTCCCCCCAGATAGGAATTGGGTCTTTAGTGTTATGGCACCTATCCTTTGCAATTCCCTCCCATTAAATATTAGAAGGTTACTATCTCTGTTGACATTTTGGTGCCTACTGAAGACCTTCCCCCTTCAGCAAGCTTTTAAAACTAGAGATCTTTCTCAGTCTGCATCTGTATTGGAATTGTTTTTAGGAGGTTTGATTACCGCTTGCGTGTTTGCCACCTTGGCTCCTTTGGAATGAAGGGTGGGATATAAAGTCAATCATCATCATCTTCACTTGATCTATATCCAGCTTCCTTTTCCTCCCAAAGGAGTCTGTCACAATGACCAGGGGCTTCCTTGTGAGCAGGGCCAATTGGATGGGACTTTGTTTAGAAATTATTTATTATAATTGTTAAGAGTGAATTTCTGTTTAATTTTTATATGCTGATATTTAATATTATTCTATTGGATTGTTGAAGATTACTTTGTTTACTGGTCTGGTGGGTCTTTTTTGAAGCCGGGTTAACAGACCAGCTCTGCAACCACATTTTTGCTTTCGCTCTTTTCTCTTTCGCTTCTTTCGGCACTTCCCCCTCCAGACGACAATCCATAGAGACCCTGGAGGTCTTACTATGCAGTTTGGTATACAGTGGGACCTTTGAAACTCTCTAGTTATCTCTATTTTTCTTGCGAGCCCGATGTTTACCAGTTTTGTGCGTGAGTAGGTGAGGTATTGGGAGCTCAGATCCGCAGCGTATGAACGCGCCGCCATCTTGGAACTTCCATTCATAGCATTCCCTTTCTTTTTTCTCCTCCTATGAAG
This sequence comes from Podarcis vaucheri, assembly GCF_965113315.1. Lineage (NCBI taxonomy): Eukaryota > Metazoa > Chordata > Lepidosauria > Squamata > Lacertidae > Podarcis > Podarcis vaucheri. Next base: position 17,639,954 of record NC_138767.1, read on the forward strand.
ACGCTGCATCCTAATGTTTTAATGTTGTATTTTAATCTTTTTTTAAAATTGTATTTAATCAACTTGTTTTTATTATTGGTTGTTAGCCGCCCTGAGCCCGGTTTTTGCTGGGGAGGGCGGGGTATAAATAAATTATTATTATTATTATTATTATTATTATTATTATTATTATTATTATTATTATTTATTTGCTTATTTTAAAGTTATGTTTTATTATCACATTTTTGTATTGGATTAGATTGTTATAAGGTGTACATTCTTTGTTTCTTCAGCTTGTAAACTGCCTTGGGTATTGTAAAGCAGAAAGACAGTATACAAATTAAAAGTGATGCTGCTGATGATGATAGCCATACTTGCTTCTCAGCTGGTTGATAACTGAGTTATGAGGGCAGTTGGCCGGCCCCATGTTTCCAGTGCTCAGAGGCTTACAGCCACCACTTTTGATTGCACCAGAAGGAAGCAGCTCCAACCGTGTAGTGGGTACATGTGAAAAACTGATATGTGGCCTATAGAAACAGTATTTTTTTTTTTTTTACCATACCATTATGGGATGAGTATTGTTTATAGAAGCCAAAGTAAATTTGTGATTTGCTTGTCAGGCATCATTTCAAAAATGAGAACATTTTTGGAAAGTCTAAATTTTTTTTTTCATTGTGGAAACCTTCACAAAGGCAATGCAATAATCACTGTTTCTGCAATATACTGCTGGTGGTATTAAAAAAAGGAAAGATAACACCTGAAAGTGAAAGTAAGATAACAGGCATTATATAGAAATTGAATATAACTGCTGGAGATATTTTCCAGAGATAAAAATGAAGCATACAAAATGACAGTGTGGAGTCAAATTCCTAATAGATGATTGCACCATTTAAGTGTTTTTCCAATTTCCCCAGTTAAGTAGAACATTGAAGTGGATGAGCAATTCTGTCCTGTGTGAGTTCTTTAAATCCATGCTTAAAGTTGAATAGCCTTACAACAGGAACAGAGATCACTTGGTCCAGTTATCAGGATCTTACGATTTGGCTTTGATGAACGCCACATGTAACTACTGATCCACAGCCCCAGGCAGAGGGCGTATTCACAGTATTCCAAGAATCTTGCCCCATAACAGTCCATCTTTCTTGACATGGTTTACACTGAACTTTATGAGCCAATAATTTGACCCACTATGATGACCACTTACAGGGCCAGTCCTGGGATCAGCATCCTTTACAGCTTGCAAAGGCCCCAAACCTAGCAAGGGGCCTACTGATTTTGGAGCTCCCGATTCTGCTCTTCTTACTTGCTGGCATGGTCTGTTCACTTGTTTTTTCTAAGCAAGTGACCATGATGGATGGAAGAAGAAGGAGCAGCAGCAGCCCTGTTTCACTCTGGGTAATAATATGCGTATGGTGACCATAGAGAGAGGACAAGTCACTGGGCAACAACCCCACTAAAGGCATGGACCTTGTCAGTGATGGGCCCAACAAAGTCAACTTGCCCAAGAGCCTCCTAAAAGATGGAACTGGCCCTGATAATTGTGCATTCTCTGGTGGTTTCTTTCTTGCAGCCTGTGTCCATCAGCTTCTGTGCACCATGTTTATGTTTATTGAATACTCATTTTTTCTCTCCCTAATGCTGTGCCAGTTCAATTTTTACTTTTTCTGTAAACCACTTTGAGGTTTGCTTTTTACAAAAAAAGTGGTGCATGAATTTTATGAAATGAAAATAAATAGATAATTTGGGGGAAATGGGGAGAGTAATGGAGGGTGGGTGGCAAAGCTGGATGGGGAGAGATTCAGGAAAGACAAAAAGGACATTCTTTATGTAACACATAGTTAAACTTATGCTAGTGATAGTCATCTGCCTAGATTGCTTAAAATCAGAAAAAAATCATGAAGATTAAAGGAATCAATGGCTCCTAGTTATGACTGATATTATGCCACTGCCAGGACCAGGGGCAACATGCCTCTGAACAACAGTTGGGGAACCATAATGGGAAGCCAGATGGTGGGTTACTCAACAGTCCTTTGGTCTGATCCAACATTAAAATTGTTAAGTTCTTAAATGAAATCCAGAGGCAGTGCAGCTCTGAATTTCAGCTTTGGGGAGATAACTACTGGGATGATGGCTTGTGGGCTTTCCAGAAGCAGGTGAACATTAGAAGAACTCTGTTAGTTCAGACCAAAGGCCTAGTTCACCAGTGTCCTGTTTCCTACACTGACCAATCAGCTATACCTGTGAGGAACCCAAAAGCAGGGCATGAGGTACATCTGCCTGTCTGGTTGTTGAAAATTGAATTTTGGGAAAGATGGCCTCAAGGTCTGAACCAAGAGGGCTCTTCTTTTGTTTTTATGGTGCTGACTAGCTCAGCTTCTTTGTTCTCCCAGACCATACACGTTCTCTGCTGACTTCTGGTCGCACAACACATTTCCAAATTGTCTGTGAAAGTAACAAGATGCTGAGTTTAAGGATGTTTAGAAAATATATTTTTGTTACTGAACGTTTAAAAGACTATGCAAATGATATGAGATACCATTCAAATAAGAAACAATTAGCAAAGGACACAAAAGGTCAGCATCTGTTATTAAGATAATATGTTATGCCAAATGGTTTACATTCCATGGAGATATTCTAGCTAATCAAATTCTGCTGTGTTAGTTCAGCTTTTGATCCCTTGAAAATAACAAATAATAATCAGCATTGTAATATTAGGACTAATCTCAACTAATCATTCTTTCAGAAAGTTTCTCTTTTAAGTGATTCCAATTGCTGCAAATTGGCCAAGATTCTTTTGTTTCACATTACTGGTTAATTGTTTGGACTTTTCATATCAAGTATTCTGTAAAAGTCTGCTGTGAACATTCATATATTCGCACAGTGAAAAAAAATAGTTTTCCTATAATTTACAGTCATGGGAAAAATATAGTATGCTCTTCGAATTCTGTGGTTTCGCATATGAGGATATAATAACAATTATCAGAGGATCTTAAAATAGGTGTATACACCCTCCGATGAACATATTGCACTGTGTCATTTATTTAACAGCCATGTGTTGTTATCCGTTAATACACCTTAAGGTTTGGCCTTTTTACTGATACTACATACTGACTAACCATTTTTTAAGGAATTGGGTACTGTATATGGTGCAGAAATGGCTGCACCATTATAAAATGCCAACATTACAATCTTGACACTCCATCTTGCTTCACTGTGGTTTAAAATATTCTCTTCCGATAATGTAGCCTATTGCCAGGTGCCACAGCAAATGGACGAAGGGTCCACTTTAACTCTGTACGTAATTGAGGACTGGATTGGCACACTATTGTAATGCAAATCCCCTAATTAGTGACAGCAAGCAAGGGTTTTACTTATATTTTGACAGCCTCTTCAAAAATGAAATGCCCAAAAGTACTAAAAGGAAATAGTTTTGCTTTATGTGCATATTATCCAGTAAGAGACAGTGACAATGAAAATGTACTCCTAACTTCTTCCTTTCACTTTCATAAATGAAAAGCAACATGCTCTGCTGTCATTAACTACCGTTAAACCAATCACTTCCATGCCTGTAACAGTAAGCAATTTCATAGTAGGATGTAGGTATTTCTTTTAAGGTGCTTAAAGTATTTGGCATCTAGTTACTTTTTGTTTCCTTAAATCAGTCCTGTTAAACATATTATGTTAATAGTTTATGTATTTCTGTATGGCAGGTAGAGGACCCAAGACTGTAAAAATAGTATCTTGCATAAGGCCATTTAGTGATTGAGGTAGGATTTGAACCAGGGACTCCTGATTTCTAGCTCAGCCTCTTTGCCACATGTGGTCCACTTGTTTACTCTATATCTCTGCACTAATTTATAAGCTAAAAAGGTAAAGAAGAAGAAGAAGAAGAAGAAGAAGAGTTTGGATTTGATATCCCGCCTTACACTCCCCTTCAGGAGTCTCAAAGCGGCTAACAATCTCCTTTCCCTTCCTCCCCCACAACAAACACTCTGTGAGGTGAGTGGGGCTGAGAGACTTCAGAGGAGTGTGACTGGCCCAAGGTCACCCAGCAGCTGCATGTGAAGGAGCGGAGACGCGAACTCGGTTCCCCAGATTACGAGACTGCCGCTCTCAACCACTACACCACACTGGCTCTCTCACAAAGGACCCCTGGATGGTTAAGTCCAGTCAAAGGTGACTATGGGGTGCAGTGTTCTTCTTGCTTCAGGCTGAGGGAGCTGGCCTTTGTTCACAGACAGCTTTCCGGGTCATGTGGCCAGCATGATTAAACAGTTTCTGGGGCAATGGAACACTGTGACGGAAGCCAGAGCACACGGAAACACTGTTTACCTTGCTGCCACAGCAGTACCTATTTATCTACTTGCACTGGTATGCTTTTGAACTGCTAGGTTGGCAGGAGCTGGGACAGAGCAACGGGACCTCATCCCGTTGCGTGGATTTGAACCACTGACCTTCTGATCGGCAAGGCCAAGAGGCTCAGTGGTTTAGACCAGAGCACCATCTGCATCTTTTTCTTCCATAGACAAACTTCCATAGACAAACACAAAAGTTGTTATTTCAAATGAACCAAGAACTATATGTGGTTGTAAAGCTTCAATAATTCATGTAACATGGAGGGATAATAAATTCTTCATTTCCCCCATGCTCACTGTAGAGATATTAAGGTATGATCTATGATAATTTATGTCACTATGTAGCATCTATGTAACAGTGTAAATACTTGGTATAGCACAATGCTTCACAAAATATGAGTGCAGATCCATTGTAGCAGCCATTGGGAAAATGAAATTTTGTTCTAGTGCACTGCCAGTGCCAGAATACCTTTGTATTACAGATCTCTGCAGCCATAATTTTTGTAAGGGGCACACTTCAGATTTTTAGGTGTACAACTGATATATGAACATGTTAAATTCATGATCATGCAGGTGCAGATATCAGAGAGACGGTGTTTTCTGTGTCTCCTATTTGAATATAAACTAACTGAAGGCAAACCTGTGTTGTTGTGGTAGAATGTGTGAAATTTTATGCCTTTGAGCATAAGTCAGTGGCAGATGAGATGGCAAGCCAAGAGTTGCTGTGTCACTAACTGTAGAATTGGGCAAGGCTTCAAATTATGGTGTTTCAGGTGGCCCAAGGTTGATTGCCCACAGAACCTGGAGAAGCCTGAAAAATCTCACCGAGCCTGCTTCCTGAGCGTGGCCTGCTGGATGAATCAAGAGTTTTCTGGGCTACAACACCTGCTGGGTGGGGATGCCACAGAAAGGCAAAGAAGTGTTTGTCAGGAGTCCAGGGGGCTGGCCCTTTAAGAGCCACAACCTTTAGATAAAGGGGCAGAGTTTGGGAAAGATGGACTTGAGGCCGACATTCATCAGACCACAGTCCTCATACAGCTTCTGCTTGCTGGAAGATGTCCATGGATATTGCCTTGTACTTGTGGGTACCTGGTACAAGTGGGTCAAAGCAAACGTAACTGTCAATAGAAAAGTATTCATTAATATATTAAAATACTGTGGATTGAATACCTGGTGAAGCTTGATTGATACTGGATCGAAGCCACAAAAGGATAGGTTGGAGGAACCCATTTTGCGTTATGATTTCATGCAGATACTATCAAAATGCACAAAGGTCTGAAGAGAAGACAGTGTCACCAGGGACACTTTGGTCATGGCTTTTGCGCTTTCCCCCATCCCCATTTTACCATCTTGCCTGAACACTAATATATTCTTTTCCACTTTTGTATTTAAAACATAAAGAAAGCAAAAGTCACAAAGTGTTTGGTTCAAGTGCTCACAACTCTTTCGGAAGCAGCATTTACCTCCTCACGTTGGCTTAAGCCACTGATCATTTCACTTTTAAACAAAATAGTTGATCAATGGGAGCTGAAATCAATTGAGGTTGCTGAGGCATGTCCGAAGGCAGAATATGATCTATCTATATTTAATTAAGTAAATTGGAATGAAACCAAAGTAGATTGTTGGTTGCACTATCCAGGCAAGAGCAATAGTACTTCAGAAGTCATTTAGCTACAGCACTGTGGAAATCTAAGATAATAGAGCTATTGTTGGGGTTTCAACATTTATACTGCTCATTGAAGTCCAGATTGAAAACCAGTTTTTCATGGGCGAGTTGAATGGAGACAGAAGCATGGACATTGATTCCAGTCAAAAACTATTGCAGAGGCACTGCCTTTAAATACAAACCATTTACTTTTGTGGCACAGCATCTCTTTGATTAAAATTTCATTATGTTTGAAAGATAATTATCCTGCACTCAGTAAAGAGGAGAGTTAATTTGCATTTTATAGGGAGTTCATTTGTATTTTTTGCCATTAAGCATATCATCCTGACACTTAAAAAAATGTAGGGCTAAAATTAATACACCTTAAAAGTTTTTGATTAGTAACAACAACAGAAAGTACTGAGTTGTGCACACAGATTTTCCACATGGGAATTCTGAACTTTATATCCAGTCTATGTAGTTGAATAAGAGCTATTTGAAGATAAAAACTTTCCTTGTGGCTGCAGGACTCTTAACACTAGAGATATTGCTGGAAGTCCATCTTCCTTGACTTGGAATAGAAATTTTGGTAAATTGTAATGGTAAGCTCCTAACCGTTTATAGCAAGTGGTGTATTCCATGTGTAAGGATTAGGGTCAGCAGAATGCATTCTGCAAGGCTGGGAGCATCCTGTCCCCTTGCTATAAGAGAAGATTTCAGGAGGATGGGGAGAAGGGACGTAACACACACACACACACACACACACACACACACACACTCAGAAATGTTTCATAGCTGTGCTTTATAGTTTTAAGGGCTGAGATTAAGGGCTGCCTGCCTTTGTGTGGAGCATTCTTAATGTGAGCTCCTAAAATCACTATAAGGCTAGCTGCCTGGAGCACTCCTCTTAGTGACTGGGGATGCACAGCAACAATTTGTTGTGTTTCAACTTACATAGAGTAATATTCAAATAGTGCCAGGCACTAGAGTTCATTAAAGAAAAAAACACACTTGAAATGTATAGTGCACCATCATTACAGTGTGATGAAGTGGTTAAGGGTGTTGGACTTAAGGGTGTTGAAATTCCTACTTGGTCATGAGGCTCACTAGGTAACTTTGGCCTATGACTCTCTATCTCAGCCTGGTTGTTTTGAGGATAAAATGGAGGGGAAGGAACCCCGTATACTGCCTTGAGCTCTTTGGTGGGAAGGAGAGACATAAATGTGTCCCTATTCCCTTCCCCCATGTTTACGTAACTGTAAAAGTAACATCTGAAAAGTGCTTATGTTAGTTAGCTGTTAGAGAGAATGACAAATGTGATATGGATCTATTAGATCAAATCAAGTAATGTTTACATCCTTTTTTGTAATTTGTACAATTTCAGTTCATATTTTTTTTCCTGTGAAGAACTCGGCTGCATAAATCGGAGTTTTGTTTTTGCCTTTGGGCTTGCATTAAAAAGTATCCCTGGTAACAATGTTGCTGCCATTGTTGTTATAACAAGAATCTATAATTAAATTTATCTAAATGTTCTGTGCCCATGACAGTAAGCGAAGGACGATAATAACAATTATTTTCTACAATATCTCTTGAGATTCATTCAGCAAACGTATGCTTCAATTTTGCCTGCATTTGTCTTTGTAAAGCTGAACAGAACATGGCAGGACAGCATTTTATTGGGGGCGAGGGGGGAGAATTCCCTTGATGAGTTTTCTGGATGATAGGCCTATCATTATACACTATTTTCTCCTTTGTTTCGTTCCATTATGACAAGTAATCAACAGTCCTCCATTTGGATTTGGCATCTTATGTGCTTAGGGATGACTTGCACAATAGAAATACCTTAAAATGTCACTTACATAAAGGAGCACAAGAGTATAATTCCAGTTAAGGAAGTGAAATGGAATTTGTAGCAGAAAAGATGCTGAATCAAATTGCATGGTATCTAATTTCCAAAGATAGCTGTTGCAGCATGCTGAGTAACTGCACTGTGTTAGCTGAAGCAGAATCCGGACAAGTCCATCTTCTTCCTCCTCTTCCATCTTCTTTTGGTAATTGCAGCTGACTGTACTTAAAACCATAGTCCTTGTCACAGTTTGCAAAAGGGCAGCATGGAGATAAAGGAACTGTGGGGTTTTGTGCTTATCCCTGCTTTTGATACTTCCTCAAATGCTGGATTCGTATATATTAAACAGAATCCTTCTCTAAGTGCCTCATCTGAAAGAGGCTTTGAGGGTGATAGCAAGGAAGAGGGCCTTCTTAGTTGTGGCTCCCCATCTGTGAAATGCTCTCTCCGCTGAGGTCTGCTTTCATTGACATTGGCCAAGTAAAGACTTGCTTCCCCCAGGCTTTTGATGGACAAAACTGATACTGTTTTATTGCTAGTTTGCTGCCAAAGTTTCCTTGGGTTCTTACAAGGGAGGGAGCCCATTTTGTGTGTGTGTGTGTTGTATGAAAAAGTGTTAGTGTTAATTTCCTTTCTTTGTTCCTATGGTATAATGTATTGCTGTTTATATTTTATATATAAGATGCTTAATAGGTTCAATAAATGGTTAGTAATAATAATAAATTTGGGCTCAGGGCTACATATGTGACACTGCAGATCGTTTGTACCCATGTTCCTATTTTTCCTTCTTTAGAATTCATAGCTACTGTTCTTGTAGCAGGCTTGTAGGAGACAAATGAACAATGTTATACAGCAAAAATGCCAACTCCCATTCAATTTTGCATTTGTCTCCTTACATGTGTACAGCACCTATAAAAGTATTGTTAAACAGTTTCACAGCTGTAATTGTGGTGGAAATGTAGGTGTAGGATGTGTTAGCATTCAGTTTCCGAGGAATAGTTTTCAGTGTGGGAGGTGAGCCATCTCGTAAAGAGTGAATGGGGATAAGATGCTGTTCATTGAGAAAAAGGCTGGCTTTGAATTCCAGGTGCTTATTGGTCAGGTTCCCTCTGTTGGGTTTCTCAATGGTGGTGAGCTTCCAACTATGCAGCAGTGGAGAATTGCTCCAGAATGCTGTAGTGCTGAGGCCAAGGAAGCTCAAGAGGCATTTGATGGAAAGCAGGAGGATAATATAGAGCAGGAGCTGCATGACACTTTGGGGAAAGATATTTGTTGTTGTTTAGTCGTTTAGTCATGTTCGACTCCTCGTGACCCCATGGACCAGAACATACCAGGCACTCCTGTCTTCCACTACCTCCCCCAGTTTGGTCAAACTCATACTGGTAGCTTCGAGAACACTGTCCAACCATCTCATCTTCTGTCATCCTCTTCTCCTTGTGCCCTCCATCTTTCCCAGCATCAGGGTCTTTGCCAGAGAGTCTTCTCTTCTCATGAGGTGGCCAAAGTATTGGAACTTCAGCTTCAGGATCTGTCCTTCCAGTGAGCACTCAGGGCTGATTTCCTTCAGAATGGAGAGGTTTGATCTTCTTGCAGTCCATGGGACTCTCAAGAGTCTCCTTCAGCACCATAATTCAAAAGCATCAATTCTTCAGCCACCAGCCTTCTTTATGGTCCAGCTCTCACTTCCATACATCACTACTGGAAAAACCATAGCTTTAACTATACAGACCTTTGTTGGCAAGGTGATGTCTCTGCTTTTTAAGATGCTGTCTAGGTTTGTCATTGCTTTTCTCCCAAGAAGCAGGCGTCTTTTAATTTCGTGACTGCTGTCACTATCTGCAGTGATCATGGAACCCAAGAAAGCAAAAAAAAACCCCACTGCCTCCATTTCTTCCCCTTCTATTTGCCAGGAGGTGATGGGACCAGTGGCCAAAACCCCTTTTGTCTCAGGCCTGTGGAGTGAGACCAGGGTCACCTCAGGACTCTGTGTTCTGCTCAGTGAATGCGCAGATGGCTGAAAGTGCCCTCAGTGAAGGGCTGATAACTGTTCCAGCTCCAGCAGTTTGCTTCTCCTTTGCCTTCTGCCTTGGCGGGCATGAATGGCAACACAGTGGATGTTGTAGTAGCCTTGCCACTTCATGAAACCCCACCGCTCCACAGCCCAGCCCACTGGGCTTTTTATTTTAGCCTTAACGTGATACTGCTTTCTTGTGCTGTGATTATGCCTTGCATATTTAGTCACAGACAATGCTATGGGCAGCTCAGGACCTCCGCACACGCTGCCCAGGCATGCACCCCAAAGAAGTCACTTTAGTGCTGCTGATGCATCAAAAACAATGTGCGAGGCTGCAGTTACAAGTTACTGGTCTCTGCAGCCACAGTGTGCACTGTGATTCTCCAGTGGTTTGGCTTTGCTCCTAGAGGCGCACTCCATTGTCTCTTGAGGCAGATGGATATTAACGACAACTGGAAAAATTAAATAAACATAAGTGATTATGACAGTTGTCATAAAACAATGATAAATCTAGATGCCCTTCCAGCATATGTTCTGTTCTGTTGACTGTGTAATAATAATAATAATAATCCAGTAACTAACTAGTGTCTTTTATTCATTATTTACTTCAACTTTATCTTCTTTGAAATTACACCACTAGCTCTTTTATGCAGAATGAATGCTTTCAGGTTTTACTGTAAGTTTTACAAGCATGTCCCCTATTCACAGACATACCTAGGGGGTCTGTTAAAAATAATAATTATGTACCAGTTATTCTCCCGCTACTAAAATATTGCTGTAATTATGCTTCTTTATATAAAGTTGCAATATCTAATTGTACATGAATAAGTCATACAAAAATATTATTGTTGTTCTTATCATCATCGTTATCATTATTATTATTGCACAATACATCCATTGTAATGTCCTTTTGTTGATGTTTTCATTGTTGGACCTAAACTGCAGAACTTAAAACATAAAATACTCAAGTGGGGAACATTCCAAAAGGAAGATAATAAAAGCATAAGTGAGGTTTCCTTAACCAGTGCCCTCCAGATGTTTTAGCCTACAACTCACATCGGTGCCAACCAACACAGTCTGAACAGCATAAATTCTTTATATGTTTTGATTGTTGTGGGATGGGTGGGTGAGGAAGGGAGGGCAGGTTAGTAGGTGAGGATATATCCAAAACTGTTGGAATTGATAATAATATATTGGCTCTAAGCTATTTTATCTATCAGGGCTGAATTCTTTAATATTGTGGTCTTAAGTAATGATAGAATTAATACATTTGTACTCAGCAATTGTAAAAGAAAACCACATTTGCTTCATAATACAACCTTAAACTTAGCGCAGCATAATGCTATTTTAGAAATACGAACGAAGTTTTCATTTAACGTATATACTGAAGTATAAGCCAAACCAAATATAAGCTGAGGAACCTAATTTTAGCACAAAAAACTGGGAAAACTTATTGACTCGAGGATAAGCCGGTTCACCACACCACAAACCTCCTGGTGGCGGCAAAGACGGCGGAGAAGAAGGAGCAGCCCGAAAGGACCCTCACTCATGTATAAGTCAAGGGGGGCTTTTTCAGCATAAAAAAAATGTGCTGAAAATGTCGGCTTATACTCGAGTATATATGGTACTTTGATATCTGCCTATGTAGCTGTTTATATTTGATTCTGGTGTTTCGGGGCGGGGGGGGGGGGAATGAAGAGAGCATAGCAATATTGTCTGATGAGCCAGCTATGGCGTGCTTAGTTTGATCTCTAGAATATATATATTGATTCCTATAGAAAAAGAATTAATCAGCGTTATGCCTGAAAGGCATAAATGTACGACTTGCAGAAAACCATAAAAAAACTTTAAATAGCTGTTAGGAAAACAGCAAAGGAGAGATACCTACACACATCAATTTACAATGCCTGAGCGAATCGTATCCTATAATAGGTTATATATGGGGGCCAATTTTTTGAAGACCATTCAGAATAAAGCAGCTAGGTTAGTGGCTGGTTTCACTGGCTTTCAAAGAACTTCAAGGGTTTCCATTTTGCTTACACGTGCAATCAGCATTGGAAACAGCTTTTTTGGATCCAATACTCTATATGTAGATTGGGGCCTCTGCCCTATAAATCAGAGTTGATACAATTTTGCATATAATTTGCATATAATTATGTAGTATGCAAATATATGTCCTCCTTTGCAGGTGGAGTGGAAGGTCAAAAATAAACCAGGGGGCCACACATCTGATAAGATTTCTGAGAGGTGTCAACAGATGTTTTTCTAAAATTGTATTTCCACACTAGAAAAAGCTTAGCCTATTAAATTTCTGCCTGCCACACAGCTATTAAAAGCCCAAGAGCCCTGCTTCCCAGCAATGGAATTCCTGTACCATGCAAAAATTCACATTTTGTGAGTTGTAAACCAGTTATGTTGTTGCTGGTGTTGCCTCACTTGATCTTAGGATGGCAGTGATACGCTAAGAACCGGACCAGGAGTGGTGTGTGTGCAGTGATAGATGGGAGGGTCAATAGAGATTTAAGCTGTGTCGCTGCCAGGTTTCAGATGCTCATTTATGGATACATAAAGATTAAACTTAAAAGGGAACAAGTGTAATCTAAGTGTTAGGTTGTGGGTTGACATAGCAGACGACACAGCGATTTCTCCAAAGCAGCTCTTTATTTTGTAAGCTGGAACAGAACTGACTGAGGAGCTCAGCCAGCCTGCTTATATAGAGCTACAGAACAATTGTAACTGTTGCAACGTTCTAAAACTATCCAATCACTGAACGTCACTTTTCGATCCTTCATTTGCATACAAAACTATCCAATCACTAAACGTCACTTTTGATCCTTCATTTGCATAACTATCTACAGTATCCCCCTGCTGGCCCAGGGTGAGAACTTCAGTACATAACACTAAGCATATCTACAGTATTGTGATTATTTATCTATACCTCATAATAGATCCATTTCAATTGGGGTTTAGGCCCGACTGTGGCACAGAAACTGCTTTGGTCACCTCTGTCAGGAGAAAGACAGGGGAAATGTGTCCTTGTAAATTCTTTTTGACCCATCAGTGGCTTTTGTTACCAACAACCATGGTATCCTTCTGGAGAGGCTGTCCCGAGTTGGGAGTGGGTAGCATTGCTTTGTGTGGTTCCGGTCCTTCTTGGATTGTCGTTTCAAAAGGGTGATGCTTGGGGAGTGTTCTTTGGCCCTGTGAATACTTCAATGTGGGGTCCTTCAGGATACAATTTTATCCCCCATGCTGTTTAACATCTACATGAAACAGCTGAGTGGCGTCTTCTGTTCTCTTAATTGCTCACTTCCCCCAGGCAGTTACCTCACAAGGAAATTGGTTATGACTTAATTAACACTTAAGTAATGTTAATTTCCTAGGATTTAGAGATGTCTAATACACACTTTGGGACGCGGGTGGCGCTGTGGGCTAAAGCCTCAACGCCTAGGGCTTGCCGATCAAAAGGTCGGCGGTTCGAATCCCCGCGGCGGGGTGCGCTCCCGCTGCTCGGTCCCAGCGCCTGCCCACCTAGCAGTTCGAAAGCACCCCCGGGGGCAAGTAGATAAATAGGTACCGCTTACCAGCGGGAAGGTAAACGGCGTTCCGTGTGCGGCTCTGGCTCGCCAGAGCAGCGTTGTCACGCTGGCCACGTGACCCGGAAGTGTCCCCGGACAGCGCTGGCCCCCGGCCAATAGATGTGAGATGGGCGCACAAACCCCAGAGTCTGTCAAGACTGGCCCGTTCGGGCAGGGGTACCTTTACCTTTACCTTTAATACACATTTTATGATGTCTGCCTGACTTAATTAGCTCTCGCATATACTAACTCTAGGTGCTTTGAAGTGGCTTTCACACACAATCTAATACACATACGGGTCCAGCGACCAGTTTTAGCACATCTGCCTTAATTAAGTTCTGGCACTAACTTGATCCAGAATTTAGGATGTCTTGCACCCCAAAATTCCTTATAATATATTTGAAGAGTCAGGAGGATTTTGAACATCACATGGCAGGATAAGGTAAAGGTACCCCTGACCATTAGGTCCAGTCATGACCGACTCTGGGGTTGTGGCACTCATCTCGCTTTATTGGCCGAGGGAACCGGCGCACAGCTTCCGGGTCATGTGGCCAGCATGACTAGGCTGCTTCTGGCGAACCAGAACAACGCATGGAAACGCTGTTTACCTTCCCGCCAGAGCGGTACCTATTCATCTACTTGCACTTGGATGTGCTTTCGAACTGCTAGGTTGGCAGGAACAAGGACCGAGCAACGGGAGCTCACCCCGTCGCGGGGATTCGTACCACCAACCTTCTGATCGGCAATTCCTAGGCTCTGTGGTTTAACCCACAGCACCACCCATAGCATCAAACAAATATGTGCTGCTCTCCCAAGCCCACATTCCTATCATGTTTGCACTTCTGTCTCAGCAGTGTCTGTACTGACTTGGTCATGTACACAAAATGCAAGATGGCAGGATTCTCAAGGATGTGCTGTATGTGGAGCCAGCTTCAGGCACCAGGCCCGTTGGCAGCCCAACTCTGCATTACAAAGATGTCTGCAAACGTAACACGAAGGCTGGCAATATCCACAGTGCCTGGAGACAGGTAGTCAGGCATGTATCCACAGCAGTGACCAGAGGAGAAATACCGCTGGGAGGAGTGCAAAGAGAAGAAACTCGATGGTGCCCCTGTAGCAGCAAAACCAGGCACATGCATGTGCCCTACCTGCAGTGAAACATGTCTCTCCCGTATTGATATCTGTAGCCACCTCAGGCTCTGTAACTCTCCAGTGGTTTGACTTTCCTCCCAAAGGCACACTCCTCCATTTTCTCCCAAGGCAGATGAATGCCAACAGCAGTAGGCTTCATGTCAGCCATGTAAACATTTCTGTGGCCACATATACACCTCTCCATCTGCAATGCAGACAAGCAAAGAGGCATTGTTAGAGTCCAAGGACACATTCCAGCCCGACAAAAGCACTTGGGGAGAGTACAGATTAGGGCAAAGGAGGGTTTTATTCTTGCAGAGTGGACATGGCATTGGAGAATCCTAAAGGATGGGTAGAGAACCAAAGAGGGCTACATTTGGCCCCTGGATCTTTGGTGCATCCACCCAGCCTTACAATTTACAAAATCCTGATGCCATATACCATCCTGGATTGTACCAAATGCTGCTTAGAAAGTTACCTCTACTAGCAGTAAGTCTACTTGTTACATTTTTGAGAACAGCACTGCTGGGTTTTGCATTATATCCTGTCATAACAGTGCTCTGATTCACATAATAATTGATGCCACTTAAATGTTTCCACACAACAGTTGTTAGATAATAATAATAATAAATAATATTAATAATAAACTAGCACACAAATAAATAAATTATTATTTTTATTTATACCCCACCCATCTGGCTGGGTTTCCCCAGCCACTCTGGGTGGCTCACAGCATATATCGAAAAATACTAAAATATCAAACATTTAAAGCATCCCAATACAGGGCTCCCTTCAGATTTCTTCTAAAAGTCAGCTGGTTGTTTATTTCATTGATATCTGAAGGGAGGGCGTTCCACAGGGCGGGTGCCACTACTGAGAAGGCCCTCTGCCTGGTTCCCTGTAGATTCACTTCTCACAGCGAGGGAACCGACAGAAGGCCCTCAGAGCTGGACCTCAGTGTCCGGGCTGAATGATGGGGGTGGAGATGCTCCTTCAGGTATACTGGACCGAAGCTGTTTAGGGCTTTAAAGGACAGCACCAACACTTTGAATTGTGCTTGGAAACGCACTGGGAGCCAATGAATATCCTTTAGGACCGATATTATAGTCTCTCTCTCTCTTTCTCTCTCTCTCTGTGTCTATCTGTCTGTCTGTCAATTCTTGAACTATAAGCAGATATATTTTGCAGAGCTTTTCAACAATAGAATTTCATGCCTAGCATTATGGAATAAAGTTCATAGTTCCCCAGACATAACTGTGAAGGGAATACTGTATGTATAAAAGAGCCAGATAGGCAGCAGTGGAGAAAATAAAGAGAGAAAAGGATTCTCTGTACATCTTTTATTTTGATCAGGAACTGGGCCAGAAGGATTGAGTTTTTCACCTTTTACATTCATTTCATTGCTCATGTAGGCAAACCTACAATAACACATAGACTATGGATACCCATAATCCATCTGGGGGGGACGCTTGCTTTTCCAGCATCTCGTTACTGGGGTCGCTCTTACACATTTCAGCACACTGTTTTCTTTGGAACATTTCAACCAAATGTATAATTCTACATCCATTGCGACAGCATTGTTATTCTCTTTATTATTTTGTTATGCTGATGAAGTTGCTTTTTAATATTGGCATCATCCAAGAACTCCCATGAATGTCACTGAGCGTTCTGCAGAAAGTGGTAATGGAGTTGTCATCCATTTTAGTTCATCTTGGCTGCTCTACATTAGGCTTTGATGTACATCAGAGCACAGTTTGTTGTAGTTGATGGTTCTGCAAACCTAGCAGGGTCCAGTTAAACAGAGAGATTTCCTGAAATCAACCCCCCTCCCAAAAACCCCACCCCTCACGGTTTTCAACATAAGCACCATCTATATTGTGATCTTGGCTTCAACAATGGTGAGCAGCATCTCCCCCCCCAAAAAAAAAAGTAAGGGCAGAAAGCTGTCCCTCTAAATTGAGTTATGATACCATGTGCCTTCGTTCACTTATGCTTTCTTCCTCACATTAGAGTCTTGTGGGGGCAAATGGTATTCACTAGCAACTGGGAGCATAGTTGCCGTTGCTGGTAAGTTTGATCAATACTTTCCATCTGTTCATAACCCTGCCCTCCAGTTTGCCAAAATGCCCCCTTCTAACTTTTCATCCTGTGAACAGTTGGATAAGTTTGGGGACATTTTGGCTCAGAAGTACTACTACTATTCCTGCTTTTTTTTTAATTTCCATGTATAAAGCATAAAGTAATTAAATGAACATCCAGAAATACAAGTGTCTAAAATGATTCTGAATATATAAGGCTACATTTATCAAATGCAGAAAGCTAAGCACTTGTAAAATTCCCACTTGGCAAAATGTGATTTTACACATAATGAACTGTTGTGTTTATTGTACTTTTTATTCATGTACAATAAATGAAAGCTGTTGCTTCCATTTGCCATGATTTCCTTTGGAAGCAACAACTCCCAAGACAGCAGAACACCAAAGAAACTGACGTTTATAATTGATTTTGACACTCTTTTACAATATTGTAATGTTTTCAATTTCTGTCTATGTAAATTTGAAATGCATGAATGTGTTTAGCATATTGATTATGAAATTCTTTGTAATCTTTTCCCCATAGCCTGAAAATTAGGCAGCAGGATAATAAATTGATATTTGTGTTTTTAGGATGATTGTGTATTATCTTCAAATAATCTTTGCACAGCAAAGTCTGGAAAGGTGGTGTCTACTTCTATTCCAGTTTTACGTATAACTATTTGGCAGAAAGCCAGTGATAGCCCCACTGATTTTACTTCAACAGAAGTTGCACTTATTTTTGCCCACACATTGACAAGTGGTAGCTACTAGGCTGATGATTTTTCACTTGTAGTACAATCCTAGGTATAGTTACACAAAAGAAGTTCTATTTGTTTTCATTGGGACTCACATTATAAAAGCAGCAGCGTTGAACTATTCATAAATTCCTATAGTCGCATTTACCTTCACCCAAATGCTTGCCAGAAGAAATGTGTCTTCACTTGTTTCTTAAAATAAAATAATAAAAGGTGGCAGCTAGGTGAACCTCTGTGGGGAGAACACTCCACAGGTTTGGGGACACCACAAAGAAGGCGCTTCCAGTTGCACCAGGGCTGCACATTTTATCCTGTGCTGAGACCACTGGTTGGGCCTTCTCCACTAACCTTAAGGTACAGGCAGGTTGGTTCCAAATATTGGGAGGCTTCCAAAATTTTCAGGCAGCAATACTTCCAAAGACCGGTTGCTGGAAACCACAGGAGGGGCGAGTGTTCTTGTGCTCATGTGGTTTCCCATATGCATCTGGTTGGCCACTGTGAAAATAAGATGCTGGACTAGAATGGGCCATTGGCCTGATCCAGCAGCTATTCTTATGTTCTTACCTGGAATATCCTTATGGTGTGTATAGTGATGCGAAATGAGAATATTCTCAAGAATGAGAATATTCTAGAGAATATTCTCTGCTAGAAAATTCTCCTGAGAATATTCTCCACGAACTGTTACAACCCACATTTAAAAAAATCTAGTAAATAATAAGTCAAGCTGTGATATTGCCAGTGTAAGTAATGAATAATGATTTTTTTGATCCAGTTACATTACTGGGCATTGTGTCATTCACCATTGGCAGTTCTGAAATGTGAGCTACAGAAAACATTTTTTTTTTTTTAGTTTTAAAAATGCTATTCATTTAATTTGATGAACATTTGAATTTGTATGTATTTCAACTCTATGCAGTAGCCTATTTCTATTCTGGTGTGACCTTATTCTTAGCAATTCTATACCCTTGGCCATACAGTGTGACACCTCACCCCCCCCCCCGAAAGTAGCTTTAATACTTTATACATTCACCTAGCACCTAGGCCTGCCTATACAGTTATGTGTAACAGCATGTGAGGTGGCCTTGATTTAAACAGCTGACATTTCTGTATTTTTATTTAGTGCCAGTAACTGGTTTTTGCAGTGCCATTTACCAGAGATTGACATACTGAAATATATTATCATATAATGATAATATATTTAATGTTAATGGCTTCTTTTTTTATATGTATGCATATAGTTGTGTTTATCAAGCTGTGTTTTAGTCACCAAAACAGTTATTAAGTGTTAGAGATATTAGAAGCACAAAATAGCCTATGCATTAAAATTATATCATTTTCAATGCATTGAAATGAATATTCTCTGATTTTAAATGAAAATACTCTAATATTCTCATTAATCGAGAATATTCTCTAAAAGATTATTTTCGAGAATTTAACATCACTGGGTGTGTATGTATCTGTTTCTGAACTTCAAAAATGTGCTTCGTTAAACTATAATGAAGTTTGAATCTTTGATTTCTTTTTAAATAGCATACACCTAGTGTCATATTTCAGGTACAACAAACTGTGTTTCATAGTCCCCTCAGTCTGAGAAGTGGTTTGGTATGTGCCACAGAGTGGGGTAGAATCACAGAGTTGTAGAGTTGGAAAGAACCCCAAGGGTCATTTAGTGCAACCCCTGCAATGCCAGAAGAGATATTGATTGAGAACTTCAAGCCCTAAGGCCCCTAGGGCATGTTGAATTGATTGCACAGTTCTTTGGACCTGGTCAAATTGTGAATTTCTGAGGAGAATGTAAGAGCAACGTAATCAGAATTGCATCAAAATAAGTTCCTGACTTTTATAAAGGATCATTGAAAGTCCTTCACACATCAAATATGTGGTGGGTATTTTTCTTTCCTTTTTTTGGTCAAATCCTTTCCTTTCCTAACTGTGTCTGTGACCTTTAACCTGTGATTTAAAGAAAAAACAATTACGGGCCTTCTGAAATCAGTTTTGCATAAATATCATTCTTTCCATTCTGCTTTGCCAAATCTGGATCTTGAGACATAGCTGAAGGTGCTGACTGAAGTGTTTTTGTCAAACAGCAGCAGCTGTTCAGCAGTTCCTATTGCTCGGCTAATGCTTCGGGACCAGCAGATTATTTAGATTTCATTAACATTTAATTAGCCCACAGCACCTATGTCTTACCAAGTGACAGATGGAGGAAGAGAACAGAATGGCCATCTTACCGTTGTTTGGTTTTTTAATTTACTATTTACAAACTGTTCTCCTGAGTGTTGCCCCTGTATCATAATTTGGCATGAAGCTATTTTATACCTTAATTTAATTGGCTAATGGACAGCAAAGCTTATGCTAAAAAGTAACACATCTTTGTAACATCTTTTTTTTAGACAAATGTTTGATAATGAATCAGTTGGGTGTCCTTCAACATGTCAGTTCCTTGCTAGTAAGTTATAAATGATAACCAACCCCTCCCCGCTCCTTCAAATTATATCTAAACATACAAATTATTGTAAGCTTCCAAACTCAGTGTGTGGATTGACATGATATTGGTTACCTGTGTGATGTGATCAGCTGCATAGTTAATATAGATTAGAGTAATGAGTTTGGGGTTTCAGAGAGAAATGCTTCCTGGTGTAAATATGAAAATTGCTATCAATACTTTGGAGTAGTTAATTTCCAAAGCAACACATAATTTGTCTGTTATGTAGAACAGCAGGAAATTGATTCCCATGAACAATTCTGCCGACCCTGTAGTAATTAGAGGCTGGTGGAGGAATGTAATTGTATTCCTACTTGGGTTACCTGAATTCCAGGCTTCCTAGTTTCTAGTTCTATGGATAATAATCTCCAGTTCCTTTTTTTTTTTTAGACTGAACATTGGTGGGGTAGAAATATTTACTGGAAAACACATTGTGCAGGTAGTCCTCAGGTTTTGTTGTTGTTTCCTCAAGACTCACTGAAGCTTCCAGAAATCTCCACTGCTGTCCTAGAGGAAAGGGGGTATCTGTTGATTGATCATATATTCAAGGAATGTAATAAATACAAAGTACTGGTCCCTTTTAACTGGCACTGTCCCTTGATCTGCTTGTCATCTCCCTAACAATAGCAATCAACCAGTCAATCATATCTGGAAACAAAGAGTGCGTAATCATTCTGATAGGTTTGGAAATAAGACATTTCTAGAAGCTTGTGGAAATTGCTGGAAGTAGCCTTCCCGAACTTGATTTTATCAGTTAATTGGAGTCATTCTGCTGTAAGTTACACTCATTTCCATCCCATTATTTTTGGCAATTAGTTGCAACAGCAGGTAAAAGCCGCGGGGGGGGGGAAGGATTTGTTTTATGAAATAGCTATTATTTTCTTTGACTGAAAATGGGTGACATGAAGGTTCAGGTCCCTGCAGGTAAACAGATAAAAGGTAACAAGACTCCAAACTCTGTCAGCACTTTTGGACATCTAACCATCTATTTTTATTTTGTAAATGTGGCAGACAGCTTGGGGGGTTGTGGAGGAGGGAGTCTGTTTAACCAAGCAAAGCTTTGAAAAGACAGGTGTTGCCGCTATCCAGCGAAGTCCAGTTGTAAGTGAATTCTCTCATAACACAAATAGCTACCTGAGAAATCATTGACAGAAACAGCAGCTTCCTTGCCACCTGAAGTCAGATGAGCTTCACTGTAGTTAATTTACAAAGCCAACTACACGCCATAGTTTATGAAGCTGATTTGTTTCAACTAAATTTAGTTAACGTTAAGTTCAAAAGCTTCAGAACACAGTGGAAGAGGGGGACCATGTGAGTTTGGGACTTGCTGAGGCTTAGTCCCATACTGAACCATGGCTTAGCAATCCCCAAACACAGGCACACTCTGCAGTCTGAAAGACAAATGCTTGTAAGTATCAAACACAGGGGTCCACTAAATCAGTGATTGATTTATTCCATCTGCTGTTGTGAGGGACAGGAATCAATCCACCAGCCTAAAATGATACTAAAATAGTAGCTTTGGCACCTTCATGGCACTGTGGCTCTTTCTGGTAATGACATTGGGTCCCCTTCTTCCATTCAGTAATTTGGGAACAGGATAGCAGTCCATGCAAATTTAGGCCATTAAAAACAAAACAAAACCTGCTTCAGTTCCTTCCAAGGATTTTTGTGCATTTGAATGATATATTCAGTGGGCCTGATTCCTTTTCAGGGCAAACAGTATGGCATTTCTATTTCCATAGTTTAAAATTCTTTGTTTTGTAGTTACACATTAATCATACGCAGTATGCCAGGGTAGCAACATGCCATTATCAGTTTTCCTACTTAGAAAAACAAAACGAAAATAAGAATCACAGTGGTCCTAGCTTCAAGCAAGGGCTGGGGGTGGAAAAAAAAAAAAGCAGCATAATGTATGCATAGTGGCATGGAATTCCTTCCATCATGAAAGAAGCAGAAGCCACTGAGATTTCTGTAGAAGAGAATGTGACCAGCCCAAAATTGCTGTCACTTCCCTAATATATGAGAAAATAGGATAACAGTATCCCAACTGAGTCCTCATCCTTTTTTATTATTTTATCTCTCCCAGTTATTTTCCTTCCTCCATTGCTAGGCTTGGTCTAAAGAGATTATTCTATCACTGAAAATATTATTATGACAACTCATAGCTGTGTCCCCTGGAGCATATTTGCACATAAAAATTCTCTGTTTTTCTGAAATTAATCTCTGTAAAATTGGATAGTAAACAGAAGCGGGAACGCTCCTGGAGAAAAGCTGTTGACTCTAGCAATTACATGTGCCATTTTAGTACTGCCAAAAGGATGATCATGTCTCAAAGCTACAGTCTATAATATGTAATGTATTATTTCTCTTTCGGAAATCCTTAAACACAATAAAATTCTTTGCTTTTTCCTTTGTTCAGCAGCTGGATTTTTTTGTTTTATAGAAATGCTCATCCACTACTACTTTATGTTTTTATTTGACAAGCTGATTCGTAAAGCAGAAGTATTTCCGTTGGGCAGGAAATCAATGACTTTTGTTCTCAATGACTCCCATGAAGCTCACACAAGGGCAGAGGACTTGGGAATGCATGGGTGTAACTTAGTTGAATTTTTGGCATGAGATATTTAATAGATCTCTCTCTCTCTCTCTCTCTCTCTCTCTCTCTCTCTCACACACACACACACACACACACACACACACACAAAACAAACAAACTGAAAAACAATCAAAGTTATAGTCACATGTTTTTGCTTAGCCATTTTCTAATTATTTTATTTAAATCTTCTCCCTACTTATATCAGAAACAGTCAGTGACAAATTACTAATAATTGGTTGTCCACATCCTCTTACTGGCCCTCCAGATTGCATCCAAATTGTTCTAAGTCATACAATATATAGTCACACACATAGCTTTTTGCTTTTCATTTTCCAGTGCAGTTTTTAACTCACTGGAGGGTTTTGATTACACCAACAACCCCCCAATGCCTCACCAAATAAGAACCCACCCATCTGCAGTCTTGCTTGACAAAATGTAAGGTTATTGTCAGGGAACTGCCATCGGAGCTGGAGGCGGAGGGAAGGCTCCAAAGGGATGCAGGAGAGGGTCGCAGTAGGGAGAGAGGCAGCCCAACTGCTGGGGAAGGAAATCAGCGTAACACCAGGGATAAAGGGGGGCAGATGGGGGAATCGGAGAGGAATCTCCAAGACTCTTCGCCGGAGACCAGCGGAGAGAGTACGGGTACTCCACTGCCCACACCCTCCCTGCGCAGAAGACTTCCGCGCAGGGAGAGTAGGAGGAGACTTGGCGTCAAACAACTTTTGTGCTGGAAAAGGTTTAAGAAACGCCCACTGACGGACTCTGCCAGCGACTGAGACAGTCACGATGCTGGAGGCTGTTCAGTCAGAAAGGGTTAACCAGGTAACCTAGCCAGAACTGGCGGCAACTTACACACGAGCAACCCCTAAATCCATTACAGTTATGAAGAGCCTAGTAGGCTTTGCTACCTGCCTGGTGTAATGTACAATGCCCATAGTATCTGTGTTATACAGACCTATTAAAGCCAAACCATGACTAAGTGTGAATGCACAAACATGTGGACTCCTGGAGAGGAGATTGTGACCACTTTGCGACTTAGGCCAAGAAATCAAGGAAGTGCCCATGTAAACAAGTGTGGCTTATAATGCTGATGGAATACCAATATGGTTAGGGACTCTCATATTTCTGCAGAGTGTATTCCCTGACACCAGTGAAACAGCTAGCCTCTGCATTACTACAAGCTGATAATCATTAGACCATGGCAACGCTTACCAAGTTCTATTTGTTGATCTTAATGTCCTTAGTATTTCAGATGATCTGAACCAGAGTTATTTGTAAGTAAGACATTAAAACTGGCTCAGAGGCTAACAGGCAGCTGGGGCAGATCCCTTGTGCTTAAAATAAATCCATCAGTCTGTTTTGAGTTGGTTGGAATCCTTCTCTCTCAGGAGACAGTAGAGGAGTGCACCTTTGGGGGTGAAGTCAGACTGTTGAAAAGTTGTAGTGCCTGCTGCGACTGTAAAGACTGATAAGGGAGAGACAGGTTTCCTTTCAGCTGGGGCAAATGAAGGCATCCAGTTGTGCTGCTGCAGATGTACCACAGCATTTTTCTCTCTCTGCGCTCCTCTCAGCGGTCATTCTCCTGTTCTGAGTACTATTGTAGGATCTTGAATGCTATAGAGATGTTCTGTTATTAGCCATAGTGACTTATGTTTAGCAACAAGCTACAAATAATTACTTGTTTGAAGTACTAATTAAAAAAACCAAAATTGGCAGTACTGAGATACATTTGCAGGTGTCGGACAACATGCTGATATTTTATTGTGTAAAGTTAAATTCCCCTGTCAAGACTGAAGAACAGAGCTTTCATTAAAATGTCACAAATGGCTATCATCTGTTTGACCAAATTAATGGCATTGTGCAAGTATAAACTTTTCAAACCCACTTTGCAATAAGTACATAAAATTATACAAGACTCTTAAAAAGCAAAACATACTATTTTTTCATCAATTTTCTTTATCACCTTATTAAATCTCCCTCCTGACAGCTAAAAGGAAATTACAGTGATTTACAGAGTGAATCTTTATCAGTGGTCGACAGGCAGGAGGGAAAAAACCTGATAAGACCATACAAACAGTTATTTATAATAGCATTTAGCTGGAAAGTGGCAGTCGCTCAGTATTTGATTTATGTAATTTTTCAAGGCAGTGGCAATACCTTCTGCAGTCCATCAGGCACCTTTTTATGAGTCTGTTACTGAACTCTTAAAAGTGCATTGGCTCACTGCAGAAAGAGCAAACATGGAGTACTTTGGTTGTTGTTAACTGATACTGCAGTCTTACATCTGATGTATAATAGACACTCTAAGCCAGCAAGAGTGATTAACATGTGGGAAAGGGTTTCCTTGAATGGATACATGGGGCTCAAAGGTTTATGGCACGGGGAGCAACTTCTGCCTTGCACAGTCTTCCAGCACCTGCCGGTTTTTCCAGGTGTGAACTGCTTGCCTTTTTGTCCCAACTCAGCCACTGCAGGAATACAAACCCGTGAAGAAGCCTTCTACAATTGGTGCTTTGGCTCCTGGCTATTCCTGTTGTTGGGTTAACACCATAATTTGCCACTTCCAACTTTTGCTGCATTTCAAAGCCAGACCAAGATTTTGCTGCCTGAAGCAAAGGGCAAGATGGTGTCCCTTTTGTTTCATGTGCAGAAGTTAACTGGGCTGGTGGTTGAATCTTACTAAAATACTGCTAGTAGAATAACAGACACCACCTGCATCCAGGGTAAGCAGGCCAGCTTAGGGGTCAAAATCCGTTTGTAAACATACTAGATCTTCCTGTTGTTCCCTTCATCTTTTGGGGGTTTACCTACCTAGAATGAGACCATCAACTGTGGTTTGGAGGACATGTCATTTGGGAAGATTGACTCAATGCCACCAATAAGCTGCAAAGGAGACTACAGGTTGATGCCTAACCCTGAAAGAAGCTTTTAAAAAATACATAGGCTAGAGCAGAAGGTTGTGTGACCATGCCTGACCACCATAGACTAAACAAGTGGTTTGATTTAACTACCAAGGGGATTTTGATTTCTGTTCTTCCATGGCAGTGCCCCATCCTCGCCCTTGACTAACCTTGCCTGATGCACATCCCAAACCTCTTTCCTGCCAACGTGGCTGAGGCATTTTAAGGTAGTGTTCTGTTTTGTGATAAATATTTATTGTTTAATTGTCCCATTTTCTGTGCATTGTCTTTATCAACATTACTTAGAAATGTGACTAATTAAGAGTTATAGAAATGTTTTAAATGTCTGGTTCTGCATTATCTTCTCCACACGACACACCAGGGACACTTGCAGACCGTCACCATTTTCAGGTGGGATTCAATCACATACTGGAAAATTCAGATTGCACAATTAAAGTTGATTTGGTGCTCTGCAAAATAAGCCTGTCCCCCCACACCAATTAGGATGGTTGAGATAAGGAAAGCCATGGAAAAATGCACTGGAAAGTTCTAGGTAACACTTGTTTTACGCAACACTGGATAACCTCCCCACAATGCTCAGAATGAGTGCTTAGTAAATAGTTGAAAGCGTCTAACTTACCGTACCTGCAAAGTTTGTGCAAACAAATCAGGATAAGTGCTTAATAAGGAGGTCATCTAGCATCAACTGGGGTTTTTCTTGCCTGCCTGTAAGGCAGCGGTGCCCAAACTTTTTTCAAAGAGGGCCAGATTTGATGAAGTGAAGGGCCATGGGGGCTAACCAAAGTTGTGGACCTTTTTTTAGGATTGAAGTTGTTGAGGGTTTTTTAGGATTTTACCCCAAGAAATAAACTGCCACAGGGGCCAGATTAAACCGACTGGCGGGCCGGATTAAGCCCCCAAAACGGACTTGGACAAGCCTGCTGTGAGGTGTTATGCTGCTTTAAACAAACCTGTTAGTTTGCATTTCTTTCAACTCCTCAAAAAAGGACATACTGCATATCCTTTGTGTATATTCATGTACCAGGTCAAGTAAACAATAATAATAACAACTTGACCCAAAGTTTATTGAAGTATTATTGTTGTTTTTAGAGAAAGAAGGTTTAAACGTTGGTGGATTTGTAGCTAGAATATTTTAGCATTCTCATCATGACATGACTTTCTTACAATGTCAGTTCATGCAGATTTCTTTTCAGATGTATCTCCTTGTCTTTCCCTGGGAGGCCAAATTAAAAAGAACCTGATCAAATTCAGAATAACACCCTTAGTAACATGGCTTCTTTCAGACACAATTTGAAAGGTGGAGGTAGCAAATATTGGCCGTCAAGGAGTATAGAGGGATTAAAGAAAGAAAGAAATACTGTTGTTTCTTTCTCATTTTCTTCTGCTCACTTGGGACCATTTAAGCTGGATGAATGCAAATCACTGGTGGTGTTTTCTGTTTCTTGAACTTAGACCAGCAGAATACATTAAGGGATAAAGAAGCAGATGGGCTAAAATAACTTCGATGTATTTGTACCTTCGATTTCCCGAGGGAAGTAGGAATTGTAAGCATTGAACAGACAATCATATACACTAACTTCTTTTGTGATTTCTTCTTATGCTGGATCACTGTATTGAATTAATTTGGTTGTTGCTGATTAGGTTACAGTAGGATTAAACAGAATTAAATTTCTTGCCTAATGCCAGTAACGACCAGTGCTTCATAACCAGTCAGTAAAGTGTAACTTGTTGTCCACAAGCCCCTCTAAGTTTAAAGTGATCTATCTGTACAGTTCTTGTGGAAAACCTGCCAAATAGTTAACAGGTTATTTTGGTGGATTATATTTCAGATCATGAAATCATAGGAGCCACGACCTTTAGCAGGAAGGAGTGATGAAAAGATTACCTGTGCTCCAAGTCTCTTCAGCTCCCTTCCTAGTGTCTCATAGTCCCTTGCTATGTGTGGCAGTATTATTTGTACCCACATGAATCAGAAAGACTTCACAACTTCTCTGTCATAGCGTGAATATTTCCACCCGGAGGACAGCACATCTCTCGTGACTTCCTGTTTCCTCCTTTCCCCTTAGTAGGGAGTCACCTTTCACCACCACTCGCCTCCTCCTCCAGTGTGACAGCCTGTGTGCTGTAGTGGTTAAGAGCGGTAGACTCGTAATCTGGGGAACCGGGTTCATGTCTCCACTCCTCCACATGCAAGTGCTGGGTGACCTTGGGCTAGTCACACTTCTTTGAACTCTCTCAGCCCCACTCACCTCACAGAGTGTTTGTTGTGGGGGAGGAAGGGAAAGGAGAATGTTAGCCGCTTTGGGACTCCTTCAGGTAGTGATAAAGCGGGATATCAAATCCAAACTCTTCTTCTCCTCCTCCTCCTCTGGGGAGTAGCAGGAATAATTCTATGGGCTATGCCTTCTAAAGGCTTCTTGGAGTGTTCTGATGTATGCTTCTGTTGTTCTTGAGTCTTCCCCTCTTGTTTATTGGAGCTTATTTTGATATTGTTGGGATAAGTTGCAAAGGCCAATCTATAAAACATATGGGAATTTGCTTCTGCCTGGAGACGTAGGAGAACGTATCTGAAATTTTAGAGGTTTAGGCCTCTAACAGATGTACATACCAGGAAGCTTGAGCATATTGTGAGTACCCACAGCCAGCCCTTTCAGACAGATGCTTCCATCGGAGGTGAGCCAAAATGTCTCCCATAACATGTTTTTTCCTGAGAAATAGTCTGAGATTTTTCTAGTGCAGGATCTGCAAATTTGCTGTGGGGGGGCAGTAGTCTACAATGCTGCAACCCCCCCCCCCCGATTGTGAACTACAAGCAATGCTTTTTACACACTACACCACTCTCTTATTTACAAAAACACACCACACTCCAAGGCATGCTCTCACATTGAAAAACACACATTACTGTCACAAATGCACATTACACATGCATTCCCTCCACCATGGACCATGGCACACAATCCTCTTCAGCTGAGAAACTAGCCACCCCACTGTAGACATGATTATAGTGCAGCACATAGACCCAGTTAAACATTACCTCCATCTTGAGAAACACAAACACTCCCATTGCAGCTATACCCCAGGAGACAAACATGGGTGACATACAGTCAGATCTGATACAATCTATGCAGAAACAAATTCCACTGTGATCAATGGGGCTTACTTTTGAGTATATGTTTGCAGCCTCTCTTGCATACTTTCCTGCATGATGTCCAGAGGGACTGCCTACTGGCTTTTTTGTTTGTGGATTATGTGATTTAAGAACATAAGAGGAGATCTGAGGGACCAGACCTTTCATTAGGCATGGCTAAAAACAGTGTTCATTTACTCCATATTAGGTTCAGAAGCAGGGTGCATTAGTAAACTGAAGATAAGTGAAACATCAGTAATATCCTAAGAATGTTTAATTGGATGGATACTTGGAGATGATGGTGAGCTAAAAGTTCTCTTTGGAGAATGCTTGTGTCAAAATGTGGTGACAAAGGTGCAAAGCTACTGTTGGTTCCACCATCTCCTTTGGGTCGGGCTGTAAAAGGTTCCATAGTACCTAGAAAAGCTCTGATGGGTGGCACAATGCAGATGCAATGGAGACAGTAAAACAGGTCTTCTTTGTCACCTACCTTCACTGTCAGGCTTGATAATGAGCAGTGTCCAATCGCATTCATCTGGATTCATCCTCCACTTGCCTTCAAGCTGTCTCCCAGCTTGTTTCATTGCTCTAAGCTCTGGTGTATGCTGAGGAAGGAAGCAGGCTCCTTGGAGTGGGAGACCAATCATGCTCCAGGCCATTCACATATTCCACAAATTCACCAGGGCTTTGATATGAGCACCAGTTATATCAACCCAGAAAACACCACAGAGCCTGTTGGGAGCCAATTGGATCCATCAGCCTCTGAGTCCAAGGGCAGGTCATCCTCATAGGTCTCCTGCCTCTGCTTAGGGGTAAAGGTGCTGAAAGCCCTATTATCTTCCATTGTCTGATTTAGCCTCATGTTCCCAGGGTGGGCAGGTACCGTCTGATAATTAGTTTGCTCCCTTCATTTCCCGATTGTTGGGGTTAATTGAAGGTAACGTATTTTTCACATCCAAGTTATAATCACAAAATGAAAGCTACAATCCTAAATACGTTTCTTTTAGAGTTATTTCAGTGAAAACCCATAGCACTGCCTCCAGAGGAAACATGTTTAGGAGGGTTGTGTTAATGTGAAATATACTCTTTATTTCTCTTTGGTACGAAGCTTGTGCCCCCTCCCTTTGCCACTTTCCTCTTCTACTCCTTCCCCAGCATTTCAATAATCTTTTCACACAACTTTCTTATTTATCTTTACTAATAAGGAACTAATGCATTATATAAAGTCGTAACATTGTTTCTATATATCTTACATTAGCTTACGTTATTACAGTCCATTTCTTATCTGGCGCTGCGATTTGTTTGGCCTCTAGACACCAAGTTATATTGACTCTGAACAAATATGGAAAAATTAGAGGCACATGTCAGCTCCGTAAACAACAGTTGTAATTTAACTGCAAAATTGAGCACAACATTGTACTTAAAAGCACCAGGCTCCTTTCCCCCCCCCTCCACCCGCCCCAGTTTTCGTAATAACACTATTTAAGATTGTCTGTCAGATCGCATTAACATCACTGGAATATTAGCCTGTACAGACGAGAAATGGACAGTGGGAAGAAAGTGAGCAATTCATTCATTCCAGTTAAGTGGAGGACTGCTTATTCTTTTTTCTTTGCCCCCACCCCCAGATAAGTTATAACAATTGTGTCAATAACTGGGAAGCCGTCAAGCTTCATGCTGCATAATCAAGTTGCTTTGATGCAAATAAGAGCGCTGCTTTTTTGGATGTTCAGTTGTTACCAACTGAGAGAGCGTTTGGGCGTAGAGATCGACAGGGTGGTATGCGCACACACAACGAAGGCCAAAAGCATCCTTTTTAAAAAAATGAAATAAAATAACATCTGTAACAGCAAAGGCAGTTAGAATTTAGATGGGTTTTATATTTATAATAAAATCAGAAATACTGGAAGATGGCAGTTGAGAACTTTTGTGGGAATGTTATAAACTAATTGTGGACATTAATACAAACCCAGAGTACTTTACTGTGTCTGGTTTACGGTCTACGTGTCGGCAGTGGGGGTCAGTTATTTCCCCCCGAAGAAATGCTCATGGGAACAATGCAACAAATGCAGCTGATTACAGAAATTGCTGTCCAAAGCAAGCAATGCACTAAACAAATAAAAAAGGCACATGAGCTTTGTTTGTAGCATCATTCCCAAGGGCTTTCTGTCCAAGGAATGCACTCTTGCAGCTGAGAGCACTGGCAAGAGTGTTGTTTATGTGTGGGTAGAGCATTTAAAATAAAGGTATCCTTGGCTATCTCATATCAAGGTTAAGACCACTCACCCCCAAAATGTAAAAATAAAAAATAAAAAATCTGACCCCAAAAACTGGGACTGGATCTGCACTCACTTGTTAAACGTTATTAGAACAATATTAAAAACATTGTTCTAAAATGTCAAGAGGGGAATAGTCCCATTTGGTTTCTCTTTCACTATATCGCTTTTTCGTTATATCCAAATGCAGTCTTCCTAAGACATCCGTTGCACGTGATAGCGTTCATGTCAACAGTGCTTTGCACTTTCACACCACTAATTGAGTTTGCTTATTGGGCATACAAATGGAATGTTTATCTGCTTTGGTAAGGGTGAAGGAGCATTGTAAAATTTGATAGTACAAATGATAAATTAATGATAGAAAATTAAATATAAAAACAAAAGCAAGTAATCCTTCTTAGTACCCTGTTGCTGTTTGTCATAGTGAAATTTTAATTAACATTGAAAATCATGCAACTGTAGCTATGTGTTTTTCTGCTTAAACTTCAACTGTTTTTATGAGTAAACCGAATACCAGGTAAAGGAAAAAAGAAAGGCAAAGGGTAGTGGTTAGCAAAAAAATAATAAAAAAAAATCTGTATATATTACTGTAGTGATGTTGAAACCCTTATTTGCTTTCTGTGGAATACAAATTTACCCAGTTTATGATGCTCACTACGATGAATCACTATCGTCTACAAAATTTTTCTAGAGCTTAGAATGAAAACCGGGAATCTACAAGTGAGCAGGGAATGAGATTTGAATTAGTCTATTTTCATTCCAAGTCCTAAACACCAATTGTTGCTTGCAAAGAACACAGCATCTTTCCTCGCTCAAGGCTGGAAGGTGTTACTACACTAGCACCATAGGGACTGAGCACCGGCACCGTTGTGGATCTTTGCTTAACTCCACTTGTACTAAAATTGGTGCTCAGAACTTGAACAAAACATAAAAGAGATTTTAAATCAATTTAGTCTATTACTACTGACATTACAAGTCAATTTAGATCTCTTGGGGAGGGGGGGAGCTCTTCTTTAAAAATACTAATAATTGGTGAAACATTTCTGAATTGAGACCAGATGAAGTTTTCTGGGCACATAGAATAATTTGTGGTTGAAGGGTGTTTCGATTTGATATAGACCCACAGGTTTGGGACAAATAAGAACATTACTAAAACTCAATTTACAGTGATTAAAAATGGTGTGTGTGTGTGTGCAGCAGATTTGAACAAATGCCATATCCTGACCCAAAGCGGGGTGTTTAGAGAGATGATAACTACTCTGAGGCATCCCAAACCAAAACAGTATTTTTGTGATGCCTTGATGATTTGGATGTTTTTTTTTAAACAAAACAAAACAAAAACTGCAGACAAGTGCCTTCTAAAGGGGGGGGCAACCTTACCATATACTGTATTTTTCGCTCTGTTGGACGCAGGGGACCATAGGACGCACCGGACCATAGGAGGGGGAGAACAGAAAAATATATATTTTTTTTTCTTGTTCTCTCCCTCTAAAACAAGGTGCGTTCTGTGCGTTCAAGGTGTGTTTCACCCGAAGCCTCCAGAGCCCACTTTGTTCTGTGCTCAATACCACCCATGAGTACAGCTAAGGGGAGGGGGCAGGGGGGCAGCTGCCCCCCCCTAGATCAAGTAACACAATAGAAATACTTAACTGACAAATCACGTCGGATCTGCCCCTAATAATAATAATAATAATAATAATAATAATAATAATAATAATTTATTATTTATACCCTGCCCATCTGGCTGAGTTTCCCCAGCCACTCTGGGCGGCTCCCAATCAGTGGCGTAGCGTGGGGGGTGCAGGGGGGGCCGGCCGCACCGGGCGCAACATCTGGGGGTTAGGGTTAGGGGGCACAAATCCACGGGTTAGGGGGCGCAAATTACTTGCCTTGCCCCGGGTGCTGACAACCCACGCTACACCACTGCTCCCAATCAAGTATTAAAAGCAATACTAAATCCTGGCTATAATACCACTGAATTGGTGCTTATGAACAAAACCACTGGAAGGAAAGATAAAAAGCTTTTCCCCTCACCCCCTGAAACATCAAATTTCAAGGTGCTTAGCACAAGAATCCCTGGACTTGCTTTTCTGAAATCTGTCAGGTTTCTTTTCTAGGGGCACTAATAGGAGCACATTGGTATTCCTTTTGTGAGTGCTGCCCACTCTGCTTTATCTCCTGCAAGATGTTTTATAGAACTATGGAAATGCATAAGGAACATTATTAACGTATGAGAAGTAACATTTTTTCATTCCTAGACTAAAAGGTGATGACAGTAGACTGCTTTTTAATTTCTAACATTACCAGGTTTGTGTGGGCTGGTTTCTAGTTACTCATTAATGAGGCAAAAGCAAGCTGAATATGCAAGTGTATTTTAAAAATATTACTCCACAAGACCCAGGCTGAACCCTACCACCGAAGGCAAGTATCTGAGATAATGAGCTGTGACTCCAATTAAGCCTTGAAAGTGGTTCTCTCTAAAACTACACTTTGGAGTGTCTGTAGTTTTTACTTTCAACATCCAAATATTTAAGAGAAGATAATGGAGCAATTTTTAGGAAATATATCCAATAGTTGGTTGATAAATTGAAAATAGTGTCAAGTTAAATTAATTTCCCATTGTGCCATGTTAACTTTAAAAGACACTATTATTTCATTCTAGTTTACATTGTAAACTATTTTTAAAAATGCAAATACATAGAGAAATTATAGTAAAGACTCTATTAAGATATAATTTTAGAATAATTTCCTCACTAGCTCATTGTCTTATCTGCATTAGTGCTCATTATTTGGTTTCATGTTGGCTAATTATAATATTTCCGTCCCTTAAGACCCATTAAACGCATTCTTGTAGTCTCTCTGCATCTCACATATACAAATGCATCCCCCAATCACTTGCATAAGTTTAATTTATACTAAACAAATCTCATGGCTGTGAACCAAATTACATTTTTCTCATCCAAATTACAGCAAAAAAGACAATTAATCTATGAGATCTTGTCCCAAGTTCTTGTCGTGGTTGATGCAAATATACCATAGCAACCAATTTAAGACAAGTTGCCATATGCCTGTTGCCCTGGCAGATTTTCTAATACACTTTTTCATTTTCTTCAGTTCTATAAAATTTATCTTGACAATCACAAGAGTGGTGCTGCTGGAGGAAAGAAGGGTCAGTGAACATTTCAGTGTTCCAGTTGTAGAGTTTAATACAAATCTAAAACACCGCTTAACATATTAAGATGTGGATGCTAAGCAGCATCACATTACCACAAGCTGTAGAGGAGTATAGCCCACACATTTGAGACTCCTTTGGGTAGTGATAAAGCGGGATATCAAATCCAAACTCCTCTTCTTTTACTACTACAGTGTGGCAATCCAAGGACATACTTGGAATTTGACTTGTGACACACCTGCCTGAAAAGTTGGCCACTCCATTCAGTGCTTTGTCGTACTGCATAACCAAATTCAGTACCCCCCCCCCCCAGGAAGCTAGGATAGTGGCTCTGTCTCAGCCTGCCAGCCACTTCTGCCCCCTTGCAAGTGCGTAAAACATCCAGTTGAAGTAGACATACATTAACTCTTCTGCAGCACTGGTAGGAGGCAGTACCTACAGAAATCGTCCCGTTTGTAACATCAATAAAAATGGTTACTCCTGGGTTTGGAGCATTGTTGGAATGGTGGAAGTGAAGGAACTATGTATTGTTACTCCTTCAGGCCTTCAGTATTTGTGAAAAGGAGAAGAAACATATATTTTGAAGTCTTGCATCAGTCTCTGTTGCTGGTTGGTTGTGGAAATGTTGCTGCAC
Organism: Podarcis vaucheri; assembly: GCF_965113315.1. Classification (NCBI taxonomy): domain Eukaryota; kingdom Metazoa; phylum Chordata; class Lepidosauria; order Squamata; family Lacertidae; genus Podarcis; species Podarcis vaucheri. The sequence continues at coordinate 17,674,543 of NC_138767.1, forward strand.
CCCTTGAATAATCAGTAGCTGGAACGCTAACTTTAGTGACATTAAATATGGTAAAGTTTTGCATCCTTTTAGATGAGTTCAGTCCAACAATCAACTTTATCTGGATTGACGAGACTACATGAATATTGTGTTAACAATACTTTCTTTTACAGCAGTTTTGACAGTCTGCCACGCCAAGCTTTTTCTAGTGTGATTTTAAAGTTGGCATTTGTTTATACACTGTATAAAAATGACATTATTTTATTACCCTTTCCTTTATAAATTTTATGTGACTTGCCAGTGACTTTTCCAGATGGGCTGAGAGAGTAGCTGACGTAAAATGACTGAGAGCATTTGTTAGACAGATGGAAGGTGTCAGGTCCTTGCAGATCCCAACTTGGTGCTCAGCAGGAGAGCTGATTTCTTGCGAGTCAAGGCCCCACTTCCCACGTGTGATGGACACATGGACACAAATATTTTAGGTTAATGGGCTAAAAAAGGCCACAACTTTATTGGTTACAGAATGTGAGAGGTATTGGCTTAGGCATTGGATCCGAACAGACTGTATTTGACTCCTGCCCGCTCTGCAGGGAGTCACATGAGTGTTAACAACCTGAAGGGGGAGCTTGTTGATGTGAATCAACTGAAAGCTTTCCCCTAGAGTCACCAGGGGTCATGCCATGGCCCTAGCCACCACCAGGCCATTGGACAGGGACCATGACTGCCGGATTCCTTTAACGGAATACCCTTCAAGGGGAGGGGTAGGTGATGGCCACAACCTCCCCTCCAACACACAACACCAATTCCAATGCCTAACCTCCACCCAAGCCAAAAGGTTCGCCGCCAAATACCCTCACAGCTGCAACCAACTCCTAATGCCCTTGACGATATCAGACAACCACACATCATTTCCATGATCGGAAAAATGAATGCCATCGTTGTGAAAAAGAGTGACATCGCTGAACCTGATGTCAGCGTTCTCAATCACTTGGCCATCCATTGTGCCTACCTTATGGGCCACCATGCGATTCAAGAGTTTCCTGGATTTGTCAATGGCAACTGGGCAACGACTGCTACGCCAAACACACCTCTTCAGAAGGGAGTATATTGCTGCCAGTTCATCGAGGTCCTGTTTTATATTCAACAACAAGTTCAAGCGCTTCCTGAAGACCAAATCATTCTCTCCCAGCTGAAAGATCAAGGCGTTGGGAGGACCGGACAATGCTGCTTTCACCTTCACCAACGGTAACAACTCTTCCCAGTGCATACCACGTCTTGCAATCCAGGAAACTCGAACTCTTGCTGGCAATCCAAGACTGATGCCCAAGCCGCAGTCTCTGGAACACACCCGGCCCAATAGAACCCAGAAGCTAGATAGCTGCTATTATCTGTGGTGCCAAAAGGCCTTTCCGTGAGCAACCTAATGGTTTTTGCAAATTGCATCTGATTTAATCATGTCTTTGATTTTAAGTCTGTTTCTTAATACCGCTTCTTGCGAGGTTTTCAAAAACTATTTCTTTCCAAAGATTTCCCACAACAGAATCATTACTTTAAAAAGAAAAGAAAAAAGAGTGAGCAGCAGTTCATTCATTGCAAGGGGTAGAAAAGTTAAGAAAGGCCCCAATAGATTAAGGTAATAAAATTACTGTAAATGAGTTGTTTTTTCTCCCAGTTCAGTAAATCTGACTCTGTTCCATTGATAGCTAGTTCACACAGAAATATTGGGTTTCCTGCCTGTATGTGGAAAACAAGCTCGGGGTACTGAGCATCTTTAGATCATCTGTAAATAGGTCATGTGTGTGAACTTTCATTATATGGAAAGATTTATTAAGAACATAAGCAGGCAAACACACAATAGGAATTGCATGTACAACCTGCATTGAGCAAATGATTTAGTTTCTGTTGGTACTTTTACAGACACAGTTCTTTTTAAATGGCTTATATGTGTGCAGCAGTTTTGCCCAACACAAGGAAGACAAATGACAGAGGCAGAAAAGGCAACAAATGAGGACACAAGGGTTGCACTCCAGATTGTTAAATCAATAACAATATGGCCATTGCTTTCAAACCTGTTTAGCTGATGGTCATGTCTGTTACCTAATGGGGTCAGGTATCTAATGGAGCAAAAGGAAACACTTATCCTTTTCCTTTATTTGGCTTTTATCTGCTTCTTGCTTTATGAGCCTTTAAAAGTCACAGGTCCCTACTTATTTACCTTTATGACTGCCATTCTTAGGTTCCTATCCTTTAAATGGCTGCTTTACCTTGAATAGTTGTATGGCAGTCCAGAGGCAAAGTGGACTTGTACATGGATAGCCAATAAGAGACTCCAGGAGGACAGATTTTCCCAAGCCTAGTGGCCTGAGGTTGATCCAGCTTCCTCGCTACAGCATCATTTGCCATCATCGTCAGCACCTTGTAGGAAGTACCTCACCATCCTCCCCAAGGCTCCAGGAATTGTCAGAAAGGGGTGCTTGCAAAGTCAAAAGTAGGAACGGAATACAGTCACACTGCTTCTTACCTTGCAAGCCTGGCTGCAATGCCTCAGTTTCATTGCAGAAGGTTCTGGAAGTGATCACCTATTTTCAACCTGCAGTCTAAGACGGAACATGTGATTCTTCTTGCCACCTTTCCTTGAACGGGATTGTACTTCATCACATGGTGGTTCTTCTGACTTACTTTGTTTGTGCTGCTCCCCACAAAAGCAAGGGTGCTTGCTAAATAAGAGGATGCCATGGGGACTTCATGCAGATTCCACTTCACCCCAGCAAAGTTTAGAATTCCTCCAGAGCCCACAAATTCAGGTTGGGATTTAGTATGAAGAAATAGTTTGTTGCATACAAAATTAGTGTGCTATTATTATGGCTGTTGTACATCAGAAACAGGGTGCATGGCTTCTTTTGTATTAAGAAAGGACCGGGCTGCTGGTAGTAACAGTTAATTAAATTATTGGCCAGTAATAATAATAATAATAATTTATTATTTATACCCCGCCCATCTGGCTGAGTTTCCCCAGCCCCTCTGCGGGGCTTCCAATTGAGTGTTAAAAACAATACAGTATTAAAGCAGTCCAGTTTTTCAACAAATCAATAAATAAAATATGAGCTTTTTGATATGCAGTCTTTTAAAATAATATGCAATCTCATAAAGAAACATAAGAAGTCAAACAAATACTGAAAATACTCTGGGGAGAGAATGGGTTGTTTTTATGTGGAAAGGAATTCAGATTTTTGCAGTTTACCGTGTATGAATCCCCCCCCCCGAAATATTAACATAGCCCTCATATAGGATGAGAAAGTGTTCACAAAATGTAGTAGAAGCTAGTTTGTTAAGAAGCTTAAGGCTTGCTGCACAGCTAGTAAATCATTATTGTACACTAATTGTATAGGGCTGTATGCCCCATAAACCCATTTCCCTTCTTTGGGAGAAAAGTTATGCCCATTATTCGAGTACCACCATGCATAAGGAATTGAGCTGGTGTTAGTGGCAATTACTCTGTGAAGAGCTTAATTATCCCTAAACCCACATTGTGCAGTTTGGCCGATTGCAAATTTTAACTGCCGTCAGTAAGAGTGGGAAATCTGTAACATTAACAAAAATAAGTGTTGCTCTTTGCTCCGAAGAAGTCCAGCTGAATGTTAAAAATCTAACAATACTTGCCACTAGTTTTCCTGGGGCAAATAATAAACTAACCAACCTGTCATTCCCCGGATCCCCTCTGGATTCCTTTTTTAAAATGTCTGCAAGTGTGGCTGGTAGAGACCCCTGCCTGAAACCCTGGAGAGCTGTTGCCAGAAAGTGTAGACAAACCTGAGCTAGATGGACCAATGGTCAAGTTTATTATAAGGCACCTTCCTGTATTCCCTAAAGTGGAAGTGAAGAGGAAGAATATTCTTGGATGTGCAGGCAAACTTGGAAAGTTGTGGTATTCTGTAAATCTAACCAACATGGATTACCCATATAATCCTTTGGTTCCGGTGTATAGAACATAACATAACTGCCCAGCCTGTGACTACCAGCGATGGTGGAACTTGGGGTGTCAAATTTCAGCGGCACCCTATGTGACACTAAAATTCAGCACCCTCACCTCTTGCCTTCCATTCTGCATCATAGTTGCAGCATCCCTGAGGCTCCATGCCCAGTGCAATCGAACCAATTGTGCTCCCCTAAATTTGCCTCTGCCACCAAGCCCAAACACAACTAGTGAGCCGTGGCAAACAATGGGGTCTACATAACACCCTGTTTGTGCAGCCTGTTTTGAAAGTTCTCAAGAACAGAGCTGGCTTGTGTTTTGTGTTCACCCTTGTGCAGGTTTGTCAGTATGGCATGATATACTTTTGGTACAGACCATCTGTACAGCTTCGTAAATATGTGTATATGCCTAAAAATCGAGAATAATACCCCTACCTTGCCCCCTTAAAAAGGATAGAGTTACACCACCAATTGCTTGTCATCTAAGGAAAATGTATTGGCTTGCCAGTTACCATTGATTCCCCCCCCCCTCTTTTTTTGTGAATCATCAGGGTGCTTATGGAGAGTGGTGATGTGAGAAATGTCAAGGCACCAATCACTTGGTCTTGCTGAAAGGTTTTGCTCACAGTGGGAAATCATTTTCCTCTGTAAAGCATTTTTTATTGCATAGCCCTGTGCTCCTGTCAGCTTGCCGGCTGCTGGATCTCCAGGTTCAAGGCCGATCTTGAGTTGCTTCTTGCTTTCAGACTGGAAGCTTAATTTCAGCTTGCCTACATTTTCCTGTAAAAATCATCGCCTTAACATAATTTTAAAGGCAGACACAATGGTTCTTTAACACTGCCCTAATGCATGAGTTGTACTTTGGAAGCAAGACACTGGTACATTCAGACATGGACATTCTTGCATTGGTTTTCCTGGTTATAATGCTAGTGTTTCTGTCCCAATTTCTAACATTTCTTGTTGCATTATTAAACTCTGACTTTTTGATAAATACACTCCCATGTCACACTAAATTTCATTCATACCAGTAGGTGTAATGTAACACAACAGCAAACAACATTAGACCTCTTGCCACAACCTAGGAGTTTGAAAGCACATCAAAGTGCAAGTAGATAAATAGGTACCGCTCCAGCGGGAAGGTAAACGGCGTTTCCGTGCACTGCTCTGGTTCTCCAGAAGCGGCTTAGTCATGCTGACCACATGGCTTGGAAGCTGTATGCCAGTTCCCTCAGCCAATAAAGCGATATGAGCGCCGCAACCACAGAGTCGGCCACGACTGGACCTAATGGTCAGGGGTCCTCTTTACCCTTTTACCTATGATTCTGTTGCCCCATGATTCATCCATGAAAACAGTGGGGGAGGGGACTGTATGCCGGAATACTGCCCCATGGTGTGACCCAGGAAAATTGTGGGGAAATTGCAGTGCAAAACTCCTGTGATTTTCCAGTTTAACGGGATTGCAAACAGGGTTTTTTCCCCTGTAAGCAGTTAACATTGAAAAATCCTTGCTAAACCTCTGCAAGATTCTGCTAGATTTCCAGAAGTGGCTTTTACAATATGTGAAAGATCACATAAACGTTATCAAGATAGGAAATGGGAAACTAGAATAAAGTGCTGTCTGAAGGCAGCCCAGGTAATTCTGAGCTCTGAAATTCAGGGTAAAATTCTTAAGAGGATATTTTTGGAAGCATGCTAGCAATCGCTCATTGGCAACCCATCCATCAGGATGTACAGGAGGAGCAGAAATGTTTTCCTCCATTTTTCCTCTTCAACCAATCTGGCTCTTGGGGAAAAGGTTCTTTAAACTAAAGTTAAAGACAGATTAGCTTTATGGACAACTGCCAGTTGCATGTGCCAGACTTATCTTTGGTAATTCTGATATCAAAGAATTGGTGTTCAGCCATTTTCTCCTGGCTTCCTTACTAGCATTTTAAAGATACAATTAAGGAGAAGTTATGCCTTCTGAATCAGTCTTGGCACAGCTACTTTCCTGGAATTTGCCTCTGTGGAAAGAAGCAAAGACCCATATATTCAAGTTGTTGCCCAGGGCACAATAGGGATGGATATGCTGCCACAGATCACGTTGCAAGTTAATTAAGTAGGCCCTCTGAGGCTGGGGTTGTTTAGCCAATTAATAAGTGTGAAGCATAGTGTGAGTCTGTCTAGAATCATCTTAATACAATACAGAGCCAGGAACCATCACCAGAACATGCTTCTTTGAATGAATACGTTATAGAATGCATTTTTTATTTAGGCTTAAACCTCCTGAGTCCTTCACTGTTCCTTGTCACCATTGGCCTAAAGCAGTGCCTGAGGATCTGTGAAAACTGTACAAAAATTAACATGAGTGTTTGAGATACTTGCAATATGCAGGGAATTTGTTTCCTGAGTGGCCTGTTGTGAGAGGCATATGGAGATAAAGATAATCAGACAAGTCCACTACAGGAATCCTACCACTTATGCGGGGCTTACATTCTGGGGCCCCATGCACATAAGTGAAATTGCGTGAAGTGGGGAGCACCCTCTAAAAGCCTATTTCCCCCTGCTCTCCAGCTCTCTCTCCAAACTCCAGTCTCTCTCTCTCTCTCTCTCTCTCTCTCTCTCTCTCTCTGTGTGTGTGTGTGTGTCTCATCTAGAGCTTACTGCAGAATTCAGGTCTTTGAACTGGAGCACGGATGTCCTACTTCTTGTGTTCCTCTCAGAACAGAATAGCATCATCTAGGCTGAGGAAATCAGGTGATACCAGCGCGTCAATCTTATTTCACTATCTGTTATAAAGTTCCCAGATCTACCGCGTCCTCTAATTCTGTGCAGTTTGTGCTGCCAGGATACTGGGTGCCTGCCACAATGTACATAAGACTCTGCAGTGTGCATAAGACTCAGACTATTTGTCTGTTTGGCCTAGTATTTTCTATATTAACTGGCCATGGCTCACCCGTCTGCCAGAAAGAAGTCTTCTCTGTCACTTGCTGCCGCCTGATCCTTGCAACTAGAGATGCCAGAGTTCAAACCGGGAACGTTTTGCATGCAAAACATATGTTCTTTCATTGAGCTATGGTACTTGCTTGTCCTTGGACCTGCACAACTCATACTTGACTTCCAGGGGCAAGCCACTGTTCTCTTAGCCTCACACCCTCCTCCCATCTGCAGTATTGGGCTAATCCAGCCCTCTCTTATGGAGTTACTGTTAATGATTGCTAATGTACATGGAGTGCTTTGAAGGCGCAATAAAGTGTTGCAGTAATAGTTGCTGTTTACTGAAATGAGAAGGGAAAGGAGGAAGAGAAAAGCACAGTGAAGAGTGGTCAGTAAGAGTTAGTTTGACTCCGCTTTGAGTTGGGAGGATTCAAGGACAATGCTTGATACCAGTCTTGCATGCTCCTTGCAATCATGTGGTATCTTCACATTTATATATAAGTTGCTTTTTGTGTGTAATCACTGGAATCAGTTCCATGTGGTCATGGGGAAGATAAGGAAGAGAGGAGGATGAGTTGTTGTAAACAAGCATGTAATGTCCTACTTTAGGTACAGCTGTTTAGAGAGTAGGCATGGACCATGCATACAGAAAGCACAGGTCTCAGCTGTTCTTGTCAAGTAGACAGTTCAGCTCTACTGGCCTTGGATTGATGAATATTTGGTAAGGCTCCTCTGTATGCACACTGTCTTTATTCTTCTTAGTAACATGAAATCCTTTATGGGAGAAAGACTGAGCGAATAAGCTAGAGAGATCTAGCATGGATAAGCCTGTCCAACCATGTTGCGTACTGAAATAATGGTCTATCTCCACTGTCTACTTGTGGTGGCTTTTGTGTTTCAAGTATGAATAGTGAGGGCACATAGAAAGGCATCTTGCAGCTTGCTGTCCAGCTTTAGCGATTTCACTGTCTCCACTGATTCTTCTAAACTGATATTGCTATTAATAAAACATTTGAGAGAGAAGTGTAGACATCCATTGGGTAATATTTTCTTTATATTTTATTTCCCTCCCATAACTAGATTGGGAATTATTGTTAACTGCAGATTAAGAAGCTCAGTAGATGATAAATATAAAAAAGTGCAAAGAAGGAAGAAAATTGCATGCTAATATTCTGGGATGGATGTTACACTAAATTTGCAACACATTAAATGTGCAACACAGGAAACTGAATTCTGCAATAAGGTTAGATCATGCAGATTATTTTATAATGGATTGCTTACCATTCAGGGTAGAATCACTTCTTCCAGAAATTGCAGTATTTTGCCACAGAAATCAGGGGAGGAGGGAAGCCATGAATTTAGAGAGAGGTGGTAGGATACAGTTACCAACTTTCTTCTTCAAAAGTAGTGTCTCCTGTAGATGGGGCTGGAGTCAGGTGGATCAAAGGCAGAATATGAAACGTCAAGGAGAGAGCAATGGCATACCATAATGGTCTCTGACACCACATGCTCTCCCCTTTTTCTGAGACGCTTCTGAGAAGACCTGGAAATACGAAGCCAATTACCAAGCAAGCTGGGAGGAGCTCTCACATCACTAAATATAAGCCACACTCTGCAGTGAGTGACACATACCATGCTGAAAATTTGGCTTCCATTTCACTTCATACTGTGAAAAGCTTCATCCTCACATACTGTGATTTCTGACCTCGGCCTCTAAGTAATTTCAGTGAGAAAAAGCTTATAGCTTTCTCAGATAGAGAGAAAAGAATATACATTTATGGGTCACTTGAAAAGCCCAAAATCTATTGAGAGTGCCACAAATCTCCCTGATGCCCCTTCATCCTAAATTTTACATTGGATTTCTGAATTGGCTGAAGGGTGTTGTTACACTCTATAGATTCCAACAGGCTTTCCTTGCCACATGCAGAAGTAGCTTGGGAACAGAAGTGGTTTCTGCTTGGGTCAATTGCAATTTATGCTTCTTGATTTTCTGTCACATCAGGCTCTTGCAGAATGTAGAGGATGAAGAATGTTGTTTATTGCTCGCTCCCTCCCCCTTCAAACTTTCTGAAGAAAATAATTTCACTACCTGAGTGGTGAAAGACGGCCAATTTAAAAATAAAAATGACAGACTGGGCAGCCCTCATTTCTCTTGCTACAGAAAACTTGCAGAGCAAAATGGGAATACACCTCAGGAATACACCTAGCATAAAGAAAAGTGGCTTGTTATTCATGAACACCTTTGGAAAATTGAGGACAGTTGCAAGGCATGGCTATTATTTTATTTATTTTTATATCCGACAACAAAATTGATGCGCAGTTCATAGCATAATATAACAAATGGGATGATTGTGAGTTTATACCTCTGTAAATGCCAGCATCTGGCATCAGTACTAGTCAGCAGAAAATGCTCCAAAGTCTCTGTGAAGAGACGTTACATAACTTATACCCAATGAATTTAAGATGTTTTCATCCTGGGCCAGAAAATTCAAATAGTGCTCTATATGGAACTAAATATATACGTGGAAGCCTAGTTATTATGTTGGATTTGGATGGAAGCCTAGAAACAGTGAGTATGATCAAGTCAAATTTAAGCACTTTTGGGTATCGTGAACTGAAACTATACCCCTTTACAATGACGTCATGCGGAAGCTGCAGTGTTGGAAGGCATTTGGGCGAATTTGGTGGAGCAATGAGCATGAATGGCGTGTGGGTGGCAATTACGCTGCTGGTTGTGGCTGATGCCATTCATTATGAGTTTAACCAAAAGCATAGCCGAAAGCATGTATTCTGGAATCTTATTGACGGTCGAGAACACAAACACCCATGGAACCACAAAATGATGTTCTCTTCAAACCTAAAATTTTTTGAAAGCAACTTTCATCTCAGCTCTACTTTTATACCCTGTTAACTTTAATCAGAAGTTTAGTCTGTGCTTCAGTGTGTCCTTTTGAAATAATTGTGGGTAAAGTGTTTTCCTTTGGCTGGCTGTGCACCACGTTTACTTACACAGCATTGATGTAATTCCAGTTTAATTTACTATGGATAGGCTGTACCTTAAGAATTTTTTTCATAATGCTACTTGGTATTACCTTGCCAAGTTGCTGCTTGGAGAAATGTTTAAATTGGAAAGCACAAATATATCTACAAGTAACGGGAAAAGCTAAACAGGGGCTGGTGGCTTCCTGATAATAATAATTTGTCTGAAGCAAATATGTTATCCCCAAAGCGTCTGGAACTTAGGTAAGCTTTTTATCTAAGTTGTGGAGCAGTCAGAAGTCAGCAAAAGGCATAATTCCTTTTTAATTTCGTGTCACACTTCTGATTTCCCCCCATTTGTACTGCATCAGTTCATCACTTTTGTGACATCATAACCAAATAAGGCACATGCAGTGTGGTGCTATTTATAGACTTTGAATCGGAAGCAAACCTGGTTTACTAGAGCACTTCTTAGATATTTATATTCTGCTATTAAAATATTAGTATACCACTAACTCACATATAATAATACCAGGGCACATTTATTATTAATATAGAACAATGTCCATAAAGCAACAATATCTTCCTGAGCTCTGATTGCTAACCCATCCATTCAATCAACTATTATATTCTGCTTGTATACCAAGATTCCCCAAGTCTCCATTGCTCACTCAGCCAAGGGAGACTTAAAGTGTTTTTCCCAACTTCTCACCTCTCAGGTAGAGATGGACAAATCGGACAATTGTAGTTTCTCTCAGCCTCACATTTCCTCAAAGTTTAGTTTACCACATTTCCTCAGACATTTTCAATTTTTAAAAAGTCAGCAGGAAAACTCACATGCATTTTTATGTTCGGTTCTCCTAATGCATACCGTTTTGCAAAGCATTTCCCTATAGCAGAATGCATTTTGAACAGTATTTTTATACGCATACACATTTTCTACCTACCTACCTACCTACCTACCTACCTATCATCCTATCATCTACCTGGTACAGTGGTACCTCAGGTTACAGACACTTCAGGTTACAGATGTTTCAGGTTACAGACTCCGCTAACCCATAAATAGTACTTCAGGTTAAGAACTTTGCTTCAGGATGAGAACAGAAATTGCGCGGCAGTGGGAGGCCCCATTAGCCAAAGTGGTACCTTAGGTTAAGAACAGTTTCAGGTTAAGAACGGACCTCCAGAACAAATTAAGTTCTTAACCTGAGGTACCACTGTAACTATCTATCATCTATCTATCTACCTATCATATTTTTCAGTTCATTTACATTGAAAAGATTGGAGAGGTACAAACTTAAATTTTCATTAAAATGCACACAGGGCACTTATATCCCCCAGCCCTACTTAGGAGTGCTCAACAGCAGAATTCAGCTGCTCAGCTCAGTAGCATCTTGTAGTTGGTGGTTTGTGTCATGGAGTCCAATGCAAGCATTTTTGTTTGATTAAAAAAGAAAACTTTGTTAACATGTGGCAGACTGAAACCCCTTAACCCAATTTCATGTAAAAGTTAATGAGGGAAATAAACCTTTGATTTTTTTTTAAATGCAATTATTTATAAAATCCTATACATGTTTACTCAAATGTCAGTCCCATTTAGGTCAGTGGGGTTTGCTCCCAGTTAAATGTGCATAAGATTGCAGCTGTAGGTGTCAAATGGAATGCAAAGCTGCTTTCACAATCTCCTCCTCCCAAATTTTCTGAAAAATGAAACCCTATTTTGTCCACACATACTTGCCATTTTACTCCAAAATGTCAATGCTTTTTTTATAAATATTCATAAGTTGTTTGCTCTGAGCACAGAACTTCACCATTTTCAGTTTTCAAAAGCTACCTGTCATTTTCAATGGGAGAAATCAAAATTTCACGAACACTTCCAAAATATCACATTTTACATATGAATATAAAATGTTTGGGATGCACACTTCATAATGGATTTCTTTAGAGATATGTTACCTTAAGAAATGTGAGAACTGGCTTGTCTTAATGTATAAGAATTGGGGAGGGAGAGTCTATCTTGCAAGAATAATTTGTTATTGATTTCCCTCTGCTTCTGACATTTTAGTCTGATGTAAAAGATAGGATGTTATGGTCAGATTAGCTTTTTCATGAACCAGACTTCATATCTAAAGAAACCACAGAAAGTTTGTCTGAATGTCATCAAAATTGTTCATCCAGGAGCTAGGGGAAAAAATATGTCTATTTGACTTCTCAATTTTCCTGTTGCTAAAAAAGCAACACACTAACAAAAAGCATGCTTTCCCCTCTAAACCAAGAAGCATGTTTAAACAATAAAAAAGTGGCCTCTGCCTACCCATGTTTTAAACGGTTACCGTATTTTTCGCCCTATAGGACGCACCGGCCCATAGGGCGCACCTAGTTTTCAGGGGGGGGGGAAATCAAGGAAAAAATATGATCCCCCCGCAGCTCTGGGAGCAGCAGACAGGCTGCACGCAGCCTGTGCACTACTCCAAGACCTTCTCCCTGCTTTTGCAGGAGGTGGCGGAATTCCACCACCTCCTGCAAAAGCCCACAGGAGCCCCGCGCGACTCCTGCGGGCTTTTCGACCAGGAGGGAGAAGGGACTGAAACGGCCAGTCAGTCCCTTGTCCCTCCTCGGGGAAAAGCCCCCAAGAGCGGCGCGCTCTTAAAAGGGTGCGTGGCATCCTGCAGGCTTTTCTACGAGGTGGGGGAATTCGCCCCATCTCCCGCAAAAGCCCACAGGAGGGAATTCTGCATGCTTTTGCGGGAGGTGGGGGAATTCCCCCATCTCCCGCAAAAGCCCACAGGAGGGAGAAGGGACTGACTTGGCCAGTCAGTCCCTTCTCCCTCTTTGGGGAAAAGCCCCCAAGAGCTGCCCCCCGATCCTCTGGGGCTGGAGATGGGGGGGGAGCGCTGCTTCCCCCCCCCCCACCAGCCTCAAAGAGCAGACTCTCCTGGCTTCAGCGAAAGCAACGAGAAGCCTCCGGAGTGCAGGCTTCGGAGGCTTCGCGTTGCTATCGCTGAAGCCAAGGAGCCTGCATTCGCCCCATAGGACGCACACACATTTCCCCATCATTTTTGGAGGGGAAAAAGTGTGTCATATAGGGCGAAAAATACGGTGCCCTGTGGAGCCCCCACCCCACTATCTCCAGCAGGGATAGACAGAGGGAAGAACTGTCCTGTTCTATGTCCCTCAGGGATTTAAGATGGCTAAACCCATTTTAGTTATGCGTTCTAAACACTTCTGAAAGAGATGTGCAAATCTCAGGATACCTCAGACTGATTTGAAGGGCATGTGCCTATTGCATCCACCCCACCATCACCCCCTCAAAAAAATGTGCATGAGGCCATCACCCTGGTAGTTCCCCCCCCCCCAATGATATACCCCTACACAGGGACTGCAAATGTGAGCAATGGATAAAACTAGTTACTGGTTGTCTTGGATCTTGGAAGTAGAGACTTGGTAGAGATGTCAATCATGCTCTGAACTGTTGGGACTTTGGGGTGCACAGATTCTTCCTTGTGATTGTTATTCTTCTGTTGCTCTAGCATAACTCATTACATAAGCATTTTCTTGAAAACTGCCATAAATTTCTTAACGCTCTTGGAAGAGGAAGCAAAACAAGGTTAGTGCTCTAGGTCAATGCAGCTCCTTAACCTTCACTGGATCTTACATGAAGAAAATGCCTTTAGGATTACCTTACTCTGTATTCAAGCAGATAATATGGAAATATTGTGCCTGCTGCTCTGTGGATATTTGAAACATTCTTGGGCTAAATCATAGGGATTTGGGCAGAAGTACTTACTCCTTCAGATCCAGTGCAAATATCCAAAGGAACCAACTCTACACCAGCCCACGCAGGGCTCACCCACACTTCCACTTGTCTTGTACCTAGAAAGCATGGGTCTGAGTGGGTTTTCTGCTTGTCCCATAGTTTCTAGGCATGGGTCAAAGAGGTTTTACATTTGCTCCAAAGCTTCCCCATGGAAAACATGCTCCTTACCACTGAATCAGGGACACGGGTGGCGCTGTGAGTTAAACCACAGAGCCTAGGACTTGCCGATCAGAAGCTCGGCGGTTTGAATCACCGCGACGGGGTGAGCTCCCGTTGCTTGGTCCCTGCTCCTGCCAACCTAGCAGTTCAAAAGCACATCAAAGTGCAAGTAGATAAATAGGTACCGCTCCGGCGGGAAGGTAAACAGCATTTCTGTGCGCTGCTCTGGTTTGCCAGAAGTGGCTTAGTCATGCTGGCCACATGACCCGGAAGCTGTATGCTGGCTCCCTCGGCCAGTAAAGCGAGATGAGCGCCGCAACCCCAGAGTCGGTCACGACTGAACCTAATGGTCAGGGGTCCCTTTACCTTTACCTTACCACTGAATCAGAGCAAACAGCACTCTGCGGAATACCCAATTGCTGTTTGGTCTGATTCAGCAGTAAACCATGGGAAGAGTGGTGGGGCAAATGGAGGTGTGGGCAACTGCTACAACTGTAAAATAGTGGAGAACATTCTCTTGGTCCATGCACCCTGTGAGCTAGACCTCTAGCTTTCTTTCATGGCTTTCCCTCTGCCTGCTTTTGTTAACAGCATCTCATTTTGTTTTGCACATTCTTTCCATGTGAAGCATTTTTGTATTCTGCACACAGACACACCTCCACCATATAACCAGCCTCTGCCTATAGCAGGCCACTTTGACTCCCCGAACTGTTCCTCAAACTTCACATCACTAATGGCATAATTGGACTTGGTCCTTCCTTCCTTTTGTGTGCAGGTAAGCCCGCCACTTCAGAGGGAATAGGCCAGAAGCACGTGCCATTAGAAACAGAGTGGTGGCTTCACCTGCCAACATACTGCCTATCTCTCCCTTTGATTACTTGGTTTGTAGAACATATTGCTGAAATGCAAGCTTAGTACATGCATGACGAAAGAGCACCCATTGAAAATCCTGGCGGACTTCCGTCTTCCAACTGTGTGGGCAAATCTGCTGTTAATTATTTGCTGCTATCCTGCATTTGTGTCACTTGATATTTTCACAGTTGTTTTTTTCTGCTTTTGCTAGCTGGAGAGTTCCCACTGCCAGCCTGCTAGGAAACCTTTTTTTATTGCTAAATTGATGACTGCATTTTAAAAGAGTGCAGCGTTTAAATATTTAAGCATGAAAGAAATGTACTCAAAAGTTTCCCATGACAAGGGAATCCTTTAAAGTAGATTACAGAGGGAGGCAGCCTAGCTGTGCTTTTTTTCTTAGAATCCCAGGAACAAAAATAAATGAAAAATTGGGATTTTTTAAAATGGACTGAACTGTGGTTTATAGCCACCCAACAAATTCAGGCCCCTTTCTCTCTCTCTCTTCTGGGTGATCCTAGAGAGTGCCAGAGTGACATATCTGACACAGGACTTAACATTTAGAAGAATAAATGCATTTAGAAGTGCTTCACAAAATGGCTTTAAGTGAAACAAACATCTCAATGTTTTATTTAGACTGTCTACCAAATCGTGAGCTGCATCCTATGCAAGACTTTTTATTTTCCGTTTGCTTCCGAAATTATCTGTAAATGACAAGTGCTTTAGAAAAAGAGAGAATTTTTTTCTTGGTTCTGTTTCTTAATAAGTTGCATCTAGTCATTTTATATTGTAACAGCTTCTGCCTGACTACCTGTTGTTATAAATCTTATTCAAGAGTATTGTCTATTAATAGCACAAATTGGTTGGACACTAGTGGTTTAGGAGATAGTTGGGCTTGTGTGTTTTTGAGTGGAAAACCATCTGAGCTTGAGAAGGGTGAGATACCACACCTCTTCCAGCTAAAAAGGAGGAGCTATTACTTCCCTTGATCTGGACACTAGACTCCTGTTGATGCCTAGAATAGCAGGTTTTGCCTAAGAAGTAAAAAGCAGCAGCAAAACAAACAAAAACCCCCATAAAGCTACTGCAAATTTACCATTATATTTATGCCTAGCTAGTACATTTGCTTCTTAGCATCAGTCTAGAGGTGGTTTCCAATCTCACGGTGACATGTGTGAGTACACACAGGAAACAAATGTCCACATTACCCTTACGGTACATACAAAAGGGAAGTGCATGATCAATCACTTTGCTGCCTCCTCTCACTGACCTTTGCAACATCACTAATTCCTTCTCTCTTGCTTGATAATCAATATTGTGGGTGTTTGGAGGAGGGGAAGAGAAATGAAACCCCTATGGATGTTATCCACAAGTATAATCCATTTTGTCTCTTTCTTTGCTTTCCACTCCACCAAATGCAGAAGGATATTTTTTTTAAAAAAACCCACTTGGATGAGCAAGTACTCCACTTTAGTTTTATGTATTAATGGGACAGATTTGTTAGATTCTTAAAAAAAAAAAGTTTGTGGGACTTGAAGGTGACATTTATTAAATGATACCAGGTGTTCATAGGGTGAGCTCCTTTTTTTTCTAAGCCATTGGCTGGAAGCACGGGAGATGAATGACCTTGCCAAGGTTAGAGTTATTGATTCAGGCAGGTAATAAGGGTTTCAGCCACAGTCTCACTAACATTTGTTTCCATAGAAACAGGTCGGGCTTACTCTGCAAGTCAGATGAGATGATACTGACACTTTCAGGAAAGGAAAAGAGATAAAAGCCACACAAATCAGATTTTTTTTGGGGAGGGGAGGGGGGTATAAATAAATATTGGTATGGGAATGACTTTTGGAGTTTACATGGGATGTGAAGGTCATGTAGGCAAACCTTGGCTTTTCATGCATTAATGTCCAACCAGACCACAATTTAAGCACTGTAAGAGATGACTGCACACCACTGCAAGCAGCAGAGATTAGGAAATAACCTGATGTAGGCTAGAATTTCCTATGCAGAGCAATAAGTAACTTAGTTAAGCAAAAGGAGGTCTGGAGGGTGGCAGCATGAGAGCAGGCCTTTTCTGTGGTGGCTCCCCGTTTGTGGAATGCTCCGCCAGGGAGGCTCACCTGATGCCTTCAATACATCTCTTTAGGTGCAAGGCAAAAACATTCCTCTCCTCCCAGGCCTTTGGCTAATTATATGGCCTTTTAAACTGTGTGAGATGATGGGTATTGTTTTTGTTTGTTACTTTGTTATATATCTTTGTGTTTTTATATTGTAAACTCTTCTGTGATATTCTGATGAAAGGTGTTGTAGAAATTTAAAATGAATGAATGAATGAATAGCTAAAGTAATAAGAAGAGGTGGCTGGATCAGGCCATTGATCCATCTAGCGACTTGTTCTCACAGGACAGTTTCTCAGTATACATGTAAAACACATTTGACGTACATGGCTTTTACAGGAGGTGGGTCACTGATTATTACTTATAGGCAAATCAGAATTTTCTTGCCCTCATAAGTATTGCAGTTGACTTTGCAAACCATGACTTGACATGAACAAGCAAACACACAGGTTCCTGGAGTGACGATTGTGGATGCAGCACTTTTCCTCTGGTTTTGTCACAGTTAAGCTCTGGTCCATTTAAGTGTTATGCTAGACCCTCCAAGTGTCCCTATTTTCCAGAGACGTCCCTGGTTTAGAGAAGCTGTCCCGGTTTCTGATTGATACCTGAATGTCCCACTGTTCCTTAGGATGTCCCTATTTTCATTGGAGAAATGTTGGAGGGTATGAAGTTATTCAACTCCCCCGAGCTGTCTAAAGGCAATGTTATAGAGGGAAGATTTGTTAATGTTTAATGTTTTATTATGTTTTTATATGTTGGTAGCTGCGCAGAGTGGCTGGGGAAACCCAGTAAGATGTGTGGTGTATAAATAGTGAAATTATCGTTATGGAATGCGACGTCCATATTTTCATTGGAGAAATGTTGGAGGGTATGTTATGTTTGAAACTGGGTTTATGATTTGCCTTGCTCCAGACAAACCATCAGCAGTAAACCAAGACCAAAACCTTGAATGTCTGGAATGAGAAACTATAGGTCTAGGTTCAGATGTAATACCGAACCAGACCCTAGCTTAACTCCTTTCTGCAGCAGCAGAAAGGAGCACAGTGGCCACTATTTTCACGCTGCACACCTGTATGTTTGCTGATTTGCACTAAGCCATTGTTTGGAGCTGCAAAAACACATTCAGATTTCAAGGCCTGAGTTTGGGTTGATTCATGTTGAGTAATCCAGAATCTTCAAGTGCCATAATAGCTTCACATAATAAGATGCCTCAGATTGCTGGCAAATGGCAAACTGGGAAGAATGGGCAAGAAGGATTGCATTTATCTGAAGAATTCCTTGCGGGTAATCTCGAACAGAACTCTGATTTTATTCGGCTTGATTGTTTCCCTGAATTTTCCTTTGCATCACATTGAGAGGGGATCTCTAAACAGACATTTCTTATGTGCTAATGAGTTTGGTTAAAGTGAACTGCTCATAAGGCAATAGTTGGCTCATTTCAGCACAGCTTCTTGTGGGAAAGCAAAGTCCAAGAACAATTTTATTTTGCTCACATAGTTCTTGTTGTTTTTCAAAGAGAGAAAAGTAGGTGGTAAGCTCTCGGCTGTAGTTATGCTATTAATTCTCCTCCTTGGTATTCAGCGATGCAGTAACTGCAAGGAAAGGCATTTCAGCCAAAGCATTAAAAGTTACAGGAAAACAGGTGTCTTCAGTGCACCAGTTATATCTTCTGATCGTTATCACTTTCCTTTGCCATCTCATTTTCGGATTTAGTTGAACACTTGTGTAGCTCTAACTCAGTCAGTGATCTGGGGCTTGAAACCACTGCTCTTTAATTTGCTCACATCATCCTATTCAGCCATCTCCCTTGCAAACATTTAGGACTTTGTTGCTTTCCAGTGCTGTGTTGCACAGAAAGCAACTGTGATATCTTTTGGTGAATGCTGACATTTTCTGAGGAGAACAGCAGAAAAAATGTCTATCAACAATTGCTGTCCTTTATGGGAATAATGATTTATTAGTCTTTTAATACTTGGATGTAAGCTGCAGTTTCTTTGTGGGTATACTCTGTCTGGCAGTCAGGAGGACCATGATCTTAAATGAAACTTAGCACTACTGTGGAAATATTGAGAAGAGTTGAGTTTAATGGCTATCATCCAATTACAGATGTGTTCATATCATCAGCACACCTGTCTTTAGTGATCGTAGTATGTGAGTGTGTTTGTTTGCTGTGTGTGTGTGTATGTGTGTGTGTTACAGGCAGCAGAGGTCTGGAGGAAATAATAGGGTCGCAAACTGCTTTAGGTTGTAAAACTAAATAAATGTCTGTATTTCTTCAGTTGCCCACACCACCATAGAACAATGGTGTTTAAATTTTTGGTATTAGCAAATTAGTGATCCATTCTATTTTTTAGGATAGCTGTACCACTTAAGATAGTAAATCACTGCAAGTAGTTAAACAAAATCACTGGTCTAAAAGAAGTGCTTTTCGAAAAAGGG
Organism: Podarcis vaucheri; assembly: GCF_965113315.1. NCBI lineage: Eukaryota > Metazoa > Chordata > Lepidosauria > Squamata > Lacertidae > Podarcis > Podarcis vaucheri. The sequence continues at coordinate 17,693,770 of NC_138767.1, forward strand.
TTTCTTCTTTTAAGTTCTTCCTGTTTAGTAAGGAAGGGGAGTGAGGAGGAGGAAGCTTAAACACTTGCCAGACCAGTTTCCTCAACTGTGTATCATACGAGTAAGAATATTCCCATAACTAACAACTAGCTACATTGAAGTTGTTGTTGCCTTAGTAGATCAGGTAAAGACAAATTTTCAAGTGTTTGCTCAATAAGCCAGCCAGGGAACATGATTTACTGGCCTAAAAGTTCCTAATGGCATCAGGATGCAATCAATGTAAAGTAATAAATGAACCCTTAACACAAGAGAGTTTACACAAAAATCCAGATAAATAAGCGATGATGCTACAAATTGCATCCTAAGCAAGAGGTAAAGGGGGATAACTTGAGCTCTTCTACTACTGTGGCATTAGGCAAAACTAATTCCTGCTGCTATATATAATTCAAACTGAGAGAAATTGAAATTCACACCTGTTCCTTTTAAGCAAGGGGAGAGCAAATTTCCCCCCATCAAAGAATTCTTGGCACTGTAGTTTCCTCCTCATAGAGCTACAAATCTCAGCAGCCTGGAACAAACTACAATACCCAGAATTCTTTGAGAGGGACAGTGCACTTTGAATGTGCTTTAAAGTTAGTGGTGTATATAAGTAGTGTTAAGGGTATTTGGGGTGGAGTAGGGGTGCAGACTTTCCACTCACAGTTATATCTCTGGCCTCTGCATACCTCTCTTCTTCCATGTGCTTTGATGATGGGAGTTGTAGTTCAGTAAGGTCTGCAAAGCCACAGATTGTCCACCTGTGGAGTAGACAATACATGGAGAAATAGTCCAACTGCACAACTTTATTAATTGTATTATTTGCATTTGTCTGCTACTTCTCAGCAACATCCGACAATTAGGTTTAAATCAGTAAAGTAAGGCAGCAAATATAAAACGAATGCACTCTAAAAATCCCAGGAGAAACATGTGAATGAAAGATCCACAACCACTCACATAAAACACACCCACACCCTAAGAGGAACTAAAAATGGACTGGCTGCCATGAAAATGCAGACTAGTAGTGATATAACAAATATTCAGACACTAAATGGCCTTCATAAAATTTGATGAGATACAAGATGTCAAAAGACCCGAGATGATAACAACAAGAACAACAAGAACAAACCTTCTTGACTTGGTGCTGAAAACAGATTTATGTAGGCACTAAGCAGGCCTCTCTAGGGACAGCATTCCACAATGTAGAGGCCACTACTGAGAAGGCTCTCTCCCTCAGTACCTCAGATTGTGATGACTTACTTGTCACCATAAAGAGAATCCCCACAAAAACCCATATTGCAGGGGTGGGCAACCTGTGATATCCCACATGTCCAGGAATCAGAGATGATAATAATTGTTGTTGAGGAACATCTGGAGGCCTTTGAGAAGGCTGCTGATGTACTACCCATGGCCCTACGGTGTCCATAATCTCTTGACAGGGCTGGGCTGTTTGTAGCCTGTATGTGTCAAAGGTTACTCAGCTGGCGCAGATGGTTTTAAGCTGTGTTCTCATTCCCTGTAGTTATCCTAGAGTTGGGCGCACCGTTTATGCATTCCTTTCATCAACTGAATTTTACAGCATAAAGGTTGCAGAATTAAAATGTATAACATGCTTCCATTTTAAATGCATTGCTTTCAGAGAAGAATAGTTAGAACTGATCTACAGCATTACTAAGTCATCTTTATCCATTTTCTTTTGGATTTATATTGTTATGCAGCGGACGGTATGTCTGTGTTGAGTAAATGTTCTTACTTTTTCATTGTTATGAATTTGAGAAAATTATACTTCCTGATATGTAGCATAAATGATTTCTTATTACTTTTATTCTTGGAGCACTGTGCCTCATTTCCCATCAAACCAACTGCGTGGATATGCTGCAAAGGTGGCTGGGAGGGAGGGGAACACATTGCGGAGTTAAAAAAAATTCTAATTTGATGGTTCATTTCCTGAAATTATTATGTGTCTCGGAGGTAATAATGATCAGTGGTGTATGCATTGCTTGTTCAGGAGCGAGACAGGGGGCATCTTAAGATGTGTGGGTTAATATGCTGCTCAAACAGATAAACTCAGTCATAATGCAAAAAGTATCATGACTGACATTCTTTACACCAGGCAAGGTAGAGAACCGGATCACCCAGCATAGTTTCAGAACAGCCATTTTGTTGGCAGATAGAAAAGCCATGGCCACACAGGCATAGCTGTCTCACGCTGCAATCCTAACTTATGTTTACTCAGAAGAACATTCTATTGAATTTAATGGGGCTTTCTCCTAGCTATGTGGGGTTAGGATTGCAGCCGTAAGAAGGAGACGCAGAACATAGGTGGGTGGCCAGTTTTCACTGTGAACCCCTATCATATCCTGATGGCTCGGGAGGTATGAGGATAGCAAAGCTGTGATAACGGGCAGTGGAAATGTGGTGTGTTTGCTCCTCTAGCATAATTATTGTTACTTAGTAAACATTGTTTTTGATGCAAATGGACAACAATGCTCCTGAATTTCCGTAGCAAACTCATTCCGTTCCCCAAGTTGTTCTTTCTTTGGCAGGTTTCATTTTCTGGTATCTGTATTCTATATTATCTGGATCCAATCAATCTTGAAATGATAGTGGGTTATATGAACCTCACAGAGTGCTTATGTACATGATCCTTAAAGTAAACTGAAAAGTGGCATGAGCGTGCTCAAAATAGAGTAGTAGATGTTGTTCATAATGATCAGCAGAATTCAGAATTTTGGAAGTAATGCATGTGTGCATTTCAACATGCCATGTTCAATTCACTGAGTCTTGGGCTAGGATGGGGGCAGTGTTACAAAATACCTATGTGCCTGGTGAAGCTTCCACGTCAGGGCATGTGCCCAAAACTCAGCATACATGTGCTGCTGGTGTAGCAAAATGTTTGAAAGACTGAGCCATGAATGCAAGAAATCCTCAGTTCAAATCTTGCCAATCTACAATACAGCAAGGTTAATGCTGACCTACTCACCTTGCATGTTTATTGTAATCACCACAACAATATAATGTATTACAAAATCTACAAATTCTCTAAAAGTGTTTGGGCAAATGCTAATGTCACCAGATAATTTTGAACTTCATGTCAACTGCTGCTGGGGTCATTCCTTACATTATCTTTGCCACATTGCAGCTCCTTCCATGCTGCCAGGTTATGTTAGAGTTGGCTGGCATCTGTCTCGGAAGACAATGGAGGAGTGTGCCGTTGGGGTTGGAAGGTTACAGTGCCTGCTGTAGAGGCCGATACGGGAGAGACATGTTGCAGATGAAGGCGTCTGGTTGTGCTGCTGCAGGTGCACCATGGTTCCTCTCTCTGTGCTCCTCCCATGTTAGAAACTGTTATGTACTGAAGTTCTCACCCTGGGCCAGCAGGGGGATACTGTAGATAGTTTTCACTCTGGTCCACATATGCAAATAAGGAATTGAAAGTGACATTCAGTGATAGGCTAGTTACAGAAAATGGTTACTGTTGCATTCTAGCTCTATATAAGCAGGCTGGCTGAACCCTTCAGTTCAGTTCTTTTCTGGCCTGTGAATAAACAAGAGCTGTTTGAAGAATCGCTGTGTCGTCTGATATGTTCACCCACAACTTAACAGAAACCATGTGAAAATTAGACCTGTGTCATCATATCTCTTAAATGCCAAGGCTCTTTTATGTTAAATTTCACCAAACATGAAGTACTTACGGCTAATGTGGCTCTCACTTCAGTAGGACAATGTGGGATTGGAAGCATGAACTCTGTAAAAGATTATTTTATCCTGCCTCTCTTCATTCCTCCTGTTGCAGCCATCTCATACCACCCACAGGCTCAAGCAACAATCATTCTCCCTTTAGCCATTCAAATGCTTTTGTGGCTGCTGTGTTACTTAAAAAAGGAACAGCATCTGGAATTGCTCTGACACATTCTGGATCGCTGTTTGCGCTCATGTGAAAACAAGTATCTGGAATCTAATTCTTTCCAACTTGAGGAGGTCTGGATAATTGCCTATATTTTCCCTGTATCTATATGGATTTATATTGCTGAATTCCAGTGACCTTCCCTTGCCAAAGGAAGATACTAGCTGCTAGATACTATCTTGTAGAGTGCTTTGAAAGAGGCTTAGCAAGAGACTTAGCAATCAGCAGGTGCTGAAAGACTTGTACAGCTCTGCATAGCACTGGTGCCTGCAAACCCCCCTTTTGGTGGAACCAGGTTTCTACCTGCCCCACACCCGATGCTATCTACGATATCAGGTATAAGACAGGTCAACATGGCTTGGCCAAAATGACCCATTGAGCCAAATGGGGAGGCCTAACAAGCCTAACTAGGTAAGGCAGAGATCTCCCATCCCTGTGCTAGAAGATGCAAAACACTCTGTTAAAGCCAAAATTGCCTCTTGTAGTAAATGAAGCTGGCCTTAGTCTTGTCATAATTTCATTTTACACCCAAATGCAGTCTTCGTATGAAAACAAATCTCTAGTCAGCCCCCCGCTGTTTCCTCTTCCTTTGTGAAGGTTTGTGCTCTCTTTTTAGCCTTGGGAGACCCTCTGGCATACAATGCTCAACAGGCAATTTACATGCTGCAGGGGGTGGAGAGAATAGGGTCCCTCAATTTGAATTTCCAACTTGCATCCTTTATTCAGGGGAGTGTGTTTGGCATATTTTCCACAGGGAGCAAACTGAACCACATTGGCTTTATATTAATCCATTAAGAAACGCACCTTGATGGGCTCTTTGATATTTATTGTATAGAGTGAAATGAATTTTATTGCTGCTATTTTTATTGTAGTTACGCTGAACTCTGCTTTAAAAAATTGCAGAGGGATAGAATAGGTTATGGGAATTGCTCTAACAAGCCTAGGAATCCTAGGAGTGGGAAATGATGTTTGCAACACTGGTTTGGAATATATTTATAAAACCAAAGGCTCATGGAGTTCCAAACACAGAGGCTATATTGTATGTTAAAACATTAGCCTAAAGGTAATTCAAAGCATTTATTGGATTTTCTCCATTCATCAATACTCCTTTGGATACTTAACAAGTCGAGAATCACATAATTGTTCACTTTGGCAGCAGTTCTCCTTTTAAGCCTTGCCTACCCACCCCCACCCCCCTGGGTGAGGCAAGCATAAGTGAGGCAGGCAAGAGTGAGAATGAAGTACAGTGTGCTTAATTTCTGTTAAAAGTGGTTAAATCTTGAAATAGTTGAGCTCAGATGGCCATCACAGTGAAATATAGGAGGTTCCTGAGGCTGCTGTTTATTTATTCATTCATTCATATGAAAAAAAAAGGTCTACTGCATACTTCTACTTCCCATGTACCACTCAAGGTGGCTTACAACAATTTAAAACCATGTTGCAATTAACATTTATTTAAATACAGAAATTATAGCAAAAAATACATAAGCATTATAAAGCAACACTGGAAGAGAGAAACTAAAAGCCTGATGGAATAAAAAATGTCATTATCAGTTAGTGAAAGACATCGAGAGAGGGAGCCATTATGCTTCATGGGGCAGGGTGTTTCATAGTGTTGGTGTCGTCATTCAAGAGGCTTGTGTCTTGTTGTTATCAAAAACTGTATCTTCATTGTAGAGAGCGGGGTCTCACCTTTTGATATTCATTCCTCATGCATCTTAGACCTGAGCCATTTAGAGTTTTAATATGGTCCCATGATTCCTGTGCTAAAATGAAAACAACCATCGGTCACCCATAATTGTGGAAAAATAAAATTATGCAACTTATCTACGTTGTGCAGATTTATGTCACCCTTTATACATTCTGCTGTCTGTAGTGATGGAAAGGGGTAATATCTGCTCACCTGCGGCTGTGGGTGGGTGGTGTTTGCTGCATAACGTGGCCACAGCTGGTCTGGGGAGCCCACTATCTTCCTGTGTGGCAGGGGGAGGGGATGGCACCTGCATGGCCAATCAGGGGCAAGGGCATATGGGCTGCACCCAGCCCACCTCTGGCCTATTTAAGGGCTTGGCCAGGTACAGGACTTTTTAGATTGCTGTGGGAGTCTATGACTTAGAGGTCAGGCCTTTTAATCCATATATCCCGGATGTTATTCATTCTGTTGTCCATAGTCACAGAAAGGGATAAAGTCCTGGACTTAGGTGCCAAAGTCCTTCCCTGACAGCACCACTGAGTAGAGAGATTTCTGTATATTCATGTTTTGTGGAGTTTTTTTTTTATTTTTAAAAATAATCTTATGATAATAAAGCAAGGAACAAGTAGGTTCTGTATTCCTCTCTTCCCTCATTTGGCACTTAATATACTGCACATGGGAAGAATCTGAGTGTTCAGTGGCTTCTCCCAGTTGTTCCTTTTTTAAAAGCTGTCATGGTCTGTGTTAGATGCAGTTAAGTTGCTTGTACTGTAAATTTCATTTCTGTTCCTCTTATCGATTGTCTTTTCCTTGAGTGCTTTGTCTTTTCCCCTTTCCCTTTTTTAATGGCACTGTGAGGGGTTTCTTTTTTTTTATTTCAACTTCCACGCTCCAGTTCATTTTGAGAAGCCTGTTTTGCTGTTTATTTGTCTTTGCTTTCCAGTGATTAATTTTAGAAGGAAGCAGCTGTGAATAGTAAATTGGCAATACAGAGTGGCTCTGGGGCTTTGGCAGTTGGTAGGATTTTCAAAGTGTGGAAATAACAGGTGTCTCATGTCATCACAGGTTTGGAAAGAAGTTCTAAAGCAAAACAAAACAAAAACACCTACCATGCATTATTTCTCTCTTTTTTTCCCATACTCAGAGGCAACAGTTAATGAGTTATAGCGCTGTGGACATCTGCATATAGATGACCTTCAGCTCCAAATGTAATGCATTGATTACATTTCCCTCTCAGGAACACATGATATTTCTTCCCATTTTGTACTCACAGTAAGCATATGTGGTGGATTAGGTTGAGATATTGTAACCAAGGTTAAGCAATAAACTTCAGGAGTGTGTGGATATATGAATGTAGGTCTCTCTCTACAGTCCAGACTCGCCACTCTATCCATCACATGATAAATGAAAACTAGCCTTTGGACTACACATTCCCTAGTAGTGTTCAATCTGCATGGGGAAGGGCTGTAGCTTAGCAGAGCACATGCTTTGCATGCAGAAGGTCCCAGGTTCAAACTCTGGCATTTCCAGGTAGAGCTGCCTAACACCCTGGGGAGCCACTGCCAATCAGTGTAGACAATTAAGCTGGGTGAACCAATGGTCTGATTCAGGGCTTATCCATACTTCTTTTGTCCTGTTGTGTCCCCCCCTAGGGAAAACCGCTCTTTAGTGCTCATCGGAGCAATCGGCAATTCAGGTTTCTCCTGGATGCTGTTTGTTCCCATCTATCACTAAAGAATGGACTTTCCTTTGGAAAGGAGCGGGGCAAGGAGAAAACCACTCAGACCCATGCTTTCTGGGAATGCCACAAGCGGAGACCCTCAGTATAATGTGGTTTCCTATCCTGTGTACAAATATATAATTTTGCAAGAACAAATGTATGTGTGGCACATGGATTGCAGTAACTGCCCTCACTTTAAAAAATAATAATAATTGGCATTGTCTATCATGGTACATATAGACCGTCAAATGTAGATCCATGGGTTCTCTGTGGTCTGTGCCCTTACGGTGCTGATAGTGTGACGACTTATCCTTCTGCTACTCCCGGTAGGATCAAGGGAGCTTATATAAATCTCTGCTCTTGGAGATTTACGAGGTAAGCGATCTTCATCTTTGATAAATGATTCAACCCTTCTGTTTTGAGTTGAAAGAACAACTGGAGTGAAAGGCAGTTCTCTCTCTCTCTCTCTCTCTCTCTCTCTCTCTCTCTCTCTCTCTCTTTCTTTCTTAAATCACAGTTGCATTAAATGTTATCAAAGCTCAGTACTTTCCCATAAATAGATTGTCAGTTGGGCCAGCTAAGATTTAAAATTTTCTAAAGTTCAGAAATATTGAGATATATTTCCATAATCAATGATGAATCTGAATGCTGTTCTTGTCTCCAGATGGCAAGGTGGAATGCTGCATACCCAAGGGCATATATTTTGCAGGGAAGCAGATTTCTCAGAGAGTCCTAGTGTATTAGTATGATATGATAAACACAGTACAATATGATGTGGGAGTACACTAGCCACTGCAGTTGGTTTTTATTGTAATTGAGATAATTGGAATTCAAACAGTTTAACTGCAGGAATTCTGCCTCACTTAATCCATGGATTGTGCCCCCATCAGAAGATAAAATAACTTCGTTTTGTCAGACTTTTTGAGGTTGCGTAAGCTTCGTAGAATGGTTGAGGCAGTTCCCCCCTCTCTTGCTTTACTGGAAGAGTGTTCCAAGCAGCTCAAAATCTTGGGCAAGCTCTTAAGTAGTAATGAATGGGTGAAAAGTATCCTCCCTCACCCTATGCACTTTTTATCTCTAATTGGATATTACCTGTTCATAATCTCAGATCTCAAATTCTGACTCTCAGCTTTGGAAGTTAATAGAGGGATCTTTGTTTTATAGATTTCTTTTATATAAATAAGGTGATTTACACTCCTAAGCACTTCAGAACAATGGAGGTCATTGCCTTTTCATAAATTAGATATAGGTCTAAGAGCTGAACTCAAAAGTATAGCTTCATAAGAACAATGTTTATTATTCAAGCAATGCAACTAGTTGATACCTTTTAATCCCATTAGCAACTTCCCTCATAGGAAAAAACACAAGGCTTGAAGCTCTTATTTTTATGTCATTTTTGGGCTGATCAATTGAGATGATGCTTCCTTCTCTCCTAATCAGATCATTTAAAATCTGTCAATGTCTTCAGTGGAGTATCTTGGGGTAGCAGGATTGGCGTTTTTAGGATTTTAAATAAAACATCAATACTTTCCTTCCAGACTATGTGGCATCAAGATAATAAAAAGGTTGAATTAATTTGCTATTTGCAGTATCACTTTCATCATCTCCCCACAAAGCAGGTGCAAAACAGTATATTTAATATAGTTGACGGCCTTATCTTAAGATTTGAACTTTCTCCCTTAGTGGCAAGTGTCTCTCACAGAATTCGTCATTCGTTAGGGGCTGACATCCTCTTGGGGAAGTGATAGCAGAATAGGATTTTTATCATTTCCCCCCTCTTTGTGTAGAGCCAGACTTTGGCATCCTTGGCTTTTGTTTCACAGACAATTGAATACAGATTGGGATCAGTGTTTATGGCAACAAGTATGAGGGGAAACCTTCCCCTTTGCTTCTAGGCAGCTTCTGTTATCTGGTTTGAAATGTCGAGTATTCTTCAGTGAGCTAAAAGTGAGAGCAAGAGATAACATTTATGGTGGCATAAAGATGGAGCCAGATATTTGCACCAAGGACATTGTTTCCTCCGTATTCTGTATGATGATTTTAATGAAATATCCCCTAAAATGATCCTGGAAATATATCTCTAAATATAGTATTGTTATGCATTGCATATTAATATTGCAGTTTCAAGGGCAAGATTCAGGCTGTTTTTACACCGTGGTTTTTGTACCTATTGTGTTTGTAATGTGAGTATGAAAGTTACATTGGTCAGAATGTACATTTGCATTATTCAACCTGCTGCCCCTTCACAGTCTCTCTTGCTTTAGCAACATGGCAGGTTAAAGCAGAGTAAGAAGAAAGCAGTGCTGGTGTGCTTCAGAAAGAAATAATAAAAATATGATTTCTAAAACAGGCAGAAAAATCATTAAGTCGTTTGCCAAGACCCTCAGCAATTTTCAAGTGGTTCATGGGGAAAGTAAAGTTTGGGTACTACCAACTTAGAATATTCTTCTTCAAAGTAATCTTCTATAAATTAGAAGAGTCTGAAAGCATTCAAAAAAGCCTAAACACCACCAGCACTGCCACTCCCCCACTCCAGATTATTCTTTTTAGAGTATTGTAGAATATCATCATTATGCTCTGGCCCTGGGTAATTGTGTAATATGAGAACAAAGCAATTAGGTTAATTTACACACTTAATTAGTTTATTGCTTTTTTTGTGTCCCCTAACATCTTTGCTGAAAATTAAGCTTTGATTCCATTAATTAATAAGCATGTGCACATTTTGCAACACCTGTCTGAAAGAAAAGCTCAGATAGGACGGGGTTTCATTTCCCACTCTAAAATCATTCCATACAAAGAATGATATCATACTGCTTTTTTTTCAAATCCATTTGGACCAGCTTGGTGCAACCTTCAATGAGCTGCTCACTTTATTTCCAAGTTGTGCACTGAGAAATGGGTTATCCTTTTCATCGCACAGCATGGAAATGTAGTGATCCGCTCATGGAGGAAAAGAGCAGACTGCATCACGGACAGCCGGACTCAGGCTGCCTTCCTCTCTCCTGAGCCATAATCTCTGATCAGAATCACAATCTCCCGATTTCAAACTTATCACAAATTTCACAGCTATTGCTGAAGGGAATCAAGTGGGGCAGGCTGTGAAAAGGGATGGAGGTTCCCCATCCCTGAGTTAGATGTTTCTCTTCATTGCTTGTTTTTATTGATTAGTGGCACTTATGATTTAGAAATTCTGCAAAAAGACAGAATAGGCCATTGTGTTTTAGGTACCCATTTGTAAGAACTCGATTGCATAGTGTGACTGTACCTACACTTTGTATTCTTTGCATTCTTCATTGTATTCTTTTCGGCACATGCTAAAAACATCATTGTTTTAACAAAGCTACCCAGATGCTTTGAAATGCTGATGCAAATTTTAATCTGTTTTAGTCTTTTAACTTCTGGTATGTTTTAATGTTCTGTATCCCCCCCCCTGATTTTATGCTTTAATCTTTTTGTAAACTGCTTTGAGGTGTTGTTTTTTAAACAACAAAGTAGTGTATACATTTTATGAAACAATAAATAAAGTTATTATTTATATGCCACCCATCTGACAGGGTTGCCGCTGCCACTCTGTACATCTTCCAGCAAAAGATAAAAACACACTAACGCATCAAACACTTAAGGCTGCAGATTTTGGAGGGTCATTGAGCAAGAACTCTCCACTGGCCTCTTTTCTTCAGTGAGTCTTTCTCTTTACTGCAGCCTGTCCAGGGAGTTCTTATTCATGGTCCTCTTGCTGAGCTGGGGACCCTCAAGAAGTCCCTGACCATAACTGTCTGTACATCATACATTTAAGTGGGGTAATGCATATTGACTGGTAAGAAATCCAGGTCTAATCTTTATAATTTATTACAAATTTTGCTTTTAATTGCTATCCAAAAGTAGCTCTTTGTGAGATCTCTACCCCGCCCCCAAATTATAATCCAGGTGTTTGCAAGGATTACTTCAAAGCAAGGGGACTTTAAAGAGAGCTGTTCAATGTGCCATTACATGTGGATCAGCTCACAAAATGAGACAGCGGAAATGGTTGCAATATTATTTGAAATAAAAAAAAATGGGGTTGAGTAGCAGCTAATCAGGGTGATGGGTGACTGCAAATGGTTATGAAAGAAACTGCAAAATAGTAGAAGGCAAGTTTTTTGTGGGCCTTTTTGCATCTTTGAAATGGTAGCTTTTGCATTTAAAAATCGAACATCACAAAAATTTGATGCACCACTGCAGAGAACACCCTGCAAGATGGGTTGCCTGTAATGTCAACATTGTTGACACTTCAGACAGGAACATTCCTATTATTGTCATTCATGCTGCTTCCTCTGCTCTTTAAACTTTCTGAATCCCTAGCTGTTCATTCATCATTTTGTCAGCTGCTTGCTCCAGAATGTGCCCTATGACCCTTTGTGGGTGGGCGGGCACATCTCCTCTGGACTAACTTGGGCTACACTCCGCAACAGCCCTGCAAGGACAATGATGGTGATGTTTTGGCAGAAAGTTTAATGATTTGACATTACAGACAACCTGTCTTTCATGGTCTTCTATGAAGGGTTGCACCACATTTTTGTGATGCTTGATCTTTCTTTCTTTTTTAATGTGGAGGTGACCATTCGAAAGGATATTTTGGCAGAAAGCTTTGCCTATCATTCTGTTCTGAAATAAATCATCATTAAGATTTCTTAATGGATTTTCAGATATCTGAGATGCTGTTAGGTTTGTGAGCAGCAGTTTGTATTTGCGTATTTTTTTAAATAAAGGTAAAGTGGGAAGTTTTGGGGAAGTATAATAGCTTAGTGGTGGAGCACATGCTTTGCATATATGATGTTTGATTTTCATTGTAAACCTGGGGTGTGTAACCTCTGACCCTCTAGCAGTGTTAGAAACTGAGATATGAAAGCTAGGAGCACCTTAAATTTAGTTTATGGGCGCAACAACAGAATGTCTAGGGACACATTTCTATAACAAGAATACAAAGCTAAAAATGAATGAGCTGCCCCTAAAATATTATGTTCATGTTTCACATGGTCTAGTCCTTCCCCTGTCCATATGCTTAAGACAGTCTCTTCTCCAGTCTTCAGAGAGTAGCTGGAAGTGGGGAGGCAAAAAAAGGTCCTCCTCTCCTTCCACTCTGCAGTTTTAATCTGAAATCTTAAGCGCAGTACTGTGATCAGAGGTCAGAAACTGCTCACGCTAATGAAATTCCCTGTTGTAAAATGTGCCTAGAACAATGGGAGTTTCGAACACTGCCCTCTAGATGCTGCTGGACTACAACTCCCAATATCCCTGGCCATTGACCATGTTGAATAGGCCTGATGGGAGGGCTACAGATTTTCCATCACCGTTTAAGTATTTTAGGTTGCAGGGCAGGGAAAGACCTGTGCTTGAGACCTTGTAAAGGCTGCTGATAGTCAGGGCAGACAGCAGATGAGCTAGATGGAGCAACAACCTTTAGTGGATACATACAGTTACCTATGTTCAACACCTTAGCAGCTGCACTGTAGGAAAATAGGAAATGCATATATTCCATTTTTGATACTGTATCAACGTTAGGAGAGTTTACTTTATAAAAAGGTTATACATAACTTGTGCTTTTCCATATAACATTTATTTCCATCTTCCCTCTCCCAAAGCTAGACAGATCAAGTAAACAATGTCTTTTTAATAAATCAGTTTATCTGAATCTGATTTTGGTCTGTCTCTTGGTCCCTTCCAGCTCCACAATTATATGATTCTATGTTTTTCTTTGGAGTTTCACACAGTCCTAGGTTCTGTCGCGCCCCCCCCCCCCCCGCAAAGCCTTACTGAGATATTATCAAGCAGGCCTCCCCCATTTTTCCAGGTCTTACAAACTCAAAGGCTACCTTTTTAGTCTTGGTTACATTTGTGCCTGTCTGAGGTCCTTTGTGTGATATTTATTATTTTTCCACGGGTGCCCTGTAAATATTGCTTCCTCCAAATTATACCTGGGTGGTAATTAATAGTTTGAGCCAGTTTGAAGGAAGGAAAATTTGACATGTAGCAATATAGGCAGCAAAACCTTCTGTTGGGTTTTATTAACAGTGTCAAAACCCCATGTTTTGCTAGTTGTTTTATTTAGCAGAATATGGCATACATTATGCAAATTCAGATGCTTATTGATAGGACTGCATGTTTCCTGCATGCTTTGTTAAATAATAATCAAAGACTAATGCAAACTATGAAGTTGTTCCATTGGGGGGGAGAGAAGCGCTAGGTTTCAATCTTTTGAAAAGGAATTGACAAGTTAGCTGTATTTTTTGTCTTCAAATCCATTAAAGCTCCTCTTTAACTGACCATAAAACAGGACTTCCCATAAAAGCTCTTTTAACAATAACATTATCTTCTTACTTTTTTATACGATCATGAAATAGGATGGTTTTTATGGATGCAGTTTTCTTCCTCACTGATTAATCAAATTACTTATATTATGGATGTGAGGAATCTTCAGCAATTAGACACAACTCTTCTACAGTGAAACCTGTCCCTTTCTTTTTTACTGACTTAGCCATTCCATTGTCTCAGTTATTCATAAAAACCTCATGTGATGTCTTGAATATTTTTGAGGGTGTGAACAGGAATTTTCATCCAAGTGCAGATTCTACCCTTTACTTTAAATGGGTTGCACATTCAGGCTGTAATCCTACACTCACAAGTAAGTAAATCTCATTGAACTCAGTGGAACTTACGTCTGAGTAAATAAAATACCACTGCAGTATCTTTTGGATTAAGCTAGGCTAGGTTAATTAAATTTATATATTGCATCCTACTACAAAATGTCCTGAAGCAATTTACACCAGAGTAAAGGTACAGTAATAATAATACATAAGCATGGTCACACTTTGGTCAGAATACAAAGCATTTGGGCGTTAGTGCTGCTCAAAAGCTTTGGGAAAATAACAACAGAGCCCAATCTGTGGATTAGTTTTTTGTTGTCAGTGGGATGTACATTCAATGGGCACCCTCCTTTTTTACTCCCACTCGTAGAAGTGTTTGTGCATTCAGTTGTTAACAATCCCTTCGTAATAGAAAGTAAATTGGATAGAAATGGATAAAAAGTGGATTTAGGATAGGGAGACATGAGTCAGTCAATTTTGGTCAGTTTCACTTTTATCCATTTTCAATCATGTTTGTTCCATTCCATTTTGTGTAATAACATAAGCAGAATTAGAATTGTAATCATTTATATTACAAGCATTTCTTCCCTAAATATGGATGTTATATGCATTTCGTTGTTTCTATTCATACCTCCCTAAATATTCATGTGGTACGCATGATAAATATACAGTTTTGTATGCAGATAGATAGATAGATAGATAGATAGATAGATAGATAGATAACTGCATTTGGATACATGCATTAGTCTGGGAACTGTGAATTAGGTCAGTTCTGCATTGAAATGCAGACTCAATTTGGGATAACCAGTGGAAATACAGTATCCATGGTGGAAAATGAATCATGCTGGAAATAGTTTATTTCACCTCCTGAGTGAAGTAGGGTAAAGGGCTGAAATAACTTGGGCCTATTTACACAGAAATATGTACCTCTGAAGTCACTGCCAATTCAGATTACTTTACCTGTTGATGAAAAGCAAACTGAATTGAAAGAGAATCATCAATCTCTGGCAAGACCAGGAGCTCCTGACATGACCTCTTTTCTGACCCTGAGTAAGCAACCCAGTTTTTATTTTTTGATGGATGGAATTCATTGCCGTCAGAGGTAAGGCAAGTGGTGTCCATTTCTCCAGTTTAAGAAAGTGGGTTTTTTGGGAGCTTCAGTAGTGAAGCAGTTCAGACCGAGAACTTATATAATTGCTGGAGGCTCCACCTGTTATTGGCTCACAGACAGGCCTTGATTCAGGTGGGTGCTTACATGTACTTCCCCTGCCTCCCCAAAAGCCATGTGCAGTTAGCTGAGCATTTTGCTAGTGACCAAAAAACCTCCTTCTGGATTACCATCAACCCTGATCTTCTCGCCCTAGGGATGATGGTTAGGTCTCAGAGTCAGCCAGGACAACTGGTGTTGATACTTCCACTCTTGGACCACTGATACCTGGGTATAATGTAGGGGTTGTCATTTTTTTGCAAATTCATTCAGTGAGGGGTCTTAAAATATGTTTCTGGGTAACTCAAATCTGATAATATTTTTTGACTGGACAACATTTAGCTTGATAAGCCAACGTTTGTTGAAGAAGCACATAAATTGCTTTTGGAAAACCTTCTGAAAATGTCAGGTAATACTAAATAAAAATAAAAATAATATTAATATAACTGCAAGAACTTGGCAATCATTTTTAATGATTTTTATACAATTTTACACACACATTCTACTTGCCAAACAAAACCAATTTATATTAATTTAGCCAAAATAGCTTTTGAATTCCCAAGTCATATCACAATTTTAGCACCTCTCATTTTTGAAAGTTGAAAGTTGAAAAATTCAACACGCTCTAACAATTTAACAGTTCTCAAAGTTGTTGGCAGTCCAGCAATGTTTTGAGGGCTCTGTTTCCCCTGTTTCCCCTCCAAGGAAAACTCAGGTTTCAGGGCTGCTTAGGACTGATCTCTGGCAGGTTATCACCAGAGAAAGAGCCTTCTTGGATGTAGTGCCCATTTATGGAATTACCTCTGCAGTGAAATAAGTTCATGGCGCCAGAATTAATGTTTTGGCATCAAGCTATTTAATGGATTGTTATTTTATTATGTTTGTCCTGTAAACATATAAACAAAACAAATAAATAATAAGGGGTAGAAAGAGAAACATGACAGTTTCCAAATAACCAAGATAGTCAGCAAGAATGGGTAGGTGAAACAGTGAAATTTATTCTAAACAGGAACCGTTATTTCAGAACAAGCATGTTAGGGTAAAAACCAGAAACCCAAAACTCTGAATCAGGCAAACCAGAACATGGTTTACTTTCTGCCATTGGGAGACTCAAAGGTGGATTTGGATGCTGAAAAATGGGAAGGAGTAGAAAGTGGACGACTTGCATTGCTTGTTGTTTGTGTTTCTTGGTAACGATTACAGAATTGGAAAATGCAACACACACACACATGCCTCTTTTCGTGAGATGCATGTTCTTACTTTTGGAGTCATTAGTCTTGATGTATCCTTGCTGTTCATTCCTGTTCTTGGGTTATATGGATTTTTCTACTCCATCCTTTCAATTGCTAAGCGAGCCTAGGCATTTCTTTCAGCCTGTATATTCCTTCGGACAAATGTTTTCTCAGGTTTTTCTCTCTAGCAACGGATCCACTTAATTAATTTCTGGTCTGTGTTTTAAATCGGACCATGAAAAGGTCATTGCAGCACTTAGAGTCTAGAAATGTGTGTGGACATTTTAATTAATGCAGTGGAGACCATTAAAACAATAGACTTTAGTTCCATGGATGTATTGAAAGAATACTTAGACAGATTAGGGCCAAGTAGAAGTTGTTGGGTTTTTTTAAAGAATAAAAATATTGCATATCACAATCAGATTAGTGCAAGAATGGCCAACAAGTTGTCCCACTGAATACAAGTTGCTGGGATTCAGAAGTGGGGAAAGTTCTGTTGCACTCAGGTCTTGCTTATGAGCTTCACATAGGCAACTGCGTGGCCACTGTGAGAACAGGATGCTGGACTAGATGGGACTGGTCCAGCAGGTCTCTTCTTATTTACCCTGCCTTGTTGTCTGCAGCCAGTCTTCTGGGCTGAGTTCTTTGTCATCTGGGCTTCTTCTGATGTGTGAGGAAATAGGACTCTTCAAACTCACACATGCTGGAACAGTTTTCTGCTTCTACTACAATATGATGAAAGACAGATCAACCAGTATAGTGTTAATATTCAAGATGGTTGGAAATGGAAAGAATTGAAGGACTGGAAAGCTGGAACTGTAGAGTGCAGAAAGTTTTCTGTTATGCTCAATTTAAAGTTGTTTCATCAAGGCCTTTAAGAATGTATAATGTGGAAATTCTTCCAACTGTTTGGACATTTCTTTCCTTATGCAAACTCTTTGATTGCAAGCTTAAAAGTATTTGATTGCAGGAGGATTTCATCAATGGGTGGAAAACTGTACAACAATTTATAAACAACCCTTGCTTGGGCCATTATAGAGTGTACATTTGTGTGCAGTGTGTGCACATGCATGCATGCATATTCTTCTTTTTTTAACCTGATTTTCCTCTCAGAGGTGACTTTGAAAAGTCACAGCATGAAAATTGGCAATAAATGATGCTCAGTGCTAAAAGCTGTAAAATGTCAAATAACATGCACCTTACCCCATACTATGCATTTTAATCATCTAGCCTGTCTGTCATACACATTTTCAAAGTATTAGCCCTTAACAAAAAGGGAAGTGTGGAGAGCTGGGAAAGCTGATACACAAGCCAGTTAGACTTGGTTATTTGGACTTGGCTTGATTTAACTCCATTGACTTCAGTCAGTGGAATGAAATCACCATAATTGAACTTGAATTGGTTTCTGGATCAGAATGCAAATTGGCTTAAATCAAATTTAGTATTATGGAAATCCAAAGACCTACAAGGGAGAATGAGGGAAGAGGATTCCACAGTAAAAGATGTGAGGTTTGTTGATAGTGTAATATCCATTTTTTAAATATATATATATATATCACATAACTGGATCCATTCTAGCAACATTTGTTTTGTGGCGTTATAGTGATGGCCTGGTAAATGTGAAGTCCTTGTAGAGTGGGGGAGATTTGTACCATGGTGTAAAATCAGTATAATACTTATAAGTGTAATATAATTATAAGTGTAATCCTATACAGACTTGCTAGGAAATAAGCCCCACTCAACTCAGTGACCCTTTCTTCTGACTAAATATGAAGATGTTTGCCCTGGATAGTTAGGGAGTTGCGTCTGTCTAGAACGAGACTGCAAACTACTGTCCTTCCTCATTGCAAACATGGCAGACTCCTTCACTTCAGACAGCCCTTGCCCACAGAGAACACTGTACTTGTTCGAATCACTTGGAGTCACCCCGTGCTCATACAAAGAACCAGTAGAAGTGTGGAAAAGAAAACTCTTCTCGTTGGAATAATCTGAACTGACTGAAATAAATTACTCATGGATGATTAAAAACCTGGGCTCTGTTTTACCCAGACACTGTCATACTGCAATTAAAGCGCTGCAAATTGAAATTCTTCATTCAACCCATGACAGCCAACCTGTATGCAACTTGTTGATTTGCACCACCACTTTAGAATGCTGTAGAGTCTCCTAATTGGCTATTTGCGGCCTTTCTTAACCCCACAGATGTCTTACTTAGGCATCTTTTTTGTGGTTCAGTCACAGAGTTAATCTGCAGACATATGCCGCTCAAATTCAAGAATGCCAAGGTTTAGAACAGTGCAGGATTTTCTGTGAAGATTGGTTTTGTGGATCACCTTGCTGTGGTGCATAATTTTAGAAAATAAAAGTACCATATTTTTTTGCACCATAACACTCACTTTTTTCCTCCTAGAAAGTAAGGGGAAATGTCTGTGCGTGTTATGGAGGGAATGCCTACGGGTGGCATGCCTACGGATTTTCCTCCTCTAAAAACTACGTGCGTGTTATGGTTGGGTGCGTGTTATAGAGCGAAAAATACGGTAGATTGCCATCATGAGGGTAGAGCCTCTGTCTGATTTTACCTTGTGCAGTCCTTGGATTTGAAAGTTCTTTGGAAATAATAAATATGCTTCTTATTAAGTTGTTGGTTCGGGATTTTACCATCAGGTTACTGCTTAGGAATCACTACAGTATTCCTAATCTAACTATGATTTTGTCTAAAGTTCTGTTTGGGAATGAACATCTCTGACATAATGCCCACTGTGGCCTTTTGATCTGCTGGTAGAGCTTTTCTGAGGCAGACCGTTTTGCTTGTCTCTCACTTGCTAAGCTGGTGTCAAGAAGTGAAGGCACTAGCAGCCCATTCTTTGTACTCCAGCTCATTCTCCTGTGGCTTTGTTGCAAGCCCTGCTGATGAGAACTAAGAAGATTAAGCTAAGTAATCTTTGAATCTTGGTGTCGGTGAAGTTTAAATTCTTATAAACTGTCAAACCTCATAAATATGAGGATCAGTAAGAAGGAAATAAAAATCCAGAAAGAGTGGCTTACTTATTTACCTACACACACACACACCTGTAAAAATTTCAGCAATATGATCTGATGCTCAGCTTTTTGGCTGACATAGGAAAGTCACTGCAATGTAATGTGCCATCTCATTTTGATTTGGCATTGCTCCTTAAATATATATATATATTTGTTCTCTTTTCACCCCCCCCCCCATTTACTCTACTTTTGATTATCCAGTTTTCCACTCCTTCAAGAAAGTACTTACAAACTTGTGTCGACTATCTTTTTGCATGTTGAGTATGTGGCAATGTCCAACCATATGCATCTGGTTAGCATACATGAGAATATGTGCCTGGCAAAGTCATGGCTGATTGTGCTATGAATTAACCTAAAGAGCAGAAACAGAGAATCTAATTCATGCAGCTCTTGGTGGGATGAGGGATGTAGGGAGAGGAAGAGGAAGATCAGGGAGAGGAAGATCAGAAATACAACATAGGGTGGCCATCTGTCTTACTTTACAGAAGACAGTCCTGTAGTTGAACTGCTGTCCAAAGAACCTTAAGAAGGGGAAACGGGGTCCTTGAACTTGCCTATCAGTAGTCAGCACCTGGAAAGCAGTGAGCAAGAACACAGGTCACCTTACTTAGAATCATATAATTACAGAATTGCAGTGCAGGGATAAGCAGTTGTTCCATACAGGGATCAAACCTGCAAGTTATCAGCACCACGCTCTACCACGCATCTTCCCTCCTATGGTGAGATGTCCGGGTTTTTGTTTTTTTTTAAAAAACCACTATTAGTATCTATGCATATAACTTGGCATGTACAAATATGTGCCCACTTTTGTTTTTTAGTTATTAGATATTCCATTTGCTTATGGAACCGGTTGTAGGCATTGCCTCACCCCTGCTTAAAATATAAAATGTGGACCCACAGTAATAAGGAAATACAACTGATGACATACAATTAAGCTTCACTGACACAAAGATTTTCAGATTATTTTGTGTTTAATCTTCTTAGTTTGTATCCACTGTACTTGCAACACTGCCTCAATATAATAAGAGTTTCAAAGTGTGATTAATATCCATGCTCTTGAGGATCATGCCGGGTTGGGGGGGGGATGTGCAGCTAAAGACTGAATGAGGGACTTTCCCTTAAATCCTTGCACATGTTTTACCTCCAAACTGCTGATGGAAAACCAGCACTTATTTAACATTATTATTACATTTATATCCCACCTTTCCTCCTTGGTGCTCAAGGTGCCATACATCGTTGTCCTCCCATTCCTCTCTCTCACAATAACTTAAACTCTTGTCATGCTTTTTGTCCTTAAAACTTGGCGCCATTCATGTATTCATCTCCTCTTGTCCAGGGCTTAAATGGTGTTTACTTTTAATGATTTAAAGTATAGAGATATCTTTTAGAGTGCATAAAGGAATTGTGTTGTGCTCTTTGAAGACAGATCCAAGCAAATTGAACTGGTATCTTCTCTAGGTCTTTCACATCTCCTTGAACAAAACTTTTCACTGCACTGATGTTTCATCTTATCAGGTTATAGAGCTCGCTTTACTTAAATAATTGGTCTTAAAATAGGGTCACAGGCAACCTACATTCTGTCACACCAGGGGACACCACCTAATATTTTATTTTGTACTTTATGAGGAAGGACATGATAAAGTAGGATGATAGAGGGCTTAGGTAGAGATTGGGAGGGCAAAGAAAGACATATATAATAAAAAAGAAAAGAAAAGCGGCTGTTATATTCTGGTGTATCTTGACTTGAATATATTCCCCTTTGTTGGCCTTCCATTAGGCAGTGATTTACTGTAACTCAGAGCCGGCCCACCCATGTGGTGGGCTGAAGCAGCCTCCTCAGGCAATGGAAGCACAAGAGGTGGTGCCCCACCTGCCCCTGCTGCCAGAAAGCCCCAAGAGGAAGGTGTTCTGAGACGCGGCCTTGCCACTTACCTTCCTCTCCCCTTGTCTCATGCCAGCTTCGACAAGAGGGTGGTGTTCCAGTGTTTGACATTGCTTGCTCGTCTTTCCTACTCCTAAGCTAGGGAAGATGAGCAACAAGACCTTGCAGAATGTCCGCTCTCACTGTGTTTTGGTGACAGGGGGCTGTTCTGCTGGCAAGGGAAGTGGTGGGCTGGGTGTAGTGTTGTGGGAGAGGAGACGGGGGTGGGAATCACATTCCTGTTTCGCCTCGTGGAAAAATGGTGTAAATCATCTTTCTTGCCTGGAAGTACTATTTTTCTTCTTTCCCTTTTTCTTTCACTTCTTTATACGCTTAACTTTCTTATGTTCATTTTGGATCTCATTGCCTCTAGATTTATGAATCAGCCCCTCGCACTCTTTTAAGCAGTTTTTGTGTGGTTCATCTTGCTACATACTGTACAGCCGCTGAGTTTTTATTTAGATGCTTAAGACATTAAGATGATGTAGCAGGTTGGGTTACTGGTGGTCTCAGATATGAAAAATTGAAGCTAACCAATTTAAATTACGGCATTCTCTCCTGAAAACATTAGTATTGCAGCTAATGATCTTAACTTATATCTTGACAGGAATCTTTCTCTGAAGTTGTCAAAGGAAGTGGATCGAGGAGACGCGAGGTGCCCTCGTGTCAGCCAACTGGCTAGCAGCCCATCGGTGGAGTGGCCTTTTGCAGCCATCGAAGATGGTGGAGGGATGGAATCTTTGCCCTTCCGACTGATGATGCAAGACTGTACAGCTGTCAAAACATTACTTCTGAAAATGAAGAGGGTTCTCCAAGAGGTAAGGGTTTAAATGACTGAAAGGCTGCTGTTTTTCTATGTTAATGGTGATGGAAAATACCAGAACTAACTACGGGAGGTTGATCTTCTGACATTTGCTTTTGCAAACTATTGATTTAAAAAACAAAATGTCCATAGCTAAATTGTCCATAGCTGTCCAATCTTGATCATGATGCTTCAAGCCCCTGTAATACATTGACTTTTGAGAAGAATAGAGGGAAATAAAGTGCTCTTGTTGACAGCATGATAAAACAAGATGGAAAACTGAAAGGGAAAGGGAATTGGAGGAGGGGTTAAGATTGGATAGGAATTTAAAGAGAGATTAACTGGTAAGTGAAGTTTAATGGAAGCAGGCTGACTTGACTGACAATGGTCCCTGGCCACATGGAACATTCATTGTACATTACTGTTCGTCACAAGGCAAAGCAGTCATCTGATCACTGAGCCATGCGACTAGATTGATTTCCATCTGCCTCTGATGTTGGCATTGTTTTTAAACACTCTATGAAAGAGCTTGAAATCGATCTCACTCAGAAGAGCAATTGGTGAGCTGTGTAGCAACTGCTTCCATTGGAAACTATTTTGTGAAAGAGATTATGTCCTGTTTCAGCCATATGGTTAATGTGATGTATATGAACCTACTTGTACTTCTTCTCTCTACATGGCCAAAAGATCTGCTTCTGTTTTCTACTAAGCACAGTTTATTGTTTCTTCTCAATCAAGGATGACAGTCAGCCATGGTTTATCCAAACTAGCCAGAATCAGAAACCTCAGTTTGATCTTGAGTTGTTTGGCCATATTATAGTTCAAACTCACTGTATTTTTGTTTCAGTTTGGACATCATGCCAGAGGAAGTCAGAGAAGGTTGCGGGGAGTAAACAAGCTTAGTTTAGTTCATGCAGAACTAAGCTTTCATTTAATATTGTGTTCGGACACAGCTGATAGGAAATCTCTTTCTACAGAGGTAGATAGCCGTTTCACAAATTAAAGTCAACACTTGATATTGCAGTTATTACATGATGAACATGCAGATATTGAAACAGTTTATATTGTGGATTTCCCCTCCATTATTCATATTTTACAGAGCATGGAGAAATCACTTTTATAAAGTTTCCTAAAATGATGTGAAGTGGGTGTCTAATCTTATTCTGACTATATGAGTTCAGAAACTACTCAGTTTTTCAAAATTAAAACAAAAATAGAACCAATATCTAGCACTTTGTGTGGATGTTATCAAATGAATCTCAATATTTTCATGGTTGTATCAGGATTGTAGCAGAAGGAGAGTTAAAGGAGGACACAGGCATTATGCTGCCGGAAAGCTATGAGAAAGGACACCAATGCTCCCATTCCACAACTCCCCCCCCCTTTCCCCATCATAGCTTACTCATGATCAAGAGTATATTCATAAACATGAGAGCTAGTATTATAAAAAGAGAAGATCTCTAGAATCTGAACCTGATCATAGATTTCAACAAGATCAAGGGAGCTTCCCAATAGCCAAACAGGTATTTATTGTGGGACTGGTGGTCTTCTTTTATGCAAGTTTTTCACAGCATCCATTTGACGTCATTATCATTAGAATGCCAGCCTGTATTTTGCCTCCATTTAATATTGATTTACCCTTTCATGAGGAAAATCCTATATATATTTAAAAAAAGAATCAAAAACACCTCTTGCCACCTACCCGTTTGCAATATCAAAACCGCCTGTTTACCATATTGAACTCCTGTCCAGAAGCACCTCAACAGCTCTTTATTTTGGTGATAAGATTTGGCATTTTATATGAAAGGAGCTTTTAAGAGATTGGTACATCTCTCTGTCAGCCCAACAAATATCACAAATGACTGGCAAATTAAGAGGCAGTTATCAGTTTATTAAATCTCTCCAGGTTTCTTTAGCTAACCAAGTTTGTAATTAACCAGTATATTGTTACTGATTTATTCAACGTCTTCATTTAAAGTAGTCACTTCTTTTTTTTAATCAAGTAATTCATGCTGGAAATGGGTAATTCCTTCATTACATGCTGCTTTAACATGCATTGCATGTGAATTTTACATAAATAATAATAATAATAATAATAATAAGGCATCAGATTCTGGTAGTATTGTAGTTGGTTTATTTCTTTTTAATGTTTGTCTCCCATTTACAAACCAAACAGTTTGCCAATATATAGTTCACTATTTTGGCTTTCATTTGTAGATCCAATGTTGATGAATGATGACTGTGAAGATTTTGATATGGGCTGCAGTATCAACCGTTTTGATACGGCAGACATTCCTTATGGAAGTTAAAGATCTTCCAGCAGAATTCAAGCCATTGTAATGGTTTGTGCTACTTGTTTTTCTGCCAGGCAAACTGTCTGAACAAAATATCTATTAAAAGAGACTTAGCTGTGGGTGCATTACAGTGCCCGCACCAGCAATTACTTCTTCGTGAACTGCCCCAGGCAAGTGAATGTGACCACAGAATCGATCCACAAGAAAAAATAACCCCCAAATATGAAACTCTCTTTCAAATCTGCTGCCCATCTCTCCTTGTAGTCTACTGGAACTTTGTTGGTAAGAAGTCAGGGTGAACTAGATGAAGTGATGTGTGGCACAATCCTATGCATGCTTACTCAGGAGTAAGTCCCACGGTTTCCAAGGAGGCTTCTGCCCAGAAAAGTGTACATAGCACTGTAGTTTTAACTGAGTATGTGAACTATAAGATAAAGGAGAAGTAGTTGTGTGTTTCAGGGAGGGAAAAGAACAAGAGAACATCCTTGCCATCACCTCAGATAGCAAGACTTTCATGGGTGCAGTGCAGAGTTTTTGTCATGCTCAGCTTCCTTTTGAGGTAGCCCAGGGATCCACCAAAATGTCCTTTGTCCATGCAACAGTCAGAAAAGATGCATAGGCAGTAAAACATTGCTTAGTTACAAATAGTAAAAACTTCTAAACTATTGGTATAGAAAAATGCTAGTTTCAAACTCTGTTCTGGTCTGAAATGAAAAAGGCTGGTTAAAGCCATGTCTTGGAACAACCAGGTGAGAGCTCTTTACATACTAAAATACACATGGAGAGAGAGAGAGATAACAAAGTGGTGGCCCATTTCCTCACAAAGTTTGAAGTCGTGGCATTGGCTAAGCCTGACGGGACAACTTAGTCTATGGTTTAGTTTCTCCATGCAGTAATTAGATTCAAGCATACTAGAGTTATATGAGGCCGGAACCCACACCTTTAAAGCATGGCTAAACCTAATGGGCAACATGTATGAAGAATTAAAGCTTGAGAGTAGCAGGTTGAAGGAGAATGAAACAGCAACATCTGCCTGCTAAATGCCAGGCTCACACCTGGGTCTTAACTTCTTCTCCAGCCCCTTTGACATATATATTTAAAGGTAGAAAGCATAATGATGTAGTTGTTTGCCTACTTAAATGCTTAAGTGGCTAGAACAGCACAAAAAATAAAGTAAAATCAGCTCAGTTAATTCCCACCATCATTATCTCAATTGTCCATTATTAATTTGCTATTGTTGGCCATAATAAAGCAGCCAAAATGAGCCAATTCCCCAACCGAGTTTGCTGTGCATCTATTGTTGCCTCAGGCTTGTCATTTCAAATACACCTGAGCTTTCTTGGCAAAAAGAGCTGATTGTCCCAATAAATTGGCATATTTTGGAGACTGCATTGCAAATAATCTGCAAGCAACCGGAAGATGTTTCACACACACAAAAGTCCAGGAAAGTGTGGATTACACTCCGTCCTTTCCATAGCCTGTGAGTAATTTTGAGCTAAATGATGTGCTGCTTAATGACAGCAGAGATAGAAATGTTCCTGATAATGAGGAAGACAAAGTTTAATAATGTTAATGATAACAAGGCTCCTAATGAGTTTCCCAACTCTGTTAATAAAAAGCAATAGGAAATAGAAGTGGGATAAGAAAGGAGGGCACTACAGACAGAGGAGTTCCCGACCCATGTTATGCAGTAATTGAATCTCCTAACAGCTTAATGGGATTGAAGGAATTAAAATGTCAAGTTGTCAAACATAATTTTCTAATGTGCAAAGCAACACTAACTATGTATGCAAGAACTTAAAAGTAACTCTGTCCCCTTTTTGGACTTCATCCATATCTAATGTAGATTTAAAATGGGATTGTAACACATGTTAATATGTTTCACTTGTTCTCTCATTTTGCGCTTCCCTTGTTTTTGGTCCAGAAGCTGCTGTATATGCAGAATGCAGCCTCCTGGCTGCTACTGGGAGATTCCCATCAACACCTGTTTAAAGATCTAAACTTGCTGTTGGATTTCCCTCCCTATTACCATTTAGCTAGTACCACTGGTACTTTGTTCAGATTCCTGCTCAAGATACTTAAGACTCTTCATTGTCTTAAGGCTTTTCTGTTTACACAGGGCTTTTCTGATGTGTAGCTCGACCATTGATTATTGTGTACCACTGTCCAGATGTTGACTTAAGTATTTATATTCTGTTTTATGGATGTGTTATGTTCATCACCTAAATCCTTTGTTTAATGTACAGTATATAAGGGACATGGGTGGTGCTGTGGTCTAAACCACTTAGCCTTGGGCTTGCCGATTGGAAGATCGGCAGTTCGAATCCCTGTGACGGGGTGAGCTCCCGTTGCTCGGTCCCAGCTCCTTCCAACCTAGCAGTTCAAAAGCATGTCAAAGTGCAAGTAGATAAATAGGTACTGCTCTGGTGGGAAGGTAAACGGTGTTTTTGTGTGCTGCTCTGGTTTCACCAGAAGTGGCTCAATCATGCTGGCCACATAACCTGGAAAAACTCTCTGCGGACAAACATTGGCTCCCTCGCCCAGTAAAGCGAGATGAACGCCACAACCCCAGAGTCGTCTGCGACTGGATTTAACTTTCAGGGGTCCTTTACCTTTACCTTTTATATAACTCTATAAATAAACAGGCTCACTTTAAAGTAGGCATGGGGACCCTGTGGTCCTCCAGATGTTGTTGGACTCCATCTCCCATCAGCCCCAGCTTGCATGGCAAATGGTTGGGGGTGATGGGAGTTGTAGTCCAACAACATCTGGAAGGCACCAAGTTCTCCTTCCTGGCTTTATGGGGCAATGTTGGAAAGTGGCATAAGAGGGAAAGAGAAAAACTCTGAAGCAGAATAATCTGCCTTTCTCCCCTGCAGATGAAATAGGGTCAAATAAAATAAATCACAACTTTTAATGTACAGGAGAGGAAAATCTCAGGCAAGGCTGGAAAGAAAAGGAGCAGTCAGAAACAGTAGAGTCAGAAATTCAAGGATCCTCTGGAGCAGCATTAGGGGAAGCTATGATGTAGGGGTTAATGTGTTGTCCTAGTACTATGGAGAGACCCAGATGAGAATTCCTTTCTCTATCAAGAAGCACATTGCATGACCTTGGGCTATTCATTATCTTGCACCCAAACTTACTAACAGATTGAGGTTGAATCCTGACAAGACAGAAGTACTGTTTTTGGGGGACAGGAGGCGGGCAGGTGTGGAGGATTCCCTGGTCCTGAATGGGGTAACTGTGCCCCTGAAGGACCAGGTGCGCAGCCTGGGAGTCATTTTGGACTCACAGCTGTCCATGGAGGCACAGGTCAAATCTGTGTCCAGGGCAGCTGTTTACCAGCTCCATCTGGTACGTAGGCTGAGACCCTATCTGCCTGCGGACTGTCTCGCCAGAGTGGTGCATGCTCTGGTTATCTCCCGCTTGGACTACTGCAATGCACTCTACGTGGGGCTACCTTTGAAGGTGACTCGGAAACTACAACTAATCCAGAATGCGGCAGCTAGACTGGTGACTGGGAGCGGCCGCCAAGACCATATAACACTGGTCTTGAAAGACCTGCATTGGCTCCCAGTACGTTTCCGAGCACAATTCAAAGTGTTGGTGCTGACCTTTAAAGCCCTAAACGGCCTCGGTCCAGTATACCTGAAGGAGTGTCTCCACCCCCATCATTCTGCCTGGACGCTGAGATCCAGCGCCGAGGGCCTTCTGGCGGTTCCCTCATTGCGAGAAGCAAAGCTACAGGGAACCAGGCAGAGGGCCTTATCAGTAGCGGCGCCCACCCTGTGGAACACCCTTCCAGCAGATGTCAAGGCGATAAACAACTACCTGACATTCAGGAGACATCTTAAGGCAGCCCTGTTCAGGGAAGTTTTTAACGTGTGATATTTTATTGTATTTTTGGTTTTTATGAAAGCCGCCCAGAGTGGCTGGGGAGGCCCAGCCAGATGGGCGGGGTATAAATAATAAATTATTATTATTATTATTATTATTATTATTATTATTATTATTACTACAAAATGTTGTTGTAAGGCTAAATTGGGACTGGGTTGGAATGGCTAGCTAGTAGCTATAATAACTTCACTTTGCTGTGTTACATTTAAAAAACTGTGCTTGAGCAAGTTATTGTAGTATGCAGATAAACTTACTGGTCAATAAAGCAGTCTTTATTTATTACCAGTAGACAATCTAGCTCCTAATAAGTAGAGACACTCATTAGCGGTGTCTAGTACCACTCATTAATTCTCTGTGCATCAATGCCAGATACCAAACAGCGAATGAGAACTGGGGAGAGAGAATTAATCTTTGTTTAATTTCACAATATGAACACTTCTCCATCCAGTGTCCAGATTCCTGTTTCATTTATGGCAGATTGCCAAGCAAAAGTATTCTTCTTCTGCGCTCATATCTGAAAGACAAGATTCTTCTCCCCCCCACCCACCCACACATGTCTTATTTCAAATCTGAAGGCAGATAACCCACATGGATACAAAGATACTCTGAAGTATTGCTCCTGTTACCTCAACAGACTCTGAACACCACAAAGCAAGTTACCAACGATACAGCTAGATGACTACCAGTTCGCTTATCTCTGCAGAGCAGGACTGAGATAGCTAAAATAACTATCTACCCATGAATCTCTCATATCCTTGAATTCTTTCTTCTGAGAAGATAATTTTTGCTCTTTTGCTATGGAGAGCACTGTTATTTTTATGCTAGAGAAAAGAAGAAAACAGTGCTGGTTCTGTCTTTAAAATATATATAAAGCATATTTTTATGCCAGATAGAGGAAAAGGCCTAAAGTGGCGATTTTGTCCTGAAAAATATAAAGTGTGGCTGTCTGGCAATAAGGAGTCCATTACCTTTTCCTCTCAGACCCCATTACTCATAATTCTTTTAATCTTCCCATGTTGTTTTTGCATACTAATTTGGTTCTTTATTGAGATTAGCATTTCATCACCCTGGGACGAATATTTGTCCTAATTGCTGCATCAAACTAAATCGAAACAACTAAACTTCCTCATTTCGTGTGTGTGTGTGTGTGTGTGTGTGTGTGTGTGTTTAGGGTGCTCCACACACACAACTACACGCCACTGGTGATAGCATAAATATAACTTGTAGCATTTGTTTCCTTCACTGTTTATGATTACAATTTCAAAGGCATAAGTTGGGGAAATAGCTCTATCGGACAGACAGCTTGCCCTTGGTGTCCCATCAGTGACAATCTGATGCCAGATGACTATTGGCAAATATAAAATGTCTTTATTTCCTTCAGTATTGGGCTAGATGGATAAATATTTGATGGATAAATATTTGTGAGGCAGTTTCCTATGTTCGAATCTAATTCTGGTGCATAGGAAAACACAGGTTTCCCCTTCTTGAAGTCTGAAGGAATAATGCCCATTTCACCACCTCATTCATCTGCATTTACAGACGAAGTTTGCTGATACAAGTACCATGATCCAAAGGAACTTCTTACATGACAGGATTTCACATTGCAATGTAATGTTTTTGTAGTTTTCACTGCTTTAGCTTCCACAGCCTGTGAGGCAATGAGTATTATAAATTAATAGCTTTTGGACTGTGGAAACCGAGCACCACAAGCAACGCTAAAATACTTGGTTGAATCATAGAATTGTAAAGTTGGAAGGGACCCCAAGGGTTATCTAGTTCAACCCCCTGTAATGAAGGTATCTCAACGAAAGCATCCCTGACAGACAGCCATCAAACTTCTGCTTAAAAACCTCTGGGGAGAAGAGCCGACCACCTCTTGTGGGAGTCTGTTCCACTGTTGTACAGCTCTTACTGTCAGAAAGTTCTTCCTGATGTTCAGTCAGAATCTCCTTTCTTGTAACGTGAAGAAACTGGTTCAGGTACTATCCTCTGGATCAAAAGAAAACAGTAGATGTACTGTAGATATTTGAATATGGCTGTCATATCTCCTCTCCAGGTTAAACATACCCGGCTCCTTCAACTGTTGCTCATAAGGCTTGGATTCCAATCCCTTGATCATCTTGGTCACCCTCCTCTGCACACATTCCAGCTTGTCAATATCATTCTTAAATTGTGGTACTTAGAACTTGACACAGTATTACAGGTGTGGTTTGACCAAGGCAGAGTGGAGTGGTGCTGTTAATTCCCTTGATTGGGACGCTATACTTCTGTCACCAGAAGTATAGCACCAGGGCTGGTGGGGGTCAAGAAGCATTTATCCAATGGTTCCTTCTTGAATGTGAGATTGGAGTGTTCCTGATACCCATTTTCTAGACGTGAACTAGGGGAAGACTATGGTCGATGGTATCAAAAGCTGGTGAGAGTTCTACTAAGAACAACAGGGTCCTTCCCCAGCCATCAGGCTGACCAAGGCATATTCAGGGTCAGGTTGAATTTCCTTGAGGATCAGATTTAGCCCACATGTTATTTTTTAGCCATCCCAGATCAAGACCACAAGCAAAGAAGGTCCACGAACTACAGTATTTTTGGTCAATGGCAAGAGTACTAAAATCTAATTTGCCAATAGCTACTCCATATGATCCATTGTTAATGTGTGGGCACATACAGTGTTAGAGGCTTTTATGTGCCGATATAAATTTTGGCAGCTGTTCAGATGCAACTTTAAAAGTGTTTTTTGCTGGTGGCTGTATCAAAATGTTCTAAACAATTATACTGTGGGATGATAAGGAAGCCCATTATAATGCAAATTGTGCTGCCGTTTTGTGACAAACTACTCTGTGTTCTTGTAAGAAAACGATTTGCACATTATCTGCTATTAAATTAGCCTTTCTAATTTAAAGCAAATATGATTACATTTCAGTTTGTGTTTCAAATAATTATTTCTGAAACTAGCTGTACTCCTTTCAAAAGTGCATTGCTTTAGAAGGTGGTGTTTCTTTATGACAAGTGTAAATGGAAAATAAATAATAATAATAATAATAATAATAAACCCAAATGGTAGATAAAATTAGTTGCACTAATAGGGTGAAAAATCTGTGATGACAGGGATGCAGTGCTTCTGAGGCCTCAATTACATGTAAATGTCTCTTAAATGCTAGCAAGGGAAAATATATACAATATGTTTATTTCAGTAGGTTACATATACATGTTATTAAAATTCCCTGAAAATGCTACAGCTACATGACGCTAGAAAGTAACAACATAGCCAGGGATACATAAAACTTGCAGCTTTCTGATTCACACACACATATTTATCCTTCCCTACACCACACTAAACCACATGGGGGCATTGAAATAAAGGGGACTGGCACACATTTGACCACTTCTCTGCTTTCTCTCTCCAGAGGCTTGTTTTATTAGCACCCACCTAGTGTAGGAAAGTGGGGAGGTTGCTGTTGTGCTCATGTCCTATTTGTGGCCATCTGGGGTTGACTACTGTGAAAACAGGATTCTGGACTAGATGTACCTTCACAAGGTTGCTGAAATTTGCATCCTGCCCTCTGCACCACCATATTTGTTTCTTGTGCTTATGCGAGAATGGGAACACCCAATTCACTGTATATGGACCCTCCTACTGCACCCATTATTTATAGAGCTCTCATTGGTGCAAATGGGAGCCTTCCTCCCCATGGCTGGCATGGGGGATGTATGATTCTGACCGGCACCAAAGCAAAGTGTTGAAGCCCCTTCCCCATTGAGCATTTCCTTACTCTCTTCACCATTTCATCTGCTTTAAGAAAAATAAGGTATGCAAGGGCACATCACATGATAAACCGCATGACTGGTTTGGCTCTTAGTCCCCTGATATTCCTTGGATGTTGTGCTTGTAAAGCTATGATGTGGCCCTCCAGATGTTGGTGGACTGTGACTCCCTTCATCCCTGGCTATCGGCCATAGCGGCTGAAATATACTCGGAGTCGAGAATGGATTTCATGCTCTTTATTCAGCTCATAGTGGTGAGGAGGAATGGAAGTTCCCCCAGAATGTCTGCTATATATACATTATTTACACAATGGGCCCCACGTGATTGGCTAATTACGGGATTCACCTGTAGGCCAATCAGGTTGCGGATTCACTTCCACCTGGGGCTGGATTGGGTGGCTCCTGTGGACCAATCAGACTGCTGCAGTCTGGACCCTATTGTTCTAGGACCAAACAGACTGCTGCATTCTGAATCCTATTTTTCTAGGACCAATCAGACTGCTGCCTTTTGGATCCTATTCAACTCAGTACATAACACCGGCCCTGAGCTGATGCCAATTAGTCACAGCTTCTCCACCCCTTCTGTCAAGGAGCCTCCTGTTTCATTAAGGGCAAAAGCATTGAGGCAAACCCAGTTCCACATGAGGAATATGCATGGAAAGAAAAATGTGCTTCATTTATGAATAATCTCCAAGTGAGGGAATTATTATTTTTACCCATAATGGGAAAGCTGTCCAGAAAAGCGTAGTGTGCAGGTAATCTCACTCCTTGACAAACCTACTTGTGCCTTTGGCACTTGCTTCAGCAGGTAATTCATCCAGACACTGACCTTGCCAACACGTCAAGGATTCCATTTCCTCTAAGGTTAACTTCTTCTTATATTCATTTAGCAGAAATATGCTTTCTGTCTTATAGCGGCTTTGTATGTTGTTAGGAAGCACAAGTGACATTGGGCACACTCCTTTCACAGTCCTGACGCAACATGTGGAAAGACCATTCACACAATTCCC
Source organism: Podarcis vaucheri (assembly GCF_965113315.1). Taxonomy (NCBI): domain Eukaryota; kingdom Metazoa; phylum Chordata; class Lepidosauria; order Squamata; family Lacertidae; genus Podarcis; species Podarcis vaucheri. The sequence goes on from NC_138767.1 coordinate 17,726,892, forward strand.
CCACAGTGAGGTGCATGAGTTTGATATGCATCTGGAAAGACTATCAAAGGCTGGTAGTTGTGATGGCTGTGCACCACCTCCAGTATTGGAGCTGGCATGCCTCTGGATACCAGCTGCTGCAGAGACAAAGTTGTGTTCATGTCTTGCTTGCAAGCTTTCCATGGGCATCTAGTTGCCCAGGATGCTGAGCTAGATAGGCCTTTGACCTGAGAAGAGGATTTTGAGTGAGATAGGCCTTTGACCTAATCAAGCAAGGCTCTTCTTAGCACTCATATCTCACATAGGGGTTTGAATGAGAAAATTCAGATATGTGCATGTGCACATCAGCATTCTTGTGCCTATAGCTGTCCAGGGCTGTGCATCTGGAGAGGATTTTAAGCCTGCTCTGCTGTTTTTTGTTTGTTTAAATTGTGCCTCTCCCAACCTGGTATTTTCTCCGGGGGAGGGGAGGGACAGACATTATGCATATAGGTGTGACCCTCTTTCTCAAGGAGACACAATTAAAACCTCTCTTTCCCCGGTATTACAACTCTGATCAAATTGAGCAGCAGGATGGCACTGTGGCACAGAGCATAGGGCTTGCCGATCAGAAGGTCGGCGGTTCAAATCCCCACAATGGGGTGAGTTCCCGTTGCTCAGTCCCTGCTCCTGCCAACCTAGCAGTTCGAAAGCACAAAGTGCAAGTAGATAAATAGGTACCGCTCCAGCGGGAACGTGAACGGCGTTTCCGTGCGCTGCTCTGGTTCGCCAGAAGCGGCTTAGTCATGATGGCCACATGACCTGGAAGCTGTACGTCGGCTCCCTCAGCCAATAAAGTGAGATGCGCGCCGCGACCCCAGAGTCGGCCACGACTGGACCTAATGGTCAGGGGTCCCTTTACGTTTTATATATAATATATACCCATGCTGCATCACTGAGACTTACCAAGCAAGCAGGACAACCAGAGATGTGGTCTATGAGATGTGCAGGTCTCAGGTTGTGAAGGCTTTGGGGGGCGGGGAATAGATAAATCAATAATTTGCATTGGACCTGGTATTTGGCACACTGGTACTAAAGTAAACATGTCAGATGTCATAAGGGGGGGGGGAGAGAAAGATAGTAGCATATTATTTATCTGCATGCAACCCTATTTCATTTCGGCCGTGTCACCTGTGTGGACATCACTGTCTCCTTGGCCTGACATATTGGCCTGGGCACTTCTCCAGGGGCTGGCCATTGGGGCTTTGCATCTTCTGGATCACAGATACAGAGCCTCTTTCCCTTCAGATGTTGCTGGGTGATGATTCCCATCGCCCTTGACCTCTGTGCTGGCTGGGGATGATGGGTCCAACAAATTTGAAGGGCTACAGGTTCTGCAATGCTATTGTAGATGCTATTAGGCAAAGATGAACTGTGAATGAAACATGGCTAATGTAGCCAACCTGCTTTTATTATTACATGTGATTCTCAATTTTGCTGCCACTGATGTGTGTCATTTTCAATTGTTAATTTAGAGGAAACACACATGCAGAGAGAGAGAGAGAGAGAGAGAGAGCCAGGTTACTTGATTGCATGCTATAATCAGCTATTTGTGTCCTGATTATATTCTATAATTAATCAAATAACCACTGCAATACAGTGCTTATCAAGCATGTCCAACTTTCAATTTATGAATCCAAAATTGCCAGCTTCCTTGTAGTACAACTTGGTGCTCCTTCATCCAATCAAGGGTACTGCATAGAGAGGCTGACAGGTTGAAGTGTGAGTTGCAGTATAGCAGATGGCCAGCAGGTGGCACTCTTCATGCTTAGACAGTTTCTTAACTATTACAGCATTTTGCGTCCTGGCTTGAAGACATAACTGTAGAAGACATTGCACGGAAAGCCAGAAATTGCTTTTGCCAGGGATAGTCACTTACACTGACAAAATGCTTGGGTGTGTTTTTTTATTATTATTTAAACTTGCAACAGAAACACAGCTCATACACTTAAAACTAGGAAAGTGTTTTGTCACATAACACAAAAGCTCCTTACGTTTCTGTAACACAAGTAGCATTTTGCTGGCTAACGTGCAGAGATAAAACACTCGTGAACCTAATTTCTAATTTATTTATCTTTATGAGGGAAAAATAGCATTAAGTGGACTACACAAGCAAGAAACTATTAATCCCGATAAAGCAGTGTGAAGTAGTTTTGGATAGCAAGTCTCCTGTGATCAGGCACAGCTTATTAAGAGAATATGTTGTGTTTTGAAAACACAATGCCAGATTCCTTGGAAAGTAGCATAGGTCATATGGTTACCAGATTTTTTTCAAGGAATCCGGGGACACTTTTTTTTTCTTTTTCTTTTTTTCTGTTTGAATGTCATGCTTCATTTTAGGAAAGGGTTGCCCAGAATTCTTGACCTCCAAAGTTGTTGTGCGCACACTTAGACACAAGGCAGGCGGATAAGCCCGTCTACAAACACACAAATGCCAAAAAAACGAGGCTGGTGGTTGGAGGGGGAAAAGATCGAGCAAACGCCCTTGCTGGTCTTAGGAAAACACACATTAAAACACACACACAAGGCACCAGCTTCCAGCTGCACTGGAAGGCAAGTGCAGTCTCTATGGAGATTTAACTGGTGGTGGTGGTGTCTTGTTACCAGAGATGAACAAACGGCGGACCCACACACACCCCTCCTCACAAGAGAGGCTGCTGGTGCTGGAGGAAGCACGGAGAGAGGGAGGGAGGCTCCGTCTCCTGAGAACGTTTCAATCCCCCCCCCCACGCCCCACTCTCGGTGGGAAAGCAGCGCGGCACTGCTGGGGACAAGGGGCACCACAACACCTTCCTTGCCCCCCGTTAAACTCACTATCTCCACAGTGGCCGTTGGAGGGAGAGGAGGAAGAGAAAGCAAAGGCACCCACCTGCCTGCTTGCCCCCCCCCCCCCAGTTTCCCCCTCAGCCTTCGCTTTTGTGCCTCTTTGTTCCTGCGAGAAGCCGCTGCTACGCTCCCTCTCTCTCTGTGTCTTGCAACACGACACAGCTCTTTTCTATGCTTCTCCTCCTCTTCTGCACCACCTCAGCGCCTCGCTTGCCCCCCCCAACTCTGGCTCTCAGAGCCCGCAGCAGAAGAGCGCCGCGGGCTCTTCTGCTGCGGGCAGCTCTGCTCCAGTTCAGGGCGAGCGTTGATCAAGAAAGCGAGTCAGAAGAAAGCTCTCTGGCCAGCGCCTTGGTTTAAGTAGCACCTGCCTTCCAGCCAGCGGATTGGCTGGCTGGAACTTTGACATGGCCAGGACCTTCGGTGCTGCTCGCTGCCATGGCGCCCACCATGTTGCCTCGTCAAAAGTCCCCAGGCATAAATCCAAGGACATTGATTAAAATCCGGGGACATTCCAGGGACAGATTTTGTCCGGGGACAGATTAGTGAATCTGGGGGCTGTCCCCAGGAACTGGGGACGTCTGATAACCCTACTTTAGGGCAGAATATTGCCATCACATTACACCGCCGTTGAAAGAATTGCACTAGCTGCCTATTAGCAACTTGGCTAAGTTCAAGGTAGTACTACTGGCATACAAAACCCCATACAGCATGAGACTGGGATACCTAAAAGATTGTCTCCTTCCTTATATACCCAGCTGATCACTGTGTTCTACAGAAGAGGAAATCCTACAAATGCCAATCAGGAGGTCCATTCTGCACAAAGTCATGATTAGGCCTTTAGTGTTGTGGTGCCTACCATTTGGAACGTTCTCCAGGCAAATTATCCATTGTCTTTTCAGCATCTGTTAAATACTCTCCTCTTTCAACAAACCTTCCAAGGGGAGATTTTGTGTGTATCTCAGTTGGTATCTGTATTGGATTTGAAGTTGTTTCTATATATGTATTTTATTTTTTAAAAAAACCTGTTAATAAATATTTTTTATTGCATTACGAAAGCCCATTGGAATACTTCCTAGGAAGTGATTCAAAAATTAAATAAATAATATTAACAAATAGCATCTAAGAGGGTGTTTACCTGGAGATGCTGAGGATTGAACCTGTGGCTTCCTGCATGGCAGAACAGATGCACAACACTACCATGTTGTCTCCATGCCTTTTTCACAAACCTCCCGAAGCATCCAGCTGGCCACTGCTGAAAACATTGTTGGAGCCGATGGAATTTTGAGCTTATCTGGAAGGGATGTTCGTACATTTAGATTTCGATTTTCACTGCAAGGTATTGACCATGGCTAGGGTAGCACATAGGGATGCGGGTGGCGCTGTGGGTTGAACCACAGAGCCTAGGACTTGTTGACCAGAAGGTCGGCGGTTTGAATCCCCGCGACGGGGTGAGCTCCAGTTGCTCGGTCCCTGCTCCTGCCAACCTAGCAGTTCAGAAGCACGTCAAAGTGCAAGTAGATAAATAGATACCACTCCAGCGGGAAGGTAAATGGCGATTCCGTGCACTGCTCTGGTTCACCAGAAGCGGCTTAGTCATGCTGGCCACAAGACCCAGAAGCTGTACACCGGCTCCCTTGGCCAATAAAGCGAGATGAGCGCCACAACCCCAGAGTCGGTCACAACTGGACCTAATGGCCAGGGGTCCCTTTACCTTTACCTTTTAGGGTAGCACAAAATGGAGAAAGAGGTTCTTCAAAGAATAATTATTTTATTTTATTTATTTATTTCACAAGAATTACATACCGCTTGATTGTAATGAAGCCTCAAAGTGGTTTACAAAATGAATGAAACAAAAAAAATCAGTTAAAAAACAAAAGAAAGTTAAAAGTAACTATTTAAAACATTTTTTAAAATGATTTAAAAAATCAATAATGAGGTAAAAGCCTGATTAAAACAAATCAGCATTTTTTTTCCCCTGGACAGGCTTGCCTAAACAACAACAAAATTTTAGCCACACTAAAAGATTGATTTCTTACAAATGCCGAAAAAATACTATGTGGCACTTGTAACAGTGCCATTTCCGCAAATCAAAGTGATTGAGTGGGCAAATATGGGGCAAGATGATCTCACAAATAATCATAGAGCTGGAAGGCTCTCAAAGGTCTTCGGATTCAACCCTCCCACTGAATCATTCATCCACCAGCTCACTTCAGTTCAAAGAGAGCTGAGGTGAGCTGGAGGGAATTCCTTGCAGTCCAAAGAGCTGAAGATGTCTCTTGTGTGAGAGTCTCTCGTGTCTGTGGATTGTGCCATTTTTACTACATAAGGATTCCCGCCCAGCGAATGGTTTCGCTCTGATACAAACAATACAGAATTATCCTCACCCCTAAAACACGGAAGTTCTTCATAACTCAAAGTGCCTGTGTCTAAAACTTGCAGTGAATTATCAAGCGATAAAATATAGTGCTGTTTTCCCCTCTCATGCTTAAATCGGAGGTTAAATGCTGCTAAAACTGGATTTATGGTACTTTTATACCCCCCTTTCCCTTGCCTTCAAGGTGCCATTGCCAATCCAGATATCTTTTTTGGACAGCTGCTCCATTAGTGTCTGCTGTTAAAAAATATGAATGATCTTACCCTTGATCTAATTCTGTCACTTATTCTAGCCACATTCTTCCCTTCCCCATTTTACATTGCTGGGACCCATCTTAGCCTTCACTGATACAAAGAATGGCATCCATTCAGTTATAGTCTTGGCGTGGAATTGTGTAACCATTTCATTCAATGCACCTTCTTGCAGGTAATGCTGCCCAGATCCTGCCACACACGTGCACACAGCACAGAGGACTTTTAAACTTTTATGCCTCCCATTCCCTTTTTTGTTGCTAGAGATTAGCAGCTATTAAATTTTGTTGAACGCATTAATTGCACAGCTGACTGCATCTATAAGACATTTTCTTAAATAACAATTCCCTTTTTCTTTGTGGCACAAATCAGGCACCTTCTTGATTATTTATACACACTTGCTTAGTGATGAGTAAGTGCTTTAAGGTGAGCTTCTCACCCAGGGCCAAGTTATCTGTCTGACCATTGAGAAAGCTCAGGCTTTCTCTGGTGACCATGAGGCCAACAGCAACGTGCCCGATTCAAATCCAGAGAGAACAGGGACTGCAAATCCCTGAATCCAGAGAGAGCAGGGAGGCATGGCTGCAGTGACATGCAGTGCCAAGCACGGCCAGTTCTTGACCGCGTCCGCCCCAGAGGCTTAAATTGGGCCTGCAACTTGTCTCAGCCTGCTCAGATCGTTGCTGGATTCGCCACACTCCCACCCTGAGTTGGTTGGTTTGGCCCAAAGGTAAGCAGGTCAGTTCTGGTTTAACCTTCCTATGGAATGTTTGGCGGTTCTATTTGGGGCCAGGAAGGATGTTTTTTTTCCTGCAGACAGATTGGCTGGACTGTAGGATTTCTCCTGCATCATAGGAATTGTTACTTATGGGTTAGGAGTGGATAAGGAGAAGGGATGACAGAGGACAAGATGGTTGGACAGTGTTCTTGAAGCTACCAGCATGGGTTTGACCAAACTGCGGGAGGCAGTGGAAGACAGGAGTGCCTGGCGTGCTCTGGTCCATGGGGTTGCAAAGAGTCGGACACGACTGAACGACTAAACAACAACATAGTGGATTAGGCATTGGGTTGGAATTTTAGCTCAATGGGGCTAAAGGAGGGTGTTTCCGTTTGGGAGCCCACATGGGTCCAATGAGCCATAGCACCCTTCCCATTGGTGGACTTGAGGAATGAAAACCTCAGCTCACTCATCAGCCAGCAGAAGGACTGTCTGAAGCAGAATCCATGCCCAGTGCCTTTGCCCAAGAGTGCTTACATCTGTAATCGATAAAGTTGTGGCCTATTTCAGCCCAAGTACTGCTTTCCTGAATCTTATTCCTTCCCTGGGCTTCCCTGGCTAGGCTGGGCACTTCTGTACCTGGGCACATAAATGCAGCTCAGTGTGAGCAAATGTAAAGCAATGCATCTTGAGGGGAAAGTCCCCACCCCACCCCTGACTTCACTCATATACTTCTGGGGTCTGAACTGCCAGTGACTGTCCAGAGAAGAACTCTTGGCAGTCATGGCACCCAATGAAAATACTGATCCAGTGTGCAGCAGCTTAAATAGGGGTTTGAAAATGAAACAGGCAATATTATAATGTCATTATACAAATCTGTGGTGTGACTGTATTTGTGAATTTCTATTATGTTATATTGTTGTTATTTATTGTTTGGAAGCCTCTTTGGGATTCATTTGAATGAAAAGGGAGCTGGGCATGTTTAGCCTGGAGAAGAGGAGGTTAAGGGGTGATATGATAGCCATGTTCAAATATATAAAAGGATGTCACATAGAGGAGGGAGAAAGGTTGTTTTCTGCTGCTCTAGAGAAGCGGACACGGAGCAATGGATCCAAACTACAAGAAAGAAGATTCCACCTAAACATTAGGAAGAACTTCCTGACAGTAAGAGCTGTTCGACAGTGGAATTTGCTGCCAAGGAGTGTGGTGGAGTCTCCTACTTTGGAGGTCTTTAAGCAGAGGCTTGACAACCATATGTCAGGAGTGCTCTGATGGTGTTTCCTGCTTGGCAGGGGGTTGGACTCGATGGCCCTTGTGGTCTCTTCCAACTCTATGATTCTATGAAAAGCAGCTTAGAAATATAATCAGTCAGTCAGTCAATCAATCAATCAATCAATCAATCAATCAATCAATTCTGTTCCTCCACAGTGAGAGACAGTACACCAACTGCTGGTAATTACAGGCGGGGAGAATTACAAGAGTGTTGCACTCAGGTCCTGCTTGCAAACTTTCCATTGGCATCAGGTTTGCCCTGTGAGAGCAGGGTGCCAGTCCAGATGGGTCTTTGGTCTGATTCAGCAGGGCTGTTTCCTACAGAGTTGACTTCTGAAATAAACAAAATCTGCACTGGAAAGTGCTGTGAAATAAGTCACGCTCTTCATAGATGTTGCAGCTTTTACACGTTCTAATGAGAGAGATAACCGGGGATAAAAATCCATCACCTTCAATCTGGCGAAAGATTGATACTTTGAAAAATGTGTCTTATCTTGCCAAGGATCATCTTTATGCTAATAAGAATAGCTTATAAAAATTGCCTATATGTAATTAGAAATTATAGACAGGGGGCCGCAACCTTGGAGTTCACATTAATACAGTCGTACTGAAAGCTGGCCAAAGTTCTTGTGTGTGTTGCTTCAGAGAAACAGTAAGAGAGACAATTTACTGAAAGGGTATTTCATAACGCTGAATTCTTAATTGGCACTGTGGGTGGGTGGGAACTGTGTCCTTCCTTTATAGAATCATAGACTTGTGGAGTTGGAAGGGGTATGGTGGTCATCTAGTCCAACCCTCTGCAGTGCAGGAATCTTTCGTTCAACATACAAACCCACGACTGAGATTCAGAGTCTCATAGCAGTAAAATGGGCATCATGTTAGGACAGTTGTATCTAATGTGGTGCTCTCCCATTATTCCCCAGCCAGCATGTGCATTCCAGCCATGTTCTTAATATGTTTCAAGAGTTAAGAAATTCCGGAAACGAGCTCATTTTATTCGGTTAGTTTAGCAGCCCCTTGTTGACTGTTTGTTTTTAGAGGAGCTTTAGAATGAGCAAACCTTCCACAGGAACAGTGTCAGGTCTAGCATGATGTGAGTCAGTGTGACCTTGGGAATCATAAATTGGTCATTTAGTTCAATTGCTAGAGTGTTTGAAAGTACCTCCAAAAGGTTGCTCCTGGCAGCTGTTTGAATCACTGCCTAGCCCTAGACAGTTGTATTTTTTGGAGATCTGAAGATCAGGGTAGACCAACTACTTTATATGGTAGTAATCACTGGCCGATTAATGCCTGTCTGGAGATATATCCAAAGATCTATTCTAAAGATTACCCAATGGGTGTATCCAGATATCTAAATGAGAGTGTTATAAAGATAAGGGTCTGTATCCCTTCTCATCATGCTGAAAAATAATACAACAGTGCATCTGAAGTATTTGACTTGATATCTCTACCAACCTATGGAGAAATGACCATAGCTCAGTGGCAGACCATCAGCTTCACCTTGGTTCAATCTCTGGCATCTCTACGCAGGGCTGGGAATATGTCCTGTCTGAAATCCTTGGAGAGCCACTGCCAATCAGTGTGGACAGTACTGAGCTAAAAGGACAGCTTCCTGTCGCTCACTAGATCACTGTTTTCACAGATGTTTTGAACCTTCTAAATCAGCCAGATGTTATTAGACTACATCTCCCCACAGCACCAAGCAGCCAGTGTTCAGGGACAATGCGTGTTGTAGTCCAAAACATCTGGGTAGGGGCATCAGGGTGGGGAAGGCTGTTCTGAACTTAACCCATCTGCGAGACCATCTCTCCTCCTCCCCAGTGCTGGAAGATCTTCAACAGCTCATGCCCTTCATGCCTCCCATCCCCGCTTGCTGTGTGACAGGCCTGGAACCTAGTTCAGTTTCAGCAGTTTGGGGAGGGAATAAGCAGAACGAGTGTTCACATTATATCTCCTGCTTCATTGGAAGATTTGGGTTGCAATTGTGTGCTGTAGTTGGCTGTGGCTGAAAATGCCAATGTTTCTGCATAACACTGATGTGGAATGTGTAACTTTTAACACTCTTATTTTTTTAATCGACAACAAAACGAGCTGCATGTTATACCCCCTGTCCCTACTACAACGATGGCTCCTGGAATTCCTTCTTCCACACAACTTTTTAAGATGCAAGATGTCCTCTTTTCCATCTGGCCACTCTGCTTGTGACTTAGCAGAAGCAACTTACATTTACAGACAGAGGGTTCTGTCTGCTGCCATGTTCTTTGTCCCTTTTAATTATAGTTAAATCTTCACTCAAGAGATAGACATAACATGATTTGACAGAGCAAATATTTCAAGTAAGCATCCAAAGAAGTTCAAGCAGCCTATTTTACACAAACACAGCTGATGATGTAGCACTGCAGATTAAAAGCAGAATATAAAGGCACTGTAATATTTGATCTGAATGTGTTCGTTGCTGTCAAGCTACTCATCTGGAAGCATTTGTTCTTTTCTCTCTCTTTTTTTTTTGCAATCATGAAATAGAAAAGGATAATAGGATTTCTTAATGTTTCCGTCTTTGATGTATTCTGTTTGGAGAGAACCTAAATAGACATTGAAGACATAATGCAAGATTAATTTTTATTCTTTTTTAAACAACAACAACAACAATGTTGTAGCAAACAAGCTCCCTCCTACCTTTATCAGAGAATATAGTTTACAACTCCCTTATGCGACACAGCTAAGGATGCCATGAATAATACAAGTACAAGAGTTAATGTATCTGGTATTAAGGCCTCACAGCTGTCTCTCTTAAAAGAAAGGGTTTCGTGTGATGCAAGAGTGATGCTGAAATGAAATGCCCCCATCAGTGCTTGCCTGGAAAGTTTAATCTCTGAAGTTGTCAACCATAACTTCTGTCGCTCAAATTTTAGCTGGAGCGAACTGTATGATTTAATGTAAAAGGGGTGGATCTGCAGTGTATTTTAAGATGTTACAAGGGACAGAGAGCTGTCCACTGCTCTGTTTCTCTGTATTACCTCTTGCCTGCAATGACCAATGCAAACATCTCATGACATGATGGAAGCACACCGTGTTCAATGTATGCATTCTCAGCTCTGTATCTGGCAAGTGTGCCATTTATTTATTTTAATTAAATTTGTAGATCATCTGTAGATCTCGGGGAGGTTCACAACATAAAATTACAATATAAAAACCACAAAATACAGAGTAAAAATAAGAGCAACAGCAAACCAATAATTCCCCCTCCCTCAACACATTTAAAAGGGCATTGGATATCGGCATTGTGGCAAGACGGAAGAAAAACCATGGCATTGAAACCACAGACTATGATCTTATTACCATAGAGTAGGCTAGGGAGAAGAATATGTCCAGCAAGAAAGTGCCTGGAACATTTTAAATGCAGCCGATTGCTTGGCAAAACAGGAAGCCACCCTTCCTTGTCAAAACAGCTTGCTTATTCAGCCGGGTGATTGGCTACAGTAAAGCCTTTAAAAACAACTCCGGCTGCTTGCAGTCTTCTCTAGTGCATGTGCTAGGGCTTCCTTGGAGATTATGCAGGAGACAACTTCATTTTGGATTGTATGGAAAGGTTTGGGGAAAACGTGGGTTAAAAGCCAGTGACAAATGCAGAATAACTTGCAACCCCAACCTGAAGGTACAGGCAACGAAGCTTGTGGGTTTTTGCAGCACAATATTTATGTATGCTTGCCAATATTTATGTAGGGCTTGTTGATCGTATGGTCGGTGGTTCGAATCCCCGCGGCGGGGTGAGCTCCCATCTTTCAGTCCCAGCTCCTGCCCACCTAGCAGTTCGAAAGCACCCCTAAGTACAAGTAGATAAATAGGTAGCGCTTTATAGCGGGAAGGTAAACGGCGTTTCTGTGTGCTGCGCTGGTGCTGGCTCGCCAGAGCAGCTTCGTCATGCTGGCCACGTGACCTGGAAGTGTCTTTGGACAGCGCTGGCTCCCGGCCTCTTAAGTGAGATGAGCGCACAACCCTAGAGTCGGACATGACTGGCCCGTATGGGCAGGGGTACCTTTTTATTTATGTATGCAGGGATCTATTCCCAATATTTGTGTGATGCACTGACAGATAGATGTTAGTTTATATTCTCAGTTGAAACCATTGAAATCTCCTGGTATGCCCCATGGAGGGCCTTAAGGTACACAAATGACAACATTTTGGAGGTCCCAAGTCTCAAGGTGCTTATATTGGTCTCAACTAGGGCCAGGGCCTTTTAAGTACTGGCCCCGACTTGGTGGAACGCTCTGTCACAAGAGACTAGGGCCCTGCAGGACTTGACATCTTTCTGCAGGGCCTGCAAGACAGAGCTGTTCCACCTGGCCTTTGGTTTGGACTCAGTCTGACCCTTATGTTTCCCTCCCCTTATGGTTTTGATCTATGGGCTACTTTTAAAATGAGGCTGCATTTTAACCTGTATTTTAAATCGCCCCTCCTTATGTTTTTATTGTAATTTTACTGGTGTTAGTCGCCCTGAGCCTGGCTCTGCCTGGGGAGGGCGGGGTATAAATAAAATTTATTTATTTATTATTATTATTATTATTATTATTATTATTATTATTATTATTATTTTACCTTCTCCCAGAGTCCAAATAGGAGAGTTGCTTGTGTTGAGCTCTGTGTGTATGAACCTGTTTCAGGGAAGCACGCCTGCTCACTCTGGTTCTGTGTGTCAATTTAAAAATCAAGATAAAAAAACGGGCTGAAACCTACTGGAACATCTGCTCCTGACTGGCACATGCATCAAAGTTTATCCAGTTGTTTCTCATTCAGCAGGTTCTCCTGGCAGCTCCACAATATGATCAATGGCAAGATCAATGGGAAATATTCCTTTATTGAGAGTATAAAAGCGTTGGCATAAATCCATTAGGCATTGGCGGGAGATTGAACTTTCTATTTCTGACACCAATTCTGCGACTTCCTTTCCACAAATAAATTGCTATAGTCCTTTATTAGTTATACAGGGGGCTGTATCAGTGCTTTCAGAGGCACAGATTTATTCATTGTTATTAATGCAGTTGTCATTCACGTACAACCAAAGATATGTCATTCTGTTGACAGGTATGAAAAAAGGAAATGTTCTATTTTTTCCTTTACTGTGTTATGCAGTTTTTCCAATTTAATTTATTGTCTTTTCCATTTCTGTAAAAAAACAAACCGATGTCACACTGCGACCAATTTTAGAATTATGCTTTTAGCAAGCTCAATTAAGTTGTTTTGTGTATCTGTTTTGTATGTGAGTACAGTTTAGTGTGTGGATAAACAGAACCAGTACATAAAAGTATCAAGACTTCACTTGCCTTCTACCTTCAGTGATGCTAGAATCCATTGTTTGCAGCTTTGGAACCTGGAGGAAGAAAATGATCAAGAGAAGTTACAGGAGTCCAAATGCATGGTATATAATTATGCACAGTCCAACCATGATAGTTAATCATTCAAATTCAAAAGGGAACTCTAGCTCACATCAATATATTCAAATTTTCAACGTCCACTCCAAGCCAATTTGTCTTGTAGATGCACTGTGTTCAGCAATAGTTTCCTTCCATGACTCCTGGTTCCCAAATAATTGGATCACAGATCGCTAGTAGCTGATGGGTTGTTGAAAATCTAGTGTAGGGTGGTATTATTTGGACCCGAGAATAGATTTTTGTATGGCAGAGCCAGCCCAAGGCTCTTTGCTTCCTGAGGCAGAGCAGCAAATAGTCCTCTCCACAAGCACCTAAGTCTAGCCAAGTTATTTTGGCACCTAAGGCAGAAATCCTTACAAGCACCTCTCCTTGGCATTAAAAGTACAATAATAAATTAAATATTTATTTGCTGCCCTTTTGTGAAACTTCAGAGTAGCTCCCTAAAGCAGTATACCTAATGGTAGAGCTGGGCGTATCAGTGGAGCTATGCTACAATGGCTGTATTTTGCCTCTGTGGTTGGAGGTACTACGCTTCTGAATACCAGTTTCTAGAAACCCCAGGAGGGTCTTGTATGAGGGTTTCTCACAGGCATCTGGTTGGCCACTGTGAGATAACAGGATGGTGAACTATATGGGCCACTGGCCTGATTGACCAAGGTCCTTTTGTTTTCCAATGTTCGCTAATCATTGGAGATAACTAGAATTGCCTTGAGTCAAGGGATGTATAGAAGTACATCCCATCAAGTCAAAAAGATCCCATCTTCACCTCACTCCTCTGAACTAGAATGGAGAAGGAATTTATTTGGTCCACTTTTCACAACAGGCCAGCCCAATTCAGTAACCTAGGACTTGCTTGCAGATTGGAACACTTCCAGTCAGATTATACACTTTCCCAAATTTTTCAATGATTTTGTATTTTTATTTTTTTGTAAATGCAACAACAACAACAAGCTGTATAAAACAAAATATGTCAGGGGCTGGAGAATTTCTATTTTCTTCTCCCTAGACTCCTACCTTGCCTCATTTTCTCTTGATGAAGCATCCAGTGCTTTGCTGGATTTGCAATGAATGGTGGTGTATTTGCTGAAATAGCTAACAGAACTAGAATACAAAAAAGGGAGGTGTGAGGAGGTCATTGAAACAAGTAAATGAAAGACAAGATATGAAAATATTGGATGTGTTTTTAATTGTTTCTGTTTTTGTTTTTGCTTTTGCTTTTGCTTTGTTAAGATAAGCAGTGTTTTTTTATGTATTGTATTGTATTGTTTTGCTTTGTTTAACTCTTTTTCTTCTTTTTGTAATTATTAAATTTTTAATAAATATTACTTTAAAAAAAAAGTTTCAGGTTAAGTACAGACCTCCGGAACGAATTAAGTACTTAACCTGAGGTACCACTGTATACAGTTTTCAGCAAATGCTATAGGTACACCTCTTAACCCTGGCCTTTGAAAACTGAGAGATATATTTTCTGGATCCACCCTATTTTTTGTGATTGATTTTTTATTATTATTTGTAACGGTAAGTTTTTAAACTGTTTTAAAGTTGTATTTGAGACTGTTGTAACCCACGCTGGAACCTTAGGATGAAAGTGATCATCATAATCACCAACTGACTTTAAATAGACATCAGGAGATTTGACAAGTAGATTGTTCCACCCACCTGTCAAAGTTGGCCCATGCAGATGAAGTCAGATAAGTGATCTGGGCGAAAAAAGATTCTTAACCCCTGGACTGGATCATTTTGTACACCAATTGGCAAAATGTTTAATATGAAATTGTGAAATTTGTCTCCCACCACAGTTTTGTTAGTGGTAGGGACCCAACCCTTTCCCTTATGAGTGAAATTGTAGATCATTTTTACCACACTTAAACTAACATTTGGCAGTTTCCAAGGCATGGGATAAATAAAATTGCTTCATGTGATATACCGAGTGTCAAGGGCTGCCTCAGGTCTCAGCTCACAAAAGACCAACGCCAAGCTCTTCTTATATACAAGGATGTTTATTGCAGTTCATTATTGGTTTCACAACCGAGGCGCGCAGCCCCGCGTCTCTTAGCCTAGACGTTTGAAGTCCCCTCTGACTCGGTCCTGCCTCTACACCAGTTTAAGAGGCTTGTGCTAGACCACCTCTTCCTGTCCTTTCTTTTCCGCAGGGTCTTTCTGCCCCCCTGGGTTCCTTCCCTCCTGCTATCCCCTGACGCGGATCCCTCAGATGCCTGCTCCCCCCTCCTTCGTGCTTTGGGGCCAGGCTCCTCCTCCGGGCTCTCTGCATTTCCGCGCGCCTCCACATTTGAACTTGGCGCGCGTTCGCTACCCCTGACCTTCTTTTTGACAGTTACACTACTCCCTGTACTACTCTCCGCCCCTTCCGGCAGGACGTCCTGCCCCGATCTCCTTCCCCTGTCTCCTTCCTGCTCTGCTCCGTGTGTCACACTGGGAACTCCACCCTTCTCACTCCGTTCCTCCTGGGAAGCCGACCCCGATCTCCCACTCCCACTCAGGGTTTCCCTGCTGCTTCCCTGCTCCTGGCAAGTCCCCCCTGTGACCCCCCTTGGCTTGACCAGGGGCGCCCCCTTCTGGGAATCCTCCGATTCACTTGAGAGACTCATGGAAGACCTCAAGTCATTGTCATCCTCTTCCTCACTGTCCTGGGTTTCTTCCCCATCGCTCTCCGTCTCCCCCCTCACCTGTGCCTCTGTCCCTGAACCCCTGACACCGAGTATCCTAGGGAGTGCTGGCCAGCTGCCCCATCATTGTTGTAGTTTGCATTTTTATGCAGAATACTATATAAAACACTGGATATTGTGCAGGGGTGCAGTTATCCCTCCTCTGAGGTCTTCCAGCCTACATTACTGATTAATTGTTACTACTTTTATCTTTTGAAGTTTTCAGCGTGATATAGAAGAGTAGGTGAAGTTTTTCTTAACTGAAATGTAACACTGTTTATCACTTCTTTACAAATAAGTACAGTGGTGCCTCGCAAGACGGAATTAATTCGTTCCGCGAGTTTTTTTGTCTAGCGAATTTTTCGTCTTGCGAAGCACGATGTCGGAAAAGTTTTGGAAAAGCTTCAAAAATCACCAAAAACCTCAAAAAAAGGCTACCACACTGCGTTCTATGAGTTGCTCCTCGAAGTCAAGTCGCAACTGTATTAACGCTGTTAAGAAAAAGGAAACAAACTTGCAAGACGTTTTCGTCTTGCGAAGCAAGCCCATAGGGAAATTCGTCTTGTGAAGCAGCTCAAAAACCGCAAAACCCTTTCGTCTAGCGAGTTTTTTGTCTTGCGAGGCATTCGTCTTGCGGGGCACCACTGTAAAAGCAATTTCAAGGTCAGTCATCAAATGAGCTAGTGTGAAAAGGGAAACTCTGTGTTTGTGGCTTCAATCAAAATAATAGTAATAATAATAAGCAAGCATTTGTATTTCTAGTAGGAATGAAAACAATGGCAAATATTTATGATGGATGAGTTGCTCATATTAGGAATGTAGTAACTAAGACAATATTTCATTTTTGAGGTTTGCTCCAATTTAAACAGTAGTGCTGTTTAGATTTTTAGAAAGCACACATATTAATTTCATTCTGAACTACTCTATACCGAAGAAGAGAAAAATAAGCCTTTTAAAAATTGATAATACTGCCATAGATTGCTAGTGCATCTGTTCTTGCCCTCTTTACCTTGTTTTAGTAGTTCACTAAAGAAAGTGCTAAGTATATTTTCACTGAATTGTCTTTCATGTTTTCTTTTTATTTGCAGGGGGACAACAGATCCAATTTCTGTGTTCCCAATCTCCACTTACATTCTCAGTCCATTTGACTAGTGTACAATTGGCCATCTGTCTAGGTACTATTACTTGGAATTTGACTCAGCACCACATTAGATGTGGGCACGGATAGTTTTGCAAATATTATTTTGTGGTTTTCCAAATCATAGCTAGTAATGAAAGCAATCCACCTGCCATATGGAACTTTGTCAAATGTACTTTCTAATGAGCTGCTGCACAAGAACGTCCATTCCAGCTAATTCCAGAACCCTGGGAGAATAACAGTACCATCCTTTCTAAAATGAAACAATACAAAAACTCTTCTGCTGCAGTTTTCATCCCCAGAATTGAAAGAAACATAAGCAGGAAATAAATAACAATTAAACTTCACAGATAGGGCAGAGCAAAGTGATTCAGCTAAAATGTGTGTGCACAAAGCTGATTCTGCTGAATTAAAATCTTAAATCTGTTACATGAAATCCCAGCTCTTATTGCTGTCTTGTGCAGGCAAAGAGCTATTGCACAGAGAAATTCATTAGTTTATGTGGTGTATTGGTTAGAGTAGGACTGGCAAGACTTCCTGTTCCAATCTCCACTCCACCATAAAGCTCATTGGGTGAACTTGAGCTAGTCACTATTGCTGCGTATGTACTATAGATTTAAGCAATGTGCTTCAAATGTAGAGGGTGTGTGTGTACACACCATGTCCCTCAGCCTAATCCACATTGCAGGGCTGTTCTGAATATAAAATGTGGGAGGATCATGGATCAAAGGAAAATGCGAACACTTCTTTTACATTATATGGATGTATAATGTACAGCCCGGCTTCGGCTGGGGAGGGCAGGATATAAATAATAAATTATTATTATTATTACCGTAACTATTTATATTGGTAGATATCCAGGTGATTTGCAGTGGATCGGCAAAGATTTCCAGTTCCCGGTGATTAACAATTACCACCACCACTCCACCAAAAACTAAAGCATTTCTCCCTCCTAAATTAGGCTAAGTGGGGTTTTCTGGCAGTAGGCAGGGGCTGTTATTGTTGGGATACAGGAATGTGTGTGTGTGTATGGATGGATGGATGGATGTATAGCTTCTGCAATTAGATAAAAAAATCCTGAGTGGAGCAAGGTGAAGACTATGCTCCATTCTATGTCTAAATTCTTGAGCTTCTATTTTGGAACTGTTTCCAGTTGGTGTATCTCAGGGTTGTAGGGGAAAACCAATGTAGATCCTGCACACCTGCTTTAGGTTCCTAGTCCAGAAAACACCCAGCATTGTTGTATAGTCCCATTGTGGTTCCAGCAATATGAGTTTAATCTGAGCCTTGGACAAGGGCATTCTTTCACTATGTGTTGGGCGAAGGCAAATTAGAAGCAACATGTCCTGATTCTGGACCATGTGGCATACTGGACAAAGTGAAACTGACCTAGGTTCCTCTGGAAAAGTGCATGAGACTCTGGTTCAGGTTATTGTTTCAGGCAAGACTCTAGACAGGTAAGATCTGAAACAGCAAACTTCCCTTTGAACTGGAGATAGTGTTGCCTAAGGGCAAAGGTAGCACATGAATAGTCTCAAAATGTTGTCCTCATGGTCCCCCTTCAGCAAGTTAATCCATAGTAAAGAACCTCAGCTGTAAATTTCTCCCTAATAATTTGCTTTTGTAAGAATCTAAGCTTTAAGAAACTAAAGAACATGGCTTCAGACTCAAAGCCTCCAATTTATTTTAAGCGAGGACCCAGTTGGCAGCACCAGAGATTTACTATAGTAGCAGATATTTACTCTCATTAATATGGTAAATGTTTCCAAGATTTTACTACCAAATGTCTTTGTGCTGCATAGGAAGCCACTTTGCCCAGCTGGGAAATTTGTGGGATTATGTTACTATGACAATTGAACAATTACTGGGTACTGATACAAGTATATATGTCTTATTCTCTCCCATCCTCTTGCCTCAATAAGCTTTTGCTGCTGTTTTAGTGCTGTACCTCCCAGTGTAAAAAATAAATTTTGTAGCTGGTGCAGTTAGTTGTCAATAGCTACCAGAGAGCAAGTTAGCAAGTTGACATGTGTTTTAGAGAAAATTGTATGATGCTTCACAGGACGCCACTGGCCTTGATCAAGCATTTATGCTAATCATATACGGGGAGAAGAGGAAAAAATTAGGTAGCCAGATGTGCCCACCCATCCACCCCAACCAGATGACTGCAGGTGTCAAAGCTAATCATGTGAATAATCACCCTGATGTGAACATGCACCACTGGTTGCTCAGTGTGTGTTGTTCTTCTCCCACACAATGCTAATATCCATTTATGGGACTGCATCCAAGACTGAGAGGCCTCTTTCCCCACTTTGGTTACTTTGTTGGTTTAGGGCAGGCATGTCCAAATGTCCAACAGGCATGTCTGAAAAGCTCAAGAACTCTGGCTCCCCCCAAAAAGCTCAACAACATTCGCTCCCCACAAAAAGCTCAACAACTCTGGGTAGATGGTAGATTGTTGTTGTTTAGCCGTGTCTGACTCTTCGTGACCCCATGGACCAGAGCACGCCAGGCACTCCTGTCTTCCACTGCCTCCCGCAGTTTGGCCAAACTCATGCTGGTAGCTTCGAGAACACTATCCAACCATCTCGTCCTCTGTCATCCCCTTCTCCTTGTGCCCTCCATCTTTCCCAACATCAGGACAAAGACAACTGGGTAGATTACTGCCAGTTGTTTTATACTGTGAGTAGATCGCAGTCTTTTGGGAGTTGGACATGCCTGGTTTAGGGCAATGCCTAGGGGACATAAGTTACAGAATATTTGTCTGTCTGTCTGTTCATCTATCCATCCAATTTTTATTTTTATTTTTTTTGGTTAAAAAGAGTGACACTAGGCTTTTTTCCCCAGCCAGAACTCACTGGAACTGAGTTCTGACACCTCTCTGGTGTGTTGTGGGGCCTCTGTAGTGTTGTGGCATGGCAGCTCGTTGCTTGGGGCTGTGCGACGGAAGCTACAGGTGGTACGGCAAGCGGGTGTAGAAAAGAAGCTTTTTAAGGGGTGATCTATGTAGATAGGAATGTATGAGGTGGGTGGATCTCTGCAGTTACTGACTGACTTAGTTCTTGGTGCTTGATGGGAGAACCCTACTGCGTCATAATTTTGAACACAGTAGGGACAGGACAAAATCTGCTTCTGATACGGAGGCTGTTGAGGACACTGCTGAGATTATTGACATTCTCCCATATAACTGAATGCCATTCCATCATGGGGAAAACTAATGTGCTGCACTCAAGGGCAACACAGTGATCAAGAAGCTATTTGCAAATGGCTGCAATGTACATTCCAGGTGGTGCACACACATATTTTTAATATTTAGAGAGGACCTGACCCAGATAAATAAGTTAAATTTAAGTCCAACTGATTTAAATTTGATTTACGTACCCTATCATTTTCTTTGGACTGAGTATGGGGGCATTAATAGTTATTTATTTATTTATTTATACATACATACATACATACATACATACATACATACATACATACCCCGCTCTCCCCAGCCAAGACTGGGCAGCTAACAACCAATAATAAAAACAAGTTGATTGAAATATAACTTAAAAACAAAATGAAAATGCAACATTAAAACATTAAAATGCAGCCTCATCACAGAAGGAGAAAGAAAAAAAGAAAGAGGGTGAAGGAGTCAAATCGACATAATGTTTAAGGGCAAATTAAAAATACTAATTATGCATTATCATAATAAAAAATTCTGCAAAAATAGTGTCTTACACCATGTTTAAATCATATAGGGTATTAATGAATGCAATGCAGCATTGCAAGGTTGATTCTACAGCCCTGAAATGGTCCCTCCCAACTCTATTATTGTGTAAGCAGCTAATTAGATCAGTAACAACCAGAATTTGGCCAAATTTTCATGGGGATAAACTCTCTGTTTACTTTAATGTATTTGCAAGTCTTTGTGCCAGCAGTGGTTTGTGTTTTTCCACAGAATTTACACTCTCTACAAACTGGCATCTGTACATTATTAGTAGATGTTAGTCATGTGTGCCAGTCTGGAATATGCAAAATGCTAATTGCATTTCCATAGCTACTAGGTTAAAGGAAGGGAATTCTCTCTTTAAGTGAACTTGTGGACCTGCAGATGTTGTTGGGACTCCAACTTCTATCAGTCCCAGCCAAAACATTCAAGTTCAGGGATGGTGATAATTTTTAGTTCAACAGGTTTTGGAGAGCAGCACATAGCCTACCCCTGTTGTAGCACAAACTGGATGTGATTATAATCACACAACTGAGAATGAGGGTTCAACCCTTTGCCCTCACTGCTGTTACAATATGAATCCCCTTCCTGTGATGGATATTTGCATTGGAAGGAAAGTGGCACCAGTAAAAGTTTATTCCTGATCCAGATATCAACCATGAGGCCCTAGAGTTTAAATCCATTATCTCCCTTATTATGGGCTTAATCCAGAGTAACTCCCCCTCCACAGCTGCTATTTGTTTGGGGTCAATCACTGCTGATTGTGTGATTACTGCCATATTGTTTGTTTTTCTTCCATTGAAAACTTCCATTTGAACACTTGTTGAAATTCTGATATATAAAGCTCTAAAGCAGGAAATACCTTCCTCTTCACCCTCTGATTTTGCAAAACTGTAGGTAGTTTGCTGAATGTTCCAAGACTTACAAAATTCCATCATCAGACCACTGAATCTTCACAGAACATCGCATTCATGTCCTCCCTTGTGGCAGAGAAGGGTATTACCCTCCAGGCTACAACTCCCATCAGCCCTAGCTAACATGACCAGGGTTGATGAGAGTTGTGTTGCAGCTTCATCTGGAAAGCCACAGGTTTCCTAACCCTGCTTTATACAGTGGTACCTCAGGTTACATACACTTCAGGTTACATACGCTTCAGGTTACAGACCCCGCTAACCCCGAAATAGTACCTCGGGTTAAGAACCTTGCTTCAGGATGAGAACAGAAATTGTGCTCTGGCGGCGCAGCAGCAGCAGGAGGCCCCATTAGCTAAAGTGGTACCTCAGGTTAAGAACAGTTTCAGGTTAAGAACGGACCTCCGGAATGAATTAAGTACTTAACCCAAGGTACCACTGTACTTACTTGGATTAGGTTCCAATTCTGTGTGCAGTTGGGATTCTTAATTTCCACTGACTTCCTGGCTTAGATCACAAAGTCTTCCAACTAGTAGAACCCTGAGGAGGTTATACTTGCAGTTGCACCATCTGCTTAAACTTGGGAAAAGGAGGCCTCAAAATACCTGCTTGCATTTTGAAAAACATACCATAGCCAATCTGTTTTGTGTATTGGAAGAGTACTTTGAGGCAGGCAAAATGAGTCTGTTAACGATCGAGCTGGATGATATTAAAGCTTAATTGCAGAGCTTTATGAGTCTTTTTATGCTTTTTTATTTTTTACTGCATTTATTTATCTCTGGTGAGCACTCCCTCTCATCCAGTCCAGTTTATTTACCTCATATTGAGAGACAGAAAACAGTGAGTGGAGGATCCCGTGGGACTAGTACTACTTGTAAACACTTTAATAAATGCCCATGTTTAATAGTGAGACAAGTTTAAGATTTGGCATGTCCAACAGGAATCCAGCATGATCTCTAGGAACATTTTGTTGGTCTCAATTTTCATAATGCTGCAAAAGGTTATTGTGGAAAGCCTTGTATGTTGAATAGCGTAAAACTCTCTTAGTTCCAATTGTTCTTGCTTATGGAATACCACAGGCATCTCCTTGCAAACAACCCCTTTCATCAACTTTATTAATGGCAATATTTTCTTTAGCTCCTTGAACTACTTAAAGTTGTTCTGTGTGTTTGGTGGAATTAGTTGATTTCTTCCATTGCTGCTATCAGTTAACGTAAGTACAAGGAAACACACACCTTTGTCCATGATCTGAATCTTACTGGCCCTCTGCCACCTTTATCCTGTTTAGGTAGAGAACCTTCTATATTTCCCAGCAGTGAAATGTTCCTGAGTCCTTATACACTGGCTGCGGCCCAATTTTTAGTGGGACCAGGTGGCATTTGCCACAAGCATTGCATATAATTTTTGACTCCCATAGTTTATGTGCAGAGCCGAAGGATTTAGGTTAAGCAATTCCACTTAACTTCCCAGTTCTCTCACGCAAAAATCTGCAAGAGGCAATGCTCACATGATACCTCCCTTGTTTCAAATATCTCTCCCCCCACTGCCTGCCTCAGATACCTTTTTGGTGGCCTCTGAAATCTCATTCCTTTCCTCTGAACCTTTCATTATGACTAACATTTTAATAGTCTTTCATCAAGCCCAGTGCCCTTATTGCACACTATTCTCTTTGATTTTATTCTCTTTGATTCTCCTCTCCCTCCATATTATTTGATAGCTGTGTCCTGTGGCAAGGACTGTGTTAATTTGCATAGTGCATCAATATCTGGACAAATAATAATTAGGGTTTGAAGTTTCAATATAAGCTAAAGCTTCAAGGCACTTGCTATTCTCTCTGAGCTGCTCTTAATCAGCTACCTAGCCTCTGAGATTATGCTGCTTTCCAGTTTTCAGGTATTTTTTTTTATTATGAACACATTTACTTGTAAGTCACGAATCAGTGGCCCATGGTGAGAAAGAAATCTTTGTATAATTATCTAGTTAATTGTGGTCATGTACATGCCTATATTGGGTTCTCCAGCGTCTCATAAGGCATAACAATAGAGATGCGCGTCTTTTTAGAATTCCCCATTCAGTGGTGTAAAAACATTTGTTTTACTTTGGTCAGACATCAATGAGCAACGAAGCAGATCTGCTTCATGGAGCACTCTTTAGTAGGCAAGAGCTCTGGGCGACAACGCTGTGCATATGTTTTCAGTGCATGCTGTTTACCTTTCTATTATTAGAACTTTCCACTTCCTCTCTGCTGCTCCAGGCCAGGAAAGAGGTTTCTGCACCACCACCACTGCTGAGCCAGAATCTTCCACCCCATTTACCACTGAAATATTGAAAGGAGAAAGGAAATGGTCTGAGACTGTTTAAGACTGCCAAAGCAGAGTTCTTTCTCCACCAGTGACTATTGCTCTGGCCCAGTCTTCTAACTATCATCCCTCTGTAGAGGATGCGTCAGATGATATTTTCCCCTGGTCTGGTTCACATGCCTAAAGGGGAGTGAAAGTACTAAGCATGCCCCCTTATCCTGTCTCTGACATCTTGGGACATTGATACAGGTGTACAGTGGTACCTCAGGTTAAGTACTTAATTCGTTCTGGAGGTCTGTTCTTAACCTGAAACTGTTCTTAACCTGAAGCACCACTTTAGCTAATGGGGCCTCCTGCTGCCACCGCACCACCGGAGGACAATTTCTGTTTTCATCCTGAAGCAAAGTTCTTAACCCGAGGTACTATTTCTGGGTTAGCGGAGTCTGCAACCTGAAGTGTATGTAACCTGAAGCGTATATAACCCAAGGTACCACTGTAGATCCAGATCACGTATATAGACCCACATTACACAGTCAGTTACTAGGCCTTATCTGGGAAATTGAGCATTTGAATGCAAAAGCCTTGCACAGACAGTGTCATAACTCAAGACCTGGGGATCTTGTAGTGGACTACATAGGATGCTGATGAGGACATGTTTCCTCAAGGGAGAACCATCAGTATCTTATTAGAAACCCTCTTTACTGAAAGACACAGATGTGCAACTATCCTCTGACTTGGAGGATGGGTTCCTACTTTATCTCTCTAGACTCACTAGAAAAGTAGAAAATAATTTTAGGGTCTTGCATCCAGTCAATTCCAGGGAGGTGGAGCTACCACACCGGCATCAGTTGGCTTTAATTCAACCAACAAGACCCACTTGGAGCTGTCCAAGGCCCTCTTCTTGTCTCCTCTGCTTGACTTTGACCAGACACAACCCACTTCCATGTGAACCTCAAGCTCCCATGGAACTGGCAGACTTCCCAGAATGTTGGAGGCAGGACAGGCACAGACAACATTGCTTTCCTCCACGCCTATGGGCTGGATTGGGAGAGGTATTGTTGCATGTGGCTCAGTTCAATCTATACTGGAACAGGGCATTGCCATTTATCTATTGCACTCTCAGAGATCGAAAAAGAACAAATTGAGAAGGTGCTTGGGGCATTAGCCTACTAGATGCAACAGATGCAATAGTTGCTGACAACTTTCAAAACTGTGATAGTTTGAAATACTGATCAGAAATAAACCACAACAAAGGCCACTGAACCAGTCAAACTCGGGAGAAGTGGAAAGGCTTGAAGCAAATGGTCATTAATTCACAGACACAGGACTCTGAAGCAAGACAGGAACAGGCTGTTGCTGTGTGTGACTGCAGTAGAACCAATGCAACAGAGCAAGTGCTGAGCCCAGGCCTTGACTATAGCAGCCAACGGGTTTCGTTCTGCTAGGCAAAATCAGGTAACCAGACCAGTGCTGAAGTTTCACACAGTTTGACAATTAGGGAGTCTGATGTTGCACATGCCTCTTCCCTTTTCTGTTTGAAGTGTGTACTGTGTGGCCAGAGCTTACACAGTCCTAGGCAGCTCTCATGAAATGGGTTTCATAGCTCAGGTCCCAGATGCCCTGACACGAGGAAGTCTGTAAATAAGGCACAGCAGCAGTAGCCTTGTTTTCTGCAAATGAATATGTGTGGGTCTAATACGCTATAAGACCTCATTGGCATTCTGACAAATTATTTTCAAAGTGTCACAGTGCTTTTAAATTCAGAGGAAATAATGTGTGTGGGGGGGGGGGAACCCTCACGTGCCATTTCATAGAATATATTCTAAGGAAGCTTCAAGATTTGTTTGTTTGTTGCAGGTATTAGTCGCTCTACAGACCTAAGCCCTCATAAAACAGTGTACAGATAAAAATAAAAACAATATAACTGCAGGTAGAACATGAAGCATTGGTTGGATACAGATAGAGAGGCATGAGAGTAGGGATGGAGGAGGAAACCGTTTAAAGCAGATTTATACATGGATTTTGGCAGTTCCAGCTGAACCCAGCTTAGCTTGCATTGGATTGCCTCTTGCGGCAAACACCTGCTCAAGTCTGAGCCACTTATGTGTTGCTGCTTTAAAAAGCAAACCAACTATACAAAAATATTTTATTGTATACATATAACATATAAAAGAATTGAGACTCACTATATTTCTGCAGTATGATTTTCTATTAATGTAAATTAATTAATTTAATTAATTTATATACCACTATATGCCCAACTAAGGGATACGGGTGGCGCTGTGGGTTAAACCACAGAGCCTAGGACTTGCCAATCAGAAGGTCAGCGGTTCGAATCCCTGCAATGGGGTGAGCTCCTGTTGCTCGGTCCCTGCTCCTGCCAACCTAGCAGTTCGGAAGCATGTCACAGTGCAAGTAGATAAATAGGTACCACTCCAGCGGGAAGGTAAACAGCATTTCCGTGTGCTGCTCTGGTTCTCCAGAAGCGGCTTAGTCATGCTGGCCACATGACCTGGAAGCTGTACACTGGCTCCCTCGGCCAGTAAAGCGAGATGAGCGCCGCAACCCTAGAGTTGGCCACGACTAGACCTAATGGTCAGGGGTCCCTTTACCTTTATATGCCAGACTAGACCTCCAAGTGGTTTAGTCAGTTATATGTGCTGTTGTCTGTCTCTGTTTATGTGCTAGTCACTCTAGAAACCAATTGCATATAATCATAGAATTGTAGAGCGGGAACCTTTTCTGCAAGACTATCATGAGGGACTTTGTCAAAAGCCTTGCTGAAACCAAGATATGCTACGTCCAGGACATTCCCCTGATCCACCAAGCTTGTAATTTGGATGGCCTTGGATGGCAGAGCAGCACTTAGCATTGCTTCCAACCCCCTCAGCCAGCTTTAAGGTTGCTCAATTAATTAAAAATTATAGTTCCAGTGACAAGCGGTAAACACAATACAGAAACTTCTAAGTTATTAATGGATTTTTAAAGAGCCTCAAAAACACATTCCTCTTCAATACATTTGAGAAAAGTTTCTTAATGAAGGTCTTTTTGGTATGACTTACCAGGGGGAAAGCTGGCTTTTAATCCCTTAGATTAACATAATGAGTTTGTTTATTTTTAGGCGTGGGATGGGGAGTGTTTTCCGAGAAATCACTGACAGAAACTGCAAGCTGTACAATTTTAAACTAAGTGATAATTATGCTTTTCAGGGATTTATTTTGAAGTTTGAAACATTCTTTATTATAGCGTGGTTTCAGAGTTAATTGCGGGAGGAGAATAGTTAATAACTCTCTCCTAATTTTATCCACACCAATAGAACACTGTTGTGATAAATTTAGCTTAATTCCAAATATTTCATTTTTTTACATGCCATAATATTTGCAAAAAACCATAATAATATACATAAAGTGTAAAAATGTGATCATGTCGGGTATCTGCAGTTGGGGGGGAGGTAGTATAATGTAAAATATCAGGAATAGTGGTCAAACGTGCAATTTTTATTCATTAATATATTTCCTCTATTACTGTTTGGCTCCTGGGAATATATTAGAATAAGAATGACTATGCTCTGTAAATAATTACAGAAGAATGTGTGCAGTTATACCATGGCTTCTGTTTTCTTTTGGATTTTGAATTAAGAGTTTCCTGTCTGGTTCTGTCACTCAAGCAGGGCTGGTCTGCCCATGAAGCAAGGCGAGGCAGCTGCCTCGGGTGGCAGATCTGGACAGTAGCAGAAGGGGCAGCAGATCGGCCTGTTACCTTCTCTTCCATCCCGCCCTCCTCCAGCACCATTTCCTCCCCTCTCATTCTGTTGGTGATATTAACTTTCCTCTATCGTTTCAAGGCTGATCTTCACTCTCCCCTTTCATTCTTCAGTCCCCTCTCTCATTTCAACTGGCAGGGGAGGTGCCATTTTGTGGTTTGCCTCAGGTGCCAAATGTCTTGGGGCCAGTCCTGATCTCAAGCCACAGTCAACAACGTTTGGAAGCCTCTTGTAATAATACCTTTATTGTCATTGTACAACCTGTGTACAATGAAATTAATGAGCCTCCCTCCCCCAAACCCAAACACTCAATATCATTCCACTCTGTGTGCTTATCGAACAGCACACCACCTCCCAAGTCAATTTTGCTATGTTATTTCCCATTCAACAGCCTAACAGCCCACGGATAGAAGCTATTTTTTAGCCTGTTGGTACGGCTGATTATACTTCTATATCTCCTGCCCAAGGGTAGAAGATTAAAGAGGTGATGGCCAGGGTGTGAGTCATCCCTGAGAATTTTTCTCGCTCTCCTAAGGCAACGATCCCTTGCGATGTCATCTAGCGGACTCAAGGGACAGCCCATGATATCATGATCTGTATTCACCACCCTCTGTAGAGACTTTCTGTCCGTGGCTGTCAGGCCAGCATACCACACTGTGATACAATATGAAAGGACACTTTCTGTTGTGGACCGGTAAAAGGAGTTCATCAATTGTTGTTTAACATTATTCTTTTGCAAGACCCTGAGGAAATGGAGTCTCTGTTGGGCCTTTCTGACCACCTGAGTTGCGTTGATTTTCCAAGTGAGGTCCTCACTAAGGGAAACTCTCTCCACATAGCCCCCCCGATATACAACGGGGCAGGTTCCCCTCTTTTCCTCAGGAAGAGCATTCAGGTAAGAATGGAATTCCCCGGGATTTATTCCATATGTTAAATACACACACACACACACACAAATTGTAATGGTTGTAGGAAGTGTGGGATGATCCAGAGCTCATCTATCAAGTCCTGTGGCTCTATCCAGAGCCAGTGTGGTGTAGTGGTTAAGAGCGATAGTCATGTAATCTGGTGAACCGGGTTCGCGTGTCCGCTCCTCCACATGCAGCTGCTGGGTGACCTTGGGCTAGTCACACTTCTCTGAAGTCTCTCAGCCTCACTCACCTCACAGAGTGTTGTGGGGGAGGAAGGGAAAGGAGAATGTTAGCCGCTTTGAGACTCCTTAAAGGGAGTGAAAGGCGGGATATCAAATCCAAACTCTTCTTCTTCTGTGAAGACTTGAGGGGATCCCATTTGGGCCCCAAAATGT
This sequence comes from Podarcis vaucheri, assembly GCF_965113315.1. Classification (NCBI taxonomy): domain Eukaryota; kingdom Metazoa; phylum Chordata; class Lepidosauria; order Squamata; family Lacertidae; genus Podarcis; species Podarcis vaucheri. The sequence goes on from NC_138767.1 coordinate 17,755,579, forward strand.
TCAACCACTGGCCTCCAAAGCCTGGTTTAAGGAAGAATTAGTGGTGATCTCACATGCCCTCTCTCATGTACTGAAAGCTGTTAGTATCGGCAGATAAAAGATTGGGCTAACTGGTGCCACCCACTTACATATCATTTTAGTGTCTCAGAGGGGTTGGGTGAACCCTGTTGCTATTGCTTGTACTTGTGAAATGCCCAGACACCAATGCAATAATTCACTCAACCCTGAAAATAAGGCCTTTCTGAATCATACTAGTACTAAATGTTGAGGGGAAATTTAAGCTAAATAAATGTTTTCAATCCTGTTCATTTGTATCCTTAGGGTTTACCCCTGTCTTATTGGACTGATGGTTTTCTTTTTTTCTTCTTCTCTCTCCCCCCCCTTCTGTAGTCTACACATAAGTGATTTATGTTTATATTGTGATGACCATTGGCTATAGACGATGATAAAACCTGAAATGTTTCTACACAGTTCTGGAGGCCTAGAACCACTTTTGTTTATTTTATTTTTAAAAATTCTGATTGTGTAGAATTCAAGTTATTAATAGAGAGAGAGAGAGAGAGAGAGAGAGAGAGAGATCTTTCCTTCAACTTCATAAGTGGTATGAGTGGTTCTGTCAAATTTTGAATAAGACTTTAACTAGCAGTAATGGGTTCTGTGGCAATTACATGTTCAGAGGAATAATGTGAGAGTTTCTGAAACAGTGGTAATTCAGTTTCCTTTCTATGTAGACAGCTTTGAGAAGGTGAGATATTAGGGACAGTGTCGGAAATTGGAGACTCAAGCTGTGAACGTCAAATGCAACCGCAGGAATCCTTCATTTACTTGCATGAGTTCTCATATCCGTACAATATCTTGAAAACTTAGCTGCTGACATGGTGATTACCTTTGAGTCTCTTGAAGAATTTATACAATGCATGAATGAAAAAAAGATGCATGGAATGGTGTTAATCAAGTTGATATATCACAGGCAAGAAACCTCCAGCTCACAGACTCCATTTCTAGGCCTCTTCTGCCTCAGGGTAATTTTTATGTGAGTGAAGTGGTTGCTACTTCCTGCAGCTCCATTTCACACTGCTCTGCTAACTGCACAACGGGAGTTGGGGAGGCTTATAATCTGGTTACTTCTCACACTAACTTGCCCCACCAATTTAGGGGCCAGTAGAAGATGATGCTGTGGTGCAACTGTGCTATCTTCACCTCCAGTCAGTTGCTTTGCTGATGTTTAGCTTCTGGTGGCAAGGCAGCAGCAAGGTTGGCACTGTGCAAATGCCCCAGTGGAGGCAATAGGGTGTTCCTTCCAGTGCTCTTGCCTTAGCAACCTCGCTGCCGCCTCACCTCTCTTCCTCCTTGAAGCAGCAGTGATGCAATTGACAAGAGATCAGGTGAGCGCTATCACCCCACCTCACTGTCCAGTGCACATCACTTGGGAAGACAGGCAAACTACAGTGGTACCTCGGGCTAAGTACTTAATTCGTTCTGGAGGTCTGTACTTAACCTGAAACTGTTCTTAACCTGAAGCACCACTTCGGCTAATGGGGCCTTCTGCTGCTGCTGCTGCCGCGCCGCTGGAGCATGGTTTCTGTTCTCAACCTGAAGCAAAGTTCTTAACCTGAAGCACTATTTCTGGGTTAGCGGAGTTACCTGAAGCGTATGTAACCTGAAGCGTATGTAACCTGAAGTACCACTGTAATGTCAGTGTAGTGGAAGAAGTAAAGATCACCAGTGTTGAAGCAATGATTCTTCAACATCAACCTTGTTGGACTGGTCATGTTGTTCGAATGCCTGATTATCATCTTCCAAAGCAACTACTCTATTCCCAACTTAATAATGGAAAGCGAAATACCAGTGGACAACAAAAGAGGTTTAAAGATCCTCTCAAGGCAAATCTAAAAAAAAAAAAAAGTAGTATAAGCACTGATGACTGGGAAAGATTGGCCTATGAGCACTCCAATTAGAGAACAGCCTTTACCGAAGATGTTGTGGACTTTGAATAAGCACGAATTCAGGGCAAAAAGGAGAAAAGAGCTAAGAGGAATACACGTTTTGCAAACCCTCACTGTGTCCCCTCACCTATGTCCCCACTGTGGAAGGATGTGTGGATCCAGAATTGGCCTCCACCGTCACTTACAGAATCACTGTTAAGAGCGTTTCCATGGAAGACAATCATACTCGGCTACGAGTGATCACCAAAGAAGAAGAAAGAACTGCATCACTGATTTCTCCCAGGGCATTTCCTGCCTCCAGACATTGCCAGAACGGTGTGAGAAGAAATCATAAGAAGATGGAGTTTGTCTTGGGAAGCAGCTTGTTTCAGCTAGGACAGGACTTTGGGGGCAGGCATCTTGGCCCTGTTCAACATGATAAACCGCAGGAACCCTAAATGCATCAGGGCTACCTTACCACATTTAGGAGTAAATAAAGTGAAGTAATATGCATTTCCAGCTACAAAGATATGCCTCCAAAAGTCCAGTCATAAAATTACCAAACATCACTACTGTTTTGCTTCGTAGTCACTTTCTTATATCCTCAGTAAGTCTGCCTGTGTGTTTCCTATAAACATATAACAGTTGTGGCTAGTAAAAAGCTAATTGATTCTAGCACGAGAGCTTCTATAAATAGCTCAATTGCTTATCCAGGCATTATGGTATTTTTGAGTGGAAATACATGGGTTTCCTGAGCATGTGGCAAAAAGTGACATCTATGCCTTTTTGTATTAATCCTGTCCGTCACTGTCGGCTTCTAAATGTAACAGTGTTTTACAGCAATCCAATAGTGTCTCTGACTAACTGATTATGTTTATTAAAAACACATCAGTCACTTTTTCTCCAAATGGTAACTCCTACACTGAGTCATCAATAATAATTTATAAGCAATGTAAATTAGAGCCTGGTTAGCTTCTTTATTTTATTATTTTCAGTTCAACATAGCTGAAAGTACGTTTGATTCCAGAAGAAATGTTTGATAAACATTCGCTCAACATGCACCTGTTGTTTAGTGTTAATTTCTCCTGTGCTCTACATTAAGTCATTAGCTCATGCCAGAAATTTTAAGTATAACGATCATTTAAAAGGATTGTCCCACTCTAGTTGGCTTACTTAAATCAGCTATGATGCCAAGATAGGTCTTGATTCAGTTTTCCCCAAAGAAGTTTGATTGGTGTCTGCTTTAAAAGAGATCCAAAGCACTAGTCTATAGTGCTCGGAGCCATCCCCAATTCCCTATAATAATTAGAGTCGCCTCTGGGCAGTTCACATTTATTCCATCAGTGGAAGGTCTGTAATGGAGCCTACCTCTCCTTTGTAAGGCACAAGAAGTACACATTAGTCATTTTGTGTGTGTGTTGCATTAGCCACCAGCCATTACCGCAAACCACCATCACATAAATCAAAACTATAAGCCTGGTAATTTAAATGAAGGAAGATGTTTTGCACCTGCACAGCTCCTGGGTCTTGGAGACCAGTGAGATCTTCTGCTTCTGCTATGATCTTGGAGCTGGAGTGGGGGGGGGGGGAGTCTGAAGCTGCCACCTCCATACCAGCAAGAACTACATAGTGAAGGAAATAATATTGATTAGTTGCTTTAAGTTTATTATTCATTTTTTGTGCTTCTTTTTTTCGAGAAATGGCCACAAATGTGAACTGTGTAGTAACAAAAGGAACAATACAAGAAACATAATATATATATTTTTTAAAAAAAACAACAAGATAGACATGAATAAGATATCCTACAATTTCAGAAGGCATCCTAAAAATGCACAGAATCCTTGAAAAATGCACACAAAATGAGTTGTGCTTCCCCAAATGATAACAGGGCCTCCTCTACTGGCCTCTAGCTGTGGATAGGTTGTTATTGGCAGAGGCAGTCTCTAGCCACACACCATGCATTTAAAGCTCATGACTTTCCCCAAATAATACTGGGGACTGTGTTGTGCCCCTCAGAGAGCTACAATTCCCAGCACCCTTCACTAACTATGGTTGCCAGGATCCTATGGGGGAAGCCATGTGCTTTAAATGTATGTCAGGATTATGACGTGAGTCCCAAGTTGTTGCCAGGAGTTTGGGCAGCGTAGCACAAGTCAAATGCAGAGCATAAGATTGCACCACCCTCTAAAGGAGGGGTGGGGAGGCTTCCCTCCTCTCCCCTGTTGCCATATCCCCACACTGCCCCAGTGCACAGATCATCACAAATTCAAACGGATTTCCTCTCTCACCTCTCCCCCCACACATCCCATGCCATCTCCAAATCTGCAATCACAAATTCAAGCGGATTTCCTCTCTCACCTCTCCCCCCACACATCCCATGCCATCTCCAAATCTGCAATGAGAAAGACAGCTATCTCTTGCCAGAGGTCTGAACTGACTACTTACAGAAGGGTCTCTCCCACTTCGCCTTCCTTTCTCTACCCATTTTAGATGCTCATCCCATTCTTCCCACCTTGCCCTCCCTCCAAGCTCCTCTCTCCATCTGCATGGAATTAAGCGAAAGGGTACATATTTTCCATCCCTGTTATATGGTGCCAAGGAGTCTTAAGTAGGGATTCACAGCAGCTGGGCTTTGACAGCTTCCTTCTTATCTCAACAACAATCTTTTCCTACTGTAACCATGGCAAGCTGAGGCTGGGCTGCAGTGCCAGCATACCTGAGCACTCTGCTACCCCCAAAAGACCAAGCCCTATCCGTTGGGCCCTATTCATTGATTTATATATACATGTATCCTGCTCTTCTAGTGTCTATATACTTACTTAGAGTGGCTTGCAATCATTTTAAATTAGTCAATTACCTTTCGTAAGCCACCTTGGGACTAACTTTAAATAAAGATTTGCATTATTTTAGGGCCTTCCTAAAGCTATTCAGGCTTGCAGCTGTGAAGATGTATGTTAATGCATATCTCTCAATAGATAGCTATTACTATTTCCTCTTACATTTTTGTACTGGAAATTGTTTCTTTATACATATGTGTGGGGAACAACCTGCTGAGACCAGTATTCAGCCTGGGTGGGCTGCAGGTGGGTGTGAAAAATGGTGCAAGATGCCAGACTCTACCTGATGGCTCTTAAGTCTCAAAGCAAGTCAAGGGGAGAGGAGGAGGAGGAGGAGAAGAAGAAGAAGAAGAAGAAGAAGAAGAAGAAGAAGAAGAAAAGACTTGGAAGAAGATGTCAGTGGCATACTGAGGGAAGATAAAGGAAGTGGTGGGTTAACTCCTTCCTCCATGATAAGCAGGTCTTCTGTGTGGGAAGTGGAAAAGTGACTGCAATCTGTGTGCCTGGTGGTCTTCATTTTATTCGCAAGGAGCAGCTGCTCTACACTTTGAGGTGTCTGGACACCTGGGACTGCAAAAAAAAAAAAATGTTTTGCAAGTTTCATGCTGCATTGTGATAAGGTTGAAATAAGTGTAATATACTGTCAGGGAACTGACATCAGAGGAAAGGGAAGTGGTAGGGCTCCCAGAGACTGGGAGAGAGTCAACAGCTAAAGCAGGGACCAGTAGGGGGAGCGCGGGGTCTCTGGAGGAGGATCTCAGTAATGCTGAGAGAGACGCAGCAGCCCAGGCAGGAAGCAGAAGGGGAGAGAAAGGGGTGAGAGACACTTCGAGCGAAAATAGCGGGGAGGTGTCAGAAGCAACTGCAGGGAGACCTATGCTTCGCCGGAAGCTGTCACGTCGTGAGTCCAGGAGACGCGTTTCCGTTAAGGAACTTCTTTGCTGGAAGCGCTTCCGCAGACAGCCACTGTCGGACTCTACAAGTGACTAGAGCAGACATGTCTGAGGAGCTCTGTCACACACAGAGGTTTGTGGGGTCGCACAAACTCTGAAGGGGCACTATTTTAAGCACAAGCAGCTAATCATCCCCTGACAGCAGTCCAACAGTCTCTGTACGCTGCCTGTGCAGGAGAAGGCATCATGAGCGACCCAGCAGGAGCCGGAGCCGCAGGGGGTGGAGCTGGTCCAAGCTTGGAAGACAGATACCGAGCATTGGAAGTCCAACTTGCGCTGCAGACGGCGAGGCTCGAGGAGAGGAGGGCTCAAGATGCAGACAAGAAGGGGAGAACCACTCAGTTCCCCAGAAAGGTACCAGGATTAGTGCAGAAGTTTGGGGGGGACCCCAAGGATTACCATGCCTTTAGGACTGAAATGCAATATGCCCTGAATGTGCAGTTTGATGAATTCCCTGATGAGGAATCCCGAGTTGCTTTCGTAATTGGGCATCTTGAGAAGGGGGCGCGGGACTGGGTTCGACCCCTGATGGCAACGCACAACGATATCCTGAAGGACGCTATGAAATTCTTTTGTGCAATGGATATCATGTTCTCCAGCGATATTGAGGAGGGGGGAGTGCGCAGACAGCTAATGGCTTGCAAGCAGGGAAGCAGATCTGTCCGTGAGTACTGGACTGAATTTACCATGCTGATTCACAGATTGGGGTGGGATTTATCGGCAGCACCCATTCAGATGCTATTTGAAGAAGGTCTTTCTTCAGCTGTGAAAGACGAGCTGGCCAGGAGCCCCAGGGCGGTGTCTATGGATCAGCTGACCAAATCTGCGCTGACCATTGGAGCGCGCCAGGAGGCAAGAGCCTTGGAGAGGCGGGAAGGGAGAGGGGAACGTTGGAAGGAGTTACGCATTCCAGACATTCCTGAGCCAGCTTTCCCGCCGGCAGAGCCGATGGAAATCGGAACAGCCCGCGCGCGCGCAGTTTCAAAGCCCAGTGAGGGGGCGAAGAAGGAGGGAAAGGGACCCCGGAAATGCTATCTCTGCCAACAGCCAGGCCACTTTGCCAGAGTCTGCCCCCAGAGGAAGGAATGGCAAGGGATGGTGGGAACTGTTGAGGGGGAAGAGCCGGGAGAAACGGAGCAGGTAAAAGCCAACGCCTGGTTGCCAGCAGGGCACTGCAGCCAGGCCAAAGAGCAGTGAAAGTGCCCCTTTCCCAAGTGCCAGTGCCAGAAGCTCCTCGACCTGCTCTAGTGATTGAAGTGTCGCTAGAGTTGCAAAATGGACACCCCCTAAAAATAAAGGCGCTGTTAGACTCAGGCAGCTCCTGCAATTTCATGAGCAAGGAGTTTGCGGCTGAACACCAGATACAGACTATCCCCTTAAGCAACCCCCTGCAGGTGACCACGATCGATGGCAGAGAACTGTTGGGAGGAGGCGTCAGCTTGCAGACCATCCCAATGATAATGAGGGTGGCAAGGCACACAGAACTGATAGCGTTTAATGTGGCCACCTTGGGAGGCGCTCCCATTATTTTGGGAATGAGCTGGCTAGCCCTACATGATCCGCTGGTGGGCTGGCATCAAAGAGTGGTTTCCTTCGGTTCCGCACATTGCTTAGAACACTGCAGGGGGGAAAAGGGGTCAGCAGGGGCCCAAGCCACCCTAGCAGGGACGGAAGTGATGGAGAAGGGGAAGGTGCCATCACAGTATGCTGATCTCAGCGACGTGTTCAGCGAGAAGGAAGCTGACCAACTACCCCCGCATAGGCCCTTTGATTGCCAGATCAATTTACTCCCTGGAGCACAGCTTCCTGTAGGCAGGTTGTATGCCATGTCAGACAGGGAGATGCAGGAGTTGCGAGCGTTCATTGACAAGAACCTGAAGAGAGGCTTCATCAGAGAGTCCAAGGCAGCGGGGGGTAGCCCAGTGTTTTTTGTGGATAAAAAGAACACGGACAAGCCGAGACTGGTATGTGACTTTCGGGCCCTAAATGCAGTGACAGAGCCGGTGGCTTTTCCTATGCCCAGGATTGATGATATTTTGACCAGGGTGCGAAAAGGAAAGATTTTTACAAAGCTGGACCTAAGGGGGGCGTACAACCTGATACGTATAAGGAAAGGGGATGAATGGAAGACCACCATGTTCACCCCTTTGGGGGCATTTGAATATCTCGTTATGCCTTTTGGATTACAAGCAGGCTCCGCGTGTTTTCAAGCCTTTATGAATCATGTACTGGGGCCTTTGCTCTACAAGAATTGCGTGGCCTTCTTAGATGACGTGTTGGTGTATTCGGAGAATGAGGAGCAACATGTGAGAGACGTCAGAGAAGTGTTGAGCAGGCTGCATGCCAACAGACTGTGGGTGAAACTGGAGAAGTGTCAGTTTCATACCAAGGAGGTGGAATTCCTGGGGTACCGCTTGTCAGACAAGGGGTTGGCCATGGACCCCGGCAAGGTTCAAGCGGTGCTGGAATGGAAAACCCCCAAGACTAAGAAGGATGTGCAGAGGTTCCTAGGGTTTGGAAACTTTTATCGTAAGTTCATCCGAAACTTCGCTCACCTGACGGCGCCCATCACGGACTGTCTCAGCAGCAAAAAGAAGTTTGTTTGGACGGGGGAGGCGGAGCGAGCGTTTGAGGAACTGAAAAAGGCCTTCGCCTCTGACGAACAACTTCTACATGTGGATTTACAAAAAAAGCTGAGGGTCGAAACAGACGCTTCTGACAGAGCCATAGGGGCGGTGCTTCTTCTGCAGCCAGGGAAGGAGGGTTCCGAGTGGCGACCGTGTGCCTTCTTTTCGCGAAAGCTGAACAAATCGGAGAGAAACTACACGGTGTATGACCGGGAACTTCTTGCGATTTATGAGGCCTTCCGGAGATGGAGGCACCTACTAATTGGTGCACAACAGAAGGTGCAAGTACGCACGGACCATAAGAATCTAGAGTATTGGAGAACTGCGCAAGTGCTCAACCAACGGCAGTTGAGATGGGCCCAGGAGTTCTCCAAATTTAACTTTGAGATTTGTTACGTACCAGGCCAGGAGAACGTTAGGGCGGACGCTCTATCACGCAAACCTGAATATTTGGAGGGAGAGGGTGCACCCGAAGAGACCCATGTCATTCCCGAGGATCGCTGGGTGTGTGGGGCGGCACTGGTGGGGCTAAGGGAACTGATAGAGGGAACGGTGCAGGATGAATATGCCCAGGACAAACTCAGGGGTCTCAGGAGGGAGGGAGACAAACCCGGGGGTTTTGAGGAGAGAAACGGGGCGTTGTACTACAAGGGAGCGTTATACGTACCTGAAGGAGAATTGAGGGAAAAGGTACTCAAGCAACTGCACGATAGCCCCACAGCAGGGCATTTTGGGCAACACAAAACCATGTGGCTGGTTACCAGGGAATTCTGGTGGCCCAAGGTCAGGGAAGATGTGCGGGAGTATGTGAGAGGGTGTGACCGATGTCAACGAGCCAAGGGGGAGAGGCGGGCACCGGCAGGTTTATTAGAACCACTACCCACGCCGGAAAGACCATGGGAGGCAGTGGCAATAGATTTTATGACTGATCTGCCCAGGTCCAAAGGGAAGACAGCCATTATGGTTGTGGTAGACCTGTTAACCAAGATGGCCCACTTTATAGCCTGCTCACATGCGGTCACAGCAGAAGAAACCGCTAAATTGTTTGTGGAAAATGTGTTTAGATTGCATGGTGCCCCCTTGAGGGTGGTTTCGGACCCAGGGAAACAATTTACTTCCAGGTTCTGGAGGAAGCTCATGAGCTTATTGCATGTAGAGGTGAATTTCTCAACTGCCCGTCATCCAGAAACCAACGGGCAGGCGGAAAGAGCTAATGGTGTCCTCCAGCAATATTTGAGGTGTTATGTGAATGACAGAGAGAATGATTGGGTGGAGAAGCTGGCGTTGGCAGAATTTGCCTATAACAATGCGGAGAACGTGTCCACGGGAATGAGCCCTTTTTTGGCCAATCACGGGTGTCATCCCCGAGCCTTCCCAGGGGGGGAGGGGGAGAACTGGAGCGTTCCAGCCGCAGAACAGTTCGTTGAAGAAATGGAAGCGATCCATCGCCAGCTCCAACTTAATTTAAACAGGGCGAAGGAGGAATATAAGAGGCAGGCAGACAAAACCAGAAGGGAAGGAGAAAGCATTAGGGTGGGGGATCAGGTGTGGTTGTCCACCCAAGGGTTACCATTTAAAGGAGGTTGTAAGAAGTTAAGACCCAAAAGACTGGGCCCATTTGAAGTCACGCAACAGGTCAACCCAGTGGCTTTCAGACTCCGGTTACCTAACCACATGAAGTTGCACCCAGTGTTCCACAGATCATTGCTGTCACCGTATATAGGGGACAGAGAGGGGAGGGTCAATAGGGGACCAGCTATGGAGGAAAAAGAACACAGCTACCATGTAGCTGAGATTCTCGATTCCAGGTGGAGGGGAGAGCAAGTAGAGTATTTGGTAATGTGGGAAGGGGAGCCGGAGTCGGAAAACACCTGGGTCAGGGCAGAGGATGTAGATGACGAGGTTTTGATTGAAACTTTTCATCAGAGATTCCCTCGGAAACCCCAGCCAGTGGCGAGGTTCCGGAGGGAATACTTCGCCACCACCGACGAAGAAGAAGAGTTGGAGGGGTTCGCTGATTCCGAGGTGGAGGAGGATTCAGCGAGTCGGAACGAAGACCGATGGAGGGAAATGTTCGAGACGTCGGAAGATGAGGAGGATTCTTTTAGGGGTTTCAGCTCCTCACCGCCCAGAGGAGAGAGAAGGGGCAGGGGAGAGGGGGGCCCTGGAGGGGAGGTGGATGTCAGGGAACTGACATCGGAGGAAAGGGAAGTGGTAGGGCTCCCAGAGACTGGGAGAGAGTCAACAGCTAAAGCAGGGACCAGTAGGGGGAGCGCGGGGTCTCTGGAGGAGGATCTCAGTAATGCTGAGAGAGACGCAGCAGCCCAGGCAGGAAGCAGAAGGGGAGAGAAAGGGGTGAGAGACACTTCGAGCGAAAATAGCGGGGAGGTGTCAGAAGCAACTGCAGGGAGACCTATGCTTCGCCGGAAGCTGTCACGTCGTGAGTCCAGGAGACGCGTTTCCGTTAAGGAACTTCTTTGCTGGAAGCGCTTCTGCAGACAGCCACTGTCGGACTCTACAAGTGACTAGAGCAGACATGTCTGAGGAGCTCTGTCACACACAGAGGTTTGTGGGGTCGCACAAACTCTGAAGGGGCACTATTTTAAGCACAAGCAGCTAATCATCCCCTGACATATACTTTTGAGTAAGAATCAGTGCTGAAAATCTTGCATCTGAATATAAATTTTATAGCACATTCCAGAATACCTGGTGTGTGTATTTTTGTACTCTTGTACTCTGTCTCTCTGTATATCTATAATTATATATCTCTATATATTACTCTGTGTTTACCTTTATACCACACTGCTGTACTGCAAATTGTGTAGGCATGCACTCATGCATATAATATATACATTTTCTTCTGTTTTCATTTTTCAAGTTTGGGATTGAACTTCTTATATATTTCTGTTTGCCAGGAGTAATGTCCCTGCATTTTAAGACAAGAAAGAAATGTAGAGTAGAGGTTATTCAGAACAGAATTAACTTGCTTAGGTTGCCATGTATTTCACTAAAGCTTTAATGAGCCATTTTGCACGTTTTAAATGTTGTGACTGCAATTATTCTCACTGCTTCATCTACTCTCCAAAGGACTTTTGTAATTTCAGTATGGAACCACTTTTGACAGGTCATTTTAACTTATTTAGCTATGGAGGCTTCAAGTCTGAATTTTGTATTACTTAAATATGTTCTCAATGAATGTCAGCATGTTAGACATTTGCACGTGATATTTAGCTCCTGCACAGAATTAAGGGTTCTTGCACCAGGCTATGGATGACACCCTTCTCTGTGAATATTGGGCAACTTACAATTTTATTGGTCTTTGCCCAGATCCTTCTGTAGCATATTATGCATAGAAAAATGAATAGATATCACAAATCATTTGCTGTGTAGTGTTTTATTAACAAGTGCATTACTTTGCAAACCTTAAGGTGTTTACTGTGGAGTTGTCCCATAAGCTTTCATGAAGAAATTCTTATCAAGATCAGTATGGTTATAAGTTACCATTGATCAGGTCCCAGTACTCAGCAGATGTGTTTAAATGTATCCATGAAAATGGAACGACCCCATTTCCTAACTATCCCAAAAAGCCCATACAAAACTTGCATGGTATACAAATGAGAGGATTTCTCCCTGCACTAAAATAAATATATGGCACAAGAACACAAGAGAATTGTGACTGGCTCTTTTACTGTTCCTTAAAAAGTCTAAAATTCTGAAATATTTATTCAGTCATATCCCATCTGCTTGCTGTACTCAACTTCCAGGCTGTGAACTTATATTGAACTAAATGACCAACAATACAGTTGAAGCAATCACCCTGAAAATAAGTTGGAAATGCATTTCCTATCTTTAAATAGCTATAAAATACACAGATTGTCTTCTCCTTTCTTTAGTTATCAGGATTTATTTGTTCTCTTGCTTCTAATATCCACTGAAGATATTTTCTGCCAGTATTAACTTCTTGGATCAATAATTTTTGATGGCAATCTTGAGGGAAGTTGGTGTCTGGCAGCTATCATAGCACTGTAGTCTCTTGTTGAAAAGCAGTTACCACAAACAAAATTGGCTCTATCTTTGGGAGTGATGTTCACAAGACTGCACATATTTTATAGTACAATTATCTAGGGTGGCTGTCGTGCCCTCTCTGTTTAGAAAAATAGGGTCACAGCTTGAACAATCCAGTTTTATGAGTTGGAGCGAGAGGCAATAAGTTTTCACATATAGTTTATATCAGGGATGCAGAACCTGTGACCCTCCAGTTGTTACTGGACTACAACTCCTATAATTCCTGACCTTTGACTATGCTGGCTGGGCATAGTGGGAGCTGGGGTCTAACAACCTCTGAAGGGGCACAGGCTTCCCATCCTTGGTTTCTATTTTCTGAAAGAGTGGGGAACTGCTGATATACTCAGATATACTGTACAGTGTGTGATCTACCATCCACATCTTGTGCTTGACACTGCCAGCTAGGCCACAAATTAAAACATCAGGCCTGATGCTTGTCAGTCATCCCCTTTATACCCCCACAAGTAAGAAGCAGGATTCTGAAGTTTGCTCTCGTTCCATATATTACATTTATATATTTTTATATTATATTGTTGTGAGGTGGGGGAGGGGGGAGTAGGCTGTTTGCCAAGACCCTTCCAACCCTTGGATCCAGCAAGTGTTAAAATATAAGCCAGGCTAGCTTCCTGATGAGGTGATTGCCTGGGTGATGGGCCATTAAGGGGAACAAAATGTTTCTATTGTATTTGCTAAAGGTGCTTATTAGCTTGTGTTTTTCAGTACTTAACTTTGAAGATCTTAGGCTGCAATCCTAACCCTACTTAAGTGGGAGCAAAACCCACTGAATTCAATAGGACTTACCTGAGTAGATATGGTTAGGATAGTGTTGCTCCTTATTTGCTACTCCAGATGGTGTTAAAATGCACCAAGAAAAATGCTCAAAGTAGAATACTTGCTTCAGTTACAGTTTTTGGTATCATTATTCATTTTCTCTTCATTGTAATAGATGGGGTACTCTTCTGGTCAAAGTACCACAGCTACACCAAGCACTTAAACAGTGGATTTGTCACAGGCTAATCTAGATTTTATTTTGCTTTTTATTGTAGAGTGCAGATATGAGTCCTGCAAGCAGTACCAACTCGCTTCCTGTCAGCCCACTTACTGAAGAACCGTTGCCATTCAAGGTAAATAGCTTTCATCACAGAGTCAATGATACTTGGGGTATTTGACTTAAACAGGTGCATGCTTCCAAGTACCCTGGCTATAATTGCATGCTTGCAAAAATCATGAGGAGTTGACTGATATACAGAACGGCAAAGGATATCCTGGAAGCAGACTTGCACTCTTGGTGAGACATTAATGTTAGGCAAAACTTTAAGCCCTGTTTAAGACTCCAGGATCTTAAACCCTGGATCTCAATTTCCTTATGTTTGCTTTTAATCAGTATGTATTGGCATCTTTTAAAACTTCTGTTTGCCTGATCAGCAAGCAGATGGGTGTGTGTGTGTGGCTGTTGTGGTGAGGCATCTATCCTTCTCTACATCCAGAGAGGAAGCTGCTTCTCTTATCTACAGGAATAGCTGCACCTTGCAAAACTACTGTGTGAGCAGAGACATCCTAATCAAAAACCTTTATTCTTCCTGATCAGCCAAACAGCCCTGGGTTATGTCTCCACTTTGTCAATAGGGCATGTTAGGTGAACATGGCATAATGCATGGCTCACAATTATTATTTTATGACATCTGCTGAAGCCATCATACTATCCAAAAGTACTTCTGTCACCCTGACGACATTTCTCTCTATTCCCTCTGGCACCAGGGTTGCTGCTTGCAGATGGGGTTTGCAAGTGGTTCAAGTCAAGTACAAACCTTATAGACCACAGTCCTCTTTATTTATTATTATTATTTATTTATTCCTTACATTTATTTACCACCATTATCCTCCAAGGATTTCAAGGTGGTGTACACGGTTCTCCTCCTCCCCATTTCATTCTCACAACAACCTTCGGAGATAGGTCAGGCTAAGACAGTGTTTCCCAACCGGTGTTCCGCGGCACACAAGTGTGCCGTGAGATGTTGCCTGGTGTGCCGCGAGATGTTGCCTGGAGGGAGGCGGGCGAGGGCGTTTGCTTCCCGGAGGACTTGTGGGAAGCCGCCCCTTCTCTGGGCGACGCGCCCAGTCAGTCCCGAGGGCTCTCGGAGGGACTCGCGAGCGACGGCGCGGCGGCTCCGGGGCGCGCTCAGCCGGGCCGCCGCACGCCCCCGCTGCAGCTGCCCGGCGTGGAGCGTGACGCGGAGCCGGCCGGGCTTGGAGGCGCCCAGGTAGGGCCAAGCCGGGCGGGGGCGGGGAGGTCTCGGTCTGCTGCGGGCGCAGGAGGGCGAGCGGGAGAGGGGGAGCCGTCGGGTCTCCTGGAAGGAAGCGAGGCGGCGGCTGAGGGGGATGCAGCCCCCCGTCCCCAGCAACAGGCGCTCCTCGAAGTGAGGCCACAAGTCGGGGCTCGGACAGGGCCTGGAAGCAGGGGCTCCGGTTCTTGGGAGCGGAGAAGGGGACTTCGAAAGCGGCCTGGAGGAGAAAAGCCCCGATGCAGTGAGAGCGGGGAGCGTGCTGCCTTGTCCAGGCCTCCTCGCTTTGTGCCGTCCGCTGCCGGGAGCAGGACACGGGGGCTCCTCGTTCGCATGCTTTCCTGGGTGATTGGTGAGGGTTAGGGTTAGGGTTAGGGTCCCTCAGTCCCTCGCTTTGCTGCCTCCTCCCCCCCCCACCCCCAAAGCTTGGAGGTTCCCGGGCAAGGGGGAGGGAAAAAAATTGAAAACTTTCACTTTCGTGCGTCCCTCCCGGCGTGACGCTGCGCGCTGACGTCACAGGGCTGTAATGGTGGTGTGCCGCGAGATTTTTTTCATCAAACAAGTGTGCCTTTGCCCAAAAAAGGTTGGGAAACACTGGGCTAAGAGATAATGACTGGCCGCACTTCATGACTGAGTGGGGATTCAAACCCTGCTCTCTCAGGTCCTAGCTCAACTCTCTAACCATTATGCCACACTGGCTCTCTTTGAAACACATTGCTCTGAAGTCACTCCTGTGCCATTGCCTGCTTTATCACTCCAGGTTCTGGATGACTTGGTGGTGACAGACTAGACTAGAGAATCTGTGGTCCTCCAGATGGCGTTGGACTACAGCTTTTATCTTCAATTGTTCATGTTGACAAGCACCAATAGGAGTTGAAGTGCAACAACATTCAGGGAGCCACAGATTCCCCATCCCTGCACTAAGCCGTCCCTTTGGGAATTTGATTCTTCTGGATGACTGCTTTTTTATACCTTCAATTTTAGGGTACTTGTTACCTTTCCAGCCATTGGGGCATGGACCTTACCACCTGAACCTAGGTACCTGACAGGCACATAGTATGCATGTATGTACAACCTAGGTTTCCCTTATCCCTCCATTCTTCCATCATGGAACTCAACGTGGCATGCCTTCTGTATGTTTGTTTAGCTTCATCTCAACTATGGTCCTCAAGTCAATGTCACGAATTTATGTAAAGAGTGACTTTATATAAAGAATAACTTATGAGAAGGTGGTGATTTGTTGGCATCTGTTCGTTTGAAGAAGACTGAGAAGACAGGTGACAACTGTGTGTAGGCATACAGAGACACATTGTTGTATGCTCGTTTTAAAAAATAGCAGGATATTAAAAATAAAACCAGGGGTACATTTGTTTTGGCTTTTGAAGGGAAGACTTCTAGCTTTCCTGTGGAACTCATGTAAACATTGAGGTCAGGCTCAGGGGAGATTCATGTGCAACTCCCAGCCAGCACTGTTGAGGGGAAATAAAAGTAATATAAAATGCAACCGTTTCTGTTATTGCTTGCTGACTTGCTCCAGGAGAGAGCAACACTGTTTCAGCAGTAACGTGAGTGAGTGATTTCATATGCAAAAACCCTTTCCAAATACTGTCAGTCTATAATAGTGGTTTGTGATGACAGGGAATGTATTACTCTGGCCAATTTGATAGTCGTACTTCCCAACTCCCCGTGAAGTGAGCAGTAATGTTTAGATGTTTAATTTGATTTGTTTTGGGCGGTTCTGAGAAAAGCAATTGTCACTTAAGAACAGGGTAGAAAAATTGGGCCTCTGTGGGATAGTAAACTATGGTTTACTTTTGAATTTGAAATAAGTTATAGCTGCCGCTTTGGAATATCAGTTCTGACCTAAGGAAAAGGGGGTGCCCTTTCAATGTGTTTGCTGTACAAATGTGGGTGGCACTGTGGTCTAAACCACTGAGCCTCTCGGGCTTGCCCATCGTCAGGTCAGCAGTTTGAAACCACATGACGGGATGAGCTCCTGTTCCTCTGTCCCAGCTCCTGCCAACCTAGCAGTTCAAAAGCACACCAGCGCGAGTAGATAAATAGGTACTGCTATGGCAGGAAGGTAGTGTTTCTGTGTGCCCTGGCTTCCATCACAGTGTCCTGTTGCATCAGAAGCAGTTAGTCATACTGGCCACATGACCCAGAAAAGCTAACTGCAGACAAACACTGGCTCCCTCGGTCTGAAAGCGAAGATGAGCGCCATAGTCGAATTCAGCTAGACTTAACTAGACTTAGCTTTACCTTTACCTGTACAAACTAACTTCATCACAGATGACCAGGCTTTCTAATAAAGCTTATATGGACAGGCAGTATGGGATTCATAGAGCGTGTGAATTCTGGGACATCATATCTGAAATCCAAGGAGAGAGAAGTTTGTGTGTGTGTGTGTGTGAGAGAGAGAGAGAGAGAGAGAGAGAGAGAGACAGAGAGAAAGATTTACTTTTCCTTTCATACATTACTTGTTTTTTTCCTTACAAGAAAACCTGTTCAAACTTTTTACAGCATTTTGATTAAGATTTGGTAGGAACCTGATACATTGCTTTATGGGCTGGGTCTGTCCCACCTCAGCAGTTCCTGGCATACATTTTGGGGTGAGTCTATCAGCAGATAAATGGCCTTTCCCTCTCTAAAAGAAGAAAGGTACAGATGGCATTAGGAGGTGGGTTAAATAGCTTGCTCCTGATATAAAACGTACAGAGCAAATGTGCGGCTGAGGCATAGAGGGACAAAGGTCAGCTTTCATATCTATGAATAGCACTAAAGCTGTTGCTCTTGCACATTAGGCCTGAGGACTCAATCAAAGGAAATTTGGAATTAAAATCACCACTGTGCCTCCTACTGTGCCATTTCCTCAGCAGCTCATAACATCCTCAGTGTTGCTGCATACCCAGCTGCCATCTATAGGGGGTCCTTCAGGCTTTTTATGTGGCATTGTTTTTGACACTCAGTCTGAAATATTAAAAAAAATGACATGAGAGCAGTTTGGGGAGCACTCGGAGGCGGCTCCATCTCTAGCTCAGTGCAAGAGGTGCCAGCTGGGCTAAAATTTTATTGAATGAATTAACAGAGCATTTTTCTGTGACTTCAGGTGGTAGTAAAAATAAGAAAGCAGGGTGGGGGGGGGCATGTCACGGTGTACATAATTAGCAGCAGCAGCAAATAGAGACTGAAGACTCGGCCTCACACTTACCCTTTTTGAGGCGAGTCAATCAGAACTGTACACAGTACTTGAAATGCAGTTGCACCATAGATTTGTGTAGCAGCAGTGTGATATTGGCAGTTATATTTCCAGTTCCTTTCTTAATGACCTTAGCATGGGATTTGCCTTTTTCACAGCCACCACACACTAGGTTAACTTCTTCGTCAAGCTAGCAAGGTCTCACTCCTGGTCTATCAATATTATATATGCACATACACAGTAAGTTATTTGACAGAAGTTATTTAACAACAAACAAAACACAAGACAGATTCTGATGTTGGTTTTTCAGGGATTACAGTGGCCAAGGCTTGTTTGGTACTTCAATGAATATTAGCTTTATTTACCAAATTGATATTGAAATTGACAAAGCTTGTTCTGATTTGGGGGAATTGGTAATTCTTTCCAGTTTTTGCTAAGTTTAGTTACTCTGTTCTCGCCTCAGTATTTGACTGTGCTGATGCTAATCCCCCAAATGAGAAACAACACAATTAATAAAAGGAGATAATCCTAAGAAAAAGTATGGGAGTCTGCTGATAAAGCTCTCTTTCATTAAAGAGATCCCCACTAGATTCTGTCTTTGTGGCGGTTGTAGCCAGGTTACCAGCTTCAAATAGCAACTTCTGAAAAGAATAATCTAGCAGCCAGGATCACTTGTAGTAGTGGGTCACATTATCCATTTGGAAAGAATCTTTCCCATCAAAAGGGAAAGAATCCATAATATGTTTGTTGGTTTGAGAAATGTTTACCCATGTTTCCACTAAAATAGCCTCAATGAGGATTTCTGATCAAATAAAAACTGTCTAGATAAGGAAACTGTAAACTGGGGTAAATATTATGTTACCCATTAGGTTTCAGAAAGAAAGAATACTTAACATTCATGAGCTTTATGTGCCATTGAAATCAATGGATTTAAAGTGTATAGTTGATTGCTAAATTCAGCCTTACCAACGTGGTGCCTTCCTGCCATTTTGGGTGACAAATCCCATCAGCCCCAGTTAATACCTTGGAGTTGTAGTCCCAGACAGCAGGAGCGCAAGAGGTTCGGGGTGGCTAGCTTAAGAAAATGAAGTAATTTTAGTAGAATTTAGTTGTGGATAATTTTTTTTAAAATTGATTTCATCCTACATCAGCTAAAGGTCTGTCTTATCAGTGCATTCTGCAAATGTACAAAAACAATGCAGTGCATTCTTGGTACATTAATTGCAGACAGAAAGCATAATATTAAACTTGTTTTTTCTGTATTACAGTTTTACAACACCACACATACACACACATGATTTTTCCTGAACAAGGTATTACAATAAATGAAAGGCATACATAAAGTCAGAAGAGTATGCATAATTTCTCCAGTAATCAATAAAAGTAGACCAATTTTCCTTTAAAAAAATAAAATAATACTTTTTGTTCTCTTTCTTTGCCTTGAATATAATTAGTAAGTTTTGACATCACCGTCAAGCAGTTTATTTTCCCATTCAGAAGCCGACAGAAAATTATTTCCAGCATCTAGCATAACAGACTGTGGCTGTAACAGCCATGTATGATATCATCTCCTGATATAGTATGCAGTGTTCTTAGCATCCATCAAAAGAAAAAAATTAGGAACTGAACTCAATTTCTACTTCATTATTCCCCCCCCCCGGCAAATGCATTGGTTTTTTCCTTAGTAGTGCCAAAGATCCACCATAACTCTTCTTTTCTCCGCCCCCCCCCTCTCTCTCTCTCACACACACACAGAGGGAGAGAGAGAGCGAGAGGGAGGACACACCCACCCACACTCCTACACACCTTTCCAGAATGCATTCCTATGGTCCCCAGGAGTTTGTCATAGAAGCCATAGGATTAAAAAAATAATAATAAAAAATTGAGGAGGGAACTCTCCCTCTGAAGGGATGGGGTGGAGTCTGACCTCACAAGTCTCCTACCTGCAGCTATGACAAGGTCCACTGTTGGTGCATCCCTGGCCCTGGAACTTTGGCACAACTTACAAACATAGAAACAAAATGGCTCCTAAAAATATACATAGCATCATGTGAAGAAGGCTGAGCACTCTGGGGGAGGTGGCCGTTGAAGCTATGATGTATGATGCTCACCAGGCCCCCACCCAGCCCATTTCCAACAAAGATGGAGGGGGCGGAAGGCACGTTGACCCACCTGCCTGCCCGCGTGAGCTCAGCCGGGCTTTGTATTTGGTAGTTTGTCTGCATTTGATTCTTCATTTCCTGACTCAGTCGGATTGTTCTGCCCATGTTCTAGGCACCATACTAAGATCTGTGGGTATAATATACTACCTGTGCACAACTTTAGGACAGGTCTCCCTGAAGTTGGTATATAAAATGAAAAAGTTACATTCCTTCTGTATGCATTCTCACATGTCCTGAAGTTTGAAGAAATGTGGTTTTGGTTGGTCTTGTTTTGGTTTTGTTGAGTGTTCAAGACTATTTCTTAAGAAGGATGCGGGAGAAAGGGGCAAAAATGTAATTCCACTTTAAGTCATGTCAGAAACTCTGCATTAGAACTTTTGTATTTTAGAACATAAAGGAATTAGTAAAATGAAGATCAGCATGCATGTGACAATAGGTGGGCAGGAGACAAAGGACCCAAAACTGAGGTAGAATACTAAGAGAGAAGAGCCAAATATTGTTTCTGCCTGCCTGCTTCTGATTTATGAACTTCCAGCATATTATGGTTAATACACATTTGGCTTTCCTCAATCCCAGTTTCATCATCAATCGTTATTCTGTGCTTGCCTTTCCAGTCTGGATTGGGGATCATCAGTAGCTTTATTGTTTTCTTTTGCCATCCCTGCTGTATGAGGATGAATGCAAGATTTGTTTGCAAAAAAATGAAAAAGGTAATTTGTTATCATGACAAGACAAACAGAATTATCTTTCCATAAATTAAAATGAAATTATTATTAGATTTTATCTCTTTATAAAGCAGTCTGTGCCTCTCATTCAGAGAGGTCCTTGGAGTAAATGGGAATTAATTGGAAAAAAATTACTGAATATTATGAAGCTGTCACTTCAGCTTTCTAGATCAGCACTGCAGATATTAGAGATGCTGGGTGCATACCAACCATGCAGATGATTTCAGCATATAAATTTTGAGGCGGGAAGTTGATCAGCATCCATATTTATTTACTCTGCAAGGGCCTGCCACTCTTTTGCCTTGAAGATCATGCTTTCTTGAGGTTTTGCCGTGTCCTTGCATAGAAATGAAGCACTATTATCCTGCTTTTGAAAACAAACTAGTGCACTAACAGGTTGGTTATTCAACATGGATATTGATTATTTTTTTAAGCATAGATAGTTTAGATTTAGATGCTTTTAGATGTTTTAATTGTTTTCTCTCTTGTGTGTTTGCCGCCGTGGGCACCTTCAGGACGAAGGGTAGGGATATAGATTTAATAGTAAATAAATAACAAATGAGATGCTTTTTAGAAAATTAGGAGTAAGAACAGTCAGGAATAGTAGGCAGATGAGCCCTGGGGATGTGAAGAATGAAATGGCAACATTGATTCTTGCTGGTTCCCGAGAATTCTGGGTGCTTGCTTTTCCAGGAACAGCAGTGAGAGAGGGAAAGGGTTGTGCAGCTGGAAAACATGACCAAATGATGTCAGCTAGTAAGCTCTGGGATGCTGAGCAGTCAGTCAGCTTCCTGTGATGGAGTTTGCCCCATGCTAGTTCTGGCCCCATGAAGCTAAATGTGAGGCTACCCTTGTGCAAAAGCAGCTGGGACTAGTGGGCAGAGGAAGCCCAAAAACAAGGAAAGGAAAAATGGTAACATCTGCCCTGTGAGAGGGGACATCGTTTCCAAGACTAGCTGACTTCAGCCAGTGAGCCATGGGCACTCCATGGAGCAGTGACAGCAAGGCTTCCTTCCTGTTTTATCCCCACAGATGATTGACTATTGCTTCCTGATGTGAGAGGGCAGGAACTGGAGGACAGGTTTACATGTGTGGCAGGCCAGAAGTGGTATAAGTGTCTTATTCGCACAAGAGCTTGCTTGAATGAGGGACAGGGAGTTGATGTGGAATGTAGTAAGCTGAATGGGAGAGGTCACTTGGGCCTGTAGTGGCAGAGATGGATCAAAGCATAATGGGAGGTTCAACAGATTAATGCATTTTTCAGCTCTGGTACAAGGTAGGTTGAATAAATCTCCTGAAGGCTAGAAGGAGGAACAGCTTGCTTTATGAGAGCGATGCAACTCTGCAATAAGTAGCAAGCATGGGGCGATGTCTGTGACCAAAATTAAGTTACCTGATGTCCTATATACCGTATTTTTTGCTCCATAAGACTCACTTTTTCCCTCCTAAAAAGTAAGGGGAAATGTGTGTGCGTCTTATGGAGCGAATGCAGGCTGCGCAGCTATCCCAGAAGCCAGAACAGCAAGAGGGATTGCTGCTTTCACTGCGCAGAGATCCCTCTTGCTGTTCTGGCTTCTGAGATTCAGAATATTTTTTTTCTTGTTTTCCTCCTCCAAAAACTAGGTGCGTCTTGTGGTCTGGTGCGTCTTATAGAGCGAAAAATACGGTATGTTGTTGGACAACAACCTTCAACTTTCCCGACCTTTGGATATACTTATTGGGGCTGCTGTGAGTTCCAGTCCAGCAATACCTGGAGGGAACCACATTGGCAACCCCTGCTAGGACCAGGTGAATTGGCATAGTGTTGGATTTTTACTTTTATAAAAGACGGATCTGATGTATCATCTCTATGCCAGCTCCATCTTATAATCAGTCTCCCTCCATCCTGAAGATAACGGAGCTTTCAGCAGACTGACAGGTTATATTATGGGTAACATGATGTTTTAGTTCTACTTAATTTCATGCATATGAGGAATCATGACTGGCTGACAGCTTCAATGAATCCAGAAAGCACTGCCTTAAGTGACGTTTTGCATAAGAAAAAAAAAAGGAATAATAAAGTTGATTATAGGCAAGCAGAACTAATGAATGTAAAATGGAGACGAGAAGAACCAGCCACCTCCTCTCTGATTCTGATATTGTGGCTGTTTCTTTTTTCTTTTTAAATTTTGCCTACCTAACCTACTCACATTTTCGAACAGTAATATCTAAAGGGGCCATAAGATAAAATGTAAACTATTGTTTTCCTGAGTATGCTGTTGGTGGTGTTAATGTTGGAAATTACTGACTTGCTACGGAAATTTTGTCTAAACTTTAAAATAATTTGGGGGTCTCTTCTGACACAAAACTTGGGATGAATTTTGAAGGGAGCCATCCTTTATTATTATTATTATTATTAGTAGTAGTAGTAGTAGTAGTAGTAGTAATAGTAGTAGTAATAGTTGTAGTAGTAGTAGTAGTAGTAGTAGTATTCAGCTAATTTTTTTTCAAGAGGAGAGCCATTGAAATAATGGCCATGGCTAACTTAGGTCCATCAATTTCATTGAACCTACGCTGAGTAAATCTTAGTTGAATACAACTCTGTAATACAACTGTCTAATGAAAACTTACCCAAGCAGTGCACAATATATGATTCTAAAAGCAAAAATTAAAATAAAGATTAGAAATCTCGCCCCCCTTTTTTTAAAAAAAGCTACCAAATGCAAAGCAAAACATTTTTATCTGCCTTTAGAATGAAAGCAGAGACATCAGTTCATCTTCCCTCTGGGAAACAGCCAGCTATCATCTTTGAGTCTAGAGATTCCTAAAAACAGCAAAGTGTGTGCTGGTTTTACTTTTCTAGTTTATGGATGGAAAGGGGACAACACTGTGCTATTGCGCTAATGATTTGAGAGAGCAAACTAAGGCACTTGCTTCCATTAGGAAAGGTGGCTTTTGTTCCACACCAAAACCCGTTGGGAATATCACCATTGCCCATTTTCACCATGAGAGTACTCCACGGAAAGCTTTTGTCTGTGAATAAGGGAAGGAGTAAAGGAGTAAATTATTGCTATATCAATTCTCTGAGGGTGCTATTATCTGGAACAAGGGAGCTCTGTGGCATTTTTTTGTACTGAGTTCTCAGGAGAGAGGAAACAGACTGTTCTAAGCTAGCCACTGGCACCCTTGGAAACCCTTTTTTCCAGGTATCAAGGGAGATTTGTCATCAAGCCCCCTAGAGCCTTCCCATTGCCCCAAGGGTTTGTATACTTCTGGCAGCTTTCCAGCAACTATTCTGAGGGCTTCTCTCTCTCTCTCTCTCTCTCTCTCTGTGTGTGTGTGTGTGTGTGTGTATGCGCTTCACATTTACAGTTTCAACATGCTTCCTGCTCTTACTAGTAGCTACATAAATTGGCCTTTGAATAAAAATCTGCTGTATTCTGTACAATAATATCCATTGCAGTTGGGGTTTTTTTAAGGTTAAAAATGCAAGAGAAGAAATTGATTGTTAAAATATATATTTGAGGTGTGAAAGGTTGCTTATTAGTTTCTACCTGTATGCATGCTAACGCAAGGACTTTATATTGGTAGCAGAGCAGTCCTACAACAGGGGAAGGGGAGAGAAGACAATATGAGGTGCAGGAACTGCAAAATCTATAGCCTTGCCAATCTCAACCAGTCACAGCAGTTTTGTGCTGTGTGGGTGTGTGGAGGGAAAACAAGTACTCCACCTTCAGTATTGACATACTGCAACCCACCCACCCCCAACAGCAGGAGGGTTTTGGATCTGACATATCCAAGGAGTCCACTGATCCATTCTGGGATGCCCTCTTTTCACGATTACCACCTATGGAAGAGTGACAAGGGCAATGGAGGTTTCCACACCTGCAAGGCAAAGCTTGTGAGAGTTGACTTCCCTCTTTGCAGGGAGAGAAGGAGATCCATTATATACTGTGAGCCAGTGTGGTGTAGTGGTTAAGAGCGGTAGTCTCGTTATCTGGGGAACCGGGTTCGCGTCTCCGCTCCTCCACATGCAGCTGCTGGGTGACCTTGGGCCAGTCACACTTCTTTGAAGTCTCTCAGCCCCACTCACCTCACAGAGTGTTTGTTGTGGGGGAGGAAGGGAAAGGAGAATGTTAGCCGCTTTGAGACTCCTGAAGGGGAGTGAAAGGCGGGATATCAAATCCAAACTCTTCTTCTTCTTCTTCTACTCTGGTCCCTGGTATGCTGTTCTGTGGACCATGGGATTGACTTCAAAGTAGCACTAAGAAGATTGCTCTGCCAGCACAATGACTGATGGAAAGATCTCTGTTCTCTTCCATCTGCACACTTAGGGTTTTCCTGATCTCGCAGAGATTTAAGGAGGGGTGCACAGTGGGAGGAGCAGGGCCAGCCGAAGGCATTTTGGCACCTGAGGAGAACCACAAAACAGTGCCTTCTTCCCCACTAGGAAGAAGGGGGGAGCAAAGAGTGACACCAAGAACAACAGGGAATAACGATCCACATTGGGACCCGCTGCCCATGTAGATCCTGCCACCTGAGGCCATTGCCACACCTTGCTACATGAGTGGAGTTGAGAGGATGAGAGGCGGGGAAGCCCTATTGTGCTGATTCCTGCTAGCACAGCTACCCATCCCCTTGAGTTTTGTGTAAATTAGTGTGTAATAAATGTCCTCTTGCAGGGCCAACATGAACAAAAGCTTTCCCAGTGATTATGATGTTAGGAACAGTATCCCTATTGCATACGGATACCTGTGGGGTTTTGGGTCATGCTATCTGGTTCAGAGGCTCTTGATTTCATATTTGATGCTACAAAAACTAAATCAATTTCCATCTAGCAATGTAATCACTCTGTTATGGGAAGGGTGACTGCATACCCTCTGCCATTTAGTTGACCTAAGAAATAAGCTGCCTTTCAGGTTCTCCTCTAAAACATGAAAGCTGCTCCTCAATTAATGGGAGAGTAGTGCAGATCTGGAATTGTTTTCACGAACTTCACACTGCCTTTTGAACTGTGTACATTTTAGATGTGCTGCCTTATGTAAATTAATATGCTTATCATAAAATAGAAGAGGCTAAAATAGGTCAAACGTGTGGGTGGATATGTTGCATTTGTTTACATGAAACAAAGTAAAGTACGAAGAACCCTACTTCGGGTCACTGTTCTGGCAAGAGCAAAATGCACACACAGCCCAGTCCTCAGTGACCTAAATCTCACTGGAAGGTATTCCCCAGGGTTTCTTGAAATACACATACCCTCCACAACACTTCATCTGTCACAGTTTAAAAAATGTTGCTACTGCCCTCATGTTTTAGATTCATTATTCCATTTTTTAAAAAGAGGGTGGATAAGTCCCTTTTGATAAATGGTGTTGACTTGGTGATCTTTGTGATACTTTCTGTGTGCATTGTTGTGTGATCCTGTGAAGTCATGACATCTATCAGTCTTCTGAATCACTGCAACTGTTAGGTAGTTAATACATGAATGGAAGGTTCATTTCCTGCACTTATTATCTATGTCAAACAGGGAGTAGCAGTTGCAATAATCCTGTCATCTTCATCAGCCATTGATGATTTTATCTTAAGGATGGGAGTTTTGAGGATCATGCAAATGGGATTAAGAGCTTCCCTGCTGGTTTCAGGAAGATGTCTAGTCCAAGTGCATTAAAACAGTAGCAGAATTATTTAAACAGATTTTGACGTCACATTTAATAGTCTTCCCAAAGTAATTAGATAGTTATGACATTATGCATCTGTCAGGCCAATGCATGGCAATGGCTGCCGAAAGAAGGAAGCTCCTATGGGACAAGATAAATATTTGATGAACAACATGACCACCTTTATTTTCACTAGTAAAATCAATCTGCTTCAGTCTTCATGTGCTTGCCACTGCAGGCAGTTTTGAAACATGCTAGCATTTATTTTAATCGATATTTAAACTACTGTGTGAATAGGTCTTCAAAATGTAATAATGTGTGTGTGTGTGTGTGTGGTTGTTCTATCTATCATATATTCTGCGCCATTATGGAGGGCAATAACATTTATTTAAGTTATTTATATCCTGGCTTTTAGGGTACAAACATTCAGAGGTCAGGTTACAACAACCAAAAGGGACAATATGTGCTAAAACCCCTATCATTTTTGTTGTGATGAGTGAGTTCAACGGCTTAGCAAGTGACATAAGAGGCAATGAGATTTCTCCTGGCAAAATGAAACCTCGTTTCTGGTCAGGCTGCTTCGTCTCTACAACTATTCTGTTGAGTAAAGACCAAACTGCTATCATGACTGTCCATACCTGCCATACTTACAGTACATTATGGTTCACCAACTCACCTGCTTGTCATTAGGAAGGAGCTGTGACTCATACTTTGCATGCGAAAGTTCCCAGTCTCAAACTCTTCATCTCCAAGTAGGGCTGGCAGAGGTCCTTGTTAGAAATCCTGGAGAGCTGCTGCCAGTCAGTGCAGACAGTACTAAGTTAGATGGACCAATGGTCTGACTCAGTATAAAGCAGCTTCTTGTAATTATTAAGCCTGCCCAGCTTAGCCTCCTCATGCCCATTTCTCTGGTGATGGCAGCAGATAGCATTGCCCAGCATACAAGTCCCTCCAGACCACAAGCATTGTCATATTAACTTTTTAGGGTACTGCTTAGGTCTTAATACAATATTTGTATACCTGTATACAAAGGGCTGCCATTATCTTAATTTCTTCACATACCTAGTCCATACTTGGTGATGTACACACAGTGGTGCCTGGTGCTCATTGGGCTTAATAGGGAGGCCAATGGAACCAATAAAAGGCAGAGCCAACTAATTCAGATTTTGTGCCCATCTTTCCCCCTGCTAAGTTCTACAAGGACAGCAGTGAGACTGAGGAGGAGGACTATCAGTGCCACCCCCTCAATTGGTTGTAAGAAAAAAGGGAGGCAGGTTTAGGCTGGCTGTGGGCAAGGCCTCATTTGTCCAAATATCCCAGTCTCCAATGTGGACACTGATTAAAACAAAAGGGGGGCACTCCAGCAGGTTTGCAATGTAATAAAGCATGGAATAAAAAGAAAACAAACATGGAGAAAAGCATCAGGCTCCTAGTCCTCTTAATGAGAAAACTCAAGGCAATGGGTTTTTAAGAAGAAAGGATAGAGCCATTCCCTTGCACCACTTTATGAAGTAAGAGAACACATCAAATTCCCATTTATATCACACTCTTTTTGTATATTGGTCTAACACTGTACCTAACACTTATTTTTGCTTCAGGGGTTACTTAAAGGGTCAAAATAAATACTGATATTACATTGTAACTGTGAGATTCCTCTTGCTGATATTGATTCCTGCCTCAAAAGCTACAGTTTCAGGTTAAGGAGGATCAAATCTCTGGGTTTATCACATAATGATTGCCTGGCTATTGTGTTTATCTTGACAGAATCCTGGAATGCCCAGAGAACCACACTAAGAAAATCCATGTTGAATACACTATATAGTTTTTCACATCTAGTTTTCTTGCTGCTAGTGTTTTATTTGTTCATTTCAGAACATTTGTCTATATGAGCAAAAGCTCGGCGTGCTTTTAGACCAATTTCACTGAATTTTTTATTTATTTTGACTGGGATCGGTAAGATTTCAGACCTTTCTATTTGAACAGTAGATCTCTGTGCCACATTACTAACTCAATTTGAAAGGCCTGACCCCAAAACTAAAGAACAAACATTATGCCTGTGCTATGCTATGCTAATCCCCATCTAGATTTAATGTTGAATCTCTGTGTTGTATCAAATCCAAGGAAAGTTTTGTTATACTTCATGCCATTTTCATCTCAATATGCACACATTCTTCCAGTAACTTATAGTGACTCATTTGCCATTCCATCGATACTGAAATAGGTACAATATAAAGTTATAAAACATTTATGAAGTCTAACTACTTGGAGCCAGTGCAGTGAAGCTCGTAAGAAAGAGTAATTCATCTTCTTTGTCTTTGGAGGATGAGCTGTTTTAAGGATCATGTCGAATTCAATAGACGTTGCCTGCATAATAAGACTGCACTATGATGAGTTGGATGAGTGCCCTATCAGTTGACTGTAATCTGCCCTGTTTTGCCAAGTGCCTTACCTTCTCATCTGGATCTAAAGAAGATAACATAGCTGTAATCACATCATTCTCCAGAGGAGCAAAAAGCCACACAAGGATCTGATGGCTAAAAATGAAACCTCATCACCATTGTCCATGTGCCTAACATGGCTAGACACAGTACAAAAATTAAAAATAAAGACAAAGACAAGATACCATAGTGAAGGAAGCAAAGGGAGAAGGTGGTTCAACTGGGAAAAATAAAGGTTGAAAGATGTGCATAAAGGGGCACTCAAATGAAAATATAGGAGTCAGGTGTCATTTCAAACCAGGGGTCCAGATACAGCAAAAACAGAGATGACCGTGGAGTCATTTTTAGTAAAGAATCTTAAGATGGGGACTTGTGGAAACTATTGAAGTAAACGGTAAAAAGGCATAATATGTTGTGAACAAGTAAAAGAAAGATTTCAGACAAGCAGCAGCATTTCACAGGAACATAGAAATAAGTTAGACTTTTGATCCATCAAGTTCAGTATTGTCAACGCACACTGACAGCAGACAGAGGACTTTCACAACCCTACCTAGAGATGCCCTCGGTTGAACCTGAGACCTTATGCATGCAGAACAATTGCTCTAACCACTAAATGGCAACTCTTCCCTTTAATATGGGGCATAGAACAATTCTATTTCTTTTACTGAGCAGTATGTTACCCTGCTTATACAGTATGCCTCTGATTACCAAATACGGAAGACAAATTACTATCACTACAAAGTCTTTGGCTTGTGAGGTTCAACCTGTTCTGCAGGGGGTTGCACTCCTCCTAACTGAGTGGGCACACTGTTTGGGGGCACTATTATCACGAGGCAGAAGTGGCCTTAGTGGCATGGGATGCCTTCCCTCAGCTTCAGCTGGTTACCCAGCTACAACCTTCTCTGAACAGGGATAGCCTAGCTTCTGTTTATGCTCTTAACCTCTAGGCCAGATTGCTGCAATGTAGGACTGCAGCTAGTGCAAAATTCATCAGGTACGTTGCTAACTGGGACCAGGACATCTGAACATACTATACTGATGCTGGCCTGACTTCAGTGGCTGTCGATTGGATTCTGAACTCAGTTCAATTCAGTACAGTGGTACCTCGGGTTACATACACTTCAGGTTCCAGTCTCCTCTAACTCAGAAATAGTACCTCGGGTTAAGAACTTTGCTTCAGGATGAGAACAGAAATTGCGTGGCAGCAGCAGGAGGCCCCATTAGCTAAAGTGGTGCTTCAGGTTAAGAACAGTTTCAGGTTAAGAACGGACCTCCGGAACGAATTAAGTACGTAACCAGAGGTACGACTGTATGCTGGTTTTAACCTATAACTTAGCGACTGCATCTCCCCACATGAATCTACCCAGACCCTGCATTCATCACCAGAGGCTTCCCAAAAGAGGTATAGTGGGTGGAAACATAATAACAGTTTTTTTGCAGTAGAACTATAACAGTAGAATTATCTTTTTGGAGAGATGTGCCTGAATCCATCATTATAAATGTTTAGGCACCAAATGTTGTTGTTCCTATTTACCAAGACATTTAGTTTTTAATTGGGATCATATGGTATGGTGATACCCTAGCCTATTGTAGGGTTCATCTTTAAGTAGAGTAGGAGCCATTATTTTATTTTCATTTTGCAGGATGAGCACATTTAGTAAATAGTGTTGCTTATTCTTTTGATGTTGCTTAAACTGTTGCATTTCTATGTTTCTGACAATTGCAAGTCACTTTGATACATTTTATGTAGTTTGTGATAAATTTATATAAGTGATGGTGTTTACCTATAGCTTATTTTATTGCCAAAACAAAAACAGTTTTGTTACCAGGGTTTTTTCTTTAATGCCTCCTTCCCTTATTTTAGCTCATGGTTGCTAGGCTGTAGCCTCTTCAGCCCTCCAAAACTTTTTCATCGTGGTATCTCTTTCTCTGATTCTCCTTTTCAATTACAGAATTCAATGATTCAGCATGCTCTAAAGAAGACCTTTCTATCTGTTTGTGTGGGCGACTGTTTGCAGCTCTGAAGGAGGGGTATGGGAAGCCCATTCACACATTTTTTGCAGAGCTTCCGGTTACTAATTAACATTTTCATTAGAATATTTGAGTCATGGATGATTTGCATTAGGATTTATTATCTGACCTGCTAAACCTTCAGAAGCTATTACTGTCAGCATGTGCCATAATTACAGGAAGAGCCGTCTCTGTGCCATATCAACACCTCTGCTGTACTAAATCTTTTCCTTTAGAATCATTGCTGCCCATTTCATCCCAGAATTATTAGATCTGATAAATTATTTTATGTCAGATGCTGCCATGTCCATCTTTTTTAATACTATCCTTGCTCCGTAATATGTGCCTTTAGCCATACAGACTAATGAACGGTTCCTCGTATCGTCTGATTACTACTCTAATGTTTTCCAGGCATGCTTGTCGATGAGCTTGGCATATGAAGCAATTTCCTTCAGTAATAAAACTAATTAAAGTAGGCAGTCATCCACACAACACTCTTTAATGAATGATAATGAGCTCATTAATCCAGCCGCTCTTGCTCACCAAGTCCACTAGCTGGACCTCTTCAAAGGTCTGTCTGTAGAGAACTCTAGGCCTGAAAAAAGGGCAGTTACCTCAGGGTGATTTTTTTTAAAAAAAAGAAAATCACATTTATTGTGAGTCTTATGGGTTAAAATTAGAAAGCATTGAGGCACACTGTGTCTTAAATGATATATTTAAAAATTAAGTGTAAGGTGATGTATGCTGGCTCAAATAACTAAGAAAGAGAAGTAATAAGCTGATTTTTGTTGGTAGCAATAAAACATCATAGCACTTGATATAAATATTAACAGTGTGTGCCATTTTGTTGGCTGCACATATTGAGGTGTGTAGAATAAGTAAAAGATGTCTTTATTTGCCCCAACTAGTTGTTTAAACTTGCCTTTTGTAAATTAACCTTCAATCTTACACTTTCAGCACAAAAATAAATAAGATTTATGGAACAGGTTCCTGCTTTAGCTCTTGTTTATCAGGAGGACAGAGGCAAACTCTGGGCTTCAGTCTCTTGATTAAATTACAGTTTGGCACACATTATTGGCGAATGAATAAGCAACAAATCAACTCAGGAACTAAATATTGGGTGTCTGCATGTTTAAAATCTATTGTTCTGTTCACTGGTTCTATGCACCCTGATCAGCCCATCC
The DNA here is from genome assembly GCF_965113315.1 of Podarcis vaucheri. Taxonomy (NCBI): domain Eukaryota; kingdom Metazoa; phylum Chordata; class Lepidosauria; order Squamata; family Lacertidae; genus Podarcis; species Podarcis vaucheri. Next base: position 17,787,622 of record NC_138767.1, read on the forward strand.
TTGTTGGTTATGTAACACTCTCCTGACACAATCCAATGTATGATGTTCTTTTTCAGTTGCCACTTTGGAACAATTATTCAACATGCTTTAGATGAAGACATACTGGCCCGGTCCAGATGCACAATTCCTGGCTTGCTAAAGATACTTTAGCATTCAGAAACGAGTGACATTATCACATTGTCCCTCCTTGCCTCTCATGTTACTCATGAATGTGGTGGAGGTCCATTTGAGACCTCGGAGGAGGCAGTTGACATGCACTGTCACCTTCAGGTCTGGTTGTAAGTAAGGAATCAGATGGGGGCTGGCTGGAGACAGACTGAAGTTAGTAGGGCAGTGGTCCACACACCCTAATCAGACAGCTTCCATTGACTAGTGCAGTGTTTCCCAACCTTTTTTGGGCAAAGGCACACTTGTTTCATGAAAAAAATCTCGCGGCACACCCGCTCCGGCCCTAAATAGGGCAAGCCACGCCCCCTCCAGCCAGCTGATTGGCTGGCCAGGAGGCGTGGCCGAATGGGATTCCCCTGCTCTCGCGGGGGCTGAGATGGGATTCCCCGCTCATGTGGGGGCGGATGGGATTCGCTCGCTCGCCGCCCCGCGTGTGCTCGCCGAGCATGCGCAGGCCCAGTAGCGAGCGGCGATGGGGCTAGCCGGAGAAGAGAGGGCGAGCCCCCTCCACTCCGGCCCTAAATAGGGCAAGCCACGCCCCCTCCAGCCAGCCGATTGGCTGGCCAGGAGGCGTGGCCGGATGGGATTCCCCAGCTCTCGCGGGGGCTGAGATGGGATTCCCCGCTCACGTGGGGGTGGATGGGATTCCCCGCTCACGTGGGGAAGGGCGTGATGCCCGCAACCCCACCTCCTGGGGCAGGCCCGGAAGTGCAGGCCCAGTAGCGAGCGGCGATGGGATGTGGGAGCTCGCTCGCTCGCCGCCCCGCGTGTGCTCGCCGCCGCTGCCCCGCCTCTCACCGCCCGACTCGCCCGCCTCCCTCCCACGGAACACAAGGCAACGTTCCACGGCACACTAGTGTGCCGCGGAACACGGGTTGGGAAACACTGGACTAGTGCAATGATGTCTACCCCAAAATAAGTCCCGTTGCATTTGATTGCAGGTAGGTGAGTTTAGCTATGGTGGGTGGTGCTACGGTCTAAACCACAGAGCCTAGGGCTTGCCGATCAGAAGGTCGGCGGTTAGAATCCCCGCGACGGGGTGAGCTCCCATTGCTTGGTCCCAGCGCCTGCCAACCTAGCAGTTCAAAAGCACGCCAAAAGTGCAGGTAGATAAATAGGTATCGCTCTGGTGGGAAGGTAAATGGCATTTCCATGCACTGCTCTGGTTTCGGTGTTCCGTTGTGCCAGAAATGGCTGAGTCATGCTGGCCACATGACCCGGAGAAACTGTCTGTGGACAAATGCTGTCTCCCTCAGCCTGTAAAGTGAGATGAGCACCACAACCCCAGAGTCATCTGTGACTAGACTCAATTGTAAGGGGTCCTTTAACTTTACTTTTTAAGGTGAGTTTAGGATTGCAGCCTAAACTCAACAACCTTGACCTGAACCCCCAAAAGGGGTAGATCGCAGTCACTTGGGAGCTGGCCACCGCTGTTTCAAAGTTAAGGAACATAATCACATTTCTGTCTCAATAAATTATTACCTCTCCTTCCAACTGAAAGGTTTTTAAAAATTATATTATTGTAAAAGTCTTCACTCAGATTCTAGTGAGATGATAGATAGACAGACAGACAGACACACACACACACACACACACACACACACACGATTGTGCATAGCAGCTTTTAAAATCCAAATATATTAATTTTCTCTTCTTTTTAAATATAGCTTTTTTAAATCCACATATTTTATGATGTAATCATCTTCTTAATGACTGTGTAGGAATTACATTGTCTACATTTATCCAAAATCAGTGATATTTAAAGATTGATAGAGCTGTTCAAAACGTAACAGTGAAGTATTACATTAGCTTAACAAAAATATATTTTCCAATGAAAAATACATCTCAATGTAAGGTCAGGATGTAATTGGAGTGCAGTTTGTGAAGTGTTGTGCACTGGAAAATGTAGTCTCACCAGGTATTGTTATTATTCTCTAAGCCAATAGCTACTGGAATCACATGGAAAGTTCATAAATTGCATTTTATTTAGAAAATGCAACCAGTACGTTACATTGCTTATTACTCAGTTTTGTTAACTTTCCATGATTATTATTTTTTTTGGGGGGGAGGAATAGAAGGAAAGATATTATTGTTGCTGTCATTTGCATAAAACAAACAAAAACGAAGCTGCAAATATTGCCCATTCACTTCTGCATACCTATAATAATATGTTCACATCTTTATCTATATGAGTCCCAATTCTAATTGCAGTCAAGAACCTAGGGTGGCAGTGGAAGTTCCTCATTGCACAGGAAATTGTGAGGTACCAAACTCTTTAGTGGGACACGGGTGGTGCTGTGGGTTAAACCACAGAGCCTAGGACTTGCCGATCAGAAGGTTGCCGGTTCGAATCCCCACGATGGGGTGAGCTCCCGTTGCTCGGTCCCTGCTCCTGCCAACCTAGCAGTTCGAAAGCACGTCAAAGTGCAAGTAGATAAATAGGTACCACTACGGCGGGAAGGTAAACAGCGTTTCCATGTGCTGCTCTGGTTTGCCAGAGGCGGCTTAGTCATGCTAGCCACATGACCCGGAAGCTCCCTTGGCCAATAAAGTGAGATGAGCACCGCAACCCCAGATTCGGTCATGACTGGACCTAATGGTCCGGGGTCCCTTTACCTTTATTTACGTTTAAACTCTTTAGTATATTGGGCTGTCATTGGGCTGTCCCACTGGTGAAACCAATGAGAATTAGTGTAGTGTCCTAAATAGAAATTTGGACTGAGACCTGATCACTCATACTAACATCAGTCATGATCACTCATACTAACTTCCTTCAAAGTTGTTGATTAGATAAAAAATAAATAGGGTAACTCCATCTAGGACATAGGTTCTCAGAAGAAGGATGGGAAAGGATGAAGGGAAGGGAATGTAACAGATATGGGAACAGCTAACTCAGCACCTTCATGTGTGTTTCTTGGCAAAAATATAATTAGTATAAAGCAACAGCAAAGCAATATGTAGAGGTTTTTATGCACATTAAAGCCAACATTTCTGGGGATTTTTCTAAATAGTATTGTGGTTTTGCTTTGATTTTTGTTGTTCTAACATGATGCAAGTCTTCATTTGAGCAATAGCTTCGAAATCCAACATATGTTTAGATTTCAGAAGCTGCTACAGATAATGCATTGCCCCTGTGTATAGAGATGTGTTGGTTTTATAGCAATTTAAGTGGAAGCTTATTCTTTTTAGTGTGTTTGATGGAATAGTTTTACCACTTTGCATTACCATACATATGAAGGACCCTGGGAACATTTCCAAACAATATTTGTGTCGACATTTTTGAATTTTAAAATAGAGACGTGCAATGTTCCCAGTCTTCCAGTTCCTATAATATGAAGGCAGGTTTTATTATTCCATGGCAATGCATAGAGTGTGTAGAAGTTGTACAGCCGTTTGTGCCATATAACCACGGACTATCCCATCTGAGCTAACACAGTAATTAGATTAAGTGTAAGAGTGATGTTTGATGGCAAAAAAGTGCTGCTGTTTTTGAAGTCTCCTTTGTGCCGGGCAAATTATATCTCATTTCAGGCAGTGGTACTGTTAGCATTGGACTTCTGAGCAGAGGACTAAAGTACTTCTGCCCCGGATCTTGGAGGACTAGACTAGATAAGGGGCCCCACCAGGGATTGACTATTTTTGGTTTCGTTTGAGTTTATAACTTTATTCTAACAAGACTCCTGCCCTGGGACTCAGACAAGCTCTGGATGTGGCTGCCCACCTAGGCGAAACACCTAGGTACTAACTCTGTCCCTGCGCGTACTCTTGCAATACTTTTATAGGGCCTAATAATGCCATCCGTAATAGTATCAGGGCTTCATTCATCTTCTCATCTTCCAGTGTGATTTATGTCATCATCGGCCCATCACTGCCCATCTTCATGTTACATGGAGACCAGCCAGTCTTCACACAAAATGACAGTATCCATAACCAGTGAGAGAACATTTCAATTTGCCGGGACACACTCTGCAACTGACATTAAAGTGGCCATTGTGGAACAGAGGAACTTCATGAAACAGCTGTGATACAGTTCATTGAGGTTCTACCTCCTGGATATGTTGCTGTCCCCTCTCTCTCCCACATGTTACATGTTTGAATCCTTATGATGGGAACAGAACACTCTGACACAGAAAAACAGCACGCTACGAAGATTAAGGAGCATTCAAACCTGATGTTTCCTAACACCTAGAGTGGTATAGTCCAGAAAGGTTTTAGCACTGTATCCAGCTGAATGTACTATAAATGACAAAGAGTCTTGTGGCACCTTAAAGACTAACACGTTGATAATGGCATAAAAGTTTCTGAACTAAACCCACTTCATTGGATGCCCGTAATTAAATCTTCATAGGCAGTTGTATAAAGGAGAATTTTGTAAGGTTGGAGCTGAATGGCTAGGAGATGCAAAAAACATAGACAAAAAAACTGGCCTCCCCAACTCGGGAATGTTCATACCAAATTTGGCACCTATCAAGAGGCACCTGAGGTGCACAAACCACTTTACACAATATATATTTTTGTTTAGTCGTGTCCGACTCTTTGTGACCCCATGGACCACAGCACACCAGGCACTCCTATCTTCCACTGCCTCCCACAGTTTGGTCAAACTCATGCTGGTAGCTTCAAGAACACTGTCCAACCATCTCGTCCTCTGTCGTCCCCTTCTCCTTGTGCCCTCAATCTTTCCCAACATCAGGGTCTTTTCCAGGGAGTGTTATCTGTATATACACACATATTTGCCCCATTAGAGTTGGGGTTTTTGTACTTTGCAAACTTTGTAGCACCCCTGAGCTTACTGAGCCTTCTCTCTTGTTTCTCAGTAGCCCTGTTTTAGCTACATCGCTGATGTAACTGAGCAACTGGGTTTGCTGTTAAATAAATAAATAAATAAAGTAAAGGGACCCCTGACCATTAGGTCCAGTCGTGACCAACTCTGGGGTTGCGTCACTCATCTCGCTTTATTGGCCGAGGGAGCCGGCGTACAGCTTCCGGGTCCTGTGGCCAGCATGACTAAGCCACTTCTGGCGAACCAGAGCAGCGCATGGAAACGCCGTTTAACTTCTTGCCAGAGTGGTACCTATTTATCTACTTGCACTTTGACATGCTTTTGAACTGCTAGGTTGGCAGGAGCAGGGACCGAGCAACGGGAGCTCACCCCATCACAGGGATTTGAACTGCCAACCTTCTGATTGGCAAGTCCTAGGCTCTGTGGTTTAACCCACAGCGCCACCCGCGTCCCAAATAAATAAATAGAATGATGTTAAACAGGGTGTAAGATGGGCATTTCTTCTAGCATCTAAAAGGAGCATCCTGGTCTAATGAGATTCATGAAGCCTGTTACTTTCTATCAATGATAGATTTGGGGATAGATTTAAATAACAGCTTTCTTCCTCAGTTATTGAAGTTGGTGAGCATTTTGCAGCAATCATACTTTCAGAATTTGATATTTTCCAATTCTCATACAAAGTGACCTGATCAATAACGTAATGATTGGAACATAGTTATCCACCAGATTTCATTCTTCTCTGAATGTTGTGATGCAGTTCTTCGCAGTTTTCTTTTTGGAAGAAGGCACATAAGAATGTATTTTGAGGGAAAATCCACATTGAAATACTTGTTGAAAATACACAGAATTCCCAGCTCTACATTTCAGGGAGATGCAGGTGAATCTTTAACTCATGAAAAGAACGGCATCTTTCCTTTCCTCAGCCTGCCATCAAATGAATTAGAAGCCTAGAGTATTTTTTTAAAAAAATGGAATTGGCTAAGTATTGTAATTTTCTTGGTAGCCAGGTATTAACATATGTGTTGAAGCATGCATTTCTTTCGCAATGCCAAGTTTTCATAATGCACAGTAAGAGGTAGCAGCGGTGTGAATTCAGTGCAAAAATGAAAAATAAAAAGGTTACATTTGGCATTCTGGGCTTCTAGTTTTCAGCGGGAAAGGTTTCAGCGGGATTCTTTTCCATCCAGTGAATCTATGCTATTTCTTTTTCCCTTTTCTAATAACACTTGTTTAGTAAAATCTGTTCTCAACAGCAGGGATTGCACTAAGCCAGTAAACAGTCTGCTTAACATTCTATATTTTAAGGAATATTGTTCTAAATTTACTGTTCTACTTTGGCAACAGAAGTGTAGTAAATTTGTTTCCTGTAGCACCAGGTTAAGTCTGCTTATGCTACTTTGTTGATTATGGTGTAAGCACAATATGTTTGCTTGTCCCCAAGTATACAGAAGTTTGTTTGTTTTTTTAAAGAGCTTAGGAAATTAAAATGATACTTCTTGGTAATGCATATATAGAGTGTGCCGTCACCAACCCCATTTCAAGGTGACGTGAAACAACCATCACCACTCACAATTAGATGTGAAACATTCCAGCACACTTCTAGCTCGACAGAATTAGACTGATGCAATAGAGCACTACTAGAAAGCTAGGTGCTAAAATAAATGTGTGAATTTTAAAAAGGTACACAAATTGTAACTGTGCCTGCCTATTCAACCCTTCCTGGTCCTTAGGGGGTGCAGATGGAGGGGATTCCGCCAGCCCCCTCCCTTCAGGCATCACCTCTCCCCCAGTTCCTGGTGCATCCTGTCCTTCCATCTCCACCTCCTGCCTTGCACCCTGCACCTTCTCCCCCATCTCCGACTGCTCAGATCCCTCCCCATCCTCCAGCTCTGTCTCCTGCCTTGTGGCAGGCACAAAATCCCATAAATTGCTGCCCCCTTCTTCTGAATCAGCCTTGGGCCCATCTACCTGTTTCACCCACTCCTTGGAGCCCTGCCAGTCCCTTCCAGTTGGTTCCTTGCAGGAAATGTATTTGAGCTTGTTCCTAAGCTCCTGAAGGTAATAGGGCCCTTTATATGTCCAGCTGTCCTTTGTCAACAACAAATTGTCACTGTTTTTTTGTGTTGAATGTATGCTATATGGTAATTTATGGACCTAATAGGTATCTAAAGCCATTTGCACATAACAAATAGGAGCCTACACAACACAAAACACTGTTGCTGTATGTGGGTTTTATTTTATTTGTTTTGTATCTTATATTTTGGAAATATACATCCAGGGTTTCTTTCCCCTTTAAATTTCTTGTGGCCCCCAAGAGAGTGGGGCCCTAAGCTATAGCTTGTTTAGCTTATACGTAAATCCGGCACTGAGTAGAATTGCTGGTGGCCAGCAAGTCTCTCCCCCGCTCCCTGCCCTTAATATGAATCTATTTGCTTGTGTCTTTCTTTTCCCCTTCACCTTAAAAGCTTCTGTAACATATTGTGATGTATTTGACAGTAATGGTCCAGAACCAGCAAGCCTTGAAATGATGACCTGTTCTTCACCTCAGGTTTCCTGGCATTTGCTACTTTTAGGCCATTCAAAGTACACGACTAGCTCTCATGCGTCACTGTTGCCTTTTAACACTGATGTTGCTGCTTTGTAGACTGTGCGTAGTATCATTTTGCTCACTGTCGACGCTCATCTCATTATGCCCTTGCTCTATTGCTTTCCTGTTGATGGCATTTCATTGGTGAAATAAGTGCTTCTTAAAGTAATTGCATTCCTTGACAATGTTTTTCTTGGCTGATATCCAGCTGTCATAGAGTAGACCCATGGAAGGAGAGAGAGAGAGAGAGAATGCAATCTGAATTTCAAAGGTTTCCATCAGAAGGATGTTTTTTTATGAGAAAGGTCACTTAAACATGTGATGTCACTTGCATTAGGTTCACTGTACCACATACTATTGCTGCTCTTAATAGATCTCTCTTGGAAAAACATTATTCCTCTGATTTTCTAGGTTGAATAGTTGATATCAGTACACAGTCCCATGATACAGTCTGAAGGCACACAAGTCCTCCACTTTGCTGAAGCTAAACTTGTCTCGGACTGATCAGTTGGGAGCCACGAGCATGTCACCTTTGGTTCCATGATGGTAGAAAGGTGGAATATAGATGTACAGAAATAAATAAAACAATGCACTTGTTAGTAGTAAACCACTGTAGTATTCTGATGGCATAGCTTCACTACAGACTTATATAGCTTTGATACCAGTTTAACTGTGATGACTTTTCCCGCCCCCTAATAATTATGGAAAATGTATTTCATTACATTACATTCATTGAGGAAGGTCCATCGCTCAGTAGAACATTTGTTTTATATGCAAAAGGACCCATGTTCATTCTCCAGTATCTCTAGGTAGGGCTGGGGAGGATCCCTTCCCAGAAATTATGGAGATCTGCTGTCAGAGTAGACAGTATTGAACTAGATCAGTGTTTCCCAAACTTGGGTATCCAGCCGTTTTTGGACTACAACTCCCATCATCCCTAGCTAGCAGGCTCAGTGGTCAGGGATTATGGGAATTGTAGTCCAAAAAACAGCTGGATACCCAAGTCTGGGAAACAGTGATCTAAATGGATCAGTGGTCTGACTCATTTAAAGCAGCTATGACTTATAACTCACTTTTCATTTCCAAGGGAAGGCCAAAGCCGCTAACCACCAGAAAACAACAAAATTAACACAAAATAGGGCATGTGTCAAAATACAAAACAAGTGCAATTTGTTGGTGGTGTTCTTTAGCAATATCCAGTCCCATACCATACCCCTATAGAAGAGAGGGAGACAACAGAATATATAGCATACTGGTTTTGAGATGGGATAATGTTGGGGCTATATGTCCAATGAAATAAATCAATAGAACGACAGTTTCCCGATGTTTCCTGGGAAGAGGAAATGATTGTCGGGCCAGTTTAGGTCTGCAGTGCAGATATGCCCTGATAGCTGAGAACCTTGCTTTCATTTCTAGCCTTTGCACTTTCATGGACACCTTCTTTCAGTTTAATTTCATGCCTTTTGCCCAACCTGGCCCATGACCTGTGTTGTTTGAATCTCATTTAGAAGAAAACTAAATCAGCCACTGGCCACAACATTTGACTTGCTAGCAATATTGTTGCCTGTCATGCTGGTTTATTTCCTTTCATGGAAGGGTTGCTTCCTTCCTGTTTGTCGAATGCCTACATATGCATCTTCCTGCTTTTTCCATCTGCAGTCTGATTTTATTTTTTTAAATAAAGGAATTCCAATAATGCATCCGAAGTGAAACTTCTGTAGTGTTGTTTTGTGTGAACAGAACTATGAAATTTTATGGCCATCTGTTCCTTCACTAAAATAAAGAGACGCCTGACAGGAGCTTCAATAAAGGGCTTAAAAGAATCAGACGCTAACAAAACGGGCTTAACACACAGGGAGCTGTTCACATTTCTGTGCATATAATATCTTTGGATGCATTAGCTTGTTTACCCTGCAAACTTAGACTATGTTATTAAAAATATTGCACATGATAGAGGGGCATTGACTTTCATTACTTGGATGTAATTATCTTGCACTGTGTGAAGCTGCCTTTTCTTGTCAGGAGCAAAGGAAAAGCACAAAGTCTATTATAACATCTCTTTTGATGTTTTTATAGGATATAATGAAAGATGAATGTTCGGCGCTGAAGCTTCAGTTGAAGGAGAGAGATGAACTCATTTCCCAACTGCGCGAAGAGCTGGTAAGCGAGAGGCAATGCTTGTTTTCTTTTGGAACTTGCTCGTAACTGACAAGGTCACTCGCTGGGACCAAGTAAATAAATAAATAAAGTTGGTGGTACCTGTTACAAAGCAGATAGCTTGGACCCTCTTAATCATTCACTTCTGATTCATGCAGGTTTTATGACCCTTAATATCTGGGGACTTGCCAGCCTTTGAAAGGGCTACTTACTACCTGGACACATAAATAGTAGTTGTTCTGCTTTAGAAGATTGTGTTTGACAGTTGTCTTGCAGCATCAAGATGCATTAATCAGTGGTGAGAAGAAAGCTGCAACTCTCTGCAGCTCCTGTACGGCAACAGTTCTGATGTGGCTGTGCATGCGGATCTAGTGGTGAAATACAGTGGTGCTTCCTGGTGAAAAAGTTGTCCAGCAAAACGTATAAGCATGCTTTTATTTTCCCTGTTTCCACACATTATTATCTTTCTTTGGGCTTGGATTCAGACTTTGCCGTGCTTAGAGCATACCCAGTGATATCAATGGCACTGGAATTAGTCATGATTCCATTGATTTCAATAGGTCAGCACTAAATCTGGATCTGTTGTATCATAAGCAGTACATTTTAAAATGAATATAAATTGACTTCGGTTAGGGTTACCACACTGGACAAATGTGGAGGGTCTTGGGCACTGGCTGCTTTTCACATCAGGGCAATTCCCCACTAAGCAGCCATGAGCTTGCATGGTGTTGCATGAGCTTCCAGGGCTCACGGCCAACTCTCAGTGCCTAAGGGCAATGGTAGGCAAGCTCCTACTGTTAGTGCCAACTCTTGGGGTTCCTTTTCATTTTGTCTCAGCAGAGTTCCTCAGAAAGTCTTCATCTTTGCAGCAGCAGCAGCAGCAGCAGCAGCAGCAGCAGTCCAGCCCTCTCTTGGTGAATTCCCTTGACAGGAATAAACACCTCACCCATTCACTCTTAAAGTCTTCATTATTTACAAGCTGCATTGCACTACTGGTCTACATATAGAATAAGAAACAGAACTATATACAGATTTCTGCTCTCTTCAGCCATCCAGCCAGAGAGACAGGCTTTCAAACTTTCACATATTATTTCAGCCACTGACCATCATTCACACACGCACACACACACACACACAGAGAGAGAGAGAGAGAGAGAGAGAGAGAGAGAGAGAGAGAGATGGTCTCACCCTGCCACATGCCCCAACTGTTCAAAGTCATGCTTCAAGGCTTGATACAAGTTTGGCAATACACCTACCACCAATACACTTTTGGCAATACACCAACACCTACCACCATGGTTGGTTACCACATTGTGGAGATCAGTGAGTTTCTCTTAACAGGCAAGCTCATCAGGCATGGACCAATTAATTTATTCCCATTTGTGCTCTCTGAGTAGCTGGTGTGGGGTGTTGGAGGACTCCTTAGGCTAGTGTGTGATGTGGTGTGAGAGTCTACAGCTACAGGGGGAGTAAACAGCAAAATATATTACCAGCAGACGTGTGGCTTTCACAGAGGATATTTGAGTGTTACCTCTAATTTGTGACCATACATAAACTTAACTGGCTATTTGGTTTCATCCTACATCTACAAAATATACATATACAGGATCTTTCTATATACTGTTTTAATACAGAGGTGTGTGTGCACGCCCGTAAACAATTTTCTATGCAAATTAATTCGGACTTCATTCATATTATGCGCGCACACAGAAAAAGTTCTTTGCAAGGATGAAAAGAGACTTCCCTCTACAATAAATACTGGTTATCTGTGTTCTGTTTTCAAATGTGGATACATTAAGGAATGATATATGGTGTAATTAGTATATAAAATTAAATGACAAAATGGAATACGGAGAGCATCCAGCTTTTGTGCATTGGTGGAGCGGCGATACAACATCAGTCTTGTCTGAGGCATATATTACAAAGTGGCTGGCGATGTTTGTCACTGCAGAATTATACTCTGTTGTTACAGTGAGCTTTGGCTTCCTTGGCATTGGTATCTGCTCATTGGGTAGAGAATCTGTTGTTTGTCACAGGCATGAGAACACGGTGCCAGAGTTTCATATTAGGCAAAAACCACATGGCTAAGGCCTGAAGGCGCATGAGCTCACCACTTTGCTGATGCTAAGCAGGTTTGAGTCTGGTCAGTGCCTGGATGCTGACTGCCTGGGAGCCACATGTATGCCACTGGACTGACTGATTGATTGTGCCCCCCCTCCCAAAAAAAAATTAATGTGACCCAGAGTGACTTATAAAGTGAAACAAAAATTATAACTAAGTAGGTTTTGATACCTTAGGAAAGCTTTTTTCAACCATGGGTCCCCAGATGTTGTTGGACTACAACTCCCATCATCCCTGACCACTGGCCCTGCTAGCTAGGGATGATGGGAGTTGTAGCCCTGCAACACCTGGGGACCCACGGTTGAGAAAGGTAGCCTTAGGATCTATGAAGGATGAAAGGTGGGATAGAAATGTAAGAATTTGTTTATAAAATCCGGGGGGGGGATCATTGCTTGTTATTGAAAAGTTGCTTTTCATCCATAAGCCTCCCTAAGCAGGATACAGCAAAACAAGAGAGGATGACAATGTATTTAATGAATATCATGTTAAAGTAAAGGGGAAATGATGCAGAACATATCAGATGCTACAAAGCATTTGTTTGTTTAATTGCTGTATTTATTATTATTTTTTCTGTTTTTATATGAGAAGCTTTGAAAGGTATATAAATAAAGAAAAGTCAGATTTAAATATATAAAGGAATAAACACTCACACACTGTGTGTGTGTGTGTGTACGTGTGCGTGCATTAACCAGTTGGCATAGAGAAAATGAGTTCTAAAAAATAGAAGCCATCACTAAGAAGGCATTCTTATTATCTGATGTCAGTTTAGCCTCCTAACTTGGTAGAACCTGACAGTATGTGTTCAATCAGGGGAAAGAGGAAGATGTCAAGTGCAGAGCACTTATGGCTTTAAGGTCAGAATGGGCACCCTGAACCTGAAAAAATGCTGAAAGTCATTGGTGTATTGACCTGAAAGTCAAGAGGTAGTTGCAATGTATTTCTTCTAAGCAATGCCAGAAAACAAACAGACCTATGTTTTCTGGACCAGGTAAAGCTCAATAAAAGATTCTTCTATAAGAGTGGCAAAAGAAAACTTAATGCTACTCAGTGGCCTTGCAATAAAATTCAACATTTCATGTGTTGATACTTGTTAGTGTGATAGAGGGAGGCTGATGGGGACTGTTGAACTCTATGGCTCATAGAATCAACACACCTTACTGAAATACCGAAACAAATACGGATTTCATGCAGAAAAGTGTTTCATTTGGACTATTCCTTAACACTGTGATTCCTGTACTGATTTTTCACCATAATCACAAACATTGTGGCATTTGTGGTTTCCTTTATTCCACATCAGATTCTTTGTTTGTCCAGCGAGTTCAGTATTGTCAGTTTTGCCTGCCAGTGACTCTCCAGTATCTCGGCACAGAAAAGGCTTTCCCATCAACCTGTTACCAGATCCTTCAAACGAAAGATACCAGAGATTGAAACTGGAACTTAAGGGTGCCTCTCAATGTGCATGGTTGAATTAGCCCCCCCAGGATTCCTTTGGAGCAATAGAGGTGCCACAGGCAATGGCAAGTGACCCATTAGACTACATGCTGCTCTAGCTGCGCTTCTAAAACAGATTCCACTCCTAAATTACCCCCTAGATTCCTTGAAAAAGGAGCTGGCTTTGCATCACAAAATAAAATTATGGGAGGAAATGTATGCTGCAGCCAATTAGATTCTGAACATTTAATAGATTCTACAGGAACTGCCATAGCAGCTGGGGAATATTGTGGGTGTCACTGCCTTAGCAAATAATGTTGAGAAGTTGCACATTGCAAGGGCTATTAGAGAATAGGCATCACTAGACCTACACCCCTGTAGGGGACCTATACTCATTCTCCAGAGAGATTTGATCCTGCCCTTCATCCTCTTTGCTGTAGCTGTCTCTGCTCACCTGCAGTCTCTGGGCATGCAGTCAATAACTAGAGTGAGATACTGCATCGCTGTCTACCTGCAGTCCCTCCATGTGGTTTGGGCCCAGGGAGGGAGGAGAAATAAGTAGGCAGGGGTAACTGGGAGAGGAAGAGGGAGGACACAACTGGAGGAACCTCCAAAACATGGAGCCAGCTCTGATTGCTACGGCAGTATATTGGCTGAGAAGTAAAAAGCCACCAGGTGTTGCTGGAATCGAGCTGGATACACTCCATCTCCTTTTGCAGAACATGAAAACCAGGTCCCTCACACTGACAGGAGGAGGTAAATGAGATCTTTCTGCCTGAAACCTGGTCTATAGAGAATATGCATCGACTGCAGCTGCTTCTTATGAGAAGCTTAATAAGTCAAGACAAGCTGTTGGAACATATGCAGTAGGCTGGGAGGTCCTAGGATTAATCTTAGGTGATTAAAAAGATGGCAGGCATTAACATCTTTTAACTTGGCAATTTATCAGAGATCATGGGTATTAAAAATATTGGATAAGTTTCTCTTGAGAGTATATACGATAATCTCAGGCTTACCGTTCCCCCCAACCTTACAGTATGCTGAGGGTAAAATTTTCGTTTAAAACAGTTGGTCAATTGGCCTTTGTACTACTGGCATTTTGAGCTATTTAGTATTGGAGTTGCACATGGCTGAGTGTCATAAAATTCAACATATACTATGCTGGACGATTAACATGGACTTTTCCAAACTAATCAGGTCTTTGTGTGTGATATTTGGGACCAAATTCTCACTGGTGCTAGCAAATCTAGTTTACACTAACTGTACCTCTACTTCTCTGTAGCTTTATTAGTTTTAATATTTGTTAGAACTGAAGATTGTAAAAACATGGAAAATATGTAGGTACATGTGCTTTGAAGCAAGGTAGATAGAAATAGAAAAGTAGTTTTAATTCACCTCCAAATACATCTTACAATTGAATTAAATTTCACGCCCTTGAAACTTTAATGGCATGATAATCTCTGTTTGATAAGAGTAACTGTTGTACGCAAGAAAATCATATTGTGCATTCATCTTTTTGATAATTCCTTACTTGTTCTGCATTCTATTATAATTTTTGATCTTATTTCACGTTGGCTATTTTATGATCGGATATTAGAGGTCCATGGATGATTTACATAAGAAGAGACAGCTGTAAGTACTTTCAAATCTTCTTTCTTCCTCATATTTAGGAAACATCTGAGCAGAAAAGAAATAGATTAGGTGTACTTAAACATTATTAAAGTGTCAGATTCCTTTCCTTCTTTTTACAGGGAGAATTAATTGCACGTATTCCAGAAAAAGGCTTATCTCAGCAGTAATTACTCTTCAAGTCAACTCAGCAAGGCAGCTGTAGAGTGTGAAAATGACAGTATCCAATGATACACAATGTGGATTAGCCTCCCAATATCTCGCACTCTCTGAAGCCTTGATGAAAAGCTGTCAGCAAGATAGAATCTTTAATATTCCCTTGCACTTGTGGAGGTGATTCTGCATATTAGTTTAAGTCTCTATCACAAAGTGGCGTCATTTTGCACCACTCGGTGCCGGATGCAGATAAATGATTGTTGTGGCACCGCTGCAGGAAGAGGTTTCTGGTCTGACGCTGATTCCCTCAGACATGATTTGCATGGGAATAATATGGCAGGAGTTGAATGTGTCGGCAATAAAACTCTGTCCTTAAGTGTCTCCATCTAGAGATCTTACAATGTGACTTAAAACCCCTTTAATAATAATGCACCACATATGCTTGTCTTATGTTAAGGTGTCACCGGTAGACGGCTAGCTTCAGGAGATATGCACGATTTTACTGACAGGTCTCCTTGCAGATTTAGATAAATATGACCTGGCTTTACTTTGAAAGTGCCTTCATCTTTCTGTCACACTGAGGAAATGGTGAGCGAGCTGCGTGCAGATGAATGGGGTGGAGAGGCATGACATGTCTCTCTTTATTTCCTGATAGTTCAAACCCTATTATTAGATTCTGTTCGGAAATTGCTCACTGTATTACTTTTTCACGCTAGAACAAATAAATAATTTATGACTTCCTTTTTATCCCACCCTTCTTTCTTTGTACCCCCTCATTTTACCCTCTTATTTTACCCAACCTTTTGAGGTTGTTTAAGGTGAAAGAGAGTGACTCGCGCAAGATCGCCCACTGAGCTTAGTGGCTGAATGGGGATTTGAATCCGGTCCTCTGAAGTCCTAGTACCCCAGTACACCATTCTGGTGTTTCAGTTTTCTTCTTCTTCCTCACTACTACTTTACAATCTGCATTAACCCAGTTTTATATATGAGAAAGTGAAGCTGTGATCTAATGACTTGCCCATGGCTATTCATTCAGCCCATGGGTTGGATCTCAGCCACATTTGCTTGTGTCTGAGGAGTTCTGCATCCTGGCATGTTGGCTCCACATACTGTAGGAGCTGGAAGTAAGCAGGGTACAGAGAGATAGTGGTGGTTTTCAGGATCAGTGTGAATGCATCCCTGCTTGCTTCAAATGAAGTTTAATCTACAGTTCCCCAAGTTTAAGAGTACAAAAACCTATGTGACACTGATTATAATAATAATGCTGATTGCTTCCTATTAACACTAACATGTCTGCATCCAAGCTTTTGTGCACTTCCATTAGACTTTGTGACACACACAACACATCCTGGGGCTTTATTTGTGATGCTTGTGGAGGAGTCAAAAAAGGCCTGTGAATTCACATACAATGTTAAACCCAGAGTTTATTTATCTCTGCTTTATTAGAAGTGCAACTTATCTGAACACCTTTCTGCAATTTTGGATGCATGCAATTTACTCCTAATTTCAAATTGTTGCATTAAGCGCCACAGGATCTATTCCAAACATAGGGGCTTTGACACAGGAAGCAGGCTTGGTTAGATCTGAACCTTATTTCCATACAAATGTAAATATTTTTTTATCAGTGTTAAAATATGAGGGTATTCTATGCAAAGATAAATCATCCCTGAGGAGATGTAATACTGCAATACTGTTGGCCTTAGGGATGGGAGAAAATATGATAAAGCTGTAGAGAAAATTAGAAAGTGATTTTGGCCTCCCTCTAAATGGGTTTCCTGACAAGCACTGGAATATTCATTAGAAACTGATGATACCATTTCACAAGGAATTCTTCCTCCCTAATAGTCTCTTTTTCATAATGTATTATTTCCAAAATTGGTTGCTATTTTGTTTCTGTTTCTTCATAGTATATAAATAAATAATCTCCATGACAAATGGAGCTGCTTGAACAATAACGATACAAAGGGAACAACAAGAAGTATTTGTATTTCTCTATAAATTTGACTATGTGCTGCATTGTGTAAATCTGTAATTTTCTTCAACCTGAAAAGCCCTGGCTGGGGCACACATTTTACTACTTACAGACTATGGTCTGGTGGGAAAGAACCAGAGGGAGTTTTTGCATTCATCTGTCTTGGAAGACAGTGCACTTTGGGGGTGAAGTCAACCTGTTGGAAGGTTGCAGTGCCTGCTTTGGCTGTAGAGACCGATACAGGATCCAGTGGCGTAGCGTGGGGGGTGCCAAGGGTGCCGGCCGCACTGGGCGCAACATCTGGGGGGGCGCGAGTCCAGAGGGAAGGGACAAGTTCCTTCCTCCACCGGGCTCCCCGCAGCCACCACCAGCCTTGCGCCCTAGCGCGCCCCCCCCCCGCCGCCACTGCGGCTGCGCTCCACTCACTGCTCGCAGGAGGAGCAGCTGCTGCAGCAGCGCCGACGCAGCCACCGACGCCTGGCCGGCACGGGCAGCCTTCGCACCCTGACGCGCCGCCGGGCCTCGCCGCGCCCTGCGCTCCCCAAAAACCTCCGAGAGGAAGCCGGTGGGCGGGCGAGGCCCGGCTAAGCCTCTCGCCAGCGGGTTAAGGGGCTTTCGGTTTTAAAAGGATTAGCTTGGGAAGGGGCGGGGGGGGCTGCTCGCCGGCAAGCGCCTGCTCCACGTTTCCAAAGGCGCTCGCCATCCGAGGGACATGGAGCGCTTGCAAGGAACGGGCTCCGTGGAGCAGGTTAGGAAGAGATCCCTTCCCTGGCAGGCCGCCGGCTTCGCCAGCTGTTTCCCATTCACGATCAGGAGGAACTTCAGGCTGCTTTCAGCTTTGGTAGAGGGAATCTAAGCAAGGGGATGGAGCCGGTGCCCTGAGGAAAGACGGCAGCATTGGGTTTGTTTTTAGTTTAGAGAAAAGGCAAGCAAGAGGCGACAGGAGAGAAGCCTGCAAAACTAAGGCATGGCAAGGAGAGAGTGGACAGAGAGGAAAGTTTTTATCCCTCTCTCTGTACAATATAACTCGTGGGCATCCAGTGAAGCTGAACGTTGGAACAGTGGCGTAGCGTGGGGGGTGCCAAGGGTGCCGGCCGCACTGGGTGCAACATGGGGGGGGGGGCGCTCGCACTTGGGTGCTAAAATCCACGGTTTAGGGGGTGCAAATTACTTGCCTTGCCCCGGGTGCTGACAACCCACGCTACGCCACTGACAGGATCCAGGGTGTTTTTGACTCTGACTCTGGAAAAGGGAATCTTACAATATCCTATATTCTGTGTGCAGTGATGGGACCCTGTTGTGTTATTGTAGAGCATAAGCAAGTGTGCACACAAGGCAGTGTGCAGGTACCCAGAGCATAGATCATGGCTGCTTCACTCCTTCCCTGGTCTTGCTACTGCCTCACTACCCAGAACTAAAATTGGTTTGGTTTAACATTTTGAGAGGTTGTAGTGCTGCAAACCTATGTACAGTTGACTCGGGGGGGGGGGTAAGTCTCATTGAACTTGGGGGGGGGTGTTTCTACTTAAAACCATACAACACAATGGATTACATGGGATACATGTTAATCTTTTGTTCTGTTAAAGCTCCTTGGAACATGGTTGATCATTAAGGTCTGTGAGCTGAATGGATCATTAGCTACATGTCCTTCCAAAATCTTTAACTCAGTAGTCATTTCAGCTATTGAACAGGGTTAGCAGGGATTGTTTTGGAGTTCCTTAATAACCAGCTGAATATGTCTCTCTCTAAGGGAGTTTAGAAACAGACATTTGGACCTATATATGTATTGGGTATTCTTTGTGGTTCCTTCAGGTTTATGGTTTGTCTTATAAATGACATGACAGGAGAGACAGTTAGTATTACATTCAAAATCATGAAACTAATTGATGATTTATTTATTTTTTAAAAAACAACTTAAGTGATTTGCAAACTGCATATATAGTCAATCAGCCTTCTAAGCTACAATCCTAAATCCATTAGGCCATGTTGAATACTTCTGCATAGGCTGCGCTGTCCTGTATATTAAACTGATTTTGAGGTTTCCTCTCCTTGGATAATTGGACTTCATGCAATTTTGATTTTCTAGTGTACATCAGTTTGTAATAACTTAATAACAATCTATGATCATTTTCTGAAAATCTGATTAAAGAGCATCAGATCCTGCTTACTAATTTTTAATTGGGTACTACATAGACTTTATAAAGCAGGACAAAGCCTGAGCCACTGGCTAATGGCAAATTATGAGATCATCTTGCTAATTTATTAGCTTTATGCATTTGGTTGGGTTTGTCTGGGGCATTAGCCTTTGATGTTGCATTAATTCTGTTCTCCAGGGCTGCGGAGAAGCAGCAGCCAATGGATATGCCGCTCCAAGACCTCTCTGAGCAAGGAGATGGAGTGAGACCACATTGTTTTGCATTAAATTTTGCTGTATCATTTAATAACTCTGGGATCAACTTAGAATGGTCACAATGAAAGAATAAGTATTTGCTAGCAAATGCCCATAATAATGACAGGTGGGTTGCCATTACAACTGAAGGGTTATATGTCATCTTGGAGTGGGGGAAATGGGGGAGCAATCTGTAGTAGTCCTGTTGGTGCTATTGAGAGCTTTCCTTCCAGTGCAAAGAGCAGAAGTATTGTGTATCTAGAGGGACCCCCAGATTGGACCATAGTGGGAATGAAGGACTCCTCTCCCTATAATGAGGTCTTGACAAAGTTCACCCCAAGTACTGTATACTTCTTTAGACATATAATAAAATCATATAACTGCTGAGCAATTATTATCATGTCCTGTGAGCAAGCCCCACTGAACACACTTACTTCTAAATAAACATGCTTAGGATGCTGTTGTCATTTATAGATGCTTGTTTTATTTATTTGTGTTGCATTGCAGCCTATCCCAGAATACAACCAGGTCTGCCATGACTAGCAAGCATCACTGGGCAGCTGCTGAAGCAGTAGCAAAGCTTCTGTTGTTGTGCAAAGAATGTGGAGCAGAGAACTTGACAAAACTCTCTGCTGCCCCATGTAAAACCCCCAACTCCCAGTAATTAGAATTGCTGAAAAAAGTGCTATTAGTCTGCAGCCTTTCAGAGTCAAAACTAAAAATGCAGACAGAATGGATCAACCTAGCACTTTTTTTGCCAGGTTAGCTAGGGCAAATTTATAGGACCGGCCAGTAAGAACAACATAACATTCCTGTATCTCTTCTTTTCATCCAGACGAGTGTTGCTAATGCATACACTTAATGGGAGGGCTGTTAATAAATCACTGGACCTGCTTCAGGTCTGGGTCTTATCTATCAAACATGGAATTTAATTCTCTGGAGAAGAGTTTGCCCCATCTTGTTTAATTTATGAAAATAGTATTCATCCCTAAAGGGACAAAGATATTTGCTTTCTTTCTCCCTGTGGTTTTTGAAACAGTGGGAGGACGTGGCTCATCAACACTCTTCTGCCAAATTTCTTAATAAATTGTGTTTTTCTATCTCTACCGCTATTTGATCTTTATTTGCCCTAGGAAGTGTTAATAACACTGCAACTTTCTTTCTTGCCCTCAGTCATAACACCAGTTGCTATACAATCTTTAACCAAGTTAGTGTGATTAAACTTAGGGCTCCATGGGAAATGTTCATGGGAAATGGTGGTGGTGGTGTGAAAAGGGACTTGGGGGTTGACTTTAAGCACTCTCCCAAAGCCCCCTAACCTGTTTGGTTTGGTTGCAGTTCACTCTTCTGCTCTGCCTCTCTTGATAGCTTCTTCTTCTCAGCTATGTAATCCAGGCAATCAGGGGCCACACAGCCTATATATTGACACCATACACTATCTGCAAATCAAATTTAGCTATGTGAAAATATGACAAAACCACACCAGAATGAGGACAGCACTTCTTCCCTTCATTCTTTATGAGCACCAATTGCTGAAGCAGGGATGACATGTTTCATATCTATGTGTGTAATGTGTGCCTCCCTATTTTAGCTCAGTCCTTAAAAAATGAAAATCCTGTACGTAAAGACAGTTGTGGAGAAACAGGTCAATTGTCCATTAACTAAAAAGCCCATTAGCTTGCAAAATGATATCCTTCACTGTACAAATGAGGGAAAGACAGAGAGTTTTGACCCTGTTGGACTTAGGCTGCCCATTCTGCATTCATAGCAGGGATGGGGCTGAATATAGAATTGAGAAGTTTAGAAGGTCTCACCTCATTATGAAGCAGCACCGAGGCCTTCAGAATTCAGGTCCAGTTCATGCTGGGATTGTCGCATCCCTAGCCTGTTTCCCCTGCTTGTCCACATCCTTTCAAGTTAGGTGCAAATAAAACACCTTGTCTTCAGGAAAAGAAAGAGGAAACTGGTGGTGTTGAGGACTGGCTAGAGACAGCAGAGGGCATCTTAATCCCACGTGCTTCATTATTATTCTAAAATGATAAGCTTAAGCATGCTTAGAAACATAATTTCCAGTTAAGAGACACTTCTGCACCACCAGTTATGATTCCTTGATGTTCCTTTACTTAAAAACAGGAGGGGGAGGGAGCTGACATAGAAGAGCACATTTCACCCAATTTGTCCTTGTGTGCTTTCTTGGAAAAGCCTAAGAGCTACAAAGGTGTCTTGTGGGCATTCTCTAAGAAAGCTGAGAGAAACATTAACACACACAATGAACAGTTTCTAAGGCCAGCCAGTGGGAGTGTGCCCATCGCTATTTCTGAGGAAATATATATAGTGTCATATAGATAGATAGAAAGAAAGAGAGAGGGGGGCATCAAGGAATCGTAGAATGCTGAAAGTTGTTTGGCTGGTTTTAGTCCTGGGTGAAGAATGCCTGCAGGACACAAAAGTAGGTGGTCTTCCTTTCAGTGACCAGTGGGAGCTACTATTCCCAATCCCCATACAACACTTCTGTAGCAATGCTACATCACAACATACTTAAATTTCAACTAGCACATTGTGGGAAGAAGAAACCATCCTGTCTGGTCCCTGATTGCTGTAGTAAAAAGAAATGCACTATTGTAAAAAAGAAAAGAAAAAGGCAACGCTGCCTCACTTTTACTGGAAAGACCCCAAGCTTCTGAATATCTTAAAACTTAGACTTTTTCCAGGGTCCTAGTGAGTTTCACCCCACATTTATCCACCATTTTCCTCTCCAAATACCTCCACACCAGGCATGTGGTTTGTGTCTGTGTCTAATCTGCTATATATGTCATCATATCACCCTCATGAATCATAGAATTGTGAGTTGGAAGGGACACCAAGGCTCCTCTATTCTATCCCGCTGCAATACAAAAATCTCAGCTAAAGCATCTGTGACAAATGGCCATCTAACCTCTGCTTAGAAACCCCCAGTGAAGGAGAGTATACAGGCTCCCAAGAGGGTCTATTCCCCTGTCAAACAGATCTTCCTGATATTTTGTCAGAATATTTTGAAACTTGGAAGCATTGGTTTGGGTCTTGCCCTCCGAAGCAGGAGAAAACAAGTTCCTGCATCTTCCATGGATCAGGCCTTGAGATATTTGAAGATGGCTATAATATCTCCTCTCAGTCTCCTCTTTAACAGACTAAACATACCAAACTCACTCAACCATTCCTCATAAGGAATGGTTAGCTTCCCGGCCTCTGATCATCTTGTTTGTCCTCCTCTGCATGCATTTCAGCTTGCCAGTATTCTTAAATTGTGGTGCCCAGAAGTGGACAAAGTGCTTCAGGTGTGGTCTGACCAAGGCAGAATACAGCAGTACTATTACTCCCCTTGACCTGGACATTGTACTTATGTTGTTGCAACCTAGAGAAGCGTTGGCTTTTTCTGCTGCTGTTGCATCACACTGTTGACTCATGTGAAGCTGTGGTCTACTTTTCACATGTATTACTGACTTCATATTTTGGAAACATACAATACAGAAAACAATCACTTGGCAATTGATGGTTCAGCATTGGAAAGAAAATTTTGGATTAGATGACCTTGGTCTAACCTCCAAAACCATGTTTGTATTCCTTCGTACCACTGGGCTCTTTCTTTCTTTCAACTCTAAAGTACATTTTATGCATCCTAGACAAAGTGGAGACCAAGGGATTGTCACCCATGTTCTTTTAGAAATATGTAGCATTTCCTAGTCATATATATTAGGTCTTTTGAAACTTGTGGCAAAATACTTATTAACAGGAACTTAAAGCCATTATCAGATTTTGCCCTTTCTTGGGAATTTATATGGCTGATTTCAGAGGTATGAATCAGCTGATTGCCTTTGTCTTGGGTGATTGATTAGTTTTGAAGTATTAATGTACTGTGCTGTTAGCATTAGCACAAGGGCTGCCGCTATTTTTCATCCTTGTACATCTTTTTAATAGGACCGTGAAATTACAGTACCTATGTTATGTATCGTCTGCCGGACAAGCTTCTTTTCAGTTCCTAATGTACTAATTCTTGATGAAAGAATCTGCCATTAGAGAGAAGAATGAGCTCTCACAGAAGGCTATTAAGGCCAAATGATGTGTTTTTAAATTCAGAAGGCATTCTAAAATATCCAATTTATTTGGACGCTGCTTTAGAATGTGTTTATTAAACATTGCACTTATTAAGTGCAAAATCTCTCCCTCTGCTGTTGTATTGGCGTCAATCTGAAGCCTGCTTGCTTATTTAATTTCAATCATTTTCTGCTTTTGGATCTGGATCTGGGCTACACTCTGCTAAAAATCAGAATACAAATAAATCCTAGAAGCTCAGTCTGTATTCCTTTGAGCAAACAAGCTCAGTATTAATATCCAGTTTTAAAGAGCTCATAAAATGATTGATAGCACATTGGAGCAAATTTGACTAAGGCGATTAAATAATGGGAAAGAGGCTTCGCTTGAAGCTCCAGTGTTTCATTTATTACATTGATTTGGTAGCTGGGTAAAAAGTTGTTTTTATTATTTCTTTGGCTCAATTAAAGTTGCACTTTTTAAGTCATTCTTTCTTCACTACCCAGACCTAGTTGCAAATAGGTAGAGCCACAAATAGGTAGAGCCACAAATAGGTAGAGCCTATGTAGAATAATAATCTCTACATTACACATCAAGCATTCTTCATGTTAAGAGCTATTTCCCAGATGGGTTAGATTCCTTGTTTTTGAAAATGTGCCCTGTGCAGTCATACTGTCTTTTACTGTGACTTACCAGAAAGAGAGAGTTCACTGTGTGTGCTAGAAAAAACAACAACACTGTTTAGCAAGGGAAATGACCCAGCTGTAGTTAAACACAATGAAATCCCATGGTTTTCAGTGGAAGAAAGCTGAACATATGTTTCTTAACTCAGAGAAACTTGCAGCCTATCCAATGCATGTTTGCTGAATCTCATGCTCTATTGGAGCTTGCTCAGTAGGACTTACTTCAAAGTAAGCATCCATAGGGTTAGATCCCTGGTCTTTGGCTGAAAGTGTCGGTTACAACAAAAATGCCTAATAATATTATTATTAGTTAAACTTGGTGATATTTTAAAATGCACAATGTATATAAGGGTCTCAAGACTTCCTAGATAATCCTATGGTGTAGATCTGCTTTTGGAAAATTCTGTTTAAACCAAGAGTTTCCAGGAAAATTTCTTCTTTATACCTTACCTTACTATTATCCTTTACATCCTCCCACTTGACATTTGATGGAGTAGACTACCTCCAGAAATGTTCTATAAATAGCACAGTTCTTCTCAAGGAGCTTGGGAGTGAAGTTTTTACTCTTATGACTAATTAAGCATTTGAAAATGATCACATATAGAGACGATGTCTTTCACACCTCATCTGCTTTATGTGAAAATAAGTATGATCCTCCCTGCCTCAGTCAGGTGTCTAGATATTAAGCTAGTACTGGCAAGTCCATCATATAGTCTTTGCAATTTCACTCCTCCGTCCTAGATTTATTTATTTATTTATTTCATTGATATACATCACACCTTTCCTCCATGGAGCTTGTAGTGGTATACCTGGTATACCTCCCTGCAGATTTATTCTCCCAACACCCTTGCAAGGTAGGTTAGGCTGAGTAACTGATCTCCCAATGTGTATACAGTGGTACCTCGGGTTACATACGCTTCAGGTTACATATGCTTCAGGTTACAGACTCCGCTAACCCAGAAATAGTATCTCGGGTTAAGAACTTTGCTTCAGGATGAGAACAGAAATTGTGCTCTAGTGGCGCGGCGGCATCAGGAGACCCCATTAGCTAAAGTGTTGCTTCTGGTTAAGAACAGTTTCAGGTTAAGAACGGACCTCTGGAACGAATTAAGTACTTAACCCGAGGTACCACTGTAGAAGAAGAAGAAGAGTTTGGATTTGATATCCCGCCTTTCACTCCCTTTAAGGAGTCTCAAAGCGGCTAACATTCTCCTTTCCCTTCCTCCTCCACAACAAACACTCTGTGAGGTGAGTGGGGCTGAGAGACTTCAGAGAAGTGTGACTAGCCCAAGGTCACCCAGCAGCTGCATGTGGAGGAACGGAGACGCAAACCCGGTTCCCCAGATTACGAGACTACCGCTCTTAACCACTACACCACACTGGCTCTGAAATAAACTGTGTAATTGATCCTTCCTTCTATAGTAGCAGTACAGCGTTTAAGTATTTATTTATTTGCATTCAGTGAGGCCTACTGCCAGGTAAGTGTGTGTAGCACTTCAATCTTACTTTGGGAATAACGTGGTAATTAACACGGGAATAAGCCCAATTGAACAAAGCCATATTTCCTTCCAAGGAGGAATGGGGGAGAAATTTGGTTTGGTTTGGATTTTAATGCAAACCTACCTAATTTGTTCTTCCTAAAACAGTGCACAAGCCAAAGTGCAGCTAACCTTCAAAATGCACATTTCTTCAACTTTTTATATTGATTTTGCAAAAAAGTATGTATTTGAGAAAAGTATGCAAATAATTTCATATACATTATATAGAACATACACTGAATCAGGCAAAGTTGCTTGCAGAAATGAATCTTCGTGAGCATTTTTTAAAAAATAGTAAATTGACAAATGGATGGAGATTGATGACTGGAGTAAATGACAAACTAAGAGAGAGAGCAAAATTGACAGATTCATCCATCCCTACTTCCAAGTAAACATGCACAGTTTTGTGTTGCTAGCCAGTCGGAAGCTAATGAACTTCATTAACACTTCCCTGTTTTCAGCTAGAGTTCAAATGATGACGTGAGAGTTTCCCAACCATTTTAAAAGATGCTAAAATTGCTTTATTCTGTTCCATAGCTATGTATGCTGTTCAAACCATAAGAAATGGTTCTTCAGTTAAAATGAATCCACTTACCTGAGCAGCTTCCTTCTCCTCCCTCCCTCTCACTTTACTACCATGGACTGTAGACCAGAACTGAAGTCTTTGTACTGTAAGAAAGCATTTCTTTATATCGACAAACAATGAATAGTGAGTGGGATGAATTATACTCTCTGCTTAATGCCTCCTGCATTGTGCCAGCTACTTTTAGGAGAAACTGATTCAGCAGACTTTTAAGACGCTCCTTTATGGAACCAGAAGTTTATGATGAGTAATTATCTAAATCAGCAATATCTGTCATTGCCATTACCTACCTGAGCTTATTCCAGAGGGAAAGGACTGTATCTCAGTGGCACAGTATATTATTTTCATGCAAAAGTCACTTGGTGGAACCCCTGGCAGATCCACTTATGAAAACTCATATAGCAGTACTATTGGGGGAGGGAGAGACCACAAGAGACTTAAAAGTGTGCAAGTGAGATCTGTAACAAAATGTTGCAGTATGAAGTGTTCCCCTTCAGAGTTTCAGCCAGCCAGGCTTTCTTCAAAGATGCTGTATTCCACCCCACCACTCATTTTCCATTCCTCACCCTCCAACAGGCAACTAGCATTCTATGTCCACAGAGCATGCTGGGTCTCCATTAGACTGTTTTTAGCCCTCCGTACCATTTTAGATCCCTAGTCCCCAAAATATGTTTTACTTCTGCAAGTCTAGTGATCTCCCCAAGGCTGCCACTGCCTCCCTCTTGTGCACAGACAGCATCTATTAGGCTAGCAGGACAGGTGCTCAGGGAATTGGTGCCTCGTGGGGCTTCCTTACACTGACGGACATCGATTGGGGGTTTAATTCTTCCAAGGCAAATGTCATTCCCCTGGATGGGCAGGTGGGAAGGATTGCCTGCCTAGTAGGATACAGGCTCTGGGATGTATTTAAGCTGAAAGCACACCTCCCTGGCCCACATCTCCACAGCTCTGCACCTGGTTCCACTTCCTCAATGGTGTGTGGGACTGACTGATTTGTTTTACTTTAAGGAAGCTGTGGACAGTTTTTAAAGCTCTGTCTGTTGTTGGAAGGTGTGTGTTTAACTCTCCTCCATGCACTGTACCCTTGCTGTAAAATCCTCCCTCTTGGCTGATCTTTGCCACAGTTGGTCAGGAGCGCTAATCACAGGTTGCTGGGGTTGTGGTTTTTTTTGGGGGGGGGGTAATTTTGATCAGGGCAGTGGGTTAAAGGCCTCCTCTTGCAGCACCACCTAACTGATCAAGTACGATCTGATTGCATCTGTTTTGACCATCACTCAAAGTGAACTCTTGTTTTTCTACTGCTGCAATAGTTAATATACATACTTTTGAGCTGATTGTTTTCAGAGAGTCTTGAAAGCAGAGGAGAGGGTTTGGTTTCTGGCTGATATATGTATTTTTTAATGAAAGAAGAGCACAGCTTTGTTTGAAATGTGATAGTGGAACATTTCATTATGGGAAACTACCAGCGTAAATATTACTTGCGTTCAGTTCCAGCAGCATGTTGTTGACCTTTCTTGCTGAGTCGGTCAACTCTGCTGTGCTGCTGTTTCAGGGCTGCCCCCCCCTTCAAACCATTCCATGACAGTGGGCTGCAACGCATTGTTAATGAAGATTATTTGTCTTTGTGTATGTTGGAGGTAATATAATCAGTGTAATTGGGAAGTAAGGATATCTACGCTCTGCGTTCTGGTTTCTCCTCGGGGTTTCTTTGTAGCTTGCTGTTCCTGTAAAACAGATTGTAATTCGACCTTCTGTATACAGATTATTTCAACTGGCAGGCAAAAAAAGAAAAAAAAATCTGTCATTATAAGCGGAGACCCGTAAGACAACCATATTGTAGCACAGTAATTGGAAATGTTCAGCCCTGCTCAGAGTCTGAACTACTGGAGCAGAGAGAATGAAATTGTACTATGAAGGTGGCTAAGTGACCTGCAAGTGTCCAGCCCAGTGGTAGCGTTTAATCAAAACTTCTCGTTCTACCTTTCACCTCTATTTCTTGGCCTTCCTGCAGACATGAATGCGAGAGAAAACATATGCAAAGGGGGATCTTCCTGTGGGAGCTTCCTACAGGCATGGCAGAGAGATCAGATGACAGACAACACTGTGTCTAGAACCTGCAGTTTTCTGAGCCCTATCCAGATATTACGCACCTGAAGGAGAGCTCCAAGTACAAAGGAGCTATGGGACCCTGCCATTGACGTATAGTTCCCTCTGGTTTAGCTCATGCTCAGGTCAAACATCTGTAGCAGGGAGCTTGCTGCATAGAATATTGATACAGTATGTTATATCACCCCAACCTCCTTTTCTATGGTATTATGTATTTATGTACCCCTCCCAATGTACTGTAAGCTGCTTGGAGACCCTTTGGATGACAAGCAACTAATACGTTTAATGAAATAAAGAAGTAAAATAACAAAGACAAGATGGGAACAGGCTCTGGAGTACGGACTCAGCCTGTTTTAGGACTGGGTTGTCTTTCACATGAAACGACAGATTCACAACTTGGGCGTGTTTCTGGATGCATCTTTATATTTGCATGGCCAGCAGTCTGTTTGCTCAGCTTAGGCTGGTGTTCTAGCTACAATCACGCCTGAGGAAGCTAGTTCAGAACACGGCAACATATCAGGTCTTAGCTACCTTAAGACTGGGTTACTGCAATGCACTCTTCATGGAGCTACCTTCGAAAAGTGTTTGAGAGCTGCAGTTGAACAAAAATGTAACAGCAAAGATCATGGTAGGTAGCCGTGGTGGTGTGATGCAGTCGAAATAAAATAATAATAATAAAAATTATCCAGTAGCACCTTATAGACCATGCATGCCCATGAAAGCTTATACCAGAACAAACTTAGTTGGTCTATAAGATGCTACTGGACAATTTATTTATTTATTTTTTATTTCAGCAAAGATCATGTTACACCTATTGTGCAACATCTGCATTGGCTGAAAGCATGCTCCTGGGTACAATTCAGAGGGTTGATGATTAAAGTCATAAATGTTTTGAGGATACCTGAGGGATCAGCTGCTCTCATATCATCCTCCCCAATCCATAATATCAGGAGAAGCCTTTCACCGATGGTGGAAGCACAGTTGATGACAACAAAAGATAGGTCATTCTTAATGGCTGCACCATAACTCTGAATACTCTCTCTCATGAAGTGCAGATAGCCCCCTCTCTAGCCACCTTTTGCCGACTGACAATTTTTTTTAAAAAAATCCAGTAGCTTTTTGTGTTTTCTTCCAGCTCTGCTTTTTAAATGTATGTTGATGTTGTGGATTTTTATATATTGTGTTTTTAAATTGAGGTAAACCACCCTGAGTGATGCGTGGGACATTTTTATATAAATATAATAAAACCATTTGTTGCTTGCTTTTTTGTAGCAGTGCATTTTTAGGGAAGAGGGACAATTCACCCTCACCTCCAAGGAGTCTGGTGATACCTCCCTCTTTTAGTATGTATACACTAATAACATTTCAGGAACTTTATGTTCAACAGGAATCAGAATTGTTCAAATAGTACCTTTTATAGGATCAGCTATGAAGATATCATTTTCAAATCGCCTGGAACTCTACTTCAACCCACATAATCAATGCAGCTACTACACATTTTATTTTTCTTAGACAGAATGTGTTTTTTTGCTGCGCATAGATACTTGTCAAAGGTAGAGTGAAGTATTAGCTACTGCTAGATAGAACAAAGAAGATTGGGTTAATGAAAGTTCTTAGAAAAGCAATTTTTATGTATTGTACATGCATTCCACACAGCTAATTGTGTGGAAGTAACAAATGTCAAGTAATGCAATGAACCGAAACTCCTTCATTATGGCATAATTGTGTATACATGAAAATTAAAACGTTATAAAATACTTCTTTATTTCAAGTGGTTGGTTGAATAGTCTTATTTGGTTTGGGTTGGCCAATTGTCATTCAATGTGAATTAATTATAATCGCTTTGAATCATTTCTAAAAATCTGTAGCCACGTCTATCTTCGCCAGACATCATCTGATATATCCAGGCATAGATGCAAGGCTCCTTGTTTGGGTTATGTCATCTGGAAAATAATGTGTAATTCCTTAGGATTTTATTTATTTATGTATTTATTTATTGGTGTGACTGATTTTAAGTAAAATATAAAAAAATACATGTGAGATCCTCTGGTAATGGAGGATAAAGAGGGGTATATGAGTGTGCATAGAAAGCAGCCTACTGTACAACAGTTAAATTTACATTCATTGTTCCAGTCACATTTGCCTCTTGCCCCACCCACCACTAGAATGTAGCCCCACATGGGAACGTAGCGCTCAAGGTGAAAATGTTTCCTACCTGAGCAGTAGCTTAGGAGGTACTATTGCATTTCACATGGTTGGATTGTGATCTTCAGTTTGAGGGAACATTGAAAATCATGACCCAGAAGCTTGCATGGCTTTATATATACTTTTCAGTGCAATTAGCATATTTTGCATACAATTTGCATTGGTGTGGAAGATATTGGTTCAGCTGTTAGGGAAACTGCCATTTTTATGCCGCCTGCTAATTTGCATGATTTTCTATTAAGGAAACGTTGTTGAAAAAGTTTGCATAATGTTAGCATGAGCGTAGCAGGACTTCGCTGGTGGATTAACTTGCTTTTCTTTTGCGATGCCATTTGTGCAATTTCCAGAGCGAGTTTAAAAGCGGCAGTTTTCAGGATGTTTTGGAGATGATCATCTGTCATATGAGATCTCATTTTACACTTGTTAAGCT
Source organism: Podarcis vaucheri (assembly GCF_965113315.1). Lineage (NCBI taxonomy): Eukaryota > Metazoa > Chordata > Lepidosauria > Squamata > Lacertidae > Podarcis > Podarcis vaucheri. The sequence continues at coordinate 17,818,628 of NC_138767.1, forward strand.
TCTGCAATGAAAATATTTGCTGACAAATGTGCACACGCCCACAAAGAAGCATATGTCGCTGGAAGTGTTTGTATTTGAATGTGGCTGAAGGCCAGTAGGATAGAATTGCAAGAGTGGACCAAGCAGTGAACTGTCAGATGGAATGCAACACCATAACTTCCTATGGGAACTTTGCCATTGATTTCAGTGATATGTGTATTGTACCTCCAATGCCTGCTATATGAGTTGATCGGCTTTCCAGCTTCATTTTCAACTTCAAACAGGGGTGGAAAACCTCTGGCCTGGGCACAGATGTGGCCGTCTACACCTCTCAGTCTGGTCCTTAGGACTCCCTAGTCCTGTAAATGCCAATTTACAGGGGTGTGTGGGTGCCTGTAAAAACTAACCTATTGCATAAACACACATACACACATTCATTATTCTGCCTAGTTTTGCCTTAAGTCACCCCCACGATTGGCAGGAAACCTCCAAAAAGTTGCTCAAAAGTGCATGTGACTCTCAGACTGAAAAGGGTCGCCTTCTTCGATTTGAAATGTTTACCTGTTGCCCTTGTGTATTTCTGCTCCAAGGCTGGATTTCACCCCCTCCATTTAATTAATTTATTATATATTGTAGATTATAAAAATAGAAATATTGAAAGGCCACTATAATCAGTTAGATTTGTTTTCTGGCACATTGGACAATGATCTTGAACCCGTTTTCTGTCTGGATTCTATTTCATTTGCTTTTCGTTTTGTACACATACAAAAATGTCCAAAGTAGTTGGCATTTTAGAATGGACCATTATATATAAGACACACCAAGTATTCACATTCCTGTGTGCTGTTTTAGGTAAAGATCTTTCTGGAAAATAGGTATATAGATTTCAAATAACGATAATAAGAAGAAAAGGAACCTCAGTGGGCAATTCTTTAAACATTAAAACTTAAATCAATAAGGTTTAAAAGCAACCAAAAAGTTCAAATCAGAATAAAGTACCGGTAGGTACAATGAAAAATAAAGCACAAGCTCTTTGCTGAGTGTCTATGCCTGGGGCTACCAGGATGCAAAGAGCTTCTGTCCCTCCTAATGATGTAATGTAAACAAACAAACATACAAAAAACAAAATCATGGCTACCTCCATGTGACATTTGTAGCCACAATTAGAACTGGGGTGTATGAATCTGTCTATTTCAGATCTCTAGCTTTTTTTAAAAAAAATGTATTTTTATTAAAGATTTTCTTGGTTTACAAAAGTATGTGCAATGTCTCTCTCTTTTCCCCCAAGTAACAATTTTTACTGATCATTTTCATTTGTTGAGACATTAGGAAGAAGAGGGGGAAAGGGGGAAAGATGGGTGGGGTTGGGTGGCGATGTTTCTATTATACTTAATATATGTGGGGTTTTGTGTCAGTGTCACTTGTGCAGGTTCTCTGCTATTCACTTGTGTTCCTTTGGTGGTGAGAGAGGTTGGGGTTGGCCTAGGGTGTGGTTGTTTGTTTGTGGTTGGCTGTGGTGATCTTTGTTTTCATGTGTGAGTGGGGTGGGTGGGTGTTTTGGATCAGGTTAGCCATATTGATTTGTATGGTGTTGGTGGAATTTTGTCATTGTCTTGTTGGGCTGTGTGTGAGATAAAGGGGAGCCATAAAGGCGTCTTCTGTTTGTCCCCGTGTAGATCTCTAGCTTTCTAATGCTTTCCAATATTAAATTCAGGTCTCCACATTTCTTCAAAAAGCTGTGTTGTTGTTGTTCAGATCCACATAAAAATTTATCAGCATTTTGACCAATGTGCACATTTTTGCAAGAAATTTCCCCTAACATTTGCATTTTTGTACATGTTGCCTGGTTGCAGAACAGTGTTGCAAAATTCAAAGAAGTGTAATTTTGTTTCTCTGCCATTCTTATGTGGCAGGCAGGCTTTGTAACTACTTAGCTACAAACCTGTTGAATTGCTTGCTTGCTTGCTTGCTTTCAGAGACTTCAGTTTGATAGTTTTGATCTTTTGTATTATTTCTGAAAGTTTTCTATACTGTAATTGTTTCTGGCCATCGTGTCGTTTTTGATATTGCTGAGTGACATTTTGCAACACTGGGGTTTGCTTGTTTACTACTTACTGCTTGCTTGTTTATGCAGCTCTCAGACCTCATCATAATATAACTTGGAAAATCTGAAGACTAACTACATTCCAATTTACACATTCATTCAGAGATATGGGTCAGGGTTGTTCAATTCGAAATGCGGGTCGATTAAAATATTCAAGCATCTTTGCCTAGTACAGAACTATAAGCAGCTATAACTCATTTCATTTGTATGTATTTTTTTTCAAGGAAAAAGAAATGTTTTAAATGATATTAAGAAACTATGGGTGTTAGCGAGTAGACGCTTTGAAATCAATTGAGCTAAATAACTTAACCCAGTCAATTTCAAAGGGTCTACTCTTAGCTGAATATTGCCCTGTGAGTTTAATGATAGAGGCTGTTTACCTCTTCCTAAACCACTAGAAAATAGAAGTTTGGTATATTTGTATTGAATCTCTATGAAACTGTTTGTAAATTTTATTAGGTAATTAAGTACTTTTTACCTTCCTGAAGCATCCTTATCTTTAGTTACCAAGACCATATGTTTTTTGCTTCCAGGGGAAAAAATGAAATCTATAATCTGAACTGTTGAAATTTAATAAGCATCCTAATAAGGGTGATAAGAAAATCGATGTTTTCTGTATAATCTTCAGAAGAGCAGAGATAGGTCCCTCTAAATATCTTTATATTTTTAAAAGAATATATATTTCATTTGCTAAAATGCAGTTTTGAAAGAAATCCTAAAGTTGTGATTGAATTATTCAGATTTTGGACCAAAATACACAAATTTGCTTCATTATTGAAGTGCTCGATGGTTGAATACTTTACTATATTGCTTCTGCTGTAGATAGCAAGTAGGCAGTTGATATATGTAGGGTGTGCACAAGCCCCATGATTTCATAGACTCATAGAATTGCAGAGTTTGAAGGAATCCTGAGGGTCATCCAGTCCAACTCCCTGTTATGCAGGAATCTCAACATGTTCATGGCCCTCAAGAAACATAGATAAATATTATATAGGAAAACGTAGAGGTGTATTTCAAAAGAGAAAAAGCTTTTTGGGAGACACTGATCTGTTTTTTTTAATAAAGTTTTTATTGGTTTTTCACAATTTTTATAACCACAAACATTACACAATACAAACAAACAAACACATAAACAAACATGTATAATTTCAAATCCTTTTTTCTTAAACCTTACTTCACCGACTTCCCCATACCTCGCCTTTCTGCATTCCAATTTCCAAAGGGAGACACTAGTCTGACTCAGGGGTTAGGGTTGTTGACACCATACTTCAAGTTGCAGGAGGGCTGCAATTCACAACAAACAGCTGTGCACATCTGGAAGGCATCCAGTTGGGGTAGGGTTAGGCTGGTTTATCATTAGAATTGTAAAACTGTGTGGGTCAAAGAGATGGTTGGAATAATAATAATAATAGCTGTTGTTGTTTAAATAGATATAAAATGATTCAATACAAAATCCAAGACTGTTTCCAAGTACTCTTCCCTGATTTGTATAGTTAAAGCTATGAAATATATTTGCAATTTGAACAAGTGATGTTAGTGGGAAATTTGCCCTAAAGCATTTGTTTCTGTTGGTTTGTTGAACCATTTTTTTTCCCTTCACCACATGCACAGTCAAAATAAAATATCTGTCTCCATTGACCAATCAAGTGGGGAACAGATAAAAAATATCTCCAGGGCAAAGTCTTTATTTACTTGGTTCATTAATAGGAAAAGATTTCACAAATTGTGAGGCGGGGGGGGAGTGTCAGAAAAGGGTAATTTATAATGCGGATAATTTCTTATAAGTTATTTTATATCAACAACTACTTGACTATGAGCAATGTTATTTATTTATATGATTATTTATTGTTGCTGGTATTATATGCTGGTATTATTCTCAACTACTAGAGAACCTATTTCTTACTTGATTCTTATGTAGCTCAAGGCCACAGATCTATGAAACTGGCAGTTCATTAGCCAGACAGGAAGCAATGTGTTTCAAGAAATTCTTAGGTGATTTCTCAAGACTCAGGCTGTGTTTATGCCTATTCCCCTTCAACATTAGTTTCTGATTTGTTCCTGATGTCAGAGATTATACTGCTCCTCTTCCATCACAATAAACTTCTCTTTTTCCTTTGGATTTTGTTGATGCAAGCAAAGTAAGACGTTAAATCCTGGTACAGGCTACATCCTTCAAAGGAATAACATTTCCATCTGCCAACTGGAGTGTCATTGAACTGTTCATCAGAACTCAGAAAGGTGATACAAATCTGTGAAAAGGATTAGATCCATACACTCCTGAATACATCAGTCTCTCTACATGCACTCACTTCTCTCCTTTAATCTACTACAAGCAACCTAGTTATTCCGAAATAGCACACAGCAGGCTGTATCTCAGTGTTTCTCCAAGTCTGAGAAAAGCTTGGACAGGGTGATAGAAGCTGCGCGTCACAATTTCAGCGGTCGCAACTCCCTCTGAGAGGGAATTCTTAAGGAGATTGTCACAAGTAGTTCTGCCTTTTTACTGCTGGGTGTAATAGTAGGAAAGAGGTTGCACGTTTGAATGTTTGAATGTTTTCCAATTAGGCCACCTGACCCAACACTCAAAAGGACTGACTCTCTAAGACTAAATTGTTTACAGCTCAGTCAGTAGAGCATCAGATTCAATTTGAGGGTCATGGGTTCAAGCCCCATGTGGGGTGAAAGATCCCTGCATTTCATGAGGTTGGGCTAGATGATCCTTGTGGTCCCTTGATTGATTGATTGATTGATTGGCTTTATATACCACCATTTCATGCAGATCTCTGCCAGTGTGGTGTAGTGGTTAAGAGTGGTAGACTTGTAATCTGGTGAACCGGGTTCACGTCTCTGCTCCTCCACATGCAGCTGCTGGGTGACCTTGGGCTAGTCACACTTCTCTGAAGTCTCTCAGCCCCACTCACCTCACAGAGTGTTTGTTGTGGGGGAGGAAGGGAAAGGAGAATGTTAGCCGCTTTGAGACTCCTGAAGGGGAGTGATAAAGCAGGATATCAAATCCAAATCCAAACTCTTCTTAGTCCCCTGTTCAGGATAATTTAAGAGAGACTGGTTCCAGGGAAGTTCTACTAATGGTACTAATTCATTACTTTGCCACACCTCAACGTATTTTCTCTTTGGTTAACGTTACATTGAAACTTGTTTTGTTTTTGGTTTTAATAAAACAACGACAACACTGCCTTTCAACCTGATCCTTCATATGTTTATTGGGAAATAAGTCCCCCTTAGGCCTACTTCACCTAAGTAAATGGAGTCAAGAAACAGCTTATTCAGACTGCAGATGGGGGGAAGGAGCCACATGAACAGTATGTGAGGAAAAAGCATTTACAGGAGTCTAGCATATTGGACTGAAAGCTAGGGTACAAATTGTCCCCCTTTTTGCCTTGTTTGCTTTGTGAATGCCTGGAGATAATTGTGCAATCTTCCATATGTAGTCTGAAGTGGTACATCCCAGAAACAGTTTTACACCCTCATCTGCTGCATATGCGAAGTAGAGTGAATTTGTTGTATATTTCATCCTTAGGTTAGAATTGTAGAACTGAAGAGTTGGAAGGGATCCTGAGGGTCATCTAGTCGAATCCTAATGTGCAGTTCCCCATCCAATTTGAAACCATACCGGACCCTGCTTAGCTTTGTTTAGCTTTGCAAATGTGGTAGCAATATAGGTCCTTCTCACATTGGCAGAGTAATATGGAAGCTCTGGGCAACGTGGGAGGAGCCACAGGTCCGGAGACCTTCCAGGTTATGAATGGGACAAAGCTGACATTAGAGAACCCAAAATTGAGACTTCTCCCCCATGGACCAAGGCTTCTTACTGTGGTTGTGGGGGGAAGGAGCCAAACTGTTCTGGTTCCTCCTTCAACATCTTCATTATTGTTTACATAGGAGCAGGGGATAATGTTGATGTGGAGAAGAGAGTCTTCCTTTGCTCCAGCAAAATAGTGGAAAGGATCTTATGCAATAAGCATAACGTAAGAGGGGGCTTTGGTTATAATTAAAACTCTGTGGCTGTAGCTCATTGGTAGGAAACGTGGAAAGATCCTAGGTGACATTTCCAGTTAGAGCTGACAGGGGGACCTTGTATAAAACTATGGGACAGAGGCAGACAGTGATGCCCTCCAGGTGTTATGGACTATAAAATCCCATCAGCCCCAGCCAGCACACCAAGCGGTCAACGATGATGGGAGTTGGATTCCATAACATCTGGAGTGCACTGCACTGGCTACCTCTGTCCTAGGGGGTCAGTGCAGACCAGGCTAGAGGGACTGGTGGTGTGACATGTTATAAGGGAACTTCTATCTTCTTTAGGAAATTGTTTACTTGATTGAAGCCTAGCTACAATTGTTGCTCACAAGGCCCTTCGGTACACCCAGAGACAAAAACAGGTGGGAATGTGATATTGTTCCTTCCCTGATCGTGCTGCGTAGGCTTTGAGCAACTCCAAGGTATGATAAAGTAAGACATGGTCTGTCAGGTTTATTGAACAGAAGATAAAGCGTGTGGAGCATGTGAGAAATTAATAGATGTAGAGCTAACAACAGAATAACTCTTTGCCCATCAGCAAAAAGTAAAAACTATGCTTTATGTGCAGCATTATCTAAACTCTCAGCATGGAAAAAATAAATAGATTCTTTTCTCAGCATGAAAGAAATTATATTTATGTCCATTTTGTTTTCTTCCACAGAAACCCAGGTTTCTTTTGGTGGTGGTTGTTTTAAAGAATCTCTTGCATTCTTTGGGGCCAAGCAACACTAAATAAAGTTGGCAAGCTACAGGGGGTTGTTGTCACTAATGGTCTTTTATGAAAAGTTGTGCTAACTTCCACATCCATTTTAATCTTGCCTTCTGATGCATTTCTGGCTCTCAGAGAAAAGACTGATTATATCATAAAACCATGTTGTTCTGAAATGTATCTGTGTGCCAGTGTGGTGTAGTGGTTAAGAGCGGTAGTCACGTAATCTGGGTAACCGGGTTTGCGTCTCCGCTCCTCCACATGCAGCTGCTGGGTGACCTTGGGCCAGTCACACTTCTTTGAAGTCTCTCAGCCCCACTCACCTCACAGAGTGTTTGTTGTGGGGGAGGAAGGGAAAGGAGATTGTTAGCCGCTTTGAGACTCCTGAAGGGGAGTGAAAGGCGGGATATCAAATCCAAACTCTTCTTCTTCTCTTCTGTGCTATCACTGGAGAAGGGTAGTGGTATAGCTAATAGTGCCACAATCATGTCAACTCAGAATCTAACCCCACTGGCTTCAGTGGGTCTTACTTCAAGGAAAGTGGGCATAGGATTTCAGCCTGAGCTTTTGTGTCACATTAGCATCTACCATTTCCACATTTTCTGTATCGTGCCAGTTCTATGTTTTGAGAGACTGTTGGGTAAGATATTTTCAGTGGAACCTGAGTAAGCCCACCTTGTCCTTGCTGCTTTTGACACATTTACTTGCCTCCTCTCCAATTGGTGCCACCTCCCAGAGAGAGGCAGAGGACAAGGCCTGTTGAGGTTCGCTTACTCCCTCCTTGCTCTGCACACTACTGACTGAGGCAGCAACAAGAGGAGGAGGAGAAGTCTCCAGGGATGGCTAGTGGCAGAGGCAGTTTTGGGGCAGTGCAACCCATTCCACCACATGGGGCACCAACATTAGAGGGCGCTGCTGGCCTTTACAATTATAATATAGTGAATTCAGCAGAATGGAAAACAACAGGTGGTGGGGGCACCAAATTTTGGCCTGGCAGAGGGTGCCGCTGAAATTTTAAAGGCCACAGGTAGTGGTCCCCATATTGCAGTACAGTGGTGCCTCAGGTTACAAACACTTCAGGTTACAGACTCCGCTAACCCAAATGTAGTAACTCGGGTTAAGAACTTTGCTTCAGGATGAGAACAGAAATCGTGCGGCGGCGGCATGGCAGCAGTGGGAGGCCCCATTAGCTAAAGTGGTTCCTCAGGTTAAGAACAGTTTCAGGTTAAGAACGGACCTCCGGAACGAATTAGGTTCTTAACCAGAGATACCACTGTATGGGCTTTGGCAGACGCCCAATGATGTGGACCCCTGATGTCATCCCTGTTCCTGTGTTTACTCCTTCTCCAGCAATGGAGGCTTTGATCCAGATCCCTGAGATGAGGAGAGGTATTTGTTGTTAAGCAGCAGAACTGGGGCTATGATAGGGATGAGTAGATTGGTCCATTTCAGTTTCTTTCCTTAACATGTTTTTCCATTATTAAGTTTGGTGTTCCACATTAGTTTGCAATTTTTTAAAAAATGTTATGAAAACTACTCAAAGTTTTGGGTGATTTCTTATTTGTGAATTTCAACCTTGCTTAATACACACATTTTTTAACAAGCAACTTTCTGTGGTGCCTTCCTCACTGTGAAATGCCCTGCTTGACCAGTTCTATAGGGACAAAAGTTTTATGCTGTGAGATTGCTGCTGCTGCAACATTATTGCTATTTATTATTTTGTGGGTCTTTACAACTCCGTCCTGCAATTAGATTGTTGTTTGTTTGCACAGTTTTAATTTCATTGCCTTGCCATGAAAAGTATCTAGTTGAGTGTTTACTCGGGGGGGGGGGAGCGGGACCTAAGGGTTGCATAGTCTGATAGGTGATTTTTGTCCGTTCCCCCCCCCCCCGGCCCAGGGCTGTGCCCCTTTGTATGCCTCTGCAGCTATGACTTAATTCTTAATGACAGGGATCAACCACAGACAGGGAACAAGCTCAGAAACCCTGCTTGCAGTGGTGTCCTGAAATGAACCTTTTCATTTCTCTTTCTTTCTTCCATAGGAGCCATCTCCTATGGGTTGAGGCCCCTTTACCCCTCCCTCCATAAAATTATTGAAGGGGCAGGCCCCTGCAAAATTGATGGGCATTGCCATTCAAATGGTTAAAAGTAAAGGTAAAGGACCCCTGGACAGTTAAGTCCAGTCAAAGGCGACTATGGGGTTACGGCGCTCATCTCGCTTTCAGGCCAAGGGAGCTGGCGTTTGCCCACAGACAGCTTTCCAGGTCATGTGGCCAGCATGACTAAACCGCTTCTGGCACAACGGGACACCGTGACGAAGCCAGAGTGCACAGAAACACCGTTCACCTTCCTGCCGCAGCAGTACCTATTTATCTACTTGCACGGGTGTGCTTTCAAACTGCTAGGTTGGCAGGAGCTGGGACTGAGCAACGGGAGCTCACCCCGTTGCGGGGATTTGAACCGCCAATCTTCCGATCAGCAAGCCCAAGAGGCTCAGTGGTTTAGACCACAGCGCCACCTGCGCCCTCTTATTCAAATGGTATGCATGCTCCATGTCTTGTGATCAATTATTCCTTCCCCTCCCCCCATTTTACTCAAGTTGGTACCCCTGCTTTCTTCCATTCAAGTATATGGATGTCATTCACTCCTATTGGGAAAAGTTAAATGTGCTACATCTGGAGAGAATTTTGCAGTGAAGGAAAAACTTGCTCACCAACTCAGATACTGAAAAGAACCCTGCAAGGAGCTGCAAACCTCCCCAGAATCTTTGCAATATACATATTTCCTCCTTCCCTTTATATATGCTCACTTCCTATCACAATGAAGGACATTTTGCTGGAAGTTGATCTATTTTGTATTTAAGCTTCATAGCTTTTAAAAATGATTGTGATATTGTATTAGTACTACCAAAGGAAAAATTGCCAGGCAGCAGCCTTTATCATATATTTATACATTTTCCCTCAACTGGTATCTTTTCCCGCTTCCATTGTGTTGACCTAACATGGGGAATACAATTTCACATAATTCTCAAAGTGATAGGCAGCTGTTCCATCAATTACACTTTATCCAAAGACAGTACTAAGAAAGAGATTGGAATTTTGCTTCAGTCCACCATGTAATATGAATTTTAAAAGTTTAGATTCTGCATCAGGTTCTAATAATGAAGTCAAATATGTGGTACTTACTTAAGAAAGAAATGAGAGCTCAGAATGCTGCAAATCTATTTTTAGACAAGCACTGAAACAGGCACTTTTCCCCAGCACACATTTTGATATAAGTAATAGCCAGTAATGGCTAAGGACCATTCACATGAAGCAGGATGAAGTTTTCTGAGCACTTAGTTCCACATTTGGGTCCTGCTGCAACATACAGAACGAGCAATTCCCAAAGATATTATGTAGTTGTAGATCATAAACTTTTAGCTTAAATTAAACATCACAGCTGGTTGCTTTAATGTGATGCATTATAGCACAAATGTTTCAGCAGCTTGAATAAAATGAACCATGCCGCCAGTTCAAAAAGAAGAAAAGAGCGAAGGTCAGTCTGCATGATGCCCAATGACTTGCATCATTTGCTTGCTTGTTTGTTTAGCAACATTGGTGTATCCCACTGAGGTCTGTTTAATGGAAAATAGAAAGTTGCAGTTCAACAGAGAATGTTCAGGTACAGGTTTCACATACCAAAACGATTCCTCCAGCTGGTTTTTGTTGTCGTCGTTGTTTTACTTTAATGAACAGTCTTATGTAGAAACGGCAAAAATGCCACAGTCAAAACTTTTATTGTAACTTTACATGCTCCATTTCTGACTGTTAATAGGCACTGTAAGTATCATTACAAAATGCAGAACAGCCCTTTGCATCTCTCTTCCTTTGCAAATTGAGCTTGCATTATAGGATTAAACCATTTGATTCTCTGGGCCCTGGATGGAGAGCCATTTTCAGTCCAAGGGCCCTTTTTCCTCTGGGGGAACCTTCTGAGGTCCACAAACCAGTGGTGGGTGGAGCCAGAGGCAAATGTGGATAGAACAAGAAATTTCGCCTTTGGATAATAAGAACATAAGCAGAGCCTTCAGGGTCAGGGGCCCATCTAGTCCAACAACCTGTTCTCGCTGTCACCAGTCAGGTGGCTGCGGGAAACCAAAAATAGGATTTGAGCATAATACCACTCTTCCCTCCAGTGGTGGGCAGCAGCGGAGGAGGAAGCCATGGCGGCCAGTGACAGCAAAGAAGCTAGATCTGCCACCTGAGGCAACTAATGGGTGGGCTGGCTCTGCTAGTGGGCCATTCCTGCACCAGGTTTTTCCAGGGATCTTTTGCAAACATCAGAGTGGGTCCCAGGGAGTGTTTTTTGTAGGTTGCTCCTGGATGTGACTTTCCAGATGATCTTCGAAACAATATTTCGCAGAAGGATTTTGTGTGCTGAAACTTATTTTCAATGTTAACTCCTTGAATCACCATAGATAGGATGTGGAGCTCTTCTCTTTGTGCTGTCCAACATATCATGATGGTTTACCCTAGTTGGCGAATTTGTGCTCCTGGTACTTACTACTCCATCAAAGGAGTGTCATTTCTTGGAACCTGCTAAATGAAATGAGAAGTACTGGAGATAGTCCCTGGACATGTAACTATCATGCAGACAAAACAATTGTGGAGCGGAGTGGGGGAGTTACTCCAATGTGACTCCTTTTCTATAGAAAGAAACTGTAAGTCATAAAAGGGATAAATTGACAGGAGCCTCCACTTACAAATGTTCAGTGAAGCTACCTTTAAACTTAGAATTGTCCAGTAACATCTGTGATGTTAGCTGAAACAATTTCCCTGCCTCCAAATGTGACAGATGACAGAGTTCAGTGCAATATGAAAAACAAAATTTGCTTTTGGGCCTCTGGAACTGTATTGTAATGCAAATTGCATACCAATCCCCACAGATTGTTAAAACTGTAGGTGGCTTCAAAAATTGCAGCACTGAACTACAGATTTTTGGGCTTGTGACAATTAAACCACAAAAGGAAGAATGCTACAGTTCTCCACAGTTGAGAATGATGTGAAAAGAACACTTGAAATGCAATTCCTATGGGAAAATCTCAAATATAAATATCAATCATTATCACAGGGCTTTTCTTCTTCTTAGCCAATAAATTTTAATACAGGGGTAGAACATTTGCAGAAATTTGTGGCTTTGAAACTGCATATATATGTCAGTTGCCCATTTAAACAAGTCATCTGAACCGAGCAAGGGGCAGGGGAAATCAGAACCAGGCATGAAAAGTTATGCACTTAGTATCAACACATTAATTAATAATCATGCGGGAGCACTTTTTTCCTTAAACAGTAAATGGAACAAAGGTATTTCTCATAGCTGATTCATTATGAAAGGCAAAAGAAATTAAAATGTGTGTATAACAGACCTTAAGGTAAAGGTAAAGGAACCCCTGACTATTAGGTCCAGTCGTGGCCGACTCTGGGGTTGCGGCGCTTCTCTCGCTTCGTTGGCCGAGGGAGCCGGCATACAGCTTCCAGGTCATGTGGACAGCCGTTTACCTTCCTGCCGGAGCGGTTCCTATTTATCTACTTGCACTTTGACCTGCTTTCAAACTGCTAGGTTGGCAGGAGCAGGGACCAAGCAATGGGAGCTCACCCCGTTGCAGGGATTCAAACTGCCGACCTTCTGATCGGCAAGTCCTAGGCTTAACCCACAGCACCACCAGCGTCCCTATAACAGACCTTAAACTATGCCTAAAGTGGTTCACAGCATGTCAAAGGAACAATACATTTAACAATCCAAAAACCTATCATGAAGAATTACAAATAATTATTAGAATGTTGGTCTAGAACCTGGGAGATCAAGGTTCATATCCCCATGGGGCTATGAGGTTAACTGGTGACCCAGTCACTGCCGCTCACGGGCCTGTTGTGGAAAATCAATGAGGAAGAGGAGAACCATGTATGCAATACACAAAGCTTTCAAAAAAATGCCTTTGGGGTTTGTTTGTTTTAACAATATCTAAAACATACCATAGTTGCCCTAAAATATTTTGTTCATGACTTTATGCCAAACCACAAGCATTCCTGCATGCTCCTTGACTTTGGACCAGACCCTTTAGGAGTTTCTGTAAGAAGCATTGGCTTGAATCCTTTATATGCAAATCTAATGTGAAATAGAGCAAAAGGTCCTTGGAATGAACATTTGATTGCTGGGGCCCCAGGGACACACAGCATCTGCCAGTGCTTTTTAAAAATGTGAAAATGTAAACAAAAATTGTGCATATGTTTAAAATCGGTTATTTTGTCCTTGCAACTTTCATGCTTACAGAAATGTTCTAATTAGAGGGGTTGGGAGTGATCTCAAAGGGTTCATCACTTTGGTTCAAGAACTGGGCAAAGTTTAATTCAGGATCCATTTTAACTAAGCTTGTTTTCTCATCTGTATTATGCACAGCTGGACATAACACCGCTGTCTGTTCCTCCTCTCTTCTGAAACCGGGCATGCTAAGCCCGCCAAATGAGTTTCTGTATTTCAGCTCCCCTGATAATTTTTGTTTTTATCTCCATCACTGCAAAAGTTTGCTCTTTACCAAACATAATTAAACCTCTCAGTGAGTTGCTCTTGTAGAGCAAGAACCAAATCCTCTTATGCTGAAAGGGGATTGCACTTCCAGGATGCACACAAACATTTCGAACTTGGAGCTGAGCTGAAACGATATCCAGTGACTTTTTTGCACATAGGCAAGAGCCCTTTTCCCTCACTGGAAGATCCATTGTGGTGCCAGTCTCAGTCCCACCCTCCCCCAGCAGTGACCAAAATAAGGTGTGATGAAATAAACTCAAGAAGACAACAATATGGGTTCAAAATGGCCACAACTTTATTCATTACAGATGTAGGTGGATTTTTGGCTCAGGCATTGGGTTTATATTCATTTTAGCCTCCTACCAGAGGGCTGAAACTTTTCAGGGTTGTGCCAAGGATTATGGCCTCCACAAGATGCTGTTCTACTGAGGTGACCATCCTAAGGCCACTGCTGAAAGCTCTGTGGCCCATCTGTCCCCAAGCTTGGCTTCTGAACAGACAGAGACTTCCACCAAGACTCCTCTAACATGGTACCCTGAGTAGGCTGCTGGTTCTGGCCAGGGTAACACACCACATCAGCTAAAAGCTTGAAGACTAGGACTCAACTCAATTTTATGATTCGCTATGGGGAAGGCAAAACCTCTAGGCCGGCCAATTTGGCTACAGGGAATTTCCTTCCCAGCTCCGAATATGACAACTATTGGCAACCATAGCAAGGTCATGAAACGCAAGAGATTGAATCATGGTTAGATAGATGAAAACCTAAGGAATACACAATGTTAAAGCAGCAGTCTGGAAAAGAGGTGTGTTTAAAATACACGATAAATAATTGACCAGGAATGTAATAAGCAGTTAATGTTAAAGGAGAGAGAGAGGGTTTGCTCTTCTGCTGACCGTGCTGCAGGAACCACATGCAGCCAGCTTTTATACATCGCAATATGCAACCAATGCCTGGTCAGCCAGCAAGGCCCTGTCTACCAGGTGATTCTGATTCACCAGTTTAAATCCCCGCCCCCCGGCAGGCAGATTCGCTCTGCTGTCCAGTCGATCAGGGAAAATTCCCAAATGGCAAGCCAGACATCTGGGATGTGGTTGCCTGGGATGGTGGCCAAACCTACGTGGCTGCAAATGCTGCCCACCCAGGGAAGAAATAAGCGGCCATTTTTATATAGTCATTTCACATGAATGTAGAATGAATGTGTAGAGGGAGTAGCAGGATTGTAAATGCAAAATATGGTGGAATTCAATGTCAGATGTTCCATCTACATAAGAGTTTCACCTTGCTCGATAAAACAGTCCCCTCGCTCTTCCCCCAGTGTGCTATTCTTGGGATTCCCCCAACCACCTCAAACCAAATTGGGGTGTGTTAGAGAGGGGGAGAATGACTTGATTTGCGCAGGGCTTCCACTGATTGTGCTTGTTAGGTTACTCCAACCCACTGTCCCTACCCCTTAGCTTCATGTGTGCACATGGTCTATGCAATTATTGAATGGTCATAGGCTTTGTGCACTATTGGGGGACCTTGCTTTCTGAAAAGTCTCAGATCATGCATTCAGCTTCTGGTTGTGCGGGCCCCATAGCCACTGAGCTTTTCAACAGATAGGGCTAAACTCTGTTTTTTATTAGTGGTGTTCTTTGTGTTTGTGTGTGAGTCTTCTAATCAAAAGATTTCTGCTTCTGGGCAGGGGGCAGGGTATCTAAGCAACCCATGAGACAGTGCATTTCATTGTTAATTTCATTGTACACAGGTTGTACATTGACAATAAAGGTGTTATTATTATGAGTTGCATGAGTGGAACAGAGTGCCACTCATGCAAAAGAACCTCACTTTCCTCTCTTCCCTCCTCTAGTTTCCTGCACACCTTCAGCATCTTCTCTGGAGTGTTGTCATACCCTCTGGAGCAGATTTTGGATCCACTCACACATAATAATTTAATATTGTAGCTTTAATACAGCCATGTTTTTAAACTGGCCTGGTAGCCATAGGAAGCCTTTGGTGTGGGTGAGACAGATGGTTCTTTCCCTATTCAGCCAGCCTGGTTGGTTTCCATGCTAGGTGCAGAGAAAATAAAGTTTATTTCCCCACAACCATCACAGAAATTTAGCAGGCCTGCAGAGGGAGACGGATCATTCCATCCTTCCTACACCCATATGCTTTGTAGAAGGCATTTCCCCCCACTAGCCTGCCGAAAGGTCATATGTTGCATTAATAATACTTCCATCTAATATATTTGTTACTGAATCATAGGAAAACCACTAATGTTTGAGGGAGAGCACATGACTAAACACAGCAGAATTTCTGTGTGTCCTGGGAACACTTATGCATTTTTCATGCATGTTCCGTCCATCCATCATTATAATTATCCCGTTTTGGTATCACTTGTACTTGTGGCCTTTCTGGTAGACTTTCATAGAAATCTGTCATTACTTTTGCATGAACAACAGTCTTTGGTACCATCAAGTTAATAATACGCTGGACATTCATAGGCATGAAACTCAGTGCCAGTCTGCCTCTGATAATGAAAAAGATGCCCCAGCCTTTACTATAATTTTTTTTTGCACATATTTCACAGCTAATGGTTGAATCCTATGGCCTGTGGTCCATTGTTAGTTAACTCTCAAGCAGTGCTGCTTGTTTCAGCCAAGGCTACTCCAAAATAATGGGGTATGGATAGCCATCTGTGTTTCTGTCTTTTCCACTTTGCCTTTGAGAATAAATATGCTGGCTCTTTGACCTTAGCAAAGGATTTAAGTACAAAATCACATTTTGTTCAGGTACTCTTATATCTAATCCTACACTGAATCAGTCCACTAGCAGTAAGTGTTACCTCTTTCATTAGTAGTTGTAAAAACATAAGTGAATAATATCTTAATATATTAACTATATTTAGCCCAGGCAGAAAATGAAAGTGAACATGTAATTAACTACTATAATCTAATGCAAATAAAGATTGCCTAGATAACTTCAGGTTATATTTTAGCAGCATTGTGTCAGAATACTCTATTTCAATAAGTGTTTATTATCATCATCATTACATATTTGTTAAGATGAAAATATGGACACATGTTTTTATGTTAAATGAGAGAGATGCATCCAAAAGATCCAGTTGCTGGGATCTCAAGGACCATGACTCTCAACTAATTAAATAATGCTTAAGCTATTAATCACCTGCCTCTTAATTAATTTGTCAATTGATTAAATTTAAGCCATTTTGGAAATTGCTGCATCTTCAGTATAGGTATTTTTGGTATACTGAATGAATAAGTCCTCTCTATGCAATTTTCATCATGGGGCGGGGGAGAGTGGAGTTCTGCCTCCTTACAAGTTTTCTGCTGACCCCACCACACCTAGTCTCTCCATCTTGGGGAGAACGTCAATAAAGGGGAACCTGCTGTCTGAATGTAGGCTCTCCCTGTGATTGAGAACCCTTTGGGATCAGCCATTCCCAATTATGGAGAGAAACTGTAGACCATGTGTATATTGTAGGCTTCACTTTCCAGACATCCTTCCAACCTTATTCATGGATGGCAGGTGCAATGCCCTTACCTGTGAGGGTGGGGCACAGCTCAGCTATGGAGGAGGACACCTAAGAAGGACTTAAAAGGTAACAGGATGCTAGACCGGATAAGCCTTGGTTCTGATCCAGCAGGATTCTGTTCTAATAAGAAAGAGTAAGGAATAGATTGGAAAACAAGCCGAGTGCTTGAAAGTGCTGTTAAATGAGCTGAGGACTCTGCTTAGATAAGAGTACAAAGGGAAAGGAGACAGGATCATCTGGCTAGAAGAGTAATTGACTGTTTAGGAAAGGCTGCTGGCTGATTGTGTTTTAGACATGGCAATCCTACTTCAGTATTTTGCTGGCTGGGGTTTAATGAACTGGTGTTGGCACAGACCACTGTTTCCCAAGTTCAGATGCAACAACAAAGTGCTGGGAATGGTAGCTTCATATCTCCCCACCTCATGTGTCAAGGGGAGGGCTGGAATGAGCCAGCCCAAGCTCATCCCTCCTTGTTCATGCAACAATGAACCATAAACTGATAGAAAGCTAGATCTGTCTTTTGAGGGCTATTTTTTTTTACACACAGGCCAATGTTTCCCTGTTGAATGTTGTTAAAATTAACAGTGTTTTGCTTGCCATACATTTAGTGCTCTCATGTCCTAGTGCTTAGAAAGACAGAATGGATGGACGTAAATTTTAATGAAAACTTCCATTTTTTTTCGCTCTCCTTCATAATTGAGCTTACCGCGTCTTGATATCCTCCCGTCTCTGAGCTAGGTAGGCAGTAAAATATTGGAAGCTCAGAACAGTGAGATTTAATTAATGTCAAGAGTCATCAATAAACATTAGTTGCAATTGGAATAAGCTTAGTGTAATGATTTCTACAATCTAACTGACTAATGCACCTGCCACTAAAATCTATCTGGAAAGTGACTGGCATTGGCCTCACTAACATTGCAGTCAGAGATTTGTACCAAATTGCCAAAAAGGCTTACGGACCCAGCACGGCACTTTGGCTAATGTCATTACCAACATTACCTCTGCTAATAATGCATTTATTTATGTAGCTGGGAACATTGATGTTCCACCTTTTTCACTGAGTTTAATAAGCAATTAAGGCTTCAGTTACGATCTGCCTTTCTATCTTTAGGCCTGACGAACACCCACCCCCCAGGAAAAATTATTTGAAAAGTTTGGGGAGGAACTTAACATTATTGGTTTTCTTTCACCCCTTACTTTTAACCATATTTCTGCTATCAGTTATTGAGCAGCAAGCATATGATTAAAAGGGACAACCTCTGACACCAGAAAATGATACCCCACACCCAAATTTTATTACATTTTATTGTTGTTATTTGTTATGGTGTAGTGTGGTATAGTGGTTAAGAGTGGTAGAATCGTAATCTGGTGAACTGGGTTCGCGTCTCCGCTCCTCCACATGCAGCTGCTGGGTGACCTTGGGCTAGTCATACTTCTTTGAAGTCTCTCAGCCCCACTCACTTCACAGAGTGTTTGTTGTGGGGGAGGAAGGGAAAGGAGAATGTTAGCGACTTTGAGACTCCTTTGGGTAGTGATAAAGCGGGACATCAAATCCAAACTCTTCTTATTACATTTATATCCCACCTTTCCTCCTGTAGCTTGGAGGGTATACATGGTTCTGCCTTCTTTCCCCCATATCACACCTGTATGCACATATCTACCTTCTTGCTCATTTGTGGGTTGTTGTTGTTGTTGTTTTTTGTCATACCTTGATGGTTGTGACCTCTTCATCAAACACTTTATTATGATTTGAACTTCTTTGGCAAGCATCCAGGCAGAAAAGGTCTTATGACTATATCTGTACTCTTGGAACATATGCATTGCATATGGATTTTTGCCTCTTTTTAGCCTGCCCTTTCTAATCTAGCACTTTATTTCCACTATGATGGTGTTTTGTATTGCCTTTTTGAGTTCCAGTTATCCAACACAATTTATTAAAAATTGCTTCTGCTTTCCATCTCTTCAGAGCTATGATTCAGTAAATACAAAACACTGCAAGTCATATTCAGTATTAGGTCAACTACTGGCATGCTCTCCCTTCCCCTCTCTCATACCTCTTCAATTAAATATCTGTCCTTCAGTCACCTGGAACAAGTACAGCAACGTCCATTCAATCATTCTGAAGTATGGTTGTGTGAAGGTGCAATGTTCTCATCATCAACAAAACAAAACTCTGCTTTAATGTAATGCATAATGTTGATACCTAACCCAGAGCAGACCCATGGAAATCGACAGACTTAAGTAATTTGTGTCCATGGATTTCAGTTGGTGTACTCTGACTGTGACTTAATTAGTTATCGTCCAATAATATGTGCTACAGTTTCTATCAATGTGATCTGCTCAATATTCTGAATGAAACAATAGAGGAAAATTAAGAGCATCATTTCCGATAAGCTCCTGTAACTAAAAGTGCAACTCATCAAGCAGATTAAAACTGATTT
Organism: Podarcis vaucheri; assembly: GCF_965113315.1. Classification (NCBI taxonomy): domain Eukaryota; kingdom Metazoa; phylum Chordata; class Lepidosauria; order Squamata; family Lacertidae; genus Podarcis; species Podarcis vaucheri. The sequence goes on from NC_138767.1 coordinate 17,838,006, forward strand.
GTCTGACTGAAAGTATTACCACGATTAATTGATCAGTAGTTCAATGTATTTACAAAAACAAAAACCAAACACAGTTGGATGTCTCTGTTACAAACCACACCACATTTCCAAGGCTCGTAAGTCAATGGTAAAGTGCATACTTTGTATACAAAGTGTTCCAAGTTCAGTCCCTGGAATCTCCAGATAGGGCTGGGGAAGGGTTTCCTGTCTGAAACCCTGGAGAGCTATTCTGAGCTCAGTGGGCCAACTATTACACAGTTAGGAAAAGCAGCACAGTTCCCAGGAGAATCTGTTGCTATAGCTTTCTCTCGTTTCCTCTGTGCCCTACCCATATTTGAACTGGGCACATAAACAACAGGTATAGGAAGATCCTTATGTGTATGATGATTTAGAGGTGTAAGCAGCTCTTTAAATGCACCCTTGTTTTCTTATGTTCCTGGTGTATTTTGTTTCCTGTGTTATCTTCTTGCTTGATACACCTAAACTTAAGGAGTAAGTTCAAAATAGATTCCTCATCAGAAATGTGTGTGTGTGTTTAGGAAATGGTGAATAAAATCATGTTCAGGTAGAAGCCATTACCCATGAATATAAATAGTAAAGGAAGTCTTTCATGTATAATGCATCATAGAGAGCAGCTGCTGCTATTTATAATGCTCATAATGAGAGACAGGCAGTCCCAAACTAGGGTACTCTGATGCCAATAGCCACTCTGCCAAAGCTACACCAGCATTACTTGATATACATATATGTAATCCTGTGTTCTGCCAGGAGCAAAGCAGAAAGCAAATTAATACAAGCACGCCCAAGGGTTACTCCAGCAATAGCAATGCCGATGACTGCTCTCATATACAGTGGTACCTCTAGATACGAACGGGATCCATTCCGGAGCCCCATTTGCATCTAGAGGTAAACATAACTGTGCACGTCGCTTTTCGCCGCTTCTGCGCATACGTGTGACGTCATTTTGAGCATCTGCGCATGCGCAAGCGGCGAAACCCGGAAGTAGTGAGCTCCATTACTTCCAGGTTGCTGAGGAGCGCAACTCGAACACGCTCAACTCGAAGCATATTTAACCCGAGGTATGACTGTATAACATGTCTGAGATCACACACCGTTGTGTTCCTATTGTACCTGTTCAGGGAACACTCCAGCTATCAAATGGCAATGGCAAGGAAGCCATGATGATGATTGGTCATTGAACCTCTTCTGTGTACTCTTCCTATGTACATGTGTATTCCCAGGAAGAGTCCAAGGTACCTATCTTTAGACAGGGACAGAGAATTACCATCCCCAGTAGCCAGCCATCTCTATAAATTCATTTGGAGGAGGCCAGCATGTAAGACTCAAAGGCCACAGGCCCACCACGAGAAGGGTTCAAGTTTTGTTGAAATACCAAGGATTCAACAGAGATAATGTTCTCTACAGCAGGTGCTGGGAAAGACTTCTGCCTGATACCTTGTAGCATCACTTCCAGTTACAATAGACCAGACATGGGGAACCTGTTCCTCTCCAGATATTGTTGGATCTCAGTGTCCTTCATGGCCAGCCAACATGGTCAGTGATCAGAGATGACAGACTCTCCCTCTCTTGGGGATTTTTCATGTTGGTACAGTGTGTTTGGTGTTTTCTGTCTTTCTGGCACATATACATGAATGATCTCCCCCAGCAATTTCTAGATCAACTCTAGAAACCAGAGTCAGAGGTCATACATTTTCTATTACTGGGGAATGATCAGGAGCTCACCAAGTTAGTGGCTAAATATCTCTATTTGATTTTTTGTTGTCGAAATACTTCAGACGTCTGATCTCCCTGGAGACCAAGAGATATGACGCTAGACTGCTTTGCCTCCTTTTTTTAAGCAAATGTTTTGTGCCACTGGGGAAGTGGTAATTCTGTATTGATTTGTTTTGGATGTTGTATGTGATGCAAATAAAGGTTTTACGATACGATATACGTGAATGTGAGTTTCTCTGTTGTTTGTGATACAAACCACATTCGTGAAATCTGGTTATGGTGAACTGGATATTAGCTAGTCTCATCACTACCTACAGCCCATCTCTATCCATGTGTTGTCATTATACTCTCCAACTAGTGTTGACGATTGGCCTTTTGGTTGTACTGGAGATGGGTAGATATTAGTGATTTGCCAACTCAAATATTTGCTGCAAGTAAATAGGATTAAAAGATCACGCTTCCTTCTAAAGATGATTCCAGTGTGAGCCTCTAGCACAGAGCTTTACAAACTGTGTGTTGCAACACATTAGTGTCGGCTGCAGTGTATAGGTGTGTCATGCGACCACTCCCTGCACTTCTCCAGGGATGGGAGTCAGCAAACTTTTTCAGCAGGGGGCTGGTCCACTGTCCCTCAGACCTTGTGGGGGGGGCTGGACTATATTTTTTGAGGGGGAAATGAACAAATTCCTATGCCCCACAAATAACCCAGATATGCATTTTAAATAAAAGCACACATTCTACTCATGTAAAAACACGCTGATTCCTGGACCATCCGCGGGCCGGATTTAGAAGGCGATTGGGCCAGATCCAACCCCCAGGCCTTAGTTTACCTACCCATGGGTTAGTTTAACCTCTGGTTTGCTAGTAAAACTGAATTGCTGTGAAATGATGCAGGTATAAAAAGTGTGTCACCAACATGAAAAGTTTGGAAAGCACACTCCTAAACATACAGTGGTACCTCAGGTTACATACACTTCAGGTTACATACGCTTCGGTTTATAGACTCCACTAACCCAGAAATAGTACCTCGGGTTAAGAACTTTGCTTCAGGATGAGAACAGAAATAGTGTAGCAGTGGCGCAGCGGCAGCAGGAGGCCCCATTAGCTAAAGTGGTGCTTCAGGTTAAGAACAGTTTCAGGTTAAGAACGGACCTCTGGAACGAATTCAGTACTTAACCCAAGGTACCACTGTATTGACTGGGATGCACATCTAACAAACACTGAACTGTAATTGTACAAGCTGCAAAATACAAACTTATTGGCATTTAGAATAGTGATTCCCGAAATCTGTGCCACAATAAAAGCTGAAGTGTGCCTTGAAAAATCAAGACACTTTGTAGATGCACCTGCCATTCAGTGCTTTGGAGAGCAGGAATGTTGCTATTTTAAGAGAGGATTGAGGAATATTTTTTGAGTAAAGTGTGAAACTTTTGGTTTTAATCTATTCACCCACAAAACCCGTGCCTCAAGATGCTGGTTCACAACATGTGCTCTAATTTGTGGGGGAGGGGGGATCTGTTTTAGGATGTTATGAAGCTTAGCATTTTATTAGCCATTGATTGATACAGGGCCTGTTGCAGAAAATTATATTTGCAGGCCAAATTGTCACTTTTCTGAAGTTCATTTACGCCAGGGAAATGTTTTATGACTTTGTTTAGAACCCATGATACTATTCAACGTTTCAAATAACCAGCACATGCCCTGTAAGCTTGTTGCTGCAATTTTGTATTCAGTAGTTAATAATTTAACAAGCCAAAGCTACAAAAGTGACAAGGTAGGGTGTGTGTGTGTGTGTGTGTTTAACAGAAATAATAGCCTGTAGTTGAAAAATTCACAATAGTGCTAATAAAACAATTACAGTGGTACCTCGTGTTACATATGCTTCAGGTTACATATGCTTCAAGTTACAGACCCCGCTAACCCAGAAATATTACCTCAAGTTAAGAACTTTGCTTCAGGATGAGAACAGAAATCAGGCATCAGCGGTGCAGCGGCAGCAGGACGCCCCATAAGCTAAATTGGTGCTTCAGGTTAAAAAGAGTTTCAGGTTAAGAACGGACCTCCAGAACGAATGAAGTTCTTATCCCGAGGTACCACTGTATCTGATATTAGATATGAAAGTTCTCCCTGTCCTTGGTGAACAAATCTGCTTCCCTTATTGTGGCCTCGAGATTTACAGCAGCCACACAGTTCTTCCTCCTCCTGTGGACAGAGCTGTAAACCCAGCACTCTTCCTGGTTCACCAAGAGCAGAGAGGTTGTGGGGGCTGGGGAGAGTTCTGAGGGCCAGATAGGAGAGGCATGACCTGAAGTTCCCCATCCCTGGTATAGAATTACTTTCTTCTGTCTTTCCCTAATTTCCTGCCATTCAGTATCCTTTGGATGACAGAAGCTGAGGGTTGATCGAAGGGAAGGAATCTGCTGAACTGGATTTGGAACAAGCAGACAGAAAAGATAGCTCTGAAAACAAGAGTCATGAATGTGCTCTGTTGGTCTGACAAGAACTGAAAGATGGTCTGGAAGCATTTATAGGCAATGTTGACTAAGCAGAAGTCAGTAAGGAAAGCAGGAGTTTAGGGTAAAACAGAGCTCAGGGTACCAAGGACAACTCAGAGTTATCTGCATTTTCCTTTTTTTTTAATGCATCAAAATATGCTTGCATTGTATATTTTTGAGAGAAAATGTGTTCGCAAATGTGTGTTTTGCAAGAATGTACTAAAAATAGAGAGTTTGCATTCAAATGGAACTATTTGACATTAGCAGACTAGCATAGAGACAGGATAGGAAAGATTTATTTATGAGCAAACGCATACAAAAGTGACAGAGAGAAAACAGGCTGATTCATTTGCCCTTAGATGAGATGTCAATGGAACTGAGGTTGATTAGAGTCTGATATGGATAATGCATTTCCTAATCAAATCAGCTGAGAAAAATGAACTAAGAAATCCATATAGGGGTTACATAAACGGGGAGAAATAAAACCTAGGAATAATAATAATAATAATAATAATAATAATAATAATAATAATAATGTGTTTTTCCCCTTATGTACCATGGAAGCATATATTTCTCCCTCAGTTTTCATCTCTGCAGTTTCGTTGTGTTTTTGTATTCCCTTGTCTGAACAAATGGAAACCAAGAGTCCATACATCTTCACGTTATATAACAGATGGTTTAGTGTGTAAAATTCTTGTAACTTCTCCAGAGAGTAAGATTGCAGATTTTTATTTTTATTTTTAAAAATGTTTTTAAGTCTTAAATCAGTTCCCTGTGAAATGGTCCTTTGCAAATCATGCCAGTGGTGGTCTCCCTTTAACATTGCATCTAATATATGATCTCAGCAGCAGACTAATAAATGGGCCAGCAAAATAGCATCAGGGGAACAAATTTTACCTTGAGAATAGTACTATAATAACTCCTGTTTCCCAGCAACCTGTTACTGTATGATATTTGGACCTCTTGTTTTTGGATGTTGGTAGCTGAAGAACCAAGGAGGAAAAATATGACTAACCTGGAGTGTTTTGTCTTGTCTTGTTTTCTTTCACAGGAAAAAGCCCAATATTTACAGAGGACTCTTGCCTCTCAAGTAGATAAATCCACACAGACTGAACTTGTAGGCCACGATGTAAGTAGCTGTTTTAAACAGTTTTTCTTTTATCTTCTGTATTGATATTTAAATCTCTACCAGCCTATTTTCCTTTGCTACTGCTGTGTCTGCGTATTGATGTAAAAGTGCAACACCATTCATCTTTCGCTCTTAAATGATTCTCAAATGCCTTCTGCAACAGAAAAAAAGAAGAAAATTACAGCTACATGCCAGCATACCAATGTCCTATTAATTGCTTGTTTTACCAACAATTCCCTTATACTCTCTAGAATTTGTGCAGGAATGTTCGTGGAGAATATGTATTAGTAGAATTTGAAGTCTTTCCCTATTTTCAAATATTGTAAAAAGCATTTACCTACTTATTAACAACTTAATGAACGTATTATGCATAATCACCAAAGACTAAGCCAGTCTTTTATTTCCTTTTTTAAGAATTGTATTACAAATGAAAGCTGAAGAAGTTTGCAGAGAAGTTTGCATTAATATTTTAATCACTGGGTATCAGCAGGGGATGTTGCTAGTAATTTAATTGAAAATTAGAATTTTTATCCTGGTGCGATTATGAACTGTGACTATCAAGAAAGTACTCCAATGTATTGGAATGATTAATAGAGCTGGCTTGCATGTGATATCATTCCCATTACAACCTCCCTTGAAAAGTATATTGGTAATCAAGGTTTGAAAGACAGAAGCACAATTATTATCTACCAGAATGAACATGGTACTGTTACCTTTTTCAAACAGCATCCTCGAAAGTAGTTTCCGATTTTTGATGTAGGCTCATATGTGCTTTTGGTCAGTTCCATCGGTACTGAAGTTGTTGTGCACATTTTACTTTTATGGAATTTCTGTTTCTCAAAGCAGAATTAATGAATAGGATAGCCCTGTTCTGGTAGGCGTGCTGGACATTAACCTTAAAGGAAGTCATCTTTTTGTTTTGTTGTCTTTCAAAGAAGTGGGAATCCTTGTTGTGACCATATGTGAATGGCTGGCTCTGTGGACTAGCTCTCTGGCTTCCCCACTTTCCATTTGGAGTGGGATTCTGATTTGGGGCTGCCCACAGACAAGCCAGAAACCTAGTGTTCTTGGGTGAAATGGCCAAATGAGAGATCTGTAGAACCTACATTTCCATCTCTGCATTCTGTGGTGGTACTGTTGTCTGCCAGGACCGTAGGCCAAAACATCAGCACATTGAAACTGATTCTTACGCTTATTTATTTATCACATCATTTGTGTGTTTATTACATCTATATCCTGTCTGTTGATCAACCCTAAGGCATCAAGGAGACTAAATTAAAATTACCAAAAGCAAGAATAAAGCAGTTTCTAGAAACAGTATAATGATTCACCAAGGTAAACCTCTCATAAGGGCACATATTCTAAGAAAGTTATTCATGGTGAACTCCCATTGAAATCATCCTTTGGGTCAGCAACAATGGCTGGTGGGAACAGAGAGTTCTTCATCACAGAGAAGAAAGCCCATTGCTCTTCATGACTTTGCCTGTTTCACCCAAAGGATGCACAAGTTTCAATAGGAAAACTAATTTGTGCAATTTCCAGTATTCGTTTAATTCTTCCTGGGTGTCAAGCTTGCTATTTGTGACAAGCCTTCCTATGAGAAAAAAAATAGTTTAAAGGTCATTTGGGGGGTATTTTTTTTTACCTGAATAAAAGAGACAACTTGAGTTAACCTAGAAGTTTCAAAGTCACAAATGAACATTATTTTGAGGGTTTTACTTTGATTCGTGGCTAGCAATGTTTTCCTCAATTTTTGTACCAGCCAAGTTTGAAGATTTTCCAGTACCATTTCCCTAGGGTTTCACAGTCAGGAGCTGCAACTGGATTGCCATATGTTTTACTCACACAAGTTAACAAATTTCTGGATATGCATGCACCCTGATGTCACCAAGCTTAGTTGGTTTATATTATAAAGACACCTTGGAGAAAAGGCAGTGAACAGATAATGGGGAGAAATAAAACAGCACATTTGCTAGCATAAGCAAGGGAAGTATCGTTGATAACAGATTGATAAAACAAATGTCGTGCAGCTAAGAATTGGGGTTTTTGGTACATATATCTCCAATGCACTCCACCAATTCAGGGCTTTAATTTTAGCAGGGGAACTTAAAGGATGATATGCAACTAAGTTTTACTCAGAGTAGACATATTGAAATTAACAAACGTGACTAAGTTATGTTCATTAATTTCAATAGGCCTACTCTGAGTAAAACTTAATTGTATACCACCCTAAGTAAGGAATTATGTTACTATAATTTGGAACACAGCATTTCTTCCTGCATTGTAAATTGTTGTTCTGTTAAATTATGGTGTCCTGAATATTTGACTAATATGGAATCCATTGCAGTTCAGTTTTGATTTTCCAGAATGCTCTGAAAACATTTGCAAAATGGCGTCATAAAATTTGTTTTGCCTATACTTATTTACCTTTCATTAAGACTTCACTTTGGAATTATGGACAACTATGATGTCTTCTTCTCAACAGATTCCTTGAACTGCAATTTTGGTCACCTCTGTATTTGCTAAGCTAATTTGTGCCCCAGGATTTAGATATTTGGCCTGTGCATAGCATATTGATAAAGAGGGGGATTAATTAAAATAGGTAGACCTCATGTGTTCAAAGGTTGCAAAGGTTGTCAAGAGACCTCTGCCAGAAAATGAGGTAAAACAACATGTTGTTAAAAAAATAACAGTCCCATTTCTAAGTATACTTAAAGATAATAGCCAAGCAAAACTTATTAGGTTGCAAAATGTGTATGTGTGTGTGTGTGTGTGTGTGTGTGTGTGTAAAATAGGGAGGGAGAGAAAATTGCTAATGGGTAAGTGGTGAGCATATCTTAATAAATCAGTGTCAGTTTAACCTTCTTCACCTTCTTCTGTTCTTCAAAATCTTCTTTGATTAAGATATCAAGAAATAATTTCTTAAATTTCACTCGCATAACCAAAACAAAGAACAAAGATGCATGTACAGTTCGTAATGCAATTTTCAGTGGTGATGAGATTACATGAACCGATAGGTGCCTCAGTACCAAACCATATGTTAAGCAGACACAGATGCTATTCCTATGGTTGGGTATGATTTCCCTTAATCAAACGTAGTGCTTTTGCAACATCCTACTATTGGTTCTTCTGTCGGAGAACACTCAAGCACCTGCCCCCCCAACCCCGGCCCAATGTCGTAGAAGATTCTGCAGCATGGTCCAGGGAACACACTCAGTTTGTCTCACCACCACCCTGCTCCCATCCATCCTGCATTTGTTTAAAAGTTTGTATGCATATAGGCTTTGTCTGCTTTATAGAGGATCTTGCCTTTTCTCAGTTGTGAAGACAGAGCCTGTATATTGACTCTGCTCAGAACTTTAGAGGAACTGTTTCAGAGACACAATCACAATCTCACCCATTTCCATGATGCATGTATGGGGCAAATGTGCAGACTCAAACTGGCCAGATAACCGTACACACACCTTCACTTCCCAGGTAAACCAGGAGAGAGTTTTCAGCACTTCACTACATTACCGTTCCCACAACTTTTACTATTTGGTTGAAAGCCATAACAGTTATGCAATTAAAATGATATGCAACCAACGTAAGTTGATAATGTTATAGGTATACACACATACCTGAAGAGCAGCTTGACCAGCTTTTTCTAGTCACAGCAGGTTATAGTACATTAAAATACTATGATTTTGAAATGGAAAGTGCAACTTATAAGTTTGGAGCCATCACTATAAAAATTGGGCAAAGTCACACCAAAGTCATGCATTGTTCTGCCACCTTGAATCAAAATAGTATCTGACATCCAAATATCAATGAAGACCACTGTCCCCACCTTGGGAACCCTAATGCTGAATTTGGCGACGCTATCTGGAGAGGCAGCTGAAACTATATAAAAAAAACAGGCAAAGTCATGCCAAAGAAGAGTTTGGATTTGATATCACGCCTTTCACTCCCTTTAAGGAGTCTCAAAGCGGCTAACATTCTCCTTTCCCTTCCTCCCCCACAACAAACACTCTGTGAGGTGAGTGAGGCTGAGAGACTTCAAAGAAGTGTGACTGGCCCAAAGTCACCCAGCAGCTGCATGTGGAGGAGCGGAGATGCGAACCCGGTTCCCCAGATTACGAGACTACTGCTCTTAACCACTACACCACCAAAGTGATGTTTTGGTCTACCATCTTGATTCTAATGGTGGCTGGCATTTGAACATTAACAAAGATCACTATCCCTCCCTTGGAAATCCATGTGCCAAGTTTGGTGGTGATATCTCAAGAGGTGGCCTAACCTATAGAGAACAAAGGGACAGAAACGTGACTTTTGATGTGGAGCTTTAATTAACATACATTAGCATGTCTTCTGTCAAATTGTTTGCCACTTATCCCAGTATAGTGAACATCAGAGTGTAGAGTTTCTTCGGCTGTACCTCATCATTGAACACCATCTTTGTGCAATTTGCATTGGTCTCCCACTTTTCTACAGTACAGATAGACACAGCTCCATCTTATGTGGTCTCCACAACTGCAACTGTTGATTGCACTATTCTTTCTTGATCCATCTTTGTCTGTCCAGTCATTGTGCTATAGCCTGAGTGGTAGAAATATGTCTATGATGACACGTTTTGCTCCAGATAGATAGGGACTCTTGGATTCTGGCATTACTTTCAATCCAGAACACTCACCTTAATAATTATTAGAAATACCATCATTAATACTCCACTTCTTTCAAAATCTGATTATCTTGTAGAATTACTTTTTCCATTCCAGATAGTTGTATTCTTCCTCTTATTCCCTCTTCCTTTGGTGATCTGGAGGACTTTATTTGTATTACACTTCATTCTTTTATGTTGTAACATGCAGCATATTATGCACCATCTTCAGCCTTTATCCATTTCAGCAATTTACAAAGCAATGCTGACATGAGGGTACTGAGAAGCAGACTTTAAAGCATGACCATCATGTGCCAAGATAGGAGTTTCACCCAGTCAAAACATTATAATCTGCACATAGTGGTATGGGGAGGGGTCACTCATTCGACATGGCAGCTATAATCATCACCATGTTGTTGCAGTGGGTTGGATCCAAAGGCAAGAAGGAAACCAGCTTGCTACTAACTGTGGAAGCTTTCACAACAGTCAAGTGCTATAATAGGTAGGCTCATGAGCAGTTTTAATGGCTATGCTTGGGCAAGACGAAGTACATTGTTGGTTTCAATTGCGACATTTCAATGAGGTGTAAATTCCAAAAGTGGAAGACACCGTCTGCATTTAGAAAGCCTGAATGGATCCAACTCACTATTTGAAAAGAACTGCTCTTCATGATGTGATGGAAACCACTTCATGATCTCTTCTCAAATGGCTTATTGCACGGTTACAGCCGATGATTTTTCCCCAGACAAGGACTCAAGGCGACTTACAACTAAAATAGAAACAACTATTGGGGGGGGGAATCATTAAAAATATTGTAAAGACTGCTCAATATATTCCCCTTTTTGTATTTACCCTTCTCCACACCCATTTTTTCACCCATTTTCTACAACCCTCTGGTTTGTTTGTTTTAGCTAGCAGACATAGTTGGCAAAATAAATATATTTATATGAAGAGATATTGCTTTGGACATTGAAACATAAATCACTTTAAGCCAGTGAACTATTTTACATGATGCACTGGGCAGTTCTGTGTGCCACTTATAGATATTGCTACAGCACATTCATGGTAAACTCTTTGTTGACAGCATTTAGGGCTAAATGCATTGATGCACAACACTCCCTTGTGGCTTCCTGGAAAGGAATGGAGTGTCTTGTCCTTGCCACCTGACAGAAATTCTGGCTCTGCAGTTTGTTGCCAAAAATACCATTATGTTTACATAGGATAACATCTGTTCCTGCCATTGTTCATCTCTTCTGCTGTTGTGGGTGCTTTCTCCTTCTGTGTCTTCCATATTTATTATGATAGTATTTGCAACATCTAAAATATGGTCCATATCTCAAAACGTATTAGCAACGCATGAACAATTTGCACTTACTGATTGGGTTCATAATTGCATGCCCATGTATTCATCTGCATTACTTCTGGATCTTATGTATAATATATGATTGCAGGTGAGCATGGGAGCATGTGCACATTTTTAATTCTTCTTCCTTGTTTTTGTATTTACCATATTACAAATTAATTTTTTCCCCAAACACTTAAAGATATTTTAAAGCTATTGCTTCACAGAGGTAGCTCTCTCTGTTGGCTTTTGAAGCAAAGCTGCATTTGGACGAAATGCAGTCATTCCAAGTGGATTATTTATCAGAATCTCACAGTGCTTCTACTCGGTGTCTAATGCTAATAGTCAACAGTGGTTTTATTTTTTTAAGAATAGTTAAAAAATGCAGTTAAGCTACAAGATGTGGCTTTCAGTGAAAACATGAGTTATCTCTTAACTCAGTGAATACATGAGTTATGTTTAGTGGGGGGGGGAAGCCTAGTGATATCTTATCTGTAATATTGGAAAACCATTAAAATCTTAAAATATAACAATAATCATATCTTAAATCAATGTCAAAACAGTTTGTTTTTGACATCCATACAACAGTTCTGTAAGGTTGGTCAGTCTTATTATTTACATGCTGAAGAAAGGTGATAGGGTGAAGCCCAGAAGTTCAGTTTCTGCAGCGATGCTTCCCTCCAAATGCTGTTGAACTCCAGCTACCATCAAACACTGCCACCATGGTCAATGATAATGAGAATTGTATATGGAGGGTTGCAGGTTCCCCTCTCTGGTTAAAGGGTCACATATAAGCTAAATTCAGATCAGAGCCTTCCTGATATTTATCATAGCTTCTTATCCACAAACTCTCTAGACAAACACACTAGAAGAGTCTAAAACATGTGCAGTGTATGTTGAGTACACAGCCAGATTTCCTTTGCATTAGTCAGGTAATTGGATTCAGAGCAACACAAAGCTAATATAATTTTATTAATTTTCCTCAGTTCATCTTGTTTGTCTCTGGTGCTCAATTTCCCCCTAATCCGATTCTTCATATAGGTGTGGGATCCTTCTTCATTGAGATTCTCTAAATGTGCAATGTTTTAGTATGTATTGGTATTTCACTGATTATAATAGTAAGCATGGTTATATTTGTTTTAATCATTATTATGCTTTGGCTTAAATATTTTAATACAACTTTTTAGGGCACAAAGGCATCTGTAACACGAATATTGTTTTATGTCTCTTCTACCAGTGATGCATGCAACTTAATCTTTGAGACTTCATTTATCATATTTTTCTTCTTCTTTTTTAAAGGCCCTGTGGAATTCTTCATGTACTGAACGTTCAGTTTACAAACCAATCAGCATCTCATTGGTACCAACATTATTTAATTAAAATAACATATCCTTGGACACACACACCACATAGGCAATTAGTTTCACTTTGTTGCCTGTATAAAGATGAATCTGCCTTTGCCTTTGGGGGGTTTGCTGGGACAAAATGCCTTGCTCATTATAAAAAACAAGTATTCTTCACTATTCTCATTTGCATTAACAAATATTTGATTAAGTTATTACCAATAAATTATTACAGGCATTTGAAAAATCAAAATAAAGTATAATTTTATCTTCCATAACTTGTGTAGAGTTGTATTGTCCTTTGGGGTCAGTGGTAGTACACTTTGGTGGTTACCAAGAGCAACATTCAAGGGCAATGTTCCTGTTTTAGGCAGGAAACCGTTTTGGGCCACACCAAGTCTATTGTGACTTCTCATGTCAAAACAGGCAACTAAGCAGTTTAGAAAATATAAAAAGTGTCAAAAAGCCAGTTAGGTTATTGTTTCCTGTAAAATTCACATTTTGTGCACTTTTTTGTTTGGTTTTTTACTGAGACAGCCACAAAATTTGGAGAAGTGTAATCCAATGGATAAGTTTGGGACTAGCAAATTAGAGAGGTTTGGTTTACATGGACCAATACATGGATCTCTGTTGAGAAGCGTCCTCCCCAGAATTTACTATAATCAGGCAATATTAAGTAACTACAGGAGACATCACATCATCTAGTTTTATATTTACACTTTAGCATAGTTGCAACAAAACATCAACCAGTCTTTTCTTCTGTCTTCTTATTCTTACTTCTAGCTCATTTGTTGCTCTGCTAGCTGTCGATTCTCATCTTGAGCCTATTATTTTGTAAAGAATTTACTTGCATATAGAACACAATTTTGAACTCTCTCGGGTTTTTTCCCCAATTTCTCCTTCTTTGCATAGCCAAACCTAACCCAATTTACAGATCTTTTACCTCTTTCTCTCGTACTACTATATCAGGAATAAGGTAGCTGTGGCCCCTCCTGATGTGGTACAACTCCCTCATCCCTGATCATTGGGGATGATGGCTGAGGTCGATCGATGGAAGTTGCAACTGAAAAACATTTGGAGGGCCACAGATTTTCCATCCTTACACTATATATAGTACAGAACGTTTATAAGAACATGTTGAGTTTTAGAATTTTAATGCTAACATGTCTTATAATCCAGTTAGTAACAAATACTGTTTCAAGGAGATTGAAAGAAACATCTCTTGACTGAATTTATTCTCTTTCTCTGTTCTCATTTTCTTCCCTTAACTTCTTTTCTGGTATCTGCATCTGATTGCATCTGTTATCATAGCTGGAAATACACCCTGAGCTCTACTCCAATAAGCTAAAGCAGGCTCTCAGTGAACTCAAAGGGGCTTGCTTTCGAGCAGACATGCATACGATCGCATGAGTAGAATCCAAGGCAATGCAGATTTCTCAGAAGTATGGCTAGACGTGATATAAAACATGGCATGACTGCATCACATCACGCTACAGGTAAGAACATCAGGAATACTCTGTTGGCTGAGGCCAGGATCAGGAAAGAAGGGAATTATACTGCAACCGCACCTTGTTGACTATTCCTGATCTAGAAGAATGACTTTATGGAGGAGAATTCAGTTTGTACAATCCCACACCAACAGTCTGCAGTGGTACGTTCCAGGAAATGTTTCATAGTTTGATGAATTATTTGCCTAGAAGGTATCTTGGGTTGCACTCTTGTGGTCCCTGGGAGGGCCATAGAATTTTGCAGAACTCCCACTCCTCAGGCAGAGAGGAAGAACATGCTGTCTAGCCAAAGAAGTCTTCCCACAGCAGCCAAGGAAACACCCACAGTGGTTCCTCCTCTGCTGTTGGTGCTCTGACAGGAGGAGAAAGGGGACCTGTGGGGTGGTGGTGGGGAAGCTTTGGATCTGTTCAATATAAATCCCTCCTGTTCTCCTTAAGTGCCCCTGAGACAAGGGGAATACATCAGATTGCATATTTTTGTGTGCCCTCTCCAACCACTGCCCCACAAGTCAGAATCCCCCACATCTTCTGCTCTGGCTGGTGAGAGACTGACAGGCTCAGAATGGGGTTGCTTCTGCCAGCACATGTTATTTCCACACATACCCCCCTGGGAGTGCTCTTCTAACTCCAAATATACATTTATTTTTACTCAATGGAAAGAGCCTTGTAGCACCACTTCATTCTCCTTCATTATGGTTGACTGTATCCTTGCCATCATCGCCATCCTTTGCATGCCTCTACTAGATGCGGGCAGAAAAGAATCTGGAAGAAGAGTCATTTCCCCCACCCTTTTACTGATGTGGGAAAGGAAAGAAGTTTGCTGGCATAAGTGAAAAAAGTCCTTGACTTCTGCTTTTACTAGTGCACCCATTGAGCATGAGAAGAAAAGCTTGCATCCAGATATTGCATAGATGTAATACAATGGGGGCGAGGAGACTGAAATGATAGATTGTGGTGCATTTCATGCATTGCTCCACATCAGTGATGCATGTAATATGTGAGAGCTGACCTTGCAAACAGTAGTCAGCAGAGGGGTCCTCTGCATTAGTGGCTGATCACACAGGTGCTGATTATTTGGAGCAACTACATGTGTTCACCTACTCACACCACTCTGCAAACATTCATGCTGAACACATGGATGTCATGTAGCTGGAGCCACTAGGGGCTGCACTGTTCAGGACAGCAAGGACAGTTGATTTCTCTTACTGCTCCATGTGATAGCCGCACATGTAACATAAATAATGTGTGAATAGGGAGGATGAATAGACTATAATAGCCATCATTGTTTCATATGGACAGTACCTGTGTAAATCTTGCTGCATCTGCTCTGAAAATACGGTTATCAATACAGGATGTTTTCAAGTAAGTTCATCATTTTCAAGTACTGAAATCCTTTTTTTTTTTTTAACTACCCTACTCTAAAGATATTAACATTGCGAATGTCATTACAATGCAAAGCTGGATATAATATTGCAGCTTTACTGCGATAATAAGCTTACATGGTATATTTTCTACACTAACCAGAAATCCCATAACAATTCTGATATATTTAATTCCATACTTATACACATTAAACCTTTTCAGATTCACACAAATGCATAAGGTAGAACTCAGATGTTTCCATTCCATTTTTTCATTAAATTCAGGAGATAGTCTATTTTATGGTCTAAATACCTTGATGGATGCTAGTGATATTCCAGCTTCAGTGGTATTCTCACATAATGGTACATTTGAGAAATACTGACATAACAAGACACCTTAATAATTTTTTTTAATAAAAATACATTTTTTTGCAAACTCAGAAGTACAAAATGTAGAAAAGGACCTTGGGATATAACATTCCTTTGAACAAAAGAGCTCTTTCCCCCCTTTATTGTCTGTAATGATTCTATGGAGCACTTTTGAAATAATGTTTTAAGCAATAATTAAAACAGAGAGGAGGAGAAGAAAGAGAAAGGAGTAAGACAAAAAATAACAGAAAAGAAAGCAGGGAAGGTATCTGGGTGGGTTTCTTGGCCATTTAAAAGTGCAGGTCTCTTCAGTTCATGGCTGAAAAACCACAGATAGTAAGAAATCACTGGCTTAATGCTTACACTTATGTAAGTATTTAATTTCTTTATTAATTCTTTAAAATATATTAATTTAACATATTGGCCAGAGGCTTCAAGCAAAATGGTAAACCCAAGTCACCAGCAACAATAAAAACCAAGCGTTCATTCACTGCATTGCAACGAAGCCAAAGATTTGTCTTCAGCTCCAAATCCCAGAAGAGAATCCCATCATCTAAGCATCACCACCATAAAGGCCCTGTATTTCAGAAGGTCGCAGACTCTCCTTCATTGGAGGTTTTTAAACAGAAGTTGAACGACCATCTGTCAGTGATTCTTTGTGTGATACGTGCATTGCAGGGAGTTGGAGGAGATGACCTTTCCTACTCCACAAGTCTATTATTCTGGTGATTCAAGGCCACCAGCCACATAACAGGCAGAGAGAAGACCCCAAGCCAACCCTCAAGGGAAGGTCAGAGTGAATTGGTAGACACATACAGGAAGAAGGTGTCCTAACATACCCTAGATATGATCCCAGATCATGAGAGCTTACAAGAGCAAAACCAGCTGTGAATTAAGCTTGGAAATCAGAACTGATAAAATTAAACATTGATTAACCTTCCCCTCTCTGTTCTATTTGAGTGTTTCATTGGAGGTTGTGGTTTGTTTGTTTTGAAGCAAAGGGCTGTATAGCAAACTTTTAAATGACCATGCACTGATGACATATTCCTTTTAGTTTGGGACTGTTAAAATAATATGATGTAATAGGATTTGACTGGGGCAAAATCCTAGTCAATGTCCTTTAAATGTACATATGTGGTTATCTCCAGAACACCCCAAACAAAAGTGGGACAAAAATGAAGGAGGGAGAGCCTTTTAAGGTGAGAGCCAGTGTTGGGAACAATTTGTCTTCATAAAATGATATGTTTAAGAGTTCCTCTGGGTGTCTTGGATTACATCAGAATACATTTCGTTTGGTGGCTGGAAAGGCTGTAGAGGTGAAGGTGAGAAGTATACTTTAAGATTTATGGACGCAGAAGTTTCTGAAGACATAAGCAGAAGCAGGAAATTACTCAATACTTTGCTTCTCTGAAGGTTGGCAATTTGTCCCATATACATATACACATCAGACCCTAAACTTCAGAAAAAGTCTGAGGGATGAAGTAAGGTCTGGGAGTTGGGTTCACTTACAGAATAAGAAATGCATTGAGCTGTTTCTATTTGTTTCAATTATGTGTTTTATTGTTTCATAGCTCTATTCTTTTTGTAACACTTGTTTTATGTTTTGTACCCTACTCTGGTACCTGCAGATGAATGGTGGGTTATAATGTTTTAAATAAATAAAAATTCCAGCAAGTGTAAGGTAAAGTTAAAGGGACCCCTGACCGTTAGGTCCAGTCGTGACCAACTCTGGGGTTGCAGCACTCATCTCACTTTATTGGCCGAGGGAGCCGGCGTACAGCTTCCGGGTCATGTGGCTAGCATGACTAAGCCGCTTCTGGTGAACCAAAGCAGCGCACAGAACCGCCGTTTACCTTCCCCCTGGAGCGGTACCTATTTATCTACTTGCACTTTGACGTGCTATCGAACTGCTAGGTTGGCAGGAGTAGGGACCGAGCAACAGGAGCTCACCCCGTCATGGGGATTTAAACCACCGACCTTCTGATTGGCAAGTCCTAGGCTCTGTGGTTTAACCCACAGCGCCACCCGCGCGCCACCAGGAAGTGTAGTCCAAACCAATTAATAGGTATCAAAATACAGATTTTGGTTTACTGTTTTCCTTTCATCTGGAAACAAGCAAACAAGCTCTTGGTGACAATTCATGTCCTTTAGTAGATCAGAACTCTTATCCTCTTTGTTTATGTTGAAAAGGAAATGGTATGAGTGATACAGAGATTTCCTTCCTCCCAATTTCTCCTTGGCTCATCGAGCTCTGAGTGACATCTCCCATGTGCCAAGTTCCTTCCTTCCTTCCTTCCTTCCTTCCTTCCTTCCTTCCTTCCCTCCCTCCCTCCCTCCCTCCCTCCCTCCCCGTGTTTTCTCAAATTTAGCAAGTTGTGGATGGAGGGAGTGAGGAGAGGACACACCCACCAAACCTTTTATGCAGTGATAGAGTTTGGGCTCTCAAATTTCACTGGCACCTTGTGTGACGCTAAAAATCAGCCTCCCCCTGCCCCCCATTTGTGCTCCTTTCTACAGCATTGTTTGTGACACCCACTACAAAGTTGTGGTGACGCATTGCTCACGCTACCCTAAGACCACCTCTACTTTATTTGCTGTTCTTGATTGTTGCCATTCACTCTTGGAAATCTAAGGGGTTTTTAGTAGGGTAGAAGCTAAAAAGAATTTCACATCTAGCAACCAATGTGCCCCTTTGGTTTCAGATAGTACATGGGTAGGCAAGTCTAAAAAGCCCAGGACACACATTTTAACAGCCCTTTGGGGCTATGGTGCGTCACTTACCAGAAGTAAATCCATCATTAACTCTGGAAGTGTATACTCAATCCTGACCAAACTTAGCCTCTTGGTGCATATTTTGTTCTGGGGGGCTTAGTTTGGTCAGAATCAAGTGTGCACTCATCTGGTAACAATACAGAGGTATTGTATTTTGATTTAAATTATAGTCATTATTTCTAAGCTTGCATGTATACATATAAATTAGCTGCTGCTGCTGCTGCTGCTGCTGCTTCTTCTTCTTCTTCTTCTTCTTCTTCTTCTTCTTCTTCTTCAATTCCATGTCCTCTTCTATCCTCTTTTTATTTCCTCTTTTTTGGCAAAGTGTTCTGAACCAGCCTGGAACTTGATTTGATGGCTCAGATGCACTCAGCTCCTGCTGTCTGCAGTGAGAACAGTATTATGGACTTGATGGGCTTTTGGCTTATCCAGCAGGGTTCTATGTCTCTTGAGAAATGCAGTGCGTTTTTTGTTAGCTTTTATTTAACTCTAATATTCCAGACAGTTCCAAGGCAGGCTAAATAACTACAGGTTCCAGAATTTCTGTTTAAAGTGAATGGTCTTAGAAGAGAGTTGGAATCTCAGCAAGAGCTTTAAACAGATGTCTCTTTTTTACAGATTATTAAGTTTGGGAAAGACACAATTCAAAGTGATTGTGTTTCCCTTTAAAACCCTAAATGTCTGTGGACCAAAGTACTGAAGGAACACCTGCTCCCATACCAACCTTCCATTGAAATAATCTTAAAAGTCTCCTCCTTTATGGAATTCCCTCCCCAGAGAAGCCCAACATTGGTACCAACATTGGTTGTTGATGGCAATTTTATTATTATTATTACTTTCCCAGGCCTTGTAATGTATTAATGATTTTTGTGGTTTTATTCTTATTTTATCTGGTAAACAGTCCCAGAAATAGCTAGATCTTTTAAATTAAATAAATGAGCTTGGAATGAATTCCACTTTGGAAACCCTGCAGTTTGATTCAAACTCTTATACCAGGTTATAATTTTGGGCAGAGCAGTTTAAAAATCTGCATTCTGGATTGGTAAAGATAGTTTGCTGTTCAAATTTCATTTTTGATTTTAAAGTGTTTCTCTTAATCTGAAATCTGAGGACGCTGGAAATCTAGTCAATAACATTGTAGTATATGAATGTTAGAGTCAAATCTAAAGAAATAATCGAAGAAAAATGAAATTGGAACTACAGAGAGAACATACAGAAAAGGTGAGTACCCAGAAAAGGATAACAAGATGAATGGAAGGCTTTGAAGAGATCTATTATGGTAGTACAAGCCTAAAATAAATTATTTTGGTCTTCACTATTATTACCTTTTCATTTATGAGCTGTCATCCCCTGATTTTTTTAAAAAAAAATTTCTAAGATTAACTTCGCTGAGAACTTCATGGGGTGAGTGAAGCATTGTTTTTTTTTATTACTGCTTTTGGTTTCTGAGAGTAAGGATAAATAACGATACCACCGAATTATAATGCAGTTGGTTAATATTATCTTTCTCCAAATCTAATCTAAGCACCAGAATGAAAATGTATGACTTTAATTAATGCTACTCTGCCTATCTAGGCTCGAAGGCTGTGAAGAGTTTATGATGCATCATAGCATATTTAAAGCTCCATAAAATATATTCTTACTGTTTATTTGAAAACAGCAAAGATCGCCATGAGCACAAATTGTACTCCACATGTGAAGAAATCATTGCACTGACAACAAGAAAAGGCATTTATAATGCCATTCAAAAAAATATTTTCATAGTTAATGAGTTATGTTTTTTGTGGTTTATTTAAAAGGGGGAAATATAGCTGGAGATGCATTACTGTGGCCTTCACACAAACTATGTACACCCAAACAAGATCAGGGAAATGTAATACTTCTCCTAATATATATCAACATCATTAGAGCCTGCTGGATCAGACCAATGGCCCAGCATACTATTCTTGTACAGTGGTACCTCGGGTTAAGTACTTAATTCATTCTGGAGTTCCGTTCTTAACCTGAAACTGGTCTTAACCTGAAGCACCACTTTAGCTAATGGGGCCTCCTGCTGCTGCGCCGCCGCTGGAGCACGATTTCTGTTCTCATCCTGAAGCAAAGTTCTTAACCCGAGGTAATATTTCTGGGTTAGCGGAGTCTGTAACCTGAAGTGTATGTAACTTGAAGTGTATGTAACCACTGTACTGATTAGCCTATGGGAAACCCACAAAGGAAATCTATAGAGCTATTGTGTCAGGTTTACTCGAAGAACATAGCAATGGCATGGTCCATACTCAGAGTCCTTACAGTCACCATTGAATAGACAATTGCTGTAATAAACTACAAGCCCAAGGGGCCTAAAATATAGGATAAGGCAGGAAAGTTCAAAGCCATGATAAATTTTATATGAATAGTGTGGACAGGTTGGATGGAGCATGGTGGTACACAGTGGAGAAGATAACAGAAGGTCAGTTTGTTTTAGAAAATGTTTGGGTTATTATTGTTGTTAGTGAAATTGAGGATAGTGAAGAGACCATTTTGCTGAATATTCTCCAGGGTAGATTGGATGTTCTGCCCAACCATTTAGGAGAGCGTGACAAAACATATTAATAAATGGTCAGAAGTTTTACGGTTGAAAATTTGGTTGTCACCTAGCTGAAGAATCTATGCACGAAAGATGGAACAATTGTCATCACTTGACCATTGTCCATGCTTGCTGAGTCTGATGGGAGTTGGAGTCCATCCCTGCTATAGATGGAAGACTATGTCATCCTCTAGGATGGGTTAGAGGTTTGTCTTTTCTTATGTGACCTGATTTGATGGAAGTCAAATCCAGCATCTTTATTTATTCATTTATTTACTTTCCACTCTGCAATCTTCCAATATGGCTCAGTCTAGTGTTAATTCAACTGAAATTGGGCAACACAAGTTACCATATTGCAGTCATCTTTGGTTTACCAACCTGAGGAAGTGTTCATAAAATATTTTATTCTCTGATGTATTGCCTTATATGATGCAAAGTAGGGTGAGCCAGAACTTAAAACAGGATTTGTATTGGGGATATGATAGGGATTTTTTGTAAATTAGGCAGTACTTTATGCTTCTCAATGCACCTTAGATTATAAGCATATTTAAACTGTAAGAGCTTAGAAGGGTGTTATGCCATTAGCATACATCATACACTCTATGACATACATAATGCAAATAATGGAAGCTGGATAGATTATCTTGATTTTTATCCTTGACCTGCTGCTATCTATCTAGTTATCTTAATAGAAATATATATGAGGACTGAATGCTGACTGTGTGCTGTATATACATTTTTAATATAGTGCGGTTTTAGAATTCATTTATTCATTTTGGGGGTAATGGAAGTTCCTGCTTGTTAAGAACAAAACAGAACATTAACATTAATGATACAACAGGAAGATGAAGCATGAAGGTAACTGATTATAAAAGGGATTTGGGGACAATAATGCATTGTTTTGGAGGAAGGAAAATATATTGCACTCAAATACCCGCAAAAACATTGCATGGAAATGCCACATCATACAGAAGATAAAATCCGAAAAAGGAAGGTGGCAATTTAAGGCTTTATTATGCAGTGCCAGCTTTGTAACTTGTGGGACAAATCTGTAAAGTCATTGAACAGATACTTAAGGCTGATTCACACATGTTTACTCAGCAATGAATGGAATCGTCAGGTTTAGAAAGAATTATGTTTAAGCTGATGTCAGATATTTTCAGAAAATTATCTCAGTGGTATTTAATTGTTGTTGTTGTTTAGTCGTTTAGTCATGTCTGACTCTTCGTGACCCCATGGACCACAGCATGCCAGGCACTCCTGTCTTCGGTATTTAATTAGTGGCAACTGTTTATATACACAGGTTGTCCAACGAACCTGTTTGTATGAATGTGGCCAGAATACACCACCATGACCGTTTTAGAGATGAAGAAACTGTTTCATCACCAGTGAGCTAAGTGTATTGTGTTCTGCCCGTTGTATTGAGCTTCCATAAATTTTCATGAATTTCCAGTATGGTGGCTGCTCCTTCAGTGATATGGCAGGCGAATCTTAGCTCAAAATAAGCTGATCAAAATGGCAGAACCAAAATACCAAATCGTGGAGTTCAAACGCTGGAGGCAATATAATCTTAGTATAGAATTGTTATCGAAGTGCAAAAGTAAAATTATTTACTAGAGGAGATGGCAGAGAGAGTAAATTATGGCTCTTCTAAATTGGTCAATGGTTTGGCTCAATATAAGGCAGCTTCATATGAGTTCAAAGCTTCACCAACTGCACCAGCTTGTTCGGAGTACCCCCAGGTTTGTTGTTGTTTAGTCGTGTCCGACTCTTCGTGACCCCATGGACCAGAGCATGCCAGGCACTCCTGTCTTCCACTGCCTCCTACAGTTTGGTCAAACTCATTCTGGTAGCTTCAAGAACACTATCCAACCATCTTGTCCTCTGTCGTCCCCTTCTCCTTGTGCCCTCCATCTTTCCAAACATCAGGGTCTTTTCCAGGGAGTCTTCTCTTCTCATGAGGTGGCCAAAGTATTGGAGCCTCAACTTCACGATCTGTCCTTCCAGTGAGCACTTAGGGCTGATTTCCTTCAGAATGGATACGTTTGATCTTCCTGCAGTCCATGGGACTCTCAAGAGTCTCCTCCAGCACCATAAACCCCCAGGTATAACCTGGTTTGGGATGAGCATTTAGGGTACCATTTGGAGATTGTGCAATGGTACAAAATCTGGAGTTCCTGTTTTAGGCTAAAAGATCAGCAGAATCTTCAGAAGCTACACACAAAAATCTGAGGTAAAATCTGAATAAATGAACTCCAGCCTACTGCAGAGAAATGAAGAGGCAAATACAGTAGTGAATGTTGTATGCAATGTGGGAAAACTGATACGTGACTTCATTGCTGTGGTAGGAGCATCTTGTAACCCAAAGATGTTGAGATTAAATATGGCTAACATGCAGTAATAATAACACTGTCCTGTTTGCAAGAATCCCAGACGACTGCTATTGACAGTGTAGCCCTGGAGCATCCCTTCTATAGACAGAACAGGACATGTCGCCTGCCGCTATCAGATAGGTATGAGCTAAAGCATAGGACTTGGTGGTAATAGAGAATGTGACCTCATAGATGAAAGAAATTAGATTCTAAAATAAGACTCTTTCTTGCTATTTAGTGGTCTCTTTTTATTTTCACATGTTCAATCCCCTGAAGCAGGGGTCTGCAACCTTTAAGACAAAAAGAGCCACTTGGACCCGTTTCCGAAGGAAAAAAAACTGGGAGCCGCAAAACTCGTCATTATAAAAATAACTTTTTGTCACTTTTTTATTATTTCTTTGTTTGACCCCTCAGAAGTATTCCTCCTCATAGAAATAAACATTAAATTAACAAGTTACCTTTGTGTGTGTGTGTGTGTGTGTGTGTGTGTTCTTCACTCCCCTTCAAAACAGTGACCAGCGTACATGCCCCCTTTCAATGCAGTGACCAGCGTACATGCCCCTTACAATGTAGCGGGCGGGCGGGAAGGTGACGTTGGGACGGTGCGTGACTAACGCATGCACCGCCCCCATGCGACGTCACAGCCAGTACAGCGCCTGCCACAGTGGGGAGTGTCGGGGCGCACAATGCGCCTCCTCCCCTCGCTAGTATCCGCCCCGGAGCCGCGGCAAAGGTTTAAAAAAGAGCCACATGCAGCTCCGGAGCCGCGGGTTGCAGACCCCTGCCCTGAAGGAAAGGAAAATGCTCTTAATATTTATACTAGGTGCATAGCCTTATATTGGTGCTAACTAAAACCTTCTCACACTTTATCATTTTTATGATGTATGTGTACATTTCTTCTGAGGAATAAAACCTTTGAACATTAATGTTTTGTCTTTGTAACTGATTGTATGTGATACATAGGCTGCAAATTCTATTGATTTTTTTTTTTAGCTGAGTGGTTTTATTTATTTTCTATTAATTAATCATTCATCTTTCGGTTGCTATGATTCATTTGATATTTGTTTTCTGGGTACACTGTGCATCAATGATATGCAAGACTTTTGTATTTGCGTAAAAATGAATAAACAGAATGTGGTGGGTTTGTTTCTTTTAATAGTGTTAATATTTCTAGAGTTCTCCTGCAGTCTGTCAGGAGAATTAGCCTAGGCAAGTGATTCAAAGTTTGTCAGAAAGGTTACTATGAACTCTAAATATAAACCCAGGCAAAATATGATATCAGGAGTATTATTCTTTCCACAAGGAACTGTGTTGCTATACTGGAGCTAAATCCAGCACTACTTTTAATAAAGTTATGATGCTGCTATATGTACCAAGTCAGTCTACCAGCATCTATTCTGACTGGTGGAAGTTTTCCCTAGTTGTACTGCCTAAGTTCTGAATTCCAGTTGGTAAGGAATGTTGTGCTTGTGTCCTACTTGGGGTTCCCCATACACAGAGGCAGGACATCGTGTTTCACCCCTTGAGGCAAAACAGGAAAGTGCACCCCCCCCACACACACACTGCTTCCATGCCAAAGGCTCTCTTACTGGGGTCACACGGCTGTGGTGGTTTCTGCCAAGATCTGTTGGAGTTCTTTTGAGATCTCACGAGTGTTCCACGAGATCCTGCGAGATCTCGCCAGAAGCCAATGCAGCACAACCCCTGTGGTGGCAGAGGCAGGCCTGTGGGGGCGCTGTTCTGTGCAATTCCATGGAACAAGGTGGCTGCTTTAATCCACCTGCTTTAAGGTGCACAGGTGGACCTTTGGCTAAACCCAGCAAGGCTCTTCTTACTTTCTTATTCCCTGCTGCTCTAAGGTGGGTGAAACCAGAGAATGAGCACATATAAATCATGGTCTCTACTGAAAAGCTCCAGCCCCTCTCCTATAAATTCACCAGTGTTTGGCAGTCCCAATCTCAATAGCCATCTGAAACAGCTTTGGACAAGTACAGTGGTGCCCCGCAAGACGAACGCCTCGGAAGACGAAAAACTCGCTAGACGAAGGAGTTTTTCGTTTTCTTAGCCGCTTCGCAAGACGCATTTCCCTATGGGCTTGCTTCGCAAAACGAAGCTTGTCCCGCAAGCTCCGGGGATAGCGGGGAAGCGCAGTGCGCCTTCCCCTCTCTCCCCGGACCCCTTTTGAACCAAGGGGCGGCAACGGGAAGAAGCGATCTTCTCCCAGCCGCCCCTTGCTTCAAAAGAGGGGACAGAGGGGAAGGCGCGCACGCCTTCCCCTCTGTCCCCGGAGATTGCGGGGCAGGCAACGGGGAGAAGCAATCTTCTCCCCGCCGACCCTTGCTTTAAACAGGTCTGGGGACAGAGGGGAAGGCGCTCGGTGCTTCCCCTCTGTCCCCGGACGGTCTCCATAGGAACGCATTGATTGATTTTCAATGCATTCCTATGGGAAACCGTGCTTCGCAAGACGAAAAACTCGCAAGAAGAAAAAACTTGCGGAACGAATTAATTTCGTGTTGCGAGGCACCACTGTATCTTATATAGATGTGCATAGATGTTCTTACATGATAGAATCCAACCAATACATTTTTTTGTAAAAACAAAACAAAGCAAAAAAACCTAGCTTCTGCAATTGGTAGGCCTTGAAAGTTACCCAGAGCAGTAAAATGTTCTAAAACTCTGTGTTAGCTTTCTGTTCATTCCTCATCCGTTGCCAGAACAAGCATGCTGACCCCTCTCAGATCTCCTCAGCCATCGGAATAAAAGAGTGTCATTCCAATGCACTCAAAGCCAGCAAGTCAATAGTTATTGCAAGAGAAAGATATAGTTTATATCCCACCATGGCACAGTTGTCTTGTTCAGTTATGGACTCCAACATTGCACATTGATTGGTTTTGCCTCTCTGCTTTGAAGTCGCAGCAGCAGCAGAAAAAAAAAGTCTTCCACAAAGTTCTGGCTTGTACCTGACTTCCACATTCTAGCAAACAGTTGTGTGTCTCTGTGTGTTTTACTCCTGCTATAAAAATCCCAGCAGTGCAATGACACAGTTCAAGCACAATATTGATTTTGGGTTTATTCTAAACAAAGCTAAATGTTACATCTGATTAATGGTGCATTGGGTAATTTTAATTTGTAGGTGTAGTTTTAAACTCCATGTTTAAGAAGTTTCTCAATCCAGACAAGTTGATGGAAGTTGGGAGTATAATAATCATAGGGCTAATTTGCCACCAAATGTTATATAACTTACCCCAGACAAAGGTCAGTAATCAGGATTCTTAAGGGTGTTTCACTCAACTAAATGTACGATGCAAACCAAACCAGCGTCCTGTTCCCATCATGCAGTATTTCCTCAATTTAATATTAGTTACTGGAATTATCTGGTGTGAGACAAAAGATCACCAGAGAGCCACAGGTTGGGATGTGTGTGCCACTCTACTGTATAATTTTAATAGCATCACTCCTTCTATTAGCAAACTTATGTGGTGAAGGCCAGCATGACTGAAGCCAAAACGAGAATCAAGAGGGAGGCATCAGCAAGGGAACTCTGTGGTTTGTAGAAGTACAATAATAAAAAAAGCCCTCTGAGGGGGCATTCCCCCTCAAAAACAAAAAGCAGCCCAAGGAGAACTGAACATGCTTGGTTGTCACAGAATGCTAAGTATTAATTGGTGAAGATTGGAAATTGGTGAAGATTAATTAGAAAACTGGAGAGGGACAAGATGAAATGGAGTATGTAGAGGAGAACATGACTGGCTTGCTGGAACACTGAATTACTGTTAAGTCATGACAATATACTGCAACATTTTGTTGCAGGCCCCACATGTTTCCATATAATTCTTATGTGTGGCTAATGAGTAAGCACGCTGGCTTTCATTACTGTGTTTTTAATACTGTACTGTGTAAGTAATTAGGACCAGACGCACTAGTAAATAAAACAGTGGTTGCTGAATGTAAATAGAACAATATTTATAGTGTAGCGAATAAATAAATACATTGGTTCATGCAAAGTCATTGCAGAAGTGTTTTCATTCTGTGTTTTTATTCCAAAAACATGTAGAAGAAAACTGCATTGGCCTTCGTTTCTGTCATATTCCAATAAACACAGAGTACCTGTTCTTCTGTGTTGACGGCAGATTTCATGCACACACATAGTGAGCCAGCGAAACTGCATTACCAGCACAGCAGGCCCTGGCACATGCATAAGCAATTAGACATAGAAATGATCATAATTGAATATCTCAACACTTTCTCCTACTATAGCTGACATGTCCCTCGCTAATTTATCTTCCTCTTTCCTTCCTAGAGAAATAGTCAACAGCTGTGGCATCAGACAGAACTTAATTTGGCAGCTGGAAAGCCCAGATGCCAGGCCCTGGAATTTACCTATAAACTTTTGGAAATATATATTTCTGGAAACCTTGTTGGGATCTGATGCCAATGGCCCTACTTGGCTTTATAAAACAAGCCTTTGCTAGTTAAATACCTGGCTTCCCTTCTGGAAGCCAGGCAGTTGTCCAAGACGGTAAATGCTGGTGTGTGCATGTAAGTTTTAAAACGAGAGTGAGAAAGACTAAAACTGCAATTCTCTGATCAGTTGGGAATACATATTAAATGTGGCAGGACTTGCTTTTGATAAGACTGGGTTGTATCTGCAATAGCAGCTTCCACAGGTATGGAGGGTGATCAAAAATGTCACTGCATAATAAAAATGTGCATATTTGATGGGGGGGGGGAAATTTGATCTAATAAATATTCCCCTTGTCTTGCTTTTGGGTTTTCCAGCAGCTCAGTTAAGCAGTGATTTCTGTCCAGGACTTGGATGGAAAAAAGGTGAAAATTTACCAGGCTGAAACACACATTAATGGAAATGCTTTACAATAAGAATAAAAATGAGCTGATGGAGAATCATGGCTCAGCCACAGACAATTTTGTACTGGGTTCGCAAGTTGAATATGAAAAATAAAGTGTGTGTTGACCTTCTGTTCAATTATAACTGGAGCAATTCGTGGCACTGAACAGCTCCAGTTTGTAGAAACCTCCAAATGCACATGAGTCACTGGATTATAAAAATATAGGAGGAGACCTTAACCTCTTTTTATGTGACCCCCGCCCTCCCCAACATCTCCTGAAGTTGCTTAGATCTAAGACGGAGGATTCTGCATTGCTTGTTACAGGATCAGTTTTTGAAACAATGTTCTAGTCCGTGGTTTTCATTTATTTTATGGGAAACTGTAATGAAAGAGGTGACATTGACTTCATCCCGCCTATTACTGGAGCAAGCAGGATTCACGGTTTATCTGTGCTTGCATATGTTATTACTTGCGCTAATTAATCCCATTTGCAAAGGCAAATTATGATTGGCATTTATCCTTAAAAATTAAGAGCTAATTACACAGAATATAATCTTCAAATTTGTATAAGGGGGAGCTCTGATTTTGTGTGCGGAAGAGAGAATGTTTAAGTAAATTGGCTCAATGTATACAATATTTGCATATGCTAATTAGTCACTGCTTCATTGTATTTGCCCCAGCAGGCGGGTTAAGTTCTCATTACTCAAGTTGCTGCCTTGTGAGTAAAGGCTGACAGCAGATCCTGCTCTGAGGCTGGTCTAGAACGCTAAGCAAGCTGTGAATCCGTTTAATCCCACTGGCTGGCACTCAGATGAAAGAGCACCACTTTTATGATTAATGACCTTGATAGATTTTAGTGCAAACACTGTTTCTTTCAAAGGACTCAGATGTTTCTGAGCATGACTTTCAAAGAAGCATGAGCTGTAAACTATTTTTAGGGAACCAATGTACCAGTCGTCGAGATGGAGTACCTTAAGTTAAGCCAAAGTTTCTCAAGATTTTAAAGTTTACCCCAGCTCTTCATCGATTGTACCTTCTGCGTAACCAATCCAGTGTTGAAAACTAGTGCTATATGTTCCTGAGTGGAGCATGCAGAATTTCTTGTGTGTCCCCCAAGCCACCCCTAAATAATTCACAATTCACACATAATTTTTGTTTAAGGTTTTTGGCATAATTTTGGCCACAACTTTATTAAAATACATAAATGTGAGTGGTTGCTTAGACATTGGATAAGACTATCTGTCTCCACGCCCAGGGACAGAACTGACTTCCGGAATCCAGCGAAAGCCAGTAAGGGAAAACAATATTGGGGAGAGCATGGAGCCGGGCACTAGACCCTCACCCCCCCCCCCGGCATGCTCCCGGGGCCTTGCACAGCCCTAAGCCCCATTCAGGGATACGGATGAAAGAAAAGCTAGCCCCTGGATTCTTTTAACGGAATTCCCTTTCCGCAGTAGCATTGGAGGGGCAGGCACCGCCAATCCTTACCCCTCCACCAACCAATTTTTTAACCAATGCCTAACCACAACCTTACAAGTTGTGACGAATTTGCTACACAGTAGGCAAAAACCAAATGGCACCAGCCAATCAGTCAAATGGACAAAATTCCTACCAGGCCCCTGCCCCAACAGCAGACGACCCCATGAAAGGCATAGCAAGGTCAACGCAATAGCTCTAGATTAGGAAGGGTGGGTGGGTGATCCGATGCATGCAGTGAAAGAGCCCAGTCAGTGCTGCGTGACTTGATTTTATAACCTTTGGTCTGTCCCCCTAAATGGCAAGACCAAAATTTGCCCAGTAACCCAACCGCCCAATCACTGTGGCTGGCCATCCGTACTAACCCGCCCAGCAACAGAGGGGTAGCCTGTCAGACCCCACCGCAACACGTGCTCTCTATGAAGGAGAACACGCTTTGTAAGAGTGACAGCTTCATAAAAGGAGCAATAGGTTCTGGGCAGAATTCTCAAGCCCTCATGTGTCACCTCTGTGCTGTAGCCTTTTAAATGGGGGTGGGAAAATTCTGTTTGTTTGTTATTACTGTATGCATTTTTGTGTCTTCATATTGTAAAACTGTTATCTTTGGAGGAAGAGTGGTATAGAAATATAATAAGTAATAACAATAACATAACATTTCTTGGTGATTTCCCATTTATTTAACAAGTCATTAGTCCATCAAGCCCAGTATTTTCTTCCCTAATAAACAGTTCTCCAGTGCGTCTGGTGAAGCATTTCCCCAGACCTTTTACTGAGATGCTGAATCCTAGACTAATGAATGCAAAACTCACGTTCTCTGCCTAAACTATGGGCTCTCTTGCTATATTCTCCCTTTCTACCTACCTATTTTGGTAGCCTCCCAAATAATATGTTTAATTCAGATCTGGCTTTGGTGCAACATTATGGGTTTTTTTGCACTTCCTAAAATCATTGAGTATAGCTCTAATAAGAGAGGTGATCATACTGAATATATATATATATATATATATATATATATATATATATATATATATATATATATTTGCTTTCGTAGATTTTCACGGGTACAGGAATGCAGGTTTTGGTGTCTTCGGGTGTCTTCCCGTGTAAGAGTCGGGGTGTCTGTGCGACGTTTCGACGAGGTCTCACTCGTCATCTTCAGGCTGGTGCTTTCGGCTTCTTGTTACTGGAACAGAGCAGAGTCTGGTGTTTGAGTTCCTATAAATACTGTTGAGGGGTGTGGTGTATAGCCTCCAACGTTCTGGGCAGAGAGGAAGTTCCTAGATTAGTGTGCCTTTTCTTCTTTTGTTCCTTAATTACTTGAGGGATATCTTGGGTGATTTCCTGAGTGATATTCTGAATACCACTGGGTGGGTCATTAAGTGTAGATTAGTTGCTAAAGCTTTCGTGTCTTGACCTCTTGAGCTTGTGAAGAGTTTTTCTGAGAAGATGGCTGTGCTGCATTTAGTTGTGCTCTGGCTTGGCTTCGTGTATAGGGGCGAGCTGTGGTTTTGTGCCTTGTGCCAGCCAGATCTGTGTAGGGATTGCAGGGGGGTGCAGCATCCGGAGGTGCCACTATAGTTTGGCTACTGGATGGAGTCTGTAATATGTCTGTGGAGAGGGTCTGGGTTTGGGTCTGGTGTGGTTGATTGGTGACGGCGTTCTGTGTGCCTCTGGTTCTGGTGTCGGTTTTTGTGGGGAGGGCTAATTTCCAGATGTCTGGCAGGCGGGACGTGTCGTCACGCTTGTTCATGTTGTGAGGGTGTTTCTCTAGCCATCGAGATAGAGAAACACCCTCACAACATGAACAAGCGTGACGACACGTCCCGCCTGCCAGACATCTGGAAATTAGCCCTCCCCACAAAAACCGACACCAGAACCAGAGGCACACAGAACGCCGTCACCAATCAACCACACCAGACCCAAACCCAGACCCTCTCCACAGACATATTACAGACTCCATCCAGTAGCCAAACTATAGTGGCACCTCCGGATGCTGCACCCCCCTGCAATCCCTACACAGATCTGGCTGGCACAAGGCACAAAACCACAGCTCGCCCCTATACACGAAGCCAAGCCAGAGCACAACTAAATGCAGCACAGCCATCTTCTCAGAAAAACTCTTCACAAGCTCAAGAGGTCAAGACACGAAAGCTTTAGCAACTAATCTACACTTAATGACCCACCCAGTGGTATTCAGAATATCACTCAGGAAATCACCCAAGATATCCCTCAAGTAATTAAGGAACAAAAGAAGAAAAGGCACACTAATCTAGGAACTTCCTCTCTGCCCAGAACGTTGGAGGCTATACACCACACCCCTCAACAGTATTTATAGGAACTCAAACACCAGACTCTGCTCTGTTCCAGTAACAAGAAGCCGAAAGCACCAGCCTGAAGATGACGAGTGAGACCTCGTCGAAACGTCGCACAGACACCCCGACTCTTACACGGGAAGACACCCGAAGACACCAAAACCTGCATATATATATATATATATATATATATATATATATATATATATATTGGAAAATGTCAGCTGCCTTTTCCAGCCTCCCTACATAAAAGGACCCGAAAATAATTTTAGTTCAGAAGTCTGCATCTGTGGAGTTCTCATTGACATCATAATGACTTTGAATTTCACCTGCATGCATTCTTTTAAAAGGGACTTATAAAAATTTCTCTCCAAAGGCTTCTTACTGAGTAGGTTATTATTTGCATAATATTTTTGCTGCCAAGCCTTCGGGGTTACACAAATTTAATCACGATGGGAAAAGAGTAAGACTTCAATAGGTATTGGCAAAAATCTAACACTCCTGCACTTACTGAAGCTTATCTAAGAGTCCCAGGACAGATTCTTAATATTTTTGGATCTGCTCATGAATATTGACACCTGGTCCTGCACATTTTTATCTATTCTGAGTTTCTTCTTCTTTTTTTAAAAAAAATCTCCCCAGTAAACTCATTTAGTCTGAATTAGAATTTAAGGTCAACTGAATTCTTTCCAAACTTTCATTTAAAAAAATTAAGGACTTTTGTTGTGGCTTAATTAAACAGACAACCACACAAACAAACAACATTGACTGTTCTGCAGAGAAACGTTTAGGTCCCTAGATGTAAAGATGGCAACCCAAAGTCACTTTTACATTTCTAAAGTTGTTTGCATTTCTGAAACATTCTCCAGTATTGCAGTTCATGAATGTTATTAGACCATGAAGACACATTAACAGGCACTAAGGAAAGCAAGGAAAGCAATTTCCTCTTTTTCTTTTCTTTTTTTACCATCCTTCACATGCAGACTGATGCTATACCATTGTGAGTTTCCATGCTGGGTCCTTCCAGAGGCAGATTTAGGGCATGACTGGTTCTGCCACAGTGGGTGCCAAGCCTAGAGGATGCTGCAGGTGGGGAGGGCACCGAATTTTGGCTTCACGCAGTGAACTGCTGAAATTTGAAATACGAAAGTCTGCCGTTGGTACTCTAGTTGCTGGAATGTGGAGTAGAGATGTGAACACTCACAGTGTGATGACACCTTAGGAAGGACCTAAGTGAAAGTCAGGAGTTACAATATAGTTGTGTAGCATATTCAGTTGTTGTGCAGGCAGTGGTCAAGCCTGGCACAAAATGAGGGTCCTTTTTCAGCCTGAGGGCTGCAATGCCACATTCTCATGGTGCGTAGGGCCAGGGGCAAAAGGTTTCACCTCAAAATATTTTTGTGGGAAATATTACACTGCAAAATATGTAGGATAGCATTCCCTTCCCAAAAAGACCATGGATTCTAGCAGTTATATGAATTTCTCCACACTGCCCTATTAAAAAGGAATATTCACAAGAGTTCCATATAGTCTAAGACCAACTTTTCCTTCCCTGAGGATGGGTATTTTGTAGCCAGTATTTAAACATATGGAAGGAAGGGAGGTATTGTAATGGAGACTGCTTATACCATACTATTGCGATACATCTATCACCATTTTACAAGGCCCCAGTTTAACCAAAAAAGAGAGAGAGGGAGATAATCTACACAATTTCGCCCAATCTGACATTCATGAAATGAACCTAGCCTATCTAAATCCATTTTCTGATCTTTGAGTTGAGTTTTTCCTGGAAATTTCATTTTGTGGTAATGCTCCAAAAGTACAGCTGGTGTTTAGATTTGCTTTTCAATAGAAAGAAAGAAAAGCCATGTTTCATTCAGAGAGTTTGTTTTCACTTGGGTCATTGAGATCCTACATACAGCTTTGCAGCTCCTGAAATGGAAATATTGAGGCTGTTGTATAATATCTGCTAGCAAGCAAGATGGCTGATCCCCACTTTATGGTTTATACTTGCCAAATTGCAAAATATACTGAAGAGCATGTGAACATAATGTTCTGTGCATTCCCTATGAGAAACTTAAGTGCTGGGGTCACCACTTCTGAGTATTTAAAGGACCCACAGATTTGCTTTCAGCCAAGTTGAGTGTCTTGTTCTTGAGAAGGTTCTATGTTGTTGAGAGAATGTTTAATAATGTGATATCCACTTAGAAATGAAATTGCATTGAATTGTTGTTAAGAATATGTGTTAATTTTCTTAGATATCTTCAGGAAACTTACAAAAGCAAGCACCATAAAAAGATACAAAGCAGTACAAAAGCAAGCAATATAAAAATATGCAAACAATAAAAACACAACTAGCTTCAAGCAATAGTTTAACAATACAGTCATACCTCATGTTACGTCCGCTTCATGTTACGTTCTTTCGGGTTACGTCCCGTGGTGACCTGGAAGTACCGGAAAGGGTTACTGCCGGGTTTCGCCACTCACACATGTGCAGAAGTGGCAAATCGCAACCGCCGCGTGTACAGACGTGCCGCTGCAGGTTGCATTCTTTTCATGTTGCGAACGGGCCTCCAGAACAGATCCTGTTTGCAACCAGATGTACCACTGTACAAGTGTACAAACAGTACAACACAACACAACACAATAGAACCTATGAACCTCTTCCTACATCCATCCAGAACTGGTTGAACATCACTCATCTGATCAGAAGAATCTCTCACTAAGAGTATTTCTGTCTTGTCTCAATTGAGTTTCAGTTTGTTGGCCCTCATCCAATCCATTACCACAATGAAGTACGAGTTCATCATATTTACCATCTCACCTGAAGAGGGCGGAACAGAATAATAGAATTCATAGAAGAATAAAAAGAGATGTGTCTCCCCAGCATACTGATGTCAGTGCTCTCCAAAACTCCAGATGACCACACTCGGAAATTTCATATAAATATGAAATAGCACGGGGAAACAAGACCAAACCCTGCAAAACCCCACATGGGAGAGTCCATGGGATAAAACAATACCCCTCCCCCATGGGGAGTCATCCCAATAAGTAGAAGCAACACCTCCCGCTCCCAACCCAAAAAGTCTCTCCAGAAGTTCGTCCTAGTCAATAGTATTGATAGCCACTTAGAGATCCAGGAGAATCTACCTGTCACAATATTGTCTCTCCTGACAAAGGTAATCAAACAGGACAATCAAGCTGGTTTCTGTGCCAAAGCACATTCAAGAGTACTGGAGTCTGGTTAGCAACCACCCACTCAAGGACCTTGTGCCGGAAGGGGGTATTTGTCACCAGCATATAATTATTAAGGTCTTCCAGGTCCACGGTAGTGTCCCTCGCCCCCAAGGAGCACTCTTACCCTTTGGTATTGATCATCTCTGGGTAACCAAATGTCTGCATCCTGCCAGTTGTTAAAAGCTATGAAGAACAAGTATCCAGTACAAAAGTAGTCATCCAGGCACCCTGTCTATGTCCTTGAACTGTACCAGCTCAACTGAAACTTGTCCAACCATACTGAGCAAGCCAATGCTCTGGATACCTCTGTGATTTACCTGCTGTGGTGATAAAGCCCAGGTCCCAGTCAATGAAATCTATTTTATCCACAGAAGGCTTCACAAATGAGTCACACTGGGCATTTGATGGCTCCAATGCTTCATTTGAGCCAGCATGTAATAGGTGCGGAACAACCCCCCCCCCCAAAAAAAAAAATCTCTACTGTGTGGCATAAAGAGGATGGAGAGAGAGGAGAACTTTTCTCTACCTGCTTCACTGCCACCAAATAGGCTTGAGAATGAGCATTTAAAAGTGTTTACTTGTATTTGGTAGGAGTTTTCCTTCAGCTGTGTTCCAGCCATCTCCCAGTATGGCTTACTCCCATGTCCCTAGGCACAGAATTCCACCCTAAATGACCAAACCACGACATGGGTTATTGGACCCACCTCCTGCCCTGAAAAATGCCTAAAGATTCTCCTGGTTGGCTCCTGCTCATATTATTAGGTCATATAAGCATTCTTAGATAAAGGTAAAGAGACCCCTGACCGTTGGGTCCAGTCAGGGACGACTCTGGGGTTGCAGCGCTCATCTCGCTTTACTGGCCGAGGGAGCCGGCATACAGCTTCCGGGTCATGTGGCCAGCATGACTAAGCCGCTTCTGGCGAACCAGAGCAGTGCACAGAAACGCCGTTTACCTTCCCACTGGAGTGGTACCTTTGTGCTTTCGAACTGCTAGGTTGACAGGAGCAGGGACCGAGCAATGGGAACTCACCCCATCGTGGGGATTCGAACTGCCAACCTTCTGATCGGCAAGCCCTAGGCTCTGTGGTTTAACCCACAGTGCCACCCGCGTCCCATAAACATTCTTATAGCTATGCAAATAGCAGTGCATGAGACTTTACATTTGTGTGCATTTCAGATTTAATGATATGCATATATATATATTGATGTAAAGTGTATATGTGTTTGTATGGATAAAGAAATTAAGTAAGAATCAGTTGCATCCCCAAAGGCACTTTCTTGAAGGAGATTTGCTTCCAATAAAATGCTTTTCAGATTGCTCTGTTGAACTGGTAAGGATAAGATACATACAGATGTACATCTCTTAATCAATATTTCATTGAGGTAGATAAATCTCAATTTATCCAAAGGGATTCCTCATTAGATTGATTCCCAATACTCTGAAAACATATCCTGCCTCATTGCTAATTCATCAAATTGTGATCTCTTGGGGCTTGAGGGTAAGAAGAGCTTGATATAGTGCATCTTTGCTAGATATCCTCTCTTTTTTATGCCAAATGAAATAAACTATTCTTTGCGAGGTGATCATTTCTGGAATCACTTGCTGTTTAAAAATTGAAGGCTTCATCTTATAAACTGTTCTTGTCCAAGAACCTATCAGCAAAGTTACGTTTTGCCAGGAAGTCTAATGATGCCGTGTTTTGTGCCCATTTTTCCTGTCAGAAATTGGCTCGACCTAGCAGATGCATCCTGTGTTCAGATGCAGAAAGTGTTGTGTTGTTAGATTGTTAAGAACGTGTGCCTTATGCTGCCCTTTGACTCCTGCTATGGTCAAATCTGTACATCTGACAGACTTAGTACATCATGTCAGCTGGTTGTCTGGAGGCAGACTGTCTGAGGTGTGTCAGCCAGCAGTCAGGCCACAATCAGCAGCTTTGTAGAACCAGGTGGAATCCTAATTGTCCCTTGTATCACCACATCCCTTCTGTATTGGTAGCTGCAACATACAACCTTTATCACTGTATTGGTGGTACTGCAGAGAGCTGGGCAGTGTGACAAAGAGTAAGTGAAAGGGCTGTGGCCCAGTGACAGAGTATCACATGCAAAAGTGTCCATGTTCAGTCCCCAGCCTTTTCCATGTCTGGCTGGGAAACCCTGGAAAGTTGCTTCGATTCAGTAGAACATACTGAGATAGATGGACTATTGGTCTGACTCAGGCTAAAGCAGTTTCTTATGTAGATAAGGTACTTGGGTTTTCCTGCCATAGTCCCTAGTTTGAGACTCCCACTGTCTTTACAGAGTGGGCCAAAGTAGTCTGTTTTTGCTCCACCAGAACACAGTAAGAGCTGAGGGCAGCAGTGGAGTTAAGGATACAGAAGGAATGCTGCCAAGATTAAACCAGCCATCTTCAGCCTTGGGTCCCCAGATGTTTTTCGACCGAGGCCACAGCATCCCTGAACATTGGCAATGCTGACCGGGGGTGGTGGAAGTCTAACTACATCCTGAAGAACTCTTCATCAAACAAGTGTATTCTGCCCATATTTCATGTTTAGGTTTGCCAGTCAACAAGAAGGAAACAGTCCAGGTAGTTTATTTTACCAGAATTTATTTATTTTTAAGCGTGGTAAAGCTTTGAGTAGAACGCAGCAGCATAATTTTCACATCATCTTTGTGCTTGAATTGTGTGCAACCCTACACTACATGTGTAGCAGGGAGTCAGGATGTTGTTGTAGGCTGCAAAATGCTTGCTTTTATATTCAGGTTGGGCCACGGCATAGCGGACGCAGTTGGGGAAAGCAACTTCACAGATTGCTCTTCTGCCCATTTCCATATGTAGCTTCTTCATTTCACATGAGTGCAAACCTGGATACCTCTGGTACCTCTGCCAGGGCCAGCCACAGTGGTCTCCAGAGGTTGCTGACCTAAAATTTCCACCATGCCTGCCCATTAGCCATTACTGGCTGGGGCTGCTAGGTGTATCAGTCCATAACTTCCAGTTGGCACCTTATTGGCTACCCCTCCTTTATGGTTCATTGCTGTCTTTCTGTAGCCCTGCCCTGCATTCCCAACCCACCCCACAATCAGAATTTGTGAATTTAAGAAAATGGTGACTCCATTCCTCTTGATTCTGTTAACTATCCTCTATCTATTTATCTCATGTGCCAGGCCAAAAGAAGATCCCTCTTTCTGCTAAGTAAA
The DNA here is from genome assembly GCF_965113315.1 of Podarcis vaucheri. Lineage (NCBI taxonomy): Eukaryota > Metazoa > Chordata > Lepidosauria > Squamata > Lacertidae > Podarcis > Podarcis vaucheri. The sequence continues at coordinate 17,876,706 of NC_138767.1, forward strand.
CCAGTCTGATGAATAAGGCTTGTAGCTTGCTCCAAAGAGGCATATTACAGGACCCCTCTGAGAAAATTACACGCCAGCTCTGACTGAAATGTCATATGAGTCATTGATGAATGGGGCCTTTAGTGTGCAGTTGATGGCAATCAGACTGCCTTTCTGACAGCCCATAAGTAAATCATAAGTCAGCTTGGAAACTTTTTTTTTTTAATGTGCCCTTCAGTTATGGGCAGCTGTAAAGAGTAAAGGGCAACAGCATAATTATAGGCTTTCAAGGAATATAGAATGGGACAGGGAGGGGGAATCTTCATCTCCAGATTTAGAAGCTTAACATTGAACCTCTACCTCCAGAATGGCATGCAAATTATCATTTCCTGTAGGATATTATTGTAAATAATGGTAAGTGGTCAGCAAAAAGAGCAAGGGAGGGTTTTTTTTTAAGGGGGGAGCTAGGGCTTTGATTGAAGCTGAACTCTAACTCAAGAGGCTATCTTTCCATCTCAAAGAGATGCTGAAGTGCTGATCAGCATACACAACTGCAAAGGAGACAATGCTTGAGCTATAAGTGCAGTTGGAAGTGCTTTGCACAAACACACAAGGGCTGTTTCCTTCCTCTCTGCATTTTCTCCCCTGAGCTTTGTGGCTGAATAGATTAATGTGAGGTGTGTGTCCTGTATGTGTGTATAAAGTAATTAAGAACGAGGTGTTTGCAATAATGAGACACATGGGGTGGACCATTTTTTTCTGGCTGGTATTCAAAATGCTGCTTAAGGTCAGGTAAAGGGATTTGCACTATCCATGCACTATTTCAGTTGCACTATTTCAGTCCGTCCCCGCATTAAATGCTTGAGCTGCTCCTCCATATCATATAGCAGGGATGGAGTACTCTTTCTTGAAGCCCAAGGACTATGCTCCCTTGTGATAAACCTTCTATGGGGTGCATTCCAGGGGAAGGGAAGGCCATAGGCAAAAATGGATAAGCCAACAGATGTGATACTCATTTGTGAACAATAAGCTACATTTCAACCACTTAAAAGGTCAGAGGTTTGTAGACACACAGGGCACAGGGCAGCCAGGAAAAGGTACCCAAGGAGGCCAAGGAACAGGACTGGGGTGGGGCCTGAAGAGAAGAGGTGAAGCCTGGGAGAGTATCAAGGACCAGACAGAGAAGCTTGGAAGGTTGCATTTGCCCATCTGTGTGTGAGGTTCTGTGCCTGCCTTGCAGTAGAACTGCTGCACCCATCTTTCTGAAAATTGGTAGGCTTCATCCATTCTTTGCTTGCTAATTTCAGGCACTTACTTTAAAAGGAAATAATGTTATAGTTGTTTTTAGATTGCCCATTATAGTCAGTGTGGGAAGGAATAGAGCTTCAGATTTAATAGATTGGATTTCAATCCAAATAATGAATGACACGGGATCTGAAAGAGTTCAGGCTTGGCAGGGGGTTGGACTCGATGGCCCTTGTGGTCTCTTCCAATTCTATGATTCTATGATTC